>NC_135328.1:215441200-216703343 GCF_023851605.1 Tamandua tetradactyla
TGAGATGCTAAGCAAGCCAGAACCTGGAAACAGCCAAGGGAAACCAAGAGATGAAACCCAGCCCTGGAGAAGCCAAGTGAGGAGCCCCACAGGAAACAGAGACTAAAAGCAAAGGAAACCAGGGGCAAGGGGCTGGTAGATGTCAGCCAGGTGCCTTCCCAGCTGACAGAGGTATTCTGGATGGCATCAGCCTTTCTTGAATGAAGATAACCTCTTGTTGGTGCCTGAATATGGACATTTTCGTGGCCTTAGAACTGTAAACTTGTAATGCAATCAATTTGCTTTTTAAAAAGCCACTCTAGTTCTGGTATATTGCATTTTAGCAGCTTTAGCAATCCAAAACAATTGGCTCTAGCAGTAATATCCAGCATCATTCAATGTGCAGGAAAATGGACACACTTATACCTGCTAGGAGAGGTAGGATATGATAGTGGTTGATAACATGGGCTCAAGAATCAGATAGATTTTAAGCAAATTTTTTAGTGCCACCAATCTTTAGTTTCTTTATTCTGTAAAATGTGGGTAATTAAACTTTACAGTATTGTTGTAAAGCATATCCATAAGAACACCTTATGATACAAGTAGCACAAAATTCAACTTGAACTGCTTTAGACACTTAACGGTTTTATTGGCACACCTAACTTGAAGAGAGACTGGGGATAGAGGGAGCACAAAATCTTCCTATCGTTAATAAATAAAAATCCTTCACTCTGATCGGACCAGTTGTGTTCGTATACTTACCCCATAGCCAATTACTATGGACATGGGAAATTCCAAGTATGATTAATTTAACCCAATCAGGGTCCACTCACAGAACTAGGGATGTGACCAGTTCCACCCTAATCATATGACTTGGACAAAATGGGAGTAGGATAAAAATGGATGTTGGGAAGGCAACCTACAAGGTTCACTCCAGAAGACACAAGATACCAAGAGGATAGGTCCAGTCTATTGGCTCCCCTGCCAACTATTGGTACTCATTGTTCAAGATGCTGCTGGCATTATAATCTCCTGTGTTTGTCATTACCAAAACTAAGATTAGCATTTTTCAGAGTATTGAGATAATCTATGTCTCATCATGAAAAAAAATGTGTCCTGTAATTTTATGATGGGTGAGTCTTATATCACAGAAAGCATTTTTATGGAGGGAAAAGGATTTTCAACCTAAACCAAAATCTTGTTTATTGTTACTGATTAGAAGACTATTTTGCAAAGAGCCCCAAATATTGCACATGAAGTTGTAATTAGATGCTATTGAGCATATCAGGTAAATATCAAAAGTAAACCTCTCATTGTGGAGAACCGAAGACTTTTTGAATGGAGAGCGCAAGAAAATTAGGGAAATTTATCTCCTAAAATGATCTCAGGAAATAAAGTAGACATTCTTGCCCTGGGCAGAAACAAAGCAAATATAAAAAAGTATTTATGATAAATATAGCCACTGAGTTTCTCTGTCTGAGACTCCACCACGAGGCTATTATAAATTAACAAGTCAGCAAACAGACTTGAGGGAACTTTTTGGGAGTGTTGGATGTGCTCTGAAACCGATTGTGGGGATGGTTGCACAATGTATACATTAACTAAAAATTATGAACTTACACTTACAATAGGTGAATTTTATGGTATGTAAATTATGCCTCAATAAAACTGTTAAACTTAAAAAAAAGAAATTAGTTTTATTAAAAGCAACACTGAGATGCTATTTTCCTCCTCCTCCTTTTTTTTCCAAAGTGCACCCCAAGTGTGTGGCTAATGGAACTGCCTCTTAGAAGGGATGTCTTTGCAAAGGACAAGCGTCTCCAGCTGGTTTTATGGAAGGGCCACCATCTGTAGTGGTTATATGGGAAAATCTTTGCTCAGTCCTTCTTGGCACCAAAACTTGAGAGATCCCAAACAAAGTACAAAGAACATAGAGGCTCCTTGAAAATTTCTAAAGCTGGTTTTCATTATTTTATCATTTTGTTGATTCTACCTCTGGTTGGTGGGTCAAAACCCAACTCAGGCACATCTTGACCTGTAGGTCACGACCTGGTCTAGAAGATGAGTGGGACAGCAGTCATGTGAAGCCTAGGGAAAGAAACTGTAACTCACATACCCAAAGATGAGAAGTTGTGTTTTCACCTTGTCTTCCTCTTCTTCTACCAGAAGCCGACCCAGGATGATGAAACAGGGGAACCGTTACTGCTGTGTTTGTGGTCCCTTAGACTATGTAAAGTGTAACTTAATAGAAAGGATGTTTGGAACCCAAGTGTCCCCTGGGTTCCAAACATCCAGCACAAGTTTGAGCACACAGTAAGTGCACAGGGTATACTGAAGGAGTGAACAGATGAATAATTGAATAAAAGCATTGTTTGTGGAAATAATCCCCAATGTTTTTGTGGCCAAAATAGCAGAAATAAGGAGAGGAAGGCTACAAAATGAATGTACGTGAGCAAAAAAAGTGCAACATTTTTTGAAGCACCTAGATTGACCCAGGGTACAATTATTAACCACACTGAATTTATCCTGGCACTTTTCTACAGCAGAGTGTAGTGGTTACAAGTACAGAGTCTGATGCCAAACTGCCTTGTTTCAAATTCTGACTCCCCCTAACTTCTGACCTTGGGCAAGTTAGCCTAAATTGCCTAATCTATAAAACAGGTATAAGAAATAATGGGGGGAACAAAGGTTAAAATAAATTAAGTAAATGGAAATACTAGTTGTCAATGAGAGGGAGTGGTGAGGGGTATGGTATGTATGAGTTTTTTCTTTTTTTTGTCTTACTTCTTTTCCTGGAGTGATGACAATGTTTGAAAAAATGATCATGGTGATGAATAAACAATTATGTGATGATATTGTGAGCCATTGATTGTTTACCATGTATGGAATGTTTATATGTTAAGAATGTTTGTGTTTGTATATTGTTTTATTAACAAAAATATTTTTTTTAAAAATAGGTATAAGAATGGAAACTTGCATATATTGTGATGAAAATTAAATTGACTTTATTTATGCAAACCACTTAGAACAATGCCTAGCCCGTTTTGAGTATCATAGGAGTGTTTTGTGGTTATTATCACCTATTTTTTCAACTTCCCTTTAAGTGATACTGGCATTTCTTTTCTTTCTCTTTACACCAGACCTGTTCTTCACCATCAAAGATATGGGTGCTTTCGAGTACTTATTCACTCTCCAGTCTGGCCTAACTCAAGGGCCTAAGATGGAAAGTTCTGACAGTCAGCATTGGAGAACCTCAGAGAGGATGACATCCTGAGGCCATCCAAAGGAGAGGGACAACAGAGCGCTCAGGGTCCGTGGTTCTGCTTAGCTCTGTCACCACACAACTTTGGGACCCTCCGGGGAAGTCACTGAACTTCTCATTTTCTTATCTGTAAAATAGCGATCATACTTGCTCTGCAGACATCATAGGGTTTTGAGCATGATTGCTCAGGCACGAAGCATCTTTACTTTTAGCAAACAGTAAGGGACGAGGAGAAATATAACAACCAAATCTCCACCACTCAGTTCAAGAAACAAAATATAACTTGCAGGGTGGACGCTCAGGCTTGCATGGCTTCATTAGTGTGTTTGGTTGTCTCTGCACTCCTTACCATGACCTTATATTGAGGACATCTCTGTATTTTTAGTTCATTATCAATATGTGGGTAAGTACTAGCAACTGAGAAAAAGAGTCCAGGAGAATCAGAAAGCAAATCCTCTAAAATTTTTCAAAATGTATATACATTAAAGAAGGGGAATTCATGATACATCCCTGTGTGTATATAAGGGCACGTTTAAGAGAAAACCCTGTCTCAAACTGACTTAAGCAAAAAGGGAATATATTAATTTATGTAACTACCAAGTCCAGAAGTAGACTTTCAGGTTGGGCTTGTTCCTGGGCTCAACAGCGGGGCTCGAGTTTCTTTTTTTGGTTCTCTCTTGGCTTTCTGAAGGATGGGCTCTGCATTCTCCTCTCCTGCCTCCTTCAGTGCTCAAAGGGCCCCCACGCTGGGGCTGCTTCCTCCTCCAAGCCTTGCAAGGGGAAGAGGTTGTCTTTTTATGTCATCCCCAGCTGGAATCCTGAACTGAGATCACCCTGGACCAAATGCAAATCCCCGCCCCAATGCACTAATTGACTCAGTCTGAATCACCCTTGCACCCCTGGGACTGATATGGAGCCTTCCTTCCATAGGACCAAAAGCAGCCCTTTGTAAGCAATCTTGGGGGGCAATGGATGTAAGGAAAGCAACCAAGAAATATGTATTATATTTACATCTTTGTTTCTAGCAAACATGAAACGAATTACATTTTATACTTAGCTTCAAAGTAAAATTCAAACATTTTAAAATACTAGTTATCAACACTATATTTTAAAAGAATAACTCAATAATTTCATCTTGCTATTCTAAACAGTATAATAAGCCTGCATTCTAAAAACAAAGGTCCCATCATCCACCCCGATAATTGGAAAGCTAAATGACAGCTTCTTTTGAGAAATAAGTGATTAAATAAATAATAATATTAAGTTTGCTATTTTAGATAGTACTTGGGGTGCCTGTAGGTGGGGACTGAAACAATGTGGTGGGAATTCTTTGAGAAAAATTAAATTAATCTCAAATGTGAATAGCTATAACAAGAAAATAAATAACAAAATCCAGAGAAATAGTATAATATTTTAAATATTTTTATTAACTACCTCGCTAAAAATTTTCTATGCAGCATACTCATTGTCTCTTCATATAACCATCATTTTTTAGAGAGATTCAAATTCAAATTAGTTGAAATTTACTTTTTATTGTTGATAATTCTATGAACGTTTCTTTCAGCTTCACAACCGATAATTGGTAAGGACATGTCAATTTTTAGGACTGTTTTGAAATACGTGAATCTCTCCATGACATTTCAGAGACAGAACTGTAAGATTTCAGGGCCTTTCAAGCTTTCTGATGCCTAAACAGTAATACCCTTCCAGTCGACCACATGCATTAAACAGTTTGGTTTTGCTGTGGCAGTCGTGCTATGTTTACTTCATTGGTGCCAATACTTTCTATAAATGAGCCAGAAATTTAAATTTAAATCTTTTGATTCACTCCCTTTCATTAATTGCATTACCAAACAATTCCAAGAGCCTCTTCATTGCTCCTATTCAAAATTTATCCTTTTAATGAATTACTGCTTTTGGTATGATCTAAAAAAAATGTTTGGATAGAATTTACTTCCCGATATCAGAATACTCTCAACTGATTTCATCACTCAGCAGTTGTAGCTTTGTTTCATATTCCCAGGACCAGTTATACATGGTGGACCTCTATAAATGCCTACTGAATTGAATTCCATGTAAGCAATTGTGATAAAAATGCTTTTAGTGGTTAATGACAGTGAACCAGGTGCCAGTTGGCCTCTTGTATTAAAATGACAAAGGCACCCTGCACATATTACACTTTCTCACTTGTTTTACTCAACCATTCCAAAACATCTTTCTAAATCGCCATTAAAACAGTATATCCCCCATTCAGTTTTCCCCAAAGGAAAAATGTTGGGCAGTGCGATGGTGGCTCAGTGACAGAATTCTTGCCTGCCATGCCAGAGACCCGGGTTTGATTCCTGAAGCCTGCCCATGTAAAAACAAACAAATAAATAATAATAATAATAATAGTAATAATAATTTTCAATGGAAGTCAATGTTGTGTTTGCAGGAGAATTAATAAAAATCTTTGATTCCAGCCACTGGGGTACCTTAAAAGTTCTTAAACAAATTGGACCTCTTAACTTGCCCCAATTACAAAAATAGTGGAACAACCAAAATAGCAGAACCACTAAATATAATGTTTTGTAACAATCATTTCTTTTCAGTGTTTAACCTTAAGGTATTATCCAGTGATCACTAGCCTTCTAATATGCTTAATTATGATCTTAATAAATAATTAAAACATCACTTTCAGGTCTGAATCAATATCTGAGCCCACTGAGATTCTTAAATATTCTACCACTTTATTAATTCAATATGTATAACAGGACAAATGTCCTCTATTCACCTATGCTACCTCTCTTTTTACCCCAGGGCCTTTTATTGAATTACATGCTTCCCTTAAGTCATAGGAGTTCACAATCTTGATCAGAAGTATTTTGATTCACACACAACCAGAGCGCACACTTGTATGTTAAAAGGATGGGAAAGAGAATGATTTATGGCACAAATCTTTAGCATTATTCTTAATTTTTGTTTATCTACTTTATTTCATGAGGAAGTCAACTTTTTGCTCCCATTTGGACCTTTTTGCGTCTGAAAATTTAATTATATCCAGAAAGGACACTGTATGTCGTTTCTTCATATGCCACTTTGGCAAATGCGTCTGGTTTATACACACATATAAAGCAAATGTCAAATACATGTTAACTTAGATGGGAAAAAAAATAGTTTAAAAAAGCTGGAAAAGGAGAACTCTATTCAAATTTAAAACTGGGCAAAAGACAGGAATAGACACTTCTCAGAAGAGGAAATACAAATGGCTAACAGGCACATGAAAAGATGCTCAATTTCCCTGCCCATTAGGGAAATGCAAATCAAAACCACAATGAGATATCATCTCACACCCACCAGAATGGCCATTATCAAAAAAGCAGAAAATGACAAGTGCTGGAGAGGATGTGGAGAAAGAGGCACACTTATCCACTGTTGGTGGGAGGGTCAAATGGTGCAACCACTATGGAAGGCAGTTTGGCAGTTCCTTAGGAAGTTAAATATAGAATTGCCATATGACCTGGCAATATCATTGCTAGGTATCTACTCAGAGGAAATGAGGGCAAGGACACAAACGGACATCTGCACACCGATGTTTATAGCAGCATTATATACAATTGCCAAGAGATGGAAACAGCCCAAATGTCCATCAACAGATGAGTGGCTAAACAAGCTGTGGTATATACATACGATGGAATATTACGCAGCTGTAAGACAGAATAAAGTCGTGAAGCATGTAACATGGATGGACCTTGACGACAGCATGCTGAGTGAAATTAGCCAGAAACAAAAGGACAAATACCATATGGTCTCACTGATATCAACTAACATTAATGAGTGAATTTGGAAAATTTATTCTTATGCATTATATAGAGAACCGCTTTTTAGTTTATGGCATATTAGAGAGGCTAGAGAGAAGTACCTGAAACTGTACAGCTGTGTTCCAGTAGCCTTGATACTTGAGGATAATTGCATAATGATGTAGCTTTCGCAATGTGACTGTGTGATTGCAGAAAAAAAAATTATCCTGTTGATGAATACACAATTATATGATGATATTGTGAGCCACTGATTGTACACCATGTACGGAACGTATGTTGAAGATTTCTCAATAAAAATATTAAAAACAAAAAGAGAACTCTAGTATGTTGAAGACCTTAAATATGTTGTATTCTTTTGTCAGTGTTTCATGTACAGGTAATTACGGTGTACTCTGAGATGACTGTACTTATAAATTCATTTGGATAAACATTAGAAAAGGCTGTTTTCAAAATAAACTGGGGAGCATAAAACACCACTGATTTATAAACAATATGAAAAGATGAATACCCAAGTGCACCCCCTCTCCGCTTCCATGCCCTTCCCACCTTCCCCCGGGAGACTCTGAGGACGCCCCTCCCTCTTTCCGCAGGGGGCGCAGGGGGCGAGGCAGAATCCGCCGAGCTCCCGCTGAAACCCCCGCCCCGCGGCCCCGCGCCCCGCCTCGCGGCTCCCCAGCCGCCCGCCGCCCCTCTCCTGCGCTGCGCCCCAGCCCCTCCCCGGCGCCCTTGCGCGCGGTTTTCTCGCACGTTCCAGAAGTTGCCAGGCTCTGGAGCGGCCCGCGGTCCCCGCGGCCTGGCGGACGCCCTTCCCGGGAAACTCAGCCCTCGGGAGAAAGGCCTGCGCCACCCGCCCCTTGCCCAGAGCGCCACGTGGCAGCGGCTTCCCGAGCTCCGGAAAACTCCACCAGCCTCCACCTGGCGGCCGTCCTTGCGCTGGACACCCCTTCCCTCGCGGTGGCACCGTCCGGCGACGCGTTGTAACTTGAGCCACATCGTCTCCTGTCAAGCTGTTTGTCGAGCTTTTGCTTGGAGAGCTGAAAGAGGCCGAGCCTTGGTTAGGAAGCCATGTCTGTTGGTTTTCTAACACTTAAAACTTTTCTGTTTTAATGCCAGAAGAAACACACCTGCAGGGGCAGGAGTATGAAGGTTAAAATCAAGAACAATCCCCATATTTTGTGCGGATGCTTACTTGGGGAAATTTTTTTAAAGAAAAATTTTGCAGTCATTAGAAAGAGGAGAGGAGGGAGAGAAAAGAAGGAAGGGAGGGTGGGTGGGAAAGGAAAAAAGGAAGAAGGAAGGGAGGGAGGGTGGGTGGGAAAGAAAAAAAGGAAGAAAGAAGGAAGGGAGGGAGGAGGAGGGGAGGAAAGGAAAGAAAAGAGGAAGCAGGAAGGAGAGAAGGACTTGCCTCACACCCAACTTGTGGAGCTATGAAACCATTGTCTCCAATAAATTTCCTCCCTTGCTCTGGCTACTTCCACTGATGAATCCTGTGGGTTAGGCCTAAAGCACTGGAAACATTGTTGGCAAGGTCTTTCCACTGTGTCCCTAAATCCTCTGTGCTATGGACAAATCCCCCACTCCCCACCCATGGCCTCAGGGAACACTTTCTCAGCTTCATTGTCCTGATTGAATCTGGAACCCTCCTTGATGGCTGCCTTTTCTCCCACACCCCCTATACCTCAAGATCCCAATGCAACCCCATCATCAGGAGCACCCGGTTATTCCCAGCACCCTCCTCCCCAGCTTTCAGGCCCATGTCTTTCAGCCCACCTCATCTTCAGGCCCTCTGGTCACTTTTGTCCTTTAGTGAGGACTTTAGCACCTGGAACCACTCTCTCTCTCTTCTCCCCATCAAGGCCAGCAAATAGTTCTCTGCCAACTTTTCCATCCAATACTCTGGCCTAGGGGTTTGCAAAGCATGGTCATTGACCCCTGTGTAAAAATCCCCTGGGCTGCTTATTAAATTACAGATTCATGGGCCCAGTACCTGAGCCATTATGGACTAAGTCTCTTGGGTAGCTTTTTTTGTAGGATATACTCTGAGAACTTCTATGCTAATATGGGTAACCCCACTCCTTTATTGTTTTTACTGAGAAGAAATTCACACAACATAAAAGTGACCTCTTTAAAGAGCACAATTCCGTGGTATTTGGTCCATTCACTTTGTTGTGCCACCACCACCTCCATCTAGTTCCAAATGTTTTAATCACCCCCCTCCCCCAAAGAAAACCACATACTCATTAAGCAGTCACTCCCGTTTTCTCCTCCCTCCAACCCCTGGTAGCCACTGATCTATTTTTTGTCTCTGTGGATTTACCTGTTCCAGAAATTCCCTATAAAGGAGATCATACAATATGTGACCTTTTGTACCTGGCTTTTTTCACTTACACAATGTTTTTGAGGTTCATCCACGTTGTAGCGTGTATCAGTTCTTCCATCCTTTTTTAGGTCTGAGTAATATTCCATTTTAGGGATATACCACATTTGAGTTATTTCTAACTTAAATATTTCTTTACAAGTGTGCTGGTTTGAAAGGATCATGTACCCTGAAAAAAGTCATGTTTTAATCCTAATCCATTCTGTGGGTCTTTTCAACCCTATTCAGTACTATAGGTTGGACCCTTGATTAGGTTATCTCCGTGAAGATGTGATTCACCCAACTGTGGGTATTAACATTTGATTAGATGGAGTTGTGACTCCCCCCATTCCAGGTGAGTCTTCATTAGTTTACTGGAATCCTTTAAAAGAGGAAGCATTTTGGAAAAGGCTTGAGATTCAAAAGGGCCACCACAGAACAACAACAGAACCCTGAGAACTGCAAGAGCCCACACAGCCAGAGACCTTTGGATATGAAGAAGGAAAACATCCCCGGGGTAGCTTCATGAAACAAGAAGCCTGGAGAGAAAGCTAGCAGACATCACCATATTCACCACATGCCTTTACAGTTGAGAGAGAAAACCTGAACTTCATCGGCCTTTCTTGAGTGAAGGTAACTTCTTGTTTGTGCCTTAATTTTGACATCTTTATAGACTTTCTTTAATTTGTACATTTTCACAGGTTTAGAACTGTAAACTAGCAACTTTTAAATTCCCGTTTATGAAAGCCATTCTGTTTGCATTCCGGCTGCTAGCAAACTAGGACAAGTATTTGTTTGAGCTGCTGTTTTTTAACTCTTTGGGGTGTAGACCCCACTTCTTTTAATTTATGGATTTTCTTTCCCACTCTTCTGCAACATTCAGCATTCTCCTATTTGGTTTTTGGCACTTTCTCCTTTGTTCTCCTCTGACTATTCTCTGAAGGAATTGGGGACTGGCCCTGGAATCAGCCATTCTATAAATACACCTGCTAGTTTGCATGAGTAAGAACGGAGAAAGAATCAGAGCACCCAAGGTCTCCCAGCTGGGTCTGACGCTGACTTCTGCAGCTTCTGCAGCTTGGAGGACTTGGGAGAAAGCAGGAAATATTAAACTTCCCCATCTGGGGAATTCCTGATATTCTCACAGTCACAGTCAGTGGGGACAACCAATTCAATAGGCTG
This sequence comes from Tamandua tetradactyla, assembly GCF_023851605.1. NCBI lineage: Eukaryota > Metazoa > Chordata > Mammalia > Pilosa > Myrmecophagidae > Tamandua > Tamandua tetradactyla. Next base: position 215,451,780 of record NC_135328.1, read on the forward strand.
AGCCCTCGAACTTGGAGCTCGCCCCTATGAAACCTATTCCTGCAAAAGAGAAGCTAAGTCTACTTATGAAAATGCCTAGGAGTCACCCCCAGAGAACCTCTTTTGTTTTCCTCAGATGTGGCCTCTCTCTCTCTAAGCCAACTCACCAGGTGAACTCACTACCTTCCCCCCCACATGGGACATGACTGCCGGGAGTGTAAATCTCCCTGGCAACATGGGATAGGGTTTCTGGGGATGAGCTGGGACCTGGCATTATGGGATTGAGAAAGCCTTGACCTAAGGGGCAAGAGAGAAGTGAGACAAAATAAGGTGTCAGTGGCTGAGAGATTTTAAACAGAGTGGAGAGGTTATCCTGGAACTTATTCTTATGCATTAAATACTTATCCCTTTTAAGTTTATGGTGTATTGGAGTAGTTAGAGGAAAGTACCTGGAACTGTTGAACTGTGTGCACATAGCCTTGATTCTTGAAGACGATTGTATAACTATATAGCTTTTATGATTTGTGATTGTGAAGCCTTGTGTCTGATGCTCCCTTTATCCAGGGTATAGTCAGATAAGTAAAAAAATAAGGGCAAAAAATACATAAATACTAGTGAGGGATAAGGGGCAAAAAAAAATTGGGTAAATTGAAATACTGTGGGCTAATGGGAGGACGTGGTAAGGGGTATGGGATGTATGAGATTTTTCTTTTTATTTCTTTTTCTGGAGTGACACAAATGTTCTAAAAATGATCATGGTGATGAATTCACAACTTTGTGATGATATTGTGAGCCACTGATTATATACTCTAATGGACTGTATGTGCATGAAGATATCTCAATAAAAATATTTTTTAAAAAGTAAACAGGGGTTCCCGGAGAAGATGGCGGCTTAGTAAGACGCGCGGGTCTTAGTTCCTCCTCCAGAAAAGCAACTAAAGAAACAGAAACAATACGAAACAGCTCCCGGAGTCACGACAGAGACCAAAAAGACAGCGTACCCCATTCTGGAACAACTGAACGGGCAGGGAGAATCTGCTGCGGTGAGATACCCGAGGGGCGCACGTTTTCCCGGCCCGGGCGGCTGGCGACTGGGGTCCCCTCCACGCACGTGGCTCCCCGGTCTGACTGGGAACGTTGGATAGCGGGGCCCTCCCGTCACGCTTGGCGTTTCGGGCCAGCTGGGCAATTAGGACCCGCACTCTCCCAAGCCGCAGCGGCCAGCGACCCCCGCCTCCACGCACGGTTTCCCGGGCAGACTGCCGTGCAGACAGACGAGCGCCATGAGCGCCACCTACTGGGCAGGAAAAGAAAAACAGAGCCCAGAGATTTCACAGAAAAAGCTTTCAACCAGCTGGGTCCCACACCCAGGGAAATCTGATCAAATGCCCAGACACCAGCAGAAAATAATGGATGACGCTCGGAAAATTGAAGATATGGCCCAGTCAAAGGAACAAACCAATAGTTCAAATGAGATACAGGAGCTGAGACAACTAATGCTGAATATACGAACAGAAATGGAAAAACTCTTCAAAAACCAAATCAATAAATTGAGGGAGGACATGAAGAAGACATGGGCTGAACAAAAAGAAGAAATAGAAAATCTGAAAAAACAAATCACAGAACTTATGGGAGTGAAGGACTAAGAAGAAAAAATGGAAAAAACAATGGATACCTACAATGGTAGATCTAAAGAGACAGAAGCTACAATTAGTGAACTGGAGGATGGAACATCTGAATTCCAAAAAGAAACAGAAACTATAGGGAAAAGAATGGAAAAACTTGAGCAGGGGATCAGGGAACTGAATGACAATATAAAGCGCACAAATATACGTGTTGTGGGTGTCCCAGAAGGAGAAGAGAAGGGAAAAGGAGGAGAAAAACTAATGGAAGAAATTATCACTGAAAATTTCCCAACTCTTATGAAAGACCTAAATTTGCAGATCCAAGAAGTGCAGCGCACCCCAAAGAGAATAGACCCAAATAGGCGTTCTCCAAGACACTTACTAGTTAGAATGTCAGAGGTCAAAGAGAAAGAGAGGATCTTGAAAGCAGCAAGAGAAAAACAATCTGTCACATACAAGGGAAACCCAATAAGACTATGTGTAGATTTCTCAGCAGAAACCATGGAAGCTAGAAGACAGTGGGATGATATATTTAAATTACTAAAAGAGAAAAACTGCCAACCAAGACTCCTATATCCAGCAAAATTGTCCTTCAAAAATGAAGGAGAAATTAAAACATTTATAGACAAAAAGTCACTGAGAGAATTTGTGACCAAGAGACCAGCTCTGCAAGAAATACTAAAGGGAGCACTAGAGTCAGATACGAAAAGACAGAAGAAAGAGGTATGGAGTAAAGTGTAGAAAGAAGGAAAATCAGATATGATATATATAATACAAAAGCCAAAATGGTAGAGGAAAATATTATCCAAACAGTAATAATACTAAAAGTTAATGGACTGAATTTCCCAATCAAAAGACATAGACTGGCAGAATGGATTACGACCCAGCAATACCACTGCTAGGTATCTACTCAAGGGACTTAAGGGCAAAGACACAGATGGACATTTGCACACCAGTGTTTATAGCAGCATTATCTACAATTGCAAAGAGATGGAAACAGTCAAAGTGTTCATCAACAGACGAGTGGCTAAACAAACTGTGGCGTATACCTACAATGGAATATTATGCAGCTTTAAGACAGACTAAACTTATGAAGCATGTAATAACATGGATGGACCTAGAGAACATTATGCTGAGTGAGTCTAGCCCAAAACTAAAGCACAAATACTGTAAGGTCCCCCTGATGTGAACCGACATTCGAGAATCAGCTTGGAATATATCATTGGTAACAGAGACCAGCAGGAGTTAGAAACAGGGTAAGATAATGGGTAATTGGAGCTGAAGGGATACAGACTGTGCAACAGGACTAGATACAAAAACTCAAAAATGGACATCACAATAATACCTAAGTGTAATGTAACTAGGTTGGAAAACTGAATGAAGCTGCACCTGAAATATGGTTTTTTGTTTGTTTGTTTGTGTGTTTGTATCTTTTGTTTTTGTTTTTTTTTCCTTTTTATATATATATATATTATTAGTATTATTATTTTAATTCTCTTCTCTATATTAACATTCTATATCTTTTTCTGCTGTTTTGCTAGTTCTTTTCCTAAATCGATGCAAATGTACTAAGAAATGATGATCATACATCTATGTGATGATACTAAGAATTACTGAGTGCATTTGTAGAATGGAATGATTTCCAAATGTTGTGTTAATTTCTTTTCTTTTTTTTGATTAATAAAAAAATTAAAAAAAAAAAAGTAAACAGGGCATCTAAAAGAATAGGATACCTAGAAATAAATTTAACCAAGGAGTTGAAAGATTTGTACATTGAAAACTATGAAACATTGCTGAAAGAAATTAAAGAACACCTAAATAAATGGGAAGTCATCCCACATTAATGGATTGGAAGACTTGATATTGTTTATATGCCAATACTGAATAAAATTACTACAAATTCAATGCAATCCCTATCAAAATCCCAGCAGCCTTTTTTGCAGAAATAGAGAAGTTGAGCCTCAAATTCATATGGAATTGCAAGGGACCCCAAATAGCCAAAAAGAATTGTGAATAAAAAAAAAAGAACAGAGTTGGAGAACTCACATTCCTGATTTCAAAACTTACTACAAAGCTACCCTAATTAAAACAGTGTGGTCCTGGCATAGACATAGACATCTAGAGCAATGGAATAGAATTGAGAGTCCAGAGAAAATCTATAGATCTATAGTCAGTTGATTTTCGACAAGGGTGCCAAGTCTTTTCAGTAAATGGTGCTGAGACAACTAGAAACCCACATGCAAAAAAAAAAAAAAAGAATGTGGACCCCTGTCTCTATCTAAAAAAAATTAATTCAAAATCAATCAAAGATATAATTATAAAAGCTAGTATTATCTTGCTTTTACAAGAAAGCATAGGGAAATATATCTCCAGGACCTCATAGTAGGTGATAAATTTTTAGATTTTACATGAGAAGCATGTGCAACAACAACAAAAAATAGCTAAAATGGACTTCATCAAAAGTAAAAACTTTTGTACATCAAAGGATATTTCAAGAAAATGTAAAGACAACCTATAGAATGGGAGAAAATATTTGGAAACCATATATCTGATAAGGGTTTAATACCCAGGATATATAAAGAACACCTACAACTGAACACCAAAAAAACAAACAAACCGATTAAAAAATAGGGCAAAGATTTATATCACATTTCAAAGGTGATACTCAAATGAAGAGATGCTCAATATTATTAGCCATTAGAAAGGTGCAAATTAAAACTATGAGACACCACTTCACACCTGCTAGATGGCTTTTATGGAAAAAAAAAACTGAAAATGACAGGTGTTGACAGGGATGAAGAGAAATAGGAACGCTTATACATTTTTGGTGGGAATGTAAAATAGTGCGGCCACTGTGGAAAGCAGTTTAGTCGTTCTTCAAAATGTTAAACATAGAATTACCATATGACCTGATGATTCCACTCCCAAAAGAACTGAAAGCAGGGATTTAGACAGATTTTTTACACCAATGTTCATCGCAGCCTTATTCACAATAGCTAAACGGCAGAAACAACTCAAGTGTCCTTCAATGGGTGAGTGGATGAACAAAATGTGGTATATCCATATAATGGAATATTATTCAGCTGGAAAAAACTGATAGAAGCTAAAACATGGTTGAAACTGGAAGACATTATGTTGAGTAAAATAAGCCAGAATACAAAGACAAGTACTGTATCATTTTTCTTATATGAAATACTTAAAATAAGTAAATTTATAGAAAGCGGTATAGTGTTTACCAGGAGTCGGGGAAGAAGGGCTTGGGAGTTATTGCTAAACAATTATCAGTTTTGGTTTAGGATACTGAAAATAATCTGGAAATAGATAATAGTGAAAGTTCAACAGTATTGTCAATGTACTTAATGTTGAAAAATTGTCCACTTAAAATGATAAAAATGATTTTTATGTTACTAATATTTTACCACAACTAAAAATAAATAAATAATTTTTTAAATGCAAAATTAAAGTAGCTCACTCAGCCTATTCCCCTTTTTTCTCTTCAGAGGTAAGTATTCTGAAGTTGCTCTACATCCTTTCTGTCCAAGACAGATAAAGAAACAAAAGTTTCTTGGATCCCAGAGCTGGGATGCCTCTCTAAATTTGTTAGATGAGATTTAAAAAAAAAAAACCTCTTCATCCGTTTAAGCAGTTGTTAGTCACATTTTCTAGTATCTGCTGCTAAACACATTTCTAACTGATAACAAAATAGTTTCTGAAAGGAGGGCGTTATAAAAAATGTCCCTAAAATATGAAGCAGGTTCAATAGATTTGGCAGCAAGAATTGAGGGCTTAATCTTTATGGGCTGAAAATCTGGTGACAGTAGTAATGTGGCATAAATCATTGTGGTCAAAATGGCACCTGCTAAACTTGGGATGACACCACATGCTCATTGAATCTCTAAATTTAGGAGAATGGTATGAAAAACTGGGGAAGCTGAGGTTTGCTAAGCACTTCCTTCTCCAATTCACTGGAAATTTCCAAACATATATAAATGTAGAGACTACTTTAACTGGTCCTCATAGATCCAGCTATGAGGGTTTTCAAAATTTATGCATTTCTTGTTTCATCTATATTCCTAATGTTTGTTTCTGTTGTTTTTTTTTTCTGGAATACCCAAAGCAATTATTAGACACATAATATCAGCTATAAATATGTCAGCATGTCTTTAAAAGATAATAATGAGAGCCATTCCAAGATGACGGCTCAGTGAGGTGTGGAATTTAGTTCATCCTCCAGAGCAGCTAGAAAATAGCCAGGAACAAGACAGAACAACTTCTGGGGCCACAACAGTGACTGGACACACAGCATACACCAGTCTGGACAAGCTGGACCAGCTGCGCTGCCATCCAGAACTGTGAGTCACCCAAGTTGTGGAGGCTGGTGCCCCTCCCCCACAAGCTGCTTCCCAGGGCGGGGAAGGAAAGAGACTTTACTACAGTAAGGGGCTAAGCACAACCAAGCTCCAATTGTGGAATTAATGAACAAATTCTGACTACTGAAAATAGGCTCCCAGCTCAGATAAACCTCAGAGAAGAACTAAAGTTACTAGTTTTTGCCCTCCAAAAAAAACCTCAGAGGCTTCCTAGATTGGACAGCACAAAATGTTTGAAACAGTCTGGACCCTAAAAAAAAAAAAAAAGAGGGGGCACATAGTACCTGGAGATACAGAGAGCAACATACCAACTTAAGCTCTTGATTAATAAACTTGAAGAATGGAGGTCCTGCTCTGAAAAGGATTTTTTTTTTTTTGCTTGTTTCTACTACTTAACTGGCCATTAGATACAACTGCAAGGTTTCTCAGGCTCCAACTGCCCCAGGCAAGGGTGGGATTATCTTTGTCTGAGAGATAAAGAGATTGGTTAGGTGTAAGGAGGTAATTCCCTGGAGATTGTGCCTTCTGCAGGAGAACGGTGGGACCCAGCTTAGGGGGAATTGCTCCCTCAAGGAATTCAGACCCCAGGGTCTGGAAAACTGAAGCAATTAAAGCCAGCCTACAACCTCCCTTCTGTCTCAACCATACCACCAGCAGGGAGAGTCTGCTGAAATTATACACATCACTTTATGCTGGTGGATCCTCTTGACAGACAAGCATCACATACTGGGCAGGATAGGAAAAACACAGCCTAGAAGCTTCACGGGAAAGTCTGTGAAACTTCTGGGTCTCACCCTCAGGGAAAACTGATGCAGGTGACTCTTTTATCCTGAGAGGAGGCTTGTCTGGTCTGGGAAAATCTAACTTGGGTCTATAATATCTAAGTAGACCCTCTTATGGGAAAAAAAAAAAAAAAAAGAAATCTCCATATAAGCAGGGCAAGAAACAAGAAAACAAGAACTGAAAATTTCTGATCTGTTAAACAAAACCTATGCTAGAGGTCTAGAATAAGCTGAACTGAATGTTAAAGAACAGATAGAGAACAAAGCCATCCAATAAGAAAATCCTAGGTAAAAGAGTGAAAACAATCTCCAGAATAAACTAATTAAGGAAATTAAATGTCTAGAGGCCAGCAAAAAATAAGAAGTCATTTTAGGAAAACTGCAGTTAAGACCCAGTCAAAGGAACAAAACAACAATTCAAATGAAATACAGCAGTTGAAAAGCTAACTCAGGATGTTCAAACAGACATGGAAAAACTCATTAAAAACCAAATCAATGAATTGAGGGGGGATATAAAGAAGGGAATGGATGAACAAAAAGAAGAAATCAAAAGTCTGAAAAAACAAATCACAGAACTTAAGGAAATGAAAGGCACAGTAGAAGAGATTTAAAAAAAACAATGGAAACCTACAATGCTAGATTTCAAGAGGCAGAAGAAAGGATTAGTGAACTGGAGGACAGTACATCTGAAATCTGACAAGCAAAAGAAAATATAGGGAAAAGAATGGGAAAATAGGAGCAGGGACTTGGGGAATTGAATGACAATATGAAGTGCATGAATATACATGTGTGGGTGTCCCAGAAGGAGAAGAGAAGGGAAAAGGAAGAGAAAGACTAATGGAGGAAATTATCACTGAAAATCCCCAACTCTTATCAAAGACTTAAAATTACAGGTCCAAGAAGTGCAGCATACGCCAAACAGAATAGATCCAGATAGACATACTCCAAGATACTTACTAATCAAACTGTCATACATCAAAGAGAAAGAATATTGAAAGCAGCAAGAGAAAAGCAATCCATCACATAAAAGGGAAGCCCAGTAAGACTATGTGCCTCAGCAAAAACCATAGAGGCGAGAAGACAGTGGTATGATGTATTTAAGATTCTAAAAGAGAAAAGCTGCCAAGAATTCTATATCCAGCAAAATTGTCCTTCAGAAATGAGAGGAAAGTTAGAACATTTTCAGACAAAAAAAAAAAAAAAATCACTGACAGAATTTGTGACCAAGAGACTGGCTCTCCAAGAAATACTAAGTATTAAATAAGAAATATTAAATGGAACACCATTTCCATTTTACAATAGAGTGCTGCTGCACACATCCAACTTTATGGCTTGATGGATCAGACAACACCCAGCTCATGATAGGCAACTCAGGTCTCATGGTAACTTGGTGGTCCGTGGTTAAGCATTCAGTCTCTACTAAAGACCAGTAGCTGGCCAAAAGCTGTTCCTCAAAAGGAGAGTAATTATCTGCAGCAGATGGTAAGGCTTTGCTCCAAAATCCTAAGGGTCTGCGTTGTGATTCTCCTATAGGGGCCTGCAAAGGCTCCAAACAGGATCTCTATTTGCCACTGACACTTCCAGCACCATTGGATCTGCTGGATCATATAGCCCAAGTGACAGAGCAGCTTGTACAACAGCCTGGACCTGTCACAGAGCCTCCTCTTGCTCAGGTCCCCACTCAAAATTAGCAGCTTTTCTGGTCAATCAATAAATGGGCCAGAGTAGCACACCCAAATGAGGAATATGTTGTTGCGAAAATCCAAAGAGACCAACTAGGCATTGTGCCTCTTTTGGTCATAGGAGAGGCCAGATGCAGCAACTTATCCTTCACATTAGAAGAGATATCTCAATATGCCCCACAGCACTGGACACCTAGAGATTTCACTGAGGTGGAAGGCCCCTGTATTTTTTGTTGGATTTATCTCCCATCCTCTGACATGCAAATGCCTTACCAGTAAATCTAGAGTAGTTGCTACTTCTTGCTCACTAGGTCCAATCAACATGATCTCCTCAATATAATGGACCAGTGTGATGTCTTGTGAGAGGGAGAAACTATCAAGGTCCCTGCAGACAAGATTATGACATAGGGCTGAAGAGTTGATATACCCCTGAGGTAGGACAGTGCAAGTACATTGCTGACCTTGCCAGCTGAAAGCAAACTGTTTCTGGTGGTCCTTACTAATAGCTATTGAGAATAAAGCATTTGCCAGATCAATAGCTGAATACCAGGTACCAGGAGATGTATTGATTTGCTCAAGCAATGATACCACATCTGGAACAGCAGCTGCAATTGGAGTTACTACCTGGTTGAGCTTACAATAATCCACTGTCATTCTCCAAGACCCATCTGTTTTCTGCACAGGCCAAATAGAGTTGAATGGGGATGTGGTGGGAATCGCCACCCCTGAATCCTTCAAGTCCTTAAGAGTGGCAGTAATCTCTGCAATCCCTCCAGGAATCCAGTATTGCTTTTGATTTACTATTTTGCTATGTAGGGGCAGTTCTAGTGGCTTCCACTTGGCCTCTCCCACCATAATAGCCCTCACTGCATGAGTTAGAGAGCCAATGTGGGGATTCTGCAGTTTCTCAGTATGTCTATTCCAATTATACATTCTGGAACTGGGGAAATAACTACAGAATGAGTCCGGGGATCCACTGGACCCACTGTGAGATGGACCTGAGCTAAAACTCCATTGATCACCTGGCCCCCAAAAGCCCCCACTCTGACTGGTGGACCAGAGTGACGTTTTGGGTCCCCTGGAATTAATGTCACTTCTGGACCAGGGTCTAATAATTCCCAAAATATCTGATCATTTCCTTTTCCCCAGTGCACAGTTACTCTGGTAAAAGGCCGACAGTCTCCATGGAGGAAGATTAACAGTATAAATTTGTGGCAGTGTAATCGGGTTCTCCCCCAAAGGGACCTGGCCTCCCCTTCATTCAAGGGGCTCTGGGTCTGTAAACTGTCTCAAGTCTGGAAATTGGTTAAGGGGCTGTAACTCTGTGTTTTTGTAATTCAGGGTAGACTTCTGTTCTCTTGACCTAGAACTCTTTTGTTTATATAGCTCAAGCAAGAATTTAGTAGACTGCCCATCTGTTGTATTTCTAGGTACCCCATGATTTACTCACCAATGCTACAAATCTCTGTGGGTCATATAATTTTGACCCCTGCTTTGAGTTTGCTGTCTATTTGCGACGTCTAGCCCATCTTTGGCAATTAAGCACTGCCACCTGGCTTCTGCCAACTTGGGATCTTCTCATCCCCATTGCATTTAAGGATTCCAGCTCAGTGACAGCAGTTCCTACAGCAATATCTGACCAACAGAGAAGTGCAACTACAGACCTCTTCAGGGATAATGGTGCTAGTGTCACAAATTTATTTCTCACTGTTCTGGTAAAAGGTGCATCCTCCGGATATTCCTGGGTTGTAAGAGCAGGCTTTGCATGATAAATCCACTCTAACATTCCAATCTCTGTAATCCTCTGGATCCCCTCATCTACATTATACCAGAGCAGTTCTGGCATTTCAATCTCAGGAAATGTCAGCCACCTTTTGATCTATGTTTCTAACCAGTCATACAAACAAACTGTTAATACCTTTTCTAACTCCTCAAGCTGTGACATTGAATGTAGAATCTCTGCTTAGTGGGCCCATATCAATAAATTCAGCCTGATCCAGCCTCCCACCATTATCCAGCATCCTTAAAATCCATTGCCAGGGCCGGCCACGGTGGCTCAGCCGGCAAAAATGCTGCCTGCCATGCCAGAGGATCTGGGTTCGGTTCCTGGTGCCTGCCTATGTAAAAAAAAAAAAAAAAAAAAAAAAAATCCATTGCCACACATATTCCCCTGATTTCTGTCTATATAAGTTGGAAAACACACAGTTCTTTTGGAGTATAATGTACCTCCTCACGTGTGACACTTTGTACCTCTCCCTTAGGGGCCTGTTGGGACTTTAGTCTAGTTATAGGTCTGGAAGAAATGAGGGGTCGTGGGGGTGGGTCCTGAAAAGAATTAGAAATATCTTCCAAGCCATTTGCTTCAAGGCATTCATTTGCAGTTTCATCTGGTGAAACAGGATTAATTACTCTAGGGCGAATCCCTTCAGGAGGAGGTTGTGTGGCCAACTCCTCAAGGCAGGCTGGAGGTAGGGCAGCTATGTCCTCAGGGCAGACTATTACAGGGTTATCTAGAGAAGACTCAGCATGACCTAGGGTTTCAACCTCACCCCCAACATCATTATCAATCCATATATCACCATCCCATTTTTCAGGGTCCCACTCCTTTCCAATCAGTGCCCTCACTTTAATGGCAGACACCATGCAACATTGAGATTTCAGTTTACGTTGTAAAGTTGCTACTCTAACAGTAAGATTCTGAGTCTGATTTTCAGAGATCTCAAGTCTACAGCTACAGGAAATAAGATTTTCCTTCAGGATACTCATAGAAACTTCTACATCTGTCAGATGGTGCTTAGGCTTCTCGTTTGAAACCTTAAGCCCATCCCTTTCACCCATCAATGTATACAGTGTATCTAACAACAAGCAGCCAACATCTCTATACCTCTTGTTTCCACAAAACTCTGTAAAGTGTCAAAAACATTATCCCCCAGAGCCTGACTTTGTACAAGCAAAGCATTAGTAGAATCGAATGATGATATTTTGACTATCTCTTTTGCCAACTCACTCCATGGATTGGGAGTGTCATTCTGATTATGGGAATCAGAGTCCTTAGTGCCTTTGAGTCCAGTCACAGTAGAAAACCATTAATAAAAACCCATTTTTAAGATTCAGTTTCTTAAGAACCACTCCTGGTACCAAGTTGTACTAGTTAGGTTCTCTAGAGAAACAGAATAACAGGGAACCCTCGCAAATATGAAATTTATAAAGGTGCCTCACATAACCATGGGAACGCAGAGTCCAAAATCCCCAGGGCAGGCTGTGAAGCCAACGATTCCAATGGAGGGTCTGGATGAACTCCACAGGAGAGGCTCGCTGGCCAAAGCAGGAAGAGAGCCTGTCTCTTCTGAATCCTCCTTAAAAGGATTCCAGTGATTAGATTGAGCATCACTCATTGCAGAAACACTCCCTTTGGCTGATTACAAATGGAATCAGCTGTGGATGCAGCTGACGTGATCAGGATTTAATTCTATAAAATGTCCTCATTGCAACAGACAGGCCAGCACTTGCCCAACCAGACAAACAGGGACCACCACTTGGCCATCTTGACACATGAACCTGACCATGACAGACAGATAGGAAAAGACAGCAGAGAGAGGTGTGAAGAAGAATGTAGAATTGAAGACCATCAGTAAAGGTGAAAAGAGGAAAAAATTAGATATGACATACAAAATCCAAAAGGCAAAAATGATAGAAGAAAGTACTGCCCTTACAGTAATAACACTAAATGTTAAAGGATTAAACTTCCCAATCAAAGACAGACTGGGGCTGGCTATGGTGGTTCAGCAAGCAGGGTTCTCACCTGCTATACCAGAGACCCAGGTTCGATTCCCAATGCCTGCCCATGTCAAAAACAAAAATAACCCCCTCCCAAAAAAACACACAGACTGGCAAAATGGATTAAAATACAGGACCCGTCTATATGCTGTCTACAGGAGATGCATTTTAGACCCAAGAACAAACATAGGTTGAAAATGAAAGGTTGAGAAAAGATATTTCATGCAAACAATAATCAGAAAAGAGCAGGAGTAGCTATACTAGTATCCTACAAATTAGACTTCAAATGTAAAACAGTTAAAAGAGACAAAGAAGAACACTGTATTAATAAAAGGAACAATTCAATAAGAAGACATAACAATCATAAATATTTATGTATGAAGCCAGAGTGCTCCAAAACAAATGAGGCAAACACTGAAAAGAGAAATAGACACATGTACCATAATAGTTCAAGACTTCAATTCCCCACTCTCATCAATGGACAGACATCTAGACAGAGGATCAATAAGGAAACAGAGAATTTGAATAATACAATAAATGAACTAGACTTAACAGACGTTTATAGAACATTACACCCCATGACAGCAGGATACACCATTTTCTCAAGTACTCATGGATCATTCTCAAGGATAGACCATATGCTGGGTCACAAAGCAAGTCACAATAAATTTTAAAAGATTGAAATTATACAAAACACTTTCTCAGAACATAAAGGAATAAGTTGGAAATCAATAACAGGCAGAGCGCCAGAAAATTCACAAATATGTGGAGGCTCAACAACACACTCTTAAACAACCAGTGGGCCAAGGAAGAAATTACAATAGGAATCAGTAAATATCTCGAAGCAAATTAAAATGAAACACAACATATCAAAATCCATTGGATGCAGCAAAGGCAGTTCTAAGAGGGAAGCTTATTGCCCTAAATGCCTTTATCATAAAGAGCAAAAATCAAGGAATTCACTGTTCACTTGGAAGGAATAGAGAAACAGCAGTAAACTAGCCCCAAAGCAAGCAAAGGGAAAGGAATAACAAAGATTAGAGCAGAAATAAATGAAATTGAGAAAATGAAAACAAACAAGAAAATCAACAAAACCAGAAGTTGGTTTTATGAGAACATAAATAAATTGATGATTCCTTAGCAAAACTGACAAAAAGAAGAAGAGAGAGGCTGCAAATAAATAAAATCAGAAACAAAAGAGGAGACATAACCACTGCCCCACAGAAATAGTGGAGGTAATGAGAGGATACTATGAACAACTTTATGCTATTAAACTAAACAATGTAGATGAAATGGACAGCTTCCTAGAAAGGCATGAATAACCAACATTGACTCAAGAAGAAATAGAAGACCTCAACAAATCAATCACAAAAAATTAAATCAGTCATTAAGTAGCTCCACAAAAAGAAAACTCCAAGACCAGATGGCTTCACATGTGAATTCTACCAAGCATTCAAGCAAGAATTAGTACCAGTCCTGCTCAAACTTTTCAAAAAAATTGAAGAGGAGAGAAGGCTACCTAACTCATTCTATGAAGCCAACATCACCCTCATACTAAAGCCAGAGAAAGATACTACAAGAAAAAAAATTACAGGTCAATCTCTCTAATGAATATAGATGCAAAAATCCTGAACAAAATTCTTGTAAATTGAATCCAGCAGCACATTAGAAGAATTATAAACCATGACCAAGTAGAATTCACCCCATGTATGCGAGGATGGTTCAACATAAGAAAATCAATTAATATAATATACTGTGCTGGTTTGAAAGGATGTATGTCCCCTAGAAAATCCATGTTTTAATCCTAATCCCATTTTGTAACGGCAGCCATTTCTTCTAATCCCTATTCAGCATTGTATGTTTGAAACTGTAAACAGATCATCTCCCTGGAGATGTGATTTGATCAAGAGTGGTTGTTAAGGTGGATTAGGTGATGACATGTCTCCACCCATTTGGGTGGGTCTTGATTAGTTTCTGAAGTCCTATAAAAGAGAAAACATTTTGGAGAATAAGAGATTCAGAGAGAGCAGAGAATGCTGCAGCACCACGAAGCAGAGAGCCCATCAGACAGTGCTTTGGAGATGAAGAAGGAAAATGCCTCCCGGGGAGCTTCATGAAACAGGAAGCCAGGAGAAGAAGCTAGCAGATGATGCCATGTTCACCATGTCCCCTTCCAGATGAGAAAGAAACCCTGACCGTGTTCACCGTGTGCCTTTCCAAATGAGAGAGAAACTCTGACTGTATTCACCATGTGCCCTTCCACTTGAGAAACAAACTCTGAACTTTATCAGCCTTCTTAAGCTGAGGTATCTTTACTGGATGCCTTAGATTGTGTAGAGAGCCGCTTTCCGGGTTTGGCCTAGTGGACACGCTGCAGCCTGCTCTAGAGTTCCCCCCGCCCATCGAGTGAGCCAAGATGGCGCTCACATCCTGCTTTTGCAAATGACGCACACGCCCACCAACCCTATCTTCCAATCACCTCTGTATACGTGGCACTAACCTATTGGGTTTGGGCACAGTATATAAGAGGTTACCCGGACGGGGTGGGCGGAGACGACCCACAGGGAGCCGTGCCTGACGGCCGCATAGAGGTCGCTCCCCCGCGGGGTATCCTGTCCCGCGCGGAACCTGTAACAGAGAATGCAAGCTTAACTCCAGTAAAGGTCTGTGCTTACAACTGCTACGTGTCTTGGATCTGTGTTTCTCACCAGCGCGGATTTGTCTGCGTCTGTCTCTCTCTCCCTCCTGTTCCCTCCGCCGGCCGGGGACCAGAAGCTGAGCGAGAAGTCGCGGACAAGTGGCGGCCCGTACGGGGAACCCTTCTGCTGCCTTTTCTCGAGCTGGTGAGGACGCGCATCCTGAGCTCGCAGCGGACTTCCCGCGTTTGATCACCGCGAGAAGGTGAGTGCTTCTTATTACGTGAGAGTTAAGGGCTGTGGGCGTTCAGGTAGCCCCAGTGACTCGGAAGAGCTCTCCGAGTGATTAAAGACAGTGCCGACTGCAAGCATGGGGCAGTCAGGAAGTTCACCTTTGTTAGCTCCCTTAAAGACCCTTTTAGCGGACGGCTCCTGTGAAAGTGAGCCGCCCACTTGCAAGCCGCCAGAGTCAGACATTAGTTCGGACGACTCTGACTCGGAGTCAGATAGTAATGAGACCGAGGGTGCAGACGCGCCTCCGCTGATCGATTGGGGGAGGCCCCCTGTCTCACCCACGCAGCCTTCCGCTCCGCCAGCGCCCCCGGGGATGCAACAGTTTCCGGTGAATGGTTTTGGTGATCTCGCCAAAAACCCTCACCACGGGCTCCCTCTGGTGGCCGAATCAGGTAATTACAGTGGCCCTCCTTTGCGAGACCCGGAACCCCTTACAGGCTGGTCGGGGGAGGGGCAGTTACAGCCGTACCCCCCGCCTGCGTACGTGAGCCCTCGAGACCTTACGTCACCAAGTGATGGAGGGAGACATTTCTGGAAATGGAACCCCTTTTCAGCCTTTAGACCTTTCGGTATGATGGGTGGTTGCCAGCCGCTTAAGCCAGAACCAGTCTCAGAGATGTACCCGGTTATTATCAATCCCCAAGGTAATAACCAGTATGAGCCATATGATTACAAAATTTTAAAGGAATTGAGGCAGGCTGTCCATCAGTATGGCCCCAATGCCCCTTATACCCTGAACATGATTGAAAACCTCTCCGCCCTGAATCATACACCCGCAGATATTTTTCAGCTGGCCCGTGCTTGTTTACCACAGGGCCGGTATATAGATTGGAAAGCATGGTTTGAGGAGCTAGCTGAGGAACAAGCCGCAAAAAACGCAGCGGGGAGACATGGCGGGTGGAATGCAGATATGCTATTGGGGAAAGGTGCCCACTCCCAGAATCAAACAGGGTTCCCTCAAGAAGTCTACGCCCAGATTTTCCGCTGTTTCGTAGGAGCCTGGAAAAAGCTGACAGGTGAGGGAGAGGCTCAAGCCTCACTCAGCAACATACATCAGGGCCCCACAGAACCCTTCGTGGATTTTGTAGCCAAAATGCAAACTGCGGCTGAGAGAATTTTCTCAGATCCAGGAGTGGCAGAGACTGTAGTTAAACAAATGATATTTGAGCAGTGCAACAAGGAATGTAAAGTTATCCTAGCACAAAACAGAGGGAAAAGCTTGACAGAATGGGTTCGGCTCTGCAGGGATGCTGGTAGCCCGTTAACTAATGCAGGTCTAGCTGCCATGCTAGCCAGCTCCTTACAAGTAGCTGCAAAGAAATCCAAAGACCTAGGAACAAAGCCAAGAGGATGTTATCATTGTGGCCAGTTGGGACACATTAAGAGAAACTGTCCCAATAAAGGCCAACCACCTGCCACTCAACAGTTTGGTAGACCATATGCGGCAACCAGGCTATGTGGCCGTTGCCACAAGGGACCCCATCGCGCAGAAGACTGTAGGTCAGCCTTCAATGCGCAGGGTGTGCACCTTTCTGGCCGTCCTGAACAGGACCCAAAAAACGGGCAGAGGGGGTCCACCCTTTCGGTGGACCCCCCTGCATGCCATCCGGCGACACAACACCCGTCCAAATTCGCGCATCCCCTGGATCAGCAGGACTGGACCTCTGTGCCACCTCCAGGCTTGTACTGACCCCCTCCATGGGTGTCCAGTTGATAGGGACCTCCTTTAAAGGGCCCTTACCAACGAAGACTGTTGGGCTTATAATAGGGAGGGCATCCACAGCCCTGAAAGGACTAACAGTCATACCAGGCGTTGTAGATTCAGATTTCACAGGTTACGCCCAAGTTATGGTACAATCTCAGCAAGGTACTCTGGTCATTGCAAAAGGTGATAAGCTGGCACAGCTCTTGCTCTTACCCAGCTTACATACATTCTTTCCGAGTAGACCCAGACAGAGAAGAGATAAGGGATTTGGGTCTTCTGGAGAAGTTTTTGAGGGCCTCCATATGTCTCTGGAGTCTCGACCCATGCTGACTATTAAGGTACAAGGCAGATCCTTCCTGGGCCTGCTAGATACCGGGGCCGATCGATCAATTATAAGACAACAAGACTGGCCCTCCACCTGGCCGACGTGCAAGGCGGAGGACACCATTAGAGGAATAGGCCAGGTCTCAGCACCCATGCTGAGTGCCACTGCCCTCCACTGGGCAGATGAAGAAGGACATCAAGGCAGTTTTCAACCTTATGTACTACCCTTGCCTGTGTCCTTATGGGGAAGAGACATTCTAGCCCAGATGGATGTTACATTGACCAGTAACTGCTCTCCGGCCTCTAAGCATCTCTTAAAAGGAATGGGATATGTCCCTGGCAAAGGCTTAGGAGCCTCATTGCAGGGACACACCATGCCCGTACAGACTGCTTCCAATTTTAATAGACTAGGCCTGGGTTTTTCCTAGGGGCCACTGAGGGGAGACTCCCACCCACACCTATAAAACTAAAGTGGAAGACCAGTACCCCAGTGTGGGTGCCTCAGTGGCCCTTACCAAAAGAAAAGCTGTCAGCATTGCATACTCTAGTGTCTATACAGCTAAAAGAGAGCCATATCATTCCCTCCACATCTCCTTGGAACACACCCGTATTTGTCATAAAGAAAAAATCAGGCAGATGGAGATTGTTACATGATTTAAGAACCATCAATAACTGTATGGAGCCTTTAGGACCTGTTCAAATGGGGTTACCCCTCCTCTCAGCTTTGCCAGAACACTGGCCCATTATCATCCTAGATCTTAAGGATTGCTTCTTTTCCATCCCACTTCACCCTGAAGATACTCCAAAATTTGCTTTTACTGTGCCCTCTCTTAACCAAGAGGAGCCCTGTCAACGCTTCGAGTGGACGGTCCTGCCCCAGGGCATGACTAATAGTCCTACCATGTGCCAGCTGTATGTTGCTACAAAGCTAGCTAGCACTCGGCAGCAGTTCCCCCAAGTGAAAATCATCCATTATATGGATGACATTCTCTTAGCCCATAAAGACACAGATCTTCTTAAAACAGCTTTATCACATTTAGTCCTTAGTCTTAGAGAAGCCAACCTGGAAGTGGCCCCTGAAAAAATCCAGATGACAGAAATTACCACCTTCCTGGGGGCAAAAATCATGCCTCAGCATGTTTCCCCCCAAAAAGTGTCTCTCAGAGTAGATGACATACATACCCTTAATGATCTGCAAAAGCTTATGGGAGATATCAATTGGGTTCGTCCGTACTTAAAGATCACCAATGCCAAATTAACACCTTTGTTTGATTTGCTAAAAGGAGATTCAGACCTACACTCGCCCCGGTGTCTCACCCCAGAGGCGAGGCAAGCACTACGTCAGGTAGAACAGGCGCTCAGTAGTGCTGCTTTAAAAAGAATAGACCCCCAAAAGCCATTCGAAGCCTGCTTACTGCCAACAAAACTACAGCCCACGGCAGTGCTATGGCAACAGGGACCATTACTCTGGGTCCACCCTGGAATTTCCCCTAAGAAAAGTTTAGAGCATTTTCCTACAGCAATTGCAGAGTTGGCATTGGAGGCCATCAAGAAGGCCATACAGCATTTTGGCCAACAGCCTAAGTACCTCAGAGTACCTTACTCTTCTCAGCAACTTGAGATACTTACTGGATGTATAGATCAGTGGGCCATCCTCCGATGTACCTTTTCGGGAGAAATTGATAACCAATACCCAAAAGATCCCCTCTTACAATTCGTCACCCGTCACCCAGTAATCTTTCCTAAGGTAACTTCATCTAAGCCACTAGTGAACGCCCTCACCGTGTACACGGATGGTTCCAGCTCCGGTTCAGGAGCATATTGCGTAGAAGGAGGTTCTCCTAAAACTGTGTTCTTCCAACCACAGAGGCCTCAATGGGTAGAATTACAGGTCATTATTACAGTCCTGAAAGAAATTACCGATCCCCTAAATATTATATCTGATTCGATTTATGTCGTAAATTCTGTAAATATTTTAGAGACGGTGGGCATTATAAAATATTCCTCCTCAGTAAGACCATTCTTTATCAAACTTCAAGAGACAATATATGCCAGACAACATCCTTTCTACATAACTCACATTAGAGCGCACACAGGCCTGCCAGGCCCCATGGCACAGGGAAATCACATAGTAGATGTAGCCACTCGACAGCCACACATCTTCCCTGCGCTGACACTGTGTCAACAGGCCCAAGAGTTTCATACTAAATTTCATGTCAATGCAAGCACCTTAGTCAGACAGTTTCACATACCGCGTGCAGCTGCCAGAGATATAGTCAGAGCCTGCAATAATTGTGCAGAACAGAGGGTAGTCCCTTCAGTTGGAGTTAACCCTAAAGGTCTCATCCCGGGAGACATTTGGCAAATGGATGTCACCCATCACTCAGAGTATGGTAAAGTTAAATACCTGCATGTGTCAGTGGATACTTGTTCTCAAGTTTTATTTGCCTCTGCCGAATCAGGAGAAAGAGTCCACCAAGTAATTGCACACTGCCTTGCCGCTTGGGCAGCTTGGGGTAAGCCGAAAATATTAAAAACAGATAACGGACCTGCTTACACCAGCAAAGCCTTCCAAAGATTTTGTGCAAATATGGAAGTGCAATTAAAACATGGTATCCCTTACAACCCTCAAGGGCAAGGAATCATTGAAAGAGCACACAGGTCTCTTAAAGACTTGCTCAAAAAACAGAAAGGGGGAATAGGCCACGGCCTGTCCCCGAAGGCTCAACTGTCTGTAGCCTTATTTACATATAATTTTTTAAATGAAAATGCACAAGGAATGACACCTGCCCTACAGCACACCACTCCGAGTCCTCCACATAGAGGTCTAGTCCGTTGGAAGGATGTCCTGTCAGGACAATGGCAAGGCCCTGACCCAGTGCTCAGCTGGGCCAGAGGCTCTGTTTGTGTTTTTCCCCAGGAGCCAGGACGTCAACCAGTGTGGGTTCCGGAAAGACTGGTGAGAACCGTGACACCGCCCGGGGACGCCACGGAGCTGTTGCCCAAAAAACCAACAAGCCTTCAACCTGAACCATCAGATCAGGCCTCCAACTCTGCTGATGACGGCGGCGACTGACGAGATAGCAACGAAAGCGCCGGTCACCCTTCGATTGTTTAGAAGGGGGACCAGTTTTAATAACCCCCGTTGCCTTCGACCTTTCCAAACTGGGCGAGACTGTACAAAGTCTGTGGAACCGAGTCACCTCATGGTTCTCTTGGCCCAATTTGACTACTTGGATTCTCGTGGCAGTGGGACTATTAGTGGGCTTAGTCACTGTTAAATGTTTGTTAGAACGCTTGTTCCAGACACAGCAGCAACTACGTGTTTCTACCATGTTAGCTATGTCTTCCCAGTCAAATGTGGGTGTGCATCCCTCCTCGATAGATAGCCCGTCTGAATCACCTGGGGCAAAGCTCTTGTCAGCAAGGTTTGTTGCAGGCTCCCTGGCCACTACCCGTGTTTAGCTAGGCACCAGAGGCTGTTAATTTTGCGCGCCTAGCCGCCTCGACGGTGGAGCTGCGGCCGCAGTCCTGGCCAGACTGGGCTTGGCTCTAGCCATTGCACCGAGGCCTCCGCAGCGTTTCCTATGCCCTGGCTGTCGCTCTCATAATCCCCGCTTGACCCAGTTGCGAGGCGAAGCACTGCAGGGAGGAGTCACGTGGTATCCAGTTCACGGGCTCTCCGGTCTCTATATGAGGTGAGCATTCTGGTCGGTGCCAGAGGTTCAGCCGCAAGATGGCTGGAGCCTAGTCCAGACTCCCCAAAGCACCAAAACAAGTAGTGGGCTAATCAAGCTCACGGGAGCACCATCATCAATAGAGACACTGGGTACAAGAATACGGTCTACGGACCATGCCTCTTATAAAAACAAAAAGGGGGAGATGTAGAGAGCCGCTTTCCGGGTTTGGCCTAGTGGACACGCTGCAGCCTGCTCTAGAGTTCCCCCCGCCCATCGAGTGAGCCAAGATGGCGCTCACATCCTGCTTTTGCAAATGACGCACACGCCCACCAACCCTATCTTCCAATCACCTCTGTATACGTGGCACTAACCTATTGGGTTTGGGCACAGTATATAAGAGGTTACCCGGACGGGGTGGGCGGAGACGACCCACAGGGAGCCGTGCCTGACGGCCGCATAGAGGTCGCTCCCCCGCGGGGTATCCTGTCCCGCGCGGAACCTGTAACAGAGAATGCAAGCTTAACTCCAGTAAAGGTCTGTGCTTACAACTGCTACGTGTCTTGGATCTGTGTTTCTCACCAGCGCGGATTTGTCTGCGTCTGTCTCTCTCTCCCTCCTGTTCCCTCCGCCGGCCGGGGACCAGAAGCTGAGCGAGAAGTCGCGGACAAGATTGGACTTTCTATAGACCTGTTTTAATTGGAACATTTTCTCAGCCTTAGAACTGAAAACTAGCAACTTATTAAATTCCCCCTTTTAAAAGGTATTCTGTTTGTGGTATATTGCATTCTGGCAGCTAGCAAACTAGAACATATACCATATCAAGAAATCAAAGCAGAAAAACCACATGATCATCTCAACTGTTGCAGAAAAGGCATTTGACAAAATTCAATATCTTTTCTTGAAGAGGATATGAATAGAAGGAAACCTCCTCAACATGATAAAGGGAATATATCTAAAACTCAGAGCTAACATCATCCTCAATGGGGAAAAACTGAAAGCTTTCCCACTAAGATCTAGAACAAGACAAGGATGTCCAATGTTACCATTTTTATTCAACATTGTGTTGGAAGTTCTAGCCAGAGCAATTAGACAAGAAAAAGAAATACAAGTCATCAACTTCGGAAAGGAAAAGAGATAAAAGTCTCACTGCTCACAGATGGTATAATACTATAAGTCAAAGCCCTAAAAGAATCCACAGCAAAGCTACTAGAGCTAATAAGTGAGTACAGCAAAGTGGCAGGTTACAGGATTAACACTCAAAAATCTGTAGTTCTTCTATACACTAATAATGACAATTTGAGGGGGAAATCAAGAAAAAAATTCCATTTACAATTGCAACCAAAAGAATAATCAATAAAGAAAAAAACAAAAAAAAACAAGAAAAAAATTTATCAATAAATTTACCTAAGGATACAAAAGACTTATATAAAGAAAGCTACAAGAAATTCCTAAAAAATAATCACAGAAGACCTAAATAAATGGAAGAGCATACCATGTTCATGGATTGGAAGACTAAATATAGTTAAGATGTCAATTCTACCTAAATTGATTTATAGATTCAATGCAATACCAATTAAAGTCCCAAAAACTTATTTTACAGAAATAGAAAAACCAATGACCAAATTGTCTGGAAGTGCAGGGTGCCCCAAATAGCTAAAAATATCCTGAGATGGAAAAATGAAATCGGAAGTCTCACACCACCTGAATTTAAGGCTTATTATGAACCTACAGTGGTCTAAACAGCATGGCACTGGCATAAGGATAGATATACTGACCAATGGAATCAAATAGAGTGTTCAGATATAGACCCTCTCATCTATGGACAATTGATCTTTGATAAGGCAGTCAAGCCAACTCACCTGGGACAGAACAGTCTCTTCAATAAATGGTGCTTGGAGAACTGGATATCCACATGCAAAAGAATGAAAGAGGATCTATATCTCATACCCTATACAAAAATTAACTCAAAATGGATCAAAAGCCTAAACATTAGAGCTAAGACTGTAAAACTTTTAGAAGAAAATGTAGGGAAATATCTTACAAAACTTGTAATAGGAGGCAGTGTCCTAGATCTTACACCCAAAGGATGAGCATTAAAGAAAGAAATAGATAAATTGGAGCTCCTCAAAAGTTTGATGCACTTTTGTGCATCAAAGAACTTCATCAAGAAAGTAAATAGGCAGCCTACACAATGGGAGACAATATTTGGAAATGACATATCAGATAAGGATCTAGTATCCAGGATACATAAAGAGATTGTTCAACTCAACAGCAAAAAGACAAACTACCCAATTACAAAATGGGCAAAAGACATGAACAGACACTTCTCAGAAGAGGAAATACAAATGACTAAAAGGCACACGAAAAGATGCTCAACGTCCCTGGCTATTAGAGAAATGCAAATCAAAACCACAATGAGATATCATCTCACACCCACCAGAATGGCCATTATCAATTAACCAAAACGACAAGTGCTGGAGAGGATGTGGAGAAAGAGGCCCACTTATCCACTGTTGGTGGGAATGTAAAATGGTACAACCACCATGGAAGGCAGTTTGGTGATTCCTCAGGAAGCTAAATATAGAATTGCCATAGGATCCAGCAATACCATTGCTAGGTATCTGTTTAGAGGACATGAGGGCAAGGACACAAACAGACACTTGCGCACCAATGTTTATAGCAGCATTATTTACAATTGCCAAGAGAAGGAAACAGCCCAAATGTCCATCAACAGATGAGTGGCTAAACAAGCTGGTATATACATATGATGGAATATTATGCAGCTGTAAGACAGAATAAAGTCATGAAGCATGTAACAGTATGGATGGACCTTGAGGATATTATGCTGAGTGAGATTAGCCAGAAACAAAAGGACAAATATTATATCAACTAACATTAATGAATGAACTTGGAGAATTTCATTAAGAACAGAGGTCATCAGGAGATAGAAACAGGGTAGATATTGGGTAATTGGGGCTGAAGGGATACAGATTGTGAAACAGGACTGATTATAAAAATTCAGAAATGGACAGCACAATACTACCTGATTGTAGCACAATAATGTAGGTATACTGAATGAAGCTGAATGTGAGAGTGATAGCAGGAGGAGGGCTGGGGGCACACATGAAACCAGAAGGAAAGATAGACGATAAAGACTGATATGGTATAATCTAGGAATGCCTAGAGTGAACAATGATTGTGGTTAAATGTACAAATTAAAAAATGTTTTTGCATGAGGAAGACAAAGGAATGTCAATATTGCAGGATGTTGAAAAATGATGGTCATTCATATTTTAAAGCTTCAACTTCTGCATGAGACTAAAGCAAAAAAAATGTTTATTTGGTACAAAATTTATATTTTGACTAGTGCATTTCCTAATATAACTTATATGGAGAGGTTAATTGAACATCATAAGTACATGGAAGCTTGAATAGGGCATGAGATTTTGTAGGTTTGTCCAGTGTGATGTCCCAATAAATCCCAGGGTGATTTGAACAGTGAATAAGGAAGCATTTGCAAAATCCCCTTGGGGGAACGGTGAGAAAGGGGGAAAATTCAACTTCCCCATTTGGAGAATTCCTTATGTTCTTGCAAGCAGTGGGGACAACCAAATCAACAGGCCAAGCCCTCAATCTTGGGGTTGCTCCTATAAAACTTATCCCTCCAAAGGATAAGCAAAGCCTACTTAAAATTAGGCCTAAGAGTCATCCCCAGAGAACCTCTTTTGTTGTTCAGATGTGGCCTATCTCTCTCTCAGCCCACATGGCAAGCAAACTCATTGCCCTCCCCATCTCTACATGGGACATGACTCCCAGGAGTGTAAACCTTCCTGGCAATGTGGGACAGAAATCCTAGAATGAGCTGGAGCTTAGCATCAAACGACTGAAAAAACCTTCTCAGCTGATAGGGGGAAGAGAGAAATGAGACAAAGTAAAGTATAAGTGGCTGAGAGATTTCAAACAGAGTTGAGAGGTTATCCTGGAGGTTATTCTTATGCATTATATAGATATCCCCTTCTTACTTTAAAGTGTATTAGAGTGGCTAGAGGGGGCTGTGTTCCAGTAGCCATGTTTCTTTTGCAAGATGATTGCATAATGATATAGCTTTCAGAATGTGACTGTGTGATTGTGAAAACCTTGTGTTTGATGCTCCTTTTATCAATGGTATGTATAGATGAGTAAAAAATATGGGTTGTAAATAAATAATAGGGGGGACAAATGTTAAAATAAATTGAGTAGATTGAAATACTAGTGATCAATGAAAGGGAGTGGTAAGGGTTTGTTCTAGTTTGCTAGCTGCCAGAATGTAATATACCAGAAATGGAATGGCTTTTAAAAGGGGGAATTTAATGAGTTGCTAGTTTACAGTTCCAAGGCCGAGAAAATGTCCCAATTAAAACAAGTCTATAGAAATATCCGATTTAAGGCATCTGGGAAAAGATGCCTTAAAACCTTGGTTCAAGAAGGCCGATGATGTTCAATGTTTCTCTCTCAGCTGGAAGGGCACATGGTGAACATGGCAGCGTCTGCTGGTTTTCTCGTGGCTCTACCAAAAAGAGACTCTCTCCAAAATGTTTCCTCTTTTAAAGGATTCCAGTAAGCAACTCCACCTTCAGTGGGTGGAGACACACCTCCATGGAAATCATCTACAATTTGTGACCCACTCAATTGTGACCCACAATTGAGTGGGTCACATCTTCATGGAAACAATCAAAATGCTCCCACCCAGCAATATTGAATGAGGATCAAAGGGCATGGCTTTTCTGGGGTCCACCACAGATTCAGACCAGCACAGGGGTCAGAAAAAAATAGGGGGAACAAAGGTTAAAATATATTGGGTAGATGGTAATGGGAGGGAGGGGTATGGGGTATGGC
This sequence comes from Tamandua tetradactyla, assembly GCF_023851605.1. NCBI lineage: Eukaryota > Metazoa > Chordata > Mammalia > Pilosa > Myrmecophagidae > Tamandua > Tamandua tetradactyla. Next base: position 215,477,509 of record NC_135328.1, read on the forward strand.
ATGTAAGAGTTTTTTCTTTTTTCTTTTTATTTGTTTTTCTGGAGTGATGCGAATGTTCTAAGAAATTATCATGGTGATGAATATATAACTATGTGATGATATTGTGAGCCATTAATTATACACCAAGCATGGAATGTTCATATGTTTAGAATGTTCGTGTTTGTATGTTTTTTCAGTTAAAAAAAAACAGTAAAAAAAATTGTTCCCCTTTAGCCACATTAAAATATATAATTTAATACCATTAATTATGTTCAGTGTTGTGTCACCCATCACCAACAACCATTGATAAAATTTTTCCATCATCCCAAATAGTAACACTGTACAAGTTATGCATTAACTCCCTTCACCCACCCCACCCTTGATAAACAACGTATAGTCTAGATTCTGACTCTAGGAACTTGCAGATTCTAATTATTCCATATCAGTGTGATCATAAAATATTAGTCCTTTTGTGTCTGGCTCATTTCACCCAACATGATATCTTCAAGATTCATTTATATTGTCACATAAATCAGTACTTCATACATCTTTACAGCTGAATAATATTCCATTGTGTGTTTATACCACATTTGATCATTTTGACAAAGTTTTATTTACACATCAGTTGATAATAGTTGGATTCCTTCTGTATTATGGCAATTGTGAATAATGCCACTGTGAACGATGATGTGCAAATATCTGAGTCCCTGTTTTAAACTCTTTGGGGTATATACCTAAAAATGGGATTGCTGTGTCATATGGTAATTCTATACTTAACTTTCTGAGGAACTGCCAAATTGTCTTCCAAAGTGGCTCCACCACTTTATATTCCCGTCAACAATGAATGCTTGTTGGGAGGTTTTTGACTACTGATTTAATCTGTCTACTCATTATAGGCCTGTTGAGGTTTTCTGTTTCTTCTTTGCTCAGGTTAGGTACATTGTATTCTCAAGCAGTTTGTCCATTTCATCCAGGCTTTCTAATTTGTTGGCATATAATTGCCCAAAATATCCTCTTGTCTTTTTTTTATTCCTGAAATCTTGCTAGTAAAGATTTCCATTTTCATTCCAGATTTTATTTATGTGTCCTCTCATCATCAATCCTAAATTGGCTAAAGGTTTGTCAGTTTTACTGATCTTTTTACAAAACCAACTTGTAGGGTTGTTCAGTGGTAGAGTGCTCACCCACCTTGCAGGAGACCCTGGTTCAATCCCTGGCCCATGCACCCAAGGAAAAAAAAAACAACTCGTGGTTTTCTTAATTCTCTATTGTTTTTCTAGTCTCTATTTTATTTACCTCTACTCTAATTTTTACTATTTCCTTCCTTTAAATAACTTTGATTTAGGTTCCTCTTCTTTTTTAGGATATCTTTAGCTATTCTGGGTCTCCTTCCCTTCCATATAAATTTGATAACCAGCTTTTCCAAGTCTTCAAAGTAGGTTGTTGGCATTTTGATTGGTATTGCATTGGATCTGTAAATCAGTTTGGGTAGACTTGAAAACTGAATGACATTTAACCTTCTGATCCATGAACATGGAATGTTCTTCCATCTATTTAGGTCATTTTTTATTTCTTTTAGCAATTTTTTTTTCTTTTGTAATTTTCTTTGTATAAGTCCTTGACATCCCTGGTTAGGCTTATTCCTAGATACCTAATTCTTCTGGCTGCTATTCTGAATGGATTTTTCCCCTTAATTGCCACCTCAGATCGGTCATTGCTTGTGTATAGAAGCATCACTGATTTTGTATATTAACCTTGTATCCTGCCACTTTGCTGAATTTGTTTATTAGCTCAAGTAGATTTGCTGTAGATTTCTCAGGGTTTCTAAGTATATTATCATGTTATCTGCAAATAATTAAAGTTTTACCTCTTCCTTTCCTATTTGGATGCGTTTTATTTCATTCCCCTGTCTAATTGCTCTAGCTAGGACTTCTAATACTTGTTGAATAATAGTGGTGACAATGGGTATCCTTGTCTCATTCCCAATATTAGAGGGGATGCTTTCAGTTTTTCCCCATTAAGTATTATGCTGGCTATGGGTTTTTCATATATATGCCCTTTATGATATATGTCCTTCAATTCCTACCTTTTGAAGTGTTTTTATCAGGAAAGGATGCAGGCTTTTGTCAATTACTTTTTCACCATCAGTTGATATGATATGAGATTTTTCCCTTTATATTTGCTAATGTGCACTATTATGTTGATTGATTTTCATATGTTGAACCATCCTCGCATTACTCATATGAACCCCACTTGGTCAGGATGTTTAATTCTTTTACTGAGTCGTTGGATTCTATTTGTTAGTATTTTGTTGAGAATTTTTGATTCTGTGTTCATTAGGGAGATTGGTCTGTAGTTTTCCTTTCTCGTAGTGTCTTTATCCGATTTGGGTATTAGAGTGAAGTTAGCTTTCATAAAATGAATTAGGCTATGTTCCTGTTTACTCAGATTTTTGGAAGAATTTGAACAGGATTGGTGTTAGTTCTTTTTGGAAGGTTTGATAAAATTCTCTTGTGAAGCCATCTGGTCCTGGGCTTTTCTTAGTGGGAAGATTTTTGATGACTGATTGAATCTCTTTACTTGTAATTGGTTTGTTGAAATCTATTTTTTATCAAGTCAGCATAGGCACTTCGTGTGTTTCTAGGCATTTGTCCATGTCATCTACTTGTTTAGTTTGTTGGCATATAGTTGGTCATAATATTCTCTTATAATTTTTTAAATTTCTTCATGATCTGTGGTAATGACCCCTCTCATTTCTGATTTTGTTTACTTGTTTCCTCTTTCTCTTTTCTTTGTTGGTCTAGTTAGGGGTCCATCAATTTTATTGATTTTCTCAAAGAACCAACTTTTGGCTTTGTTGTTTCTTTCTATTGTTTTATTTTTCTCCAGTTTGTTTATTTCTGCTATAATCTTTATTTCTCTTCTTTTGTTTCCTTTGGGGTTAGTTTGCTGTTCTTTCTCTAAATTCTCCAGGTGAGCAGTTACAGCCTTAAGTTTAGTTAGCTCTTGTTTTTTTAATATAGGCATTTATGGCAATAAATTTCCCTCTCAGCACTGCCCTTGCCATGTCCCACAAATTTTGATATGTTGTATTGTCATTATCAGTCATCTCCAAATATTTACCAATTTCTCTAGCAATTTAGTCCTTTGACCCACTGATTATTTAAGAGTGTGTTGTTTAATTTTAATATATTTGGGAAAGCTCTGGTTCTTTGGTAATTATTAATTTTCAGCTTTATTCCATTGTGTGATCAGAGAAAGTGCTTTGGATAATTTCAATCTTATTAAATTTATAAAGACTCAGTTTGTGTCCCAGCATATGATCTATTCTGGTGAACATTTCATGTGCACTAGAGAAGAATGTATATCCTGGTATTTTGGGGTATAATGATCTGTATATGTCTGTTAGGTCTAATTCATTTATCCCATTGTTTAAGTTCTCTATTTCCTTGTTGATCTTCTGTCTAGTTGTTCTATCTATAGTGCAGAGTGGTGTTATGAAGTCTCCCACTATTACTGTTGAAATGTCTATATCCTGGAGGTTATTCTTACGCATTATAGAGATAACCCCCTTTTTAGCTTAAGGTATTTTAGAGATGCTAGAGGGAAGTGCCTGAAACTGTAGAACTGTGTTCCAGTGGCCATGTTTCTTTAAAATGATCATGTAATAATATAGCTTTCGCAAAGTGACTGTATCATTGTGAAAACCTTGTTTTGATGCTCCTTTTATTTATGGTATGGACAGATAAGTAAAAAATATGGATTAAAAATAAATAAATAGTGGGGGAACAAATGTTAAAATAAATGGAGTAGAAGGAAATATTAGTGGTCAATGAGAGGGAGAAGAAAGGGGTATGGTATGTATGAGTTTTTCTTTTTTCTTTTTCTGGAGCAATGTAAATTTCTAAGAAATGATCATGGTGATGAATATACAACTTTGTGATGATATTGTGAGCCACTGATTGCACACCAAGTATGGAATGTGCATACATTAAGAATGTTCATATTGTATGTTGATCGATTTTATTAATAAATATTAAAATAATGGGCACCCACGTCCCACAGCAGCCGACCCGCCCACCCTCCTCTCCCCTCTTCCGCCTTCACCGGCTCCTCCGCCACCAGCCTCGACAGCCTTGCCACCCTCACCTTTCCTCCTCCAGAACAGCTACTGGGGGAGTGGAGACAATACAGAGCAGCTCCCGGAGCCACGACGGAGATCAAAGGGACAGCATACCCCATCCTGGAACGGCTGACTGTCTGGGAGAACCAGCTCCGGTGAGATCGCCGAGGAGTGCGGGCTTTCCTGGGCGGGACGGCAAGCGGCTGGAGTCCCTCCCTTCCTCCTTCCCAGGCCAGCTGGCAGAATTGGACAGGCGGTCCCCTTAGGCCGCGGTGGCTGGCGCCCCCACCACGTGAGGCCCCCTGGACCAACTGAGAGAGTTGGGTCGGAAATCCCCAGACTGTGGAGAACAGTGACCGGGGGGTCCCTTCCAAACACGTGACTCCCCGGTCCGGCTGGGAACGGTGCACTCTTCTGGGCTGCGACAGCTGGCGCCCTCCCACCACTCTTGGCACCCCGGGCCGACTAGGTAATTCGGCCAGACGCTCTCCCATGCTGCGGCGGTTGGCGACCCTCCCCGCATTCGGAACCCCGGGCCGGCTGGCACTCTTCCAAGACGCTTCGGCTGCCGAACCTCCCCTACGGCGAGAATTTTCCAGAGTTAAAGGACCCACAGCAACTTTCACTGGTGGAACCCGTAGACAAACGTGTGCCACGAGCGCCACCTACTGGGCAGGATAAGAAAAACAGAACCCAGAGATTTCACAGAAAAATCTTTCAACCTGTGGGGTCCAACACCCAGGGAAATCTAACTAAATGCCCAGACGCCAGCAGAAGATAACGGATCACGCTCAGAAAACTGAAAATATGGCCCAGTCAAAGGAACAAACCAATAGTTCAAATGAGATACAGGAGCTGAAACAACGAATGCTGAATATACGAACAGAAATGGAAAACCTCTTCAAAAATGAAATCAATAAATTGAGGGAGGACATTAAGAAGACATGGGCTGAACAAAAAGAAGAAATAGAAAAACTGAAAAAACAAATCCAGAGCTTATGGAAGTGAAGGATAAAATAGAAAAGATGGAAAAAACAATGGATACCTACAATGACAGATTTAAAGAGACAGAAGATAGAATTAGTGATTTGGAGGATGGAACATCTGAATTCCAAAAAGAAACAGAAACTATCCGGAAAAGAATGGAAAAATTTGAACAGGGTATCAGGGAACTCAAGGACAATGAGAACCGCACAAATATACGTGTTGTGGGTGTCCCAGAAGGAGAAGAGAAGGGAAAAGGAGGAGAGAAACTAATGGAAGAAATTATCACTGAAAATTTCCCAACTCTTATGAAAGATCTAAAATTACAGATCCAAGAAGTGCAGCGCACCCCAAAGAGATTAGACCCAAATAGGCGTTCTCCAAGACACTTACTAGTTAGAATGTCAGAGGTCAAAGAGAAAGAGAGGATCTTGAAAGCAGCCAGAGAGAAGCAATCCATCACATACAAGGGAAACCCAACAAGACTATGTGTAGATTTCTCAGCAGAAACCATGGAAGCTAGAAGACAGTGGGATGATATATATAAGTTACTAAAAGAGAAAAACTGCCAACCAAGACTCCTATATCCAGCAAAATTGTCCTTCAAAAATGAGGGAGAAATTAAAACATTCTCAGACAAAAAGTCACTGAGAGAATTTGTGACCAAGAGACCAGCTCTGCAAGAAATACTAAAGGGAGCAATAGAGTCAGATACAAAAAGACAGAAGAGAGAGGCATGGAGAAGAGTGTAGAAAGAAGGAAAGTCAGATATGATATATATAATACAAAAGGCAAAATGGTAGAGGAAAATATTATCCAAACAGTAATAACTCTAAATGTTAATGGACTGAATTCCCCAATCAAAAGACATAGACTGGCAGAATGGATTTAAAAACAGGATCCTTCTATATGCTGTCTACAGGAAACACATCTTAGACCCAAAGATAAATATAGGTTGAAAGTGAGAGGTTGGGAAAAGATATTTCATGCAAATAACAACCAGAAAAGAGCAGGAGTGGCTATACTAATATCCAACAAATAAGACTTCAAATGTAAAACAGTTAAAAGAGACAAAGAAGGACACTATCTACTAATAAAAGGAACAATTAAACAAGAAGACATAACAATCATAAATATTTACGCACTGAACCAGAATGCCCCAAAATACGTGAGGAACACACTGCAAACACTGAAAAGGGAAATAGACACATATACCATAATAGTTGGAGACTTCAATTCACCACTCTCATCAATGGACAGAACATCTAGACAGAGGATCAATAAAGAGAATCTGAAGATTACTATAACTGAGCTTGACTTAACAGACATTTATAGGACATTACATCCCACAACCGCAGAATACACCTTTTTTTCAAGTGCTCATGGATCATTCTCAAAGATAGACCATATGCTGGGTCACAAAGCAAGTCTTAAATTTAAAAAGATTGAAATCATACACAACACTTTCTCGGATCATAAAGGAATGAAGTTGGAAATCAATAATAGGTGGAGTGCCAGAAAATTCACAAATACATGGAGGCTCAACAACACACTCTTAAACAACAAGTGGGTCAAAAAGAAATTGCAAGAGAAATTAGTAAATACCTAGAGGCGAATAAAAATGAAGACACAAATTATCAAAACTTATGGGACGCAGCAAAGGCAGTGCTAAGAGGGAAATTTATTGCCCTAAATGCCTATATCAGAAAAGAAGAAAAGGCAAAAATGCAGGAATTAACTGTCCACTTGGAAGAACTGGAGAAAGAACAGCAAACGAATCCCAAAGCAAGCAAAAGGAAAGAAAAAACAAAGATTAGAGCAGAAATAAATGAAATTGAAAACATGAAAACAATAGAGAAAATCAATAAGACCAGAAGTTGGTTCTATGAGAAAATCAATAAGATTGATGGGCCCTTATCAAGATTGACAAAAAGAAGAAGAGAGAGGATGCAAATAAATAAGATCAGAAATGGAAGAGGAGACATAACTACTGACCTCACAGAAATAAAGGAGGTAATAACAGGATACTATGAACAACTTTACGCTAATAAATACAACAATTTAGATGAAATGGATGGGTTCCTGGAAAGACATGAACAACCAACTTTGACTCAAGAAGAAATAGATAACCTCAACAAACCAATCAGAAGTAAAGAGATTGAATTAGTCATTCAAAAGCTCCCTAAAAAGAAAAGTCCAGGACCAGACGGCTTCACATGTGAATTCTATCAAACATTCCAGAAAGAATTAGTACCAACTCGCCTCAAACTCTTCAACATAATCAAAGTGGAGGGAAAACTACCTAATTCATTCTATGAAGCCAACATCACCCTCATACCAAAACCAGGCAAAGATATTACAAAAAAAGAAAACTACAGACCAATCTCTCTAATGAATACAGATGCAAAAATCCTCAATAAAATTCTAGCAAATCGTATCCAACAACACATTAAAAGAATTATACATCATGACCAAGTAGGATTCATCCCAGGTATGCAAGGATGGTTCAACATAAGAAAATCAATTAATGTAATACACCACATCAACAAATCAAAGCAGAAAAATCACATGATCATCTCAATTGATGCAGAGAAGGCATTTGACAAGATTCAACATCCTTTCCTGTTGAAAACACTTCAAAAGATAGGAATACAAGGGAACTTCCTTAAAATGATAGAGGGAATATATGAAAAACCCACAGCTAATATCATCCTCAATGGGGAAAAATTGAAAACTTTCCCCCTAAGATCAGGAACAAGACAAGGATGTCCACTATCACCACTATTATTCAACATTGTGTTGGAAGTTCTAGCTAGAGCAATTAGACAAGAAAAAGAAATACAAGGCATCAAAATTGGAAAGGAAGAAGTAAAACTATCACTGTTTGCAGACGATATGATACTATACGTCGAAAATCCAGAAAAATCCACAACAAAATTACTAGAGCTAATAAATGAGTACAGCAAAGTAGCAGGCTACAAGATCAACATTCAAAAATCTGTAGCTTTTCTATACACTAGTAATGAACAAGCTGAGGGGGAAATCAAGAAACGAATCCCATTTACAATTGCAACTAAAAGAATAAAATACCTAGGAATAAATTTAACCAAAGAGACAAAAAACCTATATAAAGACAACTACAAAAAACTGCTAAAAGAAATCACAGAAGACCTAAATAGATGGAAGGGCATACCGTGTTCATGGATTGGAAGACTAAATATAATTAAGATGTCAATCCTACCTAAACTGATCTACAGATTCAATGCAATACCAATCAAAATCCCAACAACTTATTTTTCAGAATTAGAAAAACCAATAAGCAAATTTATCTGGAAGGGCAGGGTGCCCCGAATTGCTAAAAACATCTTGAGGAAAAAAAACGAAGCTGGAGGTCTCACGATGCCGGACTTTAAGGCATATTATGAAGCCACAGTGGTCAAAACAGCATGGTATTGGCATAAAGATAGATATATCGACCAATGGAATCGAATAGAGTGCTCAGATATAGACCCTCTCATCTACGGACATTTGATCTTTGATAAGGCAGTCAAGCCAACTCACCTGGGACAGAACAGTCTCTTCAATAAATGGTGCCTAGAGAACTGGATATCCATATGTAAAAGAATGAAAGAAGACCCACATCTCACACCTTATACAAAAGTTAACTCAAAATGGATCAAAGATCTAAACATTAGGTCTAAGACCATAAAACAGTTAGAGGAAAATGTAGGGAGATAGCTTATGAATCTTACAACTGGAGGTGGTTTTGTGGACCTTAAACCTAAAGCAAGAGCACTGAAGAAAGAAAGAAAGAAATGGGAGCTCCTCAAAATTAAACACTTTTGTGCATCAAAGAACTTCATCAAGAAAGTAGAAAGACAGCCTACACAATGGGAGACAATATTTGGAAATGACATATCAGATAAGTGTCTAGTATCCAGAATATATAAAGAGATTGTTCAACTCAACAACAAAAAGACAGCCAACCCAATTACAAAATGGGAAAAAGACTTGAACAGACACCTACCAGAAGAGGAAATACGGATGGCCAAGAGGCACATGAAGAAATGCTCAATGTCCCTGGCCATTAGAGAAATGCAAATCAAAACCACAATGAGATATCATCTCACACCCACCAGAATGGCCATTATCAACAAAACAGAAAATGACAAGTGCTGGAGAGGATGCGGAGAAAGAGGCACACTTATCCACTGTTGGTGGGAATGTCAAATGGTGCAACCACTGTGGAAGGCAGTTTGGCGGTTCCTCAAAAAGCTGAATATAGAATTGCCATACGACCCAGCAATACCATTGCTAGGTATCTACTCAAAGGACTTAAGGGCAAAGACACAAACGGACATTTGCACACCAATGTTTATAGCAGCGTTATTTACAATTGCAAAGAGATGGAAACAGCCAAAATGTCCATCAACAGAAGAATGGCTAAACAAACTGTGGTATATACATACGATGGAATATTATGCAGCTTTAAGACAAGATAAACTTATGAACCATGTAATAACATGGATGGACCTAGAGAATATTATGCTGAGTGAATCCAGCCAAAAACTAAAGGACAAATACTGTATGGTCCCACTGATGTGAACGGACATTCGAGAATAAACTTGAAATATGTCATTGGTAACAGAGTTCAGCAGGAGGTAGAAACAGGGTAAGACAATGGGTAATTGAAGCTGAAGGGATACAGACTGTGCAACAGAACTATATACAAAAACTCAAAAATGGACAGCACAATAATACCTAATTGTAAAGTAATCATGTTAAAACACTGAATGAAGCCGCATCTGAGCTATAGGTTTTTTTTTGTTTTTGTTTGCTTGTTTGTTTGTTTGTTTGTTTTTACTATTATTACTACTTTTATTTCTTTTCTCTATATTAACACTTCATATCTTTTTCTGTTGTGTTGCTAGTTCCTCTAAACCGATGCAAATGTACTAAGAAACGATGATCATGCATCTATGTGATGATGTTAAGAATTACTGAGTGCATATGTAGAATGGTATGATTTCTAAATGTTGTGTTAATTTCTTTTTTTTCTTTCCGTTAATAAAAAAAATTAAAATAATAATAATAAAATTAAATTAAAAAAAGAAATGTCTATAGCTCCCTCCAATTCTGCAATATTTGCCTCATATACTTTGGAGCTCCTTGATTGAGAGCATACACATTTATAATTGTTATTTCTTCTTGGTGAATTGTCCCTTTTATTAATAGGTAGTGTCCTTCAATATAAAAATGTTATATTGAAAAGCTATTTTGTCTGATTTTAGTATATTTACTCCTGCCTTCTTTTGGTTAAAGCTTGCATGGAAGAATTTTTTCCATTCTTTCGCTTTCGATCTGTATACTTGAATCTAAGATGTGTCTCTTGCAAACGACATAGAGGTGGATTATATTTTTTAAATCCATTCTGCCAGTCTTTATCTTTTAATTGTTGAGTTTAGTCCATTAACATTCAAAGCAATTACTGTAAAAGCAGTTCTTGTCTCTACCATCTTATCCTTTAGTTTTTACTTATCAAATCTATATATTCTCTTCCCTCTCTCCCTTTTTATCCTTTAAATTACCATTACTGGTATTCTTCAATTCTGTGTTTTCCTCTAGTCCTCCCTCTCCTGTCTTTTTTTTTTTTTTTCTCAGCTGATAGGACTCCCTTAAGTATTTCATGTAGGGCAGGTCTCTTGTTGATTGGTGCTATCTATCTTTGTCTTTGAAAAATTTAATCTCTCCCTTGATTTTGAAGGATAACTTGGTTGGATAAAGAATTCTTGGCTGAAAGCCTTTCTTGTTTGGATCACAAATACATCATATCACACTGCCTTCTTGCTTCCCTGGTCCCTGTGGGGTATCTGAACTCAGTCTTAGGTGTTTTCCCTTGTATGTAGTAGTTTGCTTTTCTTGTGCTGCTTTTAGGACTTTCTGTTTCTCTTCAATACCTGACAGTTTAATTAGTATGTGTCTTAGAGTAGGCCTATTCAGATTTATTATATTTGGAGTTCATTGGGCCTCTTCAATTTGCATATTTATGTCTTTTATAAGGATTGGAAAGTTTTCCCCAATTATATCTTCAACTAACTTTCCCAGTCCTTTACTCTTCTCTTCTCCTTCCAGTACACCAATGATTCTTATATTTGTACACCACTTGTTGTCCATCATTTCCCTAAGATCCAGGTGCATTTTTCCCCATCTTTCTTGCCATTTGTTCTTTTTTTTTTTTTTTTTTTTTTTTTTTTTTAAAGGGAGGAAGGGAAGGAAAGACAGAGAGAAGGAAGGAAGGATGGAAGGAAGGAAGGGAGGAAGAAAGGGAAACATCTTTAAACATTTTCTTGTTTTATTGTATTTTGTTTGTTTGTTTGTTTTTTACATGGGCTGGGGCCGGGAATCGAACCGAGGTCCTCCGGCATGGCAGGCAAGCACTTTGCCCGCTGAGCCACCGCGGCCCGCCCGCCATTTGTTCTTTTGTGTGCTTTAGTTCAATTGTTCTGTCTTCCAATTCTTATCAGAATTCTAATAAGAATCTTCCAATTCTTATTAGAATTAGAATAAGTGTTAGAATAATTCTAACACTTATTCTTCCTTCTGCGTCTTCAAATTTGCTACTGTATGTCTCTAGCATACTTCTAATTTGGTCCACTGTACCTTTCATTTCTGTGAGAGCTGCCATTTTTCTGTATAATGTTTTGAATTCTTTTTATGGTCTTCAAATGACTTCCTAATATCTTTTTTTCTTTATAAAGATCTTTGAGTAGTTGTTTCATATTCTGTGTCTCCTCTGGAATTTTGACTTGGTTGTTTGGGAAAGCCATTTTTGCATGGATCTTCATGTGCTTTGTGATTTTCTGTTGTGTTCAGGCCATTTGATTATCTTGATATGGTTATTTTGCAAGTTGGTTTCCTTCACTCATCTAAAGATTTGTATTTACTTATTTTCACTGAAGATTTCCTTTTGCACTTGGTTTGTCAGTTATTCCCTGTCAAATCAAGGTCCAGGTCTCATGTAGGGGATACAATTCAACTTGAGGGTCTGTTAGAAGGTAGGCTGACATATACATGTACTTCAGTGGTAAAATGTCCACCCACCACGCGGGAGACACAGGCTCAACTCCTGGCCTGTGCACCTCCCCTCCATAAAAAAAAGATAATGAAAAATAAAATAAGAATATCATAAAGTATAAGAAAACAACAAAGCACACCTCAACAGTAGTAGGCAGACATTGCAAGAAATACTGGGAGTGAACTCAGACTGGTGCCCACCAAAGGGAGAGAAAATTTAAGAAAAAAATAAATAAAATAGAATAATAAAAAATAATATATAGGGGGCTGTGAGGTTAGTTCAGTGATAGAAAACCACCTGCCAGGTGGGAGGTTCGATTGCTGGCCTTATGTACTTCTCCCCCCAAAAACCAAACAAACAAATGAAAATAAACAAAACACACAAAAATTCAACAAATGTGCTCTCATATTGATTGTGGTGGTGAATACATAACTATGTGATTATACCAAGAGCCATAGATTGTACACTTTGGATGGATTGCATGGTGTGTGAATAAAGTTATTTTTTAAAAATCTAAAAAAAAAGAGAAAGAAAAAATTCAACAGATGGTATTGCAATAAGGGGATACTTACATAGAAAAAGAATGAAATGTGACCCCATGCCATACAGCATACAAAGAAAATAATAATAATAATATACAAAATGAGAAAAAATAATCAAGAAAAACAAAAATATAAAATACCTATAAACATAAAAATAATGAAAAAAGTATACTATAAATTCCAAATATATGGAAAGAATATATTTAAAAAAGGAGGAAGGAAAAGAAAGAATATTAAGAAAAAAATAAAAATTAAAGTTAAAACATAAATAAAAACCTAGGCAGATAATCTGCCTGCACATACCCCTTCTCCCTGGCAAATGGGAATCCTGAGGGTCCTCCTCCCTCAGCCCCACCCCTCCCAGCCTGCAGTAGCTTGAGAATGGCGTGCACTGTAGGATGGAGGTGGGGTGCTGCCCTGGCCTCATTGGCCCAACTGCCAGTCCCTGCTGGAGAGACTGGGAACTGACCAGCACCTGGACGATCAACTAATCTGCAGTGCTGGTGGGTCTAGCAGACACTGCACTTGCGAGGCCAGCTATTCCCAGAACCTGGCCAGTTGATCTTCCCTGTGCCTGGGGACTGGTCCTCTGGGGTGGATGGTCAGGTCCGACCCCAGGCTCCTTATGGATGTGTCAACTACGGACCTGCACAGGAAGGTTTCCCCAGCCAGCAGCTGGGGCTTGCTGGAGCACAGGGATGGTCAGTTAGCTCCCACCACCCCTCCCCTCATGCTGCAGCCCATCTTTGCAGGGATCACCCTCACCTGTCCCACTCTATTCTCCCTGTCCTGATCCCCTCGCTTCTCTCCTCCCCAAAATGTCTAGAGACCTTGTTTGATCACTCACACTCTGGACCACAGCCCCATTCATTCTTTCCTCGCCCCCTTTCTTGCTCCTTGGAGTGGGAATGAACCCAGTCCACTCTACTCTGCCAAATTCCCAGAAGTCTCTCTTCTTTTTTAATATAAGCATTTAGGGCAATAGATTTCCCTCTAAGCACTGCCTTTGCTGCATCCCATAGGTTTTGATATGCTGTGTTTTCTTTCATTTGCCTGAAGATATTTACTAATTTCTATCATAATTACTTCCTAGGCCCACTGGTTGTTTAGGAGTGTGTTGTTTAGCCTCCATATATTTGTGAATTTTCTGGTGCTCTGCCTGTTATTGAATTCCAACCTCATTCTATTATGGCCTGAGAAAGTGTTCTGTATAATTTCAGTCTTTTTAAATTTATTGAGACTTGCTTTTGACCCAGCATATTGTCTATCCTTGAGAATGATCCATGAGCACTTGAGAAAATGTTTATCCTGCTGTTGTGGGACGTAATGTTCTGTAAATGTCTGTTAAGTCTAGTTCATTTATCATATTATTCAGATTCTCTGTTTCTTTACTGATCCTCTGTCTAGATGTTCTATCCATTGATGAGAATGGCGAATTGAAGTCTCCAACTATTGTGGTAGAGGTGTCTATTCTCCCTTCAGTGTTGTCAGTGTTTGCCGCATGTATTTTGGGGCACTCTGGCTCAGTGCATAAATATTTATGATTGTTTTGTCTTCTTGTTGAATTGTTCCTTTTATTAATACAGAGTCTCCTTCTTTGTCTCTTTTAATTGTTTTACATCGAAGTCTAGTTTGTCAGATGTTAGTATAGCTACCCCCACTCATTTCTGGGTGTTGTCTGGTGACATATCTTCTTGCAACCTTTCACTTTCAATCTGTTTTTGACCTTGGATCTAAAGTGAATCTCTTATAGACAGCATATATATGGGTCCTGCTTTTTAATCCACTCTGCCAGTCTATGTTTTTTGATTGGGGAGATTAACCCATTAACATACAATGTTATTACTGTTAAGGCAGCACTTTCTTCTACCATTTTGCCTCTGGGATTTTATATATCACATCTTGTTTTTTTTTTTTTTCTCTCTTTTTACCCTTATCAATAGTCTTCATTTCTACACTCTTCTCCAGACCTCTCTGTCCTATCTTTTCTATACTATATACTTCCTGTAGTGCTCCCTTTGTTATTTCTTGTGGAGCCAGTTTCTTAGTTGTATATTCTCTCAGTGACTGTTTATCTGATAATATTTTAAACTCTCCCTCATTTTTGAAGGACAATTTTGCTGGGTATAGAATTCTTGGTTGGCAGTTTTTCTCTTTCAGAATCTTAAATGTATACAACTGCCTTCCACCTCCATGGTTTCTGCTGCGAAATCTGTACATAGTCTTATCAACCTTCCCTTGTATATTATGGATTGCTTTTCTCTTGCTGCTTTCACAATTCTCTTTTTTGTTTTTTCACATTTGACAATCTGATCAGTAAGTGTCTTGGAGTAGGTCTGTGAGGATCTATTCTGTTTAGGGTATGCTATATTTCTCAGACCTCTAATTTGATGTCTTTTATAAGAGATGGGAAAATTTCAGTGATTATTTCCTCCTTTATTCTTTCTGCACCCTTTCCTTTCTTCTCTCCTTCTGGGACACCCATAACATATATATTCATGTGCTTCATGTTGTCATTTAATTCTCTCAGACCCTGCTCATACTTCTCCATTCTTTTCCTTATCTGTTCTTTTATGTATAGGATTCCAGATGTCCTGTCCTCTAGTTCACTAATCCTCTCTTCTTCCTCTTCATATCTGCTATTGTAATTCTCCATTGTGTTTTTCATCTCTTCTATTGTGCCTTTCATTCCCATAAATTCTGCCATGTTTTTTTCAAGATTTCAAGTTATTCTTTAGAGTCACCAATGTCTTCTTTATACCCTTCATTTCTTTTGCCATATCTTCCTTCAAGTCATTGATTTGATTTTGACTTGAATTAGTGTGTTTGATTGAACATTAATGAGTTGTTTCAACTGCTGTATCTCATTTAAATATTAGTTGTTCCTTTGACTGGGCCATATCTTCAAATTTCCTAGTATGATTCTTAATTTTTTTCTTTCTTCCTCTCTCTCTCTCTCTCTCTTTTTTTATATATGGGGAGGCACCAGGAATCAAACCTGGGTCTCCAGTATGGCTGGCAAGAACTCTGTCTGCTGAGTCACTGTGGCCCACCAGACTCTTAATTTTTTGTTGGTGTTTTTGGCATATGATTTCTTTGATAGTTTATTCTGGAGATCATTTTCTTTTATCTAGGATTTTTTTGTTGGTTGGTTTTGCTCTCTATCAGCTTTTTTGCTATTCAGTCCAACTGATTCTAGGCCTCTAGAATAGCTTTTATTTAACTGTCCAGAATCTTTTGACTCTTGCTTTTCTAGCTCTTGCCCTGCCTAAATGGAACCTCCATCTTTTTTTAGGGTGGTCTCCCCAGATATCATAAACCCAGTCATATTATTCCAGACAAGACAGGCCCTGGCTTGAGGAAGAGGGTGTAATTAATATCAAGTTTCCCTGGGAATGAGACCCAGCAGGTTGTTAGAGATTCCTCTGAAGCCTCTACACTCTGTGCTTTTCTGATACTGCCCAGCAGATGGCGATACAGCTTTCCACTGGCATAAAGTGGTGTGGGACCTTTATTACTAAGGCAGAGCTGCCAGAAGCTTGGTTGAGGCAGAGGCGGTGGTAGAAGGCAGACTTAGACTTAGTCCCTGGAGTCTGAATTCTCTGACTGAGGGCTGCCGCTTGAGCTGGGCCCAGCCCCCCACCCCATCCCTAAAAGATAAGCCCTTTAGGGAATGAACTCCTTCACTTGACTTTTTTTTTATTTGTCTCTCAGATCTATCTTAAGGCCACCCTTGCCTGGATCAGGGCTGACAACTGAAAATGCCTGAAGCTGTTTCTAATGAGCTACTCAGAATTGTTTTAAAATAAAATCCCTTTTCAGAGCCAGTCCGCAGCCCCCAACATCACCTTTCAAGAGCCAGAGTTGGTACCTGGCTCTATGTGTTGGGGGTACCACCCTTTTCCAATATTCTGAGCTGGGCCAATTCCAAAGTCTCTCTCTTTGTTTTTTTTTTTTTTGGCCAGCCTGCCCAGAGAAACCTCAGGATTCCTTTAGTACTTGCTGTTGGCTTCTCTATGCTTGAAATTTGTATTCAGCAGCCAAAATTTGTTCATTAAAACTGCAATTGGACCTTGCCAGCGCTGCCCTCCCTTGGTCCCAGCAGAGACTGCTTCTTTTTCCCCCTGGGAAGTGTTTCTGATTGAGCCTGCTGTGCCTGTGTGGGAGGGGTGCCGGCCTCTGGACAGGAGGCTTTACTCACAGTTCTGTGATGTGTTCCTCACCCTGCCACCCATTCTACGCTGGTGTACAATGTGTGCCCAATCACAGAATTCCCCAAACAATTGTTTCAGACAGTTTCTGGCTATTTACCAGCTACTCTAGAGGAAGAACTAAATTCCACAGCTCCCTGCACTGCCATCCCGCCCCTCCTCTCTCTAGAATATTTTTATTATTGATCCGACTACTTTTAAGTGGTTTTAAAATTGATTTGGCACTCCCCTTGTCACTGTAATCTTCTAATTGTTTTCTGGACTTTTGAGAAACATGTCTCTGGAGTTCTTGCTGGTTTTTTCTCTTCCACTTTTTAAAAAGAGACCATGTATATGCATACAGAAGACTAGTGATCAGCTGCAAGAAGGAATGAAGTTGTGAGGTAATGCAATGAGGTGAATAAAACTGGAGGATGGTATATTGAATAAAATAAGCCAGAAATGAAATTCCTCACTAATATGAACTAACTATTATGTGCTTTAGTAACTACAGCAAACTCTGAGAATTGAATTTGAAAACATAGGCTCTCAGGTGAAGGCCTACTGTAAAGTCTCCTAGATTGAAAGCAGTCACAATCTATTCCAGAGTTGTAACAGATGTTTCTGCATTCTAAGATGCTGAGCTTTTTGGGTATAACCTGGATGTCCCCTAGAAGTTTGGGTAATTGTGTGATATCTGAGACTCAGAGCTAGATTTCTACAGCTATCAAAGTCAGCATTACCCCATACAGCAACTGTTAAAAATGCTGAAAAAGTGATCAGACTTCAATTAGTGATATGAGAATGAAATGGATCTGGGTAGGAAGAAAGTAAATCAGACTAAAGAGTAAAGGATGATATTGGCTGTATTTTAAAACTCCAACTTCTGTGTGAGACCAAAAGAAGAGATCTTTATTTGGTACAAAATTAATACTGTTGGTAGCACACATCTAATTTAATTTGTATGGTCAGCTTATTTGAACAAATGAGTTCATGAAAACTTGCATGGGGAGTAAGATCTTGTTGGTTTGGACAGATGGGTGTAATGCCCCGATCCATTCTAGAATAATCTGGGCAGAAGATTAAAAAGTATTTTCAAAGTCCCTTTGGGGGACAGGGAAACAGGTGGGAACATTAAACTTCCCCACCTGGGGAATTCCTGATATTCTCACAAGCATTGGGAACTTACAATTTGATAGGCCAGGCCATTGATCTTGGGGCTTGCCTGTATGAAACTTATACCTGCAAAGGAGAAGCTAAGCCTGCTTATAATTATGCCTAAGAGTTACCCCCAGAGAATCCTTTTTGTTACTCAGATGTGGCATCTCTCTCTAAGCCAACTCAGTAGGTGAACTCACTGCTCTCTCTCCTAGATGGGACATGACTCCCAGGGTCGTAAATCTCTACGGCAATGTGGGACATGACTTGCAGAGATTAACCTGGCTCTGGCAAGGTGGGATTGAGAAAGTCTTCTTGACCAAAAACAGGAAAAGAAATGAAACAAAGTAAAGTTTCAGTGACTGAAAGATTTCAGAGTCAAGAGGTCTTTGTGGAGGTTATTCTTGTGCAGTATATAGATATCCCTTTGCAGTTCTTGTGTACTGGAATAGCTAGAGGGAAATACCTGAAACTGTTGAAATGTAATCCAATAGCCTTGATCTTGAAGATGATTGAATAACTACAGAGCTTTTAAGGTGTGGCCATGTGGTTGTGAAAATCTTGTGACTGACACTCCCTTTATCTAGGGTATAGACAGATGAGTAAGAAAAAAAAAAGACAAAAAACAAACAATAGGGAGGGATAGTGTTCTAGTTTGCTAGCTGCTGGAATGCAATATACCAGAAATGGAATGGCTTTTAAAAAGGGGATTTAATAAGCTGCTAGTTTATTAAACAAGTCTATAGAAATGTCCAATCTAAGGCATCCAAGGAAAGATACTTTGGTTGAAGAAGGCCGATGATGTTCAGTGTTTCTCTCTCAGCTGGAAGGGCGCATGGTGAATATGGTGGTATCTGCTAGCTTTCTCTTCAGGCCTCTTGTTTCATGAAGCTCCCTGGGAGGCATTTTCCTTCTTCATCTCCAAAGGTCGCTGTCTGTGGGGGCTCTGTTAGTTCTGTTGGTTCTTAGCTTTTTCCAAACAGGATTCCAGTAAACTAATCAAGACCCACCCAAATTACGTGGATTCATGTCTCCATGTAATCAGGTTTAATACCGACAATTGATTAAGTCACATCTCCATGGAGATAACTTAATTAAGTTTCCAACCTATATTACTGAATAGGGATTAGAAAAACAGGCTGTTTCCACAAGATTGATTAGGCTTAAAACATGGCATTTCTAGGGTACATAAATCCTTTCAAACCAGCACAGATAGGGTATATGGGATGTTTTGGGTGTCCTTTTTTAAAATTTTTATTATTATTTTAATTTTTTTTGAGAAATGAATATGTTCAAAAATCGGTTGTGATGATGAAATTTACAGCTATATGATAATACTGTGAACCACTGATTGTATACTTTGGATGATTATATGGTATGTGACTATATAATACATCTCAATAAAAAAGAGACCATGGCTTCTTTCCCCCTAGACCATATAGTTTAAAGATCTAAGTAGCCTAGTCTCTTATTTTATTTTTTTAATGGAATGTGTTTTCTTTACATATACATGATAAAGCATAAAATTTAAAAATAATTGTATATTCAGGTTAATCAGTAATATTCAGGATTGTTAGCCTAATCCTTTAGATAGTATAAATCCTTTAGGTTTATAGTATTATATAATTAGCTACATAATTATAGCTATAAGTATTGGTTTAATATAATTGGTGCTGTAAATACGACTTA
The DNA here is from genome assembly GCF_023851605.1 of Tamandua tetradactyla. Classification (NCBI taxonomy): domain Eukaryota; kingdom Metazoa; phylum Chordata; class Mammalia; order Pilosa; family Myrmecophagidae; genus Tamandua; species Tamandua tetradactyla. Next base: position 215,497,249 of record NC_135328.1, read on the forward strand.
AATGCTTAGTACTTAATACTTTGTACTTAGTACTTCACAAACTAAGTCTGAAGCAAGTTGCTGGATTTTAAGACAATTATTTTGAATTAAATTGATCTTCTAAATTCTAGTCATAAAGGAAAAGGAAGTATAGTTAATCCTAAATATTGAATAATTCTAAAATTTCATGGCTCATTCAAATTCTTCCAGTCATATTGTAATCTGAATAACAATATCGCCAATAAAGGCAACATACATGCATATTTACCCCTCATTTGGATAATATGCCCCTATAAATCACATAATTGTCTTTCAAATTTAGAAGTCCTGTTTTCTTCGTGGGTTTTTTTGTTTGTTTGTTTTGTTTTGTTTTGCATGGGCAGGCACTGGGAATAGAACCTGGGTCTCCAGCATGGCAGGTGAGAACTCTGTGCTGAGCCACCATGGCCCACCCTAGAAGTCCTGTTTTCTGTACTCATGAAATCTAGTTGTTATACTCTCCTAATACCTTAAAATACTAGATGCTAGTAGTTTAAGTAGATGAATATTTAGTAGCTAGAATTAAAGATTTGCCTTGTCTACCTTTATTCAAAGAACATCTTCTCCCACATTTATGTCAATCATGTCCCAAACTTGCATGATTTCTGCTGTCATTTACTTTTCCCATCTACAAGGTAAAGGCACTTAATGCCCAGTAGAGGCAGGAAGGCACTCCTCAACCCCCAATGGGATAGGAATTTCCACAGAGCAGAATTTGCTTCTATACCTTCCTCATAGCCCCTAATACCCAAGAAGTCCTAAATTATATTTGTTAATGGATTAAAGCCAAACAAGATTCTGTAGTCGACCGAAGTAGTTTTAAGATGGCACAGTTTTTAATAGCTGTGGCACTTGCCTTACCTCTCTTCAGACAAACAAAATATTGAAATACCTTACCCTGGAGTGAAAAGGTGGAGAAATCAGAGTTTCAAATGCATAGTCCCAGTTCTGAGGGAATTTATGGGAATGTGAAAACAGAGTAATCTAAGTTTCCCTTTAAGAAGATAATTCTGCTATAATTAAAGGAAAATTGGGAATAATCTTCTTGAATCTAAACCACAGTAATTATTCATGTTCTGTACTGTAAATCCCTCCCATGTGTTGATTTTTAAAATAATCTGAATATATGACATTGTATAAAATATCAAGAGCTTTTTTTAACTAAATGCTTAATTGGGACAAAGGCTCCTCCCGCACTGCGCCACACAGATCGGGCTCTCCCCAAAGGACTCTGCAGAGAAATGGGTGGTCTGCACTTTCATTTGCAAAGAAGTCACAGGACCCACCTCCCGGGGCGCAGCGGCCCCTCCAGCCACAGTCCCAGCAAGCCAGCTGCCGCCCCCGCCCCAACCCCAAGCGGGCGGCGAGAGTCCAGGCTTCCCGCAGTCCAGCCCGCCCTACTTCGGGCCACCATGTAGCCCTTGAAGTAGTCGTTGCTGAGCAGGTTCCAGGTGCCGCTGAGGTCGACAGGCCTGGCAGCGGTGGGGACATTAGGGCCCAGGTCGGGGTTGGGGGCCGACAACAGGGGAGAAGGGGTGGGGGGGTGACAGTGGTGGCAGGAGACCTTGGACACAAGACCGCCTTCTAGAAACCTTTTCCACGCCTACCTTCCTTAGCCACAGGCTATCACCCTGGGAACCCTACAGCTTTCTTTGGGGGCTTCCTCCTCCTCTACTTTAACCCTAAACACAGGTGTACCCCAGACTATGCTGGGCCCCCACTTTTTTCTCTGCCTAAATCTTAATGACAAGGTGAACTCATTCAAACTCATGACATTAAATACTGTGTCAGCTGCAAATAATAAAATTACAATAAACCTGATTCTAATGGTTTCAATAGAGGTTTGTGTTTCTCACCTCCCAAGAAGTCCCCAGGTGGGTGGCGGCTGGTGATGATGCAGCAGCTCTGTAGCAACTGAACTGGCATCTCTGATCTGCTTGGCCTTTTAGTCCTGTTCTTACCTCATTGTCATGAGCAGCTGCTGTGTTTCCGGCCAGGACATGCACATTCAGGGCGGGAGGAAGGGGGAAGCTGCAATGATCACAGTATCTGGTCACTGGAAACCTCCCCAGCAGGTTTCTGTTTACATCTCATTGGCCAAAATAGGCATGGCCACTTCTAGCTGCAAGGGAGCTGGGGACTCTCCAGCTTTCCCAGTGTCTCCAGTACAGGCAGGCAAAAGAGAAGGGGCTGGGGACTCAGGTAGGCTTACCTCCTTTATGGTTATCATAATCCTTAATTATTTTTATAAAAACTTGTTTATTGACTGACTTTCCCATGTTCATCTCACCCACCACTACACTATCCCATGTCAAGTACAGTGCCTGGAAAGTGGTAGGTACTCAATAAATGTTTATTGAATGACTAAATGAATGGCTATGACCTTTTCCAAAGGTGAAATGCCATTTTATTATTGAGAAGTCAGGGTGGCATTGCATCACCCAGAACAAGGCTGTCAATTTTTATAACAAGCCGTTTTGGATGTCCTTTATAACAAAGGACATTGATTCCTATGGTGAAATATGACAGGCTGATCTCAGATCCTGGGATAAGACGTATCCCAGTCATTTAAAAGCCACAGAACTATGAACTTTGACCAGATTTTTGGAGCATGAAACCTGTGTACATTACAGATGACCAAGGGAAGAGGACATACAGAAATGATACTTACTTCCTATCTTTAAAATCTTATTGCTCTAAAACTTGGCCTGAAAATGAAAATCACAGGAATGACTTGATAATTTTAGCATTTGTGTTGCTTGGTATGGCTTGTGGCCACCTTGGGCAAGGGACATCTATTTATGGACAGGATTGAATTTCAGTTGAAGCAGAAAGAGACTGGATTTGCCCATAGGATAAGGAGTATTTTCTCCTCTACAAGGAGAGGGATGGAAAGAACTTGGGTTTTTGATGCACTGTTGATCCACTGCACCCGCCATAACGGAATCCTGCCCTATGTCTGTACTCCTGAGTATAGAGCCAATAAATGTCCTTATTGATTAAATCACTTTGATGTAGGCTTTCTGCTATTTGCAATGGGAAATATCACAATATAGAAAATAAAGTCAAGGTGCTCTTGTCTCTTTAAGCCACTTCCCTGTCTTTTTAAACCTATTTGAGGACAAGAGATGTGAATTATGGCTCAGATCTGAGCATGGTAGATCTTAACAAATGTTAAATAAAATCTATAGTCCATGAAGTATTCTTTCAACAAGAATAGGGGTGGCTATTTTTGTTGATGAAAAGTGTGGCTAGAACTTCAGGTCTTCTGCTTTGGTGGCATAGATACTTTTAGCTACATTATTTCAAAGCCTATTAATCAAAATCTAACTAGGCCAGTTAGGGCTGTTCCAATCAGAGCTGGGACAAGCCCAAAGGTCAGTGGGCAACTCATCCTTGCTCGGGTGCTGCTTGTGGAGGGAAGGAGGCCAGCTAGGCTTTAAAATCTGGGGATCTTACTCATTCATGATTTCCCAGGAGATTTTTTTCATAAGACCTTGAAGCAGACCAAATAGGGCTTAATGAATTTTTTAAAAAACACTTCCTTTCCTGTCCTTTACTTGTCAGATCCTCTTGCTAATTTTTTATTATTATTTTAACGTGTAAATTAAATCCAAGCATTCCTCTCCCTGAACTATTTATCATTCTGAAATTGAGCTGGCAATTTTCATTAAATGACAGAAAGAGGAGAGGGAACTTCCCCAGAGGAAGAATGAAAACAGAGAATGGGAAGTATACGCCAAGCATCCCTTGTCACGAGCCCCTACACCCCACCCACAGCTCTGCTTCCGTGGGATGGCTTCCTCGCTGGAGCACCAGGTAACATGCCTGTTCTTCTCCACACTTCCCTTACGTTGCTCCTGCACCTAAGGTTGCTAGATTTAGCACAAAGAAAACGAAATGAAAACAGGACTCCTAGTTGAATCTGAATTTCAGATCAACAACAAATAATCTGTGGTCTAAGGAGCCCACCCAGAATGCCTGCTTTCCCGCGCTCCAGGACCCGGGAAAGCTGGTTCTCCGGGAAGCGTCTGTGAGGAGTTCCCGAGTCTCTAATGCTCACAATGCAGCATTCTTTCTCCTCCCCAGACTGTAGGCAACTTGAGGGCAGAAGCCATCTTGTACTTCTGTGATCCCCTAGCACCTACTAGTGTTGAAGAATCAGTTCCTGGTTTACAGCAAGGAACTGTTGGGGCAGGCTGCATCTCAGAGTGTCGAGATGCCAGTCTGAACACCAGCTCTCCATCAGACTGATTGCACGTCAGAGCTGAAAGGGACCTTAGAGAACATCTCCTGATTTTATGGAAAGGGACTCACCCACAATCAGGCATTAGTTGACTGACAACACCTGGAGCTAGAAACCGGCCTCCAAAGAAGAAACTTCTCCAGTCTAAATATAGTATTGCCACAGGGTTGCAATGTGATTGTAGAATGCCCCATCTGAGCTGTTTTTTCTTTCATTTTTTTTTTTTTTTTTTTTGCTGGTATAGAGTGAATTATGGTTAGAAAATTGCCAGCTCAATTTTCTGTTCTTTCGCTATGCGCATTCCTTGTCCTAATTCCAAACAATCACTAACATTGGGCAAGTTTGACTTAATCCTTCTGTGTGGACTGAACACATCAGACAACACCACCGGACTATCATATTGCTGAAAGTTGTGTTTATTTGTACGGGATGTTATAAAAGAAAACTCTTAAAGCATTATTATTAGGGTGGATAAAAATGCCAAGGTTTGGCTAAAACTTCATTCACTGAAAAGTGGTAGTTGACATAAGGAGTAGACGGGTTAAGAGCACAGGCTCTGAAGACAAAGTGCTTGATCCAGGTCTCAGCTTTGTCATTTATACCCATCACCTAACTGTGCTCACTTTCTTTATCGCATAAGGCACTTGTCAGCACATGCCCAGCACACAGTAAGTGCTCTGTGACAGGCATTATAGGTTCAAGCAGCTTCACCAGTAAATTAACTACAGGTTTCTGAAACGGAGCACATTTCATGACAGAGCAACTTCTGAGCTCTCAGAGAAGTAAATCAGAGAAGCTGGGAAGGAAGATGCTTCTTTCCACCCTGTGGTTAGATCTTCAGGAGAGCAGAAAAAGAAAGAAAAAGGAAATAAACCTAAATCATCCATTTAGCTCAATCTCTAAACCTTGGTCACCAAGGAGCACTCAATCCTCTTATTTAAGAAGTTCACACTTGTCCACTAAACAGGTAAACAACAATGACAAAAAGCTCTCTATATGCTAAGTTAATCTGAATAAATCTGCCAGTAAAGGACTTTTACTCCAGGTTCGTTTACTGCATTCAAATTCCACAAACACCATAAGGGGTAGAAGAGTATGAAACATAAAAAACACCAGCATCACTCATTTCCCAAACTCTAAATAAATTCACATTATAAAAGCAAACAATAAAAGAGATGTGGCAGGGAGTAAACAATGGCATCTTTTCTTCTGCCTCAGAGGAAGTCACAACAGCCATTACTTTTTTACTCACCCTGTGAAATTCATTGTTACAATTTCCATTATCCATTGTCCTCAAGGACAACCCAAACTATGCTATTATGTTGTGGCATTAGCAGCAACCTCAGTAGTGAGACCAAAAGCCAAGCAGCTCGTTCTGTGTACAAAGTCGTTGATCCATAAACAGTACAACACCAGGATCTTTTTGCCATTTCCATGTCACCTGGGCAGGTCCCCACATGCCTTAGCCAGAGCATCCTGAGGTCAGCACACTCACAGCGGAGTGGGGTCTGGGCACTTTAGGTAGGAAGACCCGAGTTTGAGAGAAGTTTCCAGCAGTAGATCCTTTCTGCAGTTCACACACTTCAGATGAATTAGGTGGACTGTTTCCCACGGGGAAGGAAGCAAGGTTAAATGGTGATTGCTTCATCTGCTTCTTGGTTGTTATTTTTCAGTGCTGCTCCAGCTCTTAAGCTCCAAAAAGCTAAGGAGAGGAAAAATGACTCTCATTTCTATGAGCTGAGATTCTAAACTTTCCTTCATTCAATAAAACCTGAGCCCTACTATGTGCCAAGCTCTGCACCCCTTCTGTCTTGAGCAGTGAGCCTAGTGGTCTTAGTGAGAATAACCAGGAGCTGCAGAATATACTTTTGCCAGCTTTATGGAAGATTTTCCTTTTTTCCAGTGCAAATTCACATTGGACTTACACTTGCATATAACGTATTTTTTTTTCTTCTGCAGGATTAAAAATTCTTCATTTGGAGTGGTATATGTATGAACTATAAATTGCAAAGAGGTAATTATTCTACTGTTTTCATTAGAAATTTAACTTTAGTCATGTTTCAATCATAGATCTATTTTTAAGAACCATAAAACTATTCTATAAAAAGCTATTTCTGGTCTCTTTGCTTTACCAATTGGTAAACTGCCACAAAACTTTAATCAATAGCAAACCATAAAAGAAGCTTGTATTTTTAAAATAAAGCTCTGACTTTAATTACCATTTGAGAGTTCGACTGTAGCTAAAGTTGATATAAAAGGATAAGAGAAAAGGTGTGAGAAAATAGACATTTTTTTCTGCTTAAATGCACAAATGGCAGATTCACAGCAGATGGAAACAGAAGAATCAGCACTCTTGAGAAACTCAAGCGAGTTTGGAATTGAGATTGTAGAGGGTTATTCAACAGGACATTCATCAGCACCCAAAATTCCGGCTTGGAGACCTGTGTGACATTTCTCATGTTCTCAGGGTCTGCATTCATTTATTTTATTATTAAGCTATCAATAAGGGCTTAGAACATTCATACTTGATATAATCCTTGGATGAGAACCCTCATTCTCCCTCTCTGTTCTAGAGAGCATCACATTGTCTCTGAAATTGTTCTTGAAGAGGAAAAGATTACACATGGCCAAGGCCAGAACACGATCAACGATGAGGCTGTCTGTACTAAGAGAAATGTTAAGCAAGGCAGAGGCTCTCTACCTGTGATGGGCATCCAAACCACCTGGGCACCTTTCTAAACATTCAAGTTCCTCCCACCTCCAAAGGTGACTCTTGACAATTTGGTTGTGTGCTAGGCACATTTATAATTTTGGCATAGCTGGAGATGGTGGATCAATGTGCATTTCACAGGATTACTACTTTAGGAATTTCTTTCTTTGGTCACTCTGGGTGAAGATTGTCCAGCACTAGGTCAATTCTCTTCATGGAAAGAGTTAGATTTTAAACGGACTCTTGCTTGGCACACTTTGCTAATTGTATGTGTGAAAGCCAGGATGTCCCTTTTGATTTCTTATTTGTAATTACTTTTATTGAATATCTTCTGACTTTCAGTGCTGCTAGTCTTGTTTTGAAGATAAAGAGATTCACAAATTAAAAAAAATAAAAAATAAAAGAACTATACTATAAACATTCATCTTAGTGGCTTCAGATATTTTTTTAAAAGCTGATTTTCATTTATTCCTGATTTCTACCAAATTTTTAAGCTTTAGTTAATGAACCAGAATCATAATTCCTTTCCCCAGTTACTACCAGGCAGGTTGTTTCTAATTCCCACAAAGAAGTCCAAAATATCATGCTGTAGAATTTCCTATGACTTGGCTCCAGCAGTGTTTCTCTGCAAAGGAGCCAGGATAACCCCAGCATTCCTGTCTTCACTCTCTGAGCTGTACAAACTATGCTTTTCAATGTAGTCTAGGACAAGATCTGGTACCAAGTAGCGAATGCTCTGGCCCCTTCTGAGGGCTCGCCGGATCTTCGTGGATGAGATGTCGTTGGTGATCCATTCGTTTACCAGGTGAATGTTGCTCCGATGTTTCCACAGCACATCAGATTCATAGATGAATTTCTGAGCATCATTTCCAGCCCGAGTAATACACACGAGCCCATAGCCCCCCACAATTTGGGAGATATCCTCAGTCTTCCACAAATTGGGAACACCAAAGGACTCCAATAAATCTGCTCCACACAGCAACTTTACTTCTGGCACACCTGGGAAGAATAAAGCAGAGTGTCAGGGTTTGCTTTCCTAAGAAAGATTCCAGCCTCAAAAGGAACAGGATTTTCTAGAAAGAGAAATTATTATCAGATTCAGATTCCCAAAGAGCTCTAGGACGCCTCCGAAGTTAAGAATGACTGCAGGAGAAGCAATCTCAGAATGCCTTTTACTCTCCCCTTCCTACATGAAACTAACAAGAGGTATTTTCTGGGCATCCACGCGTACTGAATATGGAATGAAAAGGCAAAGGTGGTTTGCTCATATCTAGAATTTTATAAACTCTAGTCTGTAAATCCTGATAAAACATACAAACCTTTTATTTTTGACTCCATGGATTTCTTTTGACTAAAATCTTGTCTTTGTTCAGCCCACTTCCTCTTCCGTCCCGGCTTTTCCAGAGGTAACTCCTGTTGGATGTCACAGCTACTAGCCTCAAGTTTCTCTTGATGATGTCTATAAAACAAGAAAACAATAGAACAATTCTCTTTCTTGTGGGGCTCAGCTACAATAGCATCCCTCTGGAGATGCCTAAGCACCTCTGACCTAATGTTAACGACAGGGTGGTATGCAAAACGTCTGACCACTGGTCCCCACAGCTGCCTGTCCAGTCTGAATGGTGCCGCTAGAACGCTGTACCACTGAGTACTGCTAACGGGAATGGAAAGCAATGAAAATCCTGGGCATTTGACAAATGGTAGCTATTATTATTCTAAGCTTTATGAAGGGAGGGACTGTGTCGTTATGTGCCAAGTATTACACTAAGTCCTTTAACTGGATTATCTGACCAAATCCTTGCAATACCCTGTGTCAGTTTTATTATTATTATCTCCACAATGGAGAGGAAGATGGAGGCTTAGAGCTGCAACACCAGCTCCTACCACAGTCCCAGGAACATAGTGCACATTCAATAACAATGTGATTGAATGAATGTTTTCTTTATTATAAAGCAACTATATCATGTCCTCATTATATCAGAGTTGTTCACTACCTCACTTAGAGAGGAGGGCGCTGACTCATGTGCCCATGGTCATCGAGCTTATGGGTCACAGAGCCAGAATTTGAGCCCAGGCAAGTCTGTTTCCAAAGCCTTCACACGTGACCACTGAAGGGGACAGCATGACTTAGTAATGAAAAGCACAGTGTGAAGAACCACGATGCCAAGGATAAGGCCTAAGCAGGGGCAAGTGTGTGAGCCTAAAAGGAAGGGAGCACAGGCAAGGTTTAAGTACAGCTGGCTTCAGGGTGCCCCCTGCTTCAATACCGTGCAGTTACCCAAGTAAAGCGAGCTACCCTTGAGGGCTCCAACTGTGAGTCCTTGTGCTGCTAAATCACTTCCCTCTTGACGAGTTGAGTTGAATATGGAACGTACAATAAGGTTACTACGGAGTCATAGTGGGTTGGTAAGGCTAGAAGCTGGAAGCCTAGTCTTTTTTTTTAACTTTTTTTATTAATTAAAAAAAAATTAACAAACAAAACATTTAGATATCATTCCATTCTACTTATACAATCAGTAATTCTTAATATTATCACATAGTTGCATATTCATCATTTCTTAGTACATTTGCATCGATTTAGAAAAAGAAACAAAAAGACAACAGAAAAAGAAATAAAATGATAATAGAGAAAAAAAAGACTATACATACCATACCCCTTACCCCTCGCTTTCATTTACCACTATTTCAAACTGAATTTATTTTAACATTTGTTCCCCCTATTATTTATTTGTATTCCATATGTTCTACCCTTCTGTTGATATAGTAGCTAAAAGGAGCATCAAACATAAGGTTTTCACATTCACAGAGTCTCACTGTGAAAGCTATATCATTGTTCAATCATCATCAAGAAACATGTCTACTGGAACACAGCACTACATTTTCAGGCAATTCCCTCCAGCCTCTCCACTACATCTTGAACAACAAGGTGATATCTACTTAATGCGTAAGAATAACCTCCAGGATAATCTCTTGACTCTGTTTGGAATCTCTCAGCCACTGACACTTTGTCTCATTTTACTCTTCCCCCTTTTGGTCGAGAAGGTTCTCTCAATCCCTTGATGTTAATTCTCAGCTTATTCTAGGGCTTTTCTCAGTCCCTTGATGCTGAGTCTCAGCTCATTCCAGGATCTCTGTCCCATGTTGCCAGGAAGGTCCACACCCCTGGGAGTCATGTCCCACGCAGAGAGGGGGAGGGTGGTGAGACTGCTCGTCATGTTGGCTGGAGAGAGAGGCCACATCTGAGCAACAAAAGAGGCTCTCTTGGGGGTGACTCTTAGGCCTAAATTTTAAGTAGACTTGACCTATCCTTTGTGGGGTTAAGTTTCATGTGAACAAACCCCAAGACTGGGGGCTCAGCCTATAGCTTTGGTTGTCCACACTGCTTGTGAGAATATCGAACTTGGGGAAGTTGAATTTCTCCCTATTCTCACCATTCCCCGAAGGGGGCTTGCAAATACTTTTCCAGTTACTGATCAAATCTTTCTGGGATTCATCAGGGCATCACTCTGGACAAACCAATGAAATCTCATGTGCTACCTGAGATTCCAAGTACTTATGACATTCAATCAAACTATCTACATGAGTTATATTAGGAAATGGGGAGCCTGGTCTTTGAGGGGAGAATTTGTGGACAAGAATGAGGGGAGATGTTATTCCCCTGCTAAGTCTGCAAAGACAGTATCAGATCTTGTCTACTGGCTCAATATTCAGTCCCTACCCTAAACCTGTTTCCCAGAGGTCCCTGCAGGAAGGTTCAGGATGCAACTGAGATTCAGACAATGAGATTCACAATCTAAGATATTTGAAAGGAAGAGGGAAGCAGAGGCTATCTTCCTGTGGTTGTGGGGCCTGAGGAATGTGAGCTGGCGGCCAGCTTCCTTGTTGCTTTGTCCAGTCACCAATGTGAGAGTCTAAGACCAGGAAGCAGCAGAGGTGGCAACAGTAGCAGAACAGTTGCCTGGACTCTGACAGCAGCCAAAGAGATATGACTCAAAACGAAAAGCCAGTGGCAGTCCCCTAACTTCACTCCTTCAGCTCTTAACACTTTTGTATAAGTGCCTAAACCTTCTGTGCTTAAAACACCTACAGTGGTTTTGGTTTCATACTCTGAACCCTGACTAACACAGACACTAATCAAAAGGGTCAGAACTCTAAGAACAGATATCAGACAGAGAAGTCTGTCAAAAAGCCCTTTTATTTTAAATGAATGATAATATTAATAATTAGAAGTTACGTGCTTTGGCTTCTGAATCCTATATTGTTAAACTGTTACAAAAGGATGAGCAGAGAGATTTGTGATGCACTGTCATGGGAACAGAACACAAAATCAAGTTGTCCGTGACAGCATCATTGCTTCTCATCTTTAAATTACATGATTCTCTCTTTCATATTTAGGAAGACTGAAGACAATGTTTTGTTAAGAATTCTTTCTCATTTGGGGCACAGACAGGCCAGGCAGGTTTCCTCTAATCTTTAACAGATGTCACATAGTAGCAAGCATGCAAACATCTCAAAACAAAGTGGAAGAAGACTGGGGGGAGATGGTGGAGCAGGGAGCTTCAGGAATCAGTCCATCCACCAAAACAGTTGAACTGTAAAAAAACTTTCTGGGACAACTATTTTGAAACTCTGAAGTCTAGTGGAACACTGTGCAGCATACAGGGAAGAGCCGGAGAAAGAGGCTGCTAAATTGTCATAAATATTGGTGAGTTCCACCCTCCTTCATTGCTACCACGCCCCATCCCCAACCACATGGCAGGCTGCAGTGGGGACTGCAGCCCAGTCCCCACTGCAGCCTGGGCTCTTGGTGTAGCCTGCTGGTGTCAGGGTGAGCTAAAAAGACCCAGTCCTCCAAAATCGGGATATGTGTTCTTATAGCTTATCATTGCTCTTTATTAGCTACTTCAGATCTCACAGCGGGGGGTCTGCTCTGAGGACAGTAATTATTCCAATCTACCTCAGGTAAGAGTGGTAGAGGACTCTTAAAGAGGCAGTACCTTCCCAGCTCCCCCCTCCCCCTTTCCATCCTCTGCGGGAGCAAAAATAGTTTGGAAAAGTCACAAATTGATGGCTCCAGCCCTCAATGACAACAGTAAAACAACCATAAACCTAGCATCCCAGAGGAGTGGGAGAACTAGACATCTAGAGTTACAACAACATAATATACAGAATGTCTAGTTCTCAATTTAAAAAATGTATATAACATTCAGAGAAATAGGAAAGTATGCCCACTCATGGGTAAAAAAGAATTTTATAGAAACCATCCCTGAGGAAGCTCATATATTGGAACTATTAACAAATACTTTAAACTAAATGTCTTAAATAGACAAAGAACTAAAGGAAACTATAAAAATTTTACCTACACAAAATAAAGAGATAGAAACAACACAAAGAAACCAAACAAATTTTGAAGCTGCAAAGTACAGTAACTGAATGAAAGCTCATTAGACGGATTCAACAGCAGATGTAAACAAGCAGAAGAAAAGATCAGCACACCTGAATACAAGACAACTGAAATTATCCAGTATGAGGAGCAGAAATAAAAAACAATAAAGATTTTGAGAGGTTTTTTATATATGTATAACCTGGTATTTAGAGATAAGAATGAAGCCAGTCAAGGTCAGGATTAAGGTAATGCAGAATAAAGGGGTAAGGAAACATTGGCTATATTTTAGAACTTCATCTACTCTTTGAGATCAAAGGAAGAAAGGTTTATTTTTCCATAACCTAAATTTTCTGTAGCACATAATCTAACTCAACCTGTCTGGATAGCTCATTTAAACAATCCAAACACAGGGAGCCCAGAATAAGAATGAGAGGCTTTAATCCTCTCATAGCTTAATGTAATGCCTGGATACATCACCGAACATATTAAACAGATAATCAAAAAATATTGGCAAAGAAAGTCCGTTGAGGGATGGAAAGAAAAAATATGGAACTATTAAACTTGACCACTGGGGAAACCCCAGATACTGCGTCAGACATTAGGAACATCCAAATCAATAGGCCAAGCCCTTGATCATCAGGCTTGCTCTTGTAAAGCTTATGTATGCAGTAGAGAAGCTTAGCCTACCCACAGGTATGCTTAAGAGCTACTTCCAGAGGACCTCTTTTGTTGCTCAGATGTGCTCTCTCTCTCTCTCTAAGCCCAACTCTGCAAGTGAAACCATTGCCCTCCCCCTAAGTGGGACAGGACATCCAGGGATGAAAGTCTCTCCTGGCAGTGTGGGAGATGATTTCCAGGGATGAGCTTGGCCCTGAAACCATGGGATCAACAATTCCATCCTGACCAGAAGGGGAAAAGAAGTGTAACAAATAAGGTATTAGAGGCTGAGAGAGTTCAGAGTTGAGAGGTTACGCAGGATGTCACTCTTATGTAAGCTTCAGTTAGACATTGCTACCTATCATAACTTGCCAACCCCCAACCAAAACCATTACTGCCAATCGTAAAGAATACCTAGGGCATTATATAAGGTTCTACAAATGTTCCATGCACTAGGATAACTTTCCAGAAGCTACAACTTCCAGATGGATCCCTGGACCAGACAAGTCCTGAAATGCAGAGGGGCCAGCCTTTCCAGAATATCAATTAGTTCCTTCCCTCTATTCCATTTTATTGACAGCCTCTTCCAACATGAAAAAGTCAGAATGGGTATAGCCAAAATACCCTTAAAGAGTGGGAGAAAGATCAAAGGTGATGGTGGACTTATACAAGAAGGTAGGGTTTAACAAATGAGTAAGAGTGCTGAATCATTATATTGATATTTCTTTTAGTCCCCAGTTCCTTAGAGCAGCTAGAAATAAAAACTTAAACTGTGCAATTGTAACCTATGCCAAACTCTGAAAACTGTTCTATAACTAATTGCTGTGATGTACTTTGAAATTCATTGCTTTTTTGTATATATGTTATTTTTCACAAAAAAGAAAAAAAAAAGAGGAGAAGCATAACAGAGAAGATAGTATTTAACAAATGAGTATGACTGCTGAATTGTTACATTAGTCTTTCTTTTGGTCACCAAAGTGTCTTGGAGCAGCTAGAAGAAAAAATGAAAATCATGGAACTGTAACCCACACAATAAAATCTGTTCCATAGCTACTTGTTAAAATATGTTCTAATTTACAATTTAAAAAAGTTTAAAAAAGAAGAAAAATTAATAAAGCTGAGGGACCTGTGGGATGCCATCAAGTGTACAAACAACATATCATTGGATTACCAGAAGGACAAGACAGAGAGAAGTGCAGAAAAAATATATGATGAAATAATGGCTGAAAACTTTCCAAATCTGATTAAAGAAATGAAGCTATACATGCAGGAAGCTCAAAGAACTCTAAGCAAGATAGACTCTAAAGAGAGAGCTACACCAAGTCACATTATAGAGAAATTGTCAAAATCGAAAAACAGGATTTTGAAAGCAGCAAGAGAGAAGTGATTTTCACATAAAAGAGACCCTCAGTAAAAGTAACAGAGGATTTCTCATCAGAAGCCATGGAGGCCAGAAGACAGTAGAATGGCATATTTAACGTCCTTACAGACAAAAATTGTCAACCAAGAATTCTAAAACTGGCAAAATTATCTTTCAGAAATGAAGAAATTAAGATGGTTACAGTAAACAAAAGTTGAAAGAGTTCATTACCAGAAGACATGCACTACAAAAAAATGCTAAAGAGAATCTTTCAAGCTGAAATAAAAGGATACTAGATAGTAACTCAAAGCCATAAGAAGAAATAACCCTGGTAAAGGTATAAAATACTTAAATATAAAACCCTGTATAACTGTATTTCTGGTTTGTAGCTACTTTTACTCCACATATGACTCAACAGGCAAATGTGTAAAATGACATTTACAATCTATGTTAATGCACAGTGTGTAAAGATGTAGTCTGAAGTAGTAACAACTATAATATATATCTCTGGAGAGCCAGAGATATATAGTAGTAGAGAATTTGTACACTACTGAAACTAGTTTGGTACTGGCTGAACTAGTTTATTAGTTTAAGATATTTTTGTAATTACAAAAGTAAATGCTAACCATGCCCAAGTCTAAGGAAGTAGACAAAAAAAGTAAATGCTAAGAAAATAACTAAAAAATAAAGAGGAAAGGAAAGAAGAATGGAATCAATTTGGTACACTACAAAAGAGCAATTAAATTAAAAACTCTCAGTAATGGAGTAACTGAAGAAAAAATACACACAATACATACAGAAAACACATAACCAACTGGAAGAAGTAAATCACTGCTTCTCAGATCTTTCCTTAACTATCAATGGATTAAACACCCCTATTAAAAGATTAAACAAAAATCAGCTCCATGGTTGAAAACACATGATTTATCTAAATACCTACAAGAAAATCACAAAGATATTGAAAATAAAAGGGTAGAAAAAGATATTTCATGCAAACAGGAATCAGAATAGAATCAAACATTTGCACACTGGTGTTTATGGTGGCAGTGTTCGCAATTTGCAATGGATGGAGGTGACCTATGGGTATAAAGACTGAGGAATGGAAGGAGGAACTGTGGTGCTTACATACAATGGACTAGTGAGCAGCTGCAAGAAGGAATGAAGTTGTGGGGCATGCAACTAGGTGAAATGAATCTTCATTCAACAGTGTGTTGGATGAGATGGCAGAACCAAAAAGACAAATATTATCATGCCTCATTCATATGGACTAACACTAATATATAAACTTGGAGAACTGAAGTCAAGAGCATGGGTTATCAGGTTGGGGTCTATTGTAAGAAAGTATACAGCTCAAAAACCAACGAACAAACAACCCAGTTATAAATGAGCAGAGGATATGAACAGACATTTTTCCAAAGGGCACATATGAATGGCCAAAAAGCACATGAAGAGATGCTCACTTTCATTAGCTGTAAGGGAATTTCAGATTAAGATGACAATGAGTTATCACCTCACACCTATAAGAATGGGTGTTGTTAAACAAACAGAAAACTACAAATGTTGGAGAGGATTTGGAGAAATTGGAACACTCAGTCACTGTTGGTGGGACAGTATAATGGTACAGCCACTATGGGAAACAGTTTGGCAATTCCTCAGCAAACTAAATATTCATTTGCCCTATAACCAGGCAATACCAATACTTCACCAAAGTTAATAACTTTTGTACATCAAAGGACATTTTAAGAAAGAGAAATACATCTTACAGAATAGGAGAAAATATTTGGAGACCATATCTGATAAGGGTTTAACAACCAGAATACATAAAGAACATCAACTCAACAACAAAAAGCAAATGAACTCAATTAAAAAATGGACCAAGGATTTGAATAGACATTTCTTAAAAGAAGATATTCAAAGGGACAATAGGTATATGAAAACATGTTCTACATTACTAGCCATTAAATAAACAAAAATTAATCTTACAGTGAGATACCACTTCAGACTTATTAGGACAGCTTTAATGAAAAAAATTTTAAAAAAAGGAGTTAGCAAGGATATGGAGAAATAGGAACTCTCTGTACAAGGTTGATGGGAATGTAAAATGGTGCAGCCACTGTGGAGAACATTTTGGCAGTTCCTCAGAAAGTGAAACACAAAATTACCATATGTTCCGGCAATTCCACTTCTAGGTATAAGTCCAAAAGAACTAAAAGCAGGGACCCAGACAGATATTTGTACACCAGCGTTCATCATAGCATTATTCACAATAGCCAAAAGGTGAAAGCAGCCCAGTGTCCATTAACATATGGCTGGATAAACAAAATGTGGTATATCCATATATAATGGAATACTTATTATTCAGCCATAAAAGAATGTGAAGTGCTAGTACATGCTGGATCAACCTTGAGGATATCATGTTGAATGAAATAAGTGAGACACAAAGGACAAATATTACATGATTTCTCTCATATGAAATATTTAAACAAAATCATAGAGGCTAAAAAGCAAAATCATGGTTATCAGGGGTGGAGGAGGGGATAATGAGGACTTACTGCTAAATGTGCATGAGTCTTGGTTTGAGATGACAAAAATATTCTGGAAATAGGCAGTGGTGAAGGTTACACAGTACTATCAATGTACCTAATGTCAAAGAATTGTCCACTTAAAATGGTTAAAGTCATTTTTGTTATGTATTTTACCACAATTAAAAACAAATTAAGACATAAAAAGGAAAGCACAAAGGCTGACGCACACTCCATGCTCTATTACGGTGTCTGGCAGCCTTGTGATGATGTCACATGGGAATGGCCTGAGCCTGTCCAGCAGTTGTGACACTGACCTGTGACTATGTTCACAGATGCAGGCATCATTGACATGGCAAAAAGTCAAGAAAGATCCCAATCCATTTCATAGAACTTGCAAAGCTGATGTCTCCATAAATACCTTAGCACTTTAGCAGTCTCTATCCATTCGTTCTGAAGACTTTCCCACGTATCAACTTCCACCCATTTTGAATTCCTGGTGGCAAGCTCTGCCATAATAACTCTGTGATGGGCAGGGATCAGTCCTTTCTTCTTATATGCATCACCAACAGGGGAAATTATGCCTTTGATCACTCTATATTTCCCTGCATGAAGAGTTAGATTGGATTTAATGTAAATTACAACAAATAGATTTAATGTACAGTAAATATTAAGGTATAACAAGTTAGATTTATGTATAGTAAACATTACAATCATTATTGTTTTTATAATCACAGATCTCCTTTCCTGACCTTTTAATTCTCTAAAAATAACTTCCATTACATTTAAAAAGAACTAGGAATAAATCTGCTTTTTAACAAGCATTAGTTCAAATAAAATTAGAACTTATAAAATGATAGTGAAATGATGACATTGCTAATAGTTCTTCAACTCTACCTGACACTATTCTGTTAATGGAGAAGCTTCCCCAAGTTTTCCTTTTTAAAGTACAATATTTTTGGTGCTATGAAGACCCTAGTAATTGTCCAATGTGAATGGTAGGTAGAAGATTTGTTTACTCTCCCTAGGCTCCAAGAACAGGTATCTTGGCCAGAGGCATTCCTGCCATAACAATAACAGTGCTGACATGGCTATCCAAAGGGAAGCTTCCCTACAGGCCCTCTCCCTTGGTCCTTCAGCCACAGGCTCTATGTAGGTTCTTAGGGCTATGTCCCAGTCACCCCTAAATGCCAGACATGCCTGCAAATGAATATGTATATTCTCTGTCCCTCACATGTGCATTGACACAGAGCTCTATTCAACCTGCTCACCCAGCTGGGCTGGCAAAGATGACTACCTAAAATAGTGCCCACCCGCTGACAGATTATTATGTGCTTTAGGATCTCCAGGTAAAGATCCTTTCTGGAATTGTCTGGGTTTCTACTCAGAGATAGGGAAAATTGGACTTCTAATTCTTATTAGGTATTAGTATTCTGGACTTGTAGGAACCCATAAAGGAAGTGCCAAGTGTTCAGAATGAGAAAGAATATACATACATTTATTATTTGGCATGGCTAGAATATAAAGTAGGGAGTTGGGATGAAAAATGAGATGAGAAGGTTAAGTGAAGGATAATACAGTGAAGTAGGTTCTTTGAGTCACCCTTCCCACTGAAACCAACTAAAAAAGTGATGAACTATGAATATCATTTTATTAAGCAGTGAAACACTGACAAGATAATAAGGAATTACCTGAAATTACCTGGCCAAAATCTAAGAGAAGCTGGGAACTCAGAAAGGTAAGTAAATCGCCAAATCTGCTTTTGACCTAAATTCATTTTCTGAACTCAGGAGCTTAAGCTTTGGTTTTGACCCTGTCGAAGCAAAGGGAACTGAAAGCCTAGGGCTGATCTGAGATGGGAGTATAATAAAGGACCCCTCCGTCATAAAACTAAAACCCTAAAGGACAATATCCTGAGGGTACAAATGAACCAGAGGAATGGGGAAGGTTACTTTGTGTCTAAGCAGAATAGGGAAAAACAAACCTGTATCTCAGAATTTGTAGCCATAAGTTGGCCCTAGCATCTATTTACAGTCCAAATTCACTTCATCTAGATGATCTTAAGTCCTAAATTGACAGTGGTCCTAGACTGGTAGTGTCCCTAGGTGCCTGGCAGAAGCAAATAATTTTCTAAGGATATTCAGTAGCCCAAAACAAAAATAAGTAAGCATGTAAGAAACAAGGCACCCAACCTCTCCAGAACATCAACTAGTTCCATCTCTATCCCATATTACTGACAGCCCCTTTCAACATGAAAAAGTTAGAATGGGCATAGCCCAAATACCCTTAAACAGTGGGAGAAAGATGGTGATGGTGTAGTTATACAGAGAAGGTAGGGTTTAACAAATGAGTTTGATTGCTGAATCATTATATTGATATTTCTTTTAATTCCCAGTGTCTGGAAGCAGCTAGTAGTAAAAACCTAAAAATGTGAAATTGTGATCCATACCAAACTCTGAAATTAGTTCTACAAACAATTGTTGCGATGTACTTTGAAATTTATTGCTTTTTTGTATACATGTTATTTTTCACAAAAAAGAAAAGGTGATTGTGATGATTAAAAAAAAGAGAAACAAGGCACCACAAGAAGATTAAGAGGAAATAGGCAGCAGAATCAGACCACTAAACATTAGATACTGAAATTATCACAGATTATAAAATAACTACGTTGAAAGAAATAAAAGACAAGCTTGAAAATATCTACTGGTGTAGGAAGACATTAAAAATGACCAAGCCAAGGGTGGGCCACAGTGGCTCAGCAGGCAAGAATGCTTGCCTGCCATGCCAGAGGACCCGGGTTCGATTCCCGGTGCCTGCCCATGTTAAAAAAAAAAAAAAAAAAAAAAAAGACCAAGCCAAGTAGAACCTCCAGAATTGAAAACCTCAGGAATGAAAAATACAATAACTGAAATGAAAAACTAGTTAGTCAGAATTAACAACAGATTAGGTCATACAGCATGATTTCATTTATGGAACAAAATCAATCTGTGTGAATATATTAAAATTTGCATGTAAATTCATAGAAAAAAGACTGGAAGGATACATTTTAAGTTGTTAACCATGGTTACTTCCAAAGTGAGAATGAGAGGTGTGCATTTTATTTTATATATTTACTTTCATACATATTTAATCTTTTATAATAAGCAAATTATGCATAAAGACTGGAAGTAAAGGTGAATATACATAGTAAATGATTCACTGATATTATAATACATGTAAAATAATATGTTTCCAAACGTTATGGCCACTCTTAATTCATGTACAGTTTGTGAATAACTAAAAATTACCATAAAGGAAACTTAGGCTGTGGCCTGACCTGGAAGTTCTTATGTTTGCTAAACTAAGAGTTCTAGCTTTCTACCTTAAATAATAGGAGGCTCCTGAAGTAGTTTAATCATGGGAATGACAACATCAAATTTCTATTTTAGAAAATTCATTCTGGAGTAATGTAGAAGAAAACTGAGTGGACAGAAAGAGGACAGGGTACAGTCAGGAAGACCAGGCAGGACACAGTTCCAACAGTCTAGTTAGAAGCAGACTTATCACCAAGCAGCAAAAGGCCTACTTTGTTCTGATTTCCCTTGCACTACTCATACCCTCTGGCTTCACTAAACACAAAAGTGGAATTACATAAATACAATGAAAAATCTTTGTGAAACAAAGGAATTTCAGTTTTGAGGACTGGAAAATCATTTTTGTTCCTTCCACTGTACTCTAAAAATATAAATTTTATACTGTAGGCCACTAGCCAGATGCTCAATTCCTCACTGGACATATCTACCTTCTTTCCTTTTTTTTTTTTTTTTACATGGGCAGGCATCAGGAATCAAACCCGGGTCCTCTGGCATGGCAGGCAAGCACTCTTGCCTGCTGAGCCACCGTGGCCCCCCCACCTTCTTTCTTGGCTTGAGTCAGCATAAGAAAGTAGGACACCATGTCTGTGCCTGGTTTATCCGACACGTGCACTGTAACAGGCCTAGTCCTATTAGTTCTCCTGTCTTGGGTTGCTTTTGCTCACACATGCCTACCTGTTCCATTCATGTAGTCCCTGGCCAGCTCAAACAACCTGAGGTGCATGTTGGTGATAGGATTAAAGGAACCACAAGCAAGGAGAACCACCTCTGTCTTCTCGGAAGTTTCCATTGTAAGAATCTGAATTTGCTGACCAATATGGAAAACGGTGACACCTCCCGTGTTGTCTACAAAGGAAAAAGAAAATAAGTTCAGTTCAAGAATTTTTTATTTCCTTCCATGTTCACAATGCAAATAGATAGGTAAAAATATTTGGCTTCTGTGACTGTGCTAGAATAACTGTAAAAAGGACCCCAATTCTCAAAGTCAGTATTTTAGTTCTTTTACCTTAGATGGTCAGATTCCACAGAAAAGTATCCTCTACCTCCTTCCTGAAAAGCATAAAAGTTGAGAACCTGTTCTTTGAAATGATTCTGCCTGAGTTCAAACACAGCACCAAATGTACACATGCTGATGACCTAGGGCAAGTTACCTTTTATTCAGTTCCCTTCAATCTTAACACAGAAAATAACAGTACCTGCCTCATAGGACTGCGGTGAAGATTCAAAGAACAATAATATACAGAGCATAAAACTGCTTTTAGCACGCAGAACACATTCATAATAGTACACATGTACTATTACGAATGTTGCATGACATGTTCCCACATGTTGTTCCTACAACTGTTTTTCATCTACTAAAAAAACAATTTTAAGTGGTTCAACATGTGATTATTACTGTATCGAATCTGTTCTTACCTGGAGGTTTTTCCTCCTGGAACTCTCTCTCTCTAATCTGAGCTGCAAATCTCTAATCCTTTTGTGAAGCTGTCATTCATACTTGTCAAATCATTTTTACTACCTATTTCTTGGGTCCACATGCATTGTTGCCTTTCATGCTTTAGCTCCCCATTCTTCTCTGCTTCATAATATAGGGTACATGGGAGATAAGTTCTTGTATGTTTTGTCTTTATTTGTCCCTTAGTGATTAATAGCTTAACACAGGTAATTCTAGGTTGAAATGACTATATTTTCTTTTAAGATTATGAGGGCATTTTTCCATTGTTTGTAATATCCAGCACTGCTGCTAATTGTCTGAATCCATCCTCATTTATGTTCCTTTGTATGTAACCTGCTTTCTCTCTTTGGAAAATTTTTAGAATGTTCTATTTATCTCCAGCTACAAAATGCCACAATAATGTTTCTTGGTGGGGATCTTTTTCATTCATCGTGCTGGGTATTCAGTGGGCCTTTCAATATAAAACACAAATCACTTAATACTGAATTATTACTTTGATAAATGTTCCCTCCTAGTTATCCAATAAATAACTTACTATTCTGAAGTCTTTTTAAAAACATTTTTTTAATTGTGAAATCTAACATACATACAAAAAAGTGATAAATTTCAAAGTAACAAATAGTTTTAGAACAGAATTCTGTAATTTCAGATTTTTCCTTCTGGGTGCATCAAGACACTGGAGACTACAAAAGAAAAATCACTATAATGATTCAGCAGCCATACTCATTTGTTGAATCCTATCTTCTCTGTTATAACTCCTCTTTATTTTAAGTATTTTTAAACAAATATTCTTATACATCCAAATTATGTTTCAAAAGAATCACTCCAAGAGCCAGTAAATATAATCGCAATAATGCCATACTTGTTCAAAGCATTCTGGGAAGTTTTGGGGAATCATCTGTAGAGCTTGAAGCATTTTTATTATTGATGGAGATGTCAGGTTTCAGACGGTAGCTGACTGAGAAATCAGAGAAACTGAGTCCAAGTTTTAAAAGCTTATTGTCGCGGGGTGAGGTTCCCGGTCCGGGTGCTCAGGATGTGGGCTGGGGAAGTCGCGCCCCCCTAGGGGCGGTGAGGCTAGATATAGGCTAGCTAGTGGGGGGTGCTGACGATGCCTACGGGGCCTCCTGTGGTAGGTTAGGAGTTTCCCACGCTTTAGGGCTGGGGGTATGGCTACTGGCCTTGGCCAGAGGGCATAACTATGGGCCGTGTGCAGTGGGCATAGCTACGGGCTGTGTGCAGTGAGGGTCCTTTGTTTGTCCTGACTGGCTGAGTTTGAACAGCTGTATGCCCGGATGTTCACGGGTTTTAGTTAGGGTGGGGGCCTTCCAGCCAGAGGCTACCGGGCCAGGCCTTACAATAACAAATAACAACAACCAAATCAACAGCTATATACTACTCTTCAGCTTATGGAATACTTCCATATACATGACCATTTAACCCTCACTACAAGAAATAATTTGACCAAAGCATTTAGCTTGTTCCAAATAACAACCTATTGTTAGATACTTAGTTTTTCCAGTTAATTTTCTATCATTGGACGCTTAGGTTTTTCTCATTTTTCACTACTACGAACATCTCAAAGAAGAAGGAATCGGCTGAGTAATTGGCTAAGAAAAGAAAGTAGGAAAAACACTTAGAAAATGAAAAAAATACCTGAGGACACTGCATTAAAGTGATAAAATGCCTCACTGCATACTTCTAAGAAATGCCAACACTCAAAAGACCCATGGGAGAGGCTATTTATTTATGCCCCAGTGATGCTCAGTCCCAATTACTGGGTCAACCAATTTGTTTTTATTTGGATTATCAGCCCACAGCTCCAAGGAACAAAACCAGTGAGTGACAATACCAGGGCTAGGATTTCAGTTTCCTGACTTCTAGGTTCTTTCTTGCCAAGAAAAACAATAGGAGATAAGTTGGAGCAGCGCAGAATGGAAGTGAGCCCTCACGGCCAAGGAGTTGAGGCATGTGAACTTTCATCCCTTAGGTAATGGGAATCTTTGCAGCTTTCCAAGCAATGGAGTGAAAAAAGGATTTTAGAAAAATAGGGCTTTAGAAAAATAATGTGATCTGAATATTCAAACCTCTTGGCTGTGTAAGCTTGACCTAATCATTCAACTCTCTATGCCTTATGTTTCCTTATCTGTAAAATGGGGATAATGATAGAACCAATCTCAGTTATTTTGAGGATTAATTTTGAGGATAATACATGCAAAGTGCTTAGCATATTGCCTGGCACAGTATAAGTATTAAAATGGATTGTTAATGTGATTTGTAAGGTGTTTTATTTTGTTAAAGCTGCCTAAATGCAATATACCAGAAACGGAATCGTTTTTAAAAAGGAATTTATCGAATTCCAAGTTTACATTCTAAGGCCATAGAAATATCCAAACTAAGGCATCCAGAGAAAGATACCTTAACTCCAAAAGGGCAAATGATGTTCGGGGTTTCTTTCTCAACTGGGAAGGCACACAGTGATGTCTGCTATCTTTCTCTACCAGCTTCTCCTTCAAAAGGATTCCCCTGGGGCCTTTCCCTTCTTCATCTCCAAAGGTTTCTGGCTTTGTGGGCTCTGTTGGCACTGTGGACTCTGAAGCTTTTTCCAAAATGGTTCCCTCTTAAAGGGCTCACCAGGAAGCAAGCCCACCTTAAATGGTTAGAGATGCATCTCCATGGTAACCACCTAATCAAAAGGTACTACCCACAATTGGGTGGGTCACATCTCCAAGAAACAATTTAATAAAAAAAGATTCCACCCAGCAATACTGAATGAGGACTGAAGAACATGGCTTTTCTGGGGTACACAAAGGCTTCAAGCTGGCATATAAGGAAAGTGATAAAATGGATGATGGTGATGATGTAGGATTGACTGGAAGGGACAAAACAAGATCAGAAGGCCAGATACAAAATAATGAGAGCCTTGATTTAAGTAGCGTCAGTGGGAATGGAAGTAAGGAACATTTATTTAAGGCCAGCAACCCAGCTTCGCAAAGGCTCTGGGCATGCTATGGCCTTCAACATGCCCTCCTTGCTGCTAGGATGCCCAATGCGATAGTCAGTTCAGCCAAAGGGGTGGTGAAGGAGGAACTCAAAAGAGATTGGTGAAGTTGTCAGCTAAACCTGCTCTTGCCAAGTAGAAATAAAGCCAAAAAGACACCTGGAAAGGATAAACCTTCAGAAAAAAATGTGCAACAAAAGGGAAATGGGGTGTAAGGGCAGGCTGAAGTGGCTACAAGAAACTAAAGATTTACCTGCAGAAAATGGAGAAACTAAAAATGAGGAGAGTTCAGCCTCAGCCTCTGATGAAGCAGGAGAGAAAGCAGCTAAGTCTGATTAATAACACATACCCGGTCTTATCAGTGGTCCCTGTATCTCCCTTCTTGTACAATCCAGAGGAATATTTCTTATCAATATTGCAAGTTTTTTATTAGTGCTAGAAGAAACATTTAAGGAGATTGGAATCCCACCTCATCCCATTTTTTTTAGTTTAAGTTTTTTTAATAGTGAAATTATTGCTGGTTGTTTATTTTTTTGTTATAACAGAAAATAGTGGATGTGAAATTATGGAAGGCTTTGACCGACTTGGATATCAACTTAACATTCCATGGGGGAGGGGAATAGTTTTTAAATTCTTTGATACAACACATACTAAATGGCCACTTGCAATCAGTCATGCATTTAATATGTCTTAAAACTCTTTAAATTACTTCTATTCCCATTCTATTTTTTAGTAGAATTGTTTCCTAAGGAAAACCACTTCCTGATCTTGGCTCTTCCTGTCAGAACTGTGTACACCCTGAAACATTTTTGGCTGTGGCAGTTCGATTTTCCTAATAACTTTGTTATGTGCTGTGAAAGACTGGAAATGTATGTAATGTGGATGATAATAAATTGTGAATCAGTGGGACTTAAAATATAACAGCTTGTCGACATGTGAATATATCAGTACTTCATACCCTATTAAGGAAAATCTGCCTACAAATTTTAAGCTGGAAAGTCACTGGAATAACTTTTAAAAAGAATTACAACTACACAGCTTTTCAGATTTTCACGTTAAAAATTGGGGACAAATTGATCATAATGTGCTGATTTTCAAAACAATTGATAAAAATCTCAATTATGAAACGAAAAAGGAAGCATTTTTCAATTAATATTAAAATGTTTGCTTCTCCAAACGAGACATGGTGGCAGGATCCCAGGGCATTGCTAATTGTTGATAAGGGTGAGAGGAGTTGATAATGCTTAGCATGGCATTAAAAAAATTACTTTGCAGGTCAGAATCATTTGCGGGAATGATTTAAGTGTCATCCCGAGGTAGGAAAGTTTCCTTGGATCTGTTTCCACCTCTTCCATTCTCCCTCCCCTATTCCCAATCAAAGTACTTGTGGTTTTATGGGGTGTGGTGACTTCTACATCCTCCCAGGGTCCGGGGCCTTTCAGGGAACTCCTGCCAGCCACTGAGTATGTGCGCAAGGACTGCTGCAGAGGGACTGGGTTCCCCTAGAGCTGGTGTCAGCCCATTGCAAACTCCCCAGGGGAGTACAAGCTCCAAGAAACAGAGTTCAGGGAAAGAATGGAACAAAGAGCTTTGAGCCCCTCCCAGGCCTTGGGGATCAGCAGTGCCTCAGGTTTCCAGATTCTCCCCAGGGACTGGGAGAAGCAGATCTCTCAGCATAAAGGAAGCTGCCTTCTCCCTTGTAACATTTATGACCTGTATCAAATATCCAGCTAGGGCTATAATTCACTGTGAACACAGTTAGCTAGTGCTTCCTGCACACTGTAGACCCTTAACGCTACAGGAGAGTTAAGCGGCAGTGTGCTCCTATCACAGGCCAGGGTGGGCTGAAAAGAACAAGGATCTGTCTCTCTCTAAGGGATGTGTGTGGAGGGAGGGGGGCATGGCAGGTGACCGCTAGAAGCTCTAATGGGACTGTCGTGGCTCCTCCTCGCCTTGCTCCACTGGGCTCCTGGACCAGCGTGACCATGATTCACTTTTGCTTGGCCCACTTGGCCTACCGCCTGCGCTGCTGACTGCCGAGATCTCACCAGCTCAGGCTGTAAGTGTCTCTTCCCGGCCTAGGGCAACAAAAAAGAGCTCATTTTTTTCCTGATGTAACTGAGAAGTTAGGACTTAAGGGTGATTATGATTACTGAATTATTATATAGATTTTCCTTTTTTACTTTCTGGTATATCAGACAGAGGAAAATACCTAAAATCTTTGCATTATAATCCAGCTGCCTTGATCTCTGATAATGATTGCATACCCTTTATTTTGTGCCCTTGTGATTGTAAAAGCATTGTGACTAACCTTCAGCTTGTACCCATTTATTCAGTTTTTTGACTTTATGATCACTAAAGAGAGCCCCTAATGTTTATTAATGAAGGGTCTTGGATTAACCCAGAACTAATCCTTCCCAAGTCCAAAGTTATCTTGATAACTGAAACTGGATCTAACCAAAATGGGCCCACCAGACATGCACAGTAGCTTAGACTTTAATCTATAAATTACCTATACCTCATTATTATACTAAAACCACACCTATCATCATATTAAGGCTGCATTTTCTTACATACATTCTGTGACTCAGCATGTAATCAATCTGCATGTGCTCAATGATTAAACCACCTCTAATTACATCATCTGGGGTCATTGTGCTCATTATCCTAAAACCTGCTCATCTTTTAATGCTATAAAACTGTCAGAGTTACTGCAGTTCGGGGAGACAGATTTTTGGGCCGACAGGCCATCCAATCTCCTGCTTCGTGCCTAGCAAGAAACTTTTTCTTTCTTTGAAATCTGGGTGTCTCAGGAATTGCTAATTTGAGCACATTGGGCAAAAGAGTCCAAGGCCTTTGTCCGGGAAAACTGAGGAGGTCTTAAATCAAGACTAAAATTTATTTTAAAAAATCACTGACCTTAATAGGTTTTAAAAACACAGGAGTGTAAGCTTTAGTGTAACATTATGAAACATGAAGCTGGTTATTAAAATACTAAGTTTTTCCAAAAGAACAGTAATTCTGTTTGGTTTTCAGGATGCTCAGTAAGTTTGTGTTGAGGCTGCCTATTCAACAATTTGATAACTTCTCAGAATTGATACCTCCAAAAGGATGGCATTCCTTTTAAAATAGTAACTTGAAGCATTCAAGTTATCCTTACTCGAACAATGCTGCCATTACTTTAAGCACTCTGAGGGTATATTTTGAAATTGCATATTCTTTTAAGTACCTTCACTGGGGATAAATTTTAGTCATTGGGTTTGTGTGCTAAACCCAATCAAAAAAATAAATAAGGTGAATAATACAGTACATAGTGGAAAAGAAGGGATTTAAGTATTAATAATTGAAGAAGTTTTTTTGTATATATGCCATGGAAACTATGGACAGATTAGTGTAAATCTACAAAGGACAATTTTAAAAATGGAGTAGTAGGAGCAATCTTCATTTTGCTGTGAAAGTTCAGGTAGTTAGATTAGCTCAGTTCATTAGTTACACTCAATGGAAAGCACCTGGCTAGCATAGCTTAGGGGCGTGGCTAAGAACTCTCAGGACTGGGTTCAAATTCTAGCTTTACCACCTATAAGGTGTTTGTCCATGGACAAGACACTTAATCTTTCTGAATCTGTTTCCTCATTTATAAAATGTCTGACAGAGTGCCTGCCACATAAAAAGAGTTCAATAAATGACAGCTATTATATTTTTGAAGATTATTAGACATAATGGAATGGATCACAAATCATTTTTATAACTTAAACTCTGCGGTTTAATACAACATTATCATGAAACAGAACATGAATTTGGTTTCTTGAACTATTTTATCACTAAACAAGTAAGATAAAATGAAACGCACTGTGTCCTCCACAGCCAGGTGACAGTGTTCTTGTTTGGAATCACCACTCTGGCTCTGCAGTTCTACGTTCTGCTAAGGTAAATTCTCACCGCCAAGAACCTAGCCTGGCAGCGTGGCGCATGTCTCACCTGGGGAAACGGTTTGAGTGCTCTCTGCAACTCCTGCTACCTGTTTAATTGCCGTCTGCCCCATTGCTTCTGGCTCCTGTTATCAATGGTATCTCCTGGTTCACCTCTTTGACGAATCAAAATTCTCAAAACAGTGGGAACAGCTGGGATTTGGGCAGACAGAATTTTAATTTAACTTTTAATCAATATGTGTTTCTTCCAGTGTAAGAAGCCATTAAATGAGAGTCAGTGAGGGCACGAGTGTTTCAATATATGGATTCCCTAGAGACCAGCACTGCCAGCTAGCATCAGCTTAACGTCTGCAGGGCTGAGGGTGACAGGCAACTCGACCAATCATGCCCTGATAATTTATTTCAGATTCCAAGTTGGAAATGAGTCCTGGGCCAGAAAAAGTCAGTAATTTTGTCAATGAACCAACAAAGCAAATGCAGTTGATACACTCCAAATTAAAAATTGGAGTTCTAAAAACCTGGGACTTCTAAAATATCTGAAAACAGAGCGTCTAAAGTGGGGCTGGGGATGATGGTGGGATGAGGGAGACCGCATCACTTTTACACCTAGGAGCTGTGCACTAACTGTAATCGGCTTACCCCAGATACACTGGTTTCTACTGTAGGTGGTCTGTGAGCCATTTCCTTAGAATTATATTTCCTTACTACAGAAGAAATCCCACAAAATATTTTTTCACCAAAATACCAAATTAACATGAAATTAGAAAAATGTTAAATGTTACCTGTCCACCAATTATGACTATTACTAGCTCTTCATATTACTCATGGGCTGTTTGACAGCATTAATCAGTCAGCCAAGGTAAAGAAACCACGGTTCATAAAGAAAAGTGAGTTGCCTGGAGTGAAGATGAATTAGGATTAGAATTCAAGGGTTAGTGCCTTCTGGTGTTGTAGTAATACCATAGATTTCTTGTAACAATATGAAATTCAGGTATCATTTTTTTTTTTAATTGACTTTTAGGCCCAGATCTTCTCTCTACTGCAGTCAGCCCCTGCTTACCAACTTGGTTGCTAATATCATCTTCACTTTCTACACAATTGGTAAGTGCAGTTATTCTGTCAAAGGCCAGACACTGCTATAACAGAGATGGACAAGATGGGGCTTCCTGTGCTTCAGGAACTCATAGACTGGACCTTAAGAAAACATTCAAATTTAAAATTCAAGTGAAAGAATTTTTTAAGTTTCTTAGTAACTCTTTTATTGTCCTATAATTTGAAAATGAAACCAAATTAAATACAAATGCTTTATGTTTTAAAATTCTTTACAGTTATAGTATTAAAGTACCAGATTTACTCATTCATTCAATAGGTGGCTAATGAGCAGGAAATGATATCAGGTAGAAAAACAAGGACATTACATCAAAAACTGACAAAAGAGGTGAACTCAGAAATGTAAAGATGATTTAGGAATATCATAACTAATGCATTTTGACATTTAGATTTATTTTCCTTTGCGTGTGCTTATAAGAATGATGTGTGATTTAAATAAAAACTGTCTAAATTTCTTTTTAATGAAAAAATAGTCATTGAATGCCTTAGTTACTGTTTTAGACCTAAGAAAGAGTCTCCCATTAAATCACAATGCACAGAGTCAAGACAGAGTAATGGTGAAGAGCTCTGGCTTTAAAGACTGGAGGAAGCCAGTTCAAACTTGTTTCCATAACTGTGTGACCTCAGGTGAGTTATTTAACCCTTCTGAGCTTCCCTTTCCTCATTTATAAAATGGGGATAAAAACACCTGCTTCAAAGTTTTGCTGTAAGGTTCAAATGAGAGAACGTACAAAAAGCCCTGGAAATCATTAAAAAAAAAAAATAGTCAACTGTGACCACCAGCTTACTTACTGCCGCCAGTAAGAGCACACCCTATCTCAAGGGAAAAACCCAGTTTGGCTAGTCTGAGCATTTTTGGTCCATAGTAAGAAAGTCGGGAAACAAACTGTGTTCATGTTTGCATTCAAGTATATAGTTCTGTAAAAAAAATTAAAACATTCTGTTTCTGAGATGATTAATCCCAGCAACCTGTTACTGTTTCCCTGTCCTTTTAGGTTTTACTGTGCTGCTTATTCACATGGAACCGGTCCCACGGGCATTAAAGCGGTTGTTCTCTGCATTTGGTGTGGGATCCTTCACTGAGGGTGTCTGCACTATGGGGTTAACAGTTTTGGCAACAGACTGTGTATGCTTTTAATATTGAATTTCTAAAGGCTCATCTTAATCTGTGCATTTGGCTGTATACAATATACATTTGGTCTTCAATATGTATTTTCTATTTACATTAAAAAAAATAGAGGGAGAGATGGAATTTCTAATTACATGTCACAGCTAAAACATTTCATTGGGGAAAAGTAAAAAATTCCACAAAGAATTTTTTCTTTTTTGTGGGTGATAACGCTTTACTCATAGTTAAAAAAAGTTACAATATTTAGCTACAATGGAGCTGTTGGATTGGGTTTGGCACATTAAGCAGCTAAGTTAGTACTTTCATTTAAATCCTTGCAGCAAAAGTATTTTTAATGTGTTCCAATTATAGGGAAAACGTATTCCTCATTGTGCTTTTTCCTCCCAAACATAGCAAAAAACGACCTCTGAACTTCATTATTTGTCTGTGCTGCTGTCAGTGGGCAGCTTGGTTTCTACAGGTAAGCAAGACACCTTCCCAAGTAACCTATTCCCGTCCAGGGGCTTCCAAGTCCTTCAACGGAAGCAATGTTCAACTAGGGTTGTTATATTGCAAGGTGGAGGCCTGATTCCTCTTAAAGCAAGAATTCCAAGAAGCTAAGGAATGTGAAAAGAAAAGAAAAAGGGGGAGGTTTAGAATATGATCAAAAAAGTCATCCTTTTCACATTAGTTCTACTCCATTTACTTAGATCCCATTTCTTCCTCCCATAGTGCTCTTCTCAGGCCTGGGGCTGATGTGGCTGGCCAGTGTGACCTGTCCTGGGCCAGATGCCAAATCAACGGTCTAAAGCTGCACGTGGGCCCTGCTGACCTCCTGCTGAAGAGACACATGACTGTGAGGTTCCAAGCATCTGTCACAGCAGCGCTGCCACCTGACAGCAAGCACACGCTCACCTCTCACTAGTGAAGTGCTCTCACTGCAACTTCCACATGAAGGTTCAGCTGAGCCTCAGAATCATGACCACAGGAAGCAAGCTGGACGAGCCAATTGGAAGAAGGCTGTCAACTTACGTATTAGCAAGCACTGACAAGAGGACAATTTAACCAAAATCACAGGACCGACTTTATAACCAAATTCACTCCAAATAAGGATTTACTAAATATGTTCTAGATAATTACTTTGACTTTCTGAACGTCCTTTTTCTTTATTTCAATGAAGTTAGTGGCATCAGCTAGATACTTACAGATATAAATTACAAAATTGAGAAAGGAAGTACGTAAACCTTGCTAATGAACAAAAAGTTTAGTTCCAAAAGAACATCGTTATTCAGAGTATATATTTGAACAAGGCCAATTTTTCTCTTAAAAAAATTCAGTGGGGAAAAAATGCCATGGGAAATATTTGAGTAAAAATAATCACAATTTCCCCCATATGGATTAAGACAATTTTTTATATCGTGACAGACTGTTGTCTAATCATGTTTTGTCAAGTCATGTTTTGTTTTACACTCATTCCTCTGTGTGTTCACAGATTCTGAGGAATTAAGTAGGAGCTAGTTACTCACAGATGCCTTCAATGTCTTTGAAGACAACTCCATTTCTTGAAGAAAAGAACATTATCTATTTGCAAGAGGACATATTTAGGATAAACACCTCTCAGTGCATCTGTGATGGGCACAACACTGAAAAGGTGGAAAGGATTGTTTTTCATCTGTTTCTCTGTTCAGGTGGTATCTGCTGTAGAGGAACCAACAACATTGACTGAGCACTGCCCCATCACAGACACAGTGCTAAGAGTGAGGAATTAGAAACCTGGGTGATGCATACATTAACAATGAAGTCCCCTGAAATAAGTATATTATCATGATTAACCTAAACTATTTAAAAATACACAACTTTTTATATTCTCTAAATCTCATTAACCAAAATATTAACATGTCAGATAACTGTGTCAACTTATCTCAAGATGGTATTTTATTGGAAATTCCTTTTTCTGAACTATCTTGCACCTCTCTCCCAAACCAGATCTCCCTGAAGAGCTCAGCCAATAATAAATCCATTCTTCCAGTTGATGCCAAGAACTCAAGTCATCTTCAGTGCTATTCTTTTTGTCTCTCCCCTCCCTCCCTCCTTTCTTTCCTTCCTTTTTCCTTTCTTTTTACACTCCATCAGGAAAACCTGTTGGCTCTACATTCAAAATACATCCAGAATCCAACCACACTTCACTATTTGGAAACTTTTAACTGATTTTATTTTTTTTACATGGGCAGGCACTGGGAATCAAACCTGGGTCTCTGGTATGGCAGGCAAGAATTCTGCTACTGAGCCACTGTCACACCATGATTTTTATTATTTTTTTTAATGCAAGAAGCAGCTCAGTATTTCTGCACAATAAAGTTATGCAACATTCTTTACTTTGGACAATTAACGTATGCTTATTAACTGATGAGCATAACTTAAAGCCTAATTTGAATCAACTTTTAAAAAGTGTCAAAGGTGGTTAAATCACCAGCTTCTGCTTGGTAACTGATTCACAATCTATAAAATTGAAATTTCATTTACTTATTTTCTTTTATGATTTTATTTCCTCCAAGACTCTATCAGATTTCTCCAGAGTTAATTTCATTTAAAAAACAGTTAAGTTTGCACTATGGATATATTATGAAATATAAATTATGCCCCTTTCTGATAGAGGTGGAAATTATAAAATTCTAAATATGTAAAATAATTTTAGCTATTTCTTAGTTGAGATAGCTAATCAGCAATGCTCACTCATACAGTAATGAAATTCTCTGCCATCTACTCATCTTGGCTGAGAGGAGAAGGAATTTTGTCGGGCAATACTCATTTCAGGAGTCCTTAACCTGGGATTTGGGCTTCCAGGGTATTTAGTACCTCCGAAGTCACTAGCAAAATGCTGGGTATGTGTACATGAGCAACTTGCTAGGGCAATGTCAAGAGAGGTTTGAGACCTTAAAAATATTAAGAAACGTGTTAAACTCATTAAAGTTACTATAAGAAAAATTTTGATGTTTGACATTTACTACTTTCCAATTAAAATTTTAAAATGGGACAGTCTTCATGCTACTTTTTTTTGCAGTTGCTAAATTGCAGAAATATGAAAAACCTCTAATTACTAATTTTTTTAACTCACTGAAGTATGCTTGGTTGATAAACATATGTGCTTGAGTAGAAAAGACGAGAAATGCAAAATACAATGTTCAGAAAAGTCAGAATGACCCTAAGAACATTCTTACTAGGTTTGACATGAAACTTGTGAAAGCCACAGTTTCCTGTCCTGAAACAGAGAGAAAAATCTCTCTATTCTTTTGTCAGTGGAGAAATAAGTCAAGCTGAGGAAAGCAGATCTGTGAAGCAGAAGGAACCTGAACTTATGCGTATTTTCATCTACTATCTGCTTAAAATGGATGATGAGAAGGGAAAAAGAAGAAATAAAAATATTTGTGTGTGGTAAAATTATAAGTGAAATAAAAAATCTGTCATCTTTTGTTTTTAAAAGTTAACACAGGGCGGGCCATGGTGACTCAGCAGGCAGAGTTCTCGTCTGCCATGCCAGAGGCCTGGGTTCGATTTCCAGTGCCTGTCCATGCAAAAAAAAAAAAAAAAAAAAAAAAAAAGTTAATACAATAATAATTGTTTCAAGAAAATTATGTCCCAATTACTTTAGTCAGACTGGAGTGAAGGGTTTGGGTGGGAAAGCATTGGGACACGAAGCTGGTCAGATAGGCTAGGCCCAGTCATGGAGTGCTTCAGATGTCATGTCTGAGGCTTCAGATTTTATCCTGTAAGAAAGGGGAAGCTGCTGGAGAGTTTAAACAGAGAGTAATGTCACTAACGCACCTTAGAAATATTTGTTCACTCATCATTGTTCAGTAAATATTTCCTGAGCAATTACTATGTTGTCAATGCTGGGAATAAAGCAGAAAACAGTTCTGTCAAAATCTCTTATCTATGTGGTAGATCCATATAAGACCATTCAGCAATTTAAAAAGAGAAGAAATTACTATACAAAGAACATGGATGAATCTCACACATTATTTTGCATGAAAGAAGCCAGGTGCAAAAGGATACATATTCTAGGATTCCATTTATATGAAACTCTAGAAAGGTAATCTAATCTATAATGACATAAGGCAGATCAGTGATTGCCTGGGGATGCCAGCTGGGGTCGGGAATTGAAAATAGAGGGCAGAAGATTTCATGGTTTCTATTTGTGGAATCCTCATTTTATCCCTCCACTAAATGCAATCTATTCTTTGGCTGGGTCTTTTCAGTAAATATATATCCAACCAGGTTTATTTTAATATAATGATAATAGTAACAATGGCAACATTCACTGAGTTCTTCCCATGTACCAAGCAATTTGCTAAACACTCACATAATCCTTACAAGAACCCAACGAAGTGGGGACTATTACACCTTTTGTATAGATGAGGAAACTGAGTTAGGGAGGGTGAAGAACTCGCTTGTGATCTTGGCAGCTAGTGTAAGATACTTACTTGACTCTAAAAACTGATGCTGGTAATCATCAGGCAAGATTTACAATGGTACAAGTTATCTACCTTTAAAAGAGGACCAGCAGTTCAGACAGCCTCTGGCTTATCATACCTTTAGTTAGTCATTCAAGTTTCATGTTTCCAGCATTCTCCCTCCCTACCTGGAGCAACCTGCATTCTCTGGGGCTCCCATCCAGCTAAAGTGTCCTAAACTGCTCTAGATGCCAAGCAGCATTTGCCTGGCTTCCAAGTTATGATGTTCACTTCTGAGGTTACTTTTCCCAATGATCTATCCTGTGACTAACCCACCTACCACACAGGACCTCTTCCTCTAAATTTTCTTCTGCCTCCCATCTGAAAGCTCAGATTCTATTTTTGTTTGAAAACTGAAACCCAAACCAATTTCTCTTACTTATATACCAGGAATACTTTTCCATTAGCCACGATCTCTAAACAAGAACCCAAGGGTACATAAGAACACCCTCAGCATAGATCTATTAAGTCAGAAGGCAAATAAAGGAGTACTTTGAGGTCTCTCCTTCACAGCTTCTGAGGGTGCACACACAAAATCTAGAACAACTGCCTGAGTGGAACACTGTATTATCATCACCACAATTAGGGGTGATACAATGAAAAGATGAACACCCCAACTTAAAAAACAGGTAAAGGATTTGAATAGACATGTCTATATACAATAAGCCAATAAGCATGTGAAAAGATGCTCAACTTCATTAACCATTTGGGAAATGCAAATCAAAACCATAATGAGATACCACTCACATCAACCAGAATGGATATTATCTAAAAAAAACAAAATAAAATAAGGAAAATAACAAACACTGACAAGGATGTGGAGCTAGGAATCCTTATACTTCATTGATGAGAATGTAAAATGGTACAACTGCTGTAGAAAACAAGTTTGGTGGCTTCTCAAAAAGTTAAATATAAGACCTAGCAATCCCATTTCTAGGTACATACCCCAAATAATTTAAAGATGGACTCAAACAGATACTCATACACCAATGTTCATAGCAGCCAAAAGGTGGGAGCAATCCAAGTGTCCACCAGTAGATGACTGGATAAACAAAATGCAGTATATACACACAACAGAATATTACTCAGCCTCAAAACGGAATGAAATTCTGATACATGCCACTAACATGCATAAACCCTGAAGACATTATGTTGGTGTGAAGTCAGACAAAAAGAAACAGATATTGTATGATGTCTCTAATATGAAATAACTAGAGGATGCAAATGCACAAAGACAGAAAGTAGAGTATAGGTTACCAGAGGCAGGTTACCAGGGGTGTAGAGAAAAGAGGATTGAGAGTAAATGCACAATGGGTGTAGGGTTTCTGTTTGAGATGATGGGAAAGTTCTGGTAACGGATGATGGCAAGGCTACTGCAACATTATGAATGTGTTTAATTCCACTAAAATGATATGGTTGACATGGGAAAGTTTATGTTGCATACATATTTCCACAATATAAAAGGAGCAATTAAAGAGACAATGGCAATGAGATACAATCCATGATCCTGGACTAAGTTTTATAATGAAGGAGAAAAAACTCAAAGGGACATCATTGGGACATATGAAAACCTAAAATATAGACTAAGGTTTATATCAATGTTAAACTTCTTGAGCTTGATAAACTGTATTTAAGGTGGGTTACATAATGAATAGCCTTGTTCTAAGGAAGTGTACATAGAAGTATTATGTGTTCAGGGACAGGAAGTATACAACTTACTTCCAAATGTTTAGAAAATAGATTTCAAAAAGGTAGTTAGATGGATTGATAGGTGGACGGATAGAATGATATAGTAAACGTGACAAAATGTTAAAATTGTTGGATCTGAGTATTTGGGGAGTGGGTATGTTGGAGTTCTCGTGTATAGGTTTTGTACTATTTTTTAAACTGTCAAGTAAGTATTAAATTATTTCAAAATAAATTTAAGGAAAAAAAGTTGGGGGAAGTACACTGTGCTTATTCAGGAAGTTTCTCAAATGGTTAAGGAAGGAAGTATATATGCCAGTTTTGTTTTTGTTTGGCACTTATCCTATTTGTCAACGTGCTGGCTGGAAGGATGTCTGTCCCCTAGAAAAGCCATGTCTTAATCTAAATCCCATTTCATAAAGGCGGAATAATCCCAATTCAACATTGTATGTTTGAAACTGTAATCAGATCATCTTCCTGGAGATGTGATTTAATCAAGAGTGGTTGTTAAAATGGATTAGGTGACGACATGTCTCCACCCATTTGGGTGGGTCCTGATAAGTTTCTGGAGTCCTATAAAAGAGGAAACATTCTGGAGAATGAAGGAGATTCAAGAGAGCCAGAGAAGCATAACATAGCCATGAGAAGTAGAGAGACCACTAGCCAGCGACCTTTGGAGATGAAGAAAGAAAACGCCTCCCTGGGAGCTTCATGAAACAGGAAGCCAGAAGAAGCTAGCAGATGACACCATGTTCGCCATGTGCCCTTCCAGATGAAAGAGAAACCCTGACCATGTTCACCATGTGCCTTTTCAGATGAGACAGAAACCCTGATTGTGGCTGCCATGTCCTTTCTCACTTGAGAGAGAAACCCTGAACTTCAATGGCCTTTTTGAATCAAGGTATCTTTCCCTGGATACCTTAGATTGGACATTTCTATAGACTTGTTTTAATTGGGACATTTTCTCAGCCTTAGAACTGTAAACTAGCAACTTATTAAATTCCCCTTTTAAAAAGTCATTCCATTTCTGATATATTGCACTCTGGCAGCTAGCAAACTAGAACAGTCAATGATAATTTGATTTTACTCAAAATGTTGACACGTCCACACATATTCACGATGAAAAATTAAAGATACTTGCATTAACATAAATCACTTACTTTTACAAAAAAGAAAATTATCTGAACCTAAAGCGTTTTACAAGGTAGGCTATTCGAATCCGTTCAACCTCTGAGTTGAGCTAGAAATGCGATTTCATATCCAAATTCTAACTCGGAGAAACAATTTTTGATAGTAGGTAAGGAATTGTACCATCAGACAGAACTGACAGAAACAATTCATTCTCAGAGTTTGCCCTGGGAGGCTGAAAAAGACAACACCTCTGAAACAATTTTGCTGATATCTCCTGTACTACAGGAAGATCGGCTGAGGGCATTAGAAAATGGTTTCTGCCCAATTTCTTTTAAAAAGCAAATCTTTTAAAGTGATGCCCAACAGAAAGCTGCTCCTTCTCAAGACGCATGAGAATCGACCCGCTTTCGGAGGGTGGATCTAGTCATTTACAGATTTGGGATGAGAGATTTAAGAGGCGAAAAAGCCGTTCAGAATAGATCAGGTAAGCCCCACTCCTCCTCAAGCCCTAGGGTGACAGCCTCAAGGTGCGTCTAGAAAGGGATTTTTTTAGTCCTCTATGTAAGCACAGGGTGGATTCATCGTTCCGGAGATGAGAACAAAGTTTACAGGGATTTTCTATTCCACAGTGAGATTTTAGGATTTCAGCGTCCTTGCCCCAAACGCGAATTTGACCTTCCCTCTGAGACCACTGTGTTCGACCCTCAAAGACCCCCACTATCTTGGACTCCCCTGTGCCTGTGACAAAAAAAGAATTCAGGACTGACTCCCACAACAACCCGGTTTCTCCGGGGAGAAGAGGCTTACCACGCCCTCACAGACCGGCCCGAGTCGTCCGGAAACGTCTCGCGGCCCGGACACCAGCTAGGGGAACACCCGCGGCCCCACCGTCATTGGATCGAGGAGACCGGAAGTGCATAGAGCCGGAAGTGTACTACCCGAGCGCCTCCGCCAGACCCGAATCCTCAGGTAGGCGGGGCCCCTGGCTCCCGAATCTGGGACCGAGAGGCGGGCGGATAAGGAGAGGGTCCTTGGCGTTTAAGGAGGTTGTCCGGGTTCTAGTCAGGGAGAACAGCAAGGAGTTTTGGGGGCGGCGACTTCACCGCGACGGCTGGCCATACCCGAGGCCTAGTTGAGCCCGGCCGCAGCGGGACGTAAGTGCGGGAACCGCAGGTTTTCTTATGGAGATGGGATTTGGAGCTGTGGCTGGAACTGTTCCCTGACCCAATCCAGATGGTTCTGGTCCAGATGCTGCTAGACAGTAGCCGGGAGGTGTGCGCCCCGCCCTTACCTTTTCCGTACTTACGGGTTTGAAGGCTACAGTCGAGGCGCCACCTGCTTGGAGTTTTCCTCGATGACATCCGTGGCCTTGCTAGGAAAAACCTTAGAAAGGTTGTGGGAGGGAAGGAGGAGAGGGTGTGTTTCAGTTGCAGGCTGCTCAAGTGGAAATTATCTGCTTTAGGCCAAGTTTGTATCTGGTAAATAAAACTCCTAGTTAATAGTTTCCCTTTCCCCAGCCTACGCCACCCCTACGAGGTTTGAACTTTGAGCCTGCTGTAATCCTGATGAACAATTTCGTTTACTTCAAGTTCATGACAGTTGGTTTATGCTATTTAAGACTGGTCAGCACCTTGGAGTGTTCAGAGTACTAACAAGCAGGTGAGCAAGAAAGAGCGCCTTTCACTTCAAATTACCCATTCCTGCAGCTTGGGTAAAAGTTGCACCATCTTAATTGAATACCAGGTGGTGCCAGCGAGTTAATCTTTCCGAGATAAATCTTGCAGGTTAAAAGTTAAAGTGCCCATGTCTTTGCTGAATTTTATTCAGAATAGCTTTAACCGCCCAAAATATGTTGAGCCTTTATATGATTAATCTGATTATCAAGTGCCTATTCTGTATTAGATACTTAGGAGACTAAGAGAGAAATCAGATTTTGTATTTCAAAAATTTTCAAGACTGGAGAAGACAGGCAAACAGCTAGATACATTGAGATCTGTCTATAATTCAAGCAGAAATAAATATATGAGAGTAAGATGTGGAATGCAGAGAAAGAAGCAATTAATTCCCATTATTCTTTCACCAATTATTAATTCTGTACTTTTTATCTGCATTGTGGTAGATGCTGGAGGAAAAAGAAAAGACAAAATCTCAATTTTCAAATAACTCACAATCTAATAATTGGAAGTGAATCAAGGAAAGCATTATGGAGAAGGTGACACTTGAGCTAGACCTCAAAGAATGCATGGTCTGGGTCTGAATCGTAGAAAAATGGAGGCTCAAAAGGAAGGGATGAAAATACAATGGCATGTTTTAGAACAATAAGTAGTTGCATGTGGTTAAACTGCAGTACATTAAGCCTGAAAAGACTTTCATTTTTATCTTGGGTTTGCTTTGACTTTTACTGGAAAATCCAACAGATTTCAAATAAAAATTTGAAACCCGCCAAACTAATAAGGCATGAAATACATCTATGAAAATTATACTTCTACAGTATAGCTTGTTTGTATTTACATATTATATAATCTTGGATGATCTAAGTCAATTTTAAAAGAGTAATAAAAATAGGTTTTTACTGATTGCATTCTGTTCTGGACATAATGTCAGGAAGCCTCTTCATCAAAGTTCACGTATCATATTATCAGGTATTGATTTCTTTACGTGTAGGAATATAAAATGCCTTAATAAATTCCCTAGGATTTAGGTTTTGATGAGTAGTTATACTAATGTTATGTCATGTGTGTTTCCTGAAAGGAATCTGTAGTTAATATTTGTAAATAGAAAAATTTAATGCTGTAAATGTTAAGATAAGCGAATTCACTATCAATACACTAAAATCAGTAGATTTCTTCTACAGCAACAATTGGCTGAATTTTTATGAAAACAAAAAACACTGACCCCAATATTAGCAAAAAATACAAAATATCTAGAAATAGCCAATGTTCAAAGCCTATGTGGATAAAAGCAATACTTATTCTCAAAAAAGAGAACCTTGATAGGAAGCTTCAAATTGCAAAGATGCAGATTTTCTCCATATTATGTCTAAATTCAATGAAATCCTTGTCAAATTTCTATCAGATTTTTAATGGAACTTGGCAAGCAGATTCTCAAATTCATCTGGAAGAGAAAATGCACAAGAAAAACTGAAAATTTCTGAAAAAGAAATAAAAGACAAGCCTATGTCAATTAATATACATGCCCATAAAGCTATAATAATTAAAAATAGGACCAGAAAATGATCAATGAAATAAGATTTGAGTCTGGGAGTTTAGTTTCAATGAAGGTGGCATATTAGCACTGAATTAAATTATATTGGCAGTTGGCTATCCATTTGAAAAAAAAAGTTAGTCCCCTTCATAGCATAAGCAAAAAGAAATTCTAAATAGCTTACAGAGCTAAATGTTTAAAAATTTATAAAACTATTTGAATACAAAGAAATGTATTTTTACAAATCTTAGGAAAGGTAGGGCCTGCCTCCATGAGACATAAGACTCGGAAGACTTAAAGAAGGGCAATAGATTTGGCAATTATTAAAAAAATAATAATTTGTGGGAAAAAAAACCACCATAAGTGAAACTTAAACTGAGAAGACAAGAGATAATATTTACAATGTAATTATAAAGGCTTCATATTCCTGTATATAAATCAATGAAAGATAATCCAGTAGAAAAATGGTCACCTTTCCAGAAATACAAATCAAAAGATGTTCATTCTCACAAATCATTAAGTAAATGCATGTAAGAATGATAAGGTAACATCAAGAATGTTCTGAGCCTTGGAGTTGCTCCAGTATGTTCAGTTTATGAAGGTTTGTTTATAAATTTATGTGTACGTTTCTATATGACTGTTACACTTTAATAAAACATTTTTAAAAGACTAGTACTTATTAAAAACAGAAAAGACTGCTACAGTGAATCTTTTTATAAATCAGAGTCACACAATCTATTTCTTTATGTGTATGCATTTTCATCTATCAAGTCTATTGAAAGTAAGAGAGACCAATAGCGAAGTCCTCCAAATAGTTTGTCAAGTCAATTAAGATTATCATACATTTTTATGGTGTGTTACTATGAGTTTAAACTTCTATATCAAAATTGAGATTTTTTGCAAAACTATCTTTCCCCCACCTGTAGCTGAGACAGAGTATATAACCTATTTTAAATTGCGCTAGTGTGTTGAATTACTTCAAGTAGCCAAATGTGATATACTATAAATGGGTTTATTGTTCTACATAGAAATTAAAATGGCTTCCAGAGGAAAGACAGAGACAAGCAAATTAAAGCAGAATTTGGAAGAACAATTGGATAGACTAATGCAGCAATTACAAGATTTGGAGGAATGCAGGTAATAGTATAATTGTACCTTGTTATGTTGTAAAATAGCTTTTTTTTGCAACTAGATTACAAACTCCAAGTGTGGAGGCCTATGTGTGATTTGGGTTTCCTCTGGACTGTTCTTCACTGTACTTTGTTTTAGAAGTAAACTTACTACAGCTTTCATCATAAAGGCAGGAATATGAAAGTCCCAATTAATTACTGTGTGTGAACTTGTGCAAAATACTTACCCTCCTTAGTTTCCATTTCCTTGTGTGAAGTGGAAATAACAACATCTAACTTGGCTTATTTTAAAACAGTTTTTTTCTTTTTTTGTGGGCAGGCACCGAGAATCAAACCTGGGTCCTCTGGCATGGCAGACAAGCATTCTTGCCTGCTGAGCCACCGTGGCCCGCCCTTAAAACAGTTTTGCACAGTATCAACTGAGTAGGTATGACTTAAATTTCTGGCATGTGCTTTCAGCCTTAAATACCCAAAGGATCAAAACTGTTTATTGCGGTTTTTAAAAACCTTGCAAATTGTTTTAAATATTACAAATAAAGCAGCCAACCAAATGCCTCACTCAGAGAAGGTGCCCAATAAATCGTAGCTATTGTTATTTGCAGTAAATGTTGAATAAATAGCTTATTAGACTAGTGAATAAAAATATCCCCTTATTCAGATGACAGTGTAAGTGCTACATGCTATTATATTTCAGGGTACACGAAAGTTTTCCTTCCATTAATGGTAATGGTAATAAGAGCTATTCATCAAGATAGGTTATTCATCAAGAACTTATTATATGGCAAGCACTTTGTGTTTCTCACTTAATGCTCATAACAACCCTCCAAGGTAGGTATTACCATTCTCCACAACTTATAGGTAAAGAAACTCAGGTTGGCTATGTTGATTATCTTGCCCAAGGTTATACTGTTGATTCATAGACTGCTTAAAGGAAGTTATTATGTGGTTTGTTAAATAGACTTTTTTGTTTTTTTCAAAGAAAAATTTTTTAAGGGAAATTTATTAAGTTGTCCACCCTCTGCCTTTGGGGCAAACTCA
Organism: Tamandua tetradactyla; assembly: GCF_023851605.1. Lineage (NCBI taxonomy): Eukaryota > Metazoa > Chordata > Mammalia > Pilosa > Myrmecophagidae > Tamandua > Tamandua tetradactyla. The sequence goes on from NC_135328.1 coordinate 215,540,805, forward strand.
CCTTCTCTAAGTATTTGGGTCTGCTCTCTTGGCCCAAGCTTCTTGACTTCAGACCCAGCCTTCACGGTTCTGCCTCTGAAGATGTTTTACCTTCACTTGTCAGTTCTCTGAATCTTGCAGTCCAGACTGGCAGCGGTTCTGTTTATACAGGTCCTACAGCACTCTTGTTGGCTTTCTTTGTAGTAAGTAAGGATCATTCCCATCAAACAGGAGGCATTTCCACGAATCCTTCCTGGATAATTCCATCTCTAGTCCTGGCTTTTTCTGAAATGGCTGACTGGTCCCACATTTGGTTAAATCCTCACATGGAACACTATTCTCTGAGGTCTCCCTTTCTGGATGTCCAGAATTTTCCAGACCATCAATTTCTGGTTTCTTTATATCCAAGAGTTCAGTACTCAGCTTATCTCTTTCCAGGCGTGTTTCTCTATAAGCTGCAAAGACAAACCAGGCTGCACTTTCCACATTTAATTTGGAAATCTCTTCTGCTAACTATCCAAGTTTATGGCTTTTAAAATATGCCTTCATCTAAAGCCAGCAGTCTGTTTTGATCAAATTTCTACAACTTTAAAACAAGGGTCACCTTCCTTCCAGTTTGCAATGGCACATTTGTCATTTCTGTCTAAAGTCTCGCAGAGGTATCTTTAGAGTCCACATTCCTACCAACAGTCTTTTCAAAGTATTCTAGGCCTTCTCTATCAAGCCCCTCACAACTCTTCCAGAATCTTCCCCTTATCCATTTAAAAAGATGTTCCAATATGTTTGGTATTTGCAAACCATAGCAGCACCCCACTTCTCCGGTACCAAAGTCTGTCTGGTTTGCAAGCTGCCGGAATGCAACATACCAGAAACAGAATGACTTTTAAAAAGGGGAATTTATTAAGCTGCAAGCTTACATGTTCTAAGGCCGTAAAAATATCCAGATTAAAGCAAGGCTGTAGAAATGTCCAATTGACGGCATCCAGGGAAAGATACCTTGGTTCAAGAAGGCCGATGACGTTCAGGGTTTCTCTCTCAACTGAAAAGACACATTGTGAACATGGCAACGTCTGCTAGCTTTCTCTCTAGACTTCTTGTTTATTGAAGCTCACTTGGGGGAGTTTTCCTTCTTCATCTCCAAAGGTCTCTGGCTGTGTGGGCTCTTGTGGCTCTGATTCAGCTTTTTTTATTTAGAAAAATAACATGTATACAAACAATGTATTTTAAAGCACACTGCAACAATTAGTTGTAGAACAGATTTCAGAGTTTGATATGGGTTACAATTCTACAATTTTAGGTTTTTACTTCTAACTGCTCCAGGACACTAGAGACTAAGAGAAATATCAATATAATGATCAGTAATCATAGTCATTTGTTGAATCCTATCTTCTTTGTTGTTACTCAGCTTTTCCCTTTGATCTCTCTCCCAGTCTTTAGAGGTATTTGAGCTATGCCCATTCTAACTTTTTCATGTTGGAAAGGGGTGTCAATAATACAGAATGGGGGGATAGAACTAGTTGATGTTCTGTAGAGGCTGGCCCCTCTGGGTTTCAGGACTTACCTGGCTTAGGAACCCAATTGGAGGTTGTAGGTTTCTGGAAAGTAATCATAGTACGTGGAACCTTTGTAGAATCTCAGATAAAGCCCTAGGTGTTTTTTAGGATTGGCAGGGATGATTTTGGTTGGAGTTTGCAAACCATGATAAATAGCAGTGTTTAGCTGAAGCTTGCATAAGATTAGCCTCAACTGTGTTTAAGCACTAATGCTTAACTCTCTCAGCACTAATACCTTAAATTTTTACAATTCATTTCCCCCTTTTGGCCAGGATGGCGTTGTTGATCCCACAGTGCCAGGGCCAAGCTCATCCCTGAGAGTCATATCCCACGTTGCTGGGGAGACTTTCACCCCCTGGGTGTCATGTCCCATGTAGTTGGGAGGGTAATGATTTCACTTGCAGAGTTGGGCTTAGATACACTCAGTGTATCCTTCAGCCACCTCCATCTGTTGAGCATCATGGATAATAATGTCCGAAATCAACAGTCCAGCAATACTCTCAATTTTAGACACTTTTCATTGCTCCCAAGAGAAGAATAACCAATAAGCACACCCTCATCAAATATAAAATCCAAACCTCCCCTTAACTCTTGTCCCCCCCATAATTTACCCGTTATTGCTATTGTACTTTTAATGTCTTCCTATTAAACGTAGCCCATAGCATGTAATAGCAGTTTCCCCTCTATACCGTGATATTATAGATTCTTTGTACAAGATTCATACCTTTGAAGTAGTTCATGCAAGAACTTACTTATATTTGTAGTGTTAATTGATGGGATACATATCTCTATACAACCCCTTTCAATCATGTTCATCTTCAATATTGCAGTATCACTTATAGACCCACTAATGAACTGCCTTCATTTTTATCTATTCTCTCATGTTGAAGGTTGGTCTCATTAGCTGACTGTTCACCCATCTCTAGCGTCTGTGTATCTCTTGGCTCCCTATATTCTATATTATAAGCCTCTGATTTTACTTTTACCATGGTCATAAAAGTGAAATCATATAATGTCTATCCTTTTGTGTCTGGCTTATTTCATTCAGCATTATGTCCTCAAGGTTCATCTATCTTGTCATGTGCTTCAGGACCTCATTTTGTCTTACTTCTGCATGATATTCTATCGTATGTATATATCACATTTTGTTAATCCACTCATCTATTGATGAGCACTTGGATTGTTTCCATCTTTTGGCAATTCTGAATAATGCTGCTATGTACATTAGTGCATACAGTACATATGAATGTCTATTTGTGTCACTAATTTCAACTTTTCTGGGTATACACTAAAAGTTGAATGGCACTGGGTAGTGCTATTGCTGGGTCATAGGGCAACTCAGTATTTAGTTTTCTGAGGAACCACCAGACTGTCTTCTCTGGTGGCTGTACCATTATACATTCCCACAATATCTCATTGTAGTCTTGATCTGCATTTCCCTTATAGCTAATGAATAGGAGCATCTCTTCATGTGCTTTTTAGCCATCTGTATTTGCTCTCCGTAAAAATGCCTGTTCATATCTTTGTCTCATTTTATAATTGCATTGTTTGTTCTTTTTTTGTTGAGTTGTATGATTTCTTTATATATTCAGGATTTCAAACATTTATCAGGTAGGTGATTTCCAAATATTTTCTCTCATTGAGATGGCTGCCTCTTCACCTTTTTTGATGAAGTCTTTTATGGCACAAAAGCATTGACTTTGAGGAGTTCCCATTTATCTATTTTTTCTTTCATTGCTGTGTTTTGGGTATAAAGTTTAGGAAGCCACCTCCTATTACTAGGTCTTGAAGATGTTTCCCTATATTTTCTTTTAGGTGTTTTATGGTACTGATTCTTACGTTTAGCTATTTAATCCACTTTTAGTTAATTTTTATATAAGGTGTAAGGTAAGGTCCTCTCATTCTTTTGGCTATTGATTTCTAGTTCTCCCATCCCCATTTATTGAAAAGCTTATTTTTTCCCAGGTCATTGGGTTTGAGGGCCTTATCAAAGATCAGTTGACTATAGATTTGTGGTCTGTTTCCATAAACACGCTTCATTTTGATAAAAGAAAAATGTTTGTTAAAGGAACCATATTGCAGGAACTACTGCTACAGCTATCTGCACAGATCCATAAATAGCATTTTGAGATTTCCTTTCAGCCTTCCCCCCCAGGATATTTTTTATAAATATATGTATCTGTTGTTTTAGTGTCCAAATACCAAGTTTGCTTTTTTCACTTAGAACTTTGTGTTTTCTTTATTATGTTCGATGTGCTTCAGAGAGGAACTTGATACAGAGGAATATGAAGAAACCAAAAAGGAAACTCTTGAGCAGCTAAGTGAATTTAATGATTCATTGAAGAAAATTATGTCTGGAAATATGACTTTGGTAGATGAATTAAGTGGAATGCAATTGGTAAGTGTACTTTACCATCATATCAGTGATAGATTTTGTTTATGTTTTCTTTTTCTTATAAGTATATTTAAGATTAAAAAGTACCTTTTTTTTTCAGTGTAACTACTTATGCCTAAAACAGTCTGTGTTTCCAGATCTTCATTTTTATATATTTGGCCCCAGTTGGATAAGCACAGAAATAGCAAATGGAAACTAAAATTGTGTTTCATGAACAAATACCTATCAATAACTTAGTAAATAAATAGTCTTAGTCATTTTCATTATATGAAAATTCCCTATTACATGCAGTTCATTGGATAATTTTGGCTAGTTTTTGTCTTGTATTTCTAGGCTATTCAGGCAGCTATCAGCCAGGCCTTTAAAACTCCAGAGGTCATCAGATTGTTTGCAAAGAAACAACCTGGTCAACTTCGGACAAGGTTAGCAGAGGTAAAATTTCTTTAAATTGTTCTTACTGAATGTGTGTTTCTTTTCCCAGCCCTCGAGTTTGCTCCACATGCTATTCTAAAGTTTGAAAATTTGATTTGATTTTAGAGCCACAACCCTCAAGTCTCAAGTTGAATTTGTCCTTTGAGCAGTTGTGGTTGAAAACCAACGTAGTGGTTTTAGCAACTTGTGTCAGTTTATGTTGGACTCTCACTAACACTCCTACTTGGACTCTACTTTAAAGGTTTTACCATTTGCGTTTGGAGCTCCAAGTTTAAATCCCATTTAGAATTAATTGGCTGCATTGCTTTATGCTTGTGTGACATCTCATGTGAGACTTCTGTAAACCTTTATAGACCTTTATAAACTTGATACTTCAGGAATTCTGTTTATAGACTTAAATATAATTGAGGCAGTAAAAAGTTATTTGCAACCATAGGTAATTCAGTAGCAGTGTCATTAAGAGCATAGATTTGGGTCATACTGGTTGGATTTGAATCCCTTCTCTACTACTGAGATAAGTGACCTTGGGCAAGTTATTCAACTTCTTTTTACCTCAGTTTCCCATCTGTAAAATGGTGATAATGATAGGCCCTATCCTATTATGACTGTTATGGGGATTAAATGAATTAATACATATAAAGCACTTATAAGCATAGTACACACTATCGTATTTATGGTCATAAAGATATTTAACTTAAATTCTAGGAGATCTGGTACCAGTTGTCCCATTCAAGCCTGTAGACCATATTCAGTTCAATGAAATGACTTCTTAGAGGACAGCTCCTTTCTAAAGGACAACATTAAACTACTTATTGCTCAGTAGAGTTTATAACTAAAATAATGGCTGTCATTAGTATTAAAACTTTTAGAATCATGTGCTAAGCATATCTTCATGTTTACCTTGAATTTTTTTGCAGTGATTCATAATATTAATCAGCTCGAGGATTTTTATTTTGTTTTTAAGAATTAGATTTGAAAAGCTGGATTTTATGCATGTAAAATTTTTCACTTAAATTCTGTATGCTTTGCATTTATCCACTCTAGATGGATAGAGATCTGATGGTAGGAAAGCTGGAAAGAGACTTACACACACAACAAAAAGTGGAGATACTAACGGCTCTCAGGAAACTTGGAGAGAAGGTACCAGTATTTTATTTAATATATTAGATATAAAGAAAAAAGATGAAGTATTTGATACAGAACTTCTTGATCCATGATCTGGTTTGTGGTCTTAAGACATTCTTAGCTGTGGTTCCCAGAACCACTTGTAACATTTGAACCCAACAGACCAGAGTTTGCTTTGTTTTTTTAGCTGACTGCAGATGATGAGGCCTTCTTGTCAGCAAATGCAGGTGCAATCCTCAGCCAATTTGAGAAAGTCTCTACAGACCTTGGTGAGTTTTTTCATATTTCTGAAAGCCGGACATGTATTACTGCTTCAGACGGGAGGGCAGCATAGCTGAGATAAGAACCTTTTCTTGAGGTTAGCAGTAAAATCAGAATGATTGTCTTTATAAATCCATTTTATTTATTAATACTTTTTTTTTTTTTACATGGGCAGGCACTGGGAAACGAACCCAGTTCTCCAGCATGGCAGGTGAAAGCTCTGCCTGCTGAGCCACTGTGGCCTGCCCTGCTAATACTTTTTAATTAAAAGTAATTAAATTAATACAACCTAATGTTTTTTAAAAAATATTTTTCAACTAAGTTTAATTATAAAATTAAACTACAACTGATAGGTATGGAATGACCTGACACAACAGAAACTCATCCAAAGGGAAGACTGGACCAACCAGGTTTTATCTCTCAAGAAATTCAACAGATGACTCAGATTCTGTAGCAGATGTTACTGTACCCTTGATAAATGATGGAGTCATGTGGTACAGACACACCCACAGTTGAGGTGCTGAGAATGCCCTGCCTCTGTCGTTCCCAACCCCTGCATAGTTTTTTCTTTATATTCAGTGAGATTTGCATCTCAAGAATATATTTCTTTTCACTTGAAAAAAAATTAAACTAAAATTTTATGTATTTTAATTTATAGCTCAAGTTGGAAGAAGGATTTGTAGCTAATGTTACCATATGTAGCTACATTGCTTATACAGAGAGGAGATTGGAATGGAGCCAGAAGGTGTAGGGTTTAATGCCGTGATATTGGAGCTAATTCTGTTTTCTATTTCAATATCCGTATGACAGATTCTTCCTTCTTTACCTGGACCTATAAATGCATATGAAATAACCTTTTTGTTTATTGTATGTCTTCCTCCTTAGGCTCTGGAGACAAAGTCCTTGCTTTGGCAAGTTTTGAGGTTGAAAAAACAAAAAAATGACATGGTGTGGAATCTTGGGACATTGATCACATTCTTGTAGTAAATGGCATTTTTCTTCTGGGGATTTTGAGTCATTGCAAAGAAATCAAGAGAGTCTTAGAATGCATTAATAACCTAACAAAAGATGACCTAAAAAACATATTAGTGGCTTCTGTTTATTCCCTTCATAATTCTACTTTGTGAAGGGCCACCTGTTTGAGTGATCCTGGCCTTGTTGGAATGGAGGAATTCACAGGACCTTATTCATTATGATTTGTCTGTTTAAGAGAAAGAAAAGAAAATGGAGTTTCTCTGCCTGTTTTTATTAAGGCGCTGTATTTGTAAGTGCCAATAGTGAATGAATGAAGACGTGAACTAATGGCTCTTTTCTGCTCATTATTTATCTCTTTCTACTTGTAATGATACTATAGCAACATCAGTTGACATCTTATGTGTTCAAAGAATTTTAAAGTTCTAAATTACCTTAGAAATAATTATCGTTTTACAAACAAGGAGTCTGAAGTTCAGATGGAGCAAGTGACTTGCTTAGAGTCACATTAGACGCATTGCAGGAGCTAAGACTGAAGCGTCTTGACCCCCAATTTAGTGACTGTCTTAGTTTTCCAGGACTATTATGACAAATACCAGAGAACTGGTTGGCTTAAACAGCAGGAATTTATTGGCTTACAGTTTTGGAGACCAGAAGTCCAAAATCAAGTTATCTGAAGGCCATGCTGTCTTTGAAGTATGTAGCTTTCTGGTGGTGGCTTGCTGGTGACCAGTCCTGCCTTCATCACAGGCAATCTGCCTCCTACAGTCTCCTCCTGTGGCTTCTATTCCTTCTGCTCAGTTGTCTCTGTCTCTGTCTAGATTTCCTCACTTATTAAGGTTTCCCTTCATACAGATTAAGGCCCACCCTGATTCAATTTGATGTCATCTAGTAGGATCTTCAAAGATCCTATGCACAAATGATTCCACACCCATAGGACAGGGGTTAGGACCTGAAGATCCCATTTACGAGTGAGTTCATACCCAGAGGACTTGCACGTGTCTTTGTTGGGGACATAATTCAATTTTCCATAAGCCCATTGGGTTTTATTTCTTTATTCTGGGCTGTTAAAAAAAATAATAAACATTTATTTCTGCTAGTCAGTGTTTATAAAATGCCCATGTTCCAGTAAAAAGTTGACTCCACGTTTGGGCCATTCCCTAGCCTGTATGCTCTCTGCATGAATGGGATTTGTTATATCTCTGAATTTTGAGCTAGAACAATGGGGGCCCTGTTGGGTCTCCTGAAGTTACTTAACCTCCTGCATTGTCTCACTAGGGAAGCAATAGGAAATGGCACCTAGATACCCTTTCTTTGTGTAACCTCTTGCCGAAACCCACAGGATGGTGATTGTAAGCTATTATTTACTCTTCTGTTTTTAGAGAAACACAAAATAAGTTGTAAGGTAAAGCAAATTTCTCTCCTGAGTGTTTATGTCCATTTCCATGCTCAGATGTATAGATATGTACATATGTATGTTGCCTACTTCTTTGGATCTAACCATTTGATATTCTATGATGTGTTTCTCAGTATTCTTTTTCTTTGCACTTAATACAAATTAAAAACATTTTTAAAGCTTCTTGTATAATGTGAACTCTACTAGGTGCTCTACCGACTGGACAAGTTAGGGGACCTCAGTCACATTAATGCCTTATTTGAAACTTTTTTTTCTTTTTTAATGCAATTTTATTGAGATATATTCACACCCCATATAATCCATCCAAGGTATGCAATCAGTGGCTCAGAGTATCATCCCATAGTTGTGCGTTCATTACCACAATCAATTTTTGAGCATTTCATTACCCCAAAAAGAGAGAAAGAGAACTAAAACATCCCATAGCTCTTATCCCTCCCGCCATCATTGATCCCCACCATTTGTTACTGTTGATGAAAGAATGTTAAGATATTACTGTTAACTATAGTCTATAGTTTACACTAGGTGGATTTTTTCCCTATATACCACCCTGTTCTTATTTGGAACTTTTAATGGGTAGTTTTTCCCTCCAGTGGGTAATTTTTTATGTTTATGACACTCAAAAACTTAGCTCATTGAAATTGTGAAAACCAAGAAAAAGCACATTACCTTTATTAAACTAGGGCTTTATGGTCAATCATCATTTTGCTATATGTATGGTTTTTTAAAAAATTAAGGTGAAATTTTGCATAACGTAAAATGAACCCTCTTAAAGTGTACAATTCAGTGGCATTTTGTACATCACAATGTTGTGCAACCATCACCTCTATCTAGTTCCAAAATGTTTTTGTCAACTTCAAAGGATATCCTGAACCCATTAAGCAGTCACTCCATAGCTTCCTCTCCCTGCAATCTGTATTTTGTCTCTATGGATTTAACTATTCTGGATATTGCATATAAATGAAATCATATGTGACCTTTTGTGTCTGATTTTTTTCACTTTGCATAACGTTTTCAGGGTTCATCCATGTTGTAGCATGTATCAGAACTTCGTTCCTTTTTATGACTGAGTAGTATTCCATTGTATGGATATACCAGTTTTGTTTATCCATTCATCATTTGTTGGACACTTGAGTTGGCTATTGTAATTGTGCTGCTGTGAACATTTGTGTACAATGTTTGTTTGAATACGTGTTTTCAATTCTTTGGGATATATACCTAGGAGTGTATTGCGTTTATTTATTTTTTTCAAGCCATAGCAAACTCCCCCACTCCCAACCCCCAGTAGCAGACCAGGAAAATTAGAAATATTTTATGTTTGAAAGAGGTCTATACGTATCTAGAGTCATTAATCTCGATTTCCCTTAAACTTTCATTAAGAGCAACATCAGTGAAATTTTTTTTGTTAATCATATTGATGTATTCATTTTGTGAGTATTGATTAGTATTCAATTTAAAGTTATCTTCCTTTGAAAATAGCCAAGTTTACAATGCCTAGCAAGATACTGTTAATCATGGCTGTGTGACTTTGGGTAGGTTACTTAATTTTTTTGAGCCTCATTTCCCTATTATGGGGTTATTAGGACCTACCTCATAGTATTATTGTCCATTCCTCTCTCTTCCTTAATTGAGAAAGAAAGTTTTGTATTGTAGCTAATACACCATTTAACAACTTTGAAGTGTCATATATTTTGTTTCACAAATTTGATATTTCATTGAGAAAAATAATTTGAAAAATGAGTTAATTCTGTGCAACTGTAGTTATTAAATGACTTGCAAACTATGTTTCCTGTTCATATTTTACTACATTTAATCTATTGGGAGGTTGCAGGCTATAATAACACAAACTAATTTTTTTAGATTCTTGGGTCAGGCTAATATTTTAGTGAAAAGAATTCCTGCATTTTTTCAAAGAAACGGGGCTGATACAGACATAAATTCCATCAGGCAATGTCCAAATTGGCCAAATTTAATGAAATCTAATAATTTTAAACAATTCTTTTGTTTAATTGTTTTTGGTTTTCCTACACTGTGACTTGGTAAGGTAAGTATTGTAGGTGGGTGGTAAAGGAAGAAACTGAGCAATAAAATAAGGAGTTGTTCCCAGGAAAGAGTTGGAGTTGGGACAGATACTTTGTCAATCTTAATTGTTAGACCTTTTATTGAAGATGTTCAGCCAAGGAATGGTCATCTTTTTTTTTTTAATTTTTATTTTAGTAATCTGCATACAACCTAAAATGTCCCCCTTTAACCACATTCAGGAATGGTCATTTTTACAAAATAACAGTGTTCAACTCCACCATTGAAACAGTATCTTGTTATAGTGAATAAGTATTTTGAAATTCTTTCAGAAAAAATAAAACTTAAACCATTTTGCTTAGAGTCTTTCAACCACCTTCCTCTCCATTTTTTTCTCATTCTATTCATTACTGAGACCAAAGAATGCTCTTCTTTGCCTCTCAAAATGTTTTCCAGCATTAATATGTAAATTAAAACTGTCAGCATACCCACAAATCCCCATGAACAAGCTGTAAATAATTGCTTCCAGTCTGTCTGGCCCTGGAATGGAAAAGATTTTAGAAACTGGAGAAATGAGTATTTAATCTTTTCATCACCTTGTGAAAAGCAAAGTGAAAAATACAGATCTTCTAGATATTCTCCTAAAACATGGCTTTTTGACATTCTGTCTCACTTTATTTTTGAAATCCTTGTCCCTGCTCACACTAATATCAAAGCAAAAGGATTATAGTATTGAAAGGGCCTCCCTCAAACACAGGGGTTCAGCAGTGTACTCAAGAGTTCACAATAAAGAGTTGATGCTGTTCCAGAGGGCCAGAAAATTGAGAGGTTTGAGACTGTCATTTTGAAGCTTCCTAATGCTTGATTGTTTTCCTCTGAGAAGACTAAATTCATTAAAGACTTAGACATTTGACTACAATTAAAAGTAACCAGACAAGCGAAAAATTATTTTCTATAAAGGTCTAAGAGAGCCACAGATGTCCTTTTTTTCTTTAACATTTTTTATTGTGAAATATATATACAAAACAATAAATTTCAAATTACATTTTAATAAGTAGTTATAGAACAGATTTCAAAGTTTGGTATGTGTTACAAGCGAAAAATTATTTTCTATAAAGGTCTAAGAGAGCCACAGATGTCCTTTTTTTCTTAAATTTCAAAGTACATTTTAACAAGTAGTTATAGAACAGATTTCAGAGTTTGGTATGTGTTACAGCTCCACAATTTCAAGTTTTTCCTTCTAGCTCTCCAAGACACTGGAGACTAACAATAAATATCAGTATAATAATTCAGCAGTCATACTCAACATTTGTTAAGTCCTATCTTCTCTGTTAAAACTCTTCCTTCTCCTTTGATGCTTCTCCCAGTCTTTAGGGATACTAGCGCTATGCCCATTCTAACTGTTTCATTTTGAAAAGAGGTGTTGACAATATCGGATAGGGAAATAGAATTAGCTGATGTTCTTGGAGAGGCTGGCCTCTGGGTTTCAGGACTTATCTGGCCTAGAAACTATCAGGAGGTTATAGGTTTCAGGAAAGTAAACTTAGTGTATGAAACTTCTATAGTATCTCAGATAGAGCCCTAGGTGTTCTTTAGGGTTAACAGGAATGATGTTTGGTTGGGATATGGCAGACTATGGCAAGTAGCAATATCTAGTTGAAGCTTGCACAAGAGTAGCCTCCAGAATAGCCTCTTAATGCTATTTGAACTGATACCTTATTTTGTTACATTTCTTTTCCCGTTTTTGGTCATACAGTTATAGTCCATTCCACCGTGCCAGGGCCAGGTCATCCCTAGGAGTCCTGTCCTGCCAGAGAGACTTACACCCCTGGATGTCATGTCCCACGCAGTGTGGAGGCTAATGATTTGACTTGGAGATTTGGGCTTAGAGAGGGAGAGGCCACAGCTGAGCAATAAAAGAGGTCCTCTGGAAGTAACTCTTAGGCATATCAGTTAGACTTAGTTTCTTTGCTACAGAAGTAGGTTTCATAAAAGCAGTCCTCAAGATCAAGCGCTTGGCCTATTAACTGGAGAGTCCCTAATGTTTGAGAGAATGTCAGGGGGTTTCTAGATGGGAAAGTTTAATAGTTCCATATTTTTTTCTCTAGTCCCTGAAGGGACTTTGCCAATACGTTTTAATTATCTCCCCAACATATCCTGGGATGTATCCAGGTAGTATATTAGACTATACAGATTTACAAGCCCTTGTGCACATTCTGGGCTCCATGTGTTTGGGTTGCTTAAATGAGCTATGCAGACTGGCTGATTTAGATTGTGTATTACAGAAAATTTAGGTTTTGACAAAAACCTTTCTGCCTTTGGTCTCATACAGTAGGTGAAACTCTTTAATACAGATGACAACATCCTTTGCTCTATGTTCTGATTTAGATTAGTCCCAATCAGATCAGCTTCATTCTTATCTCTGACTAAAGCCTGATTTCTTTTTCAGTTTCTTTGTCAGTTATGGTATGTAGCAATGCTGACTTTCAGAGCTGCAGAACTCTAATTCTGAGACTAAGGTGTCGCAGAGGTACCCAAAGTTCTAGGGAAATACTGGGTTACACACATACAGCACAGCATCTCAGAATCTAGAAATACACTGACAACTCTGGACTAAATGTGACTGCTATGAAAGCTTCAATCTAGGCCCCAATTTTCTTACAAGTATTTTCTAAAAAAGACCATACAATATTTGTTCTTTTATTTCTGGCTTATTTTGCACAACATAACATCCCCAAGATTCATTCACTTCGTTGCATGCCTTATGACTTGAATCTTTCTTTAGCTACACAACATTTCATCAAATGTATATAGCACAGTTCGCTGTTTCCTGCTTCTCAGTCAATGTTACCTTCAGTCACCTCCATCCATTGGGTGTCCAAAATAGACAATCCATGTCTTTTGTTATTCTTACGTAGTTGTACAATCATAAACTCTCAATTTTAGACAATTTTCATTAGGACCAAGAATAAAATAACAGATAAACACACACTCACCAAATAGCAAATCTCAACCTCCCCCTAACTCTTGGCCCTTATCCCCCCCCCCCAACACCTAGTATTGCAGTGGTACTGTTGATATCTTCCAGTTAACTATAGGCATACAATAGTATTTTCCCCCCATAGCCCTCTATTATTGATTCTTTGTACAAGATTCCTACCTTTGAAGTAATTCATGCAAGAACTTGTTTATATTTGTATTGTTCATTGGTGGGATATATGGTACTATACATCCCTTTTCAATCAATTACACCTTCAATATGGCAATTACTTTATTTTTTAATTTTAATTTATTTTATTTTATTTTTTTAAATACCAAAAAACACCAAACGCAAACATTCCTATTTTGATCATTCCATCCTATATATATATAATCAGTAATTCACAATATCATCACATAGTTGCATATTCATCATCATGATCATTTCTTGAAACATTTGCATCTGTTCAGAAAAAGAAATAAAGCGAAAACAGAAAAAAAATTTATAAATACATACCCCTTACCCCTCCCTGTCATTGATCACTAGCATTTCAAACTAAATTTATTTTAACATTTATTCCCCCTATTATTTATTTTTATTCCATATGTTCTACTCGTCTGTTGACAAGGTAGATAAAAGGAGCATCAGACACAAGTTTTCACAATCACACAGTCACAGGCAATGTTACTTTTAAGCCCACTAATTAGCTACTATCACTTCTATCCATTCCCATATATTTAAGTTCAACTTTATTAGGTAACCAATCACCCATCTCTTGCTTCTGTGTAACTCTAATTCTCCTATGTTCTACATTATAAGCCTCTGAGTTTACCTTTACCAGGGTTATATTAGCAAAATCATACAGTTTCTTTCCTTTTATGTCTGGCTTATTTCACTTAGCCTTACGTCCTCAAAGTTCATCCATGTTGTCATATGCTTCAGGACCTCATTTTGTCTTACTGCTGTATAATATTCCATTGTGTATATATATATACCACATATTGTTTTTCTGCTCGTCTGTTGATGGGCACTTGGATTGTTTCCATCTTTTACAATTGTGAAAAGAAAAACTGTGAACATCATGTCTTTTCATGTCACTGCTTTCAGCTCTCCTGAGTATATACCAAGCACTGATACATGCCAGACATTTTCTTTGGCTCCTTTTTTTGTCTGAAAGTTTTCTAAAATGGATGTTGGATGTTACCTTTTTGAGTGTTTAAGTGTTTATATATATAATACAGATTTAGATATCCAGCTGTATCATCGTAAGAGTTTTACTTTATAGTGAAAAAATTAAGTTTTAAATAGACCTAACAAAAAAAAGATATCTGGACTCTATCATAGTGAGGTCTTTAGAAGAAACATTTATTTCTGCATATTGCAATATACTTATTATTGTAAAGAAATTATTACCCTTGGGAATAATCCTGATCTACACAACTTGATCTGAATAATCTTTTTCATCTCTAATTTTTTACTTCATCTTTAATCAACTTTGAAAAGTGCATATCTCATTAAATGGAGAGAAAGTTAGAATACTCCATTTCCAATCCTAAGTATTGGTATTGACAGGTCATAGGGTAACTCAATATTTAGTTTTCTGAGGAACCCCAAACTCTTCCCCAGCGACTGTACCATTGTACATTTCCAACAGCAGTGAGCAACTGTACCAGTTTCTCTACATCCTTTCCAACATTTGTAGTTTCCTGTTTGTTTAATAGCAGCCATCACGGATGTTCTTTTGAGTTAAAGAAGAGGAAGATAATGCTGGCAAGGGTTATTTCTAAGTTTATGCATTAGCCATAGATCTTCTGCCTGAACTTCTGGCCACTAATATGATGAACTTTTGAAGCCTTTCTACAAAAAGCTTCTGATGAGGCTGTGTTACAGTCATAATTTCAATACATGGTTTAAGAGCTTTAATTACCTTAATTATGTGTATTTACTCTGAAAAGCCTTAGCAGGTCAGTGTCATTGCTTGATTGTCACATTACATGAGAGCTAATCTTTCCTATAAGAAGATTGTGGTATAATGGATTTTTGGAGGGGGGGGGGGTTGGCTCATATGAGGAAACTGAAATGTGTTCCTTTAGGCCTCTCATTATACCTCCAGTACTCATAAACTCCAGTACTAATAGAAGTGCATATCTCAGGCCAAGTTGAAAACTGAGGCAGTTACCCTCAATGATAATCAGAGAGACAGGTAATTTAGGTAAAAGCAAATATTTGACTTGACTTAGATTATAACTGCTTCGCTCTGTCGTTTTGGCCATGATCCTAGAAAATTTCGTGGTTTTACTACTCCATCTTAAAAACAAACAAACTTCATAACTTCATTAGCATCTCGAATTTTACGTTGTTTATCCTACGTGTAAATTGTATTTAGAATTTGGTTTATAAAGCTTTTAATGTATATATTTAAATATTTAGTTTTATAGGAACAAAATATTCCCTTTGTTTTACTCAGAAAAACCGCATTTGTACTTTTGGAGCAAATATGACAAAATCTCAGTCCCTTAGCCACAAGCTTTGCAGCATTTCTTTTCATACTTTCAAAAATGTGAGTAATTTGTTCCTCTGCAAGCAGATTCCATGACCAACACTCTATATAAAGGGATACATATAGACACACCTAATCTACTTATTAACTCAGAAAGAGAAAAATGGGGACTCTGCCCTTAATTTCTGAGAGTGGAAAAAATATAGGAAATATTAGTGTGTGTTCATTCACTCAAGTACAGGGTCTCTGTTGGAAGTCTGACTGACCAGTGACATCTCTGCTCCTCACAAGGCACTTGTGACATACAGGGTTCTTCTTGGCCAGAGTGGGAGGTTAATAGTATCAATTTAACTTTGTTACAAGGCAAAGCACTGGACAAATTGTATATGCTGGCCCTTTGGTTTGAAAATTTCCAAAGTGTGTGTTTCTTCCTGGTTGGGATTAGATCGTGAAATTGGAGAAAAGAAAATGGAAGTTTTGGGAAAATGCTATAATAATCACTGTGGTGGGGAAAGTTATATCTGCCTTCTCTAATTGTGATGTAGTTTATTCTTTCATCATGCATTTAGTGAGCACTGATGCATGCCAGACATTTTCTTTGGCTCTTTTTTTGTCTTTCAGTTTTCTAAAATGGATGTTGGATGTTACCTTTTTGAGTGTTTAAGTGTTTATATATATAATACAGATTTAGATATCCAGCTGTATCATCGTAAGAGTTTTACTTTATAGTGAAAAAATTAAGTTTTAAATAGACCTAACAAAAAAAAAATATCTGGACTTTATCATAGTGAGGTCTTTAGAAATATTTATTTCTGCATATTGCAATATACTTATTATTGTAAAGAAATTATTACCCTTAGGAATAATCCTGATCTACACAACTTGATCATTAATCAACTTTGGAAAGTGCATATCTCATTAAATGGAGAGAAAATTAGAATACTCCATTTCCAGTCCTAATTCTACCACTCTTTTATTCCTAATTTGTGTTCCACTTTGACAAGTGGCCTTCCCCTTATTCATGTAATAATATGTGAAGAGTGGTTAATGAATAAATTGTTAAATTACAGAATAGGATTGTATAAAAATTAAATAATGCTCCATTAATGCTTTCATTAAAATAAAACTTTTTAAATCTTTAAATGTGTATCTTAAGAAGGAACTGCTCATAGTGGAGATATTGGAAGTAATGGAAAGGGAAATTAAAATTAAATGGAGAATTTAATGTGGGGAAGGGCCTACAATTCTATTTCTCCTGTCTTTTCTGTGAAGTGAGGTAAATTACTTTTTCTGTTATATTTCCTTTTAATGACATGAGTTTCACTAAAGAGATCTTGTAGTAGCTTAAGACATCCTAACTAAAAGAATGTTACAGGGTTTGTGGGGATTTGTGTTTTAATATTATAGTCTGTCTCGGTGGGGTGTCATTAGCAGCAGAAATGGAAGGCAAATTAAAACTGGTCCCTTTATTTTTCCCAGACACTGCAACACCTTTAGCATACTGCTTCTATACGTCTCCTACTCTGAAAAGAAATTAAATGGAAATTGCCTGCACAAAGTTGTCTTAAAAAGTCACAAGTGTCACCTGTATGCTTGCTTGAGGACACCCTGCCTCCTCATCTCTGTAAGCCTGTCTTCTTCTCTTTACTAAGAAAGCTTTTCTGCTTATTAGTGAAATAAGGGCCTCTTTCTGTTCTCTCCGTACTTAGCCACCAATTAGTAAGATGAGCAGAAATACTCCCATGCTGAGCACTGAGCTAAGGGCCTGGAAGAAGCTGACATACTACTTCATGGTGCAAGCTACATAAGTGCCTTTTTATCTCCCAGAAGAGGACCTCAATTGGTTTGGTCTACCCCCTGGAGCCTGTAGCTATTTGAGTCTAACTACTCATTAAAGCTGATCTAAGATATTGCTAAAGGCATTGGATTATTTAAGTGAATTGCTTCCAATTGAATTCAGCTAAAAATAGTTTCACTTTCACTCCTGAACACTGCCCCCAAGTTACATGAGCTCCCCCCTCAGCTTCACACCTCAGCAAAAATACTGATGTACCCAGCAAGACTAGTTTTTTATTAAAGACCCAATATTATTGGTGTGAATATAGTCCTAACTGCAGGAATGGAAGTAAAAGATGATTCTAACTTAAAGCTGAGCCCAAGACTATGAGACAATAAATTAGAACTTTGGGGAAAGGCAGAGATTTTCTTATCCCCTTAAATATTACTTTATGTATAAAAATTAATGAGGGGGGTGGGCCACAGTGACTCAGTGGCAGAGTTCTCACCTGCCATGCTGGAAACCTGGGTTCGATTCCCAGTGCCTACCCATGTAAAAAAAAAAAAAAAGAAATTAATGAGAGTGCGAGTCATGGTGTATGAGCAGGCAGAATTCTTGCCTGCCATGCTGGAGACCCAGGTTCGATTCCTGGTGCCTGCCCATACAAAAAAAAAAAAAAATTAATGAGAGCGCATAGCCCTGTGCCAGACCCATAGTAGATTCATCATAAATTGAGTACCATTTACACCTTCCTTTTTTTTTATTAAAATTAACAACAAACAAACAAAAATATTAACATATCATTCCATTCTACATATATAATCAGTAATTCTTAATATCATCACATAGTTGCATATTCATCATTTCTTAGAACATTTGCATCGATTTAGAAAAAGAAATAAAAAGACAACAGAAAAAGGAATAAAACGATAACAGAAACAAAAAGATTATATGTACCATACCCCTTACTCCTCGCTTTCATTTATCACTAGCATTTCAAACTAAATTTATTTTAACATTTGTTCCCCCTATTATTTTTTATTCCGTATGTTCTACTCGTCTATTGATATGGTAGATAAAAGGAGTATCAGACACAAGGTTTTCACATTCACAGAGTCTCATTGTGAGAGCTGTATCATTGTTCAATCATCATCAAGAAACATGGCTACTGGAACACAGCTTTACATTTTCAGGCAGTCCCCTCCAGCCTCTCCACTACATCTTGAACAACAAGGTGATATCTACTTAATGCGTAAGAATAACCTCCAGGATAAACTCTCGACTCTGTTTGGAATCTCTCAGCCATTGACACTGAGTCTTATTTCACTGTTCCCCCTTTTGGTCAGGAAGGTTCTCTCAATCCCTTGATGTTAATTCTCAGCTCATT
Source organism: Tamandua tetradactyla (assembly GCF_023851605.1). Classification (NCBI taxonomy): domain Eukaryota; kingdom Metazoa; phylum Chordata; class Mammalia; order Pilosa; family Myrmecophagidae; genus Tamandua; species Tamandua tetradactyla. Next base: position 215,559,599 of record NC_135328.1, read on the forward strand.
CTAGGGTTTTTCTCAATCTCTTGATGCTGAATCTCAGCTCATTCCAGGATCTCTGTCCCATGTTGCCAGGAAGGTCCACACCCCTGGCAGTCATGTCCCACGCAGGGAGGGGGAGGGTTACACCTTCCTTTTCTTTCCATTTGGAAACCATTGTAGAATTGGTAGCTGTGGAGCAAGTGGCAGAAGAATGAGCATTCCTGGGCAAGGTGGAGCTAGCCCTGACAGAAAGAAATTCATCTCAGGTGTGCTGGTTTGAAAGTATTATTTACCCCAGAAAAGCCCTGCTTTAATCCTGATTCAGTCTTGTGGAGTCAACTGTTTCTTTTAATCCCGATTCAATATTGTAGGTGGAAACTTTTGATTAGATTATCTCCACTGAGATGTGGTGCATGCAATTATGGGTGTGACCTATGATTAGATGGAGATGTGACTCCACCCATTTCAGGTGGGTCTTGATTAGTTTACTGGAGTCCTTTAAAAGAGGAGACATTTTGGAGAGAGTCAAAAATGAAAGAACCAAAAGAAACTTCGTAGGATAGCTGGCACAGATGCTGATACTTGGAGAACAGACACTTGGATGTTTGGAGATGCTTGGAGTTCAGCAGATGTTGCCATGAGATGTTAAGCAAGCCAGAACTGGAGAGCGCCACGGGAAGCCAAGAGATGAAAGCCACCCCTGGAGAAGCAAAGTGTGGAAACCCCACAGGAACAGAGGCTAAAGGCATGGAGCCCAGGAGTAAAGCACCAGCAAATGGCAGCCACATGACTACCCAGCTGGCAAAAGTGTTCCTGACACATTGGCTGTCCTTGAATTAACATATCTTTTACTGAATGCCTTAGTTTGGACATTTTTGTAGAGTTAGAACTGTAAACTTGTAACTTATTAAATTCTCCTTTTTAAAAAGCTGTTTCAGTTCTGGTATATTACATTCTAGCAGCTTGTAAACTAGAGAATCAGGTTTACATAGAAGTAAGTGAAAATGGGGTTAATTTGATTTTGAAAAATATTATAACATCATTGCATTGATACAGCAAGTTCTTCTGGCCATCTAGAAATCATACACATACTTTATCTGTAGACTTAGTGAGAAAATTGGGCTCAAGGATCCTGTGGTAGTTAGGTTCAGGTGTCATCTTGACCAGGTGAAGGTGCCTCGTTCTATTGCTAAGGACATGAGCAATAGCATGTGAACCTCATCTGTTGATTACATCTGCAGTCGGCTAGGAGGCGTGCCTGCTGCAATGAATGATGTTTGATTGAATTGGCTGGTGTTTAAATGAGAGAGCTCAACATAGCACAGCCCAAGCAGCTCAGCATACCTCATCTCAGCACTTGCAGCTCAGCCCAGGCCTTTGGAGATGCAGAAAGGAATCACCCTGGGGAAAGTTGTTGGAACCCAGAGGCCTGGAGAGAAGGCCAGCAGAGATCACCTTGTGCCTTCCCATGTAAGAAAGAACCTCAGTTGAAAGTTAGCTGCCTTTCCTCTGAAGAACTATATATTAACTAAATAAATCCCCTTTTATTGAAAGCCAGTCTGTCTCTGGTGTGTTGCATTCCGGCAGCTGGCAAACTAGAACAGATCCTAAGCTGTTTATAAATGATTTCAATAATTCTAAACTGACACTATTATACTGATTTTATACCCTAGTGAAAAGTTAAAGCAGGTTGTTTCGGGACGAAACAAGGTGGCTAAGAATAAGAAGGGCAATAGTCTCTACCATTTACTTGGTGTCCATCAGAATGGAAAATGCCTTGATCATAGCTTCTTTGATATGTTGGAATATTGTTCAGCAACTATTTACTAACCTTTCCTTCCCTTGGGGTGGCGTATACTTGTCCCTCTATTTTGGGCTTCACCATGAAACTTGATTTGGCCAATGTAATATTAGTAGCTTTGACTCGAGGAGACTCTGTAAATGTGCTTTCACTCAGCCTCACACCCCAAGCGCTCTTGCTTTTTTGCTATTCATCTTAAGAGGAGTATGCTCCTGGTAGCCTCTGGTCCAAGAAGAATGAGGAGAGAGGGAACAGATTTTGTCCTATCTGCAACTAAAGCCTGCTGATCCCAACTCAGCCCAGGAGAGTTGTAACCAACCCACAGCCCAAAGCAAATCCCACCGGACAATTCACAGACCCAAGAGCAAATGACAGAATACTTGTTTAAGCCTTTGAGTTTTGAAGTGGTTTAGCATGAAGCATTAGTGCAGCAATAGCTGATTAATATACTATTTTGTTCCATTTTGGTCTATTCTTGTACCTATTTAAATGTAAATTTTACTATGTCACATTCTTGTTTAAACCCTTCAGTAGTTATCATTACTCTTGGAATAAAAACCAAAATATTTAGCCTTACTTATAAAGTTCTGTATGATCCACCCACTTTTGCCAGGCTCATGGGGGTCTCTTTCCCCATTACTCTGTACTCCAGACTTCCCAGTTGCTTTATCTCACCATTTACTCTTGCTGCCTTCTCATAGCTTTTTTTGTTGTTGTTGTTGTTGTTGTTGTTGCAATGTACTTTGAAATTTATTGCTTTTTGGTGTGTATGTTATTTTTCACAAAAAAAGAAAAGAAAATGAGAGGGAAGAATATAATAGAAAAGATAGGGTCTAGCAAATAAATATGACTGCTGAATCAATATATTGATATTCCTTTTGGTCTCCAGTGTCTTGGAGCAGCTAGAAGAGAAAATGAAAAATCGTGGAACCATAGCCCATACCAAACTTTAAAATCTGTTGTATAACTACTTGTTAAAATGTACTTGGTGAAAGGTTTAGGAAGCGAAAGGATAAGAAAGAAGAAAGGTACACCAGGAAATTTAAAAGGGGGGGGGGGGTGGTATTTCTGCGCTCCTGGGCAGAGCTCACCAAACCCAAGATGAAGGAAGGTGAGTGCGTGTGTGGGCTTTGGTGCGGGCAGCTTTTAAGGATAGAGTCAGGTGACGTCCAGAAGGGGCAGTTCATTAGTTCCTGAAGTCAGGTTGGGAGGGGCGACACAGCCTCTGCAGCTCCAGTTGCAGTGCCCTTCCCTGTTCCCCCGACCTAACATTCCAGCCTTTTTGTGATAATAGGGTGCTGAGATCTTTCTGGCTACTTCCTGCTGTAATGGGGCGGTGTGGGGTTATAGACTGGAACTGTCATGGCCAGGGGAGTGGGGAGGCTGGCTGTAGGAATCTGTGAGGAAGGCAGGTGATGATAATGATGCAGAAGCATTTGGTTGACTGCTACCTAGGATAGTTCCTTCATGCGTCCCTGAGGGAAGTTGAAGAGGCAGAGAGCTAGGAGAAAAAAGAGACAGATTAGGATAACTGGTCCTAGTAGTGGGAGGAGCCATGTCGTCAGAGGAGAAGAAAACCAGCTTAAGGCAGAGTTGGTTCCTTGTTTTCTGTGGTAGAGATCTCCTCTTAGTTTGTTTAGGGTTTGAATATTTTGTCCCACCAGACCTGACTCGTTGATATAATAACAGCATTCCTCTTGGAGGAATATACACATTCCTCCTTTTTCGGCTTTCACTAGGTCTAAGGCCTGTCGATTTTGAAGAGTTACCTGGGCTAGTGAGGTGAGTTGGCATTATAGAGAGGAGAGGGATTCTGATGTTGATTCCAGGGCTACCTGTAGTCGAGTTTTAAAGTTTTGAGAGGTTAAAATATTGTGTCCCAGCGCCCCTCCCACTGTGGCTGAGGCTGCGACTGAAGCGGTTAGGCTGATTTCTGCTAGGATAGGAAGAAAGGCAGCCCTTTTTGAGCGAGGAGAGGGCAGTAGCCAGGTTAGTTCGGACTCCCCATAGAGGGTTCAATTGAGGAACAGTAGTTACCAGGAAGCATGGTCCTGGGGCAGTGGAGTTAAGTCACTTGGTAAGAGTTCCATTACACCAGAAATATTGTCCTTTGGGGGCATGGGTGGTGTTGTGGATAGTGATGTTAGCCTGCCACTTGTTATGAAGTTTTGTTTGAGGATTTTTTATCCAGTGTTGTGAGGCTCCTAATTTGGCAAGAAGATCTTGCCCCATTAGTAAGCTGGGGCAAGAAGGCATTACTAAGAAAGAATGTGTAATGGGGTACCCTTCTATTAAGCATGTAAACAGCCCAGTAGTTAAGGGTTATGAAGGACGGCCGTCTATGCCCATAACCGTGACCTGGGAAGGAAGGAGTTGACCTGAGTAAGAGGGGAGGACAGAAAAGGTAGCCCCTGTGTCCACTAAAAAGGAGGTGGACTTACCTGCTACCTTGATTGTTACCCTGGGCTCGATGAGGGTGATTGGGGTCGCTGAGGCCAGGCGTCGTCAGTCGTCAGTGGCCAGGCCCAGGACTGCCAGCGGTGGGTCAGGGGTTGGAAGGACGGCCCCTCCACGGCCAGGCACTGAGGGGCAGTCACTTTTCCAATGTCCCTTTGTATCACAGAGAGGGCATGGTCCCTTGAGCGGTTGAGGATTGGGGCACTGGTGGGACCAGTGTCCCTCGAGGCCACATTTGAACCACTTTCCTGGTGGTGGATTAGTCATAGCCGGCTTCTTCTCCATTGAAGTGAGCCGCAGAGCCGCAATCAGGGATTGGGTTTGTAAGTTCGCCTTTTGGCAGTCCCGGGATTCCTTTTCTGCCCTCTCTAGTTCATTACGAGTGTTAAAAATTTTAAAGGCCGTGTTTACCAGGTCACGAATAGGGGCCTGAGGACCGTCCTCAATTTTTCTAAGTTAACACCTTATATCTGGAGCCGATTAGGATATAAAGTGTGTGGCTAAAACAGTTTTACCTGCCTCCGAGTCGGGGTCCAGGCGGGTATATTGGGAGAGGGCTTCTGTGAGCCGGCGTAGAAAAGCAGCCAGGTTTTCATCAGGACCCTGGGTAATTTCCCTTAGCTTATGGAAATTTACTACTCTATGTGAAGCTTTCTGCATGCCTACTATGAGGCATGTAAGCATTTTGTCCCATCTAGTCAACCGGTTTCTTCCCGCTGGAATGTCAACCTGATATTCCCACCCTGGCTCTTGGTCTGGCACTGCCTCAGCCCCTTCCGGCATGGTGTGGTCAATTATATGGACCTGGTTAGCATGAGCCCTGGCTGCATTGAAAATGTGGTCCATTTCATCTGTAGTGAGGGAAGAAGAGCAGATTACATGAAAACGTCATGCCAGGTGAGGTCGTAAGCATTAGCTAGATAGCCGAAGCTGAGGGTGGGGGGCATGCTGATAATGGGAGAGCCTTTGGAGTAGAAGGAGGAAGGGAAGGATAAGATGACGGCTGGAATGCTGCCGGAGTGGGGGGGGGGGAAGAGGGGGGTAAGATGGCGGCCGGAGCACCACTGGCAGAGAAGGAGGAAGAGAAAGGCAAGATGGCAGCAGGAGTGCCGCCGGCGCGGAAGGGGAGAGAGGAGGGCAAGATGGCGGCTGGGACATCGCCAGAACAGAAGGAGGAAGAAAAGGAGAAGATGGCGACTGAGATGTCGCCGAAGCAGAAGGGGGGAGGGAAAGGCAAGATGGCGACTGGAGCGCCGCTGGAGGGAGGGAGGGTAGAGCGAGGGAGAGGAGGATACAAAGGGAGGGGCGGGAGCGCAGAAGGAAAAAGCCTGGACATAAGGAATTTCGGCCCTTTTGTCGTTCCTCTGACAAAAGTTGTGGAGGTTCGTAAGGATATTAAAATCGAAAGTCCCATCCTCAGGCCCATGAGAAAGGACCTACTGCCCATACTGACGGGTCTCAAAGGAGAAAGGACTGGCCCGGGGGTGTCGGCGTCCTAGCGCCTTGAGAGAGTCCTTGGAGCTCTTACAAGAGGGGGCTCGTCTCCCCAGGGGACATCTCCCCCTGGTTTGAGGCCCTTTCAGGTCCTGGACCTGAATTTGGGCGGGAAACGAGAAGTGGGGCGTCCCCACAGCTTTTCGAGTCCCGGGAAAGGGAGTGAGGCTTGCGGGCGTCCCTGTTCACCTCAGCCCTCAGAAAAGAACCTGATGTGAATTCACGATTTTCGGAGAGTAATTAACGCACAGGCTCTCTTGGAACCGTGAGACCCGGCAGCAGGGAGAGGAGGGAAGGGACTTACACAATCTGTGGTGGATGCAGAGGCGGGCCAAAGGATCCCCTGTCACTGGCCATGTGGAGGAAGGAGGAGAGAGGAAGCCGGGGTGCCCTTGGCCAGGCGGGCGGTAGTAGCGCTCCTCTCCCGGGTTTCAGGCATCAGATGAAAGGTTTAGGAGGTGAAAGGGTGAGAAAGAAGAAAGGTACACCAGGAAATTTAAAGTGGGGGAGGGGGTTATTTCTGTGCTCCCGGGCAGAACTCACCTAACCCAAGACGGAGGGAGGTGAGTGCGCTCTCTCTCATAGCCTTTTTATGGACTGGTCTCACTATGTCCTCTGCATCTTTGCTTAGTTAACACCTATTTATACCTCAAGTGTTACCTTAAATGTCACTTTACCAAAGAAGCCCTCCTTGACCCTATGGTAAAGTTAGATTCCCAATGACATGGTTTCACAGCTCCTTGTAGTTCAATTTTGTAGCACTCAACTATAGTTGCAGTGAATCATTCAATTGTTGAACTCATTGGTGTCTGTATCACCTACTGTGCTGTTTTGAATCTGTGGTGCACCCCAGAAAAGCCATGTCCTTTAATCCTCATTCAGTATTGCTGGCTGGGAGCTTTTTTATTTTTCCTATGGAGATGTGACCCACCCAATTGTGGGTGGTAACTTTTGATTAGATGACTTCCATGGAGTAGTGACTCCACCCATTCCAGGTGGGTCTTGATTAGTTTAATGGTATCCTTTAAAAGAGGAAACATTTTGGAGAGAGAGCCTACAGAAATGCAGAGCCGTGAGAGCTATGAGAACTACTGGAGCCCACGCAGCCAGAGCCCTTTGAAAATAAAGAAGGAAAACATCCTTGGGGTAACTTCATGAAACAAGCCTGGAGAGAAAGCTAGTGGATGTCACCATGTTTGCCATGTGCCTTTCCAGCAGAGAGAGAAACCCTGAACGTCATCAGCCTTTTTGAACCAAGGTATCTTTCCCTGGATGCCTTAGTATGGACGTTTCTCTATCCTTGCTTTGATTTGAATGTTTTCATGGCTTTAGAACTGTAAACTTGCACCTTATTAAATTCCCTTTTTAAAAAGCCATTCCATTTCTGGTATATCACACTCTGGCAGCTATCAAACTAAAACACCCATTATGATGTAATTTCTATGAAGGCAAAGGTTTGGTTTACTGCTTTATCCCCTAGTACAGAGCCATTCACCTGGAAAGCATTCAGTAGCTACTCCTTGAATGATTGATTACTGGATATGCTGTAAGAACTTTAGTGTTAGGGTAGTGTGAATATTGGAACAAGGTCAGAAAAAGACACCTGCAAAAGAAACATGGACCCTTATTAGTTACAGCATGAATTTACTGATAATACTAATGATTTAGAGTTCTAAATACTGAAATGGAAATAAAAACTGATAATACAAGGAAATGTTAATTAACTACAGAGGATTTGACAGTGTGGAAAGGTTGGGCCAGAAATGAGTTTCAAGCAAGTGAAGATGGTCCCAGAATTTGAAAGTAAGATCAAAACTATGACTTTCTGGGTTCTTAACTTTTAAAAATAGTATCACAGATTAATAGAGACAAACTGTTCTAGGTATCATGATATATACAAAAATAAAAGGTAAATCCTGGTAAGAATGACACAGGGTTTGAGATTTGAAGTGAGAAATTTCATTAAGATATCAATTCAAAGTGCAAAAAAATAGAAAGTCAAGGTGAAGGAAGCTGCAACTTTGACTTTCAACATCGTTATCACAAATAAACAAGAAAGACATTTCATAGGAGACTTGGGAGTAACAGCCTCAAGATTCACTAGAACCTATGAAAATCTGATTGTGCCTCCTTCTGTCACCCTATTTCTTTGATATGATATCACAAAAGGGAGGCTGTGTAAGCAATTTCGTTTTCAAATTCCATTTTTGCAGCATGTATACAAAGAAAGCCTCAGTTGTCTCTCACTCTGTTTTTTAAAGGGAATAATGTGGTAGAGAATTTTTTAAAAATTATTTTGCTATTAAGTATCTTGGTCTATTTTCCTTGGTTCTATAGCTTGTGCTAATTAAAACTATTTCAATAGAAGGATCCTAGAGTGTAGCTTCCTTTTCTTTCTTTGCCGCCTGTTTTGGCTCTCATGTTCTTTGCTTAAATAATTAATAATCATTACTATGTTATGCAGTGTGGGAGAGGAGTGAGTAATCTTGGATCCCAGGGTATTTGCACCATGCCTGTCTCCCTTTGCATAGCTTTCATGTTAAGCTCTTCATTAGCTGGCACCAGGGTGTAGATTTGCCGCCCTCAGCCTTTAGTATTTATTAACTATAAAAAAGAACCCACTTTGATTCACCAGCTGGGGGCAAATAAAGCTGATGGAAGTAATTTCCCAGACAGTAATGAAGAAAGTGAGATGGGGGTGTGGAGAGAACAAAACCACAAAGTTCATTTGGATTGGGCAATCTTTGCTAGACCTAAAGGCAAAATTTAAGTGTCATGTTGCAGCAAAGTCAGATCTCAGTCTTACAGGTAGCAAAGGATTGGTTAAAAAGCAAACAAACAGAAAAACAGTTAAAGGCATGAATGTGAAACAGGAGAGTTTATATTGTCAGGTACGTTTGAAAATTGCTACTTTCTTAAAATGATGATGAGTGGGAGCAAAGCTACAAATAAAATAAGTAAACAGTTTGCAACTGGACAGACTGTACTTCAACATGTTGAGGAAGGAATTGCTTGTCAGGAATGGTCTTTTCAATCTCACCTGAATACAGTGGTAATATTGCAACATTTACAGGTATGGAATGCAATGCTGTATGGTGGTTGAGTAAAAGGCAATTGTTTAATCACTTCTTCCCAGAGAATAGAGACTATTTGCTTTTTTTTTTTTTTGGCTTTTATTTTTTCATATGCAATTTTATTGAAATATATTCATGCACCAAATAATCCATCCATAGTATACAGTCACTGACTCACAGTATCATCATATAGTTATGCATTCATCACCACAATCAGTTTTAGAACATTTTCAGTACTCCAAGAAAAAAAATTAAAAAGAGCACCCAAAACACCCTATATCCTTAATACCCCCTAGTAATTATTTATTTATTTTGGTTTTAATTTTATTAATGAACTGCCCAAACACTGGATAAAGGGAGTGCCAGTCACAAGATTTTCAATACCACACAGTCACAAGATAAAAGCTATGTAGTTATATCATCTTCAAGAATCCAGTATACTTGATTACAGTTCCACAAGTTTCAAGTATGTGTGGTTTGAAAGGATGTATGTACCCTAGAAAAGCCATGCTTTAATCCTAATCCCATTCTGTAAAGGCAGCTGTTTCTTCTAATCCCTATTCAGTATTGTATGTTTGAAACTGTAGTTAGATCATCTCCCTGGAGATGTGCTTAATCAAGAGTGGTTGTTAAACTGGATTAACTGGAGGCGTGTCTCCACCCATTTGGGTGGGTCCTGATTAGTTTCTGAAGTCCTATAAAAGAGGGAACATTTTGGAGAATGAGAGAGATTCTGAGAGAGCAGAGCAAAATGACATAGCCACGAGAAGCAGAGTCCATCAGCCAGCGACCTTTGGAGACGAAAAAGGAAAATGCCTTCCAGGGAGCTTCATGAAACAGGAAGCCAGGAGAGAAATCTAGCAGATGACACCGTGTTCGCCATGTACCCTTCCAGATGAGAAAGGAACCCTGACCGTGTTCACCATGTGCCTTTCCAGATGAGAGAGAAACTCTGTGTTCACCATGTGCCCTTCCTCTTGAGAGAGAAACCCTGAACTTCATGGGCCTTCTTGAACCAAGATATCTTTCCTTGGATGCCTTTGATTGGACATTTCTATAGACTTGTTTTAATTAGGACATTTTCTCAGCCTTAGAACTATAAACTAGCAACTCATTAAATTCCCATTTTTAAAAGCCATTCCGTTTCTGGTATATTGCATTCTGACAGCTAGCAAACTAGAACAAGATATTTTCTTCTAAATAGAAATAAAAAGGAATATCTATATAGTGCATAAAAATAACCTCCAGAATGTCCTCTCAATTCTATGTTAAATCTCTTAGCCACTGAAACTGCTTTGTTTCATTTCTTTTCCCCCTTTTGGTCAAGAAGACATTCTCAGTTCCATAATACCAGATCCAGGCTCACTCCCAGGAGTCCTGTCCCACATTGCCAGGAAGATTTGCACCCTGAAAGTCATGTCCCATGTAGGGGGAAGGACAATGAGTTCACCTGAGAGTTGTCTTAGAGGGGCCACATCTGAGCAACAAAAGAGGTCTCTGGGGGGTAATTCTCAGGCATAATTATAAGTAAACTTAGCTTTTCCTTTGTAGGAATAACTTTCATAAGGGTAGACCCCAAATCAAGTGCTTATTAAATTTGGACTCCCTAATGCTTGCAAGAATTAACAAGAATTCCCAAAGTGGGGAAGTTTAATATTTCAAAATATTACCCCAGTGCTTCAAGGGGACTTTGCAAATACTTTTTTATTTCTGCCCCCAATACTGTGGGATGTATCAGGGTATTACATTAACCTGTACAGATTAACAGGATTTCATTCTCTATTCTAGGTTGATTATGTTTAAATAAAGTGACCATATGGGTTAAATTAGATAGTGTGCTACAGAAAATATAAATTTCTATTAAACATTTTTTATTGTGAAATATGACATCTATATACAAAATAATAATTTTCAAAGTACACTTAAAAAAGTAATTACAACCTTTATAGCCATCTGAGTACAGTTTGACATAAGATATAGTCAGGGCAGTTGAGGCTTTGCTAGGACCTTGATCAACATAAAGTTAATAATTTACACCTAATTATGTAAATTGCCTTGTTAAAATAATGTGTTTGGTATTAAGTTTGTTTCCTATTTTAATATAAACTTTTCCTGCCTCAGTTTCTAAATATACGTTCTTTGTTGGGTAGTACTTGATGGACTTTATATATGAGGAAAAATGCTGGGTAATATACCTGGTAGACAGCCTATTAAAATTAAAATTGATAAAGTTACTTCCTATAGTTATTCTTTCCAAAATATTTACTTTTCCTAAATTTCCAAAGAAATCTTTTTGAAAATATTAAAAACTGAGTTATACTTGTGTGTTGTAAAGTAGTTTGTCTCAGTAAAGGGTAAAAAAGGCCTTTTTTAAAATATGTTAAATTAACTTGCTTCATTAATTAAAAAAAAAAGTAATTACAGATATTGTCTCCTATTGCATAGACTGCCTTTTTACTTTCCTCACAAAGTTCTTGGATGCACAAAAGTGTTTAATTTTGCGTAGATCCCATTTATCTATTTCTTTTTTCATTGCTTACACTTTGGGGATAAGGTCTAGGAAATCACCTACTATCCCAAGATTTTTAAGATATTTTCTAACATTTTCTCACTGTTGGTGGGAATGTAGAATGGTACATCCACTCTGAAAGACAGTTTTGGCAGTTCCTCAGTGAACTAAGTATAGAATTGCCATTTGATCCAGCAATCCCATTACTAGGTATAATTCGGAGGAACTGAAGGCAAGGACACAAATGGGCATTTGCACACTGATGTTTGTAGCAGCATTATTCACGATTGCTAATGGATTGAAATAGCCCAAATATCTATTGATGGACAAGTGGCTAAATAAACTGTGGTATATACATATGATGGAATATTGCACAGCTGTGAGATAGAATAAACTCAGAAAGCATGTAACAATGTGGATGAACCTTGAGGACATTATGCTGAGAGGGAGATTAGCCAGAAACAAAGGACAAATACTGTATGGTCTCATTAATATGAACGAACATGAACGAGTGAACTTTGAGAGTTAAAGTTAAGAAAACAAGTTATCAGGAGATGGAAAGAGGGTAGAGGTTGGGCATTTGGTACTGAAGAAGTACAGAATGTTCAACAGGGCTGATTGTAAAGATTCAGAAATGCATAACACAATACTATCTGATGGTAGCACAATAATGTAGTAAGTACACTGAATGAAGCTGATTGTGAGTGTGGTTGAGGGAGGAGGCCGAGGGGTATGTGTGATACCAAGAAGAAAGATAGAAGATAAAGACTGAGATGGTATAACTTAGTGATGCCTCGAGTGGACAATAGTGGTGATAAATGTACAAATATAAGAATGTTTCTGCATGAGGAAGAAGAAATGAATGTCAGCATTGCAAGGTGTTAAAAATGGGATAGTATTCAGGAAAAAATGCAATCAATGCAAACTGGGGTCTATAACAGCACCATTCTAATATGCTTCCATTGACTATAACAAAGGCATTATGCCAAAACTAAATGTCAATACATGGGGGATATGTGAGAGGGGTATGGGGTTCATTGCAGAAGAGAAGAAAATGTCCCCATAAAGATTGTGGTGAAGACATGGCTATGTGATTATGCTGGGAACCACTGATTTTTTTACTTAGGTTGGATTGTATGATGTGTGAATAAAACTGTTTTAAAAATGAACAGAGGACTGGCCATGGTGGCTCAGGAGGCAGAGTTCTTGCCTGCCATGCCGGAGACCTGGGTTCAATTCTCGGTCCCTGCCCATGCAAAAAAAAAAAAAAAAAAAAAAATGAACGGAAAGACACAAATACTGGAGAAAATGTGGAGAGAGAAATGTACCTATTCACTGTTGGTAGTGAAGCAGACTATATATACAAGCTTGGAAATTGAAATCGAGAGCATAGTTTATCAGATTAAGGCCTATTGTACACGTTCTTACATTGTAAGCTGTTACAGCAGGCACATATATTCTGGACTTGTAACTGTTATTTCTAAATTCTGAAATGCTGAGCTCTTTGGGTATAACCTGGTTGCTCCCTGGAGCTTAGGGGATTTGTATGACACTTGAGTCTCAGAGTTAGAGTTTTAGAGCTACAAGGTCAGAATTATTCCATACAGCATCTGTTTAAAAAGTTTAAAAAGTGATCAGACTTCAACTAGAGATATGAATAAAGCTGATCTGGATAGGACTAAGATAAATCAGAATACAGGGTAAAGGATGATGTAGTCTGTATTTTAAAACTTCAACTTCTCTGTGAAACCAAAGGAAAAGATATTTACTTGGTTCAAAACTTCTATTTTTGGTAGCACACTATGCTGGTTTAAAAGGATGTATGCCCCCTAGAAAAGCCATGTTTTAATCAGAATCCCATTTCATAAAGGTAGAATAATCCCTATTCCATACTGTATGTTCGAAACTGTAATCAGATCATCTCCCTGGATGATGTGATTTAGTCAAGAGTGGTTGTTAAACTGGATTAGATGACGACATGTCTTTACCCATTTGGGTGGGTCTTGATTGGTTTATTGGAGTCCTATAAAAAAGGAAACAGTTTGGAGAATGGGAGATTCTGAGAGAGCAGAGAGGAACGACATACCCACAAGAGGCAGAGTCCACCAGCCAGCAGCCTTTGGAAATGAAGAAGGAAAATGCCTTCCAGGGAGCTTCATGAAACAGGAAGCCAGGAGAAGAAGCTAGCAGATAACACCATGCTCACCATGTGCCCTTCCAGATGAGAGAGGAACCCTGACTGTGTTCACCATATGCCTTTCCAAATGAGGGAGAAACTCTGTGTTAGCCATGTGCCCTTCCACTTGAGAAAGAAACCCTGAACTTCATTGGCCTTCTTGAACCAAGGTATCTTTCCCTGGATGCCTTAGATTGAACACTTCTATAGACTTGTTTTAATTGGGACATTTTCTTGGCCTTAGAACTGCAAACTAGCAACTTATTAAATTCCCCTTTTTAAAGGCCACTCTGTGGCTCGTATATTGCATTCCGTCAGCTAGCAAACTAGAACACACGCTATCTAATTTAATTTGTATGGTCATTTTATTTGAATACCATAATTACGTGGAATCTTGAATTGGGAGAAAGATCTTGTTGATTATACATGTTAGTGTGATGCCCGATACATCCCAGAGTAATTTAGGCAGAAAATAAAAAAGTATATGCAAAGTCCCTTTGAAAAACTTGGGTAAAGTGTGGAAATTCCCACCTGGGGTATTCCTTATTTTCTCACAAGCATTGGGGACAAACAATTTTAATAAGCCAAGCCCTTGATCTTGGAGCTCGCCTCCATGAAACTTATTTCTGCAGAGGAGAAGTTATGCCTACTTAGAATTATTCCTAAGAATCACCCCCCAGAGAACCTCTTTTGTTGCTCATCTGTGGCCTCTTTCTCTAAGCCAACTTGGCAGGTGAATTCACTGCCCTCCCCTCTGTGGGACATGACTCCCAGGGGAGTAAATATCCCTGACAACATGGAACATTATTCCCGGGGATGAACCAGGACCTGGCATCATGGGATTGAGAATGCCTTCTTGACCGAAAGAGAGAGGAGAGAAATGAGACAAAATAAAAGTTTCAGTGGCTGAGGTTTCAAATACAGTCAAGACATTATTCTGGAGGTTGTTTTTATACATTATATAGATATCCAGCACCACCCAAGTTATTCTTATACGTTATATAGATATCCATTTTTAGTTTTTAATGGATTCGAATACTAGAAGAAAATACCTGAAACTGTTGAACTGTATTCCAGTAGCCTTGATTCTTGAAGACAGCTGTGTAACTATATAACTTTTACAGTGTGACCATATGCTTGTGAAAACCTTGTGGCTAACACTCCCTTTATCCAGTGTATTGACAGATGAGTAAAAAAATAAGGACAAAAATAAACAAATTATAGAGGGTAAGGGGTATTGGATGTATGGGGTTTTTCTTTTTTCTTTTTATTTCTTTCTGGAGTGATGCAAATGTTCTAAGAAATCATCATGGTGATGAATATACAACTATCTGACGATATTGTGAGCCATTGATTGTATACTTTGGGTGGACTGTATGGTGTGTAGTGGTATCACAATAAAATATTTTTTAAAGTACAGAGCAGATTTCAAAGTTTGTCTGGATTACCATTCCACATTTTCAGGTTTTCCCTTCTAGCTGCTCCAAAACACTGGAAGCTAAAAGAAATATCATTATTTTGATTCAGCAATCATACTCATGTTTTAAATCCTATATTCTCTGTTATTAATCTTCCTTCTCCTTTGATCCTAACCCCAGTCTCTAGGGATCTTTGGGTTATGCCCATTCTAACTTTTTCATGTTGAAAAGGGTGTGTGTCAGTTTGCAAGCTAACAGAATGCTATATACCAGAACTGGAGCAGCTTTCAAAAAGGGGAATTTAAAAAGTTACAAGTTTACAGTTCTAAGGAAGTAAAAGTATACAAATTAAGGCACCAACAAAAGGTAACCTTCATTCAAGAAAGGCTGATGGGTTAGGAACACCTCCATTAGCTGGCTTGTCATGTGGCTGGCATCTGCTGGTCCCTTGCCCCTGGGCTCCGTTCCCTTCAGCCTCTGTTCCTGTGGGGGTTCTCACCTTGACTCTCTTCCATCTCTTGGCTTCCATTGGCTCTCTCCAGGTTCTGGCTTGTTTAACATCTCATGGTGACATCTGCTGGTCTCCAAGCATCTCCAAACATCTCTGTCTCTGTTCTCCACATGTTGGCATCTGTGTCAGCTCTGCTCTTAAATTTCTATTGGCTCAGTTATTTCTGTAGTTTCTAACTCTCTCCAAAATGTTTCCTCTTTTAAAGGATGCCAGTAAAGTAATCAAGACCCACCTTGAATGGGTGGAGTCACATCTCCAGCCAATCAAAATTCAAACCCACAATCACACACATCACATCCCCAATGGAGATAATCCAATCAAAAGATTTAAACCTGCAGTGTTGAATTAGGATTAAAAGAAACAGTTGCTCTCACAAGATTGGATCAGGATTCAAACATGGATTTTCTAGGGTACCTAATATTTTCAGACCAGCACTGGGTATCAAAAGTTTAGGATAGTGGGATGGAATTAGTTGATATTCTCGGAGAGGCTGGCCCCTCTGTATTTCAGGGCTTATCTGGCCTAGGAAACTTCTGGAGGTTATAGGTTTTAGGATAGTAAATTTAGTACATGAAACTTTTGGAAAATCTCAGTTAGAGCCCTAGGTGTTCTTTAGGGTTAACAGAAATTATGTTTGTTGGGGTATGTCAAACCATGGCAATTAGCAATATCTACCTGAAGCTTGCATAAAGTAGCCTCCAGAATAGTCTCTAACCTCCATTTGAACTCTCTTAGCTACTGATATCTCATTTTGTTACATTTCTTCTCCCCCTCTTGGTCTAGAAGTCATTGTCGACCTCACTGTGCTAGGGCTAGGCTCAACCTTGGGAGTCATGTCTGGGAGACTTTCATCCCTGAATGTCATGTCCTAAGTAGGGGGAAGGAGGCAGTAATAATTTTCCTTGCAGAGTTGGGCTTAGACAGAGAAAGAGAGGCCACATCTGAGCAACAAAAGAGGTTTCCTGGAAGCAACTCTTAGGCGTAATTATAGGTAGTCTTAGCTTCTCCGCTACAGAAACAAGTTTCATAAGTACAAGCCTCAAAATCAAGGAATTAGCCTATTTTATTGGGAGTCCCTAATGTTTGAGAGAGTACCAGGAGTTTCCCAGGTGGGAAAATTTAATATTTACATATTTTTTCTCCATTTTCTCAAGGACTCTACTAATACTTTTAAATTATCAGCCCACCACAATGAACAATGTCTCTAGGTATTACATTAAGCTATACAGAATTACAAGGCCTCTTTCCCATTCTGGGCTCTATTTTTTTGGGTTGTTTAAATGATTCATCCAGACAGGTTGATTTAGATTGTGTGTTACAGAAAATATGGCTTCTAGGCACAATAAATCTCTCTGCCTTAGGTCTCATACAGTAGGTAAAGCTCTAAAGTATATATACCATCATCTTTTGCCCTGTATTATAATTTACCTTAGTCTCAACCAGATGGACTTCATGTTTATCTCTTTTTCTGTTACTTTAAATGTTACTGTATGCAGCAATGCTACCTTCAGAGCTTCAGAACTCCAGCTCTGAATCTTAGGTGTCACAGAGTTACTCAAAGTTTCAGGGAAGTACCAGCTAATACAATATAGCCCAATGTCTCAGACTCTAGAAATACACTTACAAGTTCAGAACAAGTGTGGCTGCTGTATGAGTTTACAATTTAGGCTCCAATTTACTTTTTTCTGAAAGAGACCATAGCATATTTGTTCTTTTGTTTTTGGTTTATTTTGCACAACATATTGTCTCTAAGTTTTACTCAATTTGTTGCATGCCTCACAACATTATTCCTTTTTGTAGCTGTACAGTATTCCATCTCTTATGTATATATCACAGTTTGCCTTTTGGCTTCTCATTGTACCCTTCAGCCTCCTCCATCCATTGGGCATCATGGATAATGTCCAAAATAAACAAAACTTGCCTTACAATGTCCTAACTTGTTGTACAATCAGCAGCTCTCTCAATTTTAGAAAATTTTCGTTGGTCCAGAGAGACAAAGAACCAATAAATAGCCATAGTATGCAATATTAGCTTTCCCTCATACCCTCTATTATTGACTCCTTATACAATATCAAACCTCTGAAAGAGTTCATGAAAGAACTTATTTATAATTGTAGAGTTAATTGTATTATAATTAACTAGTATTATAATTTACCTTAGTCTCAACCAGATGGACTTTATTTTTATCTCTTTACATGGTACTACGCATACCCTTTCAATCTAACCTTCAATATGGCAATTTTGCTTTTAACCCCACTAATTAGCTACCAACAATTCTATCTGTTCCCTTAAATTTAAGTTTAACCTCTTTGGGTAACTGTACCCTGCCTCTAGCTTTTGTATACTTTTAGGTACCTTATATTCTACAGTGTAAACCTCTGAGATTACCTTTACAAGAGTCATAATAGCTAAAATCATACAGTATATATATCTTTTTTGGTCTGGCTTATTTCACTCAACATTATATACTTAAGGTTCGTCCATGTTGCTTCATCCATGTTCGTCATATGCTTCAAGACCTCATTTCATCTTACTGCTGCATTATATTCCATCTTATGTGTATATCACATATTGTTTATCCACTTTTCTGCTGATGGGTGCTTAGATTGTTTCTATCTTTTGGCAATTGTGAAAAGTGCCACTATGGAAATTGGCATGCAAATGTCTGTTCATGTTACTGCTTTCAACTCTTCTGGGTATATACTTAGTGTTGGTATTGCCGGGTCATAGGATAATATTTAGTTTTTTAGTATTTAAATAATGAAAAACGGTGATGTACAATTCTTTTAATGTGTCATTGGATTAGATTTGCTAGTATTTTGCTGAGAATTTTGCATCTATGTTCATTAAGGAGATTGGTTTGTAGTTTTCCTTTTTTGTAGCATCTTTATCTGGTTTCGTTATTAGAATGATGTTACCTTCATAAAATGAGTTAGGTAGTGTTCCTTTTGCCTCATTTTTTGGGAAGAGTTTGAGCAGGATTAGCATTAGTTCTTTTGGAAATGTTTGATAAAATTCCCCTTTGAAGCTTCTGGCCCTGGGCTTTTCTTTGTGGAAAGATTTTTGGTGACTCATTGAATCCCTTACTTGTAATTGGTTTGTTGAAATCTTCTATTTTTTCTCGAGTCAGTGTAGATACTTCGTGTTTTTCTAGAAATTTGTCCATTTCATCTAAGTTGTCTAGTTTGTCGGCATATAAATAGTTGTTCATAGTATCCCCTTATGGTTTTTAAAATTTCTGCAGGATCCATGGTAATGCCCACTCTCATTTCTTTTTTTGTTTATCTGCATCCTCTTTGTTTATTCTTCGTCAGCCTAGCTAGGGGTCCATTGATTTTATTGGTTTTCTCAAAGAACCAACTTTTGGTTTTGTAGATTCTTTGTATTATTTTGTTTTCCAGTTCTTTTTTTTTCTGCTATAATCTTTGTTATTTCTCTTCATCTGTTTGATTTGGGGTTGCTTTGCTGTTCTTTCTCTAATTTCTCCAGGTGAGCAGTTAAGTCTTCAATTTTTGCCCATTATTCTTTTTTAATATAGGCATTTATGGCAAAAAAATTTCCATCTCAGCCCTGCCTTTGCCACATCCCGTAAGTTCTGAGATGTTATATTACCTCCTGATATTTAGCTATTTCTCTGGCAAATTATACCTTGACCCACTGATTATTTAAGAGTGTGCTGTTTAATCTCCATATATTTTTGAAAGTTCTGGTTTTTTGGTGGTTGTTAATTTCTGTCTTCATTCCGTTGTGATCAGAGAAAGTGCTGTGGATAATTTCAATATTATTAAATTTACAAAGACCTGTTTTGTGTCCCAGCATATGGTCTATCTTGGGGAATGTTCCATGAGCACTTGAGAAGAATGTACATCCTGGTGTTTTTGGGTATAATGATCTAAATATGTCTGTTAGATCTAATTCATTTATCACATTATTCAAGTTCTCTCTTTCCTCTGTCTGGTTGTTGTATCTATAGAGGAAGATAGCATATTGAAATCTCCCACTGTTATTGTTGATGTGTCTATAACTCCCTTAGCTTTTCCAATGTCTACCTTATGTATTTTGCAGCTCCTTGATTGGGAACATTAACATTTATGATTGTTATTTCTTCTTGGTTAATTGTCCCTTTTATTAATAAACAATGACCTTCTTTGCATCTTATGATGCCTTTACATTTAAAGTCTATTTTATCTGATATTAGTATAGCTTCTCTTGCTTTCTTTTTTTATTTTTAAAATATTTTTATTTAAGAAAACAAACAATACACTTAGAACAACCGAAAATGGATATCTTAGCTTATCTATAAGCATATTTAAAGTATCCAAATAATTATTATAAAACCTGTGTTTGCCCAGTAAGTTTCATAAACCAATTTAAAATTAAGACAACAAAGAAAAAAATCTACAAATTCAGATATCAGAGTTACTTAAATTCTAAATATTAAACACTAACTTAAATACCATTTGATCAGCTGTCAAATCTGTGAATGTTCTCAAAACACAAGTAGAAAGTTATTACAAAATATCAGCGTTGCTATAGTAATGATCTATGTTACTGAACATTCTCCTGATTTCAGGAAAATATAAAGATACAAATATTTTTACAATTAACATATGAGACTCTTAACCACCAAAAATGGATATCTTAATTAGTTTATCCATAGGCATATTTAAATAAAATATTTAAATAGTCATTGTAAAGCCTGTTTGAACAATATGTTTTATAAACCAATTTAAAATTAAAATAAGCAAGGAAAAAAATTTACAGATACAGATATCAGAGTTTCTTAAATTATAAATATTAAACACTATCTTAAATACCACTTGATTAACTATCAAAACTGTATATGTTCTCAAAATATCAGATAGAAAGTTATTACAAATATTAACTTTACTATAGTAATGATGTATGTTACTAAACATTTTCACATTTTTTTGTTTCAAGAATCCATTTTATCCAAAATTACTATAGCTGCCTATATATATTTTTAAACTTTTTATTGTAAAATATAACTATATACAAAGCAAAGAAAGAAAACAATAATTTTCAGAGCATACTTCAATAAGCAGATACAGAACAGGTCCCAGAGTTTGTCACTGGCTACCATTCCCTCATCTCAAATTTTCCTTCTAACTGCTCCAAAACACTGAGGCTAGAAGAAATAGTGATTCAGCAGCCATACTCATTTGTTAAATCCCGGTTTCTCATCTGTGGTAGTTAGATTCAGGTGTCAACTTGGCTAGGTGAAGGTAACTAGTTCTCTTGCTGTGGACATGAGCCAATGGTATGTGAACCTCATCTGTTGCTGATTACATCTGCAGTCGGCTAGGAGGTGTGCCTGCTGCAATGAATGTTGTTTGATTTAATTGGCTGGTGCTTAAATGAGAGAGCTCAACAAGCACAGCCCAAGCAGCTCAGCCCAGGCCTCTGGCGATGCAGAAAGGAATCACCCTGGGAAAAGTCATTGGAACCCAGAGGTCTGGAGAGAAGGCCAGCAGAGATCACCCTGTGCCTTCCCATGTAAAAAAGAACCTCAGTTGAAAGTTAACTGCCTTTCCTCTGAATAACTGTACATTAACTAAATAAATCCCCTCTTATTGAAAGCCAATCCATCGCTGGTGTGTTGTACTCCAGCAGCTAGCAAACTAGAACAGATTTGGTACCAGGAGTGGGGTGCTGCTGCAGTTTGCAAATACCAGTCATGTTGGACCAGTTTTTTGGATGGATAAGGGGGAGATTTTGGAGTAACTGTGAAGAGAATGAAGGAGCAGCCCTGGAGTACTTGAAGAGACTGTTGGTGTAAATGGAACCACTGCCAATTAGGACAAAAGGAAATGCAAAAGGGACAAATTGGAGTTTGCAGAGTGACAACCATGGAAGCTCAGGACTGAAGCCAGGAAACCTTGGCCAGGAGAATGGACCCACCCATATACATGGAGAGGGTGAATTTGCCTTGAGGGCAGAGGATGAGTCTCCCACCTCATTGCAGTAGAAGAGTTGTGCTGCCTCAGGCCTTGGAAAAGGTACAGCGTGCTCCTTGGGGACTGGGGAGAGCCTGGTGCCACCACATGGAGGGGTTGAGCTTGTGCCCTGGAAATGGCTAAGAGCCCAGGTGTGGCCCTGATGCCTGGAGATGGTGGAGCCGAGAAGAAGTGTCCCCCGATGTTGATTCAGAAACAGGCGGGCCACTGCATAGGCCCTTGGAAAGGGTGGGACTGCCACTTTCTAAAGCTGAAGGATAAATGACTTTTGTTTGAAATCCAATGGTGTTTGCCTTGCAGGTTTTCCTTCCAATTTCTCCCTATGGATCCTGTGACTGTTCCTCCTTTGCATATTGGCACCAGATAATTTGTTTTGAGATTCATAGGTCCACAGCCAGAAGAGAATTTTTTGCACTTTAAAATTGTTTAAGGTGATACTTGTAGTTACCAAGTTGACAAGGGGTGGACATGTGGTAGTTAGATTCAGGTATCAACTTGGCCAGGTGAAGGTGCCTAGTTCTACTGCTGTGGACATGAGCCAATGGTACATGAACCTCATCTGTTGCTGATTGCATCTGCAGTCAGCTAGGAGGTGTGTCTGCTGCGATGAATGATGTTTGATTTAATTGGCTGGTGCTTAAATGAGAGAGCTCAACGTAGCACAGTCCAAGCAGCTCAGCATACCTCATCTCAGCACTCACAGCTCAGCCCAGGTCTTTGGAGATGCAGAAAGGAATCACCCTGGGGAAAGGTGTTGGAACCCAGAGGCCTGGAGAAAAGACCAGCAGAGATTGCCCTGTGCCTTCCCACGTAAGAAAGAACCTCAGTTGAAAGTTAGCTGCCTTTCCTCAGAAGAACTATACATTAACTAAATAAGTCCCCTTTTATTGAAAGCCAATCCATCTCTGGTGTGTTGCATTCCAGCAGCTAGCAAACTGGAACATTGCCCCTCACCTTTAATCCCTCTCTCACTCTATCTGTTCTAAGGAAACAGATAGAAGTGATAATAACTAATTAGCAGGTTTTTAAGTAACATCGCCATATTGGAGGTGAATATAACTGAAAGGGATCCTTGGGGAATGCCCTGTCCAACTCTTTCATGCTAAGAAGAGGTGTCCACATGAAGGACAAGAGGATGCAATCAACTGATAATTCTGGAGAAGCTGGTCCCTCTGGGTTTCAGGATTTATCTGACCTAGGAATCCGGTGGGAATTATATGTTCCGTGGAGGCAAACCTAGTGCATGAAATCTTTATAGAGTCTCAGTTCAAGCCCCAGGTGCTCTTAGGAGACAGGAATAATGTTGATTGGAGTTTAACCAACTATGACCAACAGCACTATCTAACTGCCTGTTAAGTATTGTCCATAGCATGCCTTTTTAGTTTTCCTCCTATATCCCTCCTTGGATAAGGACATTGACTCCTTGTCCACTATCGAACCATAAATAAGTTCTTGTGTGAGAACTTATTTATAATCATAAGTTTGATCATTGAGATATATGACACTATACATCTCCTTTCAGTCATATTCACCTCCAATATAGTGATGTTACTTATAAACCTGCTAATTAGTTATTATCACTTCTATCTGTTTCCTTGCACTTAGATTCAACCTCTTTGGGTAGTCTTTCCTCAGTCCCTAGTGTTTGTGTACCTCTAGGTCTGCTATATTCTACAGAATATCCTCTGAGATTACCTTTATCAGAGTCATAGCAACAAAATCATGTAGTATCTGTCCTTTGTGTCTGACTTATTTCACTCAGCATCATGTCCTCTAGGTTCATCCACATTGTCATTTGTTTCAGGACATCATTTCGTCTTACTGCTGCATAACATTCCACCATATGTACGTAGCACATTTTGTTTATCCACTCATCTGTTGGTGGGTACTTGAATTGTTTCCATCTCTTGGCAATTGTGAACAGTGTTGCTATAAACATCAGTGTGCAAATGTCTGTTGTGTCACTGCCCTCAACTCTTCTGGATATATACTGAGTATTGGTATTGCTGGGTCATAGAGCAACTCAATACTTAGTTTTCTGAGGAATCATCAAACTGACTTCCACAGCAGCTGCACCATTATACATTCCCACCAGCAGTGGGTAAGTGTTCCAATTTCTCCACATCGTCTCCAACATTTGTACTTTCCTGTTTGTTTAAATCAGCCATTCTTGTAGGTTTGAGGTGATATCTCATTATTATCTTAATTTGCATTTCCCTTATAGCCAATGCAGATAAGCAGCTCTTCATGTGCTTTTTAGCCATTTGTATTTGCTCTTTGGAAAAATGTCTATTTATATCCTCTGCCCATTTTTTATTTGGGTTGTATGTTCTTTTGTTGTTGAGCTGTATAATCTCTTCATGTACCTTTATCTAATATGTGGTTTCCAAATATTTTCTCCTATTGAGTTGGCTGTCTCTTCACCTTTTTAACAAAGTCCTCTGAGGCACAGAAGCCCCTGATTTTAAGTAGTTCCCATTTGTCTATTTTTTCAGTTCTTGTTCTTTAGGTGTAAGGTTTAAGAAGCTACGTCATATTATTAGATCTCGAAGATGTTACCTTGCATTTTCTTCTGTAAGTTTTATAGTACTGGCTTTTACATTTAAGTCTTTAATCCATTCTGAATTGATTTTTGTATAGGGTATAAAGTAATGGTCCTCTTTCATTCTTTTGGCTATTGAAATCCAGTTCTCCCAGGTCCATTTATTGAAAATGTGGATGTGTTTCAGTTCAGTGGGGCTTGGAAGCCTTATCAATGATCAGATGTCCATCAATTTGGTGGTCTATCTCTGTACTCTAGATTCTATTCCATTGGTCATTCCTTCTATCTTTGTGCCAGTACGATGCTGTTTTGATCAATGTAGCTTTATAGGAAGTTTTAAAGTCAGGAGTGGGATTTTTTTTCCTTGTCATCTCAGACTGTGTATATAAACATTACTGATTTTTGTACATTAATATTGGATCCTGCCACTTTGCTGAATTTGTTTATTAGCTCAGTAGCTTTGCTGTATATTTCTCAGGGTTTTATAAGTATAGGATCAGGTCATCTGCAAATAATGAAAATTTAATTCTTCCTTTCCTGTTTGGATGCCTTTTATTTCTTTCTCCTGTCTAATCACTCCAGCTAGGACTTCTAGTTCAATGTTGAATAATAGTGTTGACAACAGGCATCCTTGTCTTATTCCCGATCTTAGAGGGAATGCTTTCAATTCCTCACCATTAAGTATGATGCTGGCTATGGGTTTTTGATATATGCCCTTTATGATATTGAAAAAGTTTCATTTGATTCCTAACTTTTGAAGTAGTTTTTTATCAGGAGAGGATGCTGGATTTTGTCGAATGCTTTTTCATCATCAGTTGTTATGATCATGAGTTTTCCCTTTCAATTTGTAAATGTGCTGTATTTCATTGATTGATTTTCTTATGCTAAACTGCCCATGCATTCCTGGTGTGAATCTCACTTGGTTGTGATGTATAACTCTTTTAATGTGGCATTGGATTTGATTTGCTAGTGTTTTGTTAAGAATTTTTGCAGTTATGTTCATTAGGGAGATTGGTTTGTAGTTTTTCCTTTCTTGTATCGTCTTTATCTGATTTTGGTATTAAAATGATGTTAGCTTTCATAAAATGAGTTAGGTATCACCCCCTTTTCATCAGTTTTTCTGGAAGAGTTTGAGCAGAATTCGTGTTAGTTCTTTTTTGGAAAGTTTGATAAAATTCTCCTGTGAAGCCATCTGTCCTGGGCTTTTTTTTTTGTGGGAAGATTTTTAATGACTGATTGAATGTCTTTATTGTATTTGGTTTGTTGATATCTTCTATTTTTTTCTTCAAGTCAGTATAGGTAATTTGTGTGTTTCTGGGAATTTGTCCATTTCATCTAAGTTGTCTAGTTTGTTGGCATACAGTTGTTCATAATATTCTCTTAGGATTTTTAAAAATCTTCATACTCTGTGGTAACAATGCCCTCTCATTTCTGATTTAGTTTGTTTGCACCTTTCTCTATTTTTCTTTGTTAATCTAGCTAGGAGTCCGTCAATATTATTGATTTTCTCAAAGAACCAACTTTTGGTTTTGTTGGTTCTATTGTTTTATTGTTCTCCAGGTTGTTTATTTCTGCTTTAATCTTTATTATTTCCCTTCTTTTGTTTGCTTTGGGGTTAGTTTGCTGTTCTTTCTCTAAATTCTCCAGGCGTTCTAATTTTCTAGCTGCCAGAATGTGATATACCAGAAACAGAATGGCTTTTATTTGGGGCAATTTATTAAGTTGTAGGTTTACAGTTCTAAGACTGTGAAAACATCCAGTATTAAAGCAAGGCTATAGAAATGTCCATTCTATGGGATCAAGGGAAAGATACCTTGGTTCAAGAAGGCCAGTGACATTCACTGTTTCTCACTCAACTGGAAAGGCATGTGGTGAACATGACCTCGTCTGCTAGCTTTCTCTCCAGGCTTCTTGTTTCATGAAGTTCCCTGGAGGTGTTTTCTTTCTTCATCTACAAGGTCTCTGACTACGCGGGCTCTCATTTGTTCTCGTTTGTTCTCATGGCTCTGAAGCTTTTTTTTTCCCATGGCTCTGAAGCTTTTTCCAAAATGCTTCCTCTTTTAAAGGATTCCAGTAAACTAATCATGACCCACCTGGAATGGGTGGAGTCACATCTCCCTCTAATCAAACGTTAATAATACCCACAATTGGGTGAGAGCATCCCCACAGAGATAATCTAATCAAATTTCCAACCTACAGTACTGAATTAAAATAAACTGCTGCCTCTACCAGATCAGGATTAAAATATGACTTTTCTAGGGTACATAATCCTTTCAAACCAGCACATCAGGTGAGCAGTTAAATCCAGACAGAAATGAGATGTGTGTCATTGCAGACTGCAAGGAAGGTGATCCTTGTTTTAAAATGGCAAATAATTTGGCAAAATTGACTAGTGGCTTTGGCTGAAGGCAGATTTAAAAAGCCATGAACTTGGATATTTAGCAGAGAATAGTGCTCCATGTGAGGATTTGACCAAATGTGGAACCAGTCAGCCATTTCAGAGGAAGTAAGGATTGGACATGGAGTTATCCAGGAAGGATTTGTGGAAACTCTTTATGTCTGGTGGGCATGATCCAAGGCTACTGCATAGAAAGCCAACGAGAGTGCTGTGGGACCCGTATAAAAAGAGCCACTGCCAGTCTGGACTAGAAGGTTCAGAGAAGGGACATATTAGAGGAAAAATAACTTCAGAGGCAAAACCATGGAGGCCGAGGTCTGAAGTCAAGAAGTCTCGGGCCAGGAGATCGAACCCACCCAAGCCTGTGGAGAGGGTGCGTTTCCCCAAAGGCAGAAAATGGGCCTTCCACCGGGTTGCAGTGGAAGAGTCATGGCGCAAATGTGCAAATTTAAAAATGTTTCTGCATGAGGAAGAACAAAGGAATGTCAGTAATGCAGAGTGTTGAAAATAGATGGTTATTAATATTTTGAAACTTTAACATATGTGTGTGACAAGCACAAAATGTTTATTTGGTACAAAATTTATATTTTGACTAGTGCATTTCCTAATATAACTTATGTGGACAGCTTAATTGAACACCATAATACTTGGAACCTTGCGTAGGGCATGAGATTTTGTAGGTTTGTCCAGAGTGATACCCAGATAAATCCAATAGTGATTTGAACAGTGAATAGGGAAGCATTTGCAGAGTCCCCTAGGGAGAATGTTGAGAAAGGGGGGAAATTCAACTTCCCCAAGTGGAGAATTCTTGATATTCTCACAGGCAGTGGGGGGCAGCCAAAGCAATAGGCCAAGCCTCCAATCTTGGGGTTTATTCATATGAAACTTAATCCCACAAAGAATAGGCTAAGCCTACTTAAAATTAGGCCTAAGAGTCACCCCCAAGAGAACCTCTTTTGTTGCTCAGATGTGGCCTCTCTCTCTAGCCAACACAACAAGCAAACTCACCGCTCTCCCCATGTCTACATGGGACATGACTCCCAGGGGTGTGGACCTTCCTGGCAATGTGGGACAGAAATCCTAGAATGAGCTGAGACTCAGCATCAAGGGATTGAGAAAACCTTCTCAACCAAAAGGGGGAAGAATGAAATGAGACAAAATAAAGTGTCAATGGCTGAGAGATTCCAAACAGAGTCGAGAGGTTATTGTGGAGGTTATTCTTACGCATTAAATAGATATCACCTTGTTAGTCAAGATGTAGTGGAGAGGCTGGAGGGAACTGCCTGAAAATGTAGAGCTGTGTTCCGGTAGACATGTTTCTTGAAGATGATTGTATAATGATATAACTTTCACACTGTGACTGTGTGATTGTGAAAACCTTGTGTCTGATGCTCCTTTTATCTACCTTATCAACAGATGAGTAAAACATATGGAATAAAAATAAATAATAGGGGGAACAAATGTTAAAATAAATTTAGATTGAACTGCTAGTGATCAATGAAAGGGAGGGGTAAGGGGTATGGTATGTATGAATGTTTTTCTCTTGTCTTTTTTTTTTTTCTGAATTGATGCAAATGTTCCAAGAAATGATCATGATGATGAATATGCAATTATGTGTGATGATATCGTGAATTACTGATTATATATGTAGAACAGAATGATCATAAGTTAAGAATGTTTGTGTTTGTTATTATATATTTTTTTTAAATTTAAAAATTAAAAAAAAAGAAAAAAAAAATTCCACCAAAGAAAAGGCCAGGACTAGATGGCTTTACTGGCGAATTCTACCAAACATTTAAAAAAAGAAGAGAGTCATGACGCCTCAGGCCTTGGAGAGGGTGAAGCACATTCCTTGGGGGTTGGGGAGAGCCTGGCTGCCACCACATGGAGGGGTTGAGCAGAGAGCGCAGGTGCAGCCATGATCCTTGTAGAGGGTGGAGCCTAGAAAGAGGTGGTCTCCCCAATATCCCCCAAGGTTGCGTTTGGAGAGAGGCAAGCCTCTGCGTAGGCCTTTGGAAAGGGTGGGACTGCTGCTTTCAGAATTTCCAAAGATAAATGACTCTCAGACTTTGAAATCTTATGGACTTTGCCCTGAGGGTTTTTATAAACTGTATGGGTTCGGTGACCCCTGTGTTCCTTCCTCCCTATGGCAATGGGTATATGTATCCTATGAATGTTCCTGCTTTGTATGTTGGCAGTAAATAACTTGTTTTGAGTTTTGACAGGTCCGAAGTCAGAGGATAATTTTGCCTTAGAACAGACCATGCTGGTAACTGTCTCTTGTATATTTCTGATTTGGTCTACAGTATCTTTCATCTCTCTGAGATCTGCTATTTTTCTATTTAATCTTTCCAATTCTTTATGTTCTTCTAGTGTCTTCTTGATATCCTTTATTTTTTTTAATAAATATCCTTGAGTAGTTGTTTCATATTCTGTATTTTTCCCGTGTTTTGATTTGGTCATTTGGTTGAGCCATTTCTGCCTGGATCTTCACGTTTTCTGATTTTCTGTTGCATTCGGGCATTTTATTATCTTAATAAGGTTATTTTGCAAGTTGGTTTCCTTCACTCATCTAAAGTTTTATATTTACTTAGGTTTGTGTTGAAGGTCCCCTTTTTGCCCCTGGTTTATCAATAATTTCCCATGAAACCAAGGCCTGGATCTCATGTAGGGGGTGAAAGTCTACTTAGGGTTCTATTAAAAGCTAGGCAGATGGAACTACTAAACTTTACCACTGGGGAAACTCCTGATGCTGTGTCAAACATTAGGGACACCCGAATCAATAGGCCAAGCCCTTGATCTTGAGACCTGCTTTTGTGAAGCATATGTATGTAGTGGAGAAGCTTAACCTACTTATAGGTATGCCTAAGAGTTACTTCTGGAGGACCTCTTTTGTTGTTCAGATGTGGCCTCACTCTCTCTAAGTCCAACTCTGAAAGTGAAATCATTGCCCTCCCCCCTATGTGGGACATGACATCTAGGGGAGAATGTGTCCCTGGTGGCATGGAAGATGACTCTTAGGATGAGTATGGCCCTGGTGTCATGGGATCAACAATGCCATCCTGACTAAAAGGGGGAAGAGAAGTGTAACAAACAAAGTATCAGTGGCTGAGAGAGTTCAAATAGAGTCAAGATGCTACTCTGGAGGTTACTCTTATGCAAGCTTCAGTTAGACATTGCTACCTATCATAATTTGCCAAACCCCAATCAAAACCATTCCAGACAATTCTAAAGAACACCTAGGGCAATATATAAGATTCTACAAAGGTTCCATGCATTAGGGTAAGTTTCCAGAAACCTACAACCTCCAGATGGGTCTCTGGACAGGATAAGTACTGAAACCTAGAAGGGCCAGCCTCTTCAGAACATCAGCTAGATCCATCTCCCTACCCCATATTATTGATAACCCCTTCCAACATGAAAAAATTAGAATGGCCATAGCCCAAAATACCCCTAAAGAGTGGACAGAAATATCAAAGTGATGGTGGAGTTATACAGAGAAGGTAGGGTTTAACAAATGATTATGATTGCTGAATCATTATATTGACATTTCTTTTAGTCTCCAGTATCTTAGAGCAGCTAGAGGTAAAAACTTAAAATTGTGGAATTGTAACCCATACCAAACTCTGAAATCTGTTCTATAACTAAGTGTTGTGATGAGCTTTGAAATTTATGGCATTTTTGTATATACGTTATTTTTAACAAAAAAAGAAAAAAAAGTTGATTGTGATGATAAAAAAAATATTTATTACTCTAGCTTCCAATGTTCTGGAGCAGCTAGAAGGAAAAAAATCTGAGATGATGATATGGTAGCCCATGACAAACTCTGGGATCTGTCCTATAACTACCTGTTGAAGAGTGCTTTGAAAACTACTGCTTTCTTCTTTCTTTGCTTTGTATATATGTTATACAATAAAAAAAGTTAAAAAAAAAAAAAAAGAAAAGGCAGAAAGATGCGCAGGTGATATGGTGGCAGAATGCCCACATCTCACATGAGAGAGCTGGCCCATGCCCCAAAGGAAAAAAACAACTTGAGGGTCTGTTAAAAACTAGGGAGAAAAAAAGAAAAAAGAAAAAAAACTAGGCAGAAAAGGGTATACTGGTGGTTCAGCAGTAGAAAGCTTGTCTGTAGTGTGAGAGACCCAGGTTCTACTCCTGGCCCATACACCAGAATAGAAAAGAAAAAAAAAATGGCAGCACATGACTTGCTCAGCCTCCTTGGCCTGCCTCTCTGTCTGTCCACACCTGAGATCCCCAGGCCTGCATGGGTAAAGGGGAGCCAGACCAGGAGCCCACGAGCCTCCCTCACCAGCCAGCCATTGAATCAGCTGTACTCCGCATCCTCTCCTCTTCCCCTCCTCCCTGAGGGAGGGCCCCCTGGTTTCTACCAAAACCAGGTATCCATGATGGCCACCTCAGGGGTGGGAAGCAGGCCCCATGCATCAAACTAATGGCTCCTGTACACCAGAAGCAAATCCCCCTCCAGGCTCCTCAGGGAACTCCCAACCACAGAGCCATGAGGGAAGATCTCCCAAGCTTGTTGCAGGAGCAGGCTGGAGTACAGGAGCACACCGTTCCCTTAGGACCCGTGCTCCTCCCGGCACGCTGCCTGCCTTCAGTGGGCTTGCGACTGAGGGTACTCATCCCACTCTTTGTGTCTCAGTCTCAGCTTCATTTGTATTCATGGTTGTTTATTTTTTGTTTTTTATTTCCTTGACACTTTTCTTGTTCTTCTACAGAGCTTGGGTAGTCAGCTGTTCTAGTTTGCTAGCTGCCAGAATGCACATATACCAGAAACAGAACAGCTTTTAAAAAGGGGAATTTAATAAGTTGCTAGTTTACAGTTCTAAGGCCAAGGAAATGTCCCAATAGAAATGTCCTATCTAAGGCATTCAGGGAAAGATACCTTGGTTCAAAAAGGCTGATGAAATCCAGGGTCTCTCTTTCAAGTGAGAAGGCACATGGTGAACATAGGGTTTCTCTCTCATCTGGAAGGGCACTTGGCGAACACGGCGTCATCTGATAGATTCCTTTCCTGGCTTCCTATTTCGTGAAGCTCCCCGGGAGGCATTTTCCTTCTTCGTCTCCAAAGGTCACTGGCTAGTTTACTCTGCTTCTCATGGCTACGTCATTCTCTGCTCTCTCAGAATCTCTCTCATTCTCCAAAATGTTTCTTCTTTTATAAGACTTCAGAAACTAATCAAGACCCACCCAGATGGGTGGAGACACGTCTCCACTTAATCCAGTTTAACAATGACTCTTGATTAAATCATATCTCCAGGGAGATGATCTGATTACAGTTTCAAACATACAATACTGAATAGGGATTAGAAGAAATGGCTGCCTTTACAAAATGGGATTAGGATTAAAACATGGCTTTTCTAGGGGACATACATCCTTTCAAACCAGCACATCAGCCCACCCTATTCCACCATCTTCCTGGAAGGGCAGAAAATGTAAATTTTGTACCAAATATAAATCTCTTCCTTTGGTGCCACACAGAAGTTGAATTTTTAAACTACAGTCAATATCATCCATAACCATGGATTCTAATTTACCCTAGTCCTACCCAAGTCCATTTCATTCATATCTCTCATTGACATCTAATCTCATTTTCAGTTTTTTTTAACAGTTGCTGTAGGAGTAATGCTGACTTTCAGAGCTGCAGAACTCTAACTCTGAGTCTCAGGTGTCACACAGATACCCAAAGTTCCCAAGAACTCTCAGGTTATACACAAAGAGCTCAGCACCTCAGAATTTAGAAATAACAGTTAAAACTCAGGAGTAGATGTGACTGGTGTAAGAACTTACAATCTAGGAATAAGCCTTATTGAACATTCTGTATGCCTTAGGCTATTTGCTTTTAGGGATGGTAATTTTTTGTTTTTAATTGGACAATAACCAGCAGGAAAAAAGGTGATAAATAGAACTACTGTGCTTAAAGGATAATAGGCTGAGTATCTGAACACAAATTGCGGTCCTATGTTGCTTTATCTTTACTAGATGACTGGTATATTGAGGCTGTACAGACAAAATACACTTACAAGAAATGTTGATCTATCAAAACACTCAGCCAAAGTGATGAATAATTATTTTTTTAATAATGTTTCCACACACAGTGCAAGCAGTATTCTGTGATGTAGGAAGGATCCACCTATCATATGCTGCTGATACCAACACTCTGGGGACAGGTTTGCAGAGATCCAGATGTTTCACAGCTGTACATATCCCATGCATGACACAAAATATGTTTATTCATTGATTGACAAAATGCTTTCATCATTGTGTTTAATAATTCCTTATTATCTCCAAAGTAACATTAGATGGCAAGTATTTGCCGAGGCAAAACTTTTTTCTAAAATTTTTTCAAAAGGGTTCCCTTTTAAAGGGCTCCAGTAAGCAACCCCACCTTGAATGGGTGGAGACACATCTCCATGGAAACCATCTAATCAAAAGTTACCACCCACAACTGTGTGGGTCACATCTCCATGGAAACAATAAAAAAGATCCCACCCAGCAATATTGAATGAGGATTAAAAAGCATGGCTTTTCTGGGGTACACGGCAGTTTCTAACCGGCACAGCATATTTACACATTTATTTATTTATGCAATAATATTTGTTAAGCATCTTCCATGTGTCAGGTACTGACTAGATGGAAGTGGACCTCAGAATCATGGTCCTTGCCCGCTCAGAATTTATGGGCTATGCTGTACTTGGGCATGCATTGGTTAAGAAAAGTCTCCTTGAAGAAAACCAAAAAAGACCAACTATTCAGTCAAATGAAGTAGGAATTGGGGGAAGAGTTGCTGAGGCAAAGGGAGCTGCACACTCAGAAGTCCTGGATCTCGAAGAAGGACCTGATCAAGAATAGGGAGAGGCCTATATGTGGCTGGAGCCCAGTTGGCAAGAGTGGATCAGGCTTCATGGTGAAAACAAAGAGAAGTCATTGACTAACGGAGGACTGACATACTAGTCCATTTTATGAAATTCCCTCTAGTTGCTGTTTGGGCACTGGATTGGAGGTGGTAGGGAGACCAGCTGGAAGATTGCTTGAGTCAAGGTGAAAGCTGATGTTGGATTAAATTGGGAGAGGGGAGTTAAGAGGGAAAGAACTGACTAGATTTGAGGTATGATTTAGGCTGGATATGAGAAAAGAGTGGCATCAAAGATGCTCTTTAAGTTTGTAGTGTAAGCAACTGGGTAGATACTGGTGCCAGTTACTGAAGGGGAGCACCAGAGGAGAGACAAATTTGGGGACCCAGTCAGTGTAAGATGCTGTGAGCAGAGCTGGTGCAAGGTCTCCTTGGGAACCAGGGAGGCCATACATATGGAAACATGGGAAACCAGGGAACACATGCTTTGCTAGGGATAGCTCTTTCTGCCTCCCTGTCTCTCTCTACCCTCCTCTCCTTCCAAACCTCTACTCAGTTTCTGTCATCAAAATTTGCCTTATTCTCTTAGGATTTTTCATGTAGCAGGGGAGGAGGATGAGGCTAACATTTTTGAGATCATACCCTTATAGTTCTTAAAACTTGAGTTTCCCTTACAATTCCAATTTAGAAAGCTTCAGAGAAGGGCTTGGATGGGCTCAACATGGGTCATTTCCCTACATCTTGACCAATAGTTAAGAGAGTGCGGCAGTTGAATTCCTTCAGCTTGAATACGTCTCCCCTTTGTTGTTTTCTGGGGAGGAGGAATAGCATTCTGTAATATCTCATCAACATCTCTTGGGGGATGGGGAAGCACAGTTCCCCTAGGGAGAGGTG
The DNA here is from genome assembly GCF_023851605.1 of Tamandua tetradactyla. Lineage (NCBI taxonomy): Eukaryota > Metazoa > Chordata > Mammalia > Pilosa > Myrmecophagidae > Tamandua > Tamandua tetradactyla. The sequence goes on from NC_135328.1 coordinate 215,593,701, forward strand.
GTGCTGGGCTGTCAGAAATAACAGATGTTTGCTACCTCCTAAGCAAATAGGAAAACTCTTCAAATATCTTACTCTAAGAAAACCATGCAGATGAGTGGTGTCTGAGTTAATCCTGAAATAATGAGGATACCTGGAAATACAAAATTTTCCAAATCTGAGCTGATGGGGTAGATGGTGACTGGTATTTTTTTTTAATTAAAAAAAAAATTTTTTAAACATAACAACATACAAACATGAACATTCTTACCATATGATCATTCCTCTCTTAGTATATAATCAATAACTCACAATATCATCATATAGTTGTATATTCATCATCATAATAATTTCTTAGAACATTTATATCAATTCAGAAAAAGAAAACAGAAAAAAGTTCATATATACCATACCCCTTACCCCTCCCTTTCATTGATCACTAGCATTTCAATGTACTAAATTTAACATTTGTTCCCCCTATTATTTATTTTTAACCCATATGTTTTACTTATCTGGGGACTGGTATATTGATGAACACAATGTTGTTTTGAACTATAAAAACGATATATTTATGAAAAGTTTGCAAGAAGAAAAACACCATTATTTTATCAATTCTTCTGACCTTCTCCTTTAAGCGCACATTTTAACACTGTGTATACATTATGTTTTGAGTTTGTTTGATTACAATTTACTTGTTTTATTTAAAATTATTTACATAAAAATAATTTGAATGTGTCAGTTAATCTCCTTCTGGGAAACTTGAAGGAACATCTCGTTCATTCCTGGTAAATATTTGCAGAGCTCTTGCTATGGGCATGGTACTCTTCTGGACACTGCCTGGTGGGGTGTCACACTAGTAAGCCGCATTCCTGGCTTTTAATAGTTCACAATCATGGCTTCTGATAAAAAATTAAAATATCCCTTAATTGTAATCAAAGTACATTTGTTAAACTAGTAAAGAGTAATATGGACCTTACAGAATATAAACACAGTAAAGTAAAAAAAAAGTATTCCGTGTTCTTCTTGCATAGTGAAGGGGAAAAATGTAGGGCAGAGTGTAAAAGAAGGGAGGAGTGGGACAGAAAAGGGGTTTAAAAAAAAAAAGGTTGGGAAGGAGAGACCGGAAGGTTTCTGATTGTGATTAGTCGCACCATGTAACCAGGAAGTTTAAAATGTTGAAAATGAGACTATACTTAAAAGATTTGTGTCCCTTTAAAAAGGGAAGGTGAGTGCCAGAGAAATGTACTGTTTGCCTAAAATGGGCTGTTTCAGTTCTTTCTCTCCAGATAGAGCCAGACTAAAGAATGAGCTCCTCCCCATAAAATGTATGCATTACAAATAGAAAAATATACTGAGTTTAACGGACCCCTGGAGGCCCATCCCTAGGCTCTCTGGGGTCCATCGACTCCAGGATAAGAACCCTAGGAGAGGCAGGCCTCAAATTCACGGCCCGGAAGGTAGCGAAGTCCCCACTCAGTGAAGCAGAAGACCACGCCTCTAGATGTTTTGCAACATCGTGCGTTTTAGATCCTGGGTAAATCAGCCTCCCCGAAAATTCAGCCCCATGTGGCCTCTCCCGTTTTTAAACATAGACCGGTGTGTGGGAGAGGCCATTATTTTGACGGGATCACTCTGCTCCAGGAGCAGCTAGGGACAGGCTGAGTTGCTTTGCCGCAGCGCCAGCTCCGTCCTTGCTCCGGCCCCTCCCTCAAGCCGCCTGCTCCTCGAGCCCTGCCCGACTTTCCCTTCCCAACCCCAGGACTCGCTCCTTCTGCTCCGACCCACCCGCGCATCCCCTGGCCCCGCCCCCAAGCCTCCGTGCCCCGCCCCATAGCCTGAAGCGCCCAGTGCGCGTCCCGAAGGCCCCGCCCTGTGGCCTGATTGATCCAATGTGCGCCCTGGGGCCCTGCCCCTGCTCCACAGGCCCCGCCTCCTGCGCCCCCCCCCCCCCGGCGGTCTCCTCCCGGGGGCGTTGCCGTCGCCTGACTGCGCCGCCCGCGCAGCCCGATGCCACCCCCTCTGCCGGTCCCTTCCCGGCGGCCTGGCGCCTCGCTCCCTCCCAGCCGCGGTGATTCACTGAGCGGGAGGCGGAGGCTTCGGCCGCTCCCGCTGCTGCTGCTGCTGCCGCTGCTGCCGCCGCCGCCGCCGCCGCTGCGGCTGCTCGCGCTGAGCGCGCCCCGGAACAGGCCGCCGCGAGTCGCGCTCCGGACCTGCAGCTCCGCCCGCCGGGCCGGGTCGGGCGGCCCAGGTAAGCGGCAGGGTGGCCCGCCCGCAGCGCCAGGGCCCGCGCCGCGCCGGGGCTCGGGGAAGCTGCAGGCCCTTTGTCTCCCGGGGAGGGGCTGCGGTGGGCGCCCCCAGACCGCCTCTGACCTACCGGCTCCGCCCGACCCCGGCGGCTCTGCGCCCTGGCCTGGGTCGGGCCTCCTCCCCGCCGGTCCCGCCGTCGCCACCCAGCTGCTCCGGACCCCGCCGCAGACCACCCTCCTGCCTTCGTCACCTTCGCCCGAGGTTCGTCTCCACAGGTGGCCGAGTCTCCCACCCTGTTGCTCAACCCACCGCGTCGGCTGGGATTGTCATCGCCCGTCAGCCCTTTTGGTGTCCATGCCCGGTCTCTTCCACAGTCGCGTCCCACTCAGCATTCTGGCCGCTTACTTACCCTCCGTGTAGAGCCCCTCCATATTTTCCCAAACTAAACGCTTTCAAGGACTTGCCGCTGAGTCACCATTCCTTTCTCCCTAGTTTGATTGAGCCATTGTTTTACTATCGTTTCCCCATTTCCACCTCAACCTGGTGAGTGTTCTTAGAAGGTGCACACTGGAGGCACATGTCTCACCGGTGTGGTGTGTATGCGATCCTGCAAAAGCAACCACCCAGAGCCCCAAACTGCACTTCTCACCCCCTTTTCATTACCCCCATCTTCAGCCACCTTGCTTTTTTCTTGAATTTGATAACCAAGACACTTGGATCTAGACACATAGGCCCCTGAGGCCTGCCTTCTATGTGCTGAACTTGTGTGAGCAGTACCTGCTGTCAGGTGGGCTCTTGGGAAGGTGGAAGGGGCTGGATTGGCAGCAAGTCAAGAGTTTTATGAATAATGAGATGTGTGGCTTTCAGCACCTCCTATCTGAGGATCTGAAGTATGCTCCAGCTGTTAATTACTTTGTCTTCTGTCACTCACAGGGCTTAGGGAAGTGTGCCTGGCCTACTGCTGGATAATGAGGTTGAGGGTTTGTTGGTAAGGGATCTAGAGGTAAGAGTTTGTGCTGAAGTTCTCTCCTAAAGTTTCTTGGCTCTCAGCTTCCTGCTACAACCGCTGGGCTCTAGTTCCTGGCCTTAAACGCTAAGTGATACTGATCTCCTGTGCCATTAAGGTGTCCAGAGATACCAAGGACTTTCTCTGATTTAAAGCAGGACTTGAATCACAAATAAAGACAATTGCTGTTAAATGCCAGCGTGTCATTCATGATTTCCTGGTGGAGTTAGTGATCTCTGTAAATACAGACCACCTCTATGGGACAGAGATTCATTCATTTGCTTACTATATGCCAGGCATCGTTCCAAGTAATGGGGATACAGAGTGAAGAAGACAGATATGAAGTTCTAGCTCTTGTGGAGCTCATATTCTAAACGGAGGGGAGACAGGCAATAAACAAGTAAACAGATAAGCAAACAATAATTCCAGTAGTGGTAAATGCTTTGAAGGTGGGTAGTGGCCAGAACATGTAAGAATTTGTAGGTCGTTATGAGTTGGGGTTTTATTCCAAGTACACTTGGAATCCACTGGGGAATTTTAAACAGGGAGATGATAAGATCTAATTTAAGTTTAAAAAGATTACTCTGGCTGCTGTACAGAGACTGGATTATAAGAAGCAGAGGTAGAAACAGATACACCAGTTGGGAGACAGACTTTTGCAGCTACCTGGCAAGAGATGATGGGGGTGAGTTGGGGCCAGGCTGGTAACAGTAGGATTGGGGAGAAGAGGTGGAACCAGTCGTTCCCCCCTGCAGGAGGCTGAGAGCTTTAAAACAAAGCTTGGGGTAGAGAATTTCTAGACTTGGCTATGCTCAGGTTTAGTTCAGCAACTATTGTGCTAGACTCTAGTAACGCAGACATGAATAAGCTCTCATGCCTGACTTCAAGCTTATAGTCTAGTGGACCTTGTGGTTTAACTCAGAGCAGTTCCGTGCTATCAGAAAGGTGCTCCCAGAACAGGTCACCACCTCCTTGATAAAAGAGGGCTTGTAGATATAAAAACCAGTTATAAGTGGAAGAGGGCAGAACACTTGACTTTGTTCCCTTATCTGTCTCCTTTATTTAAATGGGAACATCATTGCCCTGCCTCTGTTGTAAGATGTTGCACAAAGAAATTGGGACTTTTCTCATGGTGGTTGGAAAAACAACTTAGTGGCCATGAACTTGAGCCATGAACGAGGCTAAAGCTTGCTCTCCCTGCCGCTCCAAATTGTGCTGTCAGAATATAAGAGCAAGAGGACTTTGGGGGTTATATAGGCCAGTCCCCTTCTGTCACCCTGAGAGTATGGTGTCTGACACTTCCAACCCTTATTTCAGCTCCATGTGTATGTACATGAGTCTAAACTTTCTGAGGTCAAAATATTTGTTGGATTTATCCTTGATCCCTCAGCTGTATCTACACAGGGCCCCTGCATAACGTGTAAATCATCAAATAATCGTTAACTTGCCTGGGTGCCTCATAGTACCTAAAACTAGAACCCAGAAATCCTCCCCTTGTCCCTTTCTTTTTTATTAGACCATGTTTCCTTGTGAATCTTTCACCAAGGTAACACACAGTAAACCCAGCAGCCCCTCGCCTCCTCATGCTCTTCGAACAGGCCAGCCCTTCCTTAAAGGGCCTGTTCTCTCTCCTTCCCTGCCTATGGGGAAGGCCACCAAAGGTGCTGCTAGTGGTTATATGATACTCAGTAAACATGAAGCTTAGCTCTTAACCAGAACATGGACTTTGTACCAAGACTATCTGCATTTGGATCTTGATTCTGTCTTTAGGAGCTGCATGACCTTCAGCAAGTAACTTAACCTTTCAGTTTCCCCATCAATAAAAGAATAATACTTCCCTCAGGTACTTGTTGGGTCGATTAAATTAAGTAATATCTAATAGATGCTTAGAACAGCATCTCGCACTTAGTGTTTTGTGCACTGAAGTAGCCTATTGCTTAGACTTTATAGGCACTCAGTGAATGTTTGTTAGGTTGAATGGATTATCAAGCACCTGCTATGTGCCAGGACTGTAGGAGGTGCTGGAGATACAGCCAAGAGTAAGAGCAGCTAAGATGCATGGTCTAATGAAGCTTATACTCCAGTAGGAGAGACAGACAGCAAACAAGTGAACAAAATAATGTAGGACAAAAGGAGACAAGGGGAAAATAAAACAAGGCACTGCAGTAGAGAGTGACTGGGATGAGGGTTAGGGTCATAACTTTAGCTAGCTCTGAAGAGGTGACTTTTGAATGAAAACATGGATGATAAAAAGGAGCCAGCTGGGCGGGCCGCGGTGGCTCAGCGGGCAAAGTGCTTGCCTGCCATGCCGGAGGACCTCGGTTCGATTCCCGGCCCCAGCCCATGTAAAAAACAAACAAAACAAACAAAATACAATAAAACAAGAAAATGTTTAAAGATGTTTCCCTTTCTTCCTCCCTTCCTTCCTTTCATCCTTCCTTCCTTCTCTCTGTCTTTCCTTCCCTTCCTCCCTCTCTCTTTAAAAAAAAAAAAGAGCCAGCAACAAAGATCCATAGGGACAGCTCCATGGACAGAGAGGGCAGCAGGAGCAGGAAGCCCAGTGCAGCTGGAACATGACAGATTAGGGGTCGGAAGAGTGGAAATTCACTGGACAGGAGGTTTTCTTGGGGGTCTTGGAGAAAACTTGAATGCAGACTTGGAAGAAGAGTGGTGGAAGTGGGCCATCCTTGTCCTAAGCAGGCTTTTGGAAGCCAGCAGGTCGCCATTGTTGGGTTGATTCCCATCTCAAGGGTTAATCTGAGGTTCCACACTTCTCTGGCCTAGGCGCCCAGGACAGGTGGGCACTATCCATTACGTCCATGAAGGAACAGATTACGTGGGTGTCTGTGTGTTCTTCAGATTCCTTTGAGCTGTTTCCCCTCCCTGAGTGTATGTAGATAATCCATAAACATTTCTTAAATTGAATGAATGAATATGGCCAGCTCTTAGCATCTTGTCTTCTACAGCAGTATGTTCCATGTCCTTCTCTGCATGAATTAAGGTATTTGCTTGGCAGTGACTCTTTATTGACCTTGGAGTTCTGCTATTGCTGTTCTTTCTATGTGCCTCAAGGACATACACACATATCCCAGTTCCGTTGTTGGGGAGGGGGAATACCAAGATTGACTGGATAACTCTCCTACTCCCACCAACCCTCTCTTCGCTTCCAGGTTTCCTCAGAATATCCCCACGCCCTCCGCAGGGTTCCCAGCACCGTCACCTCTGGAACTTCCTGTTTGCTCAATTGATTAGGAACACAGTGGTACCTAGAAAGCATTGGCTGTCTGTGGTCTGGGCTGAGAAGACTTGGGAAGCTCAGCAGAGCAGGCTGAGAGTTGGCATTTCAAACCAGGGGTACAGCTCAGCAGGACCCAGAGCTGGCCTCTTTAGACTGGGTGCTGTTAGTAGGCTTTTCATCCTCATGCAGGCACCCCATTGTCAATTAGGGCCCATGTGTGCCTCTATCTCTGCTGACCTTAGAAGAGCAACATGAGTTAGTGGAAGTCAAATGGGTCTTGTTGTGCGTCACTTCCTGTGTCCTGGGGCATTTCATTCGCAGAATCAGAAATGCCTGTTAGTCCCATGTCATCTGTAACCTTGTAAATACTAAACCCAAAGTGGGTGCAACCTTTTTCTCGTGTAACTGGTTTTCTTAATATGAGAATGGTATGTGTTCATTTAGAATATGAGAAGTGAATGGTCTCATTTATTCCTCACTGTACTCTCTGAGATATGTAGCATCATGACCATTTTACACGTGACAAAACTGAAGCCTGGAAAGGTTAAGTGCCTTGTTTGAGGTCATGCCGGTCAGGGGCAGAGTGTGTGCCCTGAGCAGCGTGTTATAAACTACCTCTCAGCAGAAACTGTAGAGAAGAAAACAAAAATCTTCCTGAAGCCTGCAGTGGGTAAAGTTCTTCGGGTGGCGGGAGTTGGCTTACTGGCTGCTGCAAAGTTTGAATCCCAGTCCCTTTTCCTGTTTTGTTGAGTCTTGGACAAAATAATTAACCTCTCCTTGCCTTGTTTTCCCCAGTTGTAATTGGGGATGCTACGTGAATCTTCATAGCTCTCAGGGGCATAACGATGTATGAGCCAAAATGCTTTTGAACTTCTTTTATGAAAGGGAACTAAACACCAGTGGCTGCTTTACTCGGTTGTTAAAGCTCTATTTTGCCCTTATCCTCCACCAAGCCTTGTTAAAAAGGTAATGATGACCGTCTGCAGAGGGGAGTGTCCATCGTGGTGAGCACAGCTCGGGGGGACGGACCAGACACCGTTTCTCCCTACTGCAGTTCCCTATGAATTGAGTGTTGTGCCCATGTCTTCTTGGCTCCGGGTTGTCCTGTCCTGACTAAACTTCTGTAGGAAGGCGAGCACACTAACCCTGTCCTGACTAAACTTCTGTAGGAAGGTGAGCACACTGTCCAGGGAAACGCAACCGAGGAGGCAGAACTGAGGTGGGGGGGGGGGAAGGGCTTGGCTGCAAGATAATAAGAAGTGATAGTTGTCCACCGTTCTCCCTTGCTCCCCTCGCTTTTGATTATTCATTGATTCACTTAATGAATATGTATTGATCCTTTATTGTGATCCGGGCACCATCTAGGTACTGGAAACACTGTCGAAAGCAGGATAAAAATAGTTTTTCCCCATGCAAAGTTTAGAGTCCAGGGGCAAGAGGCTCCTCATCTAGTTGGGATTGATGTGAATAGAGAAAACATATCGGTGAGAGGACTTTGCTCTCTGAGAAGCAAGTTGGGATGTAATTTCCAGAGGTAGCTGCCATCCCCACTTATTAACTGCCCTGAGTGGGCATTCTAGAATAGCAAGGGAATTAGTGGATTGAAGCCATCCTTTGGTGTCCCACTTGATAAAAGCTGCACTTGTGTGGGCATCTTTAGAAACACTTAGCGCCCTGCAGCCACTATGCAAGAGCTATTTCCCTGAAGCCTTAACCCTTTCACTGTTACTTATACTCAGGTCGGGGAGGAAGGATCACAGTGCTGGACTTTTTCCTGGAGTTTCAAGTTATGTCACAACCCTGTGCTTTCCTTATATAATGGCAACCAGACCTTGTCTCTCCAGAATCCTTTTCCTGCCAACTTTAGAAAGCAGGAGTGATTCTGCGGCCTGGACAAAAGGAGACACGAACACCCGGGTGCCATGTATGGTGACAGGTCAGGGGTGAAGATGGCTTTGCCCAGGGATAAGCTGCGTGGTCCTGTCACCTGCCTCTCCCTCTGAATGTGGGCAGAAGCCTTTGCTGGCTGTCTGCCCGTTCTACCCCAGCCCTGGCCAGAGAGGGAGAGCAAGAATACGGTGTGCTTTGCGCTTCCAGGGGCCTGGTGCTGGATAGACTCAGCGAAGAGAAAACGCTGCCCCCACCTCACTGTGCAGACACTGACCCAAAATGGGCTCAAGGACACAGGTGTCCACAAGTATCAGTTCCTTTGGAACCCCTATGGTTATGCTGGAGAGAGCGTACCTAGCAGCAACTCACAGCCCACACAGCTTATCCCTGGGCAAAGCCATCTTCACCCCTGACCTGTCACCATACATGGCACCCGGGTGTTTGTCAGTGTCTCCTTTTGTCCAGGCTGCAAAATCCTTCAGTATCTGATTTGGAGGAAATGGCTGGTATGGCAGCCAGGAGACCCAGTTACTTGTGTGGACTTCTTAAAATGAGGTTGGAGCCTGACAGGGACACCCTTTTCAAGTGGGAGAACGTGACCCACTTCCACATCCACTCCTGCCTGGAGAGCTGGGTGGGAGGTTTTTAAAGACCAACTCCAATTAAGGTTCCTTAGGCCTGGGCAGTGCCCAGGGAGCCAGCCCACTTGCTTCTTGCTACTGGGATCCTTGATCTGAAAATTGTCCTGCAGGAGACGAAGTTGCCATCTTGACCTTCTGCATTCCTGGATCTTGCACATGAGTCTCTTTGTGGAGATCAGAGTACCTGGGGATTCAGACACCCCTCAGAATGTGGACCCCACCCCTTTTCTTCCTGCTAAACCACCAGGTCAGCCTTGGCGTCAGTTTCCAAGGAGACCAGTTAGCCTGGACCTCTCTGCTCAGACAAGGCCATTGGCCCTTGTAGAATATTCCTCTGCTACAGAATCATGATACAAACTTGTTTCTGACCCTGTAGATTTTTTTTCTGTTCTCTCCAGGTAGAGACATTTTAATCATTTCTCATTTGTAATATATCATGCTTCACTTTAGGGGCAGGAGTGGTGGGGAGCTGGTTTAAATACATCAAGTATGAACACTGCCAGGATGATTTGATGATGTTAAGCTGGTAAAGTAGCATTTCTGAGCCATGGATTCATCAGATCTTATTTACAAAGGAGGGAGCCAAAAGCGGTCAGGTCACTGCCAAGGTTACTGAGCGAGACCTGTGATTGTGAGTGTGCTGCACATCCGGCTTCCGGCCCTGGCAATGGGTCAGCCCCCCTCTGTGTGTGGATGCCATTGGCACAGGCACGCAGGGCACAGGACATGCCTCAGAGTACCCCTGGTGCTGCAAGAAGCTGGGGTGTGGTGATTCTTAGGAGGACTTGGTGAGGCTTCCAGGCAAGCAGATGGGCTGTGGGTGCATCTCAGCCTGTCCCCACTACCTCTTGCCTGCCTGGAGCAGCCCCCAGGGCTTCTGCTGCAGCGCGATAGAGTACAATCAGCTGGGACAAGCACAGAGCCCAGGGCATCTCCCTCACTACTACAGTGCTTCTCCTTAGCTGCCCACGTGCCTGGACATTTGTCTTGGGTGTCTTGCTGGCCCCTCATTCTTACTTCCTGACCTTACATGAAGAGAAGAAGACCTCACAATTCACAGACTGTGATGGTGGGGGTTCAGGTGCCCAACATCAGATGCGGTGCTGGACCAGAGGGACCAGCCAGAGGAGTATTTTTCTTTTATTCTGATCTTCTGACTCCATTCCACTTTCTTTAAAAAAATCATTCATATTTTTAGTAGGTCACATACATAGTACATAATTCAAAAGTATATATGTTGAAAACTAAGACTTCCTCCCTCCCTGGATGTTCAGCCACCCAGTTCCCCTCCCACAAAGTGACCTCTGTGAAGCAGCACCTTGTTTATATACCAGTCTACACATATGCAAGGACATCCACACACAGGCAACCACACACTTGTACGCACACACTAGATATGTGGTCCCCAACACTGAGATACATGGTGCTGTGTACCTTACCATTTTCATTTAACAATAACTTAAGCCATTCCATACCTTCACCACCACCACCACCACCATCATCGTCTTTGTGATCATTTACCTAATGCCTCTTGAGCACTTGCTGTGTGCTCGATATCATTATAAGTGCTTTACTTATATTACCTCATTTACTCCTCATGACACCCTGTGAAGTTAGTGCCATTCCTATCCCCATTTTACAAACAAATAAACTGAGGCGCAGAGAGGCTGAGGAACTCATCTAAGGTAATTTAGAACCAACTCACTCTTTTTAATGATTCCATGGCATTCTGTTGCTTGGTTATACTTTGATTTTTATATGCTTTGGTTCTGTTGCTTGGTTTTACTTTCATACTTTGGGTGAGCACAGAGGCTCTCTATCTTGTATTACAGTAAAGAATATTCCTCTGCAGACATCTTAGTGCATTTGTGTATAGTCTGCATCAGTCAGGGTTCTCTAGAGAGGCAGACGGTTATATGTGTGTGTGTGTGTGTGTATATCCTGTATACAGCATACGATATATATATATATATATATATGTAAAGAGATTTATTATAAGGATATGGCTTACATAATTGTAAGGGCTGGCAAGTCACAATTCCATGGGGCAGGCCTGAGCTGGAAGAGTCTGGCCAATAAGAGTCTCCATAGGTTGGAAAGTCAGGGAGGAGTGGAGGGTGTTGTCTTGTGTCAGAAATCCTTCTTCCAGGAACCCTCACATAAGGCTCCACCTGACTGGGTGAGACCCACCCACATTATCAAGGTCAGTCTCTTTATTAAAGTCAACTGCTGGCAGATGCTAATGCCATCCACGAGCTCTCTCCACAGCAACATGTAGGCCAGTGTTGTTGACTAACCAACTGGACACCATAACCTAGCCAAGTTGACACATAGAATTAACCTTCACAGGTCTCTATAGGATAGATTCCTACAGGTTCATTTTTGGTGATGTTAAGTTTGACATCTTGGTTAAAGTGATATCTGCCAGTTTTCTCCAGAATAAAAATACCTTTTCTCCTGTGTAAATTAATGAGTAATCTATAAGGTGATACTTTCCTGCCCATGATAATTCTTTAAACTGTGTTTTCTAAAATGAGTGAGGTAGCTCTTAAAATGACAGTGCCAGAGAAGCAGGCCTTTCTCCAGGGCCAGGACTGGGAAGGTGGTGAGGCCCCCCAGATGTAAAATGGAAGGAGGTACCTACTGGGTCAGCCCTCAGAACTCACTCGCCTGATCCTAGTCTCAGTCCTGCTTCTTTTAGTTTTCTTTTTGCTCCATGTGCTTCAAACATACATAAATTTTGTTCAGATACCGCTGGCAGGATCATTCCTAATTTTCTCTGAATTTATCATTCTTATTGTATTGTAGCTCATTAATTTGGCTAATATAAAATGTTTACCATTGGTTTTCTTAGATCCTTAGATATATTAACACTTTGTTTAAAAATACAAATCAGATGGAATGTGTTTGTATGTTTGAGGAATTGAGTATATATTTTTGAGTGTTTTTTTATAGTGTTTTAAATGGGAGTTTCAAAATCGTAATAACAATTAAACATTAAAAAAAAAAACCAACAACTACTTCAGGCAGAATTGCTAGTGCAAAACATTCGTGTATGTGTTTAAAATGTTACGATTGCCAGTTGGCCTCCATGGAGATAGTAGCTTTTTTTGTTCTTGCTTTTTGGGTGCATGGCTGGGAGATTGAACCCGGGGCTCCCACATGGAAGGCAAGCACCCAAGAGATAGTAACATTTTATACATCCACTAATTTTGTACAAAAATACCTATTTCCCCCATACCTTGTCTAAAAGTTGTCAAACTTTTTGTTTGTTGCTAATCTGTTAGATGAGAAGTTGTATATCATTATAATTTTATTTTGCATTTTTCTGATGAGAAAATAGAGCATTTCTTCATATTCTTAAGAGTCATTTATGAACAAACGGTTGTATCCTTTGCCTATTTCTTAGGTTGGCAATCTTTTTCTTATTGGTATGCAGTGTTCTTTATATATTAAGGAAATTTGCTAATTGGGTGTAATGTATGTTACGAATATTTTCCCCAATCTGTCATTGTTCTTTCGACTTTATTATTTTTCCGTTCAGAGAGTTTTGATTTTCATATAAGAAGATTTTTAATATTTTCTTTCATGACTTTTAGGTTTTGTTTCATATTATTTTCTTCTCTCAGTCTTTTCTTTTCCTGGGTTTTCTTCTAATATTTTTACTTTCTACTTAATACATTAAAACTTTGATCCAACCTGTCATTATGTGCCTCTAGTGGGACATTTCCAGCTCCAGTAGGTTCTTGCCAAAAATGTTTTACCTCACTGTAATTCTGAGGAGACAATTGAACAAATCTAGATTGGGGAACATTCTAAAGACAACGGTCCTGGACCCTTAAAAAATATTAGTGTCGTGATAAACAAAGAAAAGCTGGCGAGCCATTCAAGACTGAAGGATGGCATGGCAACCAAATGCAATTGGTGTCCTTGACTGAACCTAGATTAAACACTAGATACAGAGTACAAGGGTAGTTTAATGGTAGAATTCTCACCTGCCATGTGGGAAACCTGGGTTTTGTTTCTGTTTTTTTTTTTTGCATGGACGGGCTCTGGAAGTTGAACCCACGTCTCTGGCTTGCCAGGCGAGAATTCTTGCCACTGAGCCACCATTGAACCTCCCAATTTTATTTTTTTTGCCTGATCTGGAAATCGAACCTGCATCTCCCACATGGAAGGCAAGCATTCTACCACTGAACCACCCATGCACCCAGAGACCCACGTTTAATTCCTGGCCCATGCACTCAAAAAAAATTCAACAAATGATGCTGTAATAATGGGCTACTCACCTGGAAAAAAAAATAAAAATGACCCCCACCACACAGCATACAAAAATAAATAAATAAACAAACAAAACCCACCAAAGTTAATCGGGACCCTTGATCAGATCCTGGATTAAACATCAAATGATTAAAATCTGAATTAAAAACCTGTAACGGGCAATTTGGAAGTGATAGGAAATTGAGGAAATTTAGATATGAGTTGTACATCAGAGGACATTACTGGACCAATATTAAATTCCTTGGTGTGAAAATGATATTATGTTTATGTAGAAGAATGTCCTTAAGAGATATATGATGTCTGTAACTTACTTTCAAATGGTTGGGGAAGGAAATAGTATCTCCACATAAACCCTCCACAGAGAAGCACCAAGCGGTCAAAGTTAGCCATTCGTGACTCCGGGGACAGGGCATTTGGATGTTCATTGTACTCTCATCTTTCAAGTTTTCTGTGGCTTTGAAAATGTACAAAATAAAAAGGTAAGAAGAAGTAAAACCACCTTTGTTCCATCTGGAGTTTATTTTGGTTGTGGTCCCCTTGGCTTTGCCCGGCTCTCTTGTCCTGGATTCCTGGTTTCTTTCCCTTTCTCTTACAGCATGTTCAGCCTTCTCTCTGAGTTATTCTTTTGTGGACTTGAAAGTTTTTTATGGGCAAGTTATCTTTTGGTAGATTTATATAACTTTTCTGGAAGCAAATTTCTCCTGTATGTTGATACCTGTATTTTTTTTTTTTAACATTCCATTATGTGCTCCAAGTAGATTTGCAAAGAACTTTAGTTGTCTGGGATTTAAACAAAGTCTTAATCCTCACGACTACCATGGAACTAATATGTAGTATAATCGCCCTCTCTCTGTGTACCTTGACATAAACTTTTTCCTTTTCAGCTGAGGGGTTTTGCCGGAGGACAGTTTCTGCTTGTATTCTGTGGATGTAGGCTTTTAAAAAGTCTGGTTCCATTTTGTGAAGTGTGACAGTTTTGAGTGATGATAAATCCCAGAGTGATTTGAAGAGTGAATAAAGAAGCATTTGCAGAGTCCCCTTGGGGGAATGGCAAGTGTGGGGGAAAATTCAACTTCCCCATTTGGAGAATTTCTGATATTCTCACAAGCGGTGGGGACAACCAAATCAATAGGCTGAGCCCTCAATCTTGGGGTCCACCCCTGTGAAGCTTATCCCTGCAAAGGATAGGCTAAGCCTATTTAAAATTAGGCCTAAGAGTCACCCCCAGAGAACCTCTTTTGTTGTGCAGATGTGGCCTCTCTCTCTGTAAGCTTCCATGGCAAGTGAACTTACTGCCCTCCCCCCTCCACGTGGGACGTGACTTCCAGGAGTGTAAACCTCCCTGGCAACGTGGACAGAAATCCTAAAATAAGCTGGGACACAGTTTCAATGGATTGAGAAAACCTTCTCTACCAAAAGGGGCAAGAGAGAAATGAGACAAAATAAAGCGTCAGTGGCTGAGAGATTACAGAGTCGAGAGGTAATCCTGGAGTTTATTCTCATACATTATATAGATATCCCCTTTTTAGTTTATGGTGTATTAGAGTGGCTAGAGGGAAGTGCCTGAAACTGTAGAGCTGCTACAGTAAGCCATGTTTCTTGAAGATGATTGTTAATGATACAGCTTTCTCAGTGTAACTGTGTGATTGTGAAAACCTTACGTCTGATGCTCCTTTTATCTAGGGTATGGACAGATGAGTAAAAAATATGGATAAAAAATAAACAAGTAATACGGGGAACAAAGGTTAAAATAAATTGAATAGATTGAAACACTAGTGGTCAATGAGAGGGAGGGGTAAGGGGTATGGTATGTATGAATTTTTTCTTTTTTATTTCTTTGGCTGGAGAGATTTAAATGTTCAAAAAATATGATCATGGTGATGAATACACAACTATGTGATGATGTTGTGGGCCATTGATTGTACACTATTTATAGAATGTTTGTATGTTTGTTTGTTAAGGTTTACAATAAAAATATTTTTAAAAAAGAAAAGACTGAACGGTGTTAACAAAGCATTAATAGCTTTTGTTCTGGGTGGCAGGGTCGTGAGTGTGTGTTCTAGTATTCTCTGTGAAATA
This sequence comes from Tamandua tetradactyla, assembly GCF_023851605.1. Classification (NCBI taxonomy): domain Eukaryota; kingdom Metazoa; phylum Chordata; class Mammalia; order Pilosa; family Myrmecophagidae; genus Tamandua; species Tamandua tetradactyla. The sequence continues at coordinate 215,609,059 of NC_135328.1, forward strand.
CTGTTATATGTTGTTAAAATTTCTCTAAATAAAAACATTAACAAAAAAAAAAAGAAACAGTCTTGGGTGAGTAGTTGGCCTGTAAAATCAAGAGTCATCTCATGTGCGGAGCCCCGACAGGCCTACTTTGCCATGAGCTTCTGGTCTCCTTCAGTGGTTTGGTGACTAATGGTTTTGTGGCTTTGGGAACAGGGGCTGTAATTACAAATGGATGATGGGGATTTGGCTTCTGAACTGGTCTGTTAGGGTGTGCCTGGTTCTGGGTGTCCATGTACCCATTGGGAATGGAGATGGTCTGTTTCTTGGACAATGGCCCCCTTGTCCTTGAAGCCCACTCCAGCAGCTGGCCTAAGCTTTTCCACAGTGGCCCTGGTCTTAAGTAAACCCACCAAGTGACTTTGGGTGGATCCCCGCTGTGATAGGTGCTGTGTCTCCTGCCTTCTCCTCCCCAGGCCCCATAGTTCCTGTTCCATCAGGAGTTTTCATCCTGAGGCTACATCTCCCCCCTCCCCTCCCCAGCCCCACGAGTTAATTGAATAACCACATGGCAGAATCTGAAGTTGTCTTTGTTTAAGACATTTTGATAGCCAGCTTGTTAAACCTTTTTGGAGGAAGGAAACTGAGTCCCCAGCAGCCTCTTAGGGGGAGGTTTCCGCCTTCTTTGGGTTATTTTCTGCTGGGGGCGAGCTGGAGGGGAAAAGAGAGGGACAGTCACACCCCTGTGTAGTAGGACAGAAGCAGTTATCCAAACAAACAAGCCGGCTGACTGTACTGGTGGCCTGGGAAAAAAAAAATCCTTGAAATTTATAGCCAGGATGACTAGGTTTGAGAGATAAACAGACACACCTGTGTTTTAAAGCAAATTAGCAATATTTCTATGCTGAGAAGCTATAGAAAAGAGGCCCTAAAACTTGTGTTCTTAAGAGCTTGGCAGGAAGATATTTTACCATGGGGTTGGCGGGTAGAACCTCCCAGCTGGGTCCCGGGCGACAGGGACCTTGAGAAGGAGGCTGGCTGTGGAGGCGGGAGGTGCAGACGGCCACCCCTGCAAGCCCATCCTGCAGTAGACCTATTGATTCTCTGTTCTAACCCTCACAGCAGGAAGCAGAGGCTTTCCGGGCCCTGGGATTGGGAAGGATGCAGGGAACCTGGTTCAGGAAGCTCGTTTATCTGCACCAATTCTAGGACACTTTAGTGGAGAAAAAGCAATGGGGGAAGTGGAGAAGCAAAGGGAGAGGATCTGAGTGGGTTGGAGATCCTCGAGCAGGACAGCCTTGTCGCTGGAGAGTGTGCGGTGACCCTCCAGCCCAGGGAGGGCCGGGTTGGGTGTGCCTCTGAGGACAGGGATGGATGGCCCTGGGTGCGTGAGGGTGTGTGAATGCATTGGTAATGGTTCTCAGTAAAAGGTCCTTTAGTCAGCTGGCTGGGAAATGTGACCCGTATTCTGATAAATAAATAGCACAGCATAGAATCAGAAATTAGAGCACAGGTTACCAGGGGTGGAGTAGAAGTGGGAAATGGGACAGTATGGCTTAATGAATGTAGAGTTTCTGTTTGGGCTGATGGAAAAGTTTTGGTAATAGATGGTGGTGATGGCAGCACAACAATGTGAACATAATTAATACCATTGAATTGCAACCTTGAAAGTGGTTAAAATGGGAAGTTTTATGCTGTGTTTACCACAATAAAAAAAATTTTAAAAGCTACCGATAGAACTGTACAACACAGAATTAACCCTAATGTAAATAATAATGGTTCATCAATTGTAAAAAATATGCCATATTAACACAAAATGTTAATAATGGGGAAAACTGTAAGGGGCTATATGGGAACTGTACTTTAGGCATGATTTTTCTGTAAACCTACAAATGCTCTAAAAATTAAGAAGTAATAAAAAATAAATAAACAGCACAGCATAGGTCACCCCCCCCTTTCCTCTTTAAAATAAAACCAAAAACATGTAGATGTCCTTATTTAATTAAAATGTTAAATTGTGACTCCCCAAGGCAGGGTGGTTGGCATAGCTGTGGACAGTGGGGTCGACAGCTTCCATTGGTTGAAGTTTCTGTTGTGGCCTCATTCTCTGTTGGCCACCCAAGGTCCGTGAAGCCTCCCGGCCAGGCCCATCCTTTAGATTATTAGTCTTGGAACAGGTCCTTCCAGCCTGAAGTTGACTTAAGCTTGGGCTCTAAAATGATGAGCCAGAAATGCAAATGGAGCTTTCCCTTGGGGGGCTTCACTAGCATGCCAGGGCGCATCTGGTGTTAATCCAAGTCACTAGTAGGAAAGCTGACCTTCTGCCACCACTTCTCACCCATGCTTTTTTGACTCCCTTGCTTGCAAAGCTTCCTGCCAGGTGCATAGCCTGTGGGGAAGGTCGGCCCACCCGGCAGTCCTTGTGCCAAGGATGGGGGCTGCACCCATGAGAGAGTGGGGCTCTAGCCCTTACACTCAGTTATGCATAGATGGGAGCTGTGCATTCTGCACCATCCATCCTCTGCAACCTGCCGGAGGCTGAAGGTCATGGGTCGGATTGAATTAGAGGAAAATCCGCAGCCGGATTGTGTAGGCGCACTGGTTCCTGACTTCGGCTTTCAGGCTCTGACTTGGCCAGCTTTTAGAGCTCCAGCTGTTCTCTGGGAAGAAAAAAGAAACTGTTTTAAAATTAGGCCGAAAGTGCCTTTCTTCCCTTCTGTCCTTATTCTCCTACTGCGTGGAGATAAAACCACTGCCTGGCTCCTTGGTCAGAAGGACGGGGCCTGCTGACCTCACCCGGGATGAGAAGGTCCTGATGGGGAGGTCCTGGTGTGGCCAGCAGGGACCATCTAAAAGTACCACATTCCTTTCCTGTGGGCATTGTTCTCGGCTGAATTGAAAGAGCTGTCAAGCAGGCAAGAAGAACCAGAAGTTCTAAACAGATGCCTTATACCAATCCAGTTATATAATACATACACACCGGCTCTTTACATTCTTTGATGTCTTAAAATTATCCCAGGGGAGGATACCTTAAAGCTGGGGAGTTCCCAAGTGAACCCATCTCTGGCTCCTCATCTTTTCATTCGTTCCGCCAACATTTATTGAACCCTAGCCATGTCTGGTTGTTATATCCATCAGAAACAGAGCCTGGAACCCTAAAAGCTTTTCCAAACCCACAAAAACATTGGAAACTCGAGAAAAAGGATCAGCTCCCTCTACTCTTACTGAATTATATGAAAATCATATTTGATGAGAGATGTCGGGAATTTTAATATGTCTCTGAGAATAAAGCTGCCTGGGTCTTAAAACCACCCTGTGGTCTGCCCTCAGAGAACTCTCAGCCGAGTGGTGGAAGCAGACAGGCAGACACCCAGATGCAGTACCGTGGGTGGTGCTGCAAATGGAGGAAATTTAGGCAGATGTGAAGACACACATCTCAAGGAAATGACTTAGCAGAGAAGAATGAGCAGGTCTTGTTCTTGCAAATAAGAGTGAGAAGGGCACATCAGACAGGAGGCATAACATGTACAAAGGCTCAGAAATGTGGAGGGAGCCTGGTGCCTAAGGCGACCTTGAGATGGCCGGAGCAGGGTTTCTCAGCCTCGGCGCCATGGGCTTCTGGGGTATGTATTCTTCATGGATGGGGCGATTTTGGCATCGTTGGATGTTTAGCAGCATCCCTGGCCGCTGCCCAGTAGCAGCCGCTCAGTCATGACAACAAAAAATGTCTCCAGACATAGCCACATGTCCCCTGTTGGACAAAACCACCTTGAGGACCACCACCACGGAGGGGATGTGATGCAGGGCTGGGTCTGACTGCTGGGCCTGTGCTGGGCCTTGGAGAAGCTGTCTTGAGGCAAGTTTGTGCTTTGCCGTTTCCTCTGAGATGCCTGCTCTGGAGCAGTATGGTTTGTGCAACGTGCCTGCAGGTCTGTGAAGTGAGAACGGCTTGTGGGACTTGCTTGGTAGGAGTAGGGGGTGTCATCCAGGCACCAGCATCAGGCAAGGGATGGAGGGCGCAGACCCAGGGACCCCTGCAGGGCTTGGCAGGCACTCTTCTCCCATCTCAGTGCCTGTGTCTTTGCCCTGGTGGTTGGGACAGCAGGGCTTGGGGCAAGGGCAGGCTGGCGCTGGTTGTCGTGGGGGCTGTTTTGAATCACATCAGGTGGGTATTTTGCTGCTTCCAGAACATCCACCGACTGGACTTCATTAGAGGGGACGTGGGCACCTAGTGAGATCGGCAGCCTGGCCTGTGACTTGTTGAAGGGTTAAAGCTGAGAGGCAGGTCAGGGGCCTGATCACCCCTGTCCCCGCAGACCCGCCACCAGCAAGGAGAAGGCCCGTCCATCTGGACTCTTTTGCTAACCTAGCTCGGGGTGGCCTACCAGTGGCTAAGTGGGGTGACCCACGATAGGACAGACAGGATGCTGCATATCAACAGGCCTTTGCAGTGGTGGGGAGGACTGCAGGCTTTTTCCTGTTACCTTGCATTACCATTTCCAAATGGCTTTTTAATTATCTTCCAACTTTAAGCTTTGATTTAAAATCTACAGAAAAGCTGAAAGAATAGTATTGTGATACCCATTTACCTAGATACACCAACTATTAATATTTTGCCTTATTTGCTCAGCTGTTCCCTCCCTCTCTGTACACACTTTTTTCTCAGTCAGTTGAGAGGAAGTTGTAAGCACTGAAATACTTCACCCTTAAATACTTCAGCCTGTATCTCTTAAGAACAAGGATATTTTCCAATGTAAAATAATATAATTATCACACTCAATAACTGTAACATTGATACAATATTATTCTCTAATAAATACTCTCTATTAAAATTTTCCCAGTTGCTCAGTAATGGCCTTTATGGCCTAGGCCACCCCCTTTCCCCAGCTGTTACGCTGCCTTATCTTCACTTCTGTTGGTTCTTCAGTTGGTAGTAGTGTGGGGCTCTGGCTTTCTTTCTTTCTATAAGGTGGATTTCATTTATTTAAGTATGGTGAAAATGCCTCTTTTGGTGTCTGAGCCAGAGTGGGCCGGTACCATGCAGGGAAAGCATGGCTTCAAAGCCAGGTTCTGCCCTTAATAGCTTCGTGACCTTGGGCAGGCCACTTCCCCTCTCTGGGCCTCAGTCTACTCACCTATAAAATGGGAATAATTCCTACCTTGCAGGCTTGTTGCGAGGAGTAAAATGAGACAGTGCACCACATACTGACCATTACTGGCGCTATGCCCTCAGAAAATGCTCCAATAGCAACATAATTATTACTGTTCTGCCAGGGTGCCTGCCTCGGGAGAGCAGGAAGGAGCTTGGAGCAGGCTTGGAGCAGGCTTGGAGCAGGCTTGGAGCAGGTTTGGATTGGATGGGTGACCTGGGGGCACCCTTTGTATTCAGGCTCGTCCCTTGAGCTCCCTGCCGCATCTTGCAAAACCCCTGACTCTCCAGGGCCGCTGTGAGGGGGCCTGCCAGGCCAAGCCGAACTCTGGCGCAGCCCGTTCTGGACGCTGAGCCAGCGCTGGGCTGGGGAGGCTGCAGCATGGAGCGTGTTAATTAAGGCTGCTGCTGTGAGGCCTGAGGACGGGAGCTGCCGCTTAATTACAGCAGGGGAGCTGTGGACGTGCTCCGGTGGCCCAGCTGTGGCGCGGCGCCACGTGGTGTGACTCCCAGCAGGCCCGGTCCCGGTCTGGAACTTGGTTCTCTGCATTTGCTTGGACACCAGAGAGCATGTGGCATCATGTTAAGAGCCCATGGCCTGGGTTTGAGTCCCACCCCAGCAAAGTCTGGCTGGGGAAGCATGGGCATGTTATCCTACCACCCTGTGCCCTGTGCCCTCATAAACCGCATAGGGTGGTTTGTGGTGAAGGCTGGGCGACTTAATATATGAGTTGAGAGCAGCACTGGGCAAACAGTAAGCCAGAAATGTGTGCAAGCTGTCTCTCTAAAGCAGCAGTTCCCAACTAGGGGTTTCTTTTGCCCTGCAGGGGACACATGGCAATGCCTAGAAAGATTTGGGATTGTGACAATTTAGAGGGGTGCTGCACGTGTCTAGTGGGTTGAAACAGAGGAGCTGCTCAACAGCTGGCGGTGCTCAGGATGCCCCCCACCCCCCAACAGAGAGTCATCCACTTCCAAATGTCCGCAGCACCAAGGTTGAGAAGCCCTGCTTTCAAGCAAGTGAGGGTCAGCCCGCCCAGGCACTCTTCACCCCAGCCATTCCTTTGAGCCACTTGGGCACTGCTAGGTGAACAGGGAAGAAAAGGGGGAGGAAAGGAAGCAGTTAATGTTTAAACCCTTCATTTCTTGGTGTTTAACTTTACCAACCACTCCCCCGTCCCCATCCTGTAATGTAAAATATCAGTTACATTGTCTGTGTCATCTTCTGAGTTGAACTATTAGCAATAGTAATGACTGTTGTGGAGTGCTTACTATGTGCCAGACAGGTAAGTGCTTGATATGTGCCCTCATTTCATTTTCACAGTCAGCCCTTGAGGCAGGCACCTCACAAGCCCCTTTTGGCAGATGGGGAAACTGGCACTTGGAGATGGAAAGGGCTCTAAACTGTCCAAAATGCAACACCTTACCTTCCCCCAAACTGCTCCATCCACCTCTGCCCCATCTCAGTTGATGGGAATGCTGACCTTCAGTAGCTCAGCCTCAAAACCTGGGGAACTGCCTGCCCCCACCCACTCATACCCCACTCTGGGGCCACTGGCGAGGCTCTGCCTACCCACACAGCTGTCCGAAGCCTAGCCTCCCCGCACCCCTTCTGCCACCTCCCTCACCCAGAGCACCAGCCTCTCCCACCTGGTACCCCCGCCTGGCCTTGTGCTCCATAGCCGCTCTCCATTTTGGCACTCATGTGGCCCCGGTGAGACCAGATCCCACCTAGCCTCTGCTCACAGTCCTGCAGTTGCTTCCCTCCTTGCCAAGTCGAAATCGGGAATCTCACGGAGGCCAGACCCCCACTTTTGCTTTGCTCTGCCTGTGCACATGGATGGGTTTTCTCGCTTTTTCTCAGCAGCCTTTGTGTTTGGACAGCTCCCACATAGGTCCCTGTCCATGCTCCAGAGTTCCCTGGGGGTCCCAGCCCCCCCCCCACATCCTATTGAAAGTTGCCCTCTTCACCCCACCCTCCTGCTCCCCTTAACCCTGCTTGGTTTACCAGAGACCTGCCACCTTCTTCCATGCTGTATTATCTACCTATTGATTACCTTTTGATTATTATCCATTGTCTCCTCACTAGCATGCACATAGGGCTTGTGACTGCTTTTTCTCTGACATCTCCTGGGACATGGTAGGCGCTCAGTGAACTCAGGAGCCTGCCTGAGAAACCATCCATCGTCTGGTCCCCTTCCCCGGGGGCCCTCCCCATCTCCTCTCCCTATCAAGTATCCATCTCCTCAGAAGACCCCTGTCCTCTTGGTGGCTTGCAGTTGCCTCTTGACCAGGGCTTGATGCTCCCACTTGGCAGGTGGGACCTTCATTAGCATGGAAACATTTAAAACAGGCTCTAACATTTTCTCCTGTACTTTCTGCCCCAGCCACAGGCCCCATCTGTCCCCTGAATGCGCTGTGCATCCTAGGACATGCCCTCCTTTCTGGGCAGCCCACCTCACTAATCCTCCCCTTTACTCCTGTCGTTCCTTCATCCCAAGGCCCCCTTCCCCTGGCTTCCAGGCCTCGGGACCTCCAGAAGTGCCCTTGATGTTTTCCAGCTCTGGCTGGTCACCATGTTCTCTGATCCTGCCTCCAGAACCTTTGTAGATGCTCCCTAGAGTGCAGAATTTTTCTGAAAGCCCTCCTGCCTGTGTCTTCCTCTGCTTTCTAAGCCCCAGCCAGTCCTAGCCATCCAGCCTGCTCTCTGGGCCTCCCCTACCCTTCACAGCCACAGCTGCTGTCCAGGCTCTCACATGTCCCTCCTGCCATTCTACCTGTCAGGATGCCCCCAAGCCCTACTACCCCTCACCATCCTTCTCCAGCACCCCCAGTCCGGGTGCTCCCATTAGGTCAGCGAAACATCTTCTTCTGTGTTCCCTTGCTCCCCTCTCTCTATTCAGCTCCAGCCTCTTCTCCAGGCTGCAGCCACACTGATTGTGTCTCAAACTTGGCCATCTCCCTGTGGCCTAAATGCCTCATCTCATTCACTTTAAAGACCAAAGTGGTCCTGCTTCCCCCGCCCCCACCCCACCCCCAAGCATGGAAGCTGAACCCAACCCTACTCTTCCTCATCCTTCAGATCCTAACTCTGGGGAGGCTGCCTATCCCCCAGGGCCAGGTGAGGCTCCCTCTGTGGCTCTCAGGCCACCTTGTGCTCACCTTCCATATCATTTATCACATGTCTGAGGACAGATTTACCTGGGGGATGATTAATTAATGTCTACCTCCCCCACTCTCTGGGGACCCTCCCCATATGTGGACCAGGTCTGCTTTGTTCACCTGTGTATCCTCAATGCACAGCACAGGGCCTGGCATATAATAGACATAATGGGCATTCAGCTGGTGTTTATTAAGTGAATAAATGACCTTCTTTGCCTTCTGAAGTGTGATTCCTGTGACAGCAATGCTTTTTCCCTTCCTCCCTGCCCCATGAACTCCTATTCATCCTTCAAAACCCAGCTCCCATGCCTTCTCCCTGGTACCTTTGGTGACCTCCCTCTCTTCTCTGCTCTCGCCAAATTTTGTGTACACCCTCCCTTGGCCACTCTATCCTGGGCTCAGGCACATGACTGGCACACAGGAAGTGGTCGTGGCTTCACATGGTATTTCTTTTGGGCCATCAACATGTATCATTGGTTCTTCTCTTTCTGGTGCAGTATGCTTTCCTCAGCTGGTCAGTCGACTTCTGACAGGCAAGCTCAGTGTCCTGCCGGCCTCGGCACCACTTCCTCCCAGGCCTGGCTCAGTCTTTGCACCCCTGGAAAGTCCAAGCAGTGTCTACTTGGGGTAGTTTGAGAGAGGCCTTGGCGTCCTTATCTTATTCCAGACCAGCTACAGCTTGGGGGCCCAGTACAGAGCCCCTTGTTCAAACGGATTAAGCATTTCAGCACAATGACAGTAGAGCCCTAAACTGAGTGGGGGGCCCTGTGACAGAGAATGTGATCTCCTTTTTACCATCTGGCAAAACAAAGGCGGGAGAAGGGGAGCGGCCCAGCTCAGGCCGCACAATTGCTCAGTGCTGGGCTGCACTAGAAACAGAATCCCACTTCAGGAGCCGGCCTGTGGTCCCCCGGGTTTGGGAGCCTAAGTTTCTTCCTCTTTATACTGGGAGTATTGATCTGATGGGTTATAGAGGGCTATGAGTCCCTGGAGTGCCTGCCATCAGGAGCATGACAGCATGCTTTTCCCCTAAAGTCGTAATACAGAAGTTCCTGGCGGGTTCTTGGAGGTCTGAGCCCCGAAGATAACTGGCTATCCTGCTCAGTGAAGAAACTGAAGCCCTTTAGAAGCAGGAGAAGGCTGGCTTTTTTCATCTCTTTTTGAAGGAATGTAGGGACTTGGGTGGAACATTCCCCAGGGTTGCTCCGTATTCCAGTGCTTTGATATTGAACAGAATAAAAAGAGCAATTAGTCACTCTAACTGGCCCTTGCTGTAGGGGTGATTTGGGGGGGAAGATGGTGATGATAGGTGACTGCTCCCAAAGCATCCTCTGGCTGAAGGGACCACAGAACAGAGACTCAGAGGTTTAGAGTGTCTCCCTTTAGTGTGTGTGGGGGTGGGGGTAGGAGTGGAGGGTTTTAAAATCTCACCTTATCTGGGAAACACATTTTCCTCAGCTCTTTGGGTAAGTGAGCCGCTTTCTTTGCGGAAGTCTTTGAAGACAGAGGAAAAGACTTTTCAGAAGAGGTTTCTCAAAATATTGTCTGCAGCCCTCCAACGCCAGCCAGAGTCCCCCGAGGCCAAGTATTTAAAAAGCACATTCCAAGACCTACCTCTGACTCTGTCCTCCCTGCTGGGCTGAGAGCTGGGGGTCAGCCTTTAAACCTGGTACCCTAGGGGAGGTGCAGGCTGGAGAGGGCCAGAGTGGGGGCAAGACTCCCTGTCTGCCCCCAACTGCCTCTCCCTGTGCTTTCTGCTGTAACTGTGGCCCAAATAACGAGATGGTGGGGTGGAAGCCAAAGCAAAGAAGGCAATGTACATTGATTTCTGGAGGAGGTGTGATTGGGGCAAGTAAACAGGTAGCCAGATGAGTAGGCTTGTAAATTAGCTGTAGCTGTGTTATGTGTGTGTGTGTAGCATGTCTGTGTTAGTTTATATTTACACAGACAGCTGCACTTGTTCACTGAGTACACAAACACATATGAATGACCATCTGACCCAAGGCAGCAGCATGCTGGCATACCTGGGCCTTACTCATTGAGTGGTGGGTAGAAGGCGATCTTGGCCATGTGTCCTGGGGTGATTCATTTTGGTCCCTGATATTTCAGACAGCAGGCTGTCAATTAGCTCTAGTGACTAACCCGGGGGAGGTGGGGGTGTGGTGACCTGCTTTGGCCAGGAATGACAGGTGAGCAAAGCTGCAGTCAGCACCTTGCCGCAGAGCTGTTGGTGCAGGTTCCCCGCGCTGGCCAGACACACAGGTATTTCTGGGCCAGGGCAGGCCTGTTGCCATGAGCTGTCCTGGATCCTCACGTGGGGCGTGGGCTCTGGGTTCGACTCTGGCCGCTGTGGGGCCCTCCCAGCTCCTCATGTGACTGCTCCTCTGTATTCCCACAGGACGACACCTTCTTATTTCTCCCTGGCCACAGCCCTGCCCGTGTCACAGCTGAGCACCTGTGTGCCTGAAGTTAATTTCCAGAGGCAGGTAAGGACCCTAGGGAAAGGGCTGCTAATGTGGCCATAGATGGGGGGTGGGCGTCTTGAGGCCCTGGGTGCCCCCAGGATGCCAAGGGCTATCCCAGAGTTGACGCATCTCAGGTTTCCTTTCCCCATCATCCCCAAGAATGCCCATTCCCCAGATGTGTGGGCTCTTATGGTAAAGGTTGGAGTACTCCTGGTTTGTTTTAGGCTAAGACAGGTGCAGACTCTGAATTAGCATCACATGTAAACTCTATGAATCATACCATTATATTACATCTAATTTTTGTAAGCTGCAAACCTTGTACAGCATGTAAACATTTAAAATGTATCACGATTTATTTTTAAATGAAGTGCTGAGACCCACAACCCCCGGGCAGAGGTGACCCTGCAGGGCTCTCCTGCTGTCAGGCTCAGCTGAGGTTGCTCGGGATCTCCCTGCAGGTGCAGGGTCTCCTTGGGTATCAGTGAATATTCGGATTTATATAAATGTGGGTGCTCGAGTAACATTAACTTCAAGTTTATAAATAAAAACGAGTACAGGCGGCTGTTTGTCTTCGGGGCCACTTGGGCCTGCCAGAGGGAGGCCAGTTTTCAGAGCTGTTCACCCAAACAGGTGGCTTTTCTCAGATGGAGACCCACGCGGGCACCGAGCCTGCAGCCGCTGCTGCTGCATGCTGTGCTCAGCAGCCAGGTTCTGCACCTTCCTCCGGCAACGCCTCCCTATTTTTCTACAGTGAGGTAAATTACTTAAAAGCTGGAAAGCCCATATTGGTGGAGGTGAGACCACCCAGAGGCTGGCCAGAGAGTGGCGTCTGAGGCTGCCTCCCACAAATGACCTTGCGTCTCCCACAGAGGTCCGGCGCGCGTGGCCTCTCGCACCGACAGGGGCCCTTTTGTCACTTTGTGTGGGTCCTTCACCGTGGTTGGGAGCTGCTTTCTTGGGTCCTTCCCTCCAACAGAGACCTGGGCCCAGAGCCGACAGGAAAGCATGTGGGGTGGGGGTGGCACGCCTGAAGTGAATGCCTGCTCCCCTGTGTCTCATCATTGCATCTACCCTGGGCTGTCAGGACTTCCTGGGATGGCGCCCACGTCTCACAGGATACACGGGCTCTGTGGCGGGCCGTTCAGCCACCGACCACGCTGCTCAGCCTGTGGGTACTTGCCTCTTTCTCTTGTCTCATTTTTCATTTTTTGGCCCATCTATGCCTCTCCCTAGTCACCTTGCAGAATGCTATGTCTTAAGAGAGAGAATAGTTTCAGCCTGGAATGGCTGACACTGAGGGACTTTCTTAGGATGTAGAATGGAAGCACTGCCATTTTTTAGGGGCTGGGATATTGATTGGGGGATCATCTGGAAGCAATGACGAGCTCATGTCCAAGGCCCAGGTGAATTATAAGTGTGTCTAAATTACTTGCAGTTTGAGCTCAAGTAAGTTAAACACATCTAGTGGTGCCCAGTTATTGACCCCTAAGGGGAGAATAAGAATCCTCAAGTGTAGTTAATCTCATGCTCATCGGAATTGGGGTGAGAATTTAATAGCAGGTTTGCATGGACAGGCAGCCACCCCAAACATACTTTAGTAAGACCTGTAGCACACCAGCATCTGAAATGTCTGTGGTGCTTGTGTTGATTATGATTGATTCTTTTCCATTATTAATTTTCTTCCTATTAATAATACCCTTGCTGCAGGTTCTGTGTAGGGTGGAATTATATAAACCGGTCATCGTGTTTCTGGTCTATTTGGTTTGGAGCATGAAGGACAGGGGCTTGTGCCTAGGGCCCCATTCTGGCCTAGATCCAGCCCAGGGAACATCCTCTCCGTTAAGCACAGGGTGGAATCAACTCTTAGCTAGAGCTAGAAGGATGGCAGAGAGCCAGTTTTAGGAGGGCCAGAAGTATTCCTTGAAGCAAGAAGAGTCAGTTTAAGGAATGGTTTCTGCGAGGCAAGCGGGTAGAGGTGAGAGTAACCTGGCCCCAGCCCCCACCTGGGCGTCTGACTGCACCCCAGACCCAAGGCCGGCACACCATAAGCCACCCATAGGCTCCCCGAGTAACCACAGTGTGAGGTCTTGGGCGCCCCTGGAGATAGGACGGCAGAGGACAAGGGCTTGACACAGATCTGTGCAGTGTGATGCCCGGGGGAAGGCATTTCCTGGCTAGGGATTGTTGGACAGAGCAGAATTCTGCTCTAAAATAGATCCCAGGTTAGAAGATGCTGTGGTGTGAAACAGCCTTGAGTGCCTACTGTATGCCAGGACCCGTAGGTGCTGCCGTGATGCACTGTAAAACAGACCCAGATGCTTGCCCTGGAGACCTGGCCCAGGACTGGGGTGTGGCAGGTGACAGTGGGACAAAGCAGGTCCGTGCTCTGCTGGACCTGCTCGGACCACTCGTCCACCAGCCAGCTGGGAGCTGGGCGGGCGCCCCCCTCAATTCGGGTTCCTTTGCGTGTGGTGACCCCTAGTGGCCGGTCCGTAGCATTCCACAAAATGGGAACAGTGAAAGACTAGCTGTTTTTCCACCCAGAATTGAAGGGCTTTTCCCCTGGAATGCCCAAGCCCTAGCTAGAAGGCTTCAGGAAGCCTTTCACTTGTCCTTTGGATAATACATCTGTCCGAGGCACACCACTTACTCAGGAATCAGAGTCCTTTGAAAAAGTTAATTTCTAAATGTGGTTATGGGAGCCTGGTTAGGTACTTTGGTTAGATACTGGTTAGGTACTTTGGTCTCTTAATGTGATGATGTTTGGTCCTAAATTGATGTAGCTGTTGCCGGGAGGGGACAGCGTCGGCACAGGCCATATCCATCTTCCGTTCAGCCCAGGCTCTGGGGGAATAGGGTAGGAGTGAGGCAGGCACACCGGCCTTTCCAGAGGCGGGAGAGGGACAGTGCACAGGCGCTCAAACCAGATCCTTCCCAAGAGTCAGCCGTGAGACTGACAGGGGGAGCCCAGAACCTACTTCAGAGAGGAAGTGGTCTTCATACTGGGGCCTGAAGGATTAGAAAGAGGCTGTTCCAGGCTGGGGAAACTCCCAGTGCAGAGGCTTCTGGTTCTGGAAATGGACAGGGAGAGGGCCAGGAAGGCAGGAGGGCAGGGCAGGGGAGGGCAGCGGCCAAGCTAGAGGAAGGCAGGCCTGGTGGGGCTCTGGTAAGGACTGTGACGTTTATCTGTTCTAGTCATAAGACTTTTCTGTCACTGTACAGAGAAAAGGATGAGAAAGGAAGTGGGGGATCAGGAGAAGGTGGAGGCCGTGGGAGAGGGGGAAGAGGGCAGCTCCCAGCGTTGGCCACGCCATCTGTGCCCAGGGCCAGGGTGGGGGCCGTGGGCATGTGTGAAAGAGGGCATGCAGCCCCAGACATCCATGCTGGGCAGGCTGGATGAAAGGAGGTGAGAAATGGGGTGAGGATCAGTCAGCTAAAACCAAACTTCCCAGATCTGCTGGGCCAGGAAGTCAGGCTCGCCCACAGCTCAGCGTGCACCCTACCCTCCCATGAGAGACCATTCTTTGGGGGGCGGCCCCTGTTTCCCAGTTGCCAGTTGCTCATTGGACCCTTTTCTGAGCCCAGGTAGAGATGAAAGGGGAACAGACAGAAGAGCACAGGATGACCTGGCAACCTTCAGCACACAGCTGTAACTTAAGCCCCAACTTGCCAGTTTTTTAGTTTATTTTGGGGGATTTGCAGAAGAGGGTCTCATTAGCTTATGGGGAGCAGTTGACAGGTACCCGCAGGGCTGCTGCCATGTGGGGCGCTCCACATTTTGGCATCTGCCCTTTGCGAGGAGAGCTGCCCGGCCGGGAGAGCCTGCTAGTCCGGGGCTTGCAGGCTTCCGAAGGATAGATGGGTGTGAGGAGCCTCCAAGTGCAGCTCCTTGGCAGCGGGGCTGGTAGAGCTCCACCCCCACCAGCTGCTGCGTTATTTCTGACTCATCCAGGAGTTGCAAGTGTGTAACCCAAACCCCTCCATGTGGGCCTCCTTGCTCAGGCTCCTCCTGGAGGGAAGAAACTCCGGGACTTCTCTCCTAGGGCCTTTCGGAGCACCAGTCCCTGGTGCACCTGGATACCCGCTGCAGGAGCCACCCTTTGACAGGTGGGCTGGGCCCGTGTGGGCAGCTCAGCGAGCTAGTGGTTTGTGCCTGCAGCCAGGCCAGCCACTCCCATCGAGGGACTCCTTGGAGCCCAGCCCAAGAGCTAGCCTCTGGAACGCTTCAAGGGCTTCTGCTGAGAGAGCTGCTCAGTGTTTGGGGGCTGGGTCCTGATCTTATGGTTTCTAGAGCTGAAAGCTCCAACCAGCTGCCTCTGATCATGTCACACTAGCTCCAGTGGAAGTTGCTTGCCGTGAGAACCTGGACACTTTGGGATTTTTGCATCACATGCCTTAATTGGAAGAAGTGGCTTGCAGGAGCCTTAGGAAGGGGGTGACTGGAAGGTAGAATCAGAGGTCCCCTCAGTCCTCCTGGCCTGGCAGCTCTGTACACAGAGGTGGCAGAAAGGCCAGCCCTTCTCCTGCTCAGTCTGGCTGGCCAGGCAAGGGGTGATGGAAGAAACAGGCAACTGCCCCAAGCCGTCAGAAACAAACTCCGAAGTATCACTAGCTGCCTGGTGGATCCTCGCAAAGCCTTCTGGCCTCTGGTGGGAGGTGTGGGGTCATCCTGCAAGTGTCTGCATCTAGGGGTGCCCTGTCCTGACCTGACCCTCCAATGTTCCTTTCCTCGCAGCAACCCCAGAGCTGGGCCAAGGGGATGAACCGTGAAGGAGCTCCCGGGAAGAGCGCGGAGGAGATGTATGTTCAGCAGAAGGTCCGAGTCCTGCTCATGCTGAGGAAGATGGGGTCAAATGTAAGTGCCTTTGGGATATCTAACAACAGGACCCCAGGGAGGGACTCCTACTCACCTGGGCAGGGCAGGGGGACTGTGGCCTCTCTGCTGCTGCCTGTGGGTGGCTGTGCAGCCAATCCAGGCCACCAGGAGCAAAGCCCAGGACACTCACTCATCTCGAGGTCAGCATGTCCAGCTCTGTGGCACTGCTGAGAAGTCTTCCCACCCCCATGCTGTGCTTGGGCCGAGAGGCCTTGGCCTTCCTCCCCCAGCCACCAAGAATCTTCTCTCTCAGGTTCGTGTCTGAGGGGCAGCTGGGCAGGACAGGTGCTGAGAACCCAACAAGGGGCAGCAGATGTCCAGGGCCTTCCTCACAATTGCCCATCAGCTCCCCAGGCTGGGCCCTGTATCTTCCTGCTAGTCCTGTGTGCAACTAAATCCAACCTCATTGGATCAGAGTGGCAAGGCCTCTGGACCCTGGGGACCAGGTTTGGGGAGTGGGTGTGGCAGTGAGGAGTGTGGCAATGCTGGAACAAGGGCTTTTAAAACTCTGCCTGAACTTAGCATGGACTGTTCTTCCAGCCACTGGGGTGAGGGGTCAGTTCTCAGGAAGAGAGCCCTGGAGCAAAGGAGGAGGCACCAATCAGGGACCAAACTGGCAGGACTCCAGGGCAGGCATTGCTCCTGGGGAGGAAGTGCCACAGCCCCTCACTCTGTGGCTCTCTCACCCTTGCAGCTGACGGCCAGCGAAGAGGAGTTCCTGCGCACCTATGCGGGCGTGGCCAGCAGCCAGCTCAGCCAGCTGCCCCAGCACTCCATCGACCAGGGTGAGTGAGGGGCCAGGCAGCATGGCCAGCCGAGCTCTGCCAGGGGCATCATGCTGTAGTTCCTTTAGAAAGTGGGGCTCAGCCCTCTTAGATGGGTGATCCATGAGAGAAAGAGAGAGAGTAGACACAGGAGGCCATAGCTCCCTCCTACCCATGGCATCAAGTCCCATGTGCTGAGACCCATGCAAGGGCAGCCACATCCAGGCACAGAGCCTGGAGCCTCTCTAGTCGGTCTATCTCCTTCCCCAGTGGAAGCCAGGGACCCAGTCAAGCAAGTATCATATCCCTTTTAGTGGGATCCCCTTGTAACTACAGAGGCTCTGGTTGCTGCATTTCCTCATTCTTGGCCTCTGTAGTGCCCTGGCCCCTGCCCACCCAGCACCCTGGACAGTGGAGCAGGATTGTCCCTGTGTGTGAGAATGGAGCCGTCCATGCTGGTCTGGGGAGTGAGGCCACCCCTGTGCACCAGGATCACGCCAGCCCTGCTTGCCTGGATGTGGCCGCACAAGCCAGTGGGGCCTGGCTATGGCTGGGAGGGATTCCCAAAAGCCCCAGAGGTTTCTGTATACCCACAGGAGTTGTACCTTACTGCTTATACCTTACTGCTTCTGCGGTTCAGGAGCAGTAAGTCACTGCTCTTGTCCACTCGGCCAGTTGCTGTAAGCCCCAGGGCTTAGGCCTGCAGCCCCAGTCCCCACCTGTGTTCACTGTCTGCCCTCCTGCCTGAGACCAGCGAGACTTGGCCTCCTGGGCTGCTTGTGCTCCTTGGCAGCTTCTCAGAACTCTGCCTTCCAAGTGGACTTATCCTGACACTGTAGCCTTGTAGGCTGTCCATTTTTAATCTTTCTGTGCTTAGTTGGAATTATTGCCCGTAAAATCTTGCATCCTCATGGCATGTCCAGACATGAGCAGTTTCCAGAAGAAGAGTTCAGACGGGTGTGTCTGCGCATCCAGGAGGGTCGTGAGGAGGCGAGCGAGCCTGGCATGTAGGGCTACTTGTCTTCAGGTGACCTAAATCCCCAGGCAGCCCTCGTTCTCTGGGTGTCACGGGAGCTGGTGCCAGGCGTGGGCGAGCCCATGCATCCAACTCAGCAGAAACCCCATAGAGCACCCCCGTGGCCCAGGGCTCAGACAGCCACTCCCCATGCAGTGCCTGCCCAGGTGCACGTGCCCAGGCATGCTGCCTGCGCTGACACAGCAGCCTGTTCCAGAACATACTGATGTTCTGGCGTCCTTCAAGGGGGAGGAGTTCAGGGGTCTATCCCTACCCTCCTTAGGGCTAATCTGAGTTTCCGTCACGGGGCCCACTCGACTGGCTCCTGTACAACATCTACCAGAAACCCATAGGCTTCTGAGCCCCTGGGTGCCCCCTTTCTTCCCCACCTGGTCTTGAGTACCTGCATTAACCTGAATTTGAGCTGTGGTGGTAAAATGGCTCTAATAGAAACTTTTATGGAAAAAAAATCAAAATATGTTTTGAAACAGTGGGTCAGTATAAAGGAGGAAACAATATATACACACCCACAAATGTGTAGGGGAAAAAAGCTGAAAGAATATGTACCAAACTGTTAATAGAAGTTTTTAGAGGAGGTAGGACTATAAAGAGAATTTTCACTTCCCAAGTCACATTTTTGCAAAGCTAAATTTTAGCATTGCACATGTGATTATTTTGTAATGAGGGGAAGTTTTTCTAAAAAACTATTTTTAAGAGAACTCTAATCTTGCTTGGCTAAGCCAATGGTTGAGAGTAAGAATGAGCTCTGCGATTTGTTCAGGCAGGTTGGGGTGACCTCACCTAGCTGTCGTCCTGGCCCCAGGACTGCTGAGCAGTCAGTAGGGAGCCGTGGGCTGTGCAGGTGTGATGTGCTGGCGTGACGGGCTGGGTCTCGGAATCCCAGTCCCGCTGGGTGTGGGGCCTCCATGGGGCCATGGGCCAGACTCATATCCTTCCCTCTCCAGGAAGGGGGCTCCTTGAGCTGAACCTGGAGCCAGGGAGGAGTTGCTAAGGAGAGGGGTGCCAGGCGTGGTTCTCTCCTGCCAGGGTGTGGTGCAGTCAGCTCTGACCTGGCGGCCAAGGCCCTGGCAGACACATGCTGTGAGAAACCCGGAGAACTCCCCGTGGATTGTAGATTGGAGAGGCACAGGGAGTGGCTATGTTTAGAAGAATTTCACCAGCATAACTTTATTTTCTTTTTGTGTCTAAAGACATCAGAAAGATACACACAAAAACAATAAAGCGGCACTCAGTTCAGTCTCTCCCATTGTGGGGGTATAGTCTGAGAGCAGGACCCTGCGCTTATGTTTGAGCCATGGAGCCAAATCCGTGTGCTAAATTTCTTATTTCTCACCTCTGCACCGGCAGAACCCACCTGCAGGAGACGTAGGGTATTGTCCCAGCTGATGCTGCCGGACGGACGTGTTGATGTCGGAGGCTCAGGTGCTACCCCGGTGAGAGAAGTCCTGGAGTCTTAGTTCCAGTGCAGAGGGAGGTGGGCCTGGACCCCAGCGTGAAAGGCGCCCAGAGGCAGGCTGTCCCAGGCCTGGCGTGAGCGCCTCCTGTCCACTAGGTGGCGCCGTCTCTCAGCAGATGCCCCATTCTCTCCTCCCGCCGGGGCTCACGCCCTTCTCCAGAGCAAATGTCTCCACTCCTGGATTCCCTTGGGCAGGGGCAAGAGCCTGGCCACCCCAAGCACATTTCCCGTCCAGGACTGGAGGGCTCGGGGACCTGCGACACTGAGTCCGATGCAGCCAGTTCCTGCGCCCTGCCCTTCTTCCTTCAGTGGCTTTATCTGTTGAGTGCCAAGCATCGTTCTGCACGCTGGAGCCCCCCAGTCACGCATGTAGGAGCCCACACCTTCAGGCACTTACTAAACCATTCCGGAAGAGGCCCAGGGCCTCCCGAGTCATTCTTGATAATAGCCTCTTTATGGAAGCTTCTAGAAGCCCTCCTCTCCTTCCTTTGGTCTCTGTGATCGATAATTCCCCCCTCCCCACACCCCCATTTCCGTTTTCTCCCTGCCTCTTCCATTCCTCTGGGGAGCTCATCCTTTACCCTAACACATGCTTGTGCTCCCCAGAGTCTGTCCTCTCCTCCTTCCCTTGGTCTCCTATGCTCTGGAAGAGAGTCCTGTGACTTCAACAGTGAGCTCCTGCCAACACAGGTCCTCAGCCCAGACCCCTCTTGGATCCCAGATCTTTATGTGCAACTGTCTGCCAAACATCTTGCAACAGATACCCCAAAGACATGCCAAACTCCGCAAGTCCAGACCCATAACCTCCTGCCTAGAATCTTCCTCCTCTTCTCTGTCACTATGAATGGATCACCATCAGGCTTACCCCTGATGCCTGCCTTCTCAGAGGGCCAGTAAGTTACCATGTCCTTTTGATACTGCTGCCTTAATGCATCTGCTTCCTCTTCTCCATCTCGGTTTGAACCCCATTTTGGTCTGAGCTCCTGTTAAGGCTTGCCTGTATTGCTGCAGATAGCTCCTAACTACAGTCTGGGCTTCCCATCTTGCCCCCTCCAGTCTATCCTCCGCCCATAGCCCAACTGACTTTTGGGGGTTCCATCAGCAGCTGTCCCCACTTGGAACCTTTCAAGGCTCCCTACTGCCTTGGGGATAAACCCAGCCCCCTTAGCATGGCAACGAGACACCCTTGTTCTGACACCATGGCCTCATGTACACATTACCCAGCCACAGCAGGTGGCTTTCTCGGGCCCTGCTGTCTCGGGCCCTGGAATGTGCACTTCATTCTGCCTCTCCAGTGCCAGGAGCCCGGGCCTTTCCAACACCCCCTACTCTCCTGCCCACCCTCCACCCTACCCCTGTCCCTGTCTCACGCCAGGCGGCCTCCTGTGATTTCCAGCATCTCATCTGCTGGCTGCTTCCCACATGGCTACTGGTGTGTCTCTTGACCTGACTCAGCTCCCTGAGCTTAGGCTGTGGCTCCAATCTTTGTATTTATGGGCCTAGGCTTAGATGCACGGGTGGGCCAGGCTCTGGGTCTGGGAGCCCCCAGGGCCACAGAAAGGTGGTAATATGGAGCAGATTCTCTGACCTGACATTCAGGCAGGCCTTCGCTTTGAACCAAAGGAAATCAGTACTTCTCTGGGAAAGTCGTCTTGCCAAGCAGGCCCAGCCCCGGGCATGGGTAGGGGGTGGGGCCTTCCTAGAGAAAAGGCTGGGCAGAATGCTAAGTTCATTCCTGGTTTTTCACCAGTGTTGCTCTGTCTGCATCGTATATTGATTGTTTTCTGGTTATCAAATAACGCATAGTCATCACAGATTAGGGGAAAGAAGAAACAGCAGGAAAGTTTAAACGATTGAGTAAAGAACCCTACTACATGGCTATAATCACCATTACCTTTTGTTACATTTCCTGCCAGCCTTTTACAAGATATGCATTATGTCACTATCATAAAATTTGGATCATATTTTAATATATATTTTTCATTTATGATAACTTCACTGTGATTTTAAGCAATTCCCAAGAAAATATTCTAGCAGTTGATGGTTTGCAGCCATATGATAATGATCTTATCATTGGTCATTTGCTTCTTGGTTTTGCTGTTAATTATAATAACAGCAAACATTTATTGATTTTCTCCTGTCGCCAGGTACCTGATCTTCACGAGGGAGGGGCTGTCCCAGGCCCCGTCTTTAAGATGAGAAACAAGCTTCTGGAGGTTGAGTAATGTGTTCTAGTTCACGTTTGCTGCCTAAACATCTTCATATACATTTCTGATTGTTTATTGTATGTTACATTCCAGAAGTGGCTTAAAGGGTATATTCATTTTTAATCAAGACAGGGAGTTTGATTTAGGCACAAAAGTCACAGCCAGTGCTCTTTCAGGAGAAGGCAGAGAAAATCAGGAAGAGCTTCCTGTTGCTTTGAATTTCTGGGCCTTTCACCTGCAGCACCTTTGGATGGGTTCCTTTCCAGTCTTTTCCTGCATCAGTACCCACAGTGATGGGGTGTGAGGATGCGGGTGGGGTGCTGGGATGGGGCATGAGGGACATGGAGATAGGACGTGGGGATGGGGTGCCCAGTGAGAACCAGTCCCAGCTGGACTTTCCCTGGCTCTGCCAGCTTTCTCCAAGGCTGCTTCCCTCTCCCTCTACCCTCTCACCTCTAGGTCTCTGGGGCCAGAGAGCCCAAAATAGGTCACTTAGTTTCAGAGCTCTCCTGGGAGTCTGTTGTCCAGTTAGGAGCCAGGAGCTCTGAGGAAGTTACCAGGTAGGCTTGGCTCTCAGGCAAGCATGGAAAGTTCTTCCTGGGATCGCCCACCCCCTCTGGTATCCTTCAAGCCTGTTCTTTCACCTCCTCCATGAAGCCTTCCCTGACTGGCCTCCCTATAGATCCTCCTGCCTTGGTAGCCTCTACCACCATATTCATGGTCACATGCCTCCCCTGCTCCCAGCTTCCCTGGCCACAGCTAGCGTTAGTGGGGTCACTGCACAGGCCTGGCCTCTGGACAGCAAGGTAGGTGGCCCCTCACTGTGGGCAGCCAGCTGGCTCCCAGATTCTTGGGGAGAGCTTTGTGCCTTCTCTTGGAGGGTCCAGACAAATACAAATTGGGCTGAATTACAATCAGACCCTGTGAGAATTCCAGTCTACGCGTTGGGAGGTTAATCTTTTTTAACTTTAATCAACATTTACACGAGAATTACTCGTAATCTGAACAAGAAATCAAATATACATTGACACAAGGTAAAGAATCAGGCAGGAGGATTTGCTATGTGATAAATGATAAACAAGAGAAAAATGTAAAACAAAAACAAAAATAATCCTCAGGAAGGGTGCAGACTGAGCTGAAATGCAGTGCCAGGCACGTAAGTGGAGGGCCTGCTCGGACCCTTGTTTAACCAGAGTAAGGGGTTCTGTTGTTTAGAACTGAGAGCAGGTGCCAAAAGGGCCCTGGTGGGACTCCATTAACCTCCCCACACCTGAGTAAGAGGTGGACCCCTGCATGGACAGGGACACTGAGGGGCCATGTGGGGCAGTGGCTGCACAGATCAGCTTATGTTGGACAGTTCACTCCAAGGTTGCTGTGTGCTGGTGTGGTGCATCATGGGCCTTCCTTCGAGCTGCTGGTCAGGCAGGGTGGATACATGTGAGCATGTGTGTAATGAGCCTAGGGCACATGGGGCTGAGAGGGACCCATCCTGAGGGGCAGGAAAGGAAGCCCCCTAGGAAGCCCCTGAGGCTGCTTGAATGGGCCCTGGAGGACACATGGTGACATGTGCCGAGAAACTGAGGGAAGCTGTTGTAGGCCGAGGCGGCCCCGGAGCCCAGGCCAGGCCAAGTGCCACCATGTGGTGTTCTCAGACCCCTCCCAGGGCCCAGGGCTGTGGCTGACAGTGGACGGTGAGTGGCCAGAAAGGCAGAAAGCTCTAGAATGAGTTTACTCTGAAGGCAGCAGGGGTTACCACTGGCTACCGGAAGCACGGCCAGGGCGGAGGGATGATGGCATGAAGGTTACAGCAATTTCCAGGTGAGACAGTGGGGACCCAGCTCAGAGGAGGATTGTGTTGGGACACCTAGGACCAAGGCCACAGGCAGCTGGACAGGCGAGGCGGTTCAGGGCCGTGTGGAGGAGACACACAGCACCTGCTCTGAGAAGCCAGTGTGGGAAGTTGGGGGTTCTACGTGGGAGGGGCCTGTGGGTATCCAGGCAGGTGGAAGTTCAGGTGCAGGTGGGGAGCAGGTAGATTAATGTGGGCAAGGGGTAGAGATTGTCCAGAACGCAGGCAGAGTGAGGGGAAGGCCCTCGTGAGGATGTGGTGACCAGAGATGGGGGGGGGGTTGGTCAGCAAGGTCACCGTGGGGGTCCTCTGGGTTGGCAACGAAGAGGTCACTGGTGACCTTTACCATACATTTTTTTGCAGAATCCTAGGCTGAAAGCCAGATTGCTGGAGGCCAAAGAATGACTGGGCAGAGAGGAAATGGAGGTTGTGGGGACAGACACCTCTCTCAAAATACCAGCCAAGAAGGAACAACAGCAGGAGTGGGGTGGTGGGGGTACTGCAAGGGACAGTCTGTGACCTCGAGTTCTCTGAGCCTGGTCTGCAGACCACTGCATCTGAATCCCTCAGGGTACTTGTGACACATGTAGAACCTCAGGCCCTGCCCCAGCCCCACTGAATCTGAATGCCTGCCGGTGGAGCCTGGGAATCTTCATTTTAAACAAGCACCCAAGATGATGAGAATGAACCAGGACTTTAGGTGGCCTGATCCCAGCCACTCCCCGCAGAGTCTGCCCCTTCTCCCACACAGTCACTCACTCTGGTCTGAGACCTTACATTTGGGAGGACCCAAGGATTTGAATGAGGAGAAGAAGTTCATCACCCAAGAAACCAACCACACAAAGGCGATGTGCATGTGTTGTGCTTGGTGGAGGTGAGAAGATGGGGTGGGGGGTGTAATTGAGGCCCAAGTTGTGGCGGTGGGAGATGTTCTGGTGCCTCGTGCTTCTCAACATGCTTCAACATCGCCCGGGGATTGGTTAGATCTGTTAGATGGCCAGTTCATCACATCTCGCTCATGAGATGTACGGTGACCTCCCTGGGTCAGGCCAGAATCCCAGCTGCTAGATCTTGTACCAGTGGGAGCACATGTTCTGATGTCCTCACCCTCCAGGAAGCTTGGGGAAGGCCTCAGCATGGAGAGGGTAGGGGTCTCAGCCCACGGGCAGACAGTAGTAGCTGCCACGGCCCCACAGCCCACGCCCAGGCACTGCAGCCTCCTGTGCTTGGTGATAGCAGTTGTCAGCCTGGAGCCCAGCTGGCGCCACCAAGCCTGATTCCTCTTTTGCTTCTGAGACCTCGGTGCATTGGTGGCTGCTGTCCCCATAGCAACCAGAGTGTCATGCTGTCTCTGGGTAAGAGCCATCCCTGGGAGACCTCGGGCCTTCAGAGCTGAGATGTACGGAACCCCCTGGGCTCCTCACCCGAGGCTACTCAGGGCAGTGCTTGCTACCCAGTGGTCTGGGGATGTCTCAGAGGAGGCCCCATCCTTGTGGGTGCCTGTGCCTCGAACCCAGGGGATGCTTTACCTGTGGAGGAGGTTGCTTTGCGGCCGTGCTGCTGGCTTATTTCTCCAAAGCTGGTGGCTGGGCCATGACAGCGTGGGGTCCCCAGGTAGCTGACGCCAGTTGATGTTGAGCTCGTGGCGGGCAGAGGAAGTACCGCAACCCAAAGCCACAGGGTCTGACGGGCACCGCGTCCAGAATGGGAGTCATCCTGACCTGTTAAGCCTGCGGTCGTGTTTCCTCACTGGCCTGGGCGTCTAGGTACATCGGGCCCCTGGGTGCCTTTGAGGCACTTAGCAGACGTTAACTCCCTATACTGCGGGTGAGCTGGAAAGTGCATGGGCCTCTAGAGTCCTGGGCCTTCGGGAATGTATTTCTGAGTTTGCAGGCCCCATTCGTTTCCTCTCAAGGGAAGGTTAAGGTGTTCAAGAGGTCACAGGGTGCCTGAACCAAAGAGGGAGTGTCGGATTTTGCAGTATCCTGGACGCTCCACCCAGGGAGGTGCAGGGATCATGGAGGGGCTGCCGGGGCTGACAGAGGCTCCATGACCCAGAGTGCTGTGGTCTGAGGGTCTGGACTCGGAGGAGTCTCGGGACCAAGTCAGCCCGCTTGGTGCCCTTCCCCGTGGCAGCTGCTCTCCCTGAAGCCCCCGTTTTCCCAGGGACTTCTGCAGGATGTGCCTGGGTCTGTGGGGCCCCTGCCTGCAGCCTGTGGGAGCTGGACCAGTTGTTGTTCTTGTTGTTTTGAGCATGCCTCCGTTTCTTGGGTAGGTTTGCCCTCAGTGCTGTTTCCTCTTTCCTCCCAGGCCATCTTTGAGCACCAGCTCTGAGCTGGACTTTGCAGCCCCCAGCCCGACCCTGTGACTGGCCCCTGTCGTGAGCCAGGGTTCCAGACGGGGCTGTGTCATTCCCCTGAGAAAGCCAAGAACCGGGGCACCGGGCGAGTGCTGGGTCGGCTGGGCCTGTGCTGGGCTTTAAGTGCTGGTCTGTGACTCGTCCTGCGCCGCAGACAGACCAGTGCCCCATTGTCCGTCTCCCGGCCCCGGCGAGGGGCCAGTTTCCCTTTCCTAAGCTCCTGCGTGTTTGTCATTTTTCTCTTCCCAATCACTTGACTGGGCTCTGTTAAAGGGGCAAATCTTGGATTGGGCGTGGGACTGGAGAGCCACTGGGCGTCCTGCCCAGGTTCGGAGAATGGTGCCCTCACCAGTGCCTTGGACCTGCTTCCCCCTGTGCCAGGCAAGGGGTGGGGGACAGGGAAGCTGGGGGACAGGGCTCCAGGCCACGGTGGGGTGGGGGCTCCAGGGGAGGGAGGGTCCGGGCCAGGGGCTAGGTAGAGGGTAGGGCACCAGGGTGGGCCTCGGCAGGTGCAAGGATGCTGGGGTGGGGAGTGGATGGGGTGTTCCTCTCAGCTGGGCCTTGAGTTTTCAAGGCAGCTGGGGCTGCTGTGATGTTTTATTTGTTTTCATCTTGGTCTTAGTTCCCTTCTGACCGGGATGCACGGTTTGGTCTGGTCTCTACCAGGCTCCGGGGCTCTGGTGAGTGGGAAGAAAAGGAAAGGGAGCAGCCGAGGTGACAGTGTGGCCGCTTCTGCCCCAGATTCACTGAGCTCCTTGCCCTCTCTGAGCTCCAGCCCCTCGTCAAGCAAACAAGGATCCATCCACTCACTTATTCTGCAATATTTATGACTCCCACTGTGTTCCAGGAACTTTCTAGGTACAGTGAACATGTCAGCAAATAAGACCGAGTCGTGACCTCACAGAACTCACAAAGGCCATTTCACCGCAGGGGGTGCCGAGGGCACTGAGGAAGGCTAGAGCTGCCTGAGGGTCGGGCACCAGGGTGCCCTTTTAGACACTGTGGTCAGGGAGGGCCTCCCGAGGGGGATGGCGTGTGCACAGAGACCAGGGTGAAGTGCAGGAGCTGTGGGATGAACTTGGGAAGAGCAATGGAGCAGAGGAGACGCCCAGCGCGAGGTGCAAGCTGCTCATCCCTGGAAGTGGCGGGGAGGCCCGTGCGGTGGGGCAGCGGCGGGGCCCGAGGCATGATGTCCCAGGGCTCGTGGGCTGTGCAGAGCTGGGAGTTTACTTTGAATGTGACAAGAACGCTGGCAATAAGAAGTCCTGGGGGGGTGGGTGGTGTTGAACAAAGACGTGATAGAATCGAACTTACATTTGTAAAACCCTCTCTCTGTCTCTCTCTCTCTGGCAGCTAAGTGGAGAATGGACCACTGGGGGCTCGAGTGGGGAGACCAGGGAAGAGGCTGCCGCCTGAGTCCAGTGCAAGGCCGCTGCAGCCTGGGCCGGTAGCAGGGGAGATGGTGCCGTGCCGGGATGTATTCCATAAGTAGATTTGCCCCAGTGGGTTGTTTGTGGACTGTGGGTGAGGGAAGGGAGGGGTTAATGCCAGGGGTTATGGCCTGAGCAGCCAGAGGGTGGAGGTGCCATTGGCTGAGCTGGAGAGGCTGGGGGTGGGGGGAGGGAGCAGGCTTGGGATGGGGCGGTGGGGAGGAGAATCAAGCTTTTGTCCTAGATATGCTGAGTCTGGGGTGCCTGAGCTGGCAGAGATGTCCGCTGGGCAGTTGGATGTTCAGGTCTGGAATTCTGGGGACAGACTGGTACTGGAAAGTCAGATTTGGGAGTGGTCAGCCTAAGGATGGTTTGAAGCCAGGCGACTGGATGAGATTACCTGGGGAGTGAGTGTGGGAATCTACACTGTAGATGAAAAAGAGAAGAGAGTCTAGGCTTGAGCCCTGGGGCCTCTAAACATATAGAGATTAGGGAAGGCAGGGGGTCCAGCAGAGGAGACCTGGAAGGAGTGGGAACAGGAAAGCAGCTGGCTGGGAGACCGGCTGCTGCCTGCTGCTCCGGGGCCTAAACAAGAATAGTCTGTGGCTCCCCTGGCCTGAGATGAGTTAGAGGCCTGGAGCCTTTCTTCTGGAAAAGAGGACTTTGTGACTAGTGTTGGGGACAGGGGCTGGAGGCTGGCTTCACACCCTCAGGCCCTGTCCACCAGGAGCTTAGGGGGTGTCTCTGGAGGCTTTACCTTTTGTTCCTCAGCCAAGCTTCCCCAAGAGGCCCACCCTTAGGTATTTAGACAGATTTGAACGAGTGGCTTAACATCAAGTTAAAGCAGCTTAATATGAGGACCTGCTACTTCCACCCTCACAACTTAAAGAGAAGGAAGTGTGCTGCAGGCTAGAAGCTCAGACCATTTGTTCACAACTCATGATTAAGTCTACAGTAAATGCTGTAGGTGTTGGTGAGTAAAGATAAAGAACTTGCAGGTGACCAGCTACCATTCTCTTTCCTCCCGGAAAAAATAAGTCATCATCATTTTCCTCCTGTGTAAATTGTACCATTCAGTGGTTTTTGGTATGTTCACAGAGTTGTGCATCCATCACCACATTCCATTTTAGAACATTTTCATCATCCCCAAAAAAGAAACCCTATACCCGTTAGCAGTCACTCCCCTTTTTCCCTGTCCCCAGTCCCTGACAACCTCTAATCTACTTTCTATCTCTATGGATTTGCCTGTTCTGGACATTTCATATAAACAGTGTCATAAAATATGTACCCTTTTGTAACTGGCTTCTTTCACTTAGCATAATGTTTTTCAGGGTCTTCCATGTTATAGTATGCATCAGTACTTTTCATTCCTTTTTATGACTAAATAATATTATATTATATGGAAATTCATTCAACAGTTGATGAATATTTTGGATTGTTTCCACTTAGGGGCTGTTATTAATGACGCTGCTATGGACATTGTGTGAATTTTGTGTGTGTATATATATATTTTTAAAATATTTTTATTATAAACAACGAACAAACATACAAACATTCTTGACGTACAAGCATTCTTGTCATGGTTACTCTCAGTGGCTCACAATTGTATGTATGTTTTTAATTCTCTGGGTATGCATATAAACTTTTATACAAACATCCATAGCAGCGTTAGAAGTGAAATTGCTGGGTCATATATTTAACTTTTAGGGGAACTGCCAAACTGTCTTCCAAAGCAGCTGCAACATTTTACATTCCCACCAGCAGTGAGTGGGGGTTCCATTTTCTCCACATTCTCACCAGCACTGCTTTGTTTGTCTTTTTTATTAAGGCCATTCTAGTGGGTATGAAGTGGTATCTCATTGTGGTTTTGATTTGCATTTCCCTAATGACTGATGATGTTGATCATATTTTCATGTGCTGATTGGCCTTTTGTATGTATATGTTCTTTGGAGAAATGTTTATCCTGATCATTCACCCATTTTTCAATAAGGTTTTTACTTTTTATTAATAAATTGTTAGAGTTCCTTATCTGAATACAATCCCACATCAGATATATATTTATAGATATTTTCTCCCATTTTGTGGGTTGTCTTTTCACTTTCTTGATGGTGTCCTTTGAGCACAAAAATTTTAAATGTTGTGGAAGTTTCAGTGTATTTATTTTTTCTTTGGTTGCTTGTGCTTTTTGTTGTTATATCTAAGAAACCACTTCCTAAGCAGAGATCATGAAAATTTACTTCTATGCTTTCTTCGAAGAATTTTAGAGCTTTTGCTCTTATATCTAGGTTGTTGATCCATTTTGAGTTATTTTTTGTGGATCTTGTGAGGTAGGAATTAACTTCATTCTTTTGTGTGTAGAGTCCTGGTGTCCAAGCACTGTTGGTGAAAAGGCTGTTCTTTCTGCTTTGAATTATCCTTGCACCTTGTTCAAAATCAATTGACCATAAGGGTGAGGGTTTATTTTTGAACAGTTCTATTCCATTTATCTCTAGGACTATCCTTAGGCCAGTACCAAGGTGTCTTATTTACTATACCTTTATATGGTTGTTTTTGAAATCTGGAAGTATTTTTTCTCCTACTTTCTTCTTTTTTTTTTTTTAAGATTGTTTTGGCTATTCTGGATCCCTCGCATTTCCTTTTACTGTGAAATTACCCTTGTCTTTTAATGTGTTGGAGTATATGAAACAGGAGAGACTGCTCAGCTTCTCCTCACTGTGCTTACCTGAGCAGGAGGGGACAAACGAAGCCCTGAGCCCAGTGTACCAGTGAAGAGGGGGAATCTTATCTGTACCGTGGGTGGGACATGGATTTGACAGCCCAGGGTGGCGGGCCTGCCAGCTTCTTTGCAGTGTCTTTCTGCCAGGGCCCTGAGCTAACAGGAGGATGTGAGTACACGAGGGAGCCACTGTGTACTGGCCTTTAGAGTGGGAGAACATGGGAAGCAACCTCTGAGGTCCCTCCTGCTCTAAAACTCTAACGCTAAGGAATTGGATTATGATAACTAATCCAGCAGTTTACCATCCCTATGAGGTATCTGGCACATATTTCATAGAGAAAAGAAGAAGGAAAATCAGCTCCTTGGCCAGAGGCCTGCCAGGTTCATGACCAGGCTCTCATCAAGTGATGCATAGGCCACCCTCAGGATGGGGATAGGTCAGAGAATATTCTGGAAGCATCTGCTCCTTCGTTGGCCCCAAAGGAAAACAGATCCCTGTTAGAAGAAACAGAACGGGCAGAGGCTGTGCATGCCCTTTCCACATAGACCCCCTCAGCAGCAGAGTGGGAGGCTCCATAAATGACAGCTCTGGGTCCCCAGACCAGCTGGCAGTGTGGGAAGATGGGACTCATGAAAACCCTTTTCTTTGGTGTCTTGTTAAATAGTCATTAGAGTCCCTGCATGACCTTAAGAAGTTTCTGCTTTGCCCACTCTCAGATCTCAGGGCCAAGTTCACACCCTGGGCAGATCACCCCATAGGGCCTGGGCAGTGGCCTCCAAGAGAGGCAGGCAGGCCCATGGCCCCCCTTCTCTCTGCCAACTACCGTTCCCTGCGGGCGGCAGCCAGTGCTATTTTTATGCCTGCAGCTTGCTGCAGAGGCCCAGTGTCCCATGAGAAAGCCCACGAGACAGGCAAGGAAAGAGGCGAGTGGGCAGCTGCTTTCCCAACCACCAAGGCATCCTTTGCTAACAACTCCCCACTTACACGGTCTCCTTCTGCCCCCATGATTAGGGAGCAGGGAGGAGCCCTTGGGAGAAGTCGGCATCTGCTAGGTAACCAACTCAGCTGCCATGCAGGGTTGAAGTAATACTGGATTCTGCAGTTCCTAGGAAAATTCTGCCTGCAGTGATATTGCATAGTCCAAGGAATAGGAAAGAACAGAATGTTCCCAAAAAGAGAGGATTATAGAACTTCCCAAGTGAAGGATCCCATCCCATTTGAGCTCCTTTCTGTAAACTGATTCCCCTTTTCAGAAATAGAGGTGGCTGCAGAGTCCCAGGAAGGCAGGGGGAAGGAGGTGACAAGTATTGAGATTAGTTTCCTCAGCAGCCCCTTGGCGCTGTCATGCCTCATTGAAGACGTGTTTTTATGCTGTGACATCTGGTAGTTGGTCCCTCTCTGCAGGCCCCCACGGCTGGGGGCTGCCTCCGCTCCTCTGCCTGGCAGACCAGTTAGTTCCGAGGTCAGTACAAGGCTGCCAGTGAGAGGGGAAGCCTCCGTGGTGTGGACAAAGCCATGCAGCACTGGGCTTCTGGGGAGTAGAACCCTACCCTGCACTACACAGGCCAGAGGTCCCTGTGCTCTCCCACATCGGCCTACCCTTGGGTGGCCTTTCTTGGCTCTGCTGCCCCGATTCTCCCCCTCCTGGGCAGCCCAGTTCTGACTGTCCGGGCACAATGAAGACCCACCCTTTAAAAGGGCAGGGTAGGTAGCAGGACCCAGGAAGGGCCAG
Organism: Tamandua tetradactyla; assembly: GCF_023851605.1. NCBI lineage: Eukaryota > Metazoa > Chordata > Mammalia > Pilosa > Myrmecophagidae > Tamandua > Tamandua tetradactyla. The sequence continues at coordinate 215,640,237 of NC_135328.1, forward strand.
GGGCAGGGAGGCAGGATGGGATCCCGCTGGTCACTTGCCTTCCCTGCAAGAGATCTGTGGCCACAATAGCTCCCTTCTTCCTGAGGAGCTTTGGTGAGGGTGGGGGCTGGTCAGCATTTTTGAGCCCTTCCCTCCTCCCTCCTGCTTCTATTGGCTGCCTGTCAGGGTCTGTCTTATGGAAAACAAGAGAAAGGAAGTAATTTCTGGTCCAGGTATTATGAATGCCTGGTCCAGGCATTATGAATGCCTGGACCAGAATCTCAAACTCAGGATTAAAAAAATAATAATTAAGATCGGGGGCATCATCTATCCCAAGAGCCAGGACAACCGCAGGCCTGGAAATGGACCTGGCCTTGTCCTTTGAACAGATACTGAGTTTGGGCAAAAGATCAGCTGGTCCAAAGAGGAAGGGCTATTGAAAATCATGAGTAAGATCCTCCAAACGGATCAAAACAAGTCTTCAGAAGAAAGGTGGTGGTCCCCGAGCCTCCCCCACCCTCCTCACCCCTGGCACCCAGTTTTATAACCTTAGAGCAAGGGATCAGAGCAGAGCTGGGTTCTGGGATCAGGAGACCCACGTCCTGGCCCAGGCCCACTTCCTATCTATGGAGCCCCAGTGTACCCCTGAGCCTTCCTCCTGCAGCCCTACAGCCTTACAGCCTTACACCTCTGCAGCCCTACAGCCCTGCAGCTCTACAGCCTTAACAGCCTTACACCCCTGGAGCCCTACAGCCTCACAGCCTTACACCCTTATGCCCCTGCAGCCCTACAGCCTTACAGCCTTATAACCCTGCACCCCTACAGCCCTACAGCCCTACAGCCCTACAGCAGGACTGCTGGCCATAGATGCCCCTAGTTGCCTTGACAGGCCATGCACTCAGGAATGCCCATGCCAGCGGTGGCCTGATGCTCCACCTGGGGATCCACGGCCTCCTTGCCTGATCCCTGATTCTAGCCAGATGCCAGAAGCCCTGTTCAGCAGTTCTTTCCCCTGGCCCACAGGTGCAGAGGACGTGGTGATGGCGTTTTCGAGGTCGGAGACAGAAGACCGGAGGCAGTAGCCGCAAGCCCATTCGACACCCCAGAAGGTGGCAAGAGCCCAGAGCTCTGTGTGGTCAGAGGCACCCCCTGCCCTCCTCACAACCCCCCATCTCACTGCCACTAGCGGGGCCAGTATCGGGGAGACACCAGTGATGCAATTACGATTGGCTTAAAGGGATGGACTCCATGATTGGCTACCGGAAGAAACCTTTTTATTTTTAAATCTCGACCAACAGAAACCTTTTATTTTTATTTCTGACTCATTTTTTTAAAAAACCTTTGCACCTCGGTATATGGCTTCCCAGGAAGCTCTCGAGCTCTGGTGCTTTATTTAGGTCATTTTTTAGGAATGTGAAGAGGTCTGATTGGCTGCTTAAACTGGAAATGGCTTTTGATTGGCTGGTTAATGGGAAACAGTTTTTTTTTTCTTTGATTGGCCGCAGGTGTTCTGGTGACATCAGTAGCTTCTCTATTTTGAATGCAGAAAACAGGGTTTGGGACATTGGTTGTTATATTTGACTTGGAAAAAAAGAAAGAAAGAAATCAAGTGTGCTTTGCAATATTTATTACACAAAGAGCTTGCTGCTTTTACATTTTTGTCTGTGTTTGAATTCGATTGGCCTTTGATTTGTGTGTTTGGTTTCCCATTGGCTCGCCCACCACTCCCGCTGCCATGCTGCTTGCAGCCCCTTGTGGGGGCCTGCAGGTCCACAAGGAGAGTGCATTTGCAGTAGTGAGCACACTTGGGTGCACAGCTGGAAAACAGCCCACTGGAGCTTAGTGTCATCCTGATCGAGCAGCCCAGAGCACAGAGGTGACCATTAGCTGGATCTATGTACACTCCTTCCTTGAGATGGTAAACAGTCAGTTCCCGTGGCGAGATGAAGTGGCTCAAGTGCCATCTGGCCTCTGCAGCCTGGCCCTGCTGTTGCAGAGGGGTGCTGCTAAGCTGGATGGCTCTGTCCTGGCGGCCTCCCTCTCTATCCTCCAGGCCACAATTGGGGGCATCTCCTATAAAGGGAAAGAGCTGCCTCTATCTGTGAGACCCCCAGTGGAGCAGAGGTCTCTGCCCGGGAGCTGGAAACACACATAAAAGCCCAAGTTTGGCTTGCAAGACCCCCAAGGCCTTTGGCCCCTGAAATTCCAGTGCCTGGCCTGCCTTGGGGCCATTGGAGTAGCAGAGTTCCACCACACTTGGGGCCCTTTGAGGCTTGTCTCCCTCACTGCACTGCCTGCACAAGGGTCTCTCTCCAAGTCAACCCATAAAGGACAGCATCATCACTTATTTATGGAGTGTCTCCTGGGACAACTGGGCCCCTGCTGGACAATCTCCACCAGGTTGGCTCTCTGCCAGGCCCCAGAAACACATTCCAGAGAAATTGAGGGGTGGGGCCAGGCCTAAAAGACAGTGTTAGCGTGGGACCCCAACCGTTCCTACCGGCCCCCTCACTCCCCTGGAGGGCAGCCCAGTCTCCTGGGTCACTCACAGGAGTAGGGGAGATGCAGAGAATTAGAAAGGCGGTGCCTCCACCTGCCCCAGCCGAAACAGAAGCGGAGGCCCCTTCCTTTCCCCCGGCACCTGGCTGGGAAAGGAAGATCTTTCTGCCTTCTCAGGGCTGAGGGCCGAGAGGCTGCAGCACATACTGGAGTGTGTGGGAGCCAAATGCCAGCACATCCTGGGCCCAAGCCCTGGGGATCCCAGGGGGTTCAGGCTGTGCTCCGAGCATCGTCAGCGCCCGGCCCAGAAGGAGGACTTGAGTGCCACCGCCGAGGCACTCTGCCCCCGTGACACACTGGTCTCTGGCACCATACAGGCCGTGGGTCATCAGGGGATGAGGACAGGGGAACAGCAGGGTCCTGATAGCACCTTCCTCCACGAGGGGCAGGTGTGTGTGCATGTGCATATGCAAGTGTGCACACACCCCCACTCCCAGTCCAGTGGCCTCTGGCCCAGTCCCTGGGGGAAAGTGGGTTTTTGTCAGTTTCTCTGTTCCCCCCCCATTGGTAACATCAAGGCCACGAGTGGCCCTTGGCAGGGGTCCGAATCCGGGGCATCTGTGTGCTTTCCCCGGCCTGGCCTCGCCAAGGTCATGGGCTCCCTCGCGTAACTTGATGACACTGAGATGTCTCATCTTCTGAAGAGGAAAAGTGAGAGTGTTGCTGTGGCTTCATATTTCAACTAAAAGTCTGTCTGTTGGAGAGAGAAATTCATAATAAAGATCTTTACTAGCTTAGTGTGTAGGCTGAGTGATTTCTCCCATGGAGCTGGGTGGGCTTCTTCATCTCTCCCCACCACTCGGTATCTGCTGCCGGGCCCTTCGTCCCCAAGGAGGTGCAGCAGGGAGCAATGGAAACCCTGAATTGGATAAATGTCTGTGATCTGGGGAGGCCCTGGGAGTTGGGGAGAATTCCCACATCTGCTGAGCCAGGCTAACGGGTGTTTAGGAGGATTGGGTTCCCCCTTTTGTCCTGGAGATTCCAAATATCCCATAAGAGACTGAGGTTAGTAAACCTCCGAGGGGACCCCACCCCTCCGTGCTTCAGAGACGCCAGGGACCTGCATGGGTGTGGGGACCTGGCCATCACAGCACCCCAGCACCCTTAGGGGACGGCAGTGGCCTTGGAGTGCTTGTTAGAGAAGTCCAAACAGAACATCCGTCCCTTCCATCGTCCTGGGGGTAAAGGTGTATTGGTGTCCAGCCATATCAATAGTCAAGTTTGGAAGCTGAACTCATTTCTTCTCTAGGAATTTTTGCCTTGGGAGCGTTTTCTGGAACTTTTAATTTCCTCCCTTCCTAATCCCATTTGAGACCTTGAGTTTCTCGCTGTTCACGTGGACTCATTACTGCAAAGAGTTGCACCAGGGTCTGTTTCCAGGGAGTTTGTAGACTCTGGAGGCAGCGCACTGCATCACTGACTGTTGGTGTAGGAGGAGGTATTGGAGGCCACCCTGCACCCCCCCAGGGCGGCTGTGAGTCCCCTCTGGAACTTCTCTGAAAAGGGCTTGTCTAGACTTTGCTTGAACACCCCTTGAGAGCTTGGAACTCACTGCCCACAAGTCAGACCGTTTCATCTCCAGGTAACTTACTGATCATCCTTATTGGAGTTGGTCTGCCTTTGTAACTTCCCTGTCCTGGAAAATTGGCGGTCTCTGAAAGGCCAAAAAGACAGCTGTTAGCCAAGACTCACATGGAGACACATGTTTCAGGGCCTCCCAGAGTAGTTAAGGGACTCCTAGGCGAGGCTGTGGAGCAGAGGGCCCTGGTAGCAGCTGCCCCACCCCCAGCAGAGAGCAGGGAACTGGAGCCAGGAGGGAGGGGGAGCCCCCCCACCCCCCACCCCGGGCTGTATAACCCTTTGGTTCTCTAATGGAAATTAGGCCCTGTGAGATGAATCTGGGGATATGCCACAGGCCAGAGGCGAAGGGGAAGCATTTGGGGGCTGCGGGCTGGGTCTCTGAGGGTCCCTTAGCCCACACAGAAGGTAGCCTTTGGGGACCACTTTCCTGGGTTACAGGGGGACGTGTCCAGGAACGACCCCAACAGGCAGCACTGGGGCTGGTGGGGACAGAGCTAGCGGGGTCAGGCCGAGCCTGGGAGCCGAGTGCCCTGTGTTTTACTGGTGTTTCTCTAGCCTGGGGGAAGGGCAGCTGAGAATAAAGGAAGTGCTTCTTCTCTCTTCTCCGCAGGTGAAGGGCCTCTGCGGAGCCTTTGAACAGGGCCCTTTGTGGGAGGGAAAACAATTGTCTCCATGGCTCCTGGTTCAGTGGGGGACAGGAGCCAACTTCCGGGAGGGGAGCTCTGTGGTGCCCTGAAGGACCTCCCACCTGTCCTTCCTGAGTGGGCTGGCCCCCTCTTTCCTACCAGGCCATGAAATAGAGCCAGATTCACCTGCGGGCACATTTGGGAAACCCTGCACTGTCCAATGAAGGATCTCTCTGTTCTGGGCCAACCACTGTGTGTTTAGGAGGTTTGGGGGTGGAAGGGGTTCCGTGCAGCTAGTGCTGATTTAAAGAAAGGCCAATGCAATGTTTTTCCAGTGCCAGTGTCTGGTCTTCATTGTTCGACCTAGGGACTGTCCCAATCATTGATGGCGGGGTCGCCCAGGGACCTGCCAAGTTCAGGAGCAATGTTGACCCTGATGCTGAGCCAGCCCCTGCCGGCTGACCCCTGCCTGGGCCTCTTCCTGAGTCCCCAGGGAAGGTGGATTGCAGCACGCAGCAGGTGGCAGCTCCTATTTGCACACCTGTGGGAGCCCCTCCCATCCCTGCACTGCCCCGGGAGGGCGCCTAAGCCTCCTGGTCCTCCTGCTCCCGGGGAAGGTGGGTCTTCACAAGCATCTCTCACCTGGGGGCCTTCCAGGTCTGACGTGGTTAAACTCTCTCTGCTTAAGGTCTCTCTGCGTGACCTGTGTGCAGGTGTACAGCGCTTTATATGTCTTCAGTTGTGTATGCAGTGATTATATTCTCCTCATTGTGCAGATGAGGACAGAGGGCTTACACCACTCGCTATAAGGCAGCATGATTCGGCCAGAATTGGAACCCGGGTTGTCTGACCCCAGAGTCCATGCTTGTGGCCACGTCCAGCTCTGACAGGGGAGGGGCCGGGCTCGCGGGGGGGGCGAGTAGGGGAGAATAAATCCTGAGTGAGTTGCCCAGTGGAAGCTCCTTCACCTCCAGGCAGCCACATCCTCCGGCCAACGGCTGGGAGGAGCCTGGAGTTCACTCTGCTCTCCAAGTCCTTGATAGGAGATGTTTAGAAATATTTTGTCAGCATATATAAAAATATATGCTGGATCCTTGGGCCAGTTCTCACGTCCAGGCCAAAGCCTCTGGGTGGGACTGGTCTCCCACCCACTCACAGGCCCCCACAGCTCCCCGGAGCAGTCCATCCTAACTCCTGCTTCTCACTCCTTCCTCGTGCCTCTGATGCCTGACTCGCAGACCCAGTGGTTCACCCCCAAGCTAAGCTGGTTTTTCTAGAACAAGTTCCTCTTCCACTTGGCCCCTGCCCTGTCCCTTCCACACCTCTTGGCATCTGGCAATCCAGCCTTGAAGTGCACCTGTCCCCAAGTGAGGTTAGGTAGAGAGAAAAGTATTTGGGGCCCAAAGGCTAGGGTTTTTTTGGAGCCCTCCCTTGCCCTTGATTTCTGTGGTCTTGGGCAGGTCTCAGCCTTATTTTTCCTTGTCTGAAAAATGGGAATAATAAAAAATAATATGGGAATAATAAAACCCAACATAGCTCTTTCTGGGATTGTACCTTTGACAAACTCTATACAACAGCACTTTGGTCCTAATAAAGCCCCACACAAACATTATTCTCTTTTGACCTCAGTTTATGCTATGTAATCCCAGAGTATAAGTCTGTGTCCATATAGTTGGGGCCTGGGGAGACATCCTGGTTTAGAGAGAGAACGGCAGGGGGAGGCTGCCGAGACCCAAGCCTAGGCTCGGAACAAATTACCTACCTTACGGAGGAAATGGAAAAGAATGTCTGCCCCATAAGGCAGTTATGAGAAATAATGAGATAACGCCCATGACAAGCTTGGCGACCGGTGCACAGTAGGTGGTCAGGACTCATTTCTCATTAAGCCGTGCCGAGCAAGGGCTTAGGTGCCGCTCTTGGGGCATGGGCAGGAGTGCGGCCCCGGGTCCAATGAGGTGCTTATTAGTGCTTTTTTGATGAGGATGAAAGAGCTGAGATGATCGCTTGGTAGAAGCAGAGGCAAGAGCTGCCTCCTGCCCACCCACCCCCAGCTCTACCTGGGAACCCCGCCCTCTGCTAAGCAGCTTTGCCAAGGGGGCAGGCGTTAATTGGCGCCAGTCCCTGAGCCTAGCCCAGAACCTTCCAAGCCGAGGTGAGGTCCTGGATGGGCTCTGTCCCTGCGTACAGGCAGGGAAGGAACTCCGAGGGGCAGGGGTCCTGTCCTCCACGGCTGCCTGCTAGCTTCGTGTTTAAACTCCAAATAGAATTGGAGCCAGCCAGGGAAGGGGATAAAATTAAATCCTGGATCCTAATCAAGTAGTTAAAAAAAAAACACAAAAAAATCATTGCAGCCAGAAGCTGCTTCCGCACTGCAGCCTGCTTGGCTGCTTCAGCACACACCCAGGGAGGAGGAGGAGGAGGAGGAGGCTGTGTCCTCTCCATCCCCTGCCTGCCCTTCCTCTGCCCACCCTTCCCAGGTGCCCTATGGGACGTGGGGAGCTGGGACAAAGCCCCCCGCCACCTCGGGAGTGCTGCTAAGGAGAGAGGCCCGAGGCTAGCCCAAGGAGGCCGGTCCTAGATTCTGGGCTCTGAAGTCACACAGACCTGGGTTTGAATCCAGGTGCAGCCACTTACCCGCTGTGTCATGGTGACCAAGTCACTCTGCGTCCCTGAGCCTCTGTTTCCTAATCTGGAATATGGCATCTACCTCATGGGCTGCCTGGATTCAATATGTCAGTGCCAGCAGGGGGTGGCCAAGGGTTGGGGGGGGCTCCTACCTGGGGTTGAGGTAAGAATAGACTGCCTTGTCTGGAGGGAATTTCTGAACAATACAGTTGACTAAAAGTCCGGTCAGTTTTTATGGCCTCCATTCACTGGCAACTCTAACCACGGGGATGGAGAGGGGGCTGCCTGGACAGCTTCTCAACCTCTGAGCTCCCTTTAGGCAGGGGGGCGGGCTGTTGAGCCCCTCCTCTCCTGGGTGGGTGGGGCAGGGTGGGAAGGGGAGGGGAGGGGAGGGTGGGTCAGCAAGGTGGGTGGGGGTCGTGAGTATGGGAGACCCAGGCTCCCCCCACTCTGTGCGAGGGGCGGCGGTGGGTGGGGGGTGGGGGTGGGGTCTCCTGGCCCTGGCCTGGCTTGGCGCCAGCCCCTGCACCCTCCCAGCCTTGGTGCACCATCTGCAGGGTGGAGTTGCGCCCCGGGGCCCTGGCTGCACCCTGGCCTGCACCTGGCAGAGCCTGGGGGCCAGAGAAGGGAGGCTGAGGTGTGCCTTGGCAAGGGAGCGAGGAAGCTGAGGGAAGAAACAATGAGGTGGTAAAAATAGCCCTTTGTTTACCACATGCTGCACATCCTTGTGTGTCCTTGTGAGAAAGACAAACAGCGACCACCCTGAGGAGGTCCAGCCAGAGCCACAAGCCCTGCCTGCTGGAGGGAGCTGGGCTGTGGCGGGGGTGGGGGGGGGATTGGGGGTGGTGGGGGGGCAGGCTGAGGTCAGGTGTGGCGTCCTGGGCCTCTGGTTTCCACCAGGTTAGCCCAGGCTGGGCCCCACCGGCCTGCAGTGACCACTCCCAGGAGGCCTTCTCTGGCTGCCACTTTGCAGTCTCAAAGGACTCTGACACCTCCCCCCAGCCCCAGGAGGCTGGGGGTGCGGGAAAGAAGATGGGAGAGGGAGATTGAGGGGGTGGTAGCGGAGGAGAGAGGGTGGAAGGGGAAGTAGGAGATGGGGAGGATGGGGAGGAGGAGGAGGGAGGGAGGAGGTTGGGGAAGCGGGAGGTGCCCACCCCCCCACCCCCGTCAGCCCACATTGCTCCTGCCTGGCTTGCCCTGAATTTGTTGTGGGGTGCTGCAGCATCACAGGGGAGTCTGCACCCCAAGCCTGCAGCCACAGTGATCTATGAACTTTTCTTTGCCTAAAGCACACCCCTACCCCATCCGGAAGGACTAAGTTGCAGAGAAGCCATGACCAGGAACCTGCAGCGCCCCCCCCACCCCCCCCACCGGTGGCCTTCTGGAACCTTCCCAGCTCTCACAGACACTCCCAACTCCAGCAGTGGGTTTCAGAGGTGTGAGCCATCTGGCCGGCACCCAAGACTTCGCCCCAGACTCCTTGAGAGTGAACCTCTGCCAGCCCGGGCCCCTCGGCCCCAGTCAGGAGGCATCAGCTGAGGACAACTGGGTGCTGGGCTGGGGGAAGCCCCGGACCGGACATGGCCACTGGGGGCGCTTGTGGGAAGGGGAGCAGCCCTCACCCTGAGGAGGCCCCGTGGCACAGGCAGACCCGGGCTTGTTTGCAGGGACCCAATGCAGTGAGGGGGTCCTTGAGGCTCCCACCCCTGCCTTTGGGGGCTGTTGTCGAGGGGTCGGGGCAGGGGGGCAGCAGCGACTGGTGGGTGCACAGGGAAGGGTGGGAAGGAAAGCTGGAGGCTCCCGGGAAGCCACTTCAGAACTGTTCAGAAGAAAGCGATGCTGGACGGTGGTTTGTCAGGACAAGCCCAGGGAGTCAGGTTGGGGCCTGGCAGTTGCCCGAGAGCCCACACCATCTCTGTCATTGACCCCCCAGGCCCAGGTGGAATTGCTGTGGGCGCTGCCAACCATAGCTTGGGCTTGCCCTTTCCAGCCCCTCCCCAGGCTCATGGTCTATGCGGGGCCCGGGGAGAAGAAGGGAGGGAAGGGCACGTCCCAGTGCCCCAGTGGAAGCAGGTCTCATCCTGTGCTTTTCCAGGAGGCTGGGAGGGTGAGTGATGCTCATCTGTTGAGCGGGCAGAGAAGCTTAGGTGAAGCTCTTAAAGGTCATTAGGGAGAGAGGAGGCTGGGGCAGGGTGGGGTGCACGGGGGGCATTGCAGCGAGAGAGAGAGAGAGAGTGCACTGGGCCAGTAGTTAGGGGCTGGGGGCATATAGCCCACTCTGCCCTTAACCTTGGGTGAGTCACTAACCCTGGGTACCTGAGCCTCAGCTACCCTTCTGCAAGTCAAGGGAGTTGTGGGGTGCCCCAGACATATCCAGCTCTCTACCTTCCAGGCCTATGGTAGAACTGTGTTTCTCTCCTTTCAGGTAAGTGTGGCCTTGACCGGCCTTGGCCACTGAAAGGTAGTCAGGTGTGCTGTGCCCTTCCAGGTGGAAGCTTTAAGACCTGCTGTGCACCGTTCCAGTGCAAAGTCCACAAGTGAGGAATAAACTGCATGTGTCCTGCCTTGAGAACCAGGGGGCTGTTTGTTTCTGCAGCAGAACCTACTCTGTCCTAGCCACACAGGTTGCACCTCTGACCTCTGGAGTCTTTGATTTCATGCTATTCAGACTCTATTGCTGTATCAGAAAGTAACCAGTTCTGCTGCTAGTCTGAAGGTATCCCTGAGAGGTCAGTGTCCAACACCGCTTGCTTTTCTAGGTCCCCCCCCGGACCCTGCCAGGCAGAGGCTGCCCTTTGCCCTCCTTATGGGGCTTGGCCTGAGTGCTCTGACACCTGCTAATGACCCCCCTGGCCCTCCTGCCACCCCGGCTCTTAACACTTAGTTCCTGGGAGACGCAGAGCTTGCTTCCCCTCAGGCTGTTTGCCCTCTCAGATCCCCCTCTTCCTGGAATGCAACTTTTAGATATCAGCTCAAGGGTCACCTCCCCAGAGGGGCTTCACTGACCACCCTATTTTACTTTCCACCCTTCCGCTTTATCCCCCTTTCCTAATTATTTTCTACAACTGAAATCACTTTATAAATGGCCTTGTTACTCCTCGGACACAAACAGCTCAGGAGTAGGGACCTCACCCCAGAACCTGACCTACTGTGCGCTCCCATGCAGATTGGTTGAGTGAATGGGTGATCCTGGCCCCGAGGTGATGCCCTGCTGTGCTCCTCTGAGACCCTGTTTTCTCCACCAAGATTGTGCTGACAACAAGGACTTCTGGAGCCTAAGGAGAGGAGGCTCCCTCTGTTTCATTGGCTGAGAGCCTCAGGGGATGGGGGGTGCCTTTCCCCCACACCCACGGCCCTGCTGGGCCTGTCCCGACTGGTAAATCTGGGCTGCTGAAGGGGCTCAGGGCTTGTCAGGACAACAAAAACAAAAGAAACCACCTCCCACAGCCTCACATAGCTGGGGAGGCTCTGGGTTTTTTACATTTTTATTTTAGGATTAAAGCAATTGCTGCAGGAACCAGGGCCTCAGGGACTTAGTGCTTCCAGAACAGTCTCCCTTGAGGTCCATCTTTCATGGCTGCCTGTTTCTGCTCTGCTTTGCCTTTTAACCCCAGCATCTCCTCTCTTAGACTGGCCTCCTCCTTCTCAGTAGAACATGGCTCCTGGCAGCCTCGGTGGAAAGAAAGCTTCCTTTCCCCAGGCCCCAGAACATTCCCAGGGGGTGTCTGATCGGCCCTGCTCAGGTAATGGGTCACCCATTGGAACAGTCACGGTTGCTGGGGTTTTAGTCCTAGTCCCTTCCTATGGTTGGGGTGGGGCAGGCTACTGAGAGAGCCCCAGGGAGGGGAACACGGGGGTGCCCAAAAGGAAGGGTGCTGGGCGGCCAGAGGCAGGATGTCCAGTCAGGGCTGGTGCTGGCCACATCCCAGGGGGCAAGAAATCCATGGTAACGCCAGCCCAGGGTGCTCAGCCTGCCTGCCACAGGGGAGGGGAACCTTCCATTGGAGTTAAGATCAGAGTTTTCTTCTTCCACGTGTAGACCTGGCTTTGCCACCCTACAGCAGTGCTGTGCCATCCTACAGCAGGTGTCCTGCAAAACTAAACAAAACACCGTAGTCAAAGAAGACTGAAAAACGCTGCACATGGCATCCGTTTCACTGCATCCATTCATCTGGAGGGCCCCTGTATATAAAATTCCCAAAAAGTCCTGTAATAAAGACATGTGTGTCCTTTTGCCATTCCCTAACCTACACAATTCAGAACTCTTATTATTTTTTTTAAGTCCCCCATGGAACACCTGTGAAAACTGCAGTGGGAAAGAGCACTGGAAGTCAAATCAGATGTCATGGCTCAAGTCTGAGCTCTGCCCCTTACGAGTTGTGTGACTTCTCTGAGCCTCAGTTTTCCCACCTGCCAAATGGGATAACACAAACCCCACGGGGCTGTTGTACATGCAGAATAAGAACATGCATCTTGTAAGCTGTAAAGCATTGTACAGATGCTTGATAACTGTAATTGGTCTTGCCTGGAAAATGGCAAGTACCTGTTTAACTTGACCCTCCCTGGCTAGGAGTAGGGAGATGACAACGGGAAAAGAAGTGATGAAGCCAGGGCCGCAAAGCCAGGTGACTAAGTACAGACAACTGACTGCAGGGGGAAGGAGACACCCCCGGCAGCAGTGCTGGGAAAGATAAAAGCCTAGGGGCCAGGAGAACAGAGGTGACAGGGCCTGGGGAAGGGGATGGGGTCGTGGAGGGAGGTGCTGAGGAGCAGGTACCACTGCCAGCAACCACTTCTCTTGACTTCTGAAGGGACAGCGACGCCGGTGTCCCCCAGCCTTCCTTCTCCTCCCCACCTCTCCTCAGGGGCCTGGGACAGAGGCGGCCGTGCCACCCAGCGGTCACCTCCCTCTATCTCACCAGCTCCTCGGCCGAAAGTCGGGGGGTTGTGGCCCTGACGGAAAAGAGAGAGAGCCCGTAATTGTGCTAATTGCCACAATACCAGATCTGCAATTAATATGCCATGGGAACAAAGAGCAAATGCACTAATCACATATAATGGGATTCAAACTACACCCTCGGCAGAGCTGTGCAACTGAGCTCCACTGTTTATGCTCCTCTTTGAATTAGCAAACACGAACAAATTAACATCAGTCTCCTCTCCACCCAGCTCAGAGGCGAGCCGGGGCTAGGGGCTGGTGGGGCACCCTGGAGGGGTTCCGTCCAGATCCAGGCACCTGGACCTGACCTTTGAGGCTGTGGGCAGGATGACGGCGACAAAGGGCCTCTCAGCTTCTGGCCACAGGAGGGAGAAAGCCAGACCTTTCTGCAAGCCCTGACACTGCAGCAGCCTGACCGACCCGACCCGGGGCTCGGGGTGCTTTGTTCTCTGCAGCTCGGGTGTGATTCACAGGCAGACAGAGTCTATTTTGGGCCCTGGGGCAGGTTTGGAAAATGGTCTCCATCCTTGGGGTGGCAGACAAGTCCAGGGCCAGAGCCTGAAGAGGGCGGCCGGGCTCGCAGAGGCAGATGACAAGTGCTCCTGGCTCCTCTTCCTTCCCCTGACTGCGTTGCAGCCCTGGGGCCCGGGGACCCCGGCCCCTAGAACCCGCCTTGCCCGAGCTTGCCTCCTTCTGCTGGAAGATGCGCTGCTGCGGGCCCCGAGTCTGGCACCCGCTTCCGTCCTAACATGCAGCATCCGCGGCCCAGCCTTGGCGCCAGACAGGCTCCCACCCCCCCCCCCCTTCTCCCTCGGCCTTGCCAGCTGCCTCTTCCTTGAGACTCCTGGCTTTGCCCCCCTGGCCTTGGCGCGGAGGCAGGAGCTGAGGAGGGAGCACCCAAGAGGGACGTGGCCGGCCAGCGGCTCGTGCACCTGCCTTTGCCCCTCTGTCATGGCTCTTCTCCAGCCTCTGCGGGCAGGGTGCCAGGGTGGGACGGTATTAACGGACCCCTCTGCGGGCCTCCCTCTGTTCCCCTCCAGGCCACCTGGATGTCCCTGCCCCCGTGGCCCGGGCAGAGGGCGAGGAGCCTGTCTTGCTCCAGCGCTTTCCTGCAGTGGCCGCCCTGCCTTTCCCGGGCCACCCGTGTCTCCTCCCTGGCGCCTGCTCAGCCGCCGCAGCCGTCTTCCTCTGCCAGGCAGCCTCCTCAGTTGCATCCCTAAATCAATGTCCTTGATGATCAAAGCTCAGGCTGGGAACTTCAGGGAGGCTGGCCGAGAGGCAGGATGTGGGAGAAGGGAGAGGAGGCCACGATGCCTTCCTTCCACTGCCCCTTCCTTCCCGCTGCCCCTTCCTTCCCGCTGGCCCTTTCTTCCCACTGCCCCTTCCTTCCACTGCCCCTTCCTTCCCGCTGGCCCTTTCTTCCCGCTGCTCCTTCCTTCCCGCTGCCCCTTCCTTCCACTGCCCCTTCCTTCCCGCTGGCCCTTTCTTCCCACTGCCCCTTCCTTCTTGCTGCCCTTTGGGGCCTGAGGAGAACTGGGAAAGGAGGCCTGTAGGACTCACTGGTCCCGTGCTCCCACAGGGGCTGGAGCCGAATTCCCTCCTTCAGCATGTGGGGCCTTCTCCCTGCAGTGCCAGCCTGGCCCAGCAAGGCTGGCTGTGATGCCACAGGGCCTGCTCAGGCAGCCCAAAGATGCGGAGGGGTTTTCTCTGGGAGGAAGGCCCCCAGTTAGGCCTCCCTGGTTGGAGGGCCGAGTCCTGTCTGCAGGGGCCGAGCTGGCAGGGTCTGGGCAGGCAGAGGGAGGAGGGGCTGCCTAGTAAATACCATGTGCCAGGCCCGCTGCCCAGGCCTGCCCTGCATTCACAGTTAATCCACATAGCAACTCTATGGGGTGCATGTCACTATTGTCCCATTTCACAGATGGGGAAACAGAGGGGAGAGTCCACAGAGCTAGGAAGTGGCAGCATCGGGTGAAATGAGAGAAGACCCAGGAAGGGTTTGGTAGTGGGGGCAAGGGCCGAGGGCCGGGAGGGGGCCGTGTTGTGCACCTGTGTGAAGGCGAGAGCCTGCCCGTCCGGCCAGGGCAGCCCCGTCCTCACCTGGGCAGTGCCTTCTGCAGCCCAACGTTCCGGCTCTATCTCGACCCCCCACTACCAGGTGAGCCCTGGAGCTGGAGGAGGCATCCCACCAGGAAGGCGGTCAGCCCACGGCTCTTCTCCCTCAGCGCCCCTCTGGCTTTCCGTGGCCCCACAGGAACATTCACCCAGAACAGTTTCGAGCACGCAGAGTAATGTCATGGAAAAGAGGTTCGAGTTTGGAACCAGACAAATCCGACTCTACCACTTAGCGGTGTGACCTTGGGCAAGTTACTCTCTCAACCCCAGCGTCCTCCTCCATGAAAGAAGGATAGTAATCCTATCCGTGGCGTGGGATTGCTGCACAGGAAATCAGATCATGCACACGGACTGCTTCGGCAGCGCTGGGCCCCGGCAAGCACTCACCATGTGAGCTGAGCTTGTTATTTCTGCATCTCTAGGGGGTGATTAATTCTTGCTACGCAAAAGAGGAAGGAAAGAAAAAGAGTTATCCCCAAGCCATTAAATGAGCTGGAGGCCTGAAAGAGTCAGAAATTCTGAAGTCTTGGCTTTTGCTTTCCATTGCGGGCTGCAGGCCTGGGGAGCTTCGACCAAGGAAGCAGCACGTAAGAGCCGACAGAGCTGCTTCTGAGCCCGGGCTCTTCTGCTTCTAAGCAGGCAACCCCAACAAGCCACACAGCCCTCAGAACTCCAGCTTGCCCTCAGGTACATGGGCAGGACTAAAAGTCCCTACCCTGAGTCGGCTGTGAGGATGTGAGAGGCCTTTTGAAAAGAGAGGCTTGCTGAACAAATGCAAACCCTAAAGTGCTATATGAAAGGAGATATAACCATCATCACCCCCTTAGCCGTTACAGACAGCCACTTCCATCATCATCATCTTCATCACCACCACCACTGTCATCGTCATCATCAGAGCAGTTTGCATTCAGTAGCTACTAAGTGGCAGGCATGGAACTGCACCTCTCCTGCATCTTTTCATTGCATCCTCACATTCGATCCTTTAATCTAAAGGAGGGTTGATGATGAAGGTGATGATGATGCTACCCATTTTACAGACGAGGAGCCCAAAGCACAGAGTAATGAATTTGCCCAGTCGTTTCTGCTAGTAAGTGGAAGCCAGGTCTGTCTGATTCAAGACCATGTGTGGAAATCATTTCTCGCCCCCTTTGTTTTTAATCCATTTACTGTGCTACCTCTCCCTGATTCAGGAAATATGATGGAGCTATGGGTAGAACCCAGATCTCCTGGCTCTACATTAGGTGTTGTCTCCACCGTGCCCACCTACGCTGCCCTTTTGGCCATGTGTCCTCTGCAGTGCTGGGGGATCTGAAACTGCTGCTGCCCAAGCCTTTCCCGCCTCTCTTGCTCCTCCCTGGAAATCCAGCCCAGGCCTTTTCCATCTGGGTGTCGCATGTGGACAGGACACATCACCTTTGGCTGTGAGTCCTCAGAGGGAGGGGACCCCCTTGGTCCGTATGTTGTAGGCAGTGCACAGGGCACCGGGTGGATAATCTATCTACAGACTAGAACAGCCGCCCCTCCACTCCACCGCACCCAGCACCTCGCCCATCACCCGTCCAAAGCGGGAAGGGGGACATGCTGTGTGTTACCTTTGAGGTGGGAGAGAGTATAAGTAGGAAACCCCAATCTTTGTCCCACTTTTGGGGGTGCAGAGAGGTTTTCCTCCCTGGAAATTTTCACCGGCCAGAGATAGCTGATCCTTTGTGCATAGGAATTCCCTTA
This sequence comes from Tamandua tetradactyla, assembly GCF_023851605.1. Classification (NCBI taxonomy): domain Eukaryota; kingdom Metazoa; phylum Chordata; class Mammalia; order Pilosa; family Myrmecophagidae; genus Tamandua; species Tamandua tetradactyla. The sequence goes on from NC_135328.1 coordinate 215,656,383, forward strand.
CTTCCTTTGCCAATGGAGAGCCATGGAAAGTTTTTGAGAGAGTCTGAAAGAAACCCACAGGCCCCAACTTGATTCCCTGAAGGTCACAGGAATGCCCTGTCCTGAGGTTGCTGCCACTGCCAGAGGAGCTTGAAAGTAAGTATGAGTAGTAATAATAGCCAATGTGGATTAATATTTGCATATAATGACAGGTGCTGAGCTCCCTGCTTTCTTGCACTGGCTCATCCATTCCTCATAGCCCCCAGGGAGGAGGGCACTGACAGCATGTCCATTTTACAGATGGAGATACTGAGACCAGCCAGGTCAAGGACCTTACCCAAGATCACAGAGTTAGAAAGTGGCAGGACTGGCAAAAAGTACAAAAAGGGTCACTGCAGAACTTTTTATGATAGCAAAAGACTGGAAACAACCCATCATTAGGGAAGAAATACTCATCAATAGGGGACTGATGAAGTAAACTCTGAAACATTCACACAATGGAGTACTAAACAGTTGTGAAAAGAGATAGAGGCTATGTCTTTATACTACAATGGAGTGATTTCCAGTATATTTTGTTAAATGAAAAAAGCAAGAGGCAAAACAGCAGGTATAATAGGCTGTCTTTTAGCTAAGAAAGGGAAGAGGAATATATAAAAAGCTTTGCATATATTAAAACACACAGTAAGTCTAAACATCCATTGTTGGATAAAAATGTGGTACATACCTACAATGGAATATTATTGGCTATAAAAAGAAGGAAGTTCTGATACACACAACGTGGATGAACCTTGAAAATATTATTCTAAGTGAAAGAAGACAGATCTAAAAGGTCATGTATTATATGATTCCATTTATATGAAATATTCAGAATAGGTAAATCTGTAGAGACAAAAAACAGATTGATGGTTTCCAGGAGCTGGAGGGAGGGTTTTGGTTTGCAAATATTGCCAGAATGCAATATACCAGAAATGGATTGGCTTTTATAAAGGGATTTATTCTAGTTTGCTAGCTGCTGGAATACAATATATCAGAAACAGAATGGCTTTTTAAAAGGGGGAATTTAATAAGTTCCTAGTTTACAGTTCTAAGACTGAGAAAATGTCCCAATTAAAGCAAGTTTGTAGAAATGTCCAATCTAAGGCATCCAGGGAAAGATACCTTGGTTCAAGAAAGCCGATGAAGTGCAGGGTTTCTCTCTCAAGTGGAAAGGCACATGGCAAACACAGTCAGAGTTTCTCTCTCATCTGAAAGGGCACATGATGAACACGGTGTCATCTGCTAGATTCCTTTCCTGGCTTCCTGTTTCATGAAGCTCCCTGGGAGGCGTTTTCCTTCTTCATCTTCAAAGTTTGCTGGCTTGTGGGCTCTCTGCTTCTCGAGGCTATCTCGTTCTTCTCTGCTCTCTCTGAATCGCTCCCATTCTCCAAAATGTTTCCTCTTTTATAGGACTTCAGAAACTAATCAAGACCAACCCCGAATGGGTGGAGACATGTCATCACCTAATCCAGTTTAACAACCACTCTTGATTGGGTTAAATCTCCAGGGAGATGATCTAATTACAGATTCAAACATACAGTTTTGAATACGGATTATTCTGCTTTTACAAAATGGGATTTTGATGAAAACATGGCTTTTCTAGGGGACATACAGCCTTTCAAACCAGCACAGGATTTATTAGGTTACAAAGTTGCAGTTCTAAAGCCATGGAAATGTCCAAATTAAGGCATCAACAAGAGGGCACCTTCACTCAAGAAAGGCCAGTCACATCCAGGGTTTCTCTGTCACATAGGAAGGCACATGGTGACATCTCTGGTCCTTGTTGCTGGTTTGTTGCTTCCAGCTTCTGATTCCAGGGGCTTTTTCCTCTAAGCGTTTGTGGGTCCTCACTTAGCTTCTCCAGGGCAAACTCTGGATTTCATCTCTTAGCATCCCCAAAGATTTGTGTTTCTTGATGTTATCTCTCTGCTTGTTTTTTTCTTTTTTACATGGGCAGGCACCGGGAATTGAACCCAGGTCCTCTGGCATCACAGGCAAGCATTCTTGCCTGCTGAGCCACCATGGCCCGCCCTCTCTCTGCTCTTTTAAGAGCTCCAGTAAACTAATTAAGACTCATCTTGAATGGGTGGGGCCACATCTCCATGGAAACAACCTAATCAAAAGATCCCACCCAGAACAGGTCTGCACCCACCAGATTGGATTAGAAAAACATGGCTTTTCTGGGGTACATAACAGTTTCAAAACAGCACAGAGGGGAAGCAGGGAGTGACTGTTTACTAGATATGGGGTTTTCTTTTGGGGTGATGAAAATGTTCTAGAACTAGAGGAGGTAGTTGCACAACACTGTAATGTACTTAATGCCACTGAATTCTTCACTTTTTTTTTGGCTTTTATTTTTATTTATTTATTTATTTTTAATTTCTTTTTCTTTTTCTTTTTATGGACAAAACATAACAACATAAACATACAAACATGAGCATTCTTAACATATGAACCTTCCATTCTTGGTATATAATCAATGGCTTACAATATCATCATGTAGCTGTATACTCATCACCAGGATCATTTCTTAGAATATTTGCATCACTCCAGAAAAAGAAATAAAAAGAAAAAACTCATACATTCCATACCCCTTACTCCTTTCTCTCATTCAGTGCGAGCATTTCCATCTACCCGATATATTTTAGCATTTGTTCCCTCTATTTTTTTCTATACCCCTTACCACTCCCTTTCATTGATCACTAGTATTTCAATCTACTCAATTTTTTTAAACATTTGTCCCCCCTATTATTTATTTATTTTTATCCATATGTTTTACTCATCTGTCCATAAGGTAGATAAAAAGATCATGAGACACAAGGTTTTCACAATCACACAGTCACATTGCAAAAGCTATATCATTATACAATTATCTTCAAGAAACATGGCTACTGGAACATAGCTCTGAAGTTTCAGACACTTCCCTCTAGCCTCTCTAACACACCTTAAACTAAAAACAGGAGATCTATATAATGCATAAGAATAACCTCCAGGATAACCTCTCAACTCTGTTTAAATGAATTCTTCACTTTAAAGTGGCTAATTTTATGTTATGTGAATTTTACCTCGAGTTTAAAAATGGAAAGAAAAAAAAAAAGGATGAAGGATGAACCCCAAAGAGACAAAAAGGGTAACCTATAAAGGCAGGGAGGATACAGGGAGGAGGGGACAGGGATGGAAGTAGACTTCTCTGGGTACCTTGTTTTCTTGATTATCAACCATGTAAATATTTCATATGATTATGGTACAAAATTAAGTCCAAATTTTATAAGAAGGAAGGAGGTGGCTGGAGATTGGCTTTGAACCCAGGTCTGTCCAACCGGACTGCCTGCTCAAACAACATGGGCATTTCCCTCCCTTGCATTCTCCCAGGAATGGAGTGAGCTGGCCAAGTCACCAGAAGGCATAGATGGGGTGGGGGGTGGGGCCTCATATCTTTTGGGGCTCAGGGGGGTGGGGACCTGGCTCAGAGAATTTTTAGTACTCTAAGGAATCGGTGATCAGCTGCCCGCAGCAAAATATTGAAAATCATCAATATTTCCATGCACCTTCTCACCCGCAGCCCTGAAGTGGGCTCTTCCTAGGCACATTACCGGGAGCGCACCTGTAAGGACCGCTCACCTGTCCCCAGCCCCGCCCCGGCCGCGCGCGCACCGCGCTACACGCCAACGGCCCCCGCGGCGGAGAGCTTCCCTGCAGCATCTCATTCCATCCCCTTGGCAACTCGGAAGCGGGGAATTGACGTCCCCGCGGACGAGGCCGAGGCCTCCCACGGCCGCGCGCAGCCGGCGCGGGGCGGAGCCAAGCCTGGAAACCCCATCTCCGACGGTGGTGGGGCCGGCTGGCGGGAGCGCGCGCCGCAGGGCTTTGGGGGTCCTCGGCGGGTAATTTTACTCTGGGGCCAGGGTGCTGTTTTTGGCCCAGAGAGACATAAAATTGAATCCCAGGTGTCCCTTTCTCTAGCAATGTGCTCTTGAGTAAATGTTACGTTTTTCTCATTCTGCCGAATAGAATAGGGACAATAAAGCACCTTCCTTAAAGAGTTGCTGGAGGCGTACTTGGTATGTAATTTACAGTTTAGGCACGGTGCTCAGTTCAGGGGCTATCTGCAAGAGTCATCTTAAAACCTCCTGTCCTCTCCGTCCACCGCCTCACCTGGGTTGACTACGTCTTCAAAAGGAGCCTGTCTGACAAAGCCGCCTCCTCCTCTAACCTGTGCTCTCCGCTAACGACCCTTCTAGGTCATGCCCCCTCGCCCCCTGCGCCGGGGACCCCGTCCCCTCTACTCGGTCAGCGGCCGGCCCAGCTCAGCCAAGGCGCCTCTCTCTGCTGATCGGATCAATCCCCATCTCAGGGCCATTTTGAGGATTAACTAATCCATCACGTGAGGACCTTTGAAAAGTGCCAGGACCGCGGAGGCTATTGTCAGGCAGACGGGAAACCGAGTTCACCGGTCTCCCTCGTTTCCAAGGCTCTCAAGCTGAGCTTTGCAGCTGGGCTAACTCTCAAGTGGGCAGAATCTCCGCCGGGCAGGTGGCACTGGGCTCAGTAGCGTCTGTCTGCCCCACCTGCCGCTGAACCTTTTAAACCTTTCTCTTTGTCTCTTTAAGGGACAGTAAGAGTGACAAGATAAAGGGATCAAGATTTCAGACACCAAAGAGCTTTTTTTTTTTACATGGACAGGCTCCCAGAATCAAACCCGGGTGTCCAGCACAGCAGGTGAGAATTCTGCCACTGAGCCACCGGTGCACCATCCTGTTTGTGTTTTTAATAGAACTGAATACATTTAAAATTTCCCCTAGGCACCAACTATTGACCCAAAACATACATACTTTCTGATTTTCTTTTTTTTTTTTTTTTTTTTTGTAAATCTTGAAAGTCCAAGGAAAACTAGAGTACCCCCTACCATCCAGGAAGTGTGGTGATCTCCATTACAGAAAATACTAACACGTCAATATTCATTGAATACCTATTATGGGCTCAGCAGTATACCAGGAGCTCTGAAAGCCACTACCCCTGAGAGGAAAACAAACAAACTATATATTCAGCACCTACTGTTTACTAGGCACTTTAAATGCACCATCTCATTTAATTCTCACAAGTCTAGGAAGTAGGTCTCATTTCACAGGTGAGGAAAGAGACTCAGAAAGTTCTATAACTTGTCCAAGGTCATTCGAATTGGAGCCAGAATTCCAGTCTAGTTCTGCCTGACTGTAAGATCTGAGTTGTTCCCATCAGCATACAGTGGAGAGAATAGGGCACATGTGCTTGATCAGCCGACAGCACAAGGGAGCAGATTATAAAGCCTGGGCATGAGGCTTAAGAGTGTGTGCGGTTTAGCAAGGGCTCAGCCTGAAGGTCAGGAGACTTCCTGAAGGAGGCAGCCCAGAGGTGTGCTGCAGGCACCTGACAATCAGGGCAAAGGTGGGGGAGGATGTGCCATGTAATGCCGGTCTTGGGCAGGAACGAACCTGAGTGAAGACCACAGCAGGCCCTGAGGTCAGCTGGGTGGGGCCAAGGGCAGAGCTATCAGGACCAAAAGAAGTGGCAGCAGGAAGCTGCTGGGCTGAAGGGAAGCAGAGCCCAGGGAGGTGACTCCTGCAGTGTTGCCTGGAAAGAGTGCGGGGTGGGGGTGGGGGCAATGCCTAGAGGAGCTGGTGGCTCAGGAGGGGTCCAACCTAGGGGGACCTGGTCCCCTGCCTATAAGAGAATGTGGCAGGGTGGAAGGGAAGACATTAAAGATGGAATCTTCAGGCTTTGATGGAGGATCGCCTGTGGGGGACAAAGGGAAGGGACAGGCATATTGGATTGGAGATTGCTTCCACACACACCCCCCAGGTCACATAATGTCTCTGCACAGAACTGTCATTATCTTTCTATTGCCTGTGGGATAAAGTCCAAATACCTCCTCCTGTCATTGAAGGCACCCCACAATCTGGCCTCAATCTATCCTTTTGGATCCCCACCTGCAACTCTCCTAAATAAGTCCTTGTCAAACTGAGTGACTCATCTCCTCCAGCCCCCAAGACTGCTTCCCTCTATCCCCACCCCAAACTGGACTCGGTGAAGCCCACCAGCCAGCTGGACTCCTGCGGAAAACATGGCCTCTGGTGCTCCTTTGGCAGTGAATCACCTCTGATATCTCTTCCAGCACACGCTTGAATAATTAACATTTTTATTGTTATTTAACTTTTGCTGTAGGTGTCTCATCTCGCTGATGAGACTGCCCTGTCCTCAAGGGCACATTCTTTTCACACTAATCTCAGTTGGGCAAGTCGTTTGGCTTTTCTGACAGTTTCCAGTGCCCAGCACATAGGAGCCCATCTGGGAATTCTTTCGGCTAAAATGGGGGTCCCAGGGGTCAGAGGTCACTAGCTGAGAGAAGGTGGGTGCTCCAGGATTCCAGGAAAAGGGGAGATCTCCGTAGGGAGGAGGAGAGAGTCAAGAACCCAGCAGAGGGACCCTTTATCTGTCTGGACCTGCAATTCTAAAGGACCATCAGCACCCCATTAAGATCGTTTAGAAAGAGCTCGGCCCCTAGTCGCCTTTTAAACACAAACCGACTTTAGCAAACGGAGGGGTCCTGAGTTACAAACGCAGGACGGGCTCCCTGGGGGCAGGCCAACCGCCCCCCGCCCGGGGCTGGAACCTTTGCGACACGTGCGGCACAGTCCTTGACCTGCTCCCCAGCGCTGCGCCGACCCTCCTCCTGAAGCCCCTTCCCCGACCCCGCCGACTCCCTCCCCGCGTCTCCACCTTGCAGGGGAGGATTCCGTGGGCTCGCCCGACGGGACGCGGGGCGCTGGCGCCTGGGGGCGGCCTGAGGGTGCGGGGGCGGGATGGGGAGAAAGGAGGCGCGGGCTCCAAAGTGCCACCTGGGAGGCTGGGAACGCGCGTGGGGACAAGGGGTCGAGGTCCTCGGGCTGCCCCCCCGCCGGAAGGTGCGTGGCCTCCCGCCCCCTCCCAGCCTCCGGGGAACCCACCCGGGGGCGCGTCCCCGCCGCTGGCGCGCGCTCGGGCTGGGCCAGCCGCTTCGCGGGCGCGCGCGCCCTTCCACGCCCGCCCGCGTCTCGCGCCGCCTCCCGCGCGCTCCCGGGCCCGCCCCCCCCTCCCCGCGCGCTCCCGGCGCCGCTCCCTCCACGCCTCTCCCGCCGCCACCCCGCCCCCGGCCGGGTCTCCTCGCCGGACCCGAGAGAGAGCGGCGCCGCCATCTTAGTCGCTGCGCTGCCTCGAGCGAACGCTGCCGCGGCCCAGGAGGGGAGGGCGCCCGCGGCCGGAGCGCGCGGCCCAGCGTCTCGGCGGCCGCGGCGGCGGCTCCTCGGACCCCGGTGCTCGCTGCGGCGCCCACAGCCGGCCCCGGGCCGTGAGAGCCCCGCTCGGCACCCCGCGGGCTTCCCTGCCGCTCCCGCCTCGGGCGGCCGCGGCGCCGGGAGCCGGAGCGATGCTGCGCCGCCGCGCGCCCGCGCTGGCCCCGGCCTTCTGGCTGCTGCTGGCCGGCCTGCTGGGCGGCAGCGGGGTCTGGGCCGCGCGAGGTAAGCGCTCGGGCCGGGCCGGGGCGCGAAGGGTCTGATCCGGGCGCGGGGCGTCGGGGCGGGGTCGGGGGCCGGGGCGGGTCGCGGGGTGCTGCCGGCTGCACGGGCTTGGGGGGGCCCGTGCAGGCCACCGGAAAGGTCAGACCCCCTTTCCCCTCAGCAGCCCCCTCAGGCTGGGGATGCTTCCCACCCCCACCCCAGCCCGGGGCGATGCTCCGAACGTGAGTTGGGTGCTCAGCTGGGCATCGGGCTGGGGGTGCACACGCGCGGTTTGTGGTGTGTGCTTACATAAGAACCCACTCCCCCGCTCCGCTTTTCCAAGATCCCGGCTCTCCGCGGCGGACCCTGCACGGCGGACCCGGCGTCTCCCCGCTTCCCTCCTCCCAGAGTCCTTAAAACGTTGTCTGTTTGCAAACGAGCGGAGGCTGGAACTTGTCGCTCCCCCCGCCCGCCACCCTTTTCCCCCAAAGGTGAAACTGTGCTGAGGTTTTCGACCGCGGTCTCATCCCGTCTCCTGCACCCCCGAAGCCCTGGTGCAGGTTTTCTGACGGTAATTTAGATCGTGCAGGAGCATTCATGGCCTCGGCAGGAAAGAGAAACAGACCCTCTCAATGAGTCCTTACGATGGTGGGACCGAAATTCTTTTAACAGCTACATGGCAAACTAATTCTTGGTAAATTGATTGTTTTGGTCTTTTAACCTTCAGCCACTTGACCTGTTAAACGTTACTAGCTTTCTGATATTGATTGATCTTGCCAACGAAAGCTTTACGCATTGCAGATATATGCTTCTGAATGGATCTTGGAATCGTGAACATTTTCTTTGGCTTTGCAGCAAAGTAGTCCAGGTGTAATCTATAGAGTATTTGATCTAATCTTCTGATTTTTTTTTTTTTAAATAATTGTGTGTGTGTGTAGGTGGGAGGGTTGATAGAAGTCTAAATGAGACATTTCAATTTAACAAGATTTGAAAATTCCTTTTCTTCTCTTTGGCATGACATATCAAAAGAAGTATGGGGCTTACAAATTCAAGGGCAGAAGAGGCAAAATGCACCTTTTGTTCCCTGTTCCTTTCTTAACATCGAGGATGATAAACTTTGAATACTTCATATCATTACTAACATAATGCCGACTGTGTCAAATTCAGGTCTTAAGGCACTAAGTATCCAGTTGCTCTTAGGTTTACAATTTGATTTTTAATTACATCAGGCTAAGTTTGAAAGGTCTTTCCAGATTGACATAGAGGTGTGAAAGTCTAATATATCCAAGGAAAAAAGGCCATAATATATGTCAAAGATTTGCTTTTCTTGGGAAAATCCACGTTTTTAATATGTGCAGGGATTGGATAGTGGGGCAACATCAAGTATCCTTTAGTCAATGATAACGTTGCTTGGTAAAATCCATATGTTTTATTAAGTCTGTCCATTCACCTGCATTTGCTATTGTTACTTCAGAGTTACCATAAATACCATCCATCACATGCCTGCCTTATGATGGACCAATAGAAATCTTAAGTGGGAGAGGTGCTGAATCTTGAGCCCTTGGTAATTTGATAGCTCTCTGTAAGCTTTTTTTTTTTGGTTGCAGTTTATAGTACTTCAGTAGTCTTCAAAATAAAAACATTTTAAAAAAATCAGTTATTCTGAAAAAAAATCAGTTATTCTGCTGCTTCCCCCTCCCCCCCCACATACATTGCAAGTTAGGAAATGTCTTCTGAATATTACATAAAATACTAATAAAACAATTACATTTTGTAATGTTACAAATATATTTTGTATTTAAATATGCAGTTTGTGGAGACATTTTCTGTGAGCTCATTTAAAAAAGTGATTGTTTCAGCTAATATCTGAGTTTTTTTCTGATGTGAGGCATGGTGATATGAACTGCTGTTCATAGTCTAGCTGCCTCTAATAATTATTAATGGGATTTAAAATTAACATACAAACTACTGGAGAGAATGAGAGTTTTTGTAACATAAATTGCATATAACTATAGGTCGTTTTATGGAGATCCCTAAATTTCACTTTCATTGCAGCTATAGTTCTCAGCAAACATCAAATTAACCACAATATTTGGAGACGTATCTTTGGCATGTGTTCATTCCCTTGAAGGCCCTGTCCTCTCCAATTGGTCGTTAACCAGGAAATAGAAAATTGAAGTAGAAAAAAGTAGAAAGAGTATCTGAAGTCTATATTTAAAATATTTTTAACAAGTAACTACAATCATACACTTCAGAGCATTACATGATTGTCTTCCCATTTGCATAGAGACTTCTCAGCTCTCCCCTCACCTCTCTCTAGCCCCCTGGACCTCCTCTCCCTGCGCCACTTGTCCTCTCTTCTGCAGCTCTAATCCCCTTCTAATATGCTGTTGTTTATTTTGTTAGTCTCCCCTCACCAGGACACGTGTTCAAGGTGGTTTTTTGGTCTGTTTTGTTTGAAGACACAGCCTCTCACCCCAGCCTTGCCTGGCACACGTTTGGCAATCAGTCTTTGTAGTGTGATTTAATGGATGAATGACTGTCTTTCAGTTTAGGCCATACAGTATTTTTACATCCACATGGATATGGGAATTAGTAATTTTTCAGGGATCCATTCTGTTGATTGCAGTGTTGGGGTATTAGATCATAAACATTTATATGACTCTTTGAAGTATGTAGCTCTGGCTACCATCCTGGGCCCATTTTAAAGAAATATGGTAATTCCTAGTTTTTTTAAAAAAAGGTTCTTAATTTGTTGTTTTTTCAGGGAAAAAACTGAGAAAGTCATTTGAATAAAGACTTCAGTATTACATTTAATCTAATCTTTTATTGCTGAAAGTAAATGTTCATATAGGAGGCCTATATAACTGCTAAAGAAACAATAAAATATCACTAGTTCTGAATGTATTCCAATTTAAGAGCTGTAAAACTCGACTAACTGGAACCTTGAGTTAACTGAAATTCATCTCTTGCCTGCCTACTACTTTTAGAAGAAGAAAAGCATAAAACCAACAGCTTCATTGAAATTATTTTTCAAAAAGAAGGTTTAGGAGCTCATATTATATACTGTCTGTGTCGGTACAACTTGATTTTTGCGCCCTAAAAAAAAACTCCTAATATTTCAGTTTCAGATATGATGAATATAGACAAATAAATGAAATTATAAACTATGATGAAAAAATTTTTGTGCTGAAACTAGAAAGTGCTGTAATTTCATGACACTGGTCTCAGGACTTGCTTAACTTTATTAAACCAATTCTTAATTTTTGAAGTGAAGAAACTGAGGTTATGCTTTTTTTTTTAAGGATAATTCCAGAAGTGTTTATTTGCACAGAGACTATTAACAATGGTGACAGGTTGAGCATAGTAAATGAAAACTTGCAGAGATAATTTGAGGCCTAGCCTGATGTTATTGTTCTCCAGAGAGGATTTTACTTTGCTATCAGCAGAAGGGTAGGGGCGCCAGCAATCCCAGATTATCTGAATCTAATAAAGAATTGAAAATATTTGAAGTTGGGCTATATTCCTTGAGAAAGCTGCTATATATTTCCATTTTACCTTTATTGCAGTATCGTCCTTTAGAGTAGCAATCCCAAACCTGAAGGTTTTATCTGTGTCACCTTAGTAAGACCAGAGCTTCAAGTTTTATCCCCAAGCTCAGGAGCCTTTTGCAATCTCTCTTTGGGCTCTCAGCCTCTCTGTAGTGGAACTGGTAGATAACTTGAGAGGAAACCTTCCCAAAAGATTGCTCATTTGTATTTATTTCTCTGTTTAGCTGGATATTGGTTATCGAATACTTAATTGCTTTGCTGGGTCTCTCATGTCTTCACACAAGCCTTTTTTTTTTGTATACTATATAATGGGGGTCACATTTTATTCTTTTTCCACGTGAGTATCCCCTTATTGCAGCACCATTTGTTGAATTTTTGTTTGTTGGTTTTTCGTTTGTTTGCTTATATGAGAAATGCATGGTCTGGGAATCGAACCCGGGTCTTCTGCATGGCAGGTGAGAATTCACAAAAGCTTTTAAGAATATTTTATCCAACTAGCCGATGTTTTCAGTGGGGTGTTTTGTCTGAATAATTTAGCCCTTTATTTCTGGAAGGGGAATTTTTCAGCCCAATATGTTTAAAATAAATTTGGGCAAAAGAGGCACATTTTCAGATTGTTGCATTTGCTTTCATAGAGTAGGAAAACATTTACTTTTCATTGCTCTAATATTTGCCAAACACAGTGCCAGACAGAGTATGTGTTTGGTAAAGATAAGTTTTATCTTTATGGTTTTTATTTATGCAAAAAATGACAATATTTAATTTATCTGCTATTCCACTAGGACTTCAGTCTCTAATTATTAGATTCCTGTTTATCTTTCCTGAAGTTGTTTTTAAAAAACATTTTTATTGAGAAATATCCACACACATACAGTCCAACCGTATTATGCATCAGTGCTCACAGTATTATCTCAGAGTTGTGTATTCTTCACCATGATCATTTTTAGAACATTTGCTGAGGTTAAGATCTTAAAACATGAAAAAAAAAAAAAGAATTTAAATTATTATTGTCTTGCTTTCTAAGACAAGAAAATGTAAATTTTGGGAGGGGGTAGACTTCATTTGTAGGAGTTGAAACAAAGTAGGAGATTGGATTATCTTGAATACCCCAAGGATCTACGTCTCAGGTGTTCTGGTTAATTGAAGTTTTAGGTATCGTGCATTTTCTGCTCCACTTTTCCTGTGGTCTTGAGGTGGCATGAGCAGCATTGCTTGGAGAAATGCTGTGTTTATAAATTATATATATATATATTATGAATGACAATTATTGATTTGGTATAAAATATAGATCTGAGGACAGCTTCAAGAATATGTGTTAAAGATTGGTGGGAGTGAATTGTGCTATGTGATGTTGAAAGTACTGTAAGAAAAAACTCACATTTGTCATTTTTACACAAAAGAGGTGGTACATAGGCCAGAGATAGGAACCTCAATCTCTGACAACCCCCCCAAATCTGTGTCAAGCTAATGAACCTGTGCCCATTTTTTTCATAAGTGTCACCTCTTAGGGATTAGAACACTACATTTGATGTCCCCGATTTGAGAGGTCCTTTCTCCCATATGTTTTGGGCACATTTTTGTTCCTTTTCTTGTTTAGCTTTAAGATGATATAGTTGTGTTATTAGATTAAAAAATTTCACAAAATCTGTTGCTAAGACTTTTATGTTTAAAGGTTCTTGACAAAGATTCAGTTACTTCAAAATAACAATTTAGAATATTTAAAAATCCTATAAACACATCTGAATGTTAACTTCCTTCCATTCTAGGACCCCGATAAGAAGTATGGGATAGCATAGTAAAGGAAGAATTCTGGTTTTCTTCCTTTACTTGAAAAAAGAAATCAGACTTGAATATTTTCTTTTAGCTGTCTCTTCTGGACCAGTCTGATTCTTGAGTGACAAGAATTTCTGCTGAGTCTGCTACTTTTCCAAACTACCTTAATAAGCACTTTCTTGAATTTTTTGTTTAGGGCAAAAGAAGTCTTTTCTCCATACAGCCACTCTTTTTTCTTAATAGCTTTATTGAGCTATATTTACGTATTACATATTTTACCCATATGTTGCTAAGTAAATGTTTTTGCGTGGACATATGTTTTCTTTTCTCTTGGGTCTATACCTAGGAGTGGAATTGCTGGGTCGTGTGACAACTTTATATTTAACTTTTTGAAGATGTGCCAGATTGTTTTCTAAAGTGGGTTCACCATCCTATAGCAACCTTTTTTTTTGCATGGGCAGGCACCGGGAATCAAACCCGAGTCTCCAGCATGGCAGGCAAGAACTCTGCCTGCTGAGCCACCGTGGCCCATCAACTTTTTAAAAAGATGTAATTCATATGACATACAAGTCTCCCATTTCATGTGTACAGTTCGGTGGATTTTTGTATATTCACAGATATTTGCAACTATCCCCACAGTCAATTTTAGAACATTTTCATCATTTCATCACCTCAAGAAGCTTCTTATCCTCTAGCTATTGCTTTCCCCCACCCCTTTCCCCCACCCATCTTTAAAGCAACCCGACTCCACCATCACCCGCGACCATCTCTGCAGTCAGAGCCACAGCTCACAGGTGTCTAAGGTGTCTTCTCAGAGGTTGGAGTGACTGATTTTTTCCTTCTCGGGGGCAAACTGGCATTTGATCCAACCAGTTCTTTCTTTAGCCCTTGTCTCCCATATCATTTCTGCCCAGGACTTCAGCTTTGAGCTTGAAAGGAGCTTTGGGGGGTGTTCTAATTTGCTAGCTGTTGGAATGCAACACACCAGAGATGGATTGGCTTTTAATAAAAGGGGATTTATTTTGTTAGTTCTTCGGAGGAAAGGCAGCTAACTTTCAACTGAGGTTCTTTCCTACACGGGAAGGCACAGGGCTGCTGTCCTTCTCTCCAGGCCTCTGGTTTCCAGCAACTTTCCCCAGGGTGATTCCGTTCTGCATCTCCAAAGGTCTGGGTTGAGCTGTGAGTGCTGGGATGAGGTATGCTGAGCTGCTTGGGCTGTGCTACGTTGAGCTCTCTCATTTAAGCACCAGCCAATTAAGTCAAACATCATTCATTGAAGCAGGCACGTCTTCTAGCCGACTGCAGATGTAATCAGCAACAGATGAGGTTCACGTACCATTGGCTCATGGCCACAGCAACAGAACTAGATGCCTTCACCTGGCCAAGTTGACAACTGAATCTAACTACCACAGGGGGTCTGTCTCTTTACTCGCCTAGCCCATCTGCCCCAGAGAGCAGCTGTCGCGCCATACCACCCTCCGTCAAGGGATCACTCAGCCTCTTTGAACTTTTTTTAAAGACATCCTTAGGGGCTTCAGCCTGCTTTCCCCAGATTTGGCCCTCTCGGTCCCCTCGGTCTCTGTGGGCACCCAGCCCGCAGCTCGTTTTCAGGAGCATTTAGGGCCAGGTGGGCTGAGAGCACCTGCAGCAGCTCCGGGACCCCCCGAGCCACACGCAGAGTTCCAGGCCTCACGTTCTGAAGGCGGCTGAGGGGACACCCAGACACCACCTGTTTAGATGACGTGGCATTTTTGTTATGCTAATTGGCTGAAAATCTGCTTTGTTAAAGTAAATTACCTGGTTTGTTCCATTGATTTTGTTCTATTCGTTTTTCTATTCATTATTTCCCCAATCTTTAGTCATAGTATAAAATGTTAGAAATACAATTTTTAAAATTCAGTAAAAATGAATGTCATCTTTGTTTAATGCCTACTTAAGGTAAGACATAGACATTAATTCTGAGTTCTTAATATTAAAAATTTTTTTCTTATATAACACTACTTTCATTTTGAGGTCCATCTAGAAAAAAGTTGTTTGTCATAAACTTAAGTTGAAGAAATGTAAAACATTAATGATTTATATGAAATTGTCTGTGTGGCTTTTTTTTTTTTTTTTTTTTTTGCTGTGGGAATGAAGAGTCCAGTGAACTTCCCACCATTGGCAGCTCTGCAAATTAAAAGTTAGTTCCTTATATCCTGACCTCAAAAGCCTGTTCCTCAAAAATAGAAAACTGTCAAAAGATTATTAAAAACAGCAAAATTGACATTAAATGGTATCGAAAAGACAAGAATGAATGAAAGAGAACTGTGGGAACCTGGGAAAGAAAAGCAGTGGGTTCCCTAAATGGGATGAGGAGGGCCCATGCTCCTTGGGGCATATGGAGGGTCCCAGGTGGGCCCCAGGAATCACCCTGCATGGTTGTTTACAGGCAGGTCCTGAGCTTCCCTCCACAAATTCTGATTCAGTAGGTCTAGAGCTTAAGTGCTTCTAAAGAACATCATTTATTCTGTCTGAGATGCAGGATCCAGTCACATTTGATTTTGCATATTTCATATATAGTTAATGATGAATAATATTCAGGGGTCGGCTGCAGAGTTCATGGGGCCTGATGCAAAATGAAAATGCAAGGCCCCTTCTTAAAAAATTACTAAGAATTTCAACATGGCAGTAGAACATTAAACCTATTTTAGATGACGTGCTGGGGCCCTTTTATACGGGAAACTGGCCCTATTGATGAGCGCTGGGGTGGCCTGTCATGAGTCAGAATGGGGCTGGCCCAGGGTTGATGGGTGCCAGATGCTGCCCAGCCTCCCGGGCTGCACCCCGCTGCTCTCCCCTCCACCTTCTGGAGGCTCTGCCTTTTCTCCTGCCCTGGCCTCAGGGTGGAGACTGCTCACTCCTCTTTCTGCGCCCAGCACCTAGCCAAGTGGACCGTACTAAGTTCACAACAGATGTTTGTTAAATGAACACAGGATGAAAGCAAATGGTAGTTAGAGGCTAATTGGGGAATAGGCGCACATAATTTGGGGGATCAAAGCCTTGGCATTAAGCTGATATGTTTACTCTTAAAACACCTTGACTAATTTGTGCCAGTTTCTTATTACTTAGGGAATTAGTAACAAGGATAACAAAAATAATTGAAATTCTTGGATAATCCTTAATTTTTTTTTTCTGCCAAGCATTTCAAACACTTATCGGTAGTTAATAAGTAGCAAAAATGCACTGACTTGAATTTAATTTTCTCCTTGGACAAAAATTATTAAAAGGACAGTGAGGTGGGAAGCAGTCCTCCATATTTTAGCCCCTCACTGCCTGGTGCTGGGTTAATGGTTGGGTACCTTGGTAATTCTCAGACTGGGATGTAAACCCTGAGTTGGGTTTGTTTCTGATCTTTTTGAATTGTTTGTAAATATCCATTACTATCTGCTCATGATTCCCGTGTAAAGCACTTTCTTTTGGCTAAGTTTTAAAACCTCCTTGCTACAGCATATGAGAGCCTTCTCTTGCTTAACTAAGAGAAGCAAATAATAAGCCTCTTCTAAAATTTTCCAAAGCCTAGGATAGAATGTAAGTATTGACTCAAATGCTTTCTGATGTGAAATCTGACATTTTCAAACCTCATCTGAACAGAGCATGTCCTACTGGACATAGTCATAAGAACATAGTCTTATTTTCCCATTAGGGTGACTTTAATACTGACCATAACTTTAATATTTGTTTGAATAAAATATTTTTTCAGATGGGTCACTAATGCTAGTGGTTAACATATATTTTCCTATTCAATAAAGTTTATGAACCCCATTCTTTTCAAGAATTCTTTCTGAATATTCTCAAAAGTTTTGAGATTTTTTACCACTGCTTTTAAGAAAAGTGATGTATCTGGCAGATGGGTCTCAGCAGACTCTGCCTTTGCTGGGTCTTTGTTGTTTCATATTCAGTGTGTCCTCCATGACTGTTAGCATCATGGGAGATGGAGAGGAAAGAAGAAGGATGGGAGTGGGAGGAGATTCCAGAGGCTGCGGTGAGCAGTTCAGAGTTTGGAGGGGTCACTGGGGGTGTGATGGCTGTGATTAGGAGCTGGGCATCCTTCAGGGCACATGGCCAGAGAGGCTTGCGGGCATCCTGGCCACGGAGGTGGAGGCGTGAACTGGTCCAGGGCTGGTGCTGATGCAGGAACACGGCCCATCCAGGGGGAGGGATCCTGGTGTTGGCATGACCTTTTCACAGTGGCTTCTGGGGGGACCCAGGTGGGCTGGTGGGTGCCTGGTGGCCGTCAGACACCCCTGGTGCTCACTCTGGGGGCACAGTGACAGTGTGGGATCTAAGCCCCCATGGAGTTCTAAGAGTGGCCTGGCAGGCCGTTTGGTTTCCTCAGCTCTGGCTGCGGGTGCCTCCTGCTTCTCAGCCTTCGTGGACTGAGGGGTCCCAGGACAAAGGGGAAGTAGAAGTGGCTCACTCAGGCCAAGCTTTGTTGCTTTCAGTTTGAAGGGAGAAGGCTTCAAGGGCTTCCTGAAGTTTCTGTGTTATCCAGCCCAGGTCAGTGGGGTAGGAGAGCAGATGGGGATTTGGGGCAAGAGCTTTGACTTGAACTAGAGCAGCCTGACTGTACTTATTACTTTTTGGAAACCCAGGTCTGGTCAGGTAGAACTGAGGCCAGCTGGTGCAGTGAGCATGGTAGGAACCCCCAAGATCTGAGAAATCCCCACCTTTGGCCAAAAAAAGCCTATCGGATTGTGGTCTTCTCTCAGCACATTTTCTCTGTCCATGCTCTGCTCCTATTGCCTGTAAACCCAGCTCACCAGAGCTGACATTCCTTGACTGCCTCCTTCCAATGACTGTTTTCCAACTGCCTTAACCTAGCTTTGTTTGGTATATTGTTCCCTGTGACATAGAGCCATTTCAGATTCCGAAATGACCTCAAAACACAACTCTTACTCTTCTATTAGGAGTTGCAGGTGGAACCACGTTGTATTTTCCCATGAAAACATTGTTGTGAACTGTTTCAGACTCCAGAAGGAATCCACAGAAGCCTATTACACCCATAACAAGTGGAAATAGTGTAAGCTTGCAGTGGGAAAAAAAATCCACACCCATTACAATATTAGTAATAAAGAGCTAGTTAAAATTTTATAGTAAGTAGGCTTTGAAGTAATAAAGTAGCTCTTTAAATGATTCTGATGGGCATCGGCCACCATCAGTTTATCTCCTTGACTCACACTTGGGTTTGAAGAGAAGACTGAAGGAAGAGAAAGATCGAGAAGAAGGAGCCAAAAGCCCAGATACTTGA
The DNA here is from genome assembly GCF_023851605.1 of Tamandua tetradactyla. NCBI lineage: Eukaryota > Metazoa > Chordata > Mammalia > Pilosa > Myrmecophagidae > Tamandua > Tamandua tetradactyla. The sequence goes on from NC_135328.1 coordinate 215,674,520, forward strand.
GTTCTGTATCTGTAATTGAGAGGGACTGAGCCAGTGAGAGGAAAAGGAGGGAACACATGCTGGGCAGGTTGTGATCCTCTTGAAAGGGCCAGAAGAAGCAACAGAAGGAGTCACGGGTCAACAAGTCCTTGGGGCCCAGGTGGCAGCCCCAGGGCGGGTGTCCAGGTTGGGGAGGCAGCACCGGACACTTGGACTGTCTGCTGTCAGTGGTTGTGCATAGACAGCGTGGGGACTACCTGTATGCACAAGCCCAGCAGGTGTTTTCTGAGAATACCTGCCGTGCCGGTTTGGAAAGATTTATGTACCCTAGAAAAGACGTGTTTTAATCTTAATCAGTCTTGTGGGAGCAACAGTTTCTTCTAATCCCTATTCAGTACTACTGGTTGGAAACCTGATTAGGTTATATCCACGGAGATGTGAGTGACTCAATCAGTTGTGGGTATTAAACTTCATTAGATGGAGACATGTCTGTGTGTGTCTTGATTAGTTTACTGGAATCCTATAAAAGAGGAGACATTTTGGAGAGAGTTCCCTTTTGACAGTGAGGAGAGAGCTGCATAACCATGACAGAAGGATGAGAGAATCACACAGTTTATCAGCCAGTGACCTTTGGAGATGAAGAAGGAAACACCTCCTGGGGATCTTCAAGAAGCAAGAAGCCTAGAGAGAAAGCTAACAGACTGTTGCCATGTCTTCCTAGTTGAGAGAGAAACACTGAACTCATTGGCCTTTCTTGAGTGAAGGTAACCTCTCGATGGTGCCTTGGTTTGGACATTTTTATAGACTTGCTTTAATTGAGACATTTTCTCGGCCTTAGAACTGTAAACTAGCAACTTATTAATTTCCCATTTTTAAAAGCCATTGCATTTCTGGTTATATTGCATTCTGGCAGCTAGCAAACTAGAACATCTGCTGATGCCCGTTATTTAAATAAATGACTTATGCTCAAATGTACTTAGTTTTCATCAAAGAAAATTTACTTAGGAATTGTGATTTAAGGCTATTTATTAAAATTTCCAAGTTTATAAATCTACATGAATTTAATTTACTCCACTGTAGAGGTGTTTTAGTAAAGTAATTGTAAAACTATATTTTTCATACCTCCACCCTCCTAACATTCTTAATTGGAGTTGTACATATCATTTAATGTCATCTTTAGAAGTCTTCTGGGTTAAAAAATGGTGACGTAGAGACATCTAGCAGTAATGAAATAGTGGTCAACTTCAGGACAGGGTTCCTCTTCAAATTGTTATATAGGATGACAAATTGATTTCCAAGGCAGTGTTTCCCGAAAAGTGCCCTGGCATAGGTGTTACTTGGAAAAAGAGGGCTCTTGCTCACCTCAGTTTGGGAAGTGCTAGTAAACAAGGTTAAAGTGATTTCATCAGCTTAGGACTTCATATAGTCTTTAGCGTACAAATGTGTGTTGAGGAATTGCTGGGGGTGGGGTAAGTATATGATCAATGTTTACATAACTAGACCATGGAATCTTTTTTTTCCTGGGGCATCTTGGCATGGAATACACTAGGAAATACTGTTCCAGGGCCATCACCCCCACCCCATCCCCACCTCCCTGCTGTGGAAAAAGAAAATATAATTAGTGCAAAAAAAATAAGTTATAATAACCTAAAATACTGCCTCTCTGAAATCATGTCTTAACCCTTTTGTGTATCCTTCTAGGTTATTTCTCTTGTAAAAAAGTATTTAAATAGAGTTTTAAATAGCAAAATGAAATCATACAATAAAGGGTACGCTGTAGGTCTTTTTTTTTTTTTTTGCTTCTATAGAGGGGAATTATTCAGTTACAGATTTACAGTTCTTCAGAGGAAAGGCAGCTAGCTTTCATCTGGGTTCCCCTGTCGCATGGGAAGGTGCATGGCAGTGTCTGCTGGCCTTCTCTCCTGGCCTCTGGTTTCAAACGGCTTTCCCCAGAGCATTTCCTCACTGCATTTCCAAACATCTGGGTCTATGTCGGCTCTGAGCTCTGCTCTATAGTTTTTAATGTCATTCAACAAACATTTGTACCAGATGTGGTATGTATAGAAATCCATGAGAGGGAATCTATTGAATAATTCTTAGGGCAGTGGCTCCCAAACTGTTTGGTCTCAGGACCTGTGTGCTCTCAAAAGTTATTGAGGACTCCAAAGAGCTTGTGTTTATGTGGGTGTTTTAGTTTGCTAAAGCTGCCAGAATGCAATATACCAGAAATGGGTTGACTTTTATAAAGGGGATTTATTAAGTGACAAGTTTACAGTTATAAGGCCATAAAAATGTCCAAACTATGGCATCCAGATAAAGATACCTTGATTCAAGAAGGGTTGATGTCTGTCACATGGGAAGGCTGTGGCAGGCATCTGCTGGTCCTTGTTCCTGGTTGCATTGCTTCCAGCTTCTGATTCTAGTGATTTCTTCTCTAAGCATCTGTTGTCCTTCTCTTAGCTTCTCTGGGTTCTGGCTTGCTTAGCATCTTATGGGAGGGCACATAGAGATGCAGAGTCTGCTGGGCTCTGCATCTCCAAATGTCCATGTCTAGGTCTCTCCTCTCTCTGTTGGCACTTCAAGCATCTCTAGATGTCTGTGTCTGTGTTGGCTCTGGTGCCTGTCTAGCTTCTGTCAGTTCTCCTAACTCCTGGCGTCTCCTGGGGCTTCTGCATTTCTAGTTGTCTGTGTCTTCGTCTGCATCTGAGGTTTCTCCTAAATGTTTCTCCTAAATGTTTTAACTAATCAAGACCCACCTTGGATGGGTGGAGTCACATCTCCCTCTAATAGAAAAGCCACATATACAATTGGGTGTGTCACATCTTCATGGAAACAAGTCAATCAAAAAGTCACACCCACAACTGGATGTGCCTTATCTCCATGGAAACAATCTGATCAACATTTCTACCCTAAACAATAGGTCTGCCCCCACAAGAATGGATTAGGAAAAAGCACATGGTTTTTCTGAGGTACATAAGAGCTTCAAACCAGTACAGTGGATTGTATCTATTAATATTTACTGCCTTTAAAATTAAAATTGACAACCTATTAAATATTAATTTATTTAAATTAATAACAAATCTGTTATATGGTAACCTTTTTTATGAGCAATAATTATATTTTCTAAAACAAAACAATTTTGAAAGAAGAGTGGGCATTATTTTGCATTTTTGCGAGTCTTTTTAATGTCCAACTTAAGAGAGGATAGCTGGATCCTGCATTCAGTCTGTTCCCATATGTTGTCTTGTTGAAGCAGAAGAAGAAAATTCTTATCACATGTACATACATAGCTGGAAAAAGGAGGATTTTGTGGATCCCCTGAAAAGGTCTTGGGGTCCCAGGATTGCCTCAAAACACACCTAAATAATTCCTGCTTTGGTTGAGGTCAAAATATAATTCAGGATTAATTACTCTCCACAAATGGGAGTAATTCATTTCTAAATAATAGTTGAAGTAGGGAAGCAAAGCTTGCAATGATTTACTTAAAAATAAAAAGGAAATAACTCACCTTTTTCCTATAATCATGTCTCCCTCATGTGCTTAGAGCTTGCTCTCTCGAGGTGAGTTACGGTTCTCAGACCTGGAATTGCCTACAAGGCACAGCAAATGCTGCTGTTGTCCAGCAAGGGACTGGCTTAGGTGGGCACTTGGTGCTGACCGTGTGTGCCTCCAGGGGTGCTGGTGGGCCTATGGAATGTCCCTCTGGTTTCCTGTTTAATTTTTTTTTCCCTGTTTAATTCTACTCTCATTTTATTGTGGTAACACATTCAACATAAAATTTTCCGCATTAACTACTTTGAAACATATAATTCAGTGGCATCAGTTACATCAAAAATCTTGTGCTACCATCACCACCATCCATTACCAAAATGTTTCTATCACCCTAAAAGAAACCCTGCACCCATTAGCTCCCCACCCCTCCCCCTGCCCCTGGAATCCTGTAATCTGCTTTGTCTCTATGATTTTGCATGTTCCAGTTATTTCATATATATATGAATGTGAAATCATATAGTTTTTGTCCTTTTGTGGTTGGCTTATTTAATTCAACATTATTTTCTTCAAGGTTCACCCATATTGTAGCATTTATTAGAACTCCATTCCTTTTTATGGCTGGCTAATACTCCATTGTATGGATACCCCACGTTTTGTTTATCCATTCATCCATTGATGGACATTTGGGTTGCTTTCACCTTTTTGCTGTGGTGAATGATGTGGCTGTAAATATCAGTATATAACAATCTGTTTGTGTCTTTATTTTCAGTTTTGGGGGTTAAATACCAAGAGTGACTTGCCAGATCATATGGTAATTCTGTGGTCAACTCTATGAGGAACCACCAAACTTTTCCCACAAATTTCCACCAACAGTGTATCAGGCTTCCTCTTTCTCCACATCTTCACCAGCATTTGCTATTTTCTGCTTTTAAAATTATAGCCATTTTAGTGGTATTAAAGTGTCTTGGACACATTTTAGTAAAAGAGAAGGCCAGAATAGGCAAAGAGAAAACAAATCACTTATAAATAAATGCCAAAATCAAGTGTATTCAGACTTCCTTGGTAGTATATACTTACCTAATTAATATTTTCTATATAGTGAGATCTGGAAAAAAATGAAGAGTGTTTTCAAAAAAGTTCAATGCTTAAAAAAAAGATTCTTTGTTTTTCCTTATGAGATGGCCTTTTTGAGATCTTTTAATGACTGTTTTCATTGTAAAACATTTTTAAAACTACCATCATTAAAGAAGTCTGAGCTGCTGTTTGCTTTATTCTCCTTAGGAATCTTTTGTGATTTTCTGAAAATCTGAATTATCTGTGGAATATGTTGTACATGAATGTGGAGCGTCCTGTTTGTACAGGTCATGTGCTAGTTTGGGGTGTTTTGTTTGTTTGGCAGATCATATGCTAGTCTAGGGTGTTTTGTTTGTTTGACATTACTTTGATTACCAGTGATCCAGTTTTTACTAAACTACATTCAGTAAATTGTTTCCTCTTGAGGTCATCTGATCCATTTTCCCCCTATAGATAAAGTCCTTTACTTTTAAAATTTTTTAGTTTTTTGGTTTTAAGATGATGTGCTTTTTTTCTTTTAACTTTTTTTTTGTATATTATAACATATATACAAAGCAAAGAAATAAAAAGCAGTAGTTTTCAAAGCATTCTTCAACAAGTAGTTACAGGACAGATTTCAGAGTTTGTCATGGGCTACCATACGATCCTCTCAGATTTTTCCTTCTAGGTGCTCTGGAATATAAGAGGCTAGAGGGCTTAAATTTTTTTTTTTTCCAAAAGTTCTTTACTTTTAAAATCTGGCAGTTTGTCTTCCCACTTAAATCATCTCTCTTTGCTTACATGTTACTGTATCGCCTAGTTTTTAAATCCCTAAATTTAAAAAGTCTGCTAATCTAGTGAAAAAAATCATCTTCTGAATTATATGGATAGAATTCTAGTAACAGAGGGGACTTGAGAAATCATTGAGTTCAGTTAGCTCATTTTATCAAAGAAGACACAAGTGAAGCTGTTATTTTGTCAGTTTGTGGTTTTAATAGCTCAGAATATGAAAAGTAGGAATAAGTGGCGGAGTCCAACTTAGAGTGTCTTTACCTTGAGTTTTTTGTTTGGTATCAAAGAATTTTCAGAAAACATAAATTTGGATGAGTTGTTGCATTTCATGTGCAGTTGAGTCAGGAAAGCAGATTATTGAATTGGAGAGGTTCTGAAAATTCTGGAGAAATTGTACATTTTATTTACAAAGTTACATGGTTTTCAGCCCTGTGGCACTTTTACATGGAAGCCATGCTCAAATCTCAGTTCCAGTGTGGACAGGAGCCTGGGGCGGCTGCTGCATCCCTGACAGCATTTGGTGGCATGAGCCAGTCTTGCTGGAGCCGGGTCTAACCAGGGGGCGCCTTCCTTTGTGGAGGACAGCCATGATTTGTAGGGCAGCTCCTGGTCTGCCTCTATCCCTGGCCCTCTCCCTGTCACCGTGCATATCACCACCCATATCTTTCCTTAATCACCGAGCTTCTAGAAACTAACAACCTGCTCTGGTCATGTCCTTCTCACTCCAGGCCCATCAATCGTGGGGGTTAAAAACACACAGTAGGGCACAGTAGGAGTGGAATGGACCGGTCAAGAGAATGGGTGTGAGTTAAACTGTTGGGGTTCACCCCCCAGCTCTGCTACTCACTCGCTGTATGGTTTGGACAGTCACTTAACCTCTGGGTCTCAGTTTCTTCATCTGTGAAATGGGGGTAACGAAAGGCCCTCTCTTAAAGGGGCATTATGAGGATTAAACACCTTTTTCCAAGTGTTCAGAACTCTTTATAAGCAAGCGTTATGTGTTTGCTGTTTTGTTAACTCAATTCCATGGGCTCACTTTTTAAAACGAAAGGGAACCATCATCTCCTCTCCTCCTCACCAGCTTTTTAACGTCAAAGCTGAGCATTTTCTTTTCCTCCGACTGTTCTTCATGTGACTTTATTTCCAAAATCTCTGCCAACCAGCCTGGTCTCTCTCTCCTTGGGTGCACCTGGGGTGTAGTTACCGCCTTTCAGATGGGGCAGAGGGTGTCTCACCTCACATGGGGGGGCTAGCACTCCCATGTCTGGACCTTTTACCTGCCTTGCCGCACCGAGCTTTCATTTAACCCAAAATCCCAAGCCCTCCCGCCCCAGCTGAGGTTTAACCATACTTCTCATCTTTAGGCTTGAAGTTCTGATCCTTAGTGCAAGCTCATCTTCATTTGTCCTCATTCCATCTCATCTTGCTGCGTCTGACCCTCCATCCCATTCTGTCCAGTGGTTTCAGAGCCTGCCTCCAGATTCTGTCACCTGCATTGTTGATTCTGGCTTCATGTCCTCAGATTAAATGTGAAAGTTGAAGAGAGCCTTTGACAGGTCACCAATGATGGTTTATTTGTCCTCGGGGAGGTCCTTCAACCTATTGTAAATCTACCCACCTGTGTCATTATCCCTTCAGTTTCCCCATCTTGCTCTCTATCAGGAGGAAATCGGGAAAGTTCTCATCAGACACCTTGCCACAGTTTAGTTCATGGTTCTGGAGTTTCAAATGAGTTGGAAGTGAAGTCTTCAGTGTGGTGCCTGGTCCTTTAGTTGTAGCTGCTGTCATTCTTTCAGATTCCCCTTGACTTTCCTGATAACTTTCCCAAAAGAAAATGTTTCCGTAACTCATCATTCTCATGAACAGTTTGTCTGTTCTTAGTGATTTCTTTTCCTTCTGTCAAGGCACACACACACAAAAATCTTGAATTTGCCCATGAGCAGTGTCAGACTGATGCATAGTTTGCAATATCCATCTTTTTCTCATTTTGAAAGTTCAGTTATTTGAATGCTTTACAGATTTCTTAAAGATCAGCCTTCATGTAGGCTAGCAATACTGTCCGTAAGTTTTCTCAGTGCCCTGGGATTTAAAATATCCAAAACAACTTAGGGAAATTAGGTCCTTTTCTTTTTCCTCCGTGGTCTTTAGTTCTCATCATTATATTGATCTCGTACTATCAAATAAAGAATGTGCTTCTTGAGAGACTCAGTGGGAAGAGAAGATTGAGCTGTTTCACTTTCTGTGTTCATCATAAACACATTACATCCATTTTATTTTGAAAGTAACATAAAAAATTTTGTGTAAAAGCCTTTATCATGTATTGTTAGTATTGTAAGAAAGAAAGTAATAAAAGGGAAAAACAATAGGGGAACAGGGACAGAGTCTCGATTTTTCTGTGTCGTGGATTTATTGGACAATTCTAGTCAACTCCCAGCAGTACTTTAGGGGAATAGCTGTTAAGAACTTTACACTGATAGTGGGTGTCAGCTGGTCTTGAATAGTGGGTGGCCTTTTTCGTACTGTTTGTGATAAAGTTTCCCATTGTATCTGAAGGTCAGGAGACTAAAAAAACATACTGATCTTGGAAATTGCCATTGGACTATTATGTTACAAGTCGGGACAGCACCTTGTCCTTCTTATTTCAAGACAAATGTTATAATGATAAAGAAGAAATAAAAGGGCAAACCTGGCCTGTGTTTTCTGATAACATTGCAAAATAACAAATTCAAGGAAAGTGTGGAGGTGGTTTGTGTATAACTAGATTTCTGACTGGCTCGCATTGTAACTTAATTGATAAATGGATGTGTACAATTCAAGTTGACTTTAAATGTTGTAAAAGTTGTTTGGCTTTGTTCCTCTTGTGCTGTATATTCTTTAGAAAGTCACATGAAAATATGTGAACTCTAAATTTTTCATGGCTGGCTTTTTGATGACGGTGTCTAGAGACTTGTGAGACATGAACTGAAAGGCATTAACAGGTTCTCTTCCAAAAATGTTTGCTTGTCCAGTGCCTACATTTCTTACCTTAGTTTCTACTTTTATATTAAATCACTGAAGTTCTTTGCAAAATGCACATATGGGTTCCTTAAGTAGTTACCATTCATTAGAACCCAGCTCAAATTAATTTCTCAGATTAACTGGCCCATTTCTTAGCCGGACCTTGAGAAAATGAAAAGTTGAAGGACGTGAGTTTTGATTTGATGCTGGTGAAGAGGTCAGGAGAATCTGGACACATATGCTGGTGGGGGTGGGGGGTGTAGATGTTGGAAACCTGGCTGCAGGGGACATGCTGGGGACCTGCTCTCCATGTATAAGAGGGCAGTGGGTGACACCGGCCACGAACTCCACCACCTTGCCGTGGTCTGCCTGTAACAAGTCCAAGTCACAGGCAAGGAGGGCCCTCATTCTTCAGCAAGCAGGGGCCAGTGCTGGAGCTGCTGCCGGTGCTGGGTCAGGGCCTGGGAAGAGCCAAGGTAGGAGAGGTCCCTGCCTGCAGAGCTGTCCCTGGTGGGGAAAGCATGGCAGAGGACGTCTGAGAGGCCAGAGGGAAAAAGGCTGGCTGAGGCCGAGCAGCCTCTCCAGAGGGCCTCCACGCATGGACCCTGTGCCCAGGGTGGGCCGGGAGGGGTGACCCGGGGGTGTTCCACGGCACCTCACTGTGGTGATGGGTCAGGCCTGTTCTCCACTGTGGTAGTTAGATTCATTTGTCAACTTGGCCAGGTGAGCATACCTAGTCTTGTTGCTGCGGACATAAGTCAGTGGTACCTGAACCTCATCTGTTGCTAATTACATCTGCAGCCGGCTAGGAGGCGTGTCTGCTGCAATGAGTGACGTTTGACTTAATTGCTGGTGCTTAAATGAGAGAGAGCAATGTAACCCAGCCTAAGCAGCTCAGCATTCCTCATCTCAGCACTTGCAGCTCAGCCTAGGCCTTTGGAGATGCAGAAAGAAGTCACCCCGGGGAAAGTTGTTGGAACCCAGGGGCCTGGAGAGAAGACCAGCAGAGACCATCCTGTGCCTTCCACACAAGAAAGAACCTCAGTGGAAAGTTAGCTGCCTTTCCTCTGAAGAACTAACAAAATAAATCCCCTTTTATTAAAAGCCAATCTGTCTCTGGTGTGTTGCATTCCGGCAGCTAGCAAACTAGAACATCTGCCCTCTGGGGGTCTCGTCCCCCTTTGTCTCTGAGGATTCTCATTTTAGTAAGTGAGGTTTCTCCACTTTCTCCCCTCTCCCTACCCCTGAGGCACACATCTGAATGAGGCACAGTCTCCAACGCTATCCCCCCCCCCCTCACGAAGCTTAATTCTGAAATTATACTCAGTTTCCTCACATGAACTTCCCCTTGGGGGAGCAGAGCTCGGGACAAAACTCCCAGGACAGGCACGCGGGCCCCACACTGGGCTCAGCTCCCTGCGAGTGCCAGGGTGCAGGGTGGCTGGGTGGGGTGTGCTAAATGTCAGGACCTGAAAGGAGCCTGTGACCCCAGAGCCCTTTCCCCAGCCCCCCAGCCCTACCCCCCAGCCCCCATGCTAGAGCAGAGTCCTGAGGGAGACCCCGATTCCTGAGAGTTTAAGGGTCACTCACCTTGCCCATCAGCTGTGAGCTTGTGGGGGCCTGGAGGAGCTTCCCGGGAGGAGCTTGTTTCTTGCACGTGGGTGGGCGACTCCCTCCCTTGACTTCTGTATCATGTTGCATCACGGTTGTGACATTAAAGACCGGCCTCCTGTATGGTCGTGGTGGTGAATATGGTTGTTACCCACAGACACGCTGGCTGGGGTCTGGGGTGCTGCCTGCATGCCTCGTTTTATGGGGCTGATCTTAATGTTGGTAAAAAATAATTTGGGGCGGGCCGCGGTGGCTCAGCGGGCAAGAGTGCTTGCCTGCCGTGCCGGAGGACCCCGGTTCGATTCCCGGCCCCAGCCCATGTAAAAAACAAACAAACAAACAAAATATAATAAAACAAGAAAATGTTTAAAAATGTTTCCCTTTCTTCCTCCCTTCCTTCCTTCCATCCTTCCTTCCTTCTCTGTCTTTCCTTCCTTTCCTCCCTCTCTCTTAAAAAAAAAAAAATAATAATAATAATAATTTGATTAAAAAATTAATAGACATCTACACTTCATGCTAGTGAAATACTTTTATTTGCTTACCGAAAAAGTGTATGAATGTGATATTAAGGTAATTTGGAAATTTTAAATATAGCCTCTTCTGGAAATCTGGTAGAAAAATGAGATAATGGATAACTGTTTAGCCCCTTTAAAAGAAACATTTCAAAAACATTTTGGGGAAACTTCTTTAAAATATACTAAATGTTCTTGGTGGCTTAGAAGTAGTTCCTATACAGTTCTGTAAATGGTACATGCGGAGAGCACATCTGCACAGACCCCTGTACCGAGCACTCCTGGAATTTGTTTTATCAAAGGAAACCCTTATACTTACTTACCTCCTTTCCTCGCTTCCTCCCTCCATCCACCCTAGGTACATGCACCCACCTCCTGCCCTCCCTTCTTTTTTCCTCCCTCCATCCATCCATCTTGTTTTCTTTTTGTATTTCTCATAACAGTGACGCAAAAAGTTTTAATTACATACCCTCCTGGATAGCTTGTGAAGATGCCCATCTGTAAAACTAGGGAATCCGTACGGGATGCAAGTCTCTTGGAGGTTGTCTTATTTTTAATAAAAGTTTGATAAAACTTTTTATCTTTATCACTTGCACCTCTCAGCTTTATTTAAAGCATACTCTTATTGTTTCAGCTTCCATTGCACTTTGTTACTTTCAACTTTTTTGTGTCACTGGCTTTAAGCACTCTGAAAACGTGGCAACAGTGTTGCACTTTATTTGGATTTCTTCCCTGGTCTCTTTTCACTGGGTATGTAGGAAAGCGTCCATGCACTGTTAAACTATTATTGCTGAATAGTATTAAATACAGGTAAAAACATAATTTTACATTTTGCTTTCTAGTTACATTGAGGTGCTAGATGAAAATGCCAGATTTCTGAGGGTCAGTGAATAGAGGTTTCACTGGAAATTTTAGAAAAGTGTGGTTCTTAACTTGGATAAGTTTTAATGGGAGCCTTGAGCCCCTAAGATCTCCTGCCTACTGCCATGTTTGTGTTTTTTCCTGGGGAGGGGTTCATTCATGGTTTTCATTGGGTTCCCAAAAGAATCCATGTTCTCAAAGAGGCTGTGAGCTTTGCTTTAGAACAAATGTTCAATTATTTGTCTTTAGGTTTGGGGATGCTATATTTAAGCCAGATTTAAGAGCAGAAACATTAATTCCACTTGGCTTTTTTTTATCCTATTTTTTATAAAGCACATTTGTGATGATCACTTCCTGATTTCTCAGAAATAGCGTTGTGATAGAGGCATGCGCACACCCTCTCTCGTCTCATTTTTTTCGCAACATAGCATGTTTTATTATTTATTAATTTAAAAGAAACCAGATCTTACCAACAATATGCCACATATAGTTCAGACCCAAATAAGGGTTGCTAGTTATTTTGTATTTTCTCCTCTTAGGAAGTGAAGAGTAATTAAATATATATATATATTCTACATATATAGTCAGTAATTCTTAATATCATCGCATAGATGCATATTCATCATTTCTTAGTACATTTGCATCGATTCAGAAAAAGAAATAGAAAGACAACAGAAAAAGAAATAAAATGATAATAGAGAGAAAAATAAAAATAAAATAAAAATAAAATAAAAAAACTAAAAAAATTAGAATGATTTCTAAATGTTGTGTTAGTTAATTTTTTTAGTTAATTAAAAAAACCACACACACACAAAAAACTATTAAATATATATATATTTAAAAAATAAAAGGAAACTGATGTTGTATTAGCCAAAACTATTTCTAGAAATAACTTCAGCTGAAAGGATAGTTACTGAATATATAAATTGCATGCAGTATTACTGTATTGATTAAAAAGTTTCCTATTTTGTTAAAGTTGCTAGCTGTGTGTGTGCTGCTGTTGTTTTGTCTCACTCCTAATGGCACCACTCTGCTCTAATACTACTTTTCTCCTTCCTTTTTCTGAATTGAAGGGAAAATAAGGCCTCTATAGAGTCAGAAACTTGGGGTTTGCTTTAGTTGGGGGCTGCAGAGGGGCCAATTCCTTAAGCCTCGCTCCACTCCTCACCGCTGGCATTCTGGGCCACACAATTGTTTCTAAAGCTTAGGATTACTTTATCAGCACGTATTTATTGAGCACCACAAAGCAGGCTTAGAGTGGGCCCTTTGCTTGTTTATAACCTTCTGGAGGGCCCCATGAGGTGGTGACCAGATTCAGAGCAAGCCAGGTGCAGAATTTGTATATTGAGTCCCGTTTGATTCCAAGGTCCCTGCCCTTTCCACCATGCTGCACTAACTGTTTGAAACCTTGAGCAGCCTTTTGCTGTCTAAAGAATCTTGAGAGCCCATCACTGTGGCTTGGAAAGGGGCACTCAGGTGTGCCTAGAATCCAGGTGAGGCCCCTTCTGTGTCCTCTTCCCTCATTCTTTTAGAGCCAAATATTTATCACTGCCTAGCCAGTCCCAGAACAAGCCAAGCACTTTTCTCCCTTTGTGCCTTGTATCGTCTCTTTACTCTGTGCAAAGTACTTGCTCATGTGGGAGAACCCTCACCTATCCTTTGAGCTCCTTGTAAGTGCGCCCCTTACACTGCAGGTGGTCCTAGGGTTGTTCTCAGCTGTTTCTGGCTGTCTGTCTTCCAGACATTTGGGGGAGTTGCACTACCCCACCCTCTTGAATTTGGGTGGGGCCACTGCTCTTGTGGGTTAGGAGCCAGAGTGACTTGTGTCCCTTCTTGTGGAAGATTCAGCTGCCCCAGGAGCTCTTCCTCCTTCCCTCTAGCATGGGGACTGGCCACTTCTGAGATGGTGGCTCTGCTGCCTCTTTGGACCCTGTGTGACCAAGGGACATCTCCCTGCTGACTGTGATGGATGGACCTGAGGCATGAGTGACAGACCTTTGAAGCAGGTTCTCACCGGTCTTGAGTGACACAGCTCCCAGCAGGGGTGAACTGTCCCGTCCCCTCGTTCTCTGTGGCCTTCAGAAACATGGCCTATAGCTGCATCTCATTGGAATTTGGATGATGGTGGTTGTGTTCTCCAAGACAGTGACTTGGGTTCCCAAGATTCCACGCCTTGCACAGAGCCTTGTGCTTGGTGGGTGTCCAGGCCACTTGCTGGAACAAGCCTAGTCACCAGCTCCGTGAAGCTGAGAGTACTCCAGGCAAGAAGCTCGTTGAAGGACTGGAGATGGTCTGGTCCTAATATAAGGATTCATAACTGGGGCATCTTAGAGAGTCCATGCGAATGTAAGCCTTTTATGTTTTGATTTTGGAACTGTGCATTTTATCTATTCCAAATTTCTTTTGAGGGGTGAAAAAAAAGAATCAGCTTGGGATTTTAAACTCATCTCATTTAAGGTGTTGTGAAAGGCATCTTTAACAAAGGGCCTGGTAGCACTGAATACGTTCCACCCCTTTGTGAAGAGCGAGGATTTTTTGATCTACGGCTGAGACTCTGGTGCATGCAATCAAAGGCACCTGCTGCCACCTGGCGGCAGTGTCCCATAATTGCAGGTTCTTTTGCTGGACCAAGGTTGAATCTGCAAACCAAACAACAGAAAGTCATTTGGATTTAGCAGTAAAGTGCCTTGAGTCTCTTGAAGCATCCAGCTGTCCTTATTTAAAGGACCAATGTGACCAGTCTAGGTGGACTGGAATGAGAGGGGGCACTCTTCCAATTCTTTTTTAGAAACAGTGATTTCCAGTTTATAAATTAATCAGCAGCAGAAGGTAGATGGTGGGTGGTTCTGGCTGGTGTTTGAGTCCTGGGTGAGACTGCGGCCGCGTGTGGGAAGCAGGCAGGCTTTTGGCGATGCCCTGCCAGGGTCTCTCGCCTGGTGGTCTGGCAGAGGGCTAAGGTCTCTTTAGCCCTAGATGCTGTCTGCTAGGGAGGCATAGTTGCCCCTGAGGTTGACATCGTATTCTTTAATCTTGATTTTTCAATCTGTGTCTGATTTCAACAGACTAAAATCTACCATTGCCACGAGAAAATTAGTCGTGTCTTAAATTTGTAGAAGTGTACCGCTGATGTGTCCCTACATTTGCAAAAGATCTGATTGCCAGCCTTCCTATTCTATTATGTTAGGTTAGTGATGCATCATTTAAAGTTTAGGAAATATTTGAGCCTGGCTAAATATGTTTTTGTTTTTTTTTTAATGATCTAGAATGTGATGAAATGAATCTGATATAGAATCTCAATGTAGATGACATTTCCTTAGACTTATTAGTCTCTGTCTTCATTTATGGTTTTTAAAATAATTACAGAAACCTCAGTCACCTTACTTGTATAATGCAATTTGAATGTGATGAAATATTTAAAGTGTCATTCATTAAATAATTTAAAAGTTCAGTCTTTGGAAGTGGCCATATCCCTTTGTTCTATTGCCGGCTTAAAGGGACAATTTAGAAATTTTGAATTATAAAATGAGAATACTGGGTAAAAATAAAATAGCTGGGATTATAGCTATACAATTACTTTTCCCCTTGAACTGACAAGTTATTTTCAGCTGTAGGCTTTCCATTTGGGTAGCAAAATGAAATATTTTATGCCTACTATTTTTACATTCTTGTTGGGTTAAATAAAGGCTATAAACTAGTGAAAATATCAGGAGTTTTATGGACTCCAGTGTTGGAAAATACTTCACTTCAATTTTATTATTTATTTATAATTTCATTAGGGAGACCTTAAAATATTAAAACAAATTGAAATCAAATATTGCCATTAATATAAATCTAATGAATAGTTTTTATTAAAATATTTTTAAGAGAAATCTTCATACGCATACAGCCCAACCATATTATACAATTAATGGCTCACAGTGTCATCACATAGTTGTGTATTTATCACCACGCTCATTTTTAGAACATTTTCATCACTCCAGAAAAAGAAATAAAAAGAAAAAACTATTACATCCCATATCCCCTTCCCTTTCCTCTTATTGATCACCAATTTTTTACCCTTCATCCCCCCCCATTATTTATTTATCCTTTTTTTTTCACGCATCTGTCCATACCCTGGATGAAAGGAGCATTAGACACAAGGGTTTCACAATCACATAGTCACATTGTAAAAACTGTATCATTGTACAATTGTCTTCAAGAATCAAGCCTACTGGAACACAGCAGAATAGTTTCAGGTACTTCCCTCCAGCTACTCCAATACACCATAAACTAAAAAGGAGTATCTGTATAACGCATCAGAATAACCTCCAGGGTAACCTCTTGACTCTGTTTGAAATCTCTCAGCCACTGAAACTTTATCTTGTCTCATTTCTCTCTTCTACCTTTTGGTCAAGAAGTTTTTACTTTTTAAAATGAGAAAATAGTGACAAATTGTGGAGTTTTGGGAGTACTTTCTTTCAAATGACATGGTTAACTATTAACATGTGTACCTTTAGGAAGTGCATGCGGTTTATTTACAAAGGTGTTTGGAGAGGATGTCAAGTTCCAGTTAGGTAAAACGTTCAACCTGACTGCAGGATGGGATTGTCTTCTGTATTGGCAGAGCCCTCTGGGATCAGTGGCAAACTCTGTCAGGTACAAGCAACCCCCTCTACCAGTTAACTCCTGGCTGGTCTGTCATAGCTATGGGGAGTATTTAGGACAAGGGCAGGTGTGCCTTTGTCCGAATTCTCTTTTTTACCTGCAACTCTTGTCCCAGGAGCAGCTTGTGGGGGGTGGGGGGTGGGGGTGGGAGGAGAAGATGTATTGCAGGGGCACTTTAAAATTTTTGGTCTGGGTTTGATTTTATTTTATGTCCCTCCATAATTTAACCACAGCTTACCTTTCCCAGGCTGAACTCTCAGTATTTTGGTTCACCCATGCTATACTTCTAGATTTTGTAGCCTCCTTTCTTGGGACATCCACCTGCCAAAAGCATGCAGAAATAAAGCACCTTCCCAGTATCTAAAACCCTAGATCGTATCTGTTCTATTCTCAGCTCAAAAGCTGTTTTCTCTGTAAGAGTATTTACAGATCAGGGCATGGATTTATTTGTACTGTGTGAGGTTTCCTTATATATTCATTCATTGCCAAACAGATATTGAATAATTATGTGCTTTTCTAAGAATTGGGAATTAGCAGAGAGCAAAAAGGTTGTACCTCCCAGAGGCTGCGTTTTCATGTGTGCCGTGTGTGGGGTTATAGAACTAATCACAACACCACTTTTTCACTTTAACAGGGAGCCAGGCACTTCTGTTGGCATCTCACGTAGAGGGACTGACCTAATCACACAGCCTTATGAGGTGAACTTAAATGCACAGATGGGAGACAAGCTAGAGAAGCCAAGGTCACAGGCTGAGCAGGGGCAGTCAGGCACCTGTGTCCAGTGTTTTGACCCACCATCGTCCCCCTGCATGCAACACACACAGAGGCCTGGAGAGGGTAGGTCCCAGGGCAGAGCTGTTTTAATACTAGCACGACGTTATTTGCCCCTTCCTCCTCTCTCAAGTGTACAGTGGAGCTTCCCAGAGGCTGCGTCATTTGTGACATTGCAACAGATCGAATGCAGACTCTAGCTGTCTGCTGTAATGCCAGGCAGTTCAGAGATGTGCAGAAATGTGAAACAATGCAGCTCTTCTCACTTAACTGTGGGAAAATGCAATTATTTTTACAAAAATCTTATTTATGTTAAATATAAAGGATTTTTTTAAGATGAATTAATAAATAAGTATTAAAATTTTCTTATAGTGAACCTCTAACCAAGTAGATACTGATAGACAGATATAACCCACATAACCAAAAGCTGTTTGATGCCCTTGGTAAATTGTTGGTGTAAGTGGAGTTTGTTTTATAAGAGTCACCCTGGCTAGGGCAAGAGTAACAGCGGGGAAGTTGGTTCTGTGGTTTTGGCGATAGTCCAGGTAAGCAGCAGAGAGGGTGAGAGATGGCTGGGTCTGGGTTTACTGTGAAGCAACGTGAAGGATTTGCTGCTGCTTTGGACGTGGGTGCGTAAATGTCTGGGAAGTGTGCCGTTCATTAGAAAGATGATGGCTCTGCTCTGGGCTCCCCTTCGTGTGCCCTGAGAATGGTACCCACGAGGCCAGGGAAGGCCCACGTGCTCCTGAGCGTGTCAGAGCATTGCACAACACCTAGAACATCACATTGCGCCCTGGGACGTTGCATGGACGCTGGCTCTAGCGTCTGCATTCGGCTTTAGATACTTGTGGTTCGACGTGTACTTATAGAGAAGATTCTGGGCCATTCCTTCAACAAGCAGTCACTGCTCCTTAGAAATTAAAATTTCATGCTATTCCTTTTGGTCTTTCCAGGGCAGTTTAACTCGGGAGTATCCGGAGGTTATAATGTGGACTGTTACCACTCGGCAGGTGAGAATGAAAAAGGAATGAAAGGATTTGAGCTGTAAGATGAGCCAGAGGTGCTGGTGGGGTAGGAAGCGGCTCAGCGTGGGTTGCTGAGGCAGGGCCGTGGCCCATGTGCCTGGGAAGGGCTCCCCCTGGTCCCAGGAGCAGAGCCCCAGGCCACGCAAAGGGGTGCTCCTGTCCCCTTCATCCCTTCTTCTTATGACCACTGCCAGCTCATTGGGTCAGGTCAGTGAAGGAAGTGTTTGCCCGCAGAGCAGCTCTTACCTTAAAAAGCAAAAATAGTAGTCCCAGTGTCTGATGGTGAAGAAATACTCTCTCCTCCAGTGATCTGTGCAGACCCCTCAGGAGGTTGGCTGTGGCCCTGGTTCCAACGGAGGAAACTGAGGCTGAGAGGTTAAGTCACTTGCTCAGGCCCACACACCTCGTGATGGAGGAAGCTGGAGCTCAGCCCAGCTCTGACTCAAAGCGGGTGTTGTTGTGTTTTTTTCCTCTAATGCAGCTTTATTGATACATATATAAATATATATATATAAATCAATTTATTTTTTAATTAAAATTTAACAGCAGGCAAACTAAAACATTAACATGTGATCATTCCATTCTACATATATAATCAGCAACTCACAATATTATCACTTAGTTGCATATTCATCATTTCTTAGAACATTTGCATCAATTCAGAAAAATAAAAAAGAAAGAAAACAAAAACAGAAAAAGAAATAAAACAAAAACAGAAAAAAAAGATTATACATACCATACCCCTTACCCCTCACTTTCATTGATCACTAGCATTTCAAACTAAATTTATTTTAACATTTGTTCCCCCTATTATTTATTTTTATTCCATATGTTCTACTCGTCTGTTGACAAGTAGATAAAAGGAGCATCAGACACAAGGTTTTCACAACCACACAGTCACATTGTGAAAGCTGTATCATTATTCAGTCATCCTCAAGAAGCATGCCCTGTCATCATCCAAGGTGTACGTATCGTTGTCCTTTCATCACCACAGTCAATTCTTGAACATTTTCATGACTCCAAAACAAAATGGGTATTCTTAAACATTGTATGTTTTAAGTAGGATTTTCTAGAAATTCCGTGTTTTATATTCAGTTCTTTATATTCATAATTTTATATTCATAACTTTTGTCCATTTTGAATCTTTGTTTCTAATGTCAATTTTGAACAATAAGGTGATGTCTACTGTTAGAGAAATGATATCCTATTTTTCTTTGGAACCTTTTTGTGATAGTTTGAGTTTGCTTATAACCATCAGTCTTCTTTCTTTCAGTTTTCAGGGCAACTTATTTCTTACTTCTGTTTGCTTCATGGCCTTGACAATTTCTACATTATTTACTTCCATATTTAGTGTTTCAGCCCATTTGGGTCTTGATACCAAACTGCAACAAAAATACCAGCGTTCCCTTCCAGACTAACTTAACACGAGTTTTATTTTAACCTAAGCGGACAGATTTTGTCTTCAAAGGAGTTCGAGTTCGCAGTAATTCTGACCTTGCACATGTTCTTTCTTCCCTCTCCCCCCTTTTAACAGTTAACAAGCATAAGCCGTGGCTCGAGCCCACGTACCATGGCATCGTCACGGAGAACGACAACAGGGTGCTGCTCGACCCCCCGCTCGTCGCCCTGGACAAGGATGCGCCGCTGCGCTTCGCAGGTACTGAAGTGGCGCTTAGCCGCTGCGCAGACATGGACCGGGCAAGCACCTCATGCCCCCATTTGTATTTCTGAGTCTTTCTGCAGACGTCTTGACAGCAAAGGCTTACTTGTGGCTCCTCTGCACCAGAATTTTTCCTTTTAATTTTAATACTTGAGATACCTGATCAAAACAAAACAAACAAGAAACCAAACAACTTGTTCTTATAGTTAAAAAACAGAATATTTCATTGCATCATTAAAATCCTGGCCTTGATGTAGCCAGGCAGACAGCGTGTGGTTTGGGGCCTCTTGGTCCCAAACTCTCGGCGTGCACTGAGAGCCTGGGGATGGTGTGAAGGTGCAGACCCGCCTGTGGCGGGGCTGGTGGGGGGGGCCCGGGAGTCTGCATTTCCAACCCGCTCCCACTGTGTTCGGGGAACTGGGCGTTGCCGGCTCACTGGTTGACTTGCGCTACCAAGATTTCAGTGACCCGAAAAGTCCTCGCTTGAAAAAGTGGAGCAGTCCCTATAGACGAGTTCTCTGGGCTTAGGTTTTATGGCTAATAAATTTTTAACTTGGGTTGCTTTGTAAGACAGTAATACCTAAGTCTTTATAGAGACAAATCTCTAGGATTTGCTTTAGAGCTTTTCATAACATAATGACCTTTACTGTGCTAAAATGCAATAGTACTTTCCACATCAAAACTGTTCTTGCTTCATGTCAAGTGTGCATAGCTGTTTTCTCAGCTGATGAAGGAATGTGCTGTTTAACTCTCTCTGCCTCAGGTTTGGAGTCGACATTGTAAACTTAATTTTTAGAGAGTAGTTTTTGCATGATATTTTTCCAGGATAAAATTTCCCATAATAAAGAGTATGTTCTGTTTGCTTAGGGGACAAATAAGAAAATTGGATTAACTTGTACAAATAGTAGCATATGTTAATTTTCCTGTAGTTTGAAGGAAATGAATGTGGGACAGTTTCTGAGGAGCTATTTGAAAAAGGCATTTGTACTTCATTCTGTTCAAGTGTCACATCCCGTTTTCAGAAACGTAATCTGAGAATCAGTTTGTGCTGTTTGACTGTGAGGGAGACAGATCCTTTCAAGTTAGTTTTCCTTGTTTATTTATTTGTAGGAAAAATTCCAAATAGAGGACAGCAGAGGGGGCATCGTGTGCTGTGAGCCCAAACATCCATTTATCTAGTAGCTAGGTGATTTGGTGTGTCCTTGTTTTCCAGATTTAAAATCGATTTTAGCAGTGTGCGGTGGTTTTCTCTGTACTGATGGAGTGTTGAGTGTTCACGCACATGTATGTGCTTAGAGGTACGCATCGCCCATGTGCACACCCATGTGGCCGTTGTATGCGGTTCCTCCTTAGCAGTGTGATGTTCAGTCCTGTACAGAGATCA
The DNA here is from genome assembly GCF_023851605.1 of Tamandua tetradactyla. Lineage (NCBI taxonomy): Eukaryota > Metazoa > Chordata > Mammalia > Pilosa > Myrmecophagidae > Tamandua > Tamandua tetradactyla. The sequence goes on from NC_135328.1 coordinate 215,695,301, forward strand.
CTTTAGTAGGATTGTCAGCCTTATGTTTTTGAGTGGACTTATATACAGTTTTGACATTTTGTGCATTTTAAGGAGTCATAAGAGTCAGTAGTTCTTTATTTATTATTTATTCTCTATGGCCTTTCTTTTTTTTTCAATCTACTAAATTTATTTTAACATTTGTTTCCCCTGTTTATTTATTTTTAATCCAAATGTTTTACTCATCTGTCAATAAGAGATAAAAGGAGCATCAGACACAAGGTTTCATGATCACACAGTCACATTGCGAAAGCTCTATCATTATACAGTCATCATCAAGAAGCATGGCTACTGGAACACAGTTCTGCATTTTCAGGCAGTTCCCTCCAGCTTCTCCATTACACCTTAACTGAAAAGGTGATATCTATTTAATATGTAAGAATAACCTCCAGGATGACCTCTTGACTCTGTTTGGAATCTCTCAACCATTGACACTTTATCTTGTCTCATTTTGCTCTTCCCCCTTTTGGTCAAGAAGGTTTTCTCAATCCCTTGATGCTGAGTCTTAGCTCATTTTAGGATTTCTGTCCCACGTTGCCAGAAAGGTCCACACCCCTGGGAGTCATGTCCCACGCAGAGATGGGGAGGGCATTGAGTTTGCTTGTCATGTTGTCTATGGCTTTTCTTAACCAATATGAAATGTCTTCCTGGTGGGAAGACAAAACCAGCATTGACATAGAGTTAACTAGAGACACTAGGGGCTTCATAAGTCAGTGCTGAGAAATGTAGTGCATAGTACCTCCTGGAGTTCAAAACAAGGAAAAGATGATGTGGGCTAAGATAGCAAGGAAGTGATTTCATAAGTCACGATTTGAGCTTGCATAAAAAAAAAGGTGGGTACAATTTGAGCAGGCAGTGAAAGTGGAGGGAAAGGTGGGAACAAAAGGGGGGACCCTGTTCAGGGAGCAGGCAGATGGTTAAACTCATGTGATGTGTGGCACGGAGGAGTAAAAGGGCAAATGTGACCTTGGGACCAAGTGGTTTCCGGTGCCTAAGTGAATAGATGTGATGTTATTTTGCATGTGGTTTTCTAGTACTGCATCCAAGTCACCTGGGCAGATTCCCATGCCCTTTTCTCATCTGACTGAACTTATACCTCGGAGCCTAAGAAGTCTCTACCTAGCCATCCACGTTTAGAAACCACTCATAGGTGAGTTTTCTCAAAGTGCATTCTGCAATAGAACTATCTGGCAATGCACATTAGAAAACACAGAATACTGGGTTCCTCCCCAGTGCCGCTAAATCAGACTTTCTGGGGATGGGGCTTGGGAAACTGTGGCCTTAGCACACTTCCCAGGAGATTCTTATTGCAATGAATTTGAGAACCACTGGTATAGTCAGTGTGGAGCTAGTGAGGATATAATCCCTGGGGGACATGTGCTGTTGTTGCATTTATGGTATCTTGAAAAACTACTGATCAGAACCTCAAGCAAGCTTGCCACAGAAACTGGCTTCGACCCGTTCGCAAGAAAGCCACTGTCACCAAAGATAAGGAGCAGCCTGGATGTCCAGCTGGCGAGCATGGGCACTGGCCGAGTAGAGCAGAGAGAAGGGGGTTAGGTATGAGAGCTGGATTAGCAGGGGCTGTGGGCTGGGTGCTTGTTGCTCATATTTCCCCTTCTTAATAGCCCCCTCAGCTCTTTCCCACAGGGAACAGATCGGCAGGTCTGTGACCTGTTCCCCACCTCCTCCCACCCAGTACGTGCCTGACCCAGGCTAGGCTGACCAGATGTTCCCTCCTTGGAATCCGAACCTCGTGCAGAGGGACAGCGCTGCTAAGAGGAGGAGATGTTCTGTTCCATCTCAGTAGCGGTGAGCCCCGCACAGACTGTTTTGCTCTGGGGCTGTGGGTGTGGTTCTTGGTCTGCTGTTTGGGCTGTTTCTGAGGCCTTTTCTCTGCCTTGTCAATCCCATGAGTTCCCAAAAGCTTCCCAGTGAATTCCCATTGCCTGAGCTACCTAGAATGGGTTTCTGTCGCTTGCAACCAAAGAGCCTTAGCTGTTAGGGCCGCATGAGCCCTGGAAGGAGAGCAGGATACCCTTGCGAGGTAGGAGCTAGGGATACTCTTCGGGTAGGCTCTGGAGATGCTCACCTCATTACTGGAAGAGAAGTGTAGTTTGAGCTCTACTCAGATTTGGAAGAGGACTTAGAACTCGGGGCCAGCCTGACGCTGAGGTTCGTCAAATGAGGAAAGAAGGAGGGCTAAGCACTGCTTCCAGCCCTTTGGACCTCAAGAAGTTAAATCTGTTCTTTATTGGGCTCATCCACTTTTATCTTTTTGTGTTTTGCTCTTTAAAAATGCTTCAGTACGTTTGACCAGTATATGTGACTGTTTAGGTGGTCTTCAGGGAATGCCAAGGCAAAAAGAGAAGGGAGAAGTTAGGTCCATTCCTAGGCTCACGTATCTTCAGGGAAACCTGGGAGGGCATTTCTGTGTAGAGAGCAACCTGATGACAGCCAGGGGTAGGTAGGGTTATCAGGCAGTGGTACCTAGTCTGAAGTGAGTGGGGAGGGGACAGAAAGAAATAGAATGTTAGAGGTGATTTTGAGAGGTCCTTTCTTACAAAAAATCAAGAATGTGTTTGAGAGGAGGAGGAGGCTGAGTCTAGGATAGGCAACTGAGAACCCCAAGGGGTACAGGTGTCTGAAATATTTGTGTAAGAAGCATTGTAATGTCTGAGATTTGCTTTAAAATGTTCCAGCAGAAAAACAAACTAGCAAGTCAGAAATTGGCAGAGACAAATGAAACAAAGCCCTAAACACACCAGCCTTCTCCCAAGTCCCTCCCTCTTCCTCTGTGCCTTAGTTCCCTAAATGCACCATCAGTCAGAAGCCAGAGAGTTACTCCAGACCTTTCCCTCTCTCTCCTGCCTTGGTTTCAAAATCCTATCCTCTTACAAATCCCATATCTGTTTTCTACTGAAGCTGCTTTAGTCTAGCCTTCACCATATTGCATCAGAAATACTACAAGAGTTTTAACTTGTTTGTCACCCATTGCTTTGCTCCCATCGAATCCATCTTCTGCATTAAAATCAGTGCCATAAGGGGGTGGAAGTGTGGTTCAGTGTTAGAATTCTTGCCTGCATATGGGACACCTGGGTTAGATTCTTGGCCCATGCACTTCCCCCCAGAAACAACAAGCAAACAAACAAAAACCAAACACAAAAATTCCACAAGTGGTGCTGCAATAACAGGGTACTCACATGGAAAAAGAATGAAATGTGACCCCCACTATGCAGCATACAAAAAAAGTCAGTGCCATAGTGTGAATGAATAAACAAACTGCATGAAGTGGGTGTACTGGCCCTGCTCTGCTGATGGCCAAGGGGGCTCAGGCGGGACAGGTGTAGTTGTCACACAGCTGGTATGGGAGCCCAGGTCGGCCTGAGGGTGCTGTCCCTGCTATCCTGCTGCATTGAGGTACTACCTGGCAAGGTGGCTTCTAAGCCATGGTGGGCGAAAGGACCCAGCCTGGCCAGCAATTTAATAAGTACTCGTGGTGCATTTGAGGCACCACGTTCTGGTGGTAGCTAAAAAAGATAAGGTTTTGAAGAAAAGGTATGATTATACATTTTTGCTGTTCTCATTATAAATGAATCAAGTCTTTTAGAGAGCAGCCCTAAGATTTTTCCCCTCCTTAACAACTTGTAATATGGACACAAGTTCAAAGATGAGGTTCTAATTTCCATCCCCTATCTGAGCTTTCCTTCTGCAGTCTTTTCCAGCTTAGCAAAGGGCAGCTCCACCCTTAGAGTTTCCCCCTTGTCACCCAGGAGCAAATGCTGTTGGCCTTTCTCTGACTACCTCCCACCACCCCCTTTTGTAGCACCCTGGCTCTAGCACCCCATCTCTTTTTAATTTTTATTAATAAAACCAACATACAATATGAACATTCTTTTTTATCACATAGTTGTATATTCATCATCATGATCATTTCTTAGAACATTTGCATCAATTCAGAAAAAGAAAGAAAAAGAAAACAGAAAAAAATTCATACATACCATACCCCTTCCCCCTCCCTTTCATTGATCACTAGCATTTCAATCTACTAAATTTATTTTAACATTTCTTCCCCCTATTTATTTTAATCCATATGTTTTACTCATCTGTCCATAAGGTAGATAAAAGAAGCATTAGACACAAGGTTTTCACAATCACACAGTCACACTGCAAAAGCTGTATCATTATACAATCATTTTCAAGAAACATGGCTACTGGAACACAGCTCTACATTTTCACACAGTTCCCTCCAGTCTCTCTGTTACGTAATAACTAAAAAGGTGATATCTGTTTAATGCATAAGAATAACCTGCAGGGTAATCTCTCAACTCTGTTTGGAATCCCTCAACCACTGACACTTTATTTTGTCTCATTTCTCTCTCCCCCCTTTTGGTCGAGAAGGTTTTCTTACTCCCTTGGTGCTGAGTCCCAGCTCATTCTACGATTTCTGTACCACGTTGCCAGGACGGTTCACACCCCTGGGAGTCATGTCCCATGTAGACAGGGGAAGGGTGGTGAGTTTGCTTGCTGTGTTGGCTGGAGAGAGAGGCCATATCTGAGCAACAAAAGAGGTTCTCTTGGGGGTGACTCTTAGGCCTAATTTTAGGTAGGCTTAACCTATCCTTTGTGGGGTTAAGTTTCATATGAACAAACCCCAAGATTGGGGGCTCAGCCTATAGCTTTGGTTGTCTCCACTGCTTGTGAGAATATCAAGAATTCTCTACTTGGGGAAGTTGAATTTTCCCCCTTTCTCATCATTCCCCCAAGGGGACTTTAGCACCCCATCTCTTGCCTGGATACTCTCGTCCTCTGCTTCCCTTCTCTGTCTAGCAGCCAGATGGATCATTTCAGAATATAAACTGTATTATGTTATTTCTCTGCTCAGAACTCTCCTTCTCACTTGCAGGAAAAGCCTCAATTCTTGCTGTAACCTAAGGGACCCAGCACAGTGTGGTTTCATTTCCTCATCTGAAGTCGTCTTCTGTTCTCCCCTTTGCTTAGTTGCTTCAGTGACACAAGCATCCTTGTTACTAAACCACGTCTGCCTCAGGGCCTTTGCACTTGCGGTTCCTTCTCCTGTAACTGTTCCCCAGATGGCCTCATAGCTCATCAGGTCTCTACTCAAACAGTAGGTTATCAGTGAGGCCTTCCTAGAACACTTGAAGTATAAAACTGAAACACCCCTCTGCCTTCCAACACGCGACACCCTCCTTCCTTGATTTAGTGGTTGCCATAGTATTTATCATTATTGACAGACTATGCATATTTCCTTTTATATTTGTCTGAGTAAACAAGCACAATTACATGTAAACCAGAGTGTAGGCTCTCTAGAAGCAGGGCTTTGTTCTGTGTGCATGGTGCCTAAGGCACTTATTATTTGTTTACATCTTTGTTGGATCAATATGTGAGTGTTTCTTGGTAAAAGTAGGTAAAATCATAGTAATATATATATATTTTTTGAGTGCATGGTCCAGAAATCAAACCGGGTCTCTTGCAAGAAAGGTGAGCATTCTACCACTGAACCACCCGTGCACCCAAATCATAGTAATTTACAATGCTGTCTTTTGTTTTTATGAAACTTGGAATTCCTTACACTTTGAATGAGCAAAGTAAGATCTGAGAATATCTGGTGAGCTCTGGTTTTCGGTTGGTTGGCCCAAGAATTACTACTCATGACAAATTACTGATTTTCGCAGACATGGAGATGAGAGCAAGGACTTGTACAGTAGCATAAGCACGTCGCTCAAGGGCCCTCAAGGTAGATATGAAATAGATAAGGGGAATGGTTGTCTGCTGCCTTGAAGGTCCTGCCCCTGCTCGCTGCAGCCAAAAGGAAGATGTTAGGTCTCTTATGACCAATGGCAGGCAGCTCCTGCTCTTCCTGATGATGCCATCGTGATGCTGCCTGAATGGTGACTGCCCGTAATCCCTTACGTGGCTAAGCCTGTGGCTCGGGGCTCGCAGGCAAGCTCTCACCTAGACTGTCCTCTGTCAGACAAGTGCCAATGTCATCAACTCCAGTAATGGGAGACTGCCTCGTCGTTTCCTCCTGGAAACAGCAAACTCCGTCTTGGAAATGGAGACATTCCCTCTGAGTTAAAGCTGGGGTAGCGTGACTTATTCTTAAGTGTATTATGCTGTAATACTATATACAAAAGATTATAAACATGGCATAATGAATTTATGTATTCTGGGGAAAAGCTCCACATGTCTTGTGCCCAGCAATTTGAATTGTAGATGCATTAGAGCAGTGATTATCAAACTTTTTTCTGCAAAGATGTTGTAAGTACATTAGGCTTTGCAGGCCGTAAGGCCTGTTGCATTTAACCAGAGGTTCCCTGCAAGCTCTGTGCTAAACCCTACAGTTGTAACAAAGGAACAGCCATTGACAAATGGCAAAAATGGGCATGACTGTGTTCCAGTGAAACGTTATTGTGGACACTGAAATTTGAATTTCATATAATTTTCTTGTGTCACAAAATATTTAAAGGATAAAAACCATTCTTAGCATGCAGCCTGTACAAAAACCAGCAGCAAGCCCTATTTGGCTCTCGGGCCACAGTTTGCTGCCTGCTGTTCTTGAGCGTTGCTGACCATTGGAAATTGCTGCAGTCAGTCACGTCCTCCAGTTCAGTAGCCACTAGTCACGTGCAGCTGTTGAAACGGGGCTAGCATGACCTGCATTTTAAAATCTTATTTAATTTTCATATGAACTTTAAACAGTGCCATGGGGCTAGTGGCTGCAGTATCGAGCTAGCACATCTCCAGAGGGAATCTGTGCATGGGCAATGGGAGCTGTGGACAGACATTTCCTTAGAGCTGTGCTCATAAACAGCCCCAAACTGGAACTGCAGTGCTTTCCCACAGTGAAAGGTAGTAATAGTAAGGGTGAACATTTATTGAGTGGTTTCTTCATGCCAGGCAGTTTTTTTAAAAAACCATTTTAGCCAATTTTAAGCTTACAATTCAGTGGCAGTAAGTATATTCACAATATTGTATAACCATCGCCACTGTTCATTTCCAGAACCCCAAACAGAAACTCTATACCCATTAAACTATAGCTCCCAACCCCTCCCTGCCCCAGCCTCTGGTAACCCCTAATCTACTTTGTCTCTATGAATTTACTTATTCTAGATGCGTCATATAAGTGGAATTACGCAATATGTGTCCTTTTGTATCTATCTGGCTTATTTCACTTAACAAAATATCTTCAGGGCTCATCTGTGTTGTGGCATGTATCAGAATTTCATTCCTTTTTTTATGGCTGAATAATACTCCATTAAAGAAATAATCCCACATTTTGCTTATCCATTCCTCAATTGATGGACACTTGAGTTGCTTTCACGTTTTGGCGATTGTGAATAAGGCCTGTGAACATTGGTCTACAAAGATCTGTTTTATTCCTTTTTTCAGTTCTTTTGGGTCTATATCTAGGAGTGAAATTGCTGGGTCATATGGTAAATCTATATTTAAGTTTCTGAGAAACCACTAAACTTTTCCATAGTGGCCGTACTATTTTACATTCCTGTCTGAAATGTACAAGGTTCCGTTTTTTCCACATCCTCGCCAATACTTGTTTCCTGCCTTTGTTGTTGCTCCTGCTATTCTGGTGGGTGTGCAGTGGTATCTTATCATGGTTTTGATTTGCATTTCCCTGATAACTACTAATGTTGGGTATCTTTTCATGTGCTTCTATTGACCCTTCATATAACTTCTTTAGAGAACTATGTACTTAACTCCTTTGTGCATTTAAAAAATGGGTTGTTTGTCTTTTTGTTATTGAGTTGTAGGAGTTCTTTATATATTTAGGATGTTCATCCCTTATCAGATACATGTTTTCCAAATAGTCTCTCCCTTTCTGAGATCTAGCAGTGTTTTAATCACTTGACATGTGTTAACTCACTGGATTCTCACTACTGTATAGTTGTGAAAATGAATAGACCATAGAACATGCATCAACCAGGATGAATGAGTTTTAGATACACAAGATTGAATGAAAAAGCAGGTCACAAAAATTGCACATCATGAGCTACCATTTTTTTCAAACCTCAGAACAAGGAAAACGCAACAACAGCTTGCTCAGGGATATACAAACACAAGCAAAACCATTTAGAAAAGCAGGGGCGCCCAGGCCCTGTTACCCTTGCAGAGAGAAGGGAGGAGAGAAGGGTGCTGTCAGGAGGTCCCCGTGCATCTGGTGGGAGCAGCTGGCTCTGCTCCACACGCTGGGCTCTGGGTGCGGCGAGCTGGATCTGTTGATTTGGTTGAGCAATATTTTCATGTACTAAGAACAGGGATCCTTGTAGCATTGCAAGTTAGGATTTAGTCTGGTTTCAGTTCACATTTAACCAGTTGTTCCCTGAGAAGAGGGATTTATATTTCTGGCCTTGATTGAGCACTTCAGATTAGGAAACCTTTATTTATTCCGTTCAGGAACAAAGGGTTAAAACGTTTTGCTCCACATTTTTATTTCATTAAACCTGGTGATGAAGTGGTTGTTTCCAGAATCTAGCAGAGAGAATTTAGCTTGAAACTGAAAACCCAAAAATGGTAAAATAACCAATAGGTGAAATTATTAGCTATTATCGTAAAAAATGTTGATTTAAAAATCCTCATGATGCCTGAAGGTGTTATATAATTGTTTCAACTGTAAGCTAGTATAATTTCAGAATTACACAGTAGCTCCTGGTAAGTTGAATCCAAAGTAACATTTTGCTACTGAGGACCCAGTTTGCTGTAGCATTCCAGCAGTTGGCTCCTGAGCCCTTTGTTAAATTATGTGTCAAGCCTTTCTATGTAAAATGTGCACCTTTGACTTTTTTTTCTTGTTGTTCCGTTTTCATTCTTTTCTGTATTACTGACATGGGTTTATCTTTTTTCCCTTTAGAGAGTTTTGAGGTGACAGTCACCAAAGAAGGTGATAAAGGGTTCTTTCTATCCCTCTTATGAATATTAACCCACTAACTTTGTTTATAAAATTGGGAATCAGTCCTTAAACAGAAGAAACTGTCATGCTTTTTCCCCCCTATTTATTATCCTACTTTGTTTCTATTTTTAAATTTATTGATGGAAATTGTATGTAACCAAACCCTGGGTTAGAAATATCTGGAAATCAGACATCCATTTGAACTATATGGATAATACTATGCTTTTCTTTTTTTCTTCAGTCAAACTTAAGCTTGAAGAGAATTTTTGCTTCATAGCAATTTTCTACTAGTTGGAATTTTGGAAGTGTTCAGTCTTATTTTTCTATGAATGCATTTTATTGTTTTATATACACCTCAAAACATTTATACTTGTTCTCCCATGGCATAAATGCACCAATAGATCTTAACTCCTAATTGAGCTTATAAGCCAGCGTCCAGTGGCTGAGTTCTGAGGCAGGCTTCTCTTTCAGGTTTGCTAGGGTGAAATCCAAAATAAAGGAAAATCTAGCACCACCCCACCCCCCACAATAGAAACTGTCTCTTAATAGCAGATGATAGCTGTTGAAATGGATGCCTGAAAAGTTGGTATTTCTACCTTTCTCATTTTTAGTAGTTTGTTTTGATTCCCTAATTTTAGCCAGGCTCATTGCACAGGAAGACTTATTTCCTTTGACTTTTTTTTTTTTTTTTTGACAGAATTTCTGTAACTTTGGTGCTGAACCTATACCTCACGCTTCTTCCTCTCTCAACACTCGACTGTTGCCTTTTCTCTGGTCCAAATCAAAATAGCTGCCTGGCTTCCCCTGGTACTGGGGCAGCATCTCGGGGTACAGAGGCCGTGGCTGTTTGCTAACGGGGTCTCCTCTTACCCTAGAGCCATCTTAAGTGCTCCTGTGAAATGCCTGTCTATAGTTTCTCTTTCTCTCTTTTGTACTCCTGCATGAATGGATGCAAAGTAAACAAGTTGCTTGGAAAACCAGACTCTGCTTCTTTCTACTAAAGCCCTTGAACTCACCCACATTTAAGCACAGTGCCCTTGCTTTGTCCACAGACCCTCCAACCCCTGGCTGCCAAATTGTTGTCATTTATTTTCTTTGGGCATGGGAGGCTGGGGCAGAGGGTGATGTGCAAAAGGCCGGGGCGGCGGCAATCCTAACCTACTCTGCTTTGGCTCCCCAGGTGAGATTTGTGGATTTAAAATTCACGGGCAGAATGTCCCCTTTGACGCAGTGGTAATGGATAAATCCACTGGTGAGGGAATAATCCGCTCCAAGGAGAAACTGGACTGTGAACTGCAGAAAGACTACACATTCACCCTCCAGGCCTACGACTGCGGGAAGGGTCCCGATGGTGCCAACGCGAAAAAATCCCACAAGTAAGCTAGCCAGGCAGAGCGAAAACAGCAGCGCGCCCCATGAGCGTGTGCATGTGCGTGAAGAAACCGGTGGGGACCTGTGCCCCTGTGCCCAGCACTTTCTGTGCTTTTGAACTTTGTGGCAGAAGGTGGCTCCCAGTTGTCCACAATGAGATTGTCAACTCTTTGAGGGCAGGAATCACCCTTTTTGGGTTCCCCTCGTGAATGGCTCCTGGCAAGAGCCTGGCGCATGTTAGGTGTTGAAAAAAAATAAGTGAGTAAATAATTTTTTTCTACCAAATGCCCTGTTAAGAGAAACTGAGACTGTTGAGAATTCTAAAAGCCCACTTTTTCACGAGGAAGAATTTTTGTTGTTATATTTATCTTTCCCTGTAGATTCTAAGGGCATGAAATTAATGAGTGCTGCTGGCACTAGGCTGCCTTTCGCCCAGCCCCGGGTATGCTCTTTACTTCTGCCAGTTGAGAGCTGCTGGTGCAGTGGAGAGCACCTGGGCAGGACGTTGGATTTAGAATTCCAGTTCTCTCTTTGCCACTTCTTAGCCCTTTCACAGTAGAGAAATAATTTAGTTTTGTTGTGTCTTGGTTTCCATTTACACCAAGGGGTGGGGGTTGTAGATGAGACGATGTCACATAAACTGTTGAGAGGGCAGGCTCAGTAACCCAGGCATGTGCAGTCTCCCCGTGCGTGTGCGGGCTTCCCAAGCATGTACAGTCTCCCTGGGTGTGTGCAGTGTCCCTGGGTGTATGCAGTCTCCCCAGGCATGTGTGGGCTTCCTGGGCTGTGTTTGGGCCCCCCGGGCATGTGTGGGCTCCCCAGGCTATGCTGGCTCCCCCAGATGTGTGTGGACTCCTGGGCCTGTGTGGGCTCTCCCAGGCGTGTGTGGGCTCCCCAGGCTGTGTGCAGTCTCCGTGGGCGTGTGTCGGCTTCCCCAGGCGTGTGTGGGCTCCCCCAAGCATATGCAGGCTCCCTGGGCTGTGTGCAGGCTCCCCGGACCTGTGTGGACTCCCCCAGGCATGTGTGGGCTCCCCGGGCTGTGTGCGGGCTCCCCGGGCCTGTGCAGGCTACCCCAGGCTGTGTACAGGCTCCCTGGGCTGTGTGCCGGCTCCCCGGGCCTGTGCGGGCTCCCTAGGGTGTTTGTGGGTTCCCTGGGCTGTGTGCCGGCTCCCCGGGCCTGTGCAGGCTACCCCAGGCTGTGTACAGGCTCCCTGGGCTGTGTGCCGGCTCCCCGGGCCTGTGCGGGCTCCCCAGGGTGTTTGTGGGTTCCCTGGGCTGTGTGCTGGCTCCCCGGGCCTGTGCGGGCTCCCCAGGGTGTTTGTGGGTTCCCTGGGCTGTGCGGGTTCCCCTGGCTGTGCGCGGGCTCCCCGGGCCTGTGCAGACTACTCCCAGGCTGTGTGGGCTCCCTGGGCTGTGTGCGGGCTCCCCGGGCTGTGTGTGGGTTCCTAAGGGTGTTTGCGCATTCCCCGGGCCTGTGCAGGCTCCCCCAGGGACATGTGCAGGCCCCCCAGACTGCTGCAGGCTCCTGGCAAACCACTTCTTGTCATTCTTGTTTTCCCTGAAAAAGCATTTTGTTTTGATTGGGCACCTTATCTGATTCAGAAACATGCTCTGATTAACAGTCCTTGAAACGTAGGCGGTTTTCTGTATTTGTAGCCTGACCTGGTGACTCCTTGGTTTTCCTGACTAACCCAGCTGGACAGATGCCAAGGTTCAGAAAGTCCAGAAGCAGGCCCAGGTCCGCAGTGTAAATGATTCTTCCACCTGCCGCAGGTCCCCCCCCCTCCTGCTACTTCCAGATTAAATGGTCAGCGGCCCATCAGTGGGTGCTGGGATGGGAGGAGAGAGCATGTTGATTGACGGCCCCATCTAAAGAGTCAATGGGGGAGATAAATGTGCAGCCTGGGGGCAGTGAGGCTGAGGAACTGGCCCTGGGGGGCAGCACTTGCTTTAATTCCCATAAGCAAACTACCCTGTGCTTTCTCTATTCTTTACCCTTTCTTCCTTTGGCTGTAATTTTTTTTTGTGAATTTTACAACAAAATATATCTCCACTTTTAACTTTATGATCAGAGAGGGGCCTGTTGTTGAATAAGATATGTCTCCCCCGCCCCAGGCTCTGATATGGTATCACACATAGTCAAAGCAAATCCCGAGTCTCCTGGGGTGTATTTGCCAGCTGGCGTAGTCTCAGGACCCAGGAGAGCCACCCAAATTCCCTGCTTTAACTTTCCGTGGCACCCACTGCATTACGAATAGTTCATCACGTCATTTTCATCTTCTTTAGATTTGTAAAACAAGGCATTGGAAGAAGGAAATTTTAAAAACCGGGCAGGATTCTAGTGTCTGGGGGTAAAAGTTAGCGGCCGGTGTTCCCTCCCCAGAGCCACGGTGCACATCCAGGTGAACGATGTGAACGAGTTCGCGCCTGTGTTCAGGGAGCAGTCCTACAAGGCCAGCGCCCCCGAGGGCCAGCAGCCCACCCGCCTCCTGAGGGTGGAGGCCGTGGACGCTGACTGCTCCCCGCAGTTCAGCCAGATCTGCAGCTACGAGATCGTCACCCCAGATGTGCCGTTCACCATTGACAATGACGGTAAGGGCGAGGTGCCTGCACCCCTGGCCTGGGCGGCCCTTCCAGGCCCACCGGCTTTCACCCGAAGGTTCGCGGGGGCAAGTCAGCACCTCGACCCCAGACCTGTGTGCACGCACCCCTGTTTACATTTCTACCCTGCCTTCCTCCCTCCCCTGGTACCCTGAAAGCATGTGCTCCCTTATAAGGCACTCTTTCCCCCCAAAATTGAATAAAAAGCCCCCACTTCACCTGTTCTTATTTATTTATTTTTATCTTCACTCGCCATCAACCTGACTGTGAATAAGGCTCACCGTAGTCAATCCCTGCGATGCAATTCTGACATGAGCTACCTGGGGCTGGCCCAGCCTCACGTTGAGGCCATTCCCTGAGACCACCCCCACTTCAGATACTAGCTGCGGTTTTGGGGGGTTTCCACCTGCACTCCTGACTAGCTGGCTGCAATTTTAGGGGTTTCCACTGCCCACCTAAGGTTCAATAATTTGAAAGGATTAAATGTGTGATTATGGTTTTATTTCAACAACAAAAAAAAGAAGAAGCCAAGAGAAGGGACACCCGAGGGAGGTCTGGGTAGGTTTCCCAATGCAGGGCTTCTGTTCTCTCCCCGCGGAGTTGACACGTCATGACGCCTGTGCAATGATGTGGGGTACAAGCAGGGGGCTCCCCCAAGCTGTGGGGTTCCCACTGGGATCAGTGGTTGCTGGTTGGGCTCGGCCTCCAGCCCTTGCCCCACCCCCCCCTTCTTATGGGGCCCAAAGCCCCAACCCTCCAATCTCCTGGTTGACCTTTCTGGGGCGCGGCGTCCCCCCGCCCCACCATGGTCTTGTTAGCATAAGTCTCAGGTCCACATGAGGAAGGGCTCACAAAGACGCCCCATCGCCAGGAAGTTCCAGAAGTTGCTGCAGGTGCCAGGACAAAGGCCAGATCTCTTTTTGGAGGCCAAATTCTTTACTATGTATTTGTTTTTCTAGTTTTCATTAGATTTGAATCTTCAGTCTCATATTCCTACTAGGCCCATCACCATTGTTTATAATTGAACAGAATTAACTATTCTAGTGCTTAACTTTGTTATGAGGCCAGAACTTCCTAATGAGAATTGGTGCCTCCACCATAAACACACAGTCCGGCATCTGTTGTGGTCGTATGGACAGGGCAGACACTTTGTGAGAGCTCAGACACCTGCACCCATGCTTGAAAAGCAGATTGCTCTTCTAAATGGCGGGGCTCAGACATTTCTCTTTTTCTATAACAAGGTAATCTTTTATCAAGAGTGTTTAGTGCATCCTGATCTTGAATTTAATATTTGAAGTGCTTCAATGAGTTTGTCTATTTTAGTCTCTTAACAATAAACTAGTAAATCTTAAATATAAAATTGTGAATGCAAGGCTGTAAGAATAAATGGAGGTCCAATTGTGTGGCCTCATTTCTGCTGTTTAAAAAAATTCTTAAAGATGAATTGTGTGTGTGCTCAGGGTTCACGTCAGCCAGGTTGAAGTTTAATTATCTCAAGCATTTTCCTGCTGTGACAGTACGTACAGGGCTGAAAGCACAAGCATTTTGTTTGTTTCAGCAAGGACAGTGAAAGTAAAAGGCTACATGGGGCTTTGTTCTCACTGTTGTTGTCTCCCTCTGCCAGGTTATATCAAAAACACAGAGAAGCTGAACTACGGGAAAGAACATCAGTACAAGCTGACGGTCACAGCCTACGACTGTGGCAAGAAAAGAGCAACAGAAGATGTTTTGGTGAAGATCAGCGTCAAGCCCACCTGCACCCCTGGGTGGCAAGGTGAGCTTCGTTCTCTTTCCTGCTCTCCTACCTGTTCTTAAAACATAGAAACCTAAAATGTGCGTTTTCCCTCTTCCTTCTATCCGGATTTGTGGGCAAATGCAGGGTGGAACAATCGGATTGAGTACGAGCCAGGCACAGGCTCTTTGGCCCTCTTCCCAAACATCCACCTGGAGATGTGCGATGAGCCGGTCACGTCCGTCCAGGCCACGGTCGAGCTGGAGACAGGCCACATTGGCAAAGGCTGTGACCGAGACACCTACTCCGAGAAGTCCCTCCACCGGCTCTGCGGTAAGGAGAGCCCGGTTTCTACGCCTGCCAGTGTCCAGGGCAGGTGTGAGACCCTTACAGATGGGAGGTCAGTGATGGCGCTGGCCAACTGAGTGATGCTGTTGGTGCTGGTGACAGAGACTGAAATTCCTTTAGGTTCATGTTCATACCTGACGGGCTTCAGGATTACATAAGCCCCTAAAGTTCTGCTCAAAATGGTATGTGCATTTTTCTGTAACTTCCATCATAGCTTCTCATGGGGGTCTGTGACACCCCCCATAATTAAGAACCACTGTTTTGAAGAAGGTATATCTCTAATGTGCATTGAGAATCTTCAAAATAGGGATTATAGAATAAGGGGAGTGAGTTTTAAGAGAATGAAATGAGAGAAGGGTTTTAAAAAATGGAGGTAATCCAATAGCTTTTGACAGACAAGCACAAAATCAAAACTGAGATGCCCACATCTGATTGATCGTGTCCGCAGACTTTCTATATCACAAACGTTGCTTGGGAAAGTCGAGAGATGAATTATCGTGCATCTGAGCAAAACAGCTAGCTGTCTTTCTTTACCATCAGTCGTGGACGTGATTCTGTTTTTCTAAATGAGGTAAAGGGGAAAGCTGGGCTCCTCTTATGGAGGATGCTGGTGAAGAATGTTCTACTTGGCCAGGGATAAATACCAGCAAGTTAAGTGGCTGCTACGTGATCTGAGGGATCTTTTGTTTCTCTAGAGCTACTCAGAAACAGCTTTGCGGGGGACATTTTGAATGCCAATCTGTCTTTTCCCCAGCCCAATGACAACAGTTAGATTTAGGCAACTCTTTTTCACATATAATTGAAAATTGTTATTTGGTGAATAATCAAGGATTAAAAAATAGACAAAGTGTCATCTCATCCTAGTGATGAATATGTTTTGTGACTTTTTGAGTCCAAACAGTCATAATCATGTACCCAAATGTATGTAAGTTTGGAGATCTGGAATTGTTTCTGTTTTCAACTATGTGTATAATATTTAAAACTTATTTTGTCTCTCATAACACCTTTATTTGTTATGGTATTAGATGAACACTCTGTCAGCAGAATGGTTTGAAATTAGGAAGAAAAGAAAGAATTGGCTATTTGAGTGCTTAGTGTATACCAGTAATCCACATGTGTTATTTCATTGATTCTCCCCAATGGGCCTGAGAAAGACCTGGGATTGACTTGTTTTATGAAGGAATGAATTGATACTGAGAAGGTTAAGCAGCTTGCCCAAAATCACACGTTTCGGAAGGGGCAGAGCTGGGATTGCAGCTGATAGCTGGTCTGTCAGTACTCGGTAGACCAGGCTGGGCCAGCAGAGTCCTACAGTGGAGTCAGAATTGAGGGCCGAGTGCTCAGAAACGTGGTCTGATTCCTTTCCATGGAAAAAGTTAAGGGGAAATTCGAACTTGGCTCAGCCCACAGCAAAAGTTGAAATAAATTTTCATGTTCCTTGAGCTAGCAATTCCATTTGTAGAATTTATCCTTGTAATAATCATGCCCCCATGAAGGTGCCCATCAAAGGGTGGTTTCTAAAGGGAAAAGGCAGGAACAGCCGTGGTGTCCGTCAGAGGTCTTGAGGTTAAACAGGTCACTGCACGTCTGCATGCGAAATGGTGGTCAGGCATTTTAAGTTAATAAAACAGCACCAATGGGAATGCACATAGGTGTGTGTGTGAGTGTGTGAGTGTGTGTGTGTGTGTGTAGCCTGACTCTGTTTCATACATAAGAGCCTGTGTGCACATTCATAGGGAAAGGACAAGTGTTTATCCTAATTGTTAAAAATGTTGAGTGTATCTAGGTGGGATTACAGTGATCTTTTCTTCCTTTCTTCCGTCCTTCTTTTTGTAAATATCAATGATGAGTATTTATGATATTTTTATAATAAAAAAATACATTTTTGAGGATAAGTAAACTGGAACCAGCAGATTGTATAACCATAAGATAAGAACAGGACTTAGCATGGTTTCCCAACTTGTAAGACATCACAGTCCTTCCTGTAATTTGTGTTAAATGTGTAATTATTAGGTGCTGCCCCTGGCCCTGCCGAGCTGCTTCCTTCCCCAAGCAGCTCCTTCAACTGGACAGCCGGGCTCCCCACCGACAATGCCCACGACAGTGACCAGGTCTTTGAATTCAACGGCACTCAGGCCGTGAAGGTCCCAGAGGGCATCGTCTCGGTCGACCCCAGGGAGCCATTTACGATTTCTGTGTGGATGCGGCACGGGCCTTTTGGCAGGAAGAAAGAGACGATTCTTTGCAGTTCAGACAAAACAGGTAGGTTAACTCGATTATAAATGGTGTCGTGCCTTCTCATGCCCTATGCTGTCAGTGTGGTAGCCAGTAGAAGCAGGGACACCTTTTTAATCTCCTGAAAGTTCTAGATAAGCCAGTTGGTGATATACTGTCTTCTACATTTGTAAGAGGCATCTTCGTTATTTGTTAGTTTTACTTGGTGGCTTGTCTATAGTTGTCATGTGCGTAGCCACCCAGTGAGGCCCAAGTGTGTTTGCATTTAAAAAACCCAGCCTTGGCCCAACCTGAGGGTCCTTTTATGCATATAAAATGGTACCCTCAAAATCCGTTAAAGAAATAGTGTTTAGTGCTCCTCTGGGTCTTAAGTTGGCTCTTAACCAGTAGAACTTGTCTCTGCAGACATGAACCGGCACCACTATTCGCTCTACGTGCACGGCTGCCGGCTGGTCTTCCTCCTCCGGCAGGACCCTTCAGGGGAGAGGAGATACAGACCTGCCGAATTCCACTGGAAGTTGAACCAGGTGAGGGAGTGCAAACTCACTGTCACAGGCTTCTCAGAGGGGTCAGCAGGCACTGCAGCCTTGCAGGTGGCTAGCTCTTATAGTCAGTGGATACTTGTGACTTCATGATTTCTGTGTGTATGGGTAATCAGCAAGTTAAATCCATCTAAGGCCTATCCAACAAAAGCCTAAGGTTTCTTGCATGTATGTATTTTATATATGAAATATTACCATAAGGACACTGTATTTTAAATTCAAAATACATTCCTGTCTGCCATGCTGGAGACCCGGGTTCGATTCCCAGTGCCTGCCCAAGTAAAAAAAAAAAGCTATAAATTCAAAATACAGAGTTATTGAAATAAGCAGCGTTTGCTTAAAAATTGGGATTGAGAGCTGTTCTAGTTTGCTGGCTGCTGGAATGCAACACATCAGAGATGGATTGGCTTTCAGTAAAAGGAGATTTATTCAGTTAATGTATAGTTCTCAGAGGAAAGGCCGCTAACTTTCAGCTGAGGTTCTTTCTTACGTGGGAAGGCTCAGGGTGATCTCTGCTGGTCTTCCCTCCAGGCCTCTGGGTTCCAACAACTTTCCCCAGGGTGATTCCTTTCTGCATCTCCAAAGGCCTAGGTTGAGCTGCTAGTTCTGAGATGAGATATGCTGAGCTGCTTGGGCTGTGCTACATTGAGCTCTCTCATTTAAGCACTAGCCAATTAAATCAAACATCACTCATTGTAGCAGGCACACCTCCTAGCGATTGCAGATGTAATTATCAACAGATGAGGTTCACATGCCATTGGCTCATGTCCACAGCAGTAGAACTAGGCACCTTCACCTGGCCAAGTTGACACCTGAACCTAACTACTACAAGAGCTGTGTATTTATTTATTTGATATTGAAGGCTTTGGCTCCCAGACTGTGCCAAGGTACCCCAGGGAGCCTCTGTAAAGCAGAGGCTTGACGGAATAGTTTACATTTTCAAGGAACCGGCAATCTTAACATCTGTTGAACAATACATAATCTACCAGTCTGGTGCAGTTTGTGGTTTCAGTACCAGATCACGCTATTTGTATTCTTTCTGATGATCTCATGTCTTTGCTAAACTCGTTTTTTCAGCAATGATAAAAGCAAGTATCATGTGAAAAATCAATGTGTGATGGGAAATGGGGTGTGGTGGGGTGCTGTAAACTGAGAAGCCTTTTCATTAAAATCTGACAAATCGTTTCTTCTTTTAATTTAGGGTTGGGACCTAATTTTATGGGGTCAGTGTCCAGGAGCTGACATACTGCCACATTGTGCCTGTTGTTGCTAAAGCATAATATTGTTTTAAGCAGTTATAAGATAGATATAAATATGAGAGCATAAATAAGAAAGGAAAACAATAACCTGGTGGTGGAAAGATGAAGTTAGTGTCCACTTGGTAGCATTTACTCTCACTAACAGAATTTTTATAATAGATTGTTTCTAATTTAGGGATTTATAATTATCTAATTATCTACTTTCATAGATAATTTCTTTCACAAAATCTTTAACCATATTTTTTTCAAGCAACAAAAGCGGGTATAGTCCAGAGGAAATTTTTTTGCAGCATAGGTGGATATTTTAGTTACAGTTTTGTTGTATGAATCATAGCTTGTATTCATATATTCAGTTTCTTACAGGTCTTCTGATACATTTAAAAAAATATTATGGAAAGTTTCAGACATATGTGAAAAGAACAATTCCACATACCCTTTATCCAGCTTCAACAATGGTCAGCTTCTGGTCAATCTTATTTCATTGTCATCCCCACCCACTTATTCCCCTCTGCTCCCCATTAATAATTTTCAAGCAAATTCCAGGTTATTATAGCATTTCACTCATAGATATTTCATTATCTAATTCTGAAAGATAAACATAATCACAATATATGTCCACATTTCAGAAAATTAACAATTATTCCTAATATCACATTCTGTGTTCAAATTTCGAATTCTACTATTTGAAAACAAATTTTCCAGGGTTTTTGTCTGTCTGTCTGTTTGAATCAGGACCCAGAGAAGAGCTATGATTGTGATTGGTTGCTGTGTCTTTTGAGTTTCTTTTTATCTCTAGATTTCCTTTCCTTCCTCCTTGCAATTTATTTGGTGACCAAATCAGGTTTTTTGTCCTTCAGAGTTTTTGTCCTTCAGAGTTTCCCACAGTCCAGATTTGGCTGATTGCTTCCCTGTGGCGTCAGTTAGCATAATCCACTAGCTTCTTAGGTCCTGGAGACTGCTGGTGGGACCTGATCCGGGTTTGCGTGTTTGGAAGGACACACGTAGGTCTGGTTGCTTCTCTCCATGTGACATAAGCAACTGTCAGAGCTTAATGCATCAGAGCTCAGCAGTATGTTGTCAGGTCATTTTGGTCTTAAACATGTGTTCTCCAGAAGAGTTCACGGAAGCAATAATCCCTGAGTTCTCACATGTCTTTAATAGTTTGTCTTGGCTTTTATACTGAAGGTTAGTTTGATTGGATATAAAATCTCTGGCTTATATTTAAGATATCCAAGAAAAGAAAATATATTTCTCCATTTCTTTTTAGAATAAATAAATAATAGGGGAAAATGATGGGTAAAAAATTGGGTAGATGGAAATACTGGGTCAGTGAGAGGGAGGGGTAAGGGGTATATTATGTATGAATTCTTTTTTTTCTTTTTCTTTTTCTGGAGTGATGCGAATGTTCTAAAAATGATCATGGTGAAGAATACACAGCTATGTGATGAAATTGTGAGCTATTGATTGTTTAATATGGTTGGACTGCACGTGTGTGGATATTTCTCAATAAAAATATATAAAAAAATTATCTTTCTCAAAAGTGAACTAGGGCACTATTTCTTTATTTAGAATTTTTTTTTACAATATGAGGATTCTTGTTCCTTAGAGGTTCAATTTTTTTCCCCCTAATCATTTTAAGCTGCTGTTTTTCTTTGGAATGTGTTCTCTGATGCTTCTGGTCTGTTCAGGGTTCTCAGTTTCTCATTGGTTTTTGTTTTTTTAAATTTAAATACAGATCAGGTATGCTTTTTAGAAACACATTTAAAGGAATTGTATCACTCACCATCTCCTTTTCTTCCTGCCTGTGTTCTTGAGTGTCTTGCCTTTTCCTCTAATGCCAAGACTCAGGGATACCAGAGCCGAGAAGGTCTCCGAGCTGTGATCAATACTTTGTGTTACAGCCAGGGAAATGTTAGTGAGATGCTCATTCATAATATGAAGGTCACCCATTTAATTTGGCATGCCATCTGAGCTGTATGCTCATATTTACTTCGATCTTCAATTTTGAGTTGAAAAAACAAAACAAAACAAAAACATTAGCAGAGTGCCTTATTCTGAGACTGGAGGTGCTTTTAATTTTGATCCAAAAGAGGAATGGGCAGCCCACACCACTCTTTTGGTGTCTGGGTCTCCGCCTGCAGTTAGGAGAACTTTCTGGTGTGACGCCCTTGGTGGAGGAGAATTACTAGGGCAACTCTCCTTTTTGGTCCCTTTAAGAAGCAAAGTTGCTTGACTTGAAATGCCCTGGAAATGATGGTATCACCATGGCCTTTTCTGTTGAGATGTGTTTGCAGGTGTCTTTTTTTCATGGTCTTTTCCCTTTTAAGGAGACAGAGCCTCGATGACTCTTTCCCACCTCTGGTGGCGCTGGTTTCATCGGTGCGTCTTTAGCCTTTGGCCGTGAGGGCGCGTTGACATTTCCCCCCCTCACCCGCCCTGCCCCTCCAGGTGTGTGATGAGGACTGGCACCACTATGTTCTCAATGTGGAATTCCCAAGCGTGACCCTCTACGTGGACGGTGACTCCCACGAGCCCTTCTCCGTGACTGAAGATTACCCACTTCACCCGTCCAGGGTAGACACACAGCTCGTGGTCGGAGCCTGTTGGCAAGGTAACACGTCCACACTCCCTCCCACTCGGGCCTGGGGAGTCAAACAGGGCCTTTGTCCTAGAGGGGTGGATACTTACCTGTGCCTCTCGATACCATCATTTCCTTTCTCTTTCCATTCGCGTCCCCGTGCGGCACCTCTGGGGGGCGCTGTGCCTCTAGCGTAGCTCCATGGAGATGGCTTAAGGACGGAAATATAGCAACCCCTCGCCTGGGAGGGGGCAGCATCCTGGGAGGGGGCGGCATCTGGGAACCATTTTATGAATTAGTTTATTTATTGACATGTTTACCAGGACAAAGAGGCAATGCACAGCTGCCCCAGCAGTAGAACGGTGCTTCAGGGCAGAGGGCGCCTGTAAAACGTTTCACCCTGGCTGAGCTGGTGGCACCACTGGAAGGAACTGTGCCTGTAGGACTGCTGAGTTTGGGCAGGATGCCAGGGGAGTCTCTGCTGCAGAGGCTGGGGATGTCACTGGGCACTTGAAATAATCAGTGTAAATTGGGAAAATCCACCGTCTTTCTGATACATGAAATGTAGAGTTTGTAAGCAGCATGGATTTCAGAAAAATACAAATAGGCTTATGCAAGCCGCCACCACCCAATATGCTGCTACTTTATATATGTACATATGTACATCACGCTATTTCACTTGGCCCCTTCCATCACTATGAGGTCAAAGTTATTTTTATCCCTGTCTCATAGCCAGAGAAACCCAGACACTTGAGCACCCTGCCCTGGGTTCTGCAGCTGAGTTGTCTCAGGGTAGGACTGAACCCTGAATCCTGTGTCGTCGGGGCCCAAGCTCTGACCACCATATGGGGGATTTTAACCTTGTGCTGCACACTCCTTTGGCCAATCTGTTGAGGCCTGTGGGCCCCTTCTCAGAATAATTTCTTTTTAATATATCAAATAAAATAAGTAGGATTCCAGAGGTTACCAATTAGATTAGAACACAGTTATCAAAATACTCAAAGAATCACCTTGTGAAGCAGTAACATCCCTGCTGCTTCCTTAGCAAATGAAGGATGACGTTTGCAGCCAGACAGCTGATTGCCTTAGTTTCACAGTTGTGACGTCTGAAACAACCAGAGCGTGGCAGGAAAATGTCCATGATTTCTAGTGGTGACACAGTCTCAGTTAGTGCTGATCCTGCTGTGGTTTATTGCCTACATTTATAACCAAAGGAAATGCTAAATTCTGGAAGTTCATAGAAATAAACTTGTAATTTTTTGCGTCCCAGTTCATGGACCCCCTGAGTGTGTGCACGAGGTCTTGTGTAGCATCACTTCAGGGAGTCGGGGGTGGCTGTGTGTGCTTTCTAAATAGACTTTGTGGTTATTTTATTCTCCCTATGGAAATGTTGCATCCCGAGCTAGGTTAGAAATTCATGAAAGAGCCAAGAGATTTGCTTACTCCAGGGGAATTTTAATTTCATTATTTTCCTGGGGATTCTTTCAAATGAAAAGGATTTAATTTTGGTGACCCTTCATCTGTAAGAAAATGGAACATGAGACCAATGAATGAGGAAATAGATTATTTCCTATTGGGTGTCCAGGAGTTTCTTAGTTGATATTCTTAAAATTTTAATCCAGATTTGCGTCCCAAATTAAACAATTTTGGAATAATTTTTTTAAACATGAGAATAAAAAATTCCTGTGTAAACCTAAAAGTTATTTTTACATCCTGGAAGCTTTGTGGCGTTGGTGAGAATAAATCACCACATCTCCCTGCTACGTTCTCTGTTTTCTACTCACACTGCACTCTCTCTATCACCAAAAGGTAGTAACCTTTCCTCTTCTCACCTTTTTCTACCTTGGCCCTCTCCACCTCGTCAACCAGAAAATTCCACCTAAATCCCCAAACCGAATATAAAATTCTTTAACATGTAATTAACAAGGAGGATCTTTTTGTTTTATTTGAATGTATTTCAAATCACTTTTGCCAATTTGCCATGGAGAGTGTGGCTGTTGGCAGCAGGTTCATTTCCATCGGACCGAAAGGTCATATCTAACAGTGTGCTCTGGAGGGGTGACATCATCCTGGGCCTTGGAGGTGGGCACACCTGTGTATACCTGTGCACACCTGGCCCTGCTGCAAGCTGTCACCCACCCTGCTGCAGCAGAGGGCCCAGCTTCTGGTCATAGAGGCCGTGCAGTGGGCCCATTAGAGCAGAAGTGCTTCTCCTAAAACCACGATGTGGAAGATGGTGAGTAGCAGGGAGTGGGTCTCTCCACTCTGGCATGGTGCTCAGAACATGGGGTCAGCAGCCATAGTGGCTGGTTCCAAACACCCCCACGTAGCGTCCAAGTTTCTTCTTAACCTCTGAGTTTCCCTTCCTAGTTGAGAGATAGTGGTTAAAAATGCCTGCTCTTTTCTCTCACTTGGAGGCTAATGTCCAGACTGAAGTGAGTGTGCTTGAGCTTTTATTTTGCACGTTTGCCATATACCAGGCTTTGGGCCCCAACATGCTCTGTCCCATTTTCTCTGCACAAAGCATCTTCCCTTTTAGGACAGAAGGTGCTGTTGGTCCAGGGTTTGGTATGTATGTCTGGTGCAAGCCTCCTTGGAGGGTCCTAATTATTAATAAGCCCAGGTTGATGAGATCAAAGTCTGATTTTGAATCGTACCTGTGTTTTGGTTTAGAGGATGTGGGATGATGGAATTAAAGAACACAGAAGAGATGTGGGGGTGGGGTGGTCATTGTCACTTCTGGGAAAAGGTCATTTTCTCTTGGGGCTGTGTGGGGTATGTCCCAGAGCAGACAAAAGGGGATTTTTTACTTTGTATTTTGTACTTGATAGCTTCAAAACTAATTTTCACGGTGCAGTTTGAAAGCCCTAACCTCTTGGTCCTTTTCTATTGTCTTTGTCTTGCTTTTCTACAGAATATTCAGGAATTGAAAGTGACAATGAAACTGAGCCTGTGACCATGACCTCTGCAGGTTGCTGGATTTTCCCCTCCAGTTCACTGTTCTGTTTTCTTTAAAGATGAGACATTGATTCATTCCACATTTCGCATGAAATGCCCAAGTTGTATTTTGGTCTCAGACACCATTTGAGCTGCTTCTTAGCTTATCTCTGCATCCTGCTTCTCCCACTGCTTCATGGGCTTCCCGCTCTGCCCATTCCAATCCCAGTTGAAATGAGGACAAATGGCTCATTCATGTAATGCACTAACGATTTTTTTTCCTCATCATCAAATTGTACCCTGATCCCACTGCATGAGGCTCCCTGCTAAAACCTCCCAGGGCAGGTTTCAGAGGCCACTTGTGGTTCTCATGGGACGGAACCACGAGACAGGAAAAGACTTGTTTCTAGATATTCTATCCTGGTTGGTATTAAGTTTTTTTTTTTTTTTACATGGGCAGGCACCGGGAATCAAACCCGGGTCTCTGGCATGGCAGGCGAGAACTCTGCCACTGAGCCACCGCGGCCCACCCTGGTATTAAGTTTTAAGTAGTTTCTTAAAAATCTCGATCCCTAGGGTTGATTTATAGAGTCTCATGTCCTTATCGGAAATGAGCTGTGCTGCTGAATATTTGTCTCTTCATCAGTTTTAGAGCAAGGAGTCATCTCACCTGTTTTCCTGTGGTATCTTCACTGCCCAGCTGCCCTCAGGAGCAGGAGATAGGAATGATGTGATTCAGCACAATAAGAGATTGTCTGAAAGGCCTTGCTATGGAGGCTCTGAAGGGCAGGGGATGATTTCAAGTAGCAATTTTGTTTTTCTAGCCATATTTCTGTAGATTCATACCCAAATTTGTGTGTATCTCCTGAGTAGTTCCCAGTTTTAGAGAAAGGAAGCCATAGTGGGGTCCAGGTGACTGAGAAGGAAGCAGTGGCAGAGGCCGGTCATGTAGGAAGCATCACCAGGGAAGGGATCCTCAGGACAGCTCTTGGCTTCTGGGCTTAGGGGTGGGGCCCCCAGCCCTCCTCCCTCCAGGCCACATGCATGACCATCCACGATTTAATTCTCCATTGCACTCCCATGTAGACTGCCAGGCTAACGGGACGGTAAGAACTAACCCGCATGTCCATCCATCCAGCCGCCACCACCAGTAATACTGCATTGAAGAACGGAGCCAGGGGCCCTGGGCCGTCCCTCCAACCTCTTGCTCTTTGCCCTGTTCCAAAGGTGGTGATCTGCACATGACCCAGTTTTTCCGCGGTAATCTGGCTGGTCTAACGATCCGTGCTGGGAAACTGGCAGATAAGAAGGTGATTGATTGCCTCTACACCTGCAAAGAGGGGCTGGACCTGCAAGTCCCTGAAGACAATGACAAAGGCTTGAAGGTAACACCACAGTCAGCTCGCGTTTACCCACACAGCGCTAATAGACTTAAACCACAGCTGGTGGGATAAGGAAGCAAGCTATGATTGTTAATATTTGCAGTTTAGGTATTCCTGCCATGTAAGAGAGGGTTTTCTCATCCCTCTGCATTGTGTGAGCTTTTCTTTTTCAATCAACAGTTCAAATCTGCCGCAAGCTAAAATCACCCGTGGCTTTCTGCTCCTTGCAGTTAGCCCCTGATTCCTCCCTCTCCATCTGGCGCAATTTCAGGTCCACACAAACCCCAGCAAGGGGGTGGTAATCCTGGAGGGAGAGGACATTGGGGAGCTTGAGAAGGCCATGCAGCACCTCTCCTACCTGAACTCACGCCAGTTCCCCACACCCGGAATCCGAAGACTCAAGATCACCACCACGGTCAAGTACGTCCTGGTTTTTAACAATATTCCCCTCTTTTTCTCGCTCAGTGACACTTGGGAGGAAAGTGTGTATCTGTTTTTAAGAAAACCTTGCCTCCCTTCTGTGCGGGAAGGGGAGCTGTCGCCCATTACCAAAGCAGTTGAGTGAGAGATTGGTTGACACGTGTGGCCTTTGTGTGTGTTCCTGGAGCGGCGGCGTCCCTGTCCCCTCAGGTATTTTTGGAATCCGGGTAGATTCCAGCTCCACGTGCCTTCACCCCACCTGCTCTCAGGAACTGGCTCCAGCCCTGACCCTCCCTTTCCGTCTGTTTACTGCCGGCAGGTGCACCAGCACAGCCACCTGTGCTCCAGTCCCCCTGGTCGACAGCTACGTGGTGGTCCTGCAGCCCGAAGAGCCCAAGATCAGCCTCGGTGGGGTCCACCATTTTGCACGCGCAGCGTCTGAATTTGAAAGCTCAGAGGGGGTTTTCCTTTTCCCCGAGCTTCGAATCATCAGCACCATCACGAGGGAGGTGGACCCTGAAGGGGCTGGTGGTGAGGACCCCACAGGTAACAGCCCTCCTGGGTAGGGGGTGTTCCTTTCCCCACTGGAGCTGTAGTCAGAGGCCCATTGCTGCTGCTTGACTCTGGGGCTCCTGTTTCAAGTGGGGCTCTGGGAGATTTTAATGTATTTACTGCTATTCTTGGATCTGCTGCTGGAATCTGATCCCTGGGTCAGAGTTCAGGGCCATCTTTGGAATCCCACTGGAGGCTCCTTCTGAATTTCTCTGGCTTCATGTCAGAAGCTGAGGCTCAGCCTAGAAGGTTGAAGGAAGTGGGAGCTGCAGGGAAAAGCTCTTTGCTCTCCTGGTTCCTGGGCATGTGTGCTGACTGGGACCGGGCTCCAGCAGGGGCAAGGCCCCCCACATTCTCAGGCACCCCTGGTGGCCCCATCTTCTTAGACACATGATGCTCCTCCGATGGGTCTTACAGTTGAGTTCTGAGAACTTAAGAAAGAGCCAGCTGAGGGTGACTGGCCACGCCGGGCTCCAGGCTCTGCTATTCTACGTTGGGCCATTTTTACAGTTCAGGAGTCTCTGGTGTCTGAGGAGATCGTGCACGACTTGGACACCTGCGAGGTCACCGTGGAGGGGGACGAGCTGAACCAGGAGCAGGAGAGCCTGGAAGTAGATGCCAGCCACCTGCAGCGGGGGGCCATCGAAGTGAGCAGCTCCGACCGGGGCCTGGTCCTGACAGGTGAGGGGCGTGCAGGGCAGGGCAGAGAGCGTCCTGGGGGGCAGGGCGGGGAGCACCTTCACTGGGGTCGGCAGGGGCTGTGTGCTGGGAGGGGGCACCCCTGCGCACCTCGCCTTCACTTCCACGTTGGACAGCCAGTGCAGGTGACCCGCAGCCCGACTACGTCCAGCCTCCCAGCCTCACTGCAGGTGGTCTTGTCATGTCTCTGACCCCACAGGCGTGGACACCATGGCCAGCTACGAGGAGGCCCTGCACCGGCTGCGCTACCGCAACTGGCACACCAGGTCCTTGCTTGACCGCAAGTTCAAGCTTGTCTGCTCGGAGATGAATGGCCGCTACATCAGCAATGAGTTCAAGGTGGAGGTGAGTGTAGGCGCCAGCCTGGAGGGGCCCTGCAGGGTAGGGCTGGGTGAGTTTGGGATGATGGGCTGTGCGTGGGGTGAGCCAGGGTACCCCACAAGGTGTAAAAAGTCAGAGCCTGAGGAAACTTCCAGAGGCAGATGCAGAGAGCAGGGGGCTGTCCAGTGCCTCGGTTGGGGAGAGGGGTTTTTCCCGAGAGTTGACGTGTGAGCGGGACAGGATGACGTGGTTTTAGAAGGGGCAGCACCCCACGTGAAGGCTCTCTGTCATCGTGTCGCCTGCCTGGCCTGCCGTGAATGAAGTCTTGATGCTAGGCGAGGGCACCGCGGGGGCCAGCAGCGGCTGGACAGCATCTGGGGAGGCTGTGGCCGAGACTTGCCAGGAGGGCCTGGGGGTCTGCACGGCCAGGGGCAGCTCAGTGGGCACTAAGACCCCCTGCAGACCCCCCTCAGCTTCTTCACCACTCAGAACTTCTGTGGTCTGGAGAA
Source organism: Tamandua tetradactyla (assembly GCF_023851605.1). Taxonomy (NCBI): domain Eukaryota; kingdom Metazoa; phylum Chordata; class Mammalia; order Pilosa; family Myrmecophagidae; genus Tamandua; species Tamandua tetradactyla. The sequence continues at coordinate 215,723,731 of NC_135328.1, forward strand.
ACGGACCAAAGTCATTCTAGCCACAGGCATCTTGCCGAGGCCCGCGTGGCAGCAGAGCGCTGGGCTCCGGTGCCAAGGAGTCAGTGAGTGTCTTCGAGGGAAAGGGCAGCTGACTCAAAGGGAACTGGGTGGTTATGTCTGTGCTCTCACCGCTGCAGGGTGTAGGATCAGGGGACAGTGTAGGCTGCTGGGCCCCAACCTGCCTGGGGCGAAGGACCAGTTAGTTGTCTGGTTTTTTCCAATCTGCTGAGGATGGATTCTTTTATAGAATACAGTAAAAGGAGTTGTGAAAAAGAGGCATGTTTCTGGTGTCATGGCAATAGAAACTGCCACAACAGTTTCTCAGCATGACACTGGCTTTCTGTTCTTCTTTGTCACGCTACGCACCCGACACTGTTAGCCTCATGGGGCTGGCCTCAGCCACGCGCCTGCTTGCACCCACCCAGGAGGCGGTGGCTGATGACCCTGTCTCTTTCTCTGTGGCAGGTGAACGTGATCCACACAGCCAGCCCAATGGACCATGCCAGCCACATGGCCGCGCAGCCGCAGTTCGTCCATCCCGGGCACCGCGCGTTCGTGGACCTGTCGGGCCATAACCTGGCCAGTCCTCACCCGTTCGCAGGTAGGACCGTGGGGAGAGGCCCCGTGAGAGCTGAGCAGGTCAGCGTGTCCTTATGTTCACTGCGGCCACCTTGTCACCCGGTCACTGCAAGAAAGTGGTGTACTTCCAGGCCCACGGCCACCGAGCTGGACTCCAGCTCTGTGGAGCTCTGATGAAGCCCCCAGTAGGCGGCTTTGGCCCAGGGAGGAGGAGGAGTCGGGGCGCAGGACCCTGTGCCATGACTCATGATCGCCACTCGGACACCCGTTGTCCTGTTCCATCCTGCTGCAGTGGTCCCCAGCACGGCGACCGTGGTGATTATTGTCTGCGTCGGCTTCTTGGTTTTCATGATCATCCTGGGTGTGTTCCGGATCCGGGCGGCGCATCAGCGAACGGTGCGGGACCAGGATGCGGGGAAGGAGAACGAGATGGACTGGGACGACTCCGCCTTGACCATCACCGTGAACCCCATGGAGGTAGGCGGCCGGCAGGCCGTGCTCAGGGCCCCTGGCTGGGGTTGGCTCGGCGCCTCCCTGCATGGCCCCCATGCCCACCCCGCACGGTGAGCGGCCCCTTTCTTCGCGCATGGACACGGAGCTCCTGCCAGGCCTCCCTCCTCCTCCGTGCCACTGCTGTCACGTCGGTGTGCGGGTGTGCAGCTGGCGAGCAGAGCTTTGTCTCCCTCTGCGTCATTGCTGAGGTCCGGGGCCCCTTGCCGTGGAGGCTGACGCTGGTTGGGGAGGTCTCCCCTCCTCTGGCCCCTGGAAGCTGAATGTCAGATGGTCGGGTCCTGAGGCGGGGTGGGGGGTGCGCAGGCGGCTGGACTCAGCCACCGTGTCTTTGTCAGACCTACGAGGACCAGCATAGCAGCGAGGAGGAGGAGGAGGAGGAGGAGGAGGAGGAGAGCGAGGATGGCGAGGAAGAGGATGACATCACCAGCGCAGAGTCAGAGAGCAGCGAGGAAGAGGATGGGGAGCACGGAGACCAGCAGCATGCCGGCCGGCAGCAGCAGCTGGAGTGGGACGACTCGACCCTCAGCTACTGACCACAGCCACAGACCGTGGCTGTGCCCTCAGCCGCCCACCCACCCCCTGCTGCAGAGCCCCGGCCTCCCGCCCGTCCCTCCAGCCCCTGGGGTCCCCGAGGCGCACAGTGTGTGGCCAGCAGGTCTGCAGAGCCCTCCTGCTGCTCAGCGGCCAGCCCCTGCCCGGCGCATCGGCCGCAGGCGTCCTCCTGCCCTCTGCCCGCAGCTCTCCTAAGTCAGGTGAGGCGTCTGCCCCGTCTGCCCATCCCCTCGCTCTGTGCGGGGACCCCGTGGCCCCCCAGACCCGCCTGCTGTCCAGGATCCCCTCCTGGCTGGTGCGGCGCCTGCTCACACCGCCAGAAAGCCGCAGGGACCAGGCCCATTGACGGAGGCAAACCGCGGCCCACCACCACCCAGTAATCGTCGCTTTTCTTTTTTTTAAAAAAAAAAAAGTTTTTATTTTTTCCAAACTAGTGCATGTATAAAATGGCAGAATGGGGTTTAATATGTAGATGATTAACTGACTTTTTAATATTTTGTAAATAAATTGGGATTCTGTCGTGTCCTTTGTGCTAGTGTAATCAAGAATTGGAATTTTAAGTGAAAATCAGATTTCTGAGGGCAGCCAGGCCCCCCGTGGGCTGAGTACTCCCACCTTCACACCCGCCCCCAGGAAATGAGGAGGAAGAAGCCTGACTGCTGCAGGGCCCCCCCCCCAGCTGCTCTGAAGGCCCAGGGCCCCACCTGGGACAATCCCCCCTGGTCTCGGTGGGGAGCCCAGGTTTTGGGGTGCTGCTCAGTGGGAGGGACCAGATTGGGAACTCCTCTTTGGAGGCTGGAACTAGCCAGGTCTTTTCCTTTGCTATTCAGTCTGTTCCTAACTGGGCAGAGTGCAGGGTGGGCGCCGCTTGGCTGTTCGGCTTATTATACACTCCTTGTACAGTGACCCACCCCCTCGTCCTGTGCAGCCTCGTCGTTTCTACCTATAAATGTATTTTTCCCTGCTGGTGAAATTATGTATAAATTATACAAACTGACAACTATTGTGCAAACCATGGGACCACTTGGCTCGGAGACAGCAGCATGCCTGAACGATCCGTCATTGGAAGGAGACGCCGTGACCCAAAGAGCAAAGCACTAGATTTTCCCCAAACTGCTGGTGTCCCCCCTCCTACCTCCCCGGGGCCCCGGGTGCTGGGAGCCCGTGCCGCGCTGCTTAGTGGTGAAGGTGAGGGAGAAGAGAATTGCTGTGGCCCCGGACCCTGCGGCCACTTAAAAAAAAAGAAATCTCTGTAAAATTTTAGATTGCTATAACAGGAGGGGTGGGGAGCTACTTTTAAATGCTGTTCTGTGATGGTGACTGCTGGTTTCTAGACAGCTGCCAGGCGTCCCGGTGGACTGTGCCCCCCCGCACGCGGTCTCCGTAGCTGCTGTTCAGACAACGGGTCAGCGCTGATGCAGAGGGGGATGCGCTGCTGTCTCAGCCGCCGTGGGTGTCCTTTGCAGATGTGTATATGGATGCTAGGTCAGGAACTGTATAAACCACAATAAAGTTCTGGTTCTAACTCCAATGGAGTCTTTTTTTTTTGTCTGTTTTGTTTTTTTCAATCCTGCATTCCCTTGCTTCTTTTTATATATATTTTTAATGCTCTATGGCAGGGTCACATTTTGTTCTTTTTCAATGTGAATAGCCCATTATTGCAGGGCCATTTGTTAAATTTTTTGTTTGGGAAGTGCATAGCTGGGGAATTGAACCTGGGTCTCCCACATGGCAGGTGAGAAATTCTACCAGGGAACTACCCTTGCACCCCCTCCCTTGCTTCTTTTTAAGCAGAGAACAAGAACATAAAAAGGCTTTTATTTATTTATTAATTAGCTTTTACCTCTCATTGTTCAAGATTTCACAGAGTGCTAATCTCAAGCTCACATCATTTATATTTAACTCCCCTTCCCCATACAGAAACATTAAATGATTTAAAAAAATAGAGAATATTTTTTCTCACCAGGTGCACAGACGATACACCCAAATCAAAATTGCTGTGTTATGTGCAATATAGGCCCACTCCGGGGGGGGGTGGCACCCAGATTCATGTAAATAAATAACATAATATATATATATATATATATACATACGTACACTTGGCTTTTCATAATTCAAAACGGGGGCGGTACATTGAATTAACTCCAGCGCCCGCTCTGCAGCATGAGTGCAGCCAGCAGCAGCAGGGCAAGGCAGGGCCATGTGGGCGAAGCTGATGCCAACAGACAGACAGAAAGCCAGCGGCCCGGGCCCCATCCTCCCGGAGCAGCCGCAGCCTCCTGCCTCTAAGCCCCGTTGGCTGCTGTTAAGCTGCGCCCCTGGGCTGCCATGCCCGGGAAGGCCTTTGAGGGGTCTGCAGTGGGGCCAGGTGGATCCCCAGCCTGCGGTTAATACGCTGGGCTCGTCCATGGGCCTCTGCAGGCCGCTTCCTGAGCCCCAACTCCAGGGTCTGCTTCTGAAGGCTGGGAGAAGCCCAGGAATCAGCATTTTAAAGCTCCTCAGACCCAGGCATTTGGGAACCGCTATACCCTGAGGCCTAAGGCTAAGCCTCGAAGGGCTGCACCCTGCTTCTGGCACCTGAGTGCTCTCACAGCAGGTGTTCAAATGTCAACAGTCCCGGAAACGGGAGCTCAGGGCTCACACCCAAGTCAGGACCTGCTTGAAGAGGCAGGACACACGGAATTGCACAAATTCTCTTGTCCTGAGACCACGATGAGCAGAAACAAGCTCCAATCTTTTTTTTTTTTTCTTTTTTTTTTAAAAAGGACATTTTAAAATGCACCTTGAGGCTCAGCATGTTTACTTCACGGAGGTTGGGTCAGTTCTCCTGAGCCACAGAGGGTCAGTAAGTAGTTTGGCTATTTTTTTTTTTCTTACCCGCAAACAAAACTGCTTAACAGCAGAGAAATGAGAGAATTCTCGTACCCAAGAGTTATTTTAAAAGCGAAACGCAAGCATCCCTGAATCGAGAGGGCACCCGGGCTTCCTCTGGGTGCCTGGAACTCACAGTCAGTGGAACAAACACGGGTGGGAAACACAGAGGTAACAGGAGGTGACCCGAGGGTGGACGGTAGGCACCGGGTGACCGCGGGTGGGGCGTGGGGGGCATCTGGAATGAAGGCAGGCTCCCCAGTAAGGAAGCAGGTCTCTGCTGGGTCCAGACCCACCAGCTGGAAGACGGGGTTCAGCGCCTCAACGGAGAGCAAGGTGCAGCCTGGGGACACAGGCTCTGGCCCTCGCTGCCCGGCCCTAAGGGTGCGTTTCCGCTTATGGCTGTTGCGTCCCTTTCAAGTCGTAAATAAATAACCATGAGGATTTCTTTCAGTGTAAACAAAGGCAGTTGTGGAGGTTCTTTGCCATGAGGTGCAGATCAGGCTTTTAGGAGTAGCTGGGGGTGCCTGGCTCCCCGGGCCAAGAGCCGGCCTGGTCCCCAGGCCCAGGACCCCGGGGGGCAGGGCAGCTATTGCCTGTTGTCTTTGGACACGTTGTGCGCCAACCAGTTCACTTTGGTTTTCCAGCTCTCCCGCAGCGCTTCGTTGAACTTCACGCGGAAATGCTTCAGCGCCTCCTCCTCGGTTTTCCCCAGAGCCAGAGAGTCCTGAGAGAGCCACAAAGCGGGGTGCCCGCTTGGCAACACCACCCTTCCTGCCCCGGCCTCCTGCCCTTCCTGGGGGTTCTAAACTCCCCCTAAAAGAGCTGCAGGAAGGGAGTCAGGAGACAGCCACCCGGCATCGCCTTCTTTCAGGGGAAGCCCTTTGTTCCGTCTCAAACCAAGACAGGCCCTTGGCCCCTCCACTAGAAAGGACGCCAACCGGCCGGAAAGTCTTGCCCCCACAGCCCCCCCAGGAGGGTGGATGGCTTTGCATGTTCTGCTGGCAAGGGTAGGTCCAGCAGGGGTGGGGGTGAGGGGGTGGGCAGCTTCACTCTGCAGACTGGGTGCCATGGCTGGGGCACCCTCAGTCCCCACCCACCCTCATGCACCCACAGAAAAAACTCTCGGGGAAGAAACGCATTTTTTTTAAACCTAGGGGGAATCATGTCTAACCCGGCCCCCCTCCCCGCCAATTCCTCCAGTGAAAACCTGTGTCCTGTAGAGGGTACTTGGCCATGGGCCCGTCCACAGCAGACCTGGGGCCTCACCCAGGGAACTGGCCCCTTGGCCCAGCTGCTGCCCCAGGATGGTGCAAGGAGCACCTGGGAGCTCCCCCCTCCACCCTCTGGCACCCTGCCTTCAGGGGCCCTCCCTGGCCAGGTACCTTGAGGTACTGGATATCCTTGGAGCAGCTGAGCTCCGGGAGACCTGCCGCCCGCATCAGGGCGAAGAGGTGGAGGAAGAGCAGCCCGTGGCGCCGCAGGATGGTGTAGGCTCTCTCGCAGTAGCCCCGGAACCTGCGGGGCAGGGCCGGGTGCTGGGGGCGGGGCCTGCACCTCATGGCAGCAGCCCCACAGTGCCGACCCAGCCCAGGAGACTGGCCATGGGCACAAAGCCCCCAGTCCCTCCACCGGACCCCTTAGGCCATCTCCTCTCCAGGACCCACCAACGCCCCCCGCCCCCACCCTGCCATGGACCTGGGAGGACACTGCAGGGTTGGGGTTAGGGGGTGGGGGGCCTGCCGAGAAGACAGGGACAGATCCCAAATGCCCCAGCAGCCCAGGGGCCGGGAGTGGGACTGAGAGACGAGCTCCCATTCCTGTACCCCGCCGGGAACCTGTGCTCTCCCCACCTGGGACCCCGCTCACCCTCACCTTTCAAATTTCTCACTGTTATTCGTCTTCCCCTGCTGAATCACATGCACAAAGTCATAGGTGAGGATGAATGGGACTCGCTCACGGTTGATTCCAAACTTGGTCTTGAAGTTCCCCAGAAAGTGGCCGAAATCAATGTGAAACAGCTAAGGGGGAGGGGAAGGCAAAGGCTGAAATGGCGTCAGAAAGGAGGGTGGCCTGGCCCAGAGGACCCTGGGGGCACAGAGCCAGCTCAGGGCTGGAGGGAGTGCAGCATGGAGCAGCGTGGGGGGCAGGAGGCCAGCGTGCCCACCTGACCCCTACCTGCCCGCTCTCGCGGATCATGATGTTGTCGCTGTGCCGGTCACCGATGCCCAGCACGTAGGTGGCCACGCAGTAGCCAGCACAGGAGAGGGTGAACTCCTCAATGGCTCGGTCCAGGGCCTCCCTGGGTGGGAAAGATGGAACCTGTGGCCACGACCCTGCAGCTCCTTCTCCCGAGAGGTGGAGGCCATCTCCCTCCCCTGGCTCTGAGCTGCCCTTGGGACCCACTTTGACCAATAGGACGTGGAGGACGAAGCCAAATTGGGCATGCGCCAGGGCCAAGGCCTCAGATGCCCCAGAGGGAAGCCTTGGCTCATCTCCTACAGGGGTGAGGCCACAGCTGACAGCCAGCACCAAGGCCATCTCAGACCCCCTGCGGCCAGTCAAGACACCTGGAGTCGGTGGTCACATAAGTCCAAGTGAGACCAGGAGAACTGGGGCTCAGCTGAGCCCAGCTCAAATGGAAGATCCGTGAGCCAACAAATAGTTGCTACTTCAAGTGCTGCAGTTTGGGGAGGTTGTCCCACAGCAACAGGTGAGTGGCATGTGGGGGAAGAAAGAGCCCATCCCCACCCAGACCTGGGCTGGGCCTCGGCCTGAGTGCCACAGGCCTTTCCCCTCCCCTCCGCCAGCACCCCCTGGGCATGGCATCCGTCCCTGGGGCCTGAAACCTACCCCGGGTTCTTAGATTTGAGCCAGTTGAGCAGGGCGTCCTTGTTGAAGGCGGCCGTGGCTGCCATGTTGCTCTTGTTCAGCTGGATGTTGGCGATGGTATCCGAGCGAAGCACAACCTCGATGAGGCCCGTGCGGTCCCCGGTGGACAGGCAGCCGTAGGGGGTCATCCTAGGCATGGGGAGAGGTGGGGTGGGCAAAGCCACCGTCAAGGGCTGTCCCTGGGGCGCTTGGCTCTGAGGGCCCCAAGACACCCCCAATCCCTGGAAAGGTTCAAGGGAATGGAAGGAGGAGAAAGATGCTGGGGAGGGTCCTGCGGCTCCCGGGACTCCAGGGAAGCCTCCTGGGGGAAGTCAGCACCTTGGGGAAGATGAGCTTGGCTCATAGGGCAAAGGCCATGGTGGAGAAGAAGGTGCCACTACTTTCAAGGATGGCAGGAACCCAGGGATGCTCGGGGCAAAGAACGTCAGGGAGTTGAATGCCAAGCCACCCATCACCTCCCCTGTCCCTCCTTTTAAGCTCCTCCTGCTCTTCTCAGAAGAGCCCTTTCCCAGCTGAGAGAGCAACGGCTGCTTTGACCTCTGCAGACCTGACTGCCGGGCCAGAGGGGCCTCCCTCACCTCAGGTCCAACCCTTCCTGCTTCCACAGGACATCCATGAGCTGGATCATCTGCAAGGTCAGCATGTCCTGGCGGAGGTCTGTCCGGCCGGCCACGGGGAAGAAAAACACTCATTTGTAGTGGGGTCTCCACTCCCAGCCAGGCCCACACCCGAGGGTCCCACCACTGTCTTCCCCTCTGCTCTGCCCCTCCTGCTGCTGGGGCAATGGTCCCCCGGGACCCCCCAACCCCTGCCGGCGCCCTGCACCCGCTCACCGTCCCCGTTCTTGAAGATGAGGCCGACGGTGCCCGCGCTGCCCGCCTCCTCGCTGCTGTACATGATCCACAGAGGCTTCATCTTGGAGTCCATGAAGGTGCACTGCTCCACGCTGCGGGCCACAAGCCGGTCACGGGGCGCCCCCGCAGCTGGGGGGCGGGGGTGGGGGTGGGGTGGGGAGCTCACCAGACGTCGGCCAGCAGGGTGCTGGGGTCGAGCGGCGACTGCAGGTGGGAGAGCGCCTCCAGGTAGGTCTCTTGCCGCAAGCACAGGTGCATCAGCTCCTTGGCCTGGGGCTTGGTGGTCTTCTGGGCGCTCACTTTGACGAAATCGTTCAGGGCCTTCAGTTTGCTCAGCGCTTCCCCCTGGCGGGGAGAAGGGGGAGGCGGCAGTGGGCAGGCAGGGCCGGGTGGGAGGCTGTCAGGGGCCCAGCCCCGGGGCGGCATGCGGGGGCCCCGGGCCTCACCTGCTTCATCAGCACCTGCATGTGGTGGGCGCTGCCCCTGCAGTACGCCTCCATGATGAGGCCGAAGCGCAGGGCCACCGAGGGCACGTGCATCTCCGAGCTGGAGGGAGGATGAGAAGACTGAGCCGCAGCTCCGCCCCCGGCCAGGGCCACGGAGCCCCTCCCCAGCGCAGGCAGGGAGAAGCCCCCCACCCCAACCCCACGGCCTTGCAGGAGAGGCAGGGGCTGGAGCCCCGGAAGCGGCCCCGGCCAGGGCAGGGCAGATACCGGAGGTGCCAGAAGAAGAAGTGGCCGATCTTGCGGTTGGCCAGCGCGCGCTCCAGCAGGAACTTGGTGAGCTCGCAGTCCAGGTAGGACTCGTACTTGAGCACCTGCACCAGCTGCAGCAGGTACTGGAAAAGCTCATCGTCCCTGCAGGGGACAGAGGCCAGGTGGGTGCAGGGCTTCGGGCAGGGGTGGGAGGCCTGCGGTGGGCAGGGCAGGAGCTGGCTCCTAAGAGAGGGTGTCTCCAGCCGGCACCCACGTCCGGGCAGTCAAGGCGAAGCCGCCCTCCACGGGAGCAGGGAGCCCTCAGGACTCACGCCAGTTTCCTCAGGGACTTGATGGCGAAGGAGCCCACGTGGCGGTCCGGGAAGCTGAAGTCCAGCAGCTCCAGGGCACTCAGCACCGGCAACTCGGGCCAGGAGCACAGCAGGTAGAGCATCTGGGCGGTGCAGGCGGGGGTCAGAGGCTGGGGCAGGGGTCAGAGGCTGGGGCGGGGGTCAAAGGCTGGGGCAGGAGGCTGCCAGGGCCTCCAAGTTCGGCCCGGGGCGCCCCTCCCACCACCCACAACCCCGCCCACCTGGGCCACGTCCTCGTGCTTGTTCCACTTGGTGACCAGCAGCAGCCGGGCCAGCGCCTCGGGGAAGCGCTCCTGGATCTCGTGGCGCATCTTCCACACCAGGTCCTTCTCGTGCTCGTACAGCTCCCCGGGCACCCGCCGCTCCAGGATCTCCCGCAGCTGCAGCTGCTGCAGGGCGCAGGCAGGGTGAGGGCACTGCCAGGCTCCCGCCACCCCTTGCCGCCCCCCACCACGCAGCCCTGAGCCCACCTCCTCCTCGGTGAAGCGCGCGTGCTCCCTGTGCCGCCCCAGCTCCAGGACCTGCAAAAAGAGGCCAGCTCTGGGCCGCCGCCAGCCAGGCAGCCCTGACACAGCCCCGTGGGGCCTCCAGCTCCAGGGCTGGGCAGGATGGTTTCTGCCTGCGGGAGGGTTGGAGGTGGGGGTGGTGTCCCCACCGTGGGGCCTTGAGCCGTGTTCTGGAGCCTATCCACTGAGATTCCTTTGCACCCCCACCCCCATCCACCCAGTTGAGAAACCAGAACCATCTCCAGACATTGCTCAATATCCCCTGGGGGACAAAATTGCTCTGGGTTAAGAACCGCTTCGCTAGGGCCCTGCAGATTCCAGAGTCAGGGAGGCCCCCAGGGTACAGGGTGAGTCAGCCCGGCAACTCCTGGGGTGGTCCCGACCTCAGATGGTAGCCCCTCAACCCCGGGGCCCCCACTGACCTTCTCCAGGGCAGGGTAGTACACTGGATGGGGGGCCACCTCGGGGAGGCAGATGACCAGGGCAGCAGCGCTCTCAGTGTTGGGGTTACCCCGCACGGTACCCGTGGGGTTCAGCAGCTCCCCTTTCTCATCTGGACACAGGGATAGACACAGTTGGATGGGGAGACGCCACAATCTCGGGAACCCCCTTACCCCAAGACCTCTCCCTCCCCGGCCAGGGCAGACCTGGGACAGAGGGCCACATGTAGAGGCGGCACTCCCCGGTCTTGAGCTGGTCTTTGTAGTCAAACAGCATGAGGTTGGCCCAGGCGATGGGGCAGTCCTGAAAGGGACCCAGGCTGGTCAGCGGTGCCAGGGCCACCTGCCCCCAGACTGCCACACCCACCTGGACCAATTCCCTGCAGCCGCTGGGGAACCCATTTGCTTACCTGCAGAACCCACACTTTCCCACCCCCAGCTGAGGGATCCCTCCCAGACCCCAGAGTAGATCCTACTCGGGGTGGGGGCAGGACCCACGGTGTCCTCTTCCCATCAGGGTCCCAGTGAGAAAGCCAGCAAGATCAGCAACCCCCTGCTTTCAGGGGCACCCCAGCCCCAGCTTCTGCAGAAACCCCCAAATCAACCACAGAGCATCCAGAAAGCTGGCCCTGCTCAGCTATGGGTGAGTCAATGGGGCCAAGTGGAGTCACCCTGGGCTGGTGATTCAGCCAAGCACCGCCTTCCACCCCCAAGGCGTGGCCTCCAGGTTCCTGCAGGAACCACAGGGCCCAGATATCCCACCGGCCCTGCCTGGGGCCCTGGAACCCAGAGTCTTCCCTAGGGCAGGTCAGTGGCCAGCCGGGGAGGGCCCGGAGGCTGGGGCCAGGGTGGCGCGTGGCCCCGGGTCCCGAGGCACGTGCACTGGCTCTCAGCGGCGCCACCCACCGCCTTCTTGGACTTCTTCTTGGTGGAGCGAGCCTTTCTGGCCTTCTCGACCACGGCGTACAGCGCGAAGCAGAGACGGGCCATGCGCGGCAGGTCACAGACGCTGATGTCGAACTCCAGCTGCTGGTTCCACACGGGCTCCGAGCACACGCTCACCTCCGAGCTGGCCACCGTCTTGCACAGCATCTCGTTGCCGTGGAAAAGCCCAGCCTGCACCACCAGCTGGTCAGGGAGCAGGGCGCAGGGTGAGAGGCGGCCCCCGCCCAGCCCCCTGGCCCCGCTCACCCCGCCTGGAGGGGCAGCTCCCCTCCTCCTTACACGTCCGCATTTTCCCATGGGTGGGGACCCCACTTCCCAAGACACAGCCTGGGGGTGGGGATGGAGGCCAGGTGGCCCTCGGGTGGAAGGAGGGGGCTCATGGGCTGGATGTGGGCCTCATTTCCCCACTCAGGGAACCCTCCCTTCACTCCCTGCAGTTGTGCAAGCCCCTGTGGGTGGGGGAGGCCCCCACCCTGCCTCCAACTCCCCAGGACAGTTCAGCCGGAGCTGTCCAGAGAGCCTCCCCGCCACCCCTCGGGCCCTCGGATCCAGCCTCCAGGATCCTGCCAGGGGAGCTCAGACCTGCCCTGCTGATACATTACCCCCCCAAAAGTGCTCGGGCAAGAGCCCCAAAAATCTCCAGACCCAGGCTTCCTGGGCTTCCCAACTGGACAATCAAACCCACCCCTGGGGGCTCTTCTCAGGACTGGTGAGATGGGGGGCAGGGGCTTTTTTTGAAGAAAAAGCAGAGCCCCCCGGGTCCTCGGCCCCAGCCCAGGCCTCCAGGGGTGGCGGCTGGTGCCGTCCAGCCCCCTCCGCTCGCCTCCCCAGGCCCTGTGGCTCCCACATTCCCGCAGGGCCGCCTCCCCACAGCCTCCACAGCCTCCACAGGGTGGAAATACCCAGAACTCGGTGGGGCCCCGGCTTTCTGCGAATCAGCCCCCGGGGGCGCCGGGCCCGGCACCTCCCCTTTCCTGTTTTGCAGCAGCTCACAAGCCACCCCAGGCAGGGCTGCCGGGTACTGCGGTCAGGTGGCTTTCGGGTGGGCCCCCGTTCCGCTGCCGCCCCTCCAGGCCACCACCGTGTTTATGCAGACACCCCCCCGCCCCCCCGGCGCCCCCCACGGGAGCCACTACCTTCATGCGCTCGTCCGCATTCACTTTGCTGCCCTGGACCAGCTGGATGCAGAACGGCTGTTCCAGGGACCACAGGGACACAGACGAGGGCTGGATGGAGAGGAGGCGCCGGGCTGAGGCAGCGCCAGCAGGGCTGGGTGGGGGGGCCCGGCTCCCGCTCAGCCCCTCGCCCTGGCCGCCAGAGGCACATGACCGCTTGGGGGTGAGCCCTGGCCTCAACCCCGTCCTGTACCAGAAAACCTGCCCTGCAGAAGTCCCGGGAGCCCTGGTGCGCCCGAGCTTGGCCTGCAGACCAGGGGGCAGGAGACTGAGCAAAGGGGGTCAGGGACCGGGCCCTCAGGAAGTTCAGACAGCGCCCCAAACTCTAATCCTGCCCCCTCAACCTCAGTCGTGTCCGCTTCCCAGGATCAAAGCTCCAGGGCTCAACACTACCTAGCCAAGGGCATGAGACCAGGGCCCCGACCCCAGGGCTGGGCAGGGGCGTGGCCGACAGGGAGGCACCACTCACCTTCTTCATGGGAATGGGGGGCGGCTTGGTGCGCGGCTTCTGGACTTGGGGAACCGGGTTGCTCTGCTGGTCCCGCAGGGCGAGGATGGACAAGAAGTGCACCATGGTGAGGTGGGGGGTCAGCCCGCTGTGCAGGCAGCTGCAGATGTACTGAGATGGGGGGTGGCCAGTGAGCCTCGGGGGGGGGGATCGGGACCCCCCTGCTGACCACCGCCGGTCCCCCAAGCCTCCGGGCATCCTTCCCGCTGGCTTCTCCCAATGCGCCCCGCACCTCGGTAAGATGGGGCCCTCCTTGTTCCTTGTGCTCCAGCGCAACCCCCAAAGGCCTGGCTCATCGGCTCAGCTTCCCACGGCCAGGGCCAGGGCGGCAGGGAGCACAGGAGTCCAGGGGCCCCCAGGCCTCACCTGGAACCGGCAGAGGGGGTGGCTGCCGTAGAGGTACTCGTGCTTCCCATTCACGCGCAGCGTGTAGTCCTCAGGCCTCTCCACCTGGGGCTGCCGGAACACCGTGGCCCTCTTCCGCAGGGCGCAGGCCATCAGCGCCAGGGGGATGTCCTTGGTGGACACCTGGAAGGTGAAGCTCTCCTGCGGGGAGGAGGGCGGATGAGCCCTCCGCCTGGATGGGGGTGTGGGGTATGGGGTTCTGGGGTGTATGGAGGGGTTGCCTAGTTTCCTGTATTAGAACCCCCATCTCCTCCAATGCAAGTTCCATGAGGGCAGGTCTTGGGTGTTCCCTGCTGAGGGCTTGTGGCTGGATTTGTGAATGAATGAATGAACGAAGGAGCGAACAAACCCATGACCAGGTGCCATTTGGCCGTTTTGCCAGACGGAGACCATCAGTCAGGCCTTGACAAACTGCCTGGAGGAACGTGGCATGGACGCCTCGCAGACGCCATCTGCTGCATCATGGATGATGAACTTGGGGGGCTTATGGGAAGCCTGGGGGGCTCTCGGGGGAGCGTCCCCCACGGATGCCGCTGATGGGCCCGTGTCCCTAGCAGCCGCCGCCGCGACTCACCTCGCTGCCCTCGAACTTGACGTTGACGAGCAGGGCCCGGTGGGGGCCCCGCGGGGAGCCGGTCCCCCAGCTCTGCGCCGAGGGCTCCAGTTGCAGGGGGAAGCTGTACTGCATCCAGGCCTCCCACCCCAGCTGCTGCCGGTGCGCGGCCGCCTCCTCGCAGAACTGTCGCATCTTGGTCCGAAAGTCGTTCACTTCGGGGTCATGCAGGGAGTCGAACTCGTGCAGGCCTGCGCGGCGGGGCGGGCGGGCTCAGCGGGGGGCGCGGGGCCGGGCACGGGGCAGGGGCCCCCCGGGGACGCGGCTACCTTTGCCGATGAGGAGGCTGATCTGCGAGTTGATGAGCTTCTTGGCCCGGTTGCCCTCTCGGGCCACGAGGCGCAGGACGGGCAGGAAGGGCTGGATGTCGCAGAGGCGCCGCTGCTCGTCCTCCAGCTCCTGCTGCTCCGCCGTCTGGTTGACACAGGTGAACACGTAGGCCTCGGGGTCGCTGAGCATGTGGAAGAGCGGCTCGTACTGGGCGCGGTGCCACAGCACCTGGGGGGACAGCGGCCGGTCAGCGCGCCTCCGGCCACGGGGGGCGGGGACACGGGGAGTGGCGGGACCCCAAGGTCGGGACCCTCGCAGGATCCCCTGGGCACCGACCCCTGTGATGCTGGGTGACTGCCCTTCCCAGCAGGGTACCCGGCACCCATGGAGAGCAGAGTGGGTGCAGGGGCCACCCTGAGACGGCCTGCGGGGACATGACCTGCAGGCACCCCCCAGCTCGCGGTTCTGGGTTTGTCATCCAGACTGTCATACAAACTCGCCGGATATGTAAATGTCTGCAACAGATGCAGAAAAGTGGAGCACACCACGAGGGCCAGAGGAAGCCATCGGTGGACATGTTTGGCTGCGGGCTAACAGACCGCCTGCAGCACAAAAAGATGGAAAAGGAGGAAACAGCCCGAGGTGGCTATGGGGCAGGGGTGGGGGGGACCGGCCAGTGGCAGTCCAGCGAGGCCTTGGGATAGCCGAGAGCCGGGACGACATGGAACCTGGGGTACCCCTTTCATGGGTACAGAGGGGTCCGAGATACATCACTGAGTGTGTGCATGGAGGGGACCAAGCTGTAGACCATCAGGTATAAATTAAGACTGTTTTCATAAAAAAAAAATAATAATAATAAAGTAAATATATTTATTAATATAGACCAGGGGCTGCCATGCTACAGTTTGCTGGCCCAGTCTACAGGGCACCTGCTGCTTGGAACCCGGCCACAGGGTTATTTGTTTACGGCTGGCCCACGTGGCGGAGCTGAACTGTGGCCACAGGTACTGTACAGCCAGCGACGCCGAAAATGTTCCGTATCTGGCCCTTTACAGAAGAGTCTGCCCACTGCTAGGGTGGATCAAAACATGAAGAAATTGAAACCAAATTGGTCCTCCTTCTCTGGGGTAAGACTATAAGGGTTGACATCTACACTTGATATTTCTGCAGTGTTTGAATTTTAATGCTATGCAGGTGTATCTCCTATAAGGAGGAAAGTAAGATTGACGCTAAAATAATGCTTTTATAAAGCTAATAAGATGAACAGAGACGTTATAAAGTTAACTCAGGCAAAAGAGGATATAAATGTTCGTCATCAGAAGGACTGAAGAATTACAGAGGAAAAACTCAATTCTGCATATAGAAAAGAAAGCAAGAAATAGCCAAAAGGTTAACTGTGGTTATCTTAGAAAGCTAAATTACAAGGTTTGGTTTTCTCCCCTTCTTCTGCTTTTCCTTATTTCCTTACATTTTAATATGTCCATATTACTTTTGCAATGAAGAATATAAACTTAATTAAAAAAAAATCTCTCAGGAAGGGAAGATAAAAAAATTCAAGGACGCAAAAAAAAAAAAAATACTAACTCAAGGATGGTCCATGGCTTCTGTGTGGCAGGCACCTTTCTTTCTGCTCCTGTTTATAGCTTTCAAAATTCTGGGCTGTCTCCCCTCCGGGGGCCCAAGGCTTGACGACTCTTTAAACCCCACACTTTGTGAAGGGGACAAGCCCTTGAGAGGTAACGTGACAAGAGCTACCAAACACTATCAGAGGAGTCATCCTTTGACTCAATAATCTACCTTGAAAATTATTCAACAAACCCGACAACTATTTCCAAAGATGTTTATTTCTGGCAACAACTCTAAAGGCATGGATGGGATGGGGTTCCAAAAATGATGGCAGCCCCGCCCTCAGATGGATGAAAGGCCACCCTTGAAACCAGCACCTACCAGCTGATGCTTTGATCTAGTTAAGGGGGAAGGACTGAATTTGGAATACGTGGACTAAAAGCTGCAAGTTTTTAAATAATTCCTACATAGTCCTTCTGTCTTTTAAAATTCACACCTGAGGAGCCCAAATGTGAGAAACACTGTCTGTGCGTGTGAGAGTGGGTCTGAGTGCTTCTCGCCTGAGGTCCACATTCTGAGGATCAGGCTCAAAGCCAAGGCCGTACCTGCTTGATGGTGCTGAGGTTGGCATTGCGGGACACGGGGAAGTTCAGGTAGATCCCCGTGGGCAGCAAGAAGTCAACCATTACGCTCTGGTTTTCCTCCTTGGTCCAGAATTCCATGGGGCACTCTACCCCAGGGGGCATCCCGCCTTACTTCGCAAGCGCCACTTTCCCTGGAAAGGAAGAAAAGGCAGAGTAAGCAACCTCAGGTGCCTGGGTGAGTCCTTTGGAGACACCGGCCAGGAAACAGTATGCCAGGAATCCTGGACAGCTGGGCCCTGGAGGCTCGGGACTGGGTCCTGGTCCCTAACCCCACAAAGCTTGCCTCCCTCTGAGCCTCACCCTTCCCTGGGGGAGCCAGGGGTTCTAAAGCCCCAGGCCACGGTCTCGCTGCGCTGCCACCCCTCACAGAGGGACAGGTTTGCATCCTTCATGGGGGTACCCCCAAATCAAGACACCCACAGACCCACGCCAACTCAGTTTTTCCCAGGAACACGCACATCTGGGAGACCTGCCGGGACCACCAGCTGCGGAGGCATTAGCCTGCAGGAACACAGCCAGGCAACCCAGGACTTGAGAAGGACAGGATGGCTGGAACTTCCTCTCCAGAAAACAAAATGGCTTAAAACTGGCTTTAGCCAGCAAACAATCTTTTGAAATATCTCAGCATACCAAAGTATAAACAAATGCATGTACCCAAAGCCCAACAAGTAACAAAATGTTACAGGCGCAATGAAAGGTCCTTGTGTAAACTCATCCCGCCCCCCCACCCTCCAGGTTACCACCACCTGGAATCTCTCTCTATATATTTTTTTATCATTTCCATGCAGTTTTTTTTCTATCTTTATTATACAAACAGTATCTACAAGCAATCCCTAATATAGTTGCATGCTTTAAAACTTTGTATGAATAGTAGTTAAGTCTTCTGCAACTGACTTGTGCCACTCAACATTATGCTCTTTAGATTCACCCACGCTGATACATGTAACTCTGGTATATTCATTTTAACTTTTGTGTGGTAGTCCACTGTGTAAAGAAACCACAATTTATTTACCCCTTCGCTTGCTGATGAACCTCAAGGATTCTTTCTTTCTTTTAGTTTTGTTATTACAAACAATGCTACAATGTACATACAATTCTTGCATGTGTCTCCTTGTGTACACATGGGTATCCAGATGAATCCTGTCTTACAGGGACAGAAGGGAATCCCAGAGGCAATGACAAATTTTCTAGACACCACATTAGAAAAAGTAAAAAAAGATGGGTCGAATGAATTTTAATAATTATTTTATTTAAGCCAACTATATCCAGAACATGGTCATTGCAGCATGTAACTGCAATGCGGAGCTTAATTTCTTATTAGAAATCTGTGATCTCTACGGAGAGTTCAGACAGTTTTCAGGTGAAAAAGTAGGTTCCCCAATCCAAGTTGTTTGAAAACACAATGTTTTCCAATAACTGAATCGAGTATCCATTTTTAAATGTTGAAATCAATCAAGGTTAAATGGAATCTGTAAAAATTCTGCTTCTCCTTTCAAGTTCCCCAGAATGACATGCGGTTGGCAGCCGCGACCCTGGGCAGTCTGGTCGAGTGTACAAACAGTAGGAGTTGGATTGTCACATTATAGGCCAGATGTGTCATTCACTGCACTGAACTGTCATTTAGACTATTGCCAAGTTGTCTTCTAGAGTGGCAGCACCAATTAGCAATCACACCACTGCTGTATTGGGGCTGAATTTCCATATCCTTGCCAACACTTGTTACTGTCTGATGCCTTCCTTTTCACCAACTGGGTGGGTATGAAATGGTCTCTTGTGATTTCCCCGATCATCAACAAACCTTTTGTCGCCTGCAAATTGTCTGCTTATAATCTTTGCCTGTTGTATATGGGGTCATTTGTCTTTTTATTGGTTTGGAGAATTTCTTTATATGTTCCACGTTCAATTCTGTTGTTGATTACATACGTTGGAAATGCCTTATAGTCAGAGTTATCTTTTCGCTTTGCTTATGGTATCTTTTTGATGAATAGAAGAGTTAAATTTATCAATCTTTGCCTTTATGTGTTATGAGTTTTATTCTTTTAAAAAATGCTTCCCTACGCGAAGGTCGCATTCTCCTATATTTAAACGATTTTTTTAAATAGTAGGAAGGAAACGTTTAATGTAAGACAGAATTTGTTTGTAGGCTTCACCAAGTGGGCCAAAGCCTCAAGCTGGGCTGGATTCAGAGGCTGCTCTGAGCAGCAGGACGCATGCACCGCCCGGGGACGCATACACTGCCCGGGACTGCCATTTTACCCCTGCTGGCATTCATTTCCTCTGATTGGAAAACCACATCCTACTCTGGGTTCCTCTTTCTGAGAATGGCCAGGCCAAAGGCTTCCCCTTTTATTAAAAGCTGGAGGGGTGGCGGGGGGAGGAATCCCAGAGAATCAACTTCTAATCCTAAACATGCTTGTGCCAAGCTCGGGAGTAAAGGGGCCCTTGTGAGCACCCAATCCTGGGGGTGGAGATGGCATGAGCTTCCGGGGACCCCAGCCAGAGAGCCAGGCTCTGAGCAAAATGCCCCTGCCCCTTGGTGTTCTGGAAAGGAAGCTTTCCATGATACTCACCCATCTGGGATTTGGGGAAATACTTGCATGTAAAAAGCTCATTTCTAAGAGGACACAGGATGGTGTAGGCAGGAAATAATCAAATGCCAGAGACAGACAGCAGCGAGACAGAGGACAGAAGGAAGTGGGAACTCCTCACTCCCTGTGGGCCCAGGGACCCAGCGTGCAGCTGCTAATGAGCCTCTTCTCTGGGAGAAGCCCAGGCTCACATCAGGGACATCACGACCCAGGTACTTGGAAACTGTCAAACTGCTCCAAAAATGCAAGGTGGCACGACCACTTTGGAAACTATTTGGCGGTATCTGCTAAAGCGGAACCCATGTATGTCCGGGCATAGCAATTCCCCTCGTAGGCGGACACTCAACAGAAACGCGAGCGAGCCCGTGTGCATCAAAAGACACGTATTAGTGTCAACAGCATCACTAATAGCCCTGAACTGGAAACTTCCCAAATGCTCATTAGCAGAATGGAAAATTTAGTTCCACTATGGCATCCTCTCCCGATGGAATATTATACAGCAACATACATACAATCACAGAGATGAATCTCACAAACACAATGCCGACCACAAGAAGCCGGACACAAATGACTATGCATTGCATGATTCCAATTGTATAAAGAACAAAAGAAGGCAGAACGAAGCTATACTGGCAGAAGAAGTGATAGCGCTTACCCCGGAAAGGTCGGGGAAAGAGTGCCTGGGAAGGAGCACGGGGGCACTTCTGGGTACTGATAAGGCTCGGTGTCTCATCTGGGAGCTGGGGACTTTTTACAAACTGAACATTCACACCCTTAGTCCAAAGGGTAACAGCCGGGCAGATGTCAGTCCTAGCAACAGGCCCAGCTAGCCAGAGATCTGAATTCCCCCGAGCCATGGCAATTGGATGGGAGGAGGGAATGGCACCCGAGCCAGGCCACTGGACATTATCTCCCCGGCTTCAGTGATTTGGGGATGGGCATATGACTGTCGAGTAAGTCCAATGAGTCTGGACATCTGTACTTCTTCAGGGACTTTCTGACCAGGGAAGGAGAAAAGATAGAATACCTGCCTAGAACTGGTGATAACTGCCTGCTGAAAAAGGCCAACAAAAACAGAGCTCAGAGTGGAGAGTCCCAGTGGGTCCTGAAGACATCCTTTGAGTCCCTGGATCCAGCCATGCCTGAAGCTGGTTTCTATTCCTGGACTTGGCAGTTCCACCTTGCCTTTTTTCCCCCCTAACTTACAGCACTCTAACTTGGGCATTCTGCCGCCTGCAGCTGGAAGTATCTATTTTAATTAATACAATAGCATGTTTCATTTCTGGAAGCTTCTAGTAGTTCGTAAGTTCTTGGAAGTTGGCCTGACTCTAAAGGCTGACCTTTGTTGCCATCTAGAATTTAGAAGGGTCCATCCTGATGGCTCGTCTGCTGGTTGGGGGCCCCATCAGCTTGGGAGGGTTTTCTGTTGAGACCAGACATTCTCAGCCCCTCTGACCGTTCTCCTTACAATGCAGGTTTTTAGACCCTTTTGCCAAAATTTGGTACTCAGAACCAAACGAGATACTCCAGATGGGGCCAGACGGGTCAAGCTGCAGAGGCACATTCCGGGCACCAAGCTCCTGTTTGCCCAGCCTAGAAGTGTAGCAGGTGCCCTCCCAGAAGGGTTCTCGTGACCACATCACTGGGCCTGTGGGCTGCCAGCCGTCCACGTGGTCTTCACAGTAAGCCAGGCCCTCCCAGCCCATTCAGGAACACTAATTTCCCGAATCTAAACGCAGGAATTCACAATTACGCTTGGCAATTTCAGCTCAAGGACATAGTTGGCACATATGTGTTGTTGGATTTGATATTTTGTATGTATCAGTCTGAAATAAAGTTGTTCCTTCAACTAATATTTACCGAGCCCAGTTAGGTGCCAGGAACTGAGTGAGGTGCTGGGAATTTCATGTGTCCACTTGGCGAGGTGGTCTGGTCGAGCACTGGCCTGCTTGCTAATGGGAGGTTATTTTGAGATGGAATTTGCATCTATAATCAGTCGGTTACATCTACGATCAACAGAGGCAACTGCCTTGGGCAATACGGGGCATCTCTCAGCTGGGGGCCCTTCAAGCTGGAATGGGGGGAGTTTCAGATGTCAGAGGAGAATTTCTGCAGTGGCTCTACTGGGGTATCCCAGGGGCCAGCTTCCCCTGGGGCAGTCAGAGGAGGCCTTCAGCATCCTCCTTACTGCCCTGCGGACTGTGGATTTGCCAGGACCCAGGACCACGTGAGCCACTTCCATATAAAATCTGTTCCTATTTGCATGTCCTGTTGGCTCTGGTTATCCGGTGAAGCCCTGAGCAGACCTGGCGGGAAGCGAGACTTAAGGGCCCTGCCTTGCAGGGTCTCACATTCCAGGAGGGGAGATGCTAACAAGTGGGATGGTCACAGGTCACACCAAGCTGAGTGAAGGAAATGTGTGGGTGGGGGGGGAAGGGGCTTCCTGGGGGCTATCTATGGCAAACTGGGGGGTCAGAAAAGCCCCCCCCCACCCCGTACACCAGGACAGCACATCAAAGCTGAGATGAGAGACCTCAAGGGAGCCAGCCACACCCAGAGCCCCTGCAGGGGACAAGAGACAGCAAAGGAAGGTGGGACTGGCATATTCCAGAGCTGAGGGAAGGGGGCCCGCTGAGGCTGGAGCCTATGGGCAGGGAGGGGGCACGACGCAAGGTGGGGTGGGAGAGGCTGGCAGGGAGCGGGCCCTACAGACCCATAGAACAGGAGAGGGCACCTGGATTTCATGCTAAGAGCCACGAAAAGGGTTTTAGGCAACAGTGGGATGGAATCCAATCTGACTCAAAGGGATGTGGCAGAGGATGGGAGAGAAGCAAGCATGGGGGTGGGCACAACGAGGAGGGAGGGGCAGTGAAGGCAGTGGTCTGATTCTGAAAGAGGAGAAGGAGAGAGAACAGAAGCAAGATATATTTAGGAGACCTGATGCCCAGAAGGGGGGTGGTGAGAGAGGAAGCAAGGAGGGCAGCCAGGCTTGGGGCGTGGGAAATTGCCCGGGTGGTAGAAAATTCCTGGGCTGGGAACTTGTAGGGGAGAAACAGACTTTTGGGGGGATAAAGCAGTAAGCACTCTATTTCAGACATGCGGAATCTGAGATGCCTATTGGACAAACGTGTGAAGACAGCCAAGGGGTGAAGTCCCGGGTTCAGAGCTCGGAGGAGAGGGCTATGGGGTCCCGGAGATCTCATCTGGGGTCATTAGGCTACAGAGAGAGTGTGGAGCTGTGGGGACAGGTGTGATGGCCTCGGGACAGAGGCTAAGTGGGGATCAGGGCCAACCCCAAGGCCCTGGAGTTGAATCATCCGAAGATGAGCTGTGAGCAATCCCTTCCCTCTCTGAGTCATCCAGAATCTTACGGTGTGACTTCTCTGTCTATCCACCTCTAAGTCATTAATAAAAATGCAGAAGAAAGCGGGACCAGAGAGTGCCGTTTCTTTCACCTTCCCACCTCCCAGCCAGCGCTACACACAGAAAGGGCCCTGGGGCGGCCAGAGCAAGCCCAGCCCGTGTGTCTGTCCTGTCCTGCCTGCCGTCCTTCTCCGAGTTGTTCTGCTATGTTCCCAGTTAGACTCACTTTTTATAGCCTCGAGGGGAAGAGAAGTTTCTCCCGCTGCAAAGAGCTGAGGGGTCAGGCCTTCTGAGCCCTCACCTGCCAGCCAAGAAATTTCTCCAAAAAATTTCAATGAAAAGTGTTTGTCCTGCCGTCCTGCTGCGCCAGCACCAGGGAAGCCTCAAGGGGCTCTAATTGATTTCCTAGAGAGGCCGGGAAGCGGGGCAGTGTACCCAGGGCCACAGACGCTTTGTCTGAACTGGGAGTGAAATTCTGCCTGCCCAAGAGTGGGCTGCTGGACCTGGTGGCTGGTCCCAAGCTCAGACGTCTGAAGACTCAATGAAAGTATTATTATGCACCCTAGAAAAGCCGCATTTTAATCCTGATCCAATCTTGTGGGAGCAGCCGTTTCTTTTAGTCCTTATTCAGTACTGTAGGATGGAAACTTCATTAAATCATCTCCATAGAGATGTGACACAACCAGTTGTGGGTATTAACCTTTGATTAGATGGAGATGGGATGCCACCCATTCCAGGTGGGTCTTGATTAGCTTACTGGAATCCTTTCAAAGAGGAAACATTTTGGAGAGAGAACAGAAATGACAGAGCTTAGAGAAACGACAGAATCCTCAGAGCCAACGGGCTCTTCACAGCACAGCTGACATGTGGAGGACAGAGACACAGATGTTTGGAGATGCTTGGAGCCCAGCAGACATCGCCATGAGATGTTAAGCAAGTGAGAACCTGGAGAGGCAGATGCCAGCCACGTGCCTACCCAGCTGACAAAGTGTTCCTAATCCATGGACCTTCCTTGAAATAAGGTAACCTCTTGTGGGTGCCTTAATTTGGACACTTTCATTTCCTTAGAACTGTAAACTTTCAATTTATTAAATTCCCTGATTAAAAGCCATTCCAGTTCTGGTATATCACATTCTGACAAGTTGCAAAGTAATACACTCCTTTTGAAATTCTACCGTCTTAGGTTCTGTGCTGGTGTCTCCTGCATCTGTCCGAGTTCCATGTCTCCCCCTCGGCCCTCGCAGATGGGGCTGATGCTCCGAGCAGGGGCTGCTGCCCAGCCTTTGTCAACGTAACAGCAGACGTTTGGGCCCTGCAGTCACATGTCCTGGTGAGTGGCTTCCAAAGGAAAGACATGAGTCACTCCTGGCAGGGTCTGCTCAGGGGACAGGCAGCAGGCAGGGAAAAGAAGGGAAGTTATCTGAGTGATAAACATCTTTCTCCCAGAGGGAGACCTGTGCAAAAGATTCCACGCGCTTTCTAGAATACACCCTATAGCAGGCATCTAAATGTCCCCCTGGGCCATCATAACTGTTCATCTTTCTTAATCCTAAGGACAAAATGTCAGTCCAGTGCCTGGATTTCATAACCCAAAGTTGCAGTCCATTTAGCCCCAGAGAAGAAGCCTCGACTACAGAAACACTGAGAAGGTTATGCACAGCCCAAGGGTCTACCAGCAAGCCAGGCTCAGGAGGATGCAAGTCCAGCAGCCACCTCATGAGGGCAGCGGGGCTACCCTGCAAGTGTGCCCCTGGGGTAGTGGCCAGGTGTCCACAAGCTGGCCTTCTCCACCAGGCAGGGCAAGCCCTTGATCCGTCTCCTCAGCCTAGGGTGATTTTCTGGCTCGTTTCAACCCCCCAAAATCCCTCTAATCAAGCATTTTGTTTCCCAGCCACTCCCCAGATGGAGGATGAAATCGGCACTTTCCCTGTTGTCCAATCTATGTGGAAAGGGAGTGCCAGAAGGTATTTTACCCTGAGGATCCTGACAGGGCTCCTGGGAGCAACAGAGACTCTGGGCCATTTGCCCCAATGGAGCTTTCCAGAAACCACTGTCCTGCTGCTGGTCAAAGCCCAAAGATCCCAGGACCCCACCCCCATCCCGAGGGCTCAGGAGAAAGGACGTGAGAGAAGACCCTTTCTCAGCCCAGGAGGCTTCAGGAACCAATGCCCATTCACTCACTCTGCACAGAGCTATCAGAGCCCCTTCCACGCGCTAATCAGGGAACAGGACGGGCACCGTGCCCGACCATTTTCAGTCTAACGGGAGAAGACAAACAATAAAAGGAGAACAAATTAATAAACAAGCTGAATTCAGGGACCTGCAGGGAGGGACCGCATTCAAATGATAGGTCAGGGAAGGGCTCTCAGGCACCATCAGTTGAATTTGAAGCCCAGATGGTGAGAAGGACCCAGCAAAGCTCAATGAACTAGGGCTCCCGGCAGCAGGAATGGAGGTACAAAGGTCCTGAGGCCAGGCGACTAGGGTGGAGGGCCCAGGGCAGAGGCTCATTCGAGAGAGAGCAGAGAGTCTGGGTTTGGCCATGTCGTAATGGAAAACCGTGGGAGAGTTTTGAGCAGGGGATTGATGTGATCCTGTCTTGTGCTCTGCAAAGACCACTTTAGCCACTGTGAGAACATGGAAGGGTGGGAGGCAAGAAGAGGGGAGTGGGAAAGCAAGCAGGAGGCCACTGAGGGCCCCGGGCATGAGCTGGCAGGGCCGGCCCAACGGAGGGAAGCGGCCAGGCCCCACACACCTCGCCGAGCCCAGGGGCAGGCATCACAGCACGGGTCTAAAGCTTCGGGGCCTTCCCACAGGGGTGCAAGAAGAACCGAAGCTATGAACTAGAAGAACCGCCGGGCCAGGGTCCTCCCACAGGCAGGCCTTTGGGGAGACATGTGCCGCTCTCCCAAAACACCCAATCTTTACTGGGAAACAGGGTGGGTCACTCAGAGAGGCCCCAGCTTAACAGCCTTCCTCCAACCCAGGGGCAGAAAGAGTGTTTCTCCATACAGCCTTGAGTCACAGCCAGAGGGAAGGCCTGGCAAATGCAATGTGCACAGCACTCTGATAGCATGTGAAGGCAAAGCCAGAGGTCCAGGGGTGGCCGGCCTGGGGAGAGGGATGTGCATCCAGATTGACTGGGAGGGAAATCTGCAGCCGCCAGGGAGCGGGGGTGGGGGGTGGGGTGGAGGGCGTAGGGTGGGGAAGGGCTCAAGGCAGAAGATATCCCAAGGACCACACCCTGGATTGAGAAAGGGGGAGCTTGCCTGGAGGACTGGAGCTCTGCCATACCAGATAAAGGTATTGAAGATGTGAAGGAATGCACATGGAGGAAATAATGAAGTAATGTGACATTATATAGAAGGCATCTTAAGGACCACTCAGCACGTAAACTGAGGACATGAACTGCTTTACTCCCTGGTTTCCACGTCTACCCAGCTCTCTCTCTCCCTGGGAGCCGCACACATCCGATAAGACATGAACTTTTAATTTGAGTATTTAAAAGGGTAAAACCAGAATCCTTACTGGGGAAAACCAAGACAGAAATCAAAGAATGAGAGACATAGGCTTCTGGAAATTCCATTCTATATGGAAAAATATATATTTCTGACTCCTTCTGCTGGAATCAGAAAAAATGAGCCAACTACCCTGCAAAAGTCCTACCCCAACCACCTCCTCAGATGCTCAGTTAATGACCCACAGGCCACAGGCCACAGTGGGGACGCTGGAAGAGTTCATACAACCATTTGACACGACATATAAAGATCAAAAGAAAGAACCATGGTCTCAGTTCCCATAATTTTAGGAAATTGGGACTCGTCCGAAGGAAGCAATTCAAAAACAGATAAAGTTATGTGAGCAAAGATATTCATCGTGGTATTGTTGCGAAAGTGAAAACTCAAAAGTGACAAGGAAATGGTTAGGTAACTTGTACATTAACTCAGTGGACTCAAATGTGGTCATTAAAATGACACCTCTGCACTCTACAGAACACTGGACAGATTTTCCACACTAAGTGAAACAAAAATCTGCATACATTTATCATTATGGCCTATGCTTGTAGACAAAGCATTTCGGAAAGCATAGCTCAAAATGAAAACAGTTATATCATGGAAGGACATGGGTGTCATAAAAATGACCTTAATTTCTGTGAGAGTTCTACAAGCACATGACTTTTAAAAGTAATTAGAACTAAAACACTTATAATAAGGAAAAAATAGCGGCAGTCCCCAGACTCTACCAGTCCCAGGTACATCTCACCCCCAATTAATTTCCTTTGGGTATTTATCTTTATACTTCTAAACAATAGGTTTATGCTGATATTTTTTGTATTCCAACTGTTAAATTCTTACATTAGAATTTGAAACTGAGCTCTCCTACACAAACACACATGCTCATATCTTCTCCTCCACCTTCTGAATGTAACTGTAGAAGAGCTTGGGGTTATCTCCAAAGCTTACATCATGATGGCTACAAAAATATTGCTCAACGCTAAGCCATCCATAAAGTGTACTACAGTTATATTTCCTTTTTTTTTTTTCCTGTAGTTGGTGGTTGCCTCATTTCTCATTTGCTTTGTTTTCCATGTTTGAGTCACTAATTCTTCCCCCAAACTTTCCCACAGAACTATAAAACTTCTCACAATGAGGTAAATATGTCATATAATCCATCAGCTCTGTTTTCTCCTCAGAGATATTTCTCCTAGGGTCCTCTTGCTCCAAACAGGGCTGGTTGCTTTTTAGAAAAGCTACATAGCTGTGCTGCTGAGGGCCCTTTTCACCATCATTATGAGAACTTCCTTCCCTGTTCTCTGGATAATTAAGAAGCCTACTCTGGCTGATTAAGTAGAGAAGGGGTATCTGACACACACACACACACACACACACACACACACACACACATACACCTTGTATTTTGAGTTTTGTAGTTCTGTTAGGAGATTTGGGAAAAGAATTAGTGATTAGCACAGAGAAAACAAATCAATTGAGAAAAGTGAGGCAACTACCAACTCCAAGAAAAACAAAAAGTGGAACAAGAAAGGACATATAATTTTAGTACACCAGGTGGATTTGACAATGCAGAACCACATCTATTAGCAAAATTTCTGCTGTTGCCCCCAGGCACTGGGTCCAACCTGCATCCCTGCCATTCCTGCACCAGGAGCATGACCTCACAGCCCCTCTTGGTGTCCCCACCCCAGTCGCACAAGCATATATTCTTCCTTCTCCTCTTCTGTGTCATTGGTTCCTGTGTCAAATTCTGGCACAGGAGCATCTCAGACCTGTTCCTGGTTGCAGAAGAAGCTTGGAATTGAGCACTTTTCAGTACCCACGGGGCAAGGTGTTTTTTTTCTTCTCCCTTCCAAAGAGTCAAAGCAGGATAATAGCTGAAACATACAAAGCCACTCTGTATCACTTGTTCTTTCTTGCTTTATTCCATCGTTTTAGTGGAGAATATCCTCTAATGGCTTCCTTGAAAATGCATGCGAGGAGGGGACTTATTTGAAAATTCACATATCTAAAAAAAATTGCCTTTCTTGTACTCTTTTACTTACACGATAATGAATACAGTATTCTGGGTTGGGAATTAATTTTCCTCAGAAATCTGAAAGCATCGCTCCATTGTCTTCCAGCTTCTGATGTCGCTTTTGAAAAGTTTTATGCCATCCTGTTATCTGATCTTCTGCATGTGGCTTCTTTTCTTTTTGGTGACTTTTAGGCTCTTCTCTCTATCACTGGAGTACTGAAAGTTCACTCTGATGTCCCTTAGTGGGGGTCTTTTATTATTCATTATGTTGGGTATAAAACTCAGAGACCCTTTGAGTGCAGAAACCCCAGTTTTAGAAATCTTTTCTGTACTATTACTTTGAACATTTTCCTGTCTCTATTTTCTCTTCCCACCTTAGTGGGATGTTGGCCCTCCTGAACTGATTCTCTAATTTTCCCAACTTTTTTCCCCCCTTCTTCTTCCATCTCTCAAATCTTTTGTTCTCCCTTTTGGAAAATTTGCTTTTCAATCTCCCAACCTTTCTACTGGATTTTGTATTCCTGCTATCAGAGTTTTCCCATCAAAGAGCTTGTTTTTATTTTATGATGTGCCTTAAAAAAAATAAAACCAACCATGTTTATGACATGAATTTCCTTTTTCTATTTGTTTCCACCACTATCTTTCATGCTAGAGGTTTGATTCTATGTTCAACGATCCTTGGCTTCCCATTCAAATTTAAAAGAGAGACACTAAAACCTGTTTGTGTACAAGCAGAACTAGTTGCTTGGTGGGCTTCACTATGGAGTGATAAAGTACCAAGCCAACTCCTCAGTGGGTCCTCCCCTCAACGTCAGCCTCTGAGGATCATTTTTCTTGTGAGGAGGAGTTCTTTAGAGAGAAGCCCTGCAAGGCCCTGTCTGGAAAAATGGGTTAAGCCAGGCTGACATGTTCTGAGAACCAAGCACAGGAGGGAGCTGGGATATAACTGTTTAGCACGTAACTTTTATTCCCTGTGTCTTCAATACGATGTTTCTTCCAGTCCTCAGCTGCTCTCCATGCAGCTTCTCCCTGCCCTCAGCTACCCCCCACACAGCCTCTCTCTGCCTTGAACTGCACCGGTGCCTTTCTGGTTCAACACTGCCGGCAGGAAAACCCCCATCTTCTGTTGGATTGGAGAAGGCAAATCACTTGACTTTGTGTGCTGAGAGCATGTCTGTCGTTCTAACACTCATTTTCTACAAATCTTCCTGCTTTCAGCTCACCTTTGGGAGTACACCATATCCCCCATTCCAGAGCCTTTGGTGGGCTCCATGGATGTGCCAGCTTACTTTGCTCACAGCATTGGAACTTGGGTTTCAACATTCTCTGTTCTGCTTCTCTCTCCTTCATTTGCTTTCTATCTTCCAAAATTCCTGATCATATTCCTCCCTCCTCTATCATCTTCTCTTCTGTTTTCATATGGACTTATGCCTTTTATTCCTTTGCTCTGATTTTGGAGGGGTTTGAAATAGAGCAGAGATACACATATGCATTTAACCAGATATGTTTACATGGAAGTCCATAACAATATTGAATAATACATAAAAATCAAGTTAAAAAATATACATATTGAGGGGTGACAGGGTGAGAATGGGTACTTCCATATGGAAACAGTGGTTCTCTCTGGGGGCTGGGAATCTAGAAGAGTTATGTTTGCAATTTTTCTTAGTGGCATCCAAATTTGGGGGAACAAATATGTATTTCCTTTAGAAGTTAAAGAAATATGAGGACATCCAGAAATATAAGATAATAAATTTGCTTTGCTTTGAAAAAAAAAGTATGAGGGTTAAAAATTATTATTAAAAGGCATTTTCTGGAACAAGGGCCAAGACAGTGTAGACAAATATGTGGAACAAACTCAAATCCCTCAACGCAGGCCTGTGGCCGCCATGGCTCCTATGATCTGGGGAGCCCCAGGGTTCCCCAGGGGACCCCAGGCCTTCAGAGGCTGGTGGGAGTGGGGTGGGAGTTGAGCGTGAAGCGTCATGGCCCTGTCTCTATCTCTGTCGCGGTAGCTCCCTGATTTCTTTACTTTATAGATTAAAATTCCTAATATTCTGATTTTTTTTTTTTTTTTTTTGCTAAGAAGATCCACAACTAACAAAGAAGTTTTGTCAAGTACCAAGGAAGACCCAGATGAGGGGATTTAGTCCAGTGCCAGTCAGTCTCTGTTCTCGGTTTCTTCATCTACATGCAATGACGGCATTTTCCTTCTAAGCCTAATACTCTAGAAGCTTCAACGGAACATTCTGTTACCAACACAGTGACCGCCAACCCTCTGGGAAGAAAGAATGTCCCCACCCAAGGACTCCCTGAGAAGCAATACTGAGTTATAAAAATGAAATTCACTTTCCTTCCTTAGGTTATTTTAATTTTTCTCTCCCCAAATAGGGCAGCCCGATTTCATCAGGACAACAGTGGAGCCCAATACGAAATGCTGCGGCTGCATAATGGGTTCCAACACCAGTGTTCGGAGCAGCTATATTCACATGGCCCCAAAGCGGAGACGTCCCAAATGCCCGTCAACAGATGAGCGGATAAACAAAATGTGGTCTGTCCCTACAACTGAATACAGTTCAGCCGTAAAAGGGAATGTAGTTGGGATACACGCTACGACATGGATAAATTCTAAGAACATTATGTTAGGTGAAAGAAGCCAGGTGCAAAGGACCACATATTGTTTGATTACACTCATATGAAATGTCTAGAATAAGCAAATTCACAGAGACGAAAAGATCGGGGTTACTAGAGCTGGGAGGGAAGGGGTAGTTATTGCTTAAATGGTGAGGTGTTTCTGGTTTGGGTGATGAAAACATTTTGGTAATGGTGGTACAATGTTGTAAAAGTAATCGATGCCATTGAATTGCACACTTAAAAATGATTTAAAAGGCAAACTTCACGTTATATGTATGTCACCACACACTCAAAAAATAACAACGGGCTCTCAGGCTCTTCCGAGCAAAACTGTAACTTCTTTTCCCAGGAAGCTTCCCTCTCTTGGGAACCTGGCTGATGTCTAGTTCACATCCCCCCCTTGTCTGCTCCTGGCACAAATTTGGGTCATTCTCTCCCTTCCGGTATTCTAGTCCTATGGAGAAGCTCTCTTGTGACTGGATCATCGTGGGGGGGGGGCAGATTTTGTTCAAATTCTTAATCTATCTACGAAATAACATCTCTTCTCCCTCCTCCCACATACTCCTCTCCCCTTTTCCCAACCTACCTCTCTGGAATGGTCCAAAAAAGACCCACAGCAGAAGCTTCTCTGCCTGGCAGGTTAGAGATGCATTTGAATCAATGAGTGTCATTCCGTCCGTCTCACCCCGAGCTCTTTATGTGTCTGAAGAAATAAAAGAGAGAGAAAGAAGCTCAGAAACCTCTGCATTCTCTTACAGGATTTTAGCTCAGAAACAACTGTTTCACCTCGTTTCCCTTTTTTTGCAAACAAGTCACATTGTGCTTAATTGGCCTTTCTCGCCATCTGCATCCAGGCCACCCCCAGCTCCCTTTGTGGCACTGAAGCAAAATACAGGAACACTTTCAGTGCCTGAAGCGGGAATATACAGATGACAGATGATTTTTTTGAGCTGTTTATTGGTTTCGTTTGCTTTTTTGAACGCAAAGTGAGCAATCTGAGCCAAGTCTGGTGCACTTGGGTTCAGGGGCTTGGAAAAGCAGGTGGGGTGACCTGAGATGAGGGTTCCCTCCTCCCATCTGCCTTCAAGGTACAGATTGCTTGGTGAAGGGAAATTAAACACTGCTCGGCTGGACATAAAAACAAAGGATGTCCTTCTGGAGGTCATGGGGGAAGGGGGTCACCCACTCACGGATCTGTTCCCATACTCCACGCCCCCCAACTCCTGGAGACAATCTGACACCTGGGAGAGAAAAGCGCCCGCGCTCCGGAGGCCCGGCAGCCAGCAGAGGGACACGCCCCTGCCTAAGCGCTGCTCCCTCCACTGGGTGCCGAGCCTCGGGCCAGCACCCCCAAGACTGGGAAGGGCTCCCCGAGGTGGGGGTGGGGGAAAACAACAACAACAACACCGAAACCACTCGGTTCTCCACGGGATAGCACAGCCCTAGGAACCCGACGGAAAAGGTTATGTATTCCAGGAACACATTGCCCTGCAGCAAGCGCCATCCCTGGAAAGCCATCCCATGACCCCGCTGCAGGAGCCCAGGGATGTGGGCCCCCCCCACCCCGCTCAGCACCCAGGGGAGGAGGCAAGAGCTGCCCAAGGCACAGCCACCCGAGAAATGGAAGAGCTCGGGACCAAGTCACTTCCACGGCAGGCCGACCGCGAGACCCGCCACTGCGGGAGTTAGGAGGGTAAAGCGCAAGCACCTCGGCACCGGCTACGCGGGGAAAGCTAAAGCAAGACCGAGCCGGGCGAGGGGACAGCCAGAGAAGCAGGCACAGAATTTGTCCTTTGGAATCCAGGTCAGGAATAAGAGGTAGGACGAGATTCACAAAGGCCGGCCGGGGAGAAGGCGCTTCCCTGGGAGGAAGGTTCGGCCCCCGCTGCGGCCCTGGCGCTGGCCGGGACCTCAGCACTCGGGTCTGCGGCCCGCTGGACCCTCGGGGTTCAAGGGCAACGCGTGGGGTGGACGCACAGGATGCTCCTTGCGCGCGCCCGAATCGGGGGCAGGGGGAGGGGAGGACGCGCCGGGCTCGCTCGATCCGGGACAAGTAAACAGCTCGCCCAGAGCAGGCGGGTCTTCCCTGGGCGCCTAGCTGAGCCTCGGCTCCTGCCACCCGGGCGGCCGCGGGGACACCCCGGCTGGGCGCTGCAAGCGGTCGGATCACGCCAGCCAAGCCCCCCACCACACACGCCGCGACCCCCAGAGCCACACAACGCGAGCCCGACCCAGTGCTCGGCCTCCCCCAGGGGACCCCACCGTCCCCGGAGCGCGCCCACCTCCCCCGCCCCCGGCCCTGGACCCCCAGGCGGACAAAGCCCAGCGCCCGGGCGGGGCGGGGTGTGCGGCGGGGGGCACTGGGACCCCGCAGACGCCCGCACAGGTGGGTTCCGTACCGGGCACCGGCGCTGGGGGCGGGGCCCAGTCTCTCTGGAGACGGTTGCCCAGGGGACGCGGCTGGCAGCTCCGGGAGTGAGGGAGCGTGCCAGCTCCGGACGGCGGCGCGGAGCCGGCAGGGCCCTGAGGGCTGGCTGGCGGCGCGAGGTGCGGGCCGGCGGGTAGTGGTGGAGGGGCGCGGCCCGGGGCGGGGCCGGGACAACGGGCCAGCGGGCGGGGCATCCTGGCCGGGGCGGGGCCGCCGCGGGCACCGTGGGCAAATTCACATACTCGGAGCCCGGCGAAATGCCGGCTGCCATCGTACACGGTCCCCGCCGCTCCAGCACCCAGACCGGCGGTGGCGCCCCAGGGGTGGGGTGGGAGTGGGGGGTCCCGGCGCGCGCATGCTGGTCCCTGGCCTGGTGCTCGCCAAGCAGCCCGGGGATGGAAAGGGACATTTGCAAAGCGAGTGAAGTTGGCTGTTCACCTAAGGGCTTTACTCTCCTCGGATCCCAGAGCATCACCAGGAAGGGCGGGGGGCGCTGGACCCCAGTCACTGATCGCGAGTTGGGGTGACCCGAGTAAGCGGCAGACCCGGGCTCTGGGCCGCCGAAGGCTTCCTGTCCCTAAGTTGTTGGGTTTAGAAACACGTGGGTTTACCTGGGACTTTCACCCATACACCCACTCAGCACCTTGATCTCCTCGCCGGCGGGCAGACCCTCGGGGCAGTCCCGCCCCTGAAACTGACAGCTGCGCTCGGGCTTTCGGCAGCCGGGAGGGGTGACGTAGATACTGTCATCCCTGGGCAGGGGGTGGGGGGATGAGGACACCTGAGTCCAAAGGGCAAGGAATCCCACCTCGCGGACACACCGACACACACACACACAGACATACCGACACAAGGACTTAAGCTGGCACACATGCATCCAACACACTATTCCCTCGGCCGCCGGGCCGCACGGTTTAGATCCGAACCAGTGTATTTGAACTTCCCCTCCCACCCCGCCCCAGACTTCCCCTTGGCCCGGCCATGTGCCCTCAGAGTGGCCTGCCGGGCCCGCCGCCCCTGGCGTAAACGTTGCCCCAGTGGAGCTCAAAGGAGGAAGGAGGCGGCCCTGAGGATTTGAATCGCCTCGGCCGTCCCTTTGGGGTGGGGGGTGGGGTGCAGAAAAACCCGCCAGAGGCTGCGGGGATTCTGCAGGAGCCGGGATGAGAGGACCTGGCCAGGGGTGGCCCTTCCAGCCCTCAGCAGCCCTGCCCCGGCCGGGGGTCCCCGTGCACCCCCACCCTACCCAGACGTCACCCACAGATCACTCACAAAGTCACACGGCCGCAGATGAAGTCACACTCGCTGAGGCACAATTTTGTCAAGTGACACACAAAATGGCACGCACTAGGGTGCACACACACAACACACACACTGAGACACGGGCACTGGAGAGATGCACATTCACACACCGGCGCACACTCATCCACACTCATCCACACCGCGGAGCGCGGCTGTGCTCTTGGCAGACAGTCCCTGGAGAAGGCGGAGCCCCGGGAGCGGGGTGTGGGGGCACCCGCAGCCCGCCACCGGCAGCCCGGCCCCGGCCCCGGGCGCAACTGCTGCGCTTCCTCCGCCTTCCCCGAGGGAGCGCGCCTGGCGTGGGGGTGGGGGAGCGGACGCGTGGCAGAAGACAGCCCAAAGGTGGCTCAGGTGCCCTGACAGCCCCCGGGGCTGCCTTCCCTGTCCCCGCCCCACCCACCCCCCAAACAGGACCGGGGCTTCCTAGGATGAAAAATAAGCAGGAGGAGGTCACAGCTGGACCAGGGCTGTGATGGACAGACAGGGGCCGAGGAGTTCTCTGACAGCCACCCTGGGTGGGGATGGGATGGTATCCCTAACAGCCCCAACCAGGGAAGGAAAGGCCAGGCCACCGAAAGATTTTCCAACAGGGCAGATGACAAGCATCCTGGCTTCCACACACACCCCACCCCACAGGTGGGCACGCTTGTCCCCAGGGCCCAGTTTTGCAGTGGCCACCTTGCTTTTTCTGCAACGTGGGTCTGAGTCAACCTTTGACTGTCAGGCTCAAAGACAAGGTCCTCGTCAACAGCTGGACTCAATGACCTGGCTTTGAAACCAGGTGTCAGGCACTGGTTTCTCTGGAACCCAGAGAAAAATCCAAGATTCTTTAGAATGGCAAAAGCCACAACAAAAACCAGTCCTGAACATCCTGCCTGTTCTACAAATCTAGTAGTATCCATAATACATAACATCACAGGTTGTTTTGGGGAAAAGTAAATGAGTTAATACGCGTACATGTAAAGTCTTTAGAATAGAGCATGTTGGTACATTAATGGTAAACACTCAATAGTTTCGTGCTCCCAGATGGAAAACAGACACAAAGAGAACTTACTCAACGTCACACAGCTAGTTAGTGACAGAGATGGAAACAAACAAACAAACCAACCAACCAACCAAGTCTCTGGATACCTTGTTCAGAGCTCAGGTACCCTAAGTCCTTTCTGAAACCAGGTGAGGGCATGAATAAGTTTAATGGATAAATCACAGTTTCTCCACTGTTAAAATTTAGAGTAAATAGAGATATTAGACTCCCTCCCCACTGCTCCAGAAGAAGCTGATCCTCTCCCAAACAGAAAGCAGGAAATCAAATGAGTTTCTAATCCCCACACCTCAGAGACCTTGTTACATTCAACAAGCTCTAGAAGAGGGAAGGTTATGTGCTCTATTAGCCATTCCTCCTTGTCTGTCTCCTGACATTTCCAGGTAACCTCGCTGGGGTGCGATGTCAGCCTCTCCCATCTGTCCAGTGACATCCTAATCACCAACCTCCCTGGAATTCTGCTGGGCTTCTCCTAAGAGAACCTGGAATCCCGCTTTTCTAGGTGTGGTTCAGATAAGAAGCTAACCAGAAACAAGACTAGGGAGGCTCAAGTCAGAAAGAAAAATAAGATGCAACTGACAACAACAGAACAAAACAGTTGACTATTTGTTTTTAATTCTATTAGGAAAAAGAAGAGATCTCTGCAAAATAATCCTCCTCAAAGGGGAGAGTTTCCATATTTACTCCCATAATCCCGCCCCCTTCGTTCCCTTGATATTTTTACCCTCAAGGCCCCAGGATAAAGGAACCTAATTACATGAGTATCTGGCCCCAGCGTTCCTGCCATCCTTAAATAGCTTCATTAATCTTTGAGATTCTCATGCCCAGTTATCTCAAAAAAGTGGCTCATCTGTAGTTAAAAAGCAAAGTTAATTAGAATCTGGAGCTTCCTTTTTTTCTTTGCCAATTCCCCATGGCTTAGACCAAAAGTCTGCCTTAATTGAGAGGCTTGGGAGTTTGTGACCTGAAGAGGGTGGGGATGGGGTTGGGGTAGGTGGGAGTGGGGGGCAGGCAGAGAGAAAAATTACGTTTGCATTGCTCATCCTTTCAAGTGTCAACCAGAAAGGCTTCGTGGTAGCAGGGGACCTTGCAGGAAAAGGCAGGAGCAGGGGCTCTGGAATAAGATCTGAGTTTAGGAGGGTTTCCTGCCCCCTCCCCCAGAGCCTCTGTTTTCTCATCTGTAAAAGGGGGTGCCAGCACACAGTGCTGCCTTTGGATGGAAGCAGAAATGATCAGATGCATAGCACATTTAGGGGAAGGCTTTCACTGGCACTTCACAGGGGAGTGGCTAGTTATTCATGCATTCCTCATCGTTTCCTATGAGTCTCAGGCTGCAATTCAAGGAAATACTCCTTGCAGGAGGAAACAATGCCTTAAACTTCTCTTTTATCTTTTATAAAAGAAAATTAAGACATTCTCTGTCTTTGTAGAAAAGATACATAGTGGATACCTATTGGGCGAAAATTTAGGATAAGGGGGAAAATAGGGGGACTGGAGCAACAGGGAATTGTGTGTCACACATCATGGCTCAGAAAGATACCCTGGGGGACTCTGAAATATCTGCTAGACTCTTCTGGAGAAATCTCTGTGGTTGAGAAGCCACTGAGGGCAAGAAAATTGAATTGAGGGCTAGGATACTTTTCACAAGGCTGGATCCAAATCTGAAGGTGGAAAAAAGAATCACAGAACTATACCTTAACGATCACAGGGTTAAGGCAAGGGAGGTAACTTGCCCAAGTCACACGTGGCAGTAAGTTCCAGTCTGCTTCACTTCAGTTCCTGAGAGGCACTAAAACGGAATGCACAGCCAAAGCAGGCGCAGCGAACATTTACTGACACTGTACATTCACCGTGGAGGTTTTAAAAGATGGTAGCATATTCTCTGACACTCATCCCACTGGGGACGGGGATCTGGGGGGCTGGATTTTTGTCCCCTTCTGAAGTCTGGGCGGGCTTGTGACTGCTTTAATTAAGAGAATAAGGAAGAAACGATGCCAAGTGACTTGAGAGGTTAGGACACAGAAGGCCATGCAGCATCTGCTTTGGTTTCTGGACGACTGGAGCATAATGAAAGGAGGTGACTGCCCCAAAGCCGCTGTGCTGTGATGAAGCCCAGCCAGAAAGAAGCCAGGTGTGGATGTTCCGGCTGACAGCCCCACCTGAGCCCAGCCTGGCAGTCACCCCCGCCCAGGTACTAGCTGGAGCAAAGAGACCTCCAGGTGCTGCTGTTCCAGTGGCTGCCCTTTGAGAACCTCCCAGTGATGCCAGATTTCATGGGACGTAGATGTGCAGTCCTGCCAAGCCCCGCCTGAATTCCTGGCCCACAGAATCCAGGAGCATATTAAAACAGCTATTGCTTTACACCTCAAAGTTTGGGGTGGCTCGTTACACAGTAATAGAGAACTGGAAATGTCATAATCTCATTCAATCCTCAGACCACCCCCACACGTTATTATCATCATCCCCATTAGGACACTGAGGTCGGAAACTTGCCCAAAGCCACGAGGTTAGTAAGTGGGAGAGTGGAGCTTAGAACCCACCCGAACCGCCACCTAAAAGTACTTCTAACAACAAACCATCCAGTTGTGTTAAGGCATGAGGCTCGGTTTTTTAATGTGATAGAATCTCCAGTTAAGCAAGACCGGGCCCTGCCCTTAAAGAGAGATGCGT
Organism: Tamandua tetradactyla; assembly: GCF_023851605.1. Classification (NCBI taxonomy): domain Eukaryota; kingdom Metazoa; phylum Chordata; class Mammalia; order Pilosa; family Myrmecophagidae; genus Tamandua; species Tamandua tetradactyla. The sequence continues at coordinate 215,761,704 of NC_135328.1, forward strand.
GACCACCTGGGAAAGAAGGAATCTCTGGCAGCTTCTATTAGATGTTGAGAAACCAGCACCAGGGAAACCTGCAGGGAGGGAAGGGTCAAACACGGTCGCTCTGGAATCTATCTTGGGGTCTAGTCTGGTCACTATCTTTCTTTTCTTTGAATTTATTGAACACACCAACATACCAACACAAACATGCTTACCATATGATCATTCCACTCTACATACATAATCAGTAACTCACAATATCTCCACATAGTTGTACATTCATCATCACGATCATTTCTTAGAATGTTTGCATCAATTCAGAAAAAGAAAAAGACAACAGAAAAAAAAATCCATACATACCATACCCCTTACCCCCCCTCCCTTTCATTGATCACTAGCATTTCAATCTACTAAATTTATTTTAACATTTGTTCCCCCTATTATTTATTTATTTGTTTGCATGGGCAGGCACCAGGATTCAAACCCGAGTCTCCGGCATGGCAGGTGAGAACTCTGCCTGCTGAGCCACTGTGGCCTGCCATATTTTTTTATGTTTAATCCATATGTTTTACTCATCTGTCGATAAGGTAGCTAAAAGGAGCATCAGATATGAGGTTTTCACCACACAGTCATTGAACTTTTTTTTTCCTTCCCCCACAGGGGCAGGAGCCGGGAATCGAACTCGGGTCTCCAGCATGGCAGGCAAGAATTCTGCCACTGAGCCACTGTTGTACCGCTTCAGAATCTTTCATGATGAAAAGATGAGAGACAACCATCAGAAAACCCAAAAGCTGGCTCATCAATTTGATAAGATCCACAAATACCTAGGAAAATCATCAGCAACTTTATTCTGGTGCAAGGTTGTATATATTTATATGCTGAACTCCTTACTTACAAACACCGAATGGGGAAAGGCCCAAGAGGTCGAAATGAAGAATTCAAAACAAAGAACTCATAGCTGGCCCAAAGCAGGGTCAGAGACTGCACTGTGTTCCCTGCACAAAGAAGAAGCTGGCTCGTCCTGGGCACACCCCAGTGGTCACTGTCTATGTGAAACCCTGTCCCAGCCCTTTGAGCTTGACCTCCATTTCTCCAGTGGGCGGAGGGGTCTCCAGAGTGAGAACCACTGTGCAGACATTGGCCCACAACCCCTGCCTCCCGAGAGTCACACCGACGTATAGCCCCTCCCGCACCGTAGCAGAGTTGGTCAGTGTGACCAAAAGAATAGGGCAGAAGTAATGGCATTGTCACCTTCAAGATCAGGTTATAAATGACCGCAGCTTCCAGGGCTGCCAGGTGGCTCAGTGGTAGAGGTCTCGCCTGCCACGCGGGAGACCTGGGTTCGATTTCCAGCCCAAGCACTTCCCACAAAACAAACAAGCAAGCAAACAAGCAAAAATTCAACAAATGGTGCTGCAATAACGGGATATTCACGCGGAAAAAGAATGAAATGTGACCCCCATACAGCATGCAAAAAAAAAAAAAAAAAAATGTGGCTTCAGAGCAAAATAAGCCAGACACGAAAGGATAAACATTGCATGATCTCACATATATGAAATAATTAGAATAAACAAATTCATTGCGTGAGAAACTAGAATACAGGTTACCGGGACAGGGGTGGGCACAGGGAATGAGGAGTTAGTGCTTAATTGGTACGGCGGCTCCTGTTTAGGGGCTGGAAAAGTTCTGGTAATGGTGGCGGTGGCGATGGTGGCACAACACAATAAATGTAATGAACACCATTGAATTGTAAATTTGACACTGGATAAAATGAGAAGTTTTAGGTTGTATATATGTTGTCAGAATCAAAGCAAAACAAAACATAGAGCTGTCCAACACAAAGAGCGAACCTTACTGTAAACTATGGACTATAATTAATAGTATAATTATAATAAGATTGTTTCATCAGTTGTAATGAAGATACCATACTAATGCAAAATGTTAATAACTGGGAAAACTGTGGGTGGGGGCTTAGTGAACTCTGCGCTTTCTGCATGATTTCTCTGTAAACCTACAATTGCTCTAATAAAGAAAAAGAAAAAGAAAAAGAAAAGACTGCAGTTCAGTCTTGGGCTATCTGTCACCTCTTAGGCTGAGGAAGTCGTAGCCATGTTGTGGGGACACCCAAGCAGCCCCAAGGCGGGACCCCACGTGGTGAGGATCTGAGGTCTTGGAGGATTGCCAATGCCTTGGAGGTGTCTCCAGCACCAGATACCTGCAGCCCCACCAGGCTGCTTGTCTGCAATTTCACAAGAGACCCTAAGCCAGAACCCCTCCAGCTCAATTAGCACCTCCTGGTTCCTGACCCAAAGGAACTGTGAGATGATACAAGTTTACTGTTTTAAGCTGCCACATTTGGGAGTAATTTGTTAAACAGCAGCAGATGACTAATGTCCCGCCCACGGCTGCAACATTCCTGGCTGTGTTCCCCCAGCAGCTGCCTCATGCCTGAGACAGCAGAGGCCCCACCCATACTTGTGACTGAATATATGGTCAGAATCAACAAAAACCTTCCCTCTGTTATTGTATGAGTTAGACACATCTCTAAAGAAGGGGCAATATGCCAAATGAAAAAAGCTAGTCACAGAAGGTCATATATGGTATGATTTCATTTCTATTAAATGTCCAGAAGAGGCAAATTCATAGAGACAGAAAAATTAGTGGTTGCCTAGAGCTTAGAGGTTGTTGGGAAGCAGGGAGCGACTGCTAATGGGTCTGATGTTTCTTTGGGGGATGATGAAAACAGTCTCATATCGATATGGCATCGTTGCACAGCTCCGTGCATATACCCAAAAAACACTGTGTTATACACGTTAGAAGGGTGAATTTTATGGTATGTGAATTATATCTCAATAAAGCTGTTGTTTTAGTTTGTAAAAGCTGCCAGAATGCAATATACCTGAAATGGAAAGGCTTTCAAAAAAGGGGAATTTATTAAGTTGCAAGTTTATAGTTCTAAGGCTGTGAAAATGTCCAAATTAAGGCAAGTCTATAAAAATGTCCAAACTAAGGCATCCAGGGAAAGATACCTTGGTTCAAGAAGACCAATGATGTTTAGGGTCTCTCTCAGATGGAAAGGCACACGATAATGTCTGCTAGCTTTCTCTCCAGGTTTCTTCAGCGGCTTCCCCAGGGCTCTGTCCGCTCTGTTGATTCTGGTGGCTCTCAAGCTTTTTCCAAAATGGTTCCCTCTTAAAGGGCTCCAGTAAGCAAGCCCACCTTGAATGGTTGGAGACATATCTCCATGGAAACCATCTAATTGAAAGTTACCACCCACAATTGGGTGGATCACATCTCCATGGAAACAATCAGAAAGATCCCACACAGCACTATTGAATGAAGATTCAAAGACATGGCTTTTCTGGGGTATAGAATAGCTTCAAACCAGCACAGCTGTTATATTAAAAAAGGAGGAGAAGAGGCAAGATCACTGGTCCTTAATTGGGAGAGAGGCCCAGGGAGGCTGGCCACCCACAGGGCTCAGGAAAACCTTGTGATCCTTGAAGCAAAGGCACCTTGTGTGCCTGCAGTAAGGACAAGCATGCTAAGGTTGGCCAGGTGATGGCTGAAAGAAGGTTGGAAGGATGAACCAGCAGGTGTGAGGGATGCTCAATGCCAATCACACCCACTTGGCAAAGGTGGGAGGGGTTTGCTTGCCAACCCTTGGGGGCGGGGGGAGATCCTGTCTGGTCTCAAAGCCACCTGAACCCCACACCATGTGGAGCCCTGATTTTTTTTTGTCCTTCACAGAGAACTTCAGGTGTCAAGGAGGTCTCCCCACACACCTGGAGCAGATTTAATTTCCAGCCCTTCAGGGAATTATGCTTTCCCCAAGCCAAGGCCCTTCGCACATGGGGAGGCACATCCCATAGGCTGCAGCCATCCCAGAAGATGCTTCTCCTCCACAATGAGCTCATTGGAAGGTGGCGATCAACCATCATATGACATAGGGAGGTCTGTCCTTGGTGGAAGCCCCAGAGAAGGAACAGTAAATTTAGGACAAAGGAAAGAATGTGAACGGCATGAAACAGACTTGTACAACGTCTTACCTAAGAGGTGGTCAGGACTGAAAACAGAAACAGCTTCAAAACAGAACCAGTTGTTGGGCAGGCTTATCTTACAGAGGCTCCAGGGGCGTGGGAATGTTTGTCCTTCTCTGACTGTTGACGCGGGTTTCAGAGTCGGAATCCAGGGCAGCAGAAGTCAGAGATTGGACCCCAGCAGCCATTCTATCCATTCCATGCAGCGGGGGTCAAAGCACCCCACAGAGTCTGTGGATGAACTTGGGGGACACTCAGAAACCCCCCCACCCCGAAATTATCCTCAGTAGTGGATGTCCTCAGAGGCTTTTTCTTGGCAGCGGCCCATGATTTTCAGCAGATTTTCAAAAGGATTTAAAATTTGAGAACAGTTAAGAACCTCTGGGTGTGACGTTTCTAGATACATGGATGATGGATTATTTTTTTTCCTTTGGTAAATCTGTGTTTTACAATTTTTTATAACTAGCTTCTATTGCTTTTATTCAGTTAAAAATATATGGTATAGGGCGGGCCACGGTGGCTCAGCAGGTCGAGCTCTCACCTGCCATGCCGGAGACCCGGGTTCGATTCCCAGTGCCTGCCCATGCAAAAGAAAAAAAAAGATATATATATATACACCATTTATATATGGTATAAAAAAAGCAAAAACAAAAAAAAATACGATATTGTTCGATTCCTGGCCCATGCATGTCTCAAAAACAAACAAACAAGCAAAACAAACAAGGGAGAAAACAAACAAACAAACAACAAAAATTCAACAAATGGTGCTGCAATTAGGGGATACTCACATGGGAAAAGAATGAAATGTGAGTTCTGCCATACAGCATACAAAAAATGTATATATATATATGGTATGGGACAGACATATAGATCAACAGAATAAAATTGAGAAATCAGATATCAACCCTCATATTTATGGCCAACGGATTTTTTTAAAAACTTTTTTGTAATTAAATATAAGATATATAGAAAGAAAAGAAAGAAAAAGCAATGATTTTCAAAGTACACTTCAATAACTAGAGACAGAACAGATTTCAGTTTGTTATGGGTTACTATTTCACTATTTTAGATTTTTTCCTTGTAGCTGCTCCAAAACACTAGAGGCCAGAAGACATATATATTTTTTCTTTTGTGAAAAATAACATATATACAAAAAAGCAATAAATTTCAAAGCACACCACAACAATTAGTTTTATTTTATTTTTATTTTATTTTTTTACATGGGCAGGCACCGGGAATCGAACCCGGGTCCTCGGGGTTGGCAGGCAAGCATTCTTACCTGCTGAGCCACCGTGGCCCACCCAACAATTAGTTTTAGAATAGATTTCAGAGTTTGGTAGGGGTTAAAATTCCACAATTTTAGGTTTTTACTTCTAGCTGCTCTAAGATACTGGAGACTAAAAGAAATATCATTATAATGCTTCAGCACTCATACTCATTTGTCAAACCCGACCTTCTCCATATAACTCCACCATCACCTGTGATCTTTCTCCCACTCTTTAGGGGTACTTTGGCTATGCCCATTCTAACTTTTTCAGTTTGGAAAGGGGTTGTGGATAAGATGGGATATGGGGATGGGACAAGTTGACGTTCTGGAGAGGCGGCGCCCTCTGCACTTCAGTTCTTTTTCTGGTCCAGGGAGCCATCTGGAGGTGGGAAGTTTCTGCAAAATTACCCTAGTGCATGCAACATTTGTAGAATCTTATCCAACTGACTTTTTTTTTGTATACTGTATGGTGGGATGACATTATTTTCCCTTGTGAGTATCCCATTATTGCAGCACCATCCATTGCATTTCTGTTTGTTGTTTGTTTGGTTTTCTTGTTTGTTTCGCTTGTTTATTCCCTGGGAAGTGCATGGACTGGGAATTGAAACCGGGTCTCCCACATGGTAGGTGAGAATTCTACCATTGAACTACCCTTGCACCCCCTCCAACTGACTTTTGACAAGGTGGCAAAAACCACTCAGTCGGGAAGGAATATCCTCTTCAACAAATGGTGCAGGGAAAACCAGATCTTCATTAGAAAAAGAAAAAAGGAGGGCCCCATGTCACAGTTAGTACAAAAATCAACCCAACCTGGATCAAAGACCTTAATAAAAGAGCTAGAACTACCAATCTCCTAGAAGAAAACAGGGGAAGCATCTTCAGGACCTTTTATTAGGCAATGATTTCTTAGATTTCACACCCAAAGCACAAGCAACAAAAGAAAAAGAATAGATAAATGGAACCTCATCAAAATGGAAAACTTCTGTTCCTCAAAGGACTTTATCACAAAAGTAAAAAGATAGCATTAGGTGAGAATATTTGGAAACCACATATCTGATAAAAGGTTAATATCCAGAATATATAAAGAAATCCTTCAACTTAACAACAAAAAGACAAACCACCCAATTTAAAAATGGGCAAAAGACTTGACCGCCATCTCTCCAAAGAAAATATTCAAATGTCCAGATAGCACATAAAATGATGCTCAACATCATTAGCCATCAGGGAAATGTGAATCAAAACCACCGTGAGATATCATTTCACATCCATTAGAATGGCTGCCATTAAAAAACAAACAAACAGAAAATAAAAAGTATTGAAGAGGATTTGGAGAAATAAGAACACGCACTTATCGCTAGTGGCAACGTCAAATTGTGCAGCCGCTGTGGAAGACAGTTTGGCGGTTCCTGGGAAGGCTGAGTATAGAATTACCATCTGATCCAGCAATCCCACTATTAGGTATAGATCCAAAACAACTGAAAGCAGGGACTTGAACAGATGTTTGCTCACCAGTGTTCATAGTGAGATTATTCACAACTGCCAAAAGATAGAAGTAACCCACGTGTCCACTAACTGATGGATGGCTAAGTCAAATGTGGTCTGTACCTACAATGGAATGTTATTTCGCCATAAAAAGGAGGTCCTAATGCCTGCAAGAGCACGGACGAAACTTGAACACATGATGTTGCGTGAAATAAGCCAGACCCAAAAGGACACACACTGTAAGAACTCGCTGATTTGAAGCAATTAGAATAAGCACACTCATAGAGTCAGAATCTCGATTATACAGGGAATGGGAAGTGAAGGCTTAAAATGCCCAGGATTCCTATTTGTAATGATGGAAATATTTTGATAATGAAGAGTGGTGATTGTACCACAACACTGTGAACTCAGTCAACAGCACTGAAATATATATCTGAATATGATTAAAAGGGGAAATATTAGATTGTATATACGGTAACAGAATAAAAAAAATGTTTTTAATCCATGGAACTGCACTACACAAACAGTGACCCTTAAGTTAAAACACGGACTTTAGTTAATGGGAAGTTATAAAAATGTGCTATCATCAATTGCCACAAATATCCCACACCAATGCAAGGTGTGGGGGGCGGGGGGGGAACCGGTCTTTGTAAATCCTGTATTTTATGCATGATTGCTCTGTAAACCCATAACTTCTCTAATAATAAATATATATATATATATATATATATGGTCTGCATGCACATTTATAAAACATCTCGTGGATGCACATAAAAACCATCCACATGCCCAGTCTAGATCTCAGGCTAGAATACCCAGAATATGTAGGCAACCCCAATCTTAGACCTCCAAATAACATCTTTTAAAACGCAAATTTTACTTTCTCTTCCCAAATCTAAACATATGTAAAACACACACACACATACACCCAGCATCTCAACTACCCTCTGTATCTCTCCACATATACACTCAAGACAGCACTGGAGATGGGTCCCCCTCTCAAGGCCCTAACAACTTGGAGTTTATCACCATTCTCCTGGGGTCCGCTCTGCAGATGTCTCCCTGCCCACCCGCCCACCCAGGCAAAGGGAGCCACTCGGTGCCCCTCCAGTGATGGGCTTACATGTCCTCTTCCCGAACTGTTCTCATGAGACAATCATGCAACCAATGGGCTGAAGGGAGAAAAATCTGGGGGATGAAATTTAGAATGTTCCAGAAACCTCATTCCATCGTTCACTGTCTGATTCAGTCTCTCTTGGGCAGGAAGGAACCCTGGTGCCACTTCCTTCCACTCCCAAAGCAGGATGGTGGGCCAGTTCTACCCCAGGAAGCTTCTGGGATAAACTCAAGCTCTGCCCCAGAGCAAAAGCCTCTTAATCAGTTATAATACTTATCCTGGGGCTAAGCAGGCGGCCACCATCTACCCTAAACAGGCGTGATTCTAGGCACCTTACGTCCATTCTCTCATTTAATCACCACAAGAAGCCCTTACGGCAGGCATTCGGTTTATACATGAGGTACGCGGGGCTCAGGTCATGTCCAGCTTTGGGTAAACAGGAGAGGAAAGATTTGAACCCAGGCGGACACTAGAGCCCAGCTCTTACCACTGAACGACACTGTCTCTCCTGGGTCAGTGCTGGGGAGCCGGACTGGGACCAGTGGTCAAGAGGAGGCCCGAGTCCTGTTGCTCTGAACGGGATCACCTGCCAACTCAAGGACCCCAGGTTGGTTTCCTGTGGAAGGCCCAAGAGTTGTGCATGGAGGCAGCTGAGATCTCAGAGGCCAACCCTGCTTCCTCTGGACACCGGGGAGAATGGCTGTCAGTGGCCACCCCAGCTGCCCCAGTGTTGGCAAGGGCACCACCCCCTGGGCCGGGGTGGGTTCCAGAAGCCACAGCCTGCTGACCCTTCTCACTGCAGGAGAGCCAGAATCTTGGAAGCTACCAGAGGCCAAGGAACAGCAAGCAGAGGGAAGGCCGCCCAGAAGCCCAGTGGAGTGCAGGGGTGGGGGTGGGTAAGGAGGGGAAATGAGCTGGGAAGCCCCTTCCACTCAGCTGAGCGACTCCCAGGGCCTCGCCTCATCCTCCCACCTGGAATTCACACTCCCTCATCCCACCTAAATGCTTCCTCTTCGGAAACCAGCACCCACGTTTGGAGGCAGCCCATCGCAGAGGTTAACAGCAGGCTGTGCCACTTTCTAACTGGGTAAACAGGTCAGTTATTTAACCTTTGTGTGCCTCAGTTTCCCCGTCTGTAAAACAGGGATCACAATCATATTTATCTCATAGGGTGGTGACAAGAATAAATGAGCTCAGTACTTTTAAAGTGCCCAGAATACCGCCTAGTTCACAGGGGGTGCTACAAAGCATTTGATATTATTATTATTTATTTTTTTGTTTTTGTTTTATTTATTCATTCATTTATTTTTAAATTCTTGTTTCTCTTTTTTTGTTCTTTTTAATTTGTTGGTTTTTCTTTTTTTCTTTTGCTATTATGATTAGATAAAGAAATAGCAAGCTAGATGTGCTGGTTTAAAATGGTTGTGTATGCCAGAAAAGCATACATTCAATATTGTTGGGTGGGATCTTTCTGATTAAGTTGTTTCCATGGAGATGCGACCCACCCAGTGGTGGGCGGGATCTTTTGATTAGGTGGTTTCCATGGAGATGCGCCTCCACCCATTCAAGGTTGGGGTTGCTTACCGGAGTCCTTTAAGAGGGATCCATTTTGGAAAAAGCTTCAGAGCCCACACAGCCGGAGACTTTTGGAGATGCAGAAAGAAAATGCCCCTGGGGAAGCCTTATGAAACGGGAAGCCAGGGGAGAAACTAGCAGATGTCACCATGTGCCTTTCCAGCTGACAGAGGTGTTCCGGACAGCATCAGCCTTTCTTGAGTGAAGGTAACCTTTCGTTGGTGCCTTAATCTGGACATTTTCTTGGCCTTAGAACTGTAAACTTGGACCTTAAAAAATTCCTTTTTAAAGCAACATAAATGGAAGCTATTTTTATTGTTTTCCAAGAGAAGGCCTCCTCTGTTTCAGATGGAAAAACTTAGAATCAGCTGCCATGGCTTTTCTTCAAGACTGTGAACAGCACAGAAAAGCACATGTGGACAGTCAGGGTTAGTAGGAAACTGAGGCTTCAAGCCATGTGCAAGTGACTTTGGGAGAAGAAAGGAATGTTAAATGCTGACAAAGTGCTCAAGCAAAATTCACCTTGCTGTGAGCAATTAATCATTGCAAATGGACACACACATGTAAAAAGTTCTTAACTGAATGCAACTGTTTGAACCCATGTGGCAGAGACATGCATTGTTCACTGATAACAAACATTCCTCTACATTTCCCAGCCTCCCTTACAGTTGGGTGGGGACCATGTGAGTGGTGCACAAATGATGTATATCACCGTGGGCCGGGGCACTCAAGGGCCAGTGCTCTCCGTCTTCTCACCCCAGCTGCCCTGGAGGCCCTGGGCTGTAGGCCATCTAGTTGTGAGATGGTGCAGCACCTGCCAACCTGGGTTCCTGGGACAGAAATAGACCTTCATCGTATTAAGCCACTGAGATAAAAGGGTTTATTTGTCACACAGCATTCAAGGGTATTCTGACTAATTCATCCCAATAGCCATCTGTGCAAGATCGAAAGGATGTATGTCCCCTAGAAAAGCCATGTTTTAATCCTAATCCCATTTTGTGAAAGCAGCTGTTTCTTCTAATCCCTATTCAGTACTGTATGTTTGAAACTGTCATGAGATCATCTCCCTGGAGATGTGACTCAATCAAGAGTGGTTGTTAAACTGGATTAGTTGGAGACTTGTCTCCACCCACTTGGGTGGGTATTGATTAGTTTACTGGAATCCTATAAAAGAGGAAACATTTTTGAGAAAGCTAGAGATTCTGAGAGCAGAATGACAAAGCCAAGAGAAGCAGAGAGTCTACCAGCCAGCGACCTTTGGAAATGAAGGCGGAAAATGCCCCCCAGGGAGCTTCATGAAACAGGAAGCCAGGAGAGAAAGTTAGCAGATGACGCCATGTTCACCACATGCCTTTCTAGATGAGAGAGAAATCCTGACCCTGTTCGCCATGTGCCTTCTCACTTGAGAGGGAAAATCTGAACTTCATCAGCCTTCTTGAACCAAGGTATCTTTCCCTGGATGCCTTTGATTGGACATTTCAATAGACTTTTTTTACTTGGGACATTGTCTCAGCCTTAGAACTGTAAACTAGCAACTTATTAAATTCCCATTTTTAAAAGCCAAAAAAAAAATTCCTTTTTAAAAAGGTGTTCAATTTCTGGTATATCATATTCTGGCAGCTTTAGCAAACTAAAACACTAGATTAATGAAGGTGGCAATTCTGAATTGGCTAATTGCAAAGTTCATAATTACCAATGATGGCAGGAGTCATAGAAAAAAAAATTGATCTGAAATGCTCCCACTGCCGTCCCCTGCCCCACTAGAGCTTGCTGTGGTCTGATTTTTAAGTCGAAGCCTTCCTCTGTCCAGGCTCCACGGTCCCTGGTGCTGCACCTGGCCTGGCCCTAGCACAGTCAGTGAGTTGCCTGTGTCCTCTGTTCCCTCCTGAAAACAACCTGACCCCTGTCCTCAGCATGCTGGTCACTTGAGGCTGATGGGCCCTTCAGTCTCTGCATGCTAACGGGAGCTAGCTATGTTTGTTCCCAAACTGTCTATACCAGCCATTCATCTTTGTAATTGCATATTGTAATTATTTCATGAGCACGAGATATGTAAGTGTGAAAAGAAAGAGCTGTTTCAATGAAAACTAGGCTGAATGCTTTAGAAGCGCAATAAAGACAAATCACTAAAACCAGCTTTCTATTGAATGAGATTGGCCCTGACAAGTGTAAAAGAGAGGGAGACACAGCCAGATGGCTTCACAGGGGAATTTTATCAAACATTCCAAAAAAGAACTAACAGCAATCCTGCTCAAATTCTTTCCAAAAATTTGAGGAAAAAGGAACACTGCCTAACTCATTTTATGCAACTAACATCAACTCTAATACCAAAATCAGATAAAGATGCTGCAAGAAAGGAAAACTACAGGTCAATCTCCCTAATGAAGATAGATGCAAAAACTCTCAGCAAAATAGTAGCAAATTGAATCCAACCACACATTAAAAGAAATATATAACACAACCAAGTGGGATTTATACCAGGAATGCAAGGGTGGTTCAACACAAGAAAATCAATCAATGTAATACAGCACAGTAACAAATTGAAAGGGGAAAAAAAAATCACATGATCATCTCCATTGATGCTGAAAAAGCATTCAACAAAATTCAGCATCCGTTTCTGATAAAAATACTTCAAAAGGTAGGACTTGAAGGAAACTTCCTCAATATGTTAAAGGGAATATATGAAAAAACTATAGCTAGCATCATAGTCAAAGGTGAGAGACTGAAAGCCTTCCCCCAAAGATCAGGAATGAGACAAAGTTGCCCTCCGTCACCACTATTATTCAACACTGTACGAGAAGTTCTAGCGAGAGCAATCAGGCAGAAAAAGAAATAAAAGCCATCCAAATCAGAAAGCAAGAAGTAAAACTTCCATTATTTGAGGATGGCATACTATATTTGGAAAATTCTGAGAAATCTATGACAAAACTTCTTCTTTTAAAAATAGCTGTGTATTCATTACCGTCATCATTTTTTTGAACATTTGCATTTCTCCAGCAAAAGAAAAAAGAAAAACTCATGTATACCATACCCCTTACCCCTCCCTCTCATTGATCACTAGTATTCCAATCTACTCAATTTATTTTAACCTTTTCCCCCCATTATTTGTTTATTTTTATCCATATTTTTTAGAAGAAATGTTCAGGTTTATTATAGCAATTTTGTGGCAAATTATGAACATTGATATTGCAAACACTGTTGCTAAAAAATGGATCCTTAAGTCCAAAGTGATATAATACCAAAAAACTGCAGTTATTGTTTTATCCGTATTTTTTATTCATCTTTTCATACCGTAGATAAAAGGAGCATCGGACATAAGGTTTTCACAATCATACAGCCATATTCAAAAGCTATATCATTATACAATCATCTTCAAGAAGCATGGCTACTGGAACACAGCTCTACAGTTTCAGGTACTTCCCTCTAGCCACTCGAACACACCATAAACTAAAAAGGGGATAGCTATATAATGCATAAGAATAACCTCCAGGATAATCTCTCGACTCTGGAATCTCTCGGCCACTGACACTTTATTTTGTCTCATTTCTCTCTTCCCCCTTTTGGCTGAGAAGTTTTTCTCAATCCCTCGATGCTGAGTCCCAGCTCATTCTTGGATTTCTGTCCCACATTGCCAGGGAGGTTTACACCCCTGAGAGTCATGTCCCATGTAGAGGGGGAGGGCAGCGAGTTCGCTTGCTGTGTCGGCTGAGAAAGAGAGAAAGAGGGAGAGAGAGGCCACATCTGAGCAAAAAGAGAGGTTCTTGGGGGGGGTGACTCTTAGGCCTAACTCTAAGTAGGCTTAGCCTATCCTTTGTGGGGATAAGTTTTATGAGGGCAAACCCCAAGATTAAGGGCTCGGCCTATTGATTTGGTTGACAAAGCTTCTTGAGCTAAGAAACAAATTCAGCAAAATGGTGGATACAAGATTAATGTGCAAAAATAAAAAATGTTTCTATAGACCAGCAATGACCTAACTGAGGCGATAATTAAGGAAAAAATTCCATTCAAAATAGTGACTAAAAGGATCAAATATCTAGGAATAAACTTAACAAGGGTTGTAACGGGCCTGTGCACAGAAAACTACAAAACGTTGCTAAAAAAAATCAAAGAAGATCCAAATAGGTGGAAAGACTTTCCCTGCTCATGGATAGGAAGCCTAAATGTAGTGAAGATGTCAATTCTACCAAAATGATCTACAGATTAATGCAGTACCAATCAAAATCCCAACAACCTATTTGAAGACTTAGAAAAGCTAGTTATCAAATTCACTCAGAAAGGAAAGGGACCTCAAATAGCTAAAAAATATCCTAAAAAATAAGAACAAAGTGAGAAGACTAACACTTCCTGATTTTAACTTATTATAAAGCCACAGGGGTTAAAACAACATGATATTGGGCATAGATAGAAGGACTGACCAATGGAATTGAACCAAGACTGAGAAGACAGACCACCAAATCTATAGTCAACTGATCTTTGACAAGGCCCCCAAATCCACTGAACTGGGAAGAACAGTCTTTTCAATAAATGGGCATGGGAGAACAGGATATCAATAGCCAAAAGAACGAAAGAGGACCCTTACCTTACAACCTATACAAAAATTAACTCAAAGTGCATCAAAGAACTAAATAAAGAGCCAGTACCATAAAACTCCTAGAAGAAAATACAGGGAAACATCTTCAAGATCAACAGGAGGTAGCTTCTTAAACTTTACACCTACAGCACAAGCAGCGAAAGAAAAAAAGAGATAAATGGGAACTCCTCAGAATCAAATGCTTCTGTGCCTAAAAGGACTTTGGCAAAAAGGTGAAGAGGCAGCCAACTTAATGGGAGAAAATATTTGGAAATCACATATCAAATAAAGATTTGATGAGTCTGTGTACGTAAAGAAATTATAGTGCTCAACAGAAGAACAAACAACACAATTATAAAATGAGCTAAATGTCTATGAATAGACATTTTTCCAAAGAGCAAATACAGGTGGCTAAAAAGCACATGAAGAGATGCTCATCTTCATTGGCTATAAGGGGAATGCAAATCAAGGCTACTATTCATATCACTTCACACCTTTAAGAACGGCTGCTATTAAACAGGAAACTACAAACGTTGGAGAGGATGTGGAGAAATTGGAACTCTTATGCACTGCAGGTGGGAATGTATGATGGCATAGCCGTTGTGGAAGACAGTGTGGTGGTTCCTCAGAAAACTAAATATCGAGTTGCCCTACCACCTGGCAATATCACCCCCAGAAGAGCTGAAAGCAGTGACACAAACGGACTTTTGCACACCGTTGTTCATAGCAGCATTGTTCACAATTACCAGAAGATGGAAACAATCCAAGCGCCCATCAACAGACAAGTGGATAAACAAAATGTGATACAGACAAATGATGGAATATTAGACAGCAGTAAGATGAAATGAAGTCCTGAAGCACATAACATGGATGAAACTTGAGGATAAAATGCTGAATGAAATGAAGCAGACACAAAAGGATACTGTATGATATCTCCGAAAAGACCCTGCTAAAGAAAACCCAGAGGTTTATAATGTAGAATATAGGGGAACTAGAGATACAAAGAAGCTAGGGAGGAGTGAATGGTTACCTAATGAGGTTGAGCTTAAATATATGGGAATGGATAGAAGTGATGGTAGTTCATTAGTGGGTTTATAAGTAACATTGGCATACTGAAGGTGAATATGATAGAAAGGGGGATGTATAGTGCCATGTATCCACTGAATAATAGTACAAATATAAATAACTCAAAGGTGTGAATCTAGTACAAAGAGCCAATTAATAGAGGGTGTGGTAGTTAGGTTTATGTGTCAGCTTGGCCAGATGATGACGCCTCTTCGTTCCATTGCTGTGGACTTAAATCATCAGCATGTTAAATTCACTTATGGCTGCATACATTGGCGGTCGGCTAAGGGGAGTGCCTTCCACAATGAGTGAGGTTTAAGGCTTAGGAGAGTGAGGTCAGAAGAGAGCGCTGCAGTTCAGCATACTTCATCTCAGCACTCACAGCTCAGCCAGATGTTTAGAGATCGCCCTGGGGAAGGCCAGGGGAATCCAGAAGCTAGGAAAGAAGGCCAGCAGAGATCGCTGTGTGCCTTCTCATGCAACAGAGAACCTCAGATGAAAGCTAGCTGTCTCTTCTCTGAAGAACTATACATTTTAACTAAATAAATCCCTTTTTGAAAAACTGATCCATCATCTCTGGTGTGTTGCATTCTGGAAGCTTTAGCGAACCAGAACAGAGGGGTATGGGGAAAACTACTATTGCATGCTATGGCCTATAGTTAGCAGGAAGACATCAACAGTACCACAGCAATCCCAGGGGTAAGTAACTGGGGAGGGAAGGTTAAGGGGAGGTTTGGATTTTCTACTTGGTGAAGGTGCATTTATTTGCTATTTTTTTCTTTGGAGCAATGAAAATTTTCTAAAGTTGAGTGTTTTGTTTTGGTTTTTTTTTTTGCATGGGCAGGCACTGGGAATCAAACCCGGGTCTCTGGCATAAAACTGAATGTTGATTGTACAGTTAAGTGTGGATAATGTGAGGCATGGATTGTTTATTATGGACATTATCCATAATGCCCAGTGGATGGAGGTGGCTGAAGGATACATTGACCGAGAAGCAGAAAGGCGAACAGTGGTGTACACATATGATGGAATATTGTGTGGCTACAGAAAGGAATGAAGTCGTGAGGCATGCAACAAACTGAATGGACCTTGAGGACATTATGTGGTGCAAAATAAGCCAGAACCAAAGAACAAATATTGTATGGTTTCTCTTAGAAAATACCTTTAAGAAAATTAGGGCCTAGATTGAAAGCTCTTGTAGCAGTCACATCTAGTACAGAGCTGTAAATGTCATTTCTAGATTTTGAAATGCTGTGCTTTCTACGTAGAATCTGGTATTTCCCTGGAATTTTGGGCACCTGTGTGACACCTAAAGCTCAGCGTTGGAGGTGTGCAGCTCTGAAAGTCAGCATTGCACATTCAACAACTGTTAAAGAAACTGAAAAAAATGATCCGGCATCAAATAGAAATAGGAACGAAACCAATCTGGTAGAACTAAAATAAATCAGAGTACAGGGTGAAGGATGATACTGTCTGTATTTCAGAACTTCACCTGCTATATGAGTCCAAATGAAGAGAGGCTTATTTTGTCCAAAACGTAAATTTTCTGTAGCACGTAATCTAACTCAACCTGTCTGGATAGCTCATTTAAACAATCCTAACAAATGGAGCCCAGAATGGGAATGAAGGTTTGTAATTCTGTATAGGTTAATGTAATATCCAAATATATTGCAGAGTATGCTAGGCAGATAATTAAAAATTGTTGGCAAAGTCCCTTTAGGGACTGGAGAAAAAATATGGAACTATTAAACTTTTCTACCAGGGAAATCCCTGATACTATTTCAAACATTAGAGACTCCCAAGTCAATCGGCCAAGCCCTTGGCTCACTCTTAATAACTTATTTCTGTAGTGGAGCAGCTAAGCCTACCTATAGTTATGTCTAAGAGTTACCTCCAGAAAACTGCTTTCATTGCTCAGATGTGGCCTCTCTCTCTCCAACTCTGCAAGGAAAATCATTACCCTCCCCCTGACATGGGACATGACATCCAGGAGTAAAAGTCTCCCTGGCAACGTGGGACATGTCTCCCAGGGATGAGCCTGGCCCTGGCACTGTGGGATCGATAATGCCTTGCTGACCAAAAGGGGGAAAAGAAAAATAACAAAATAAGCTAGTGGAGATGCTAGTCTGGAAGCTACTCTTATGCAAGCTTTAGCTGGATATTGCTAATTGCCATGGTTTGCCAACCCCCAACCAAAACCATTCCTGTTACCCCTAAAGAACACCTAGGTCTTTACCTGAGATTATACGAAAGTTTCACGTATTAAGATTAAGAAACCTACAACCTCCAGACAGGTTCCTAGGCCAGATAAGTCCTGAAATCCAGAAGCGCCAGCCTTTCCAAAAACATCAACCAGTCCCATCGTCCTATCCCATATTGTCAACAGCCCTTTCCAACACGAAAAAATTAGAATGGGTATAGCTCAAACACCCTTAAAGACTGGGAGAAGGATCAAAGGAAAAGGAGGATTTAATAACAGAGAAGATAGGATTTTAAAGAGTATGACTGCTGAAAGATTATACTGATATCCCTTTGAGTCTCCAGTGTCTTGGAGCAACTAGAAGGAAAAACCTAAAATTGTGGAACTGTAACCAAATTTTGAAATCTGTCCTATAATTACTTGTTACAATACACTTTGAAATTAATTGCTTTTTTTGTATGTATGTTATATTTCACAATTAAAAAAAAAAAGACGGGGAAGAATTATGAAAGTCTAGAAGGATTTGTCATTCAGGAGTCTTCACCACTGTCTTTAAACTCTTGATGCATTTTTGACAAAATCGAGAAACTTCAGACTATGTGGCAAGTGTGCCTTATGCAAAAATGACGAACACACTTGTCTTAGTTTCCCTGGTCTGCTGTATAAAACATCACAAACTAGGGGGCTTCCAACAAGAGAAATTCATTGTCTCACAGCTCTGGAGGCGAGAAGTCCAAAATCGAAGGGTCAGCCTCCGCCGGGAAGCCTGCAGGGGAGGGTCCTGCTTTGCCTCTTCTAGTTTCTGGTGGTTGCCAGTAATTCTCGGTGTCCCTGGGCCCGTAGAAGCGTCACTCCAATCTCTGCCTCTGCCCTCTCCCCGGGGCCTTCTCCCCGGTGCCTTGCGTTGCTGCCCAAATTTCCTCTTCTCATGAGGACAGCCGCCATATTGGATCAGGGCCCACCTACTCCAGTTTGGCTTTATCTTAACTCATCACGTCTTCAAAGATCCTGTTTCCAAATAAGGTCACATTCACGGGACTGGTAGTTAAGGCCTGAGCATACCCTTTTGGGGACACAATTCAACCCATAATGCTGATCAAACAAGAGAAAAGCCCTTGGCCTTATGTCAGTGGACAGTGGATGCACGCACATTTGTATGTTTTAAGCTAAAATAAAATGTTTAGGTTTCAAGTATAGTATTTTCGAAATTCTCTGTCCAAACCAACACTTCAGTTACTCAATGAATGAATCACGTAGGATAAAAGGCCTTCATTAAACTCCGCATGCCGTTGTCACGACGGTATCGAATCACTCTTACCATTTTGCTATAATCCACAATTTTTTAAAAGCAGGGCGGAAGCCACAGAAAAAAACATAGACATTTTCCCCAGAGCATCCATAGGACTTAAAAATAAAGAGAAAATAATCTTTGTAGTAAAATAAACATGGATGATCAAATGTAAAATTAACATTAGTTGTTAAAAATAAAACTTGAGGCTTCCAGGCAAGGTCATGCTTGGGGTGGGCTGTGTAGGCTGGGTTACGCGTTCCCTCTCCTCTGGCCAGAGGGGTGGATGGGAGAGTCCGAGAAGCCTGGCTCCATCAGGCTCAAGGTCACCACTGGCCACCAGCCATCTCCCGACCACTCCCCGAGGTGCGCTCAGCTCAAAGCCTCTGGCCCAGGAGCACGCCCGCCCGGGAGCAGGGCAGTTCCTGCCGCCAGCAGCCTGCTCGCTGATGCAGCTCAGGAAAGGGGTGACCCGAAGTCCACTGACGTCGTGTCCTGTGGTGCCACAGCCAACTACTACAAACTGGGTGGCTTCAACCAGCAGAAATGGATTCTCTTATAGTGCTGGCAGCCAGAAGTTCAAAATCAGGCTCTAGGGGAGGACCCCTCCTGCCCTCTGGAGATGTCGGTGGCAGTCACAATCCTCGGCAACCTACGCCATGTGCAAAGCTGCAGGACTCGAGTCCCTGCCTCGGCCTTCACGTGCCCTTCTCTCCCTCTCTCTCTCTCTCTCTGTTTCTCCTCCACTCTGACCTTATCTGAATGAATTATAACTACAATTACCCTACTGCCAAATATGGTGGCATTGTAAGGTCCTGGGTGAGGGGGTGTTGGACTTGCACAGATCTTTTGGGAGGGACACAATTCAACCCATAAGAGTGGCCACGTCACCTGGCCATGGGCCTTGACTGCTGAGCTGCTCTAAGCGTCCAGCCCAGGCTCGGGGAGCTAGTCTAGCAGCCGTCCCTGCCCAGGTCCCACAGAACCACCAGGTCCCACAGAGGGAGGAAGTGACCCAGGCAAAACCTCACCTGGCAGCCCTCAACTCTGCCCCTACCCCCAAGCTCCCTCAGCCCTTAAAGGGTTAGCAAAAGCTGAAGAAGAATTAAAACCTCTGGCTTTGACACATCTGGGAGGAACAGGCTGGGAACAAAGGACAAAGCAATTCTGAAATTTCCTCATCTACAAAATGGGGTTATTGATAAATGCCCTGTGTGCCCCATAAGGGTCGCTCAGGACAGGATCAAATAAGATAAAGGCTTAATAAATCTCATCGCACTACGCAAACCTCAGTGACTTGTGAATGAAAAGCCACTTGCTACCACAACGCAGGGTCTCAAAGATTCATTCATCCAATCACAAAAATAGCAACCACTCATTGAGCGCCCGATACCTGGACAGCTTTCTCATTATGTCTAATTTCCATGGCGATCCAGTATAGGCGATACTGTTATACCAATTTTTAGATGAGAACCCGGTGGCTCAGAGAGGTTACACTGTTTGGCAAAGTCACCCATCTGCACAAGTGTCAAAGTCAAGATTTGAGAGCCCGATTGTTTAATTCTCAGGTCCTTCCCCGATGCCCACATCCAGCTTCCTTTCTATTCATTTGCAAAACCCTGCCTGGAAAGACGAAGCTTCACACTTCAGAAGCAGCACCATATACTAGCTGTGTTGCGCCAAATTTAAAAACAGGCCACACTTGGCCACTGGCTTCCAAATGACAGCAAATGGGCCTTATCATTCAAATATTTGTCACACATACCCCACCCCACCCGCCGCCCCCGGCAATGGGGAAAAAAAATACATAATCCAGGGGGCCTGCGCCTGGACTCATCCTTCAGTGGCTGAGTCATTTTAATGGAAACATTAAACAGGAGAAACATTTTAATGGAATTTTTTTGAGAGGGACTGGTAAGGGGAAAAGTTGGGGGGTTTGGGTGTTTTTCCCCTCAGAAGTAATTTCTCGTGAAGCAGTTTGAGACCAAGATCCTGGCGCTGGTAACATCAGCCCCCAGCCGGGTGAGCAGCCGAGGGGAAAACGCAGGCCCCTGCCAGCTGCAGGGGAACGCAGAGGCGGCGCTGCTGCTGCACAAGGCGGCGAACCGAGCCGGAGCCAAACCCCGGAATCCTGGTCCTGAAATGCCTCGGGCATCCCTTGGACTGACTCAGTCTCCCAAACTGAGCAGCTGCATGTGGAGAGCGGGACAGTCATGGCGATGAATCTGGACTCTCCCCCACCCCACCCCAGTGCCAAGAATAGAGGCCGCAGGACTGCAGGGGAGACGGGCCTGGAGAAACAGCCCCCGGGGGGGCTTCTGCCCACAGCCCCTCCTCGCTTGCTCAGCAAGGCAAGCCCCAGGGCTTGCCCCAGGGACGCTCATACTCAAGTCAAGCCAGACGGCTTCTCTGCAGACGAACTGTCAGCCCACCTTCCAGGACGATACTGACATGGCAGAAAAAATCTATCCCTGGGCTCCACATAACGCCCTCCGACTTCATGGTAAACCATTTTCCTTTGTTAAAATAAGATGAATCTTGAAGGCACATGGCGATGTGTTAACGTGAAATTAATGATAACTATAACAGCATTTAGTGAGCATCACCTACATACTAGATGTTCATTCTCTACTTTATCTCATTTCATGCTCATTATCTGATTCATCTCATTTAATCCTTAAAAAAGCCCTTGGAATGGGTCCTACTAGCTCCATTTCACAGCTGAGAAACCAAGGATCAGAGAAGCGAAGTAACCGACTCAACAGCACACAGCTGGGATTTGAGTCTGACTTCATCCAAGTCCAGAGTCCAAACATTTAACTGCTGCACTACATTGCGGCAAACCCCGTGCTCTGCAAACAGCTAGCACTCAGAAAGAGAACTATTTAATCATCAGCAATAAAAGAAACACGGTTAAATAACTATCTTCTGGGCCTGTTAGTAAAACATTTCTTTCGTTATTATTCAATGCTGATAAGTGTGCCATGAGACTATGATATATCATGGAGGCAAATTAGTCCAATCTTCCTGGAAAACCATTTAGCTGTAAGCACCATAAAACTCTTCAATATCTTTGACTCCATAATTCCTGAATATGGGAAAAGCCATATGTCTGAAAATATCAATTATAGGATTTTTTTTCTAAGTTGTAGGGCGGGGTCACATTTCATTATTTTTCCATGTGAATATCGTGTTATTGCAGCACCATTTGTTGAATTTTGTCTAGTTGTTCTTTGTTTGTTTGCTTGTTTTGTTGGTTTTGGGAAGTGCATGGATCAGGAATTGAACCTGGTTCTCCCATGTGACAGGTGGGAATTCTACCACTGACCTACCCTCCGACCCCAATGACAGGATTTTGAGAGTGGAGTGTGTGTATCTGGAAGCAACACACACGTCTGAGATTGGGGAATGCTTCAGAAAGTGATGCCTCAGCTTTTGTGTGCCTCTACTGTCCCTAAAAAGGGTGGCTATGTTATGAAGCAACATGGAAAAATGCTACTGAGCCGATGTTACACAAAAAGAGCAAACTATGAAAGCACATGTGTACAAATGACTGCTAAATTCAAAAGGCACGTAAAACGTCAGTGGTGAGATCCAAAGGGAAAGCAGACAACATTGTCCAAACGGGGAATTCAGCAATGTTAACATGAATCTAATTGGAAGCAACAATTAGACAAATCCAGACGGTGGAACATCGCACAGGAGACCTGACTGCAGGACTCTTTAAAAATGTCAGTGTAGTGAATGACCGGAAAGTAAAAATTTAAAACTCTGTGAACCTCTTCTAGATTAAAAGAGACTAAAAAGACTTGGCAATCAAATGCAGTAAGTAATCGTTGGTTGAGGCCTGGATCAAACAATAACAAAAATGACTAAACATATTGTTTTGAAAACTTGAAAAAAAAAATGGAGAGGAGACCCAAAGGGGCAGTGGCTGTGCTGGGACAGTAAGATAAAGATAAAAACCACTTACGTGTCCCCCAGCACGTAGCGTCTCCTTCACGGATGTCACACGTATTGCTGCATGCCTGGCACTTCATGCATGAAATTCTAGAGACTAACGGGCAGACACTGCTATTTCCATGTTATAGCTGGGGACCCTGAGGCTTGGAAGGGCGAAACGATTTGTCCAATGCCCTCCACTCCCCCCTGCACCACAGACATAAAGTGGTAAAAACAACAACAACATAAAGTGGTCAAGATGAAAACCCAGTGTGGCTGTCTCCAAAGCTGGTACTTTTTTACTTCCCCGTGGCAATCCCCAAGTCACGACCCCATGCCACATCCTCACCTGAACACAGACAACTTGCCAGGTTTCAATAACAGAGGTATGGTCTGCTACTGCTTCCCCATTGATAAGAAACGACTTCTCCAAGGTTTCACAAGCAAAGCGAAGCAAAGCAATGCTCCACCCCAGGAGGCAGCGGGACAGGGGCCCTGCCCCTGCTCAGAGCCTTGGAGCACCCTCTCCCAGCCCTTCCCCCAGCCCCCCACCCCATGTCCTCAGCTAAGTCCCGGGGCAGGCACCTGGGGGGCTTCAGCAACCCGGGGAGTTCCCAAGTCCTCCCGGCCCTGTTCCCTAAGAACTTGCAGATCGGGTCATCGAGACAGCTGCAGCTCCCAGAGGATAGGAGGACACAGCAGCAAGCTGGAGCCCTGACCTCCACTTCTCCTGTGGCTACTTGGCAGAGAGAATTGTAAAATGTGAGGGGCTGTGTGGCCTCAGGAGGGGGGAGCCCTGGGCTGGAGGCAGGGTGAGGGGAGCCCTGAGCAGAGAAGGGCTGGGGAGAGGCAGGGAGCCTGAAGAGACAGAGGGAGAAGTCAGGAAGGGAGAAAGTGCAAGGGACAGGGGCCCCAGCAGTTCTCAACATCCAAAAACTTACCCTGCAGGCAGCCCCTTCAGGGGTCCAGACCACAATGATGGGAGCGGGGAGGGGGCTGCAGTTAGTGGCACTGACTGCTAAGGCAGCTGCTGGTCCATGAAGTGGGGGGAAAGGGAAGCAGGAGGGAGGCCTAGGGACAGCCGGAAAGCAGCACGTTTGGTTCCCTGCAAAGATATCTGTGCTCAACGCCTCCCCCGGAAAACGCAGACAGAAACCTACTCCTGTTTATCTGCAGCGGGTTGAAGGGTGGCCCCCCCAAAAGATACGTCCATGTCCAACTCCCCAGCTCCCCAAGAGAAGTGGGACCTTATTTGGAGAAGGAGTCTTTGTAGATGTAATTAACTGAAGGGTCTCGAGATGAGCTCATCCAGGGCTATCCTGGTGGCCCCTAAATCCAACAACAGGCATCCTTATAAGGAGAAGAGGGGATGGCATGGACCCAGAGAAGGCTACATAGGGATGGAGGCAGGAGTTGGAGGGACACGGCCACAAGCCAAGGAGCACCGGCAGCCACCAGAGGCTGGAGGAGGCGAGGAAGGATTCTTTTCTAGAACCTTCAGAGGGAGCAATTTCAGCCGGCACCTCGATTTTACACTTCTGGCCTCCAGAACTGAAAGCAAAGACTTTTCTGTTTTTTGAGCCTCCAGTTTGTGGTGATTTGTCACCACAGCCCTAGGAAACAAATACACCATCCCTCCAGGACAAAAAATACCAACTCATGGCTCGCCCTGGTGTGGCTTCCCCCACCCCCCCGTGTCCCCAGCGGCCACTCTCCTAGCATTTTCTCTAACGGAGAGCAATTTCCCCCAGTGTGAGTGGCCAGCAGTGATATGAACTTTAGAATCTTCCACACCCATGATGCCCGCCTCTCTCCCTCTGCTCAGAAAACAGGCAGCCCTGGGAAGCCCCATTTCCAGAGGCAGCCCTAACTCCTCACTGGGGGTGCTGAGGCCACCCCCACTGGGGAGGGAGGGGCTTCTCCCCATTGGGGAGGGAGACGGGAGGAGAACTGTCACAGCAGTGTCCACACCAGGCAGGGGAGAGCGGGTCCATTTTAGGGGAACGCACAGAGAGCAAAGAAAGGGGAGATGAGGAGGGAGGTTCCCGAGTTATTTTTTTGTTTATTTTTTTTTTCCATGTTGAAACTGGCAGCGTTCCTGATATGATTGTGGGGGATTTCCACCACACAAATTAAAGAAAATTCAGTTTTGACGTTCACTGCAAGGACAGAGGTGGGGTTTTGCAACCGTTGCTATTTATGAAACACTGTCATTGGCACAAAGATGATAACCTGGCATCCTTGGACTGGTTGTCAATTGTCACACACCCCCACCCCTGCCCACCCCACCTGCCCACCCCATGTGGCACTGCCCTTTGATGTCCCAGGACCAGCTTCCTTCAGGGCCTTCCCTCTAACAGCTTTGCTGGAAACATGCTAGTCCCTTGCGGAGTGGTCAAAGCACCCCTCCTGGCCAAAGAGAGCTCTTCTAAGGCCTCATGTTAAAGAAACATTTGGTGGGCCCCAAACTCCACGATCAGACCCACAGAAGCAGCTGTCCCCAGAGAGGACCAGGGAACTGCTCTCTAAACAAAAATGGTTTTGCAAAACAAGCCAGCCAAAGGGGAATTGCTTCATACATTGCACATTCACTTCTCCCTTTAACTTTGCAATGAAGAAAAACAAGGCAAAGCAGGAAGCGACCCCTTCTACCCCACGATCAGCCGCCCCCCACCTCCCTAAATGTGTGGTGCTGGGAGCAAAGGCTCCTGCTGGGTCCAGAGGCCCAAGGCACACAGGTGGCACAGGCTGGTCTCTAACTGCGGCTCCTCTATCTCCAGTAAGCCCGGTGGGGGCTGGTTCCCTCTCCATGGGCCTGCCTGGTTCTCAGCCCAGCCCCTAGCCTGGAGTGGGAGCTCAATACCTGCTAAGCACAGGAAAGCAAGAGAAAAGGATGGAGCCCCCAGCAAAATAATGCACTGAGAGACGCAGCTTGTCCCGCTGGAAGGAGAGATCAAGTGGCCAGGAGTGCCTCTGGGGCACCTGCCCTAATTCCCAAAATATCTATGCTCCCAGCAGGGCGGGCCTCTGTTTCTAAACTTGGCAGGGGAGGTGCAAGGGGCGGGGCTCAGAAGGAGGAAAGCCTCAGTGTCTCTGAGGATTTTAGGAACATTGCCTCCCAGGGTGCGCCTGCCATCACTTCCACCGAGGGGGTTTGAGAAAGCCCCCAAAGAGAGTCAGCCCCCTGCGCTAGGTGGTCTTCCATGAGCCTGGAGGGGGACAACATGATAACAAGAAATCAATGACCGCAGGCTGCGGAAACGCTAAGGGGTTGACCATTTCTGCTGTAGAGAAAGCAGAAGAGAAAGCGCTATTTCTGGCTCCTGGTGTTAGGTCCCAGCCCCATAAATTAGACGAATCTGGGACCCACTTAGCACGGCAGTCAAGCCCTTCCACCGCAGAGACCCCGGTGTTGGCGGCAAGTGTCTGCGCAATTCGGAGAGTAAGCAGGTAAGCCAGACGCTGAGGAGATGAAAGGACACCGGCCACCGTCTCCCCAGACGCGCCGAGAGGACCATTAGAAGAGTTCTCCTTACCTGCCAGCAACCGCACCTGGAGCATAAACGCTTTGGCATCTTAAATTACTCAATCTCGCTGTGTCTTAATTTCCCGAAAGCCTACGTTGTTTAACTGACACCACATGTAAAGACGATCGTTATTTGGGGGACAAATGTCCCCAGGGTACCATTCAACTGCCCAGAACACCACGGCCGGTCCGCACTCCAGCGCCGCCAGCTCCCTGGGAAGGGAGCAGCGGGAATCGCCCCGGGTGTCCCAGTCCCTCGGCCGCCGTGGACCTTCCCCTCGGAGCATCCTGAAGGAGGAAGGATTTCCCCCCTCATCCGGGAAAACACGGCCGCTCCGCAGACACGCGCGACTGTGCACAGCATTGCAGGGGCCGCGCGCCCCGGCCAAGAAGCGAGACGTGCCCCGGGAAAGCAGCGCTGCAGCCGCACACGGGGACCCACGGGTGTCGCGGAGGGCCCAGCCCGTGGGCCGCCAGTTCCTCACTAGGGGTCCCCCCACCCCCGACCGGGGAATCCCATCTCCACCGCCCTCCCCTCCCAGCAGAGCTTTCCTGCCTCCCTGGACCCCATCTCCGCGCGCCGGCGAGCGCAGTGCCCCCGACCAGGATCTCCATCGAGGGCCCTCCCTGGCCCCCTCTCCGCGATTCCAAAGGAGGAGCGGAGAAGGAAGCCTAAATAAAACAGGCAATTCGACCATAAAAAAAAAAAAAAAAAAAAAAGAGCAGCAGCAGCAGCAGCTCCATTCAGGCTGATTTACGGGTAAGAGTTAAAAAAAAAGAGAGTCCGGAAATGCAAAGCTGGAGGCGGTTTTGCCGCCGTAACCCGGGTGCAGCCGCAGACCCGGGGACTGATCTCGCCCGCGCGGCTGCAGTAAACACGCGGAGAGCGGCGCCACAGCCCCGAGGGCGGCCCGGGCGGGGCCCGAGGGAGGGATCGGGGGCTGCAGGTCCACGGACAGGGAGGGAGCGCCCCGGAAACCCGGCCCCGACCCCTCTCCAGGCCGGGCCCTGCGGCGCGTCCGGGGTACGCCCCTCAGCCTGGCTCGCCAGGGCTCCGGAGGGCCTCAGGGCCAGGGCTCCGGGAAGCTGGGCGCTCGCCCCTCCCCGGCCTGGGGAACGCAGCCGGGACCCAGTCGCCGGACCCGAGCGCCCGGGGTCCGGCTGGTCCCGGCTCGGGGAGGGCGCGCAAGCCCCGGGCGCACGCGGCTGTGCGCACCGGTCTCCCCCGGCGTCGGGGCGGGTGCACGGGAGGACGCCCCACGGCCAGCGCGCAGCCCCGACCCCGGAACCCGGACAGGGAGCCCCCTCGTCCCTCTCGCCAGGACACGCAAGATGAGGCGCAGGGGAGCTGTGCTCGCTCCCCTCTCCGGGCCTCGGAGGGTGCATAGGAGTCGGCGCGGGCCCGCCAGCGCAGCTCGGGTCACGGTCCCAGAGGCCCAGCTCTGGACGCGCCCCTCACCTGGCTCTCCGGCCGCGGGAGGACGCGCAGGCCCAGGGCGCACGCGGCTGTGCACGCCGCTCTCCCGCGCCCGGGGACACACCCGCCGGCCCCGGGCCCCGCGCGCAATTCTGGCCCCTCGAGATCCCCCGAAGTCCCCGGCTGCGGCTCCCTCTTCCACCTCTCCAGACCCAGCCAGAGGCGAGCTCTTACCGGTGCGGGCGCGGCTGGTGGGGCCTGGGGCTGCTGGGCCCGGAGGCAGCTCGCAGCGAGGGCGCTGGGCGCGAGTGAGCCTCGAGAGACGGAGGCGGGGCGGGGTGGGGGCGCCCCGCCTGCTGACAGCCCGCACACTCCACTTCCCACTTTGTTTCCTTTTTACTCGCAACAGGAAAAACAACAGCTCCCCCCACCGCTCCGCCCCGGGTCTGGGGCTGGAGGGGCATCCACCCAGGTGCCTCTGGAAGCTGCACCTTGCCCTGCTTGAAAACAAATTTGCTTTTATACAAAAGAAGACAACCAAAAAAAGGTCCGAGGAGTCCATAACCCCCTGCCCACCCACCCCCATCCTTCCTTGGGGGTGCCTTACTTTTGCACACACTAAAGGTGAGGCATGGGGGGCTGGAGGCTGGAGAAGCATATCTGCAGCTCCAGGAACCCAAGAGAGGACCCCAAGCAGTAGTGCCAGGGTAGTGGGCCTGAGGGAGGTAGACTGTGGCCCAGGGAGACCCAGAACCCTGTGTGTAAAGCCCCACAATGCTCTGGGCAGAAAGCTGAGAACTCCAGGCTTCACGGACCTCGAGCATGGGGGTGAGGGGACTGGCCAGCAGAGAGCACAATAGCTGCGAATCCTTCTTGGATAAGGGAGGAATAAGCAAGTCCATTGTGGAGCCAAGTAACTGCTTAATCCAATTGCCCCCCACCCCCACCCCCAATTTGGTCTGGGAGGTAAAGCATATTATTGTCCCCTTGGACAGTTGGGGGAAACTGAGGGCTTTGAGAGGGGCTGCTTCTGTCCAAGAGATGGGCTGCCTCCCAGGTCCGCTTCAGAAGCTGCAGTAGGGGAAGCGGTAGAGTCTGTTTCATCTCTAGCCAGGAAAGGGCAGAGGGTTTGGACA
The DNA here is from genome assembly GCF_023851605.1 of Tamandua tetradactyla. Lineage (NCBI taxonomy): Eukaryota > Metazoa > Chordata > Mammalia > Pilosa > Myrmecophagidae > Tamandua > Tamandua tetradactyla. The sequence goes on from NC_135328.1 coordinate 215,790,305, forward strand.
AGACTTAGTGGTCTCAGTATCCTCTGACCTTGGCCGCAGGCTCTGGATTCTCAGCTGGAGCCCTGTGGAGGAGCTGGGAGCGGGGACAGCAGGGGGGGCAGGGGAAGAAATGTCTGTCCTGTCTCATCCCCTCCACGCAGGCACTCTGGCCCAGGAATGCACAAAACACTCTTCCCAACAGAACCTCTGAGGCTCGCGGCCTCACTCCTACCCCAAGCTTGGAACCCCTGGGCCTCGGCAGAGCTCTCCAGCCCATTCCAGGGAGACCTTGTCAAAAGCCAGCCGAGAAACTAGTGGCAGGCCAAGGAGCCCTGCCCGCGGTTCCCTAATACCTGTCCCAGACCTGCTTTCACTGGGTTGCCATTTAATCACGGCTCCCTCGTTTTCAGAGTTCCTTGTAAGAGGCGCATGAAGAATGCTTTTGCGTCTTCCAGAAATTCTTCATTGAATATATATCTGTCAACACTGTGCTTTTTAATATGCAAGACCCCTCCAGGGGAATGGAGGCATGCTCACGTGCTCTGTGCTGCCCGGGAAATCTCACCATCTCCACTTTATGAATGAGAAGCCTGAAGCTCAGAAACAGGAAGCTCGAGTCATTTTCTCAGTCTTCTTCCAGATCCTTCCTCATTTATCATGACTGCTTGTGCCCCAGTCCCAAGAAGTTTCTCTTTCCTGAAAACCTGCTATGCTTCCTTTTGTGAAACTATAACCAGAGGGCTGACCGTGGGCCCCTCTTGCTTGGGGTGCCAGGAGGCTCAAACTAAATTTAACGTTCAAATACAGTCATCAGCGTCCCTCCAGTTCCTGGTAGAACTTGCCTTCCGCCTTCCTCTCTATGGTTTCTGGTCTCTTCGCTTTATTTTTAACTGTTGTCTGTGTGATTTTTGGAGGAAGCCACCTCAAGTTCCCTTTGAATTGTAAATAAAATGTTACCAGGTATGGCAGCGACTTTACAGCAACCGTGGGAGAAAATTGGCACCTTAACTGTAAGAAAGTCGATACTTATTAGTCACGTGAGCCCAGGGCTCACAACTCCTTTTTTGGAAATTAGTCCTGGTTGGGAAATACATTGGCCCCAATTCATGGACAGAAAGGAGGTGTCGGTTATTGAAGAGTGGGGCCGGTCAGTGGAGAATAGGCTGGATTGCACAGAGGCAGATGAGGCGCAGACTCACTCAGTGGGCCAGGCACCGGCTTCCAGGTTCTATTTCCTTCTGTCCGTGCCACCACCTCCTGCCAGAATGTCCCCCCTCCAAAAGTCAGCCAACATCTGCAGCTTCTCACGGATGCAGAAAGCATCTTTGCACAGTTCCACCTCGAGCGGCTTCGCCACCGACACCCACACATGCCCACAAGCAAGGGTTATCTTGGGGCAGCGAGAGCCAAGCCCGGAACACTAGAGTGGAAAGGGTGCAAGGGGGAGGAGCCCACTTCCCCAGCCCCTCCACAAAGTGCCTTAGATATCTATCTTCAGGGTTTGTCCTGGCAGGAAGCCCATTTTGCTAGGGGGTCTTTCCCTTCTGGGCAGCATAGATGTAACTCAGCTCAAGCCTTTGTCCTTTTGCCTTGATCAGGAAAAGTACTCTAAGCTTGGCGGTCAAGTGCATCCTCCTTGAATCAAACTGCTGTGTGACCACAAGCAAGTGACTTGACCTCTCTGTGCCTCTGTTTCTTCATCTGCAAAAGGAGGAATGCTAATGAAAGTTCTGGTTTTAGAATTGTTGTTAGTATTTAATGAATTAATACATGTACAATGTTTACAATAGTCCCTGATGTAGTGCAAATCCCCCAAAATGTAAGTTAATATTCTAGAACAGGGTTGTTTTGGTTTCCCATTGTTAAGACAAATTCCATACAATGGGTTGGCTTAACAATAGTAATTTATTGGCTTATGGTTTCAGAGGCTAGAAGGCTTGCTTCCTCCCGAGGTTGGTGTCTTCTGGCTGGGCAACAACCTTTGGGGTTCCTTGGCTTTTCCATCACATGACAACGCACAATGGTAGATTCTTCTTTCTCTTCCAGATTCCGCTGACTTCCTGCTTCTGGCTGCTCCCTGTGGCTTCTCTTGCCCTGTCCAATTTCCTTATAAGGGCTTTAGTCTTCTAAGGATTTCACCCCCATCAACTGGACAAATCTTTAAGGAATAACATCTTCAGAAGCCCTATTTACATATGGGTTCCCACCCACAGGACCAGCGGTTGGGACCTGAGCGTGCCTTTTGTGGGGGACCGATTCAGTCCCCAACAGGGTCTGTGTGCTTTGCAGGTCTGCATGCTTGTGCCCTAGATCAGTGTTTTTCAACAGCAGGTCACATTAGTTGGCTGGACCAATTCAATGGGTCAAGTTTTAAAAACTAGAACAGAATAGAAAATATCAGCTTGTTTTCCACGTGGTAAGGATGGGCATAATTCCCGAGAATTTTGTTCCAGTTGTAGATGTGGGGGAATGAGTGCTTTTGGGTCAAGATGCAAAATGCATTTCTCACTGTGGGTCCCAGTCACAATGACTGGAAAGCCACTGCCCCGGACGATGCGATGGTGGCAGGTGAGCACCCTAGGCCGAGGCCTGGGGCTGGAGAGAAAGCGGGCCTGGATTCGAATGTTGACAAGTCTGACAGCTAAGAACTGGGGCTCAGGGGAGAGCTGAGAGGGCCCCAGGTGGAAGGACCTGAAAAAAAGGATCCAGGGGTCCCAGACCTTGCAGCCCCCTCCCCAGGCTGTGCCTGTTGCCTGGGGAGTGACTCATAGGTGTCAGGTTTGGGATTAGGACGGAGAGGGGATGGTGTCCCTGGGCTTGATCCCAGATCAGAGCTGAATTGAAGGGGCCAAAAAGACCCAGATGGACTGTGGGACAGCTCAGAGGTGGCTGCCTGGGGACAGGCTGAACTGATGATGATTGAAAGACAGGGCCCAGGTGAACAGAGGCTTCAAACGAAATCCAGTTCTCCTTTTTGCAAAACGCACTCAAATCTGGGCTACCTGAGTCCAAATCCCAGCCCTACCACCTCCCGGCTCAGCAAGCTTGGGGAAGCCCCTTGAGCCCCGGTTTCCTGCTCTGGCCCATGAGGATGCTGTCAGCACCCCCTGGCCCAGGCTGTGGGTGGATGGGTCAGATGAGTGCACAGGCCTGCTCCTGGTGCCAAGTAAGGGCTTAAGAAATAACCTTTGGCTTTTTAATTTTTTATACATGGGCGGGCTCCGGGAATTGAACCCGGGTCTCTGGCGTGCCAGATGAGAATTCTGCCACTGAGCCACCATTGCACAGCCCAAGCCATTGGCTTTTAAAAATTCCTCTACTGCTTTTCCTAGTCCAGGGCATGGGGGAATGGTGGAAGCGGGTGGGGGTCGGGGTGGGGAGCAGCGGGGTTTGGGGTCAGGAGGTGGATCCCACTTCACCCCAGTCATACACTGGAGGTGACCCAGGCTTGGCAACACTGATTCATTCAGCAAGTATGTATTGTGCGTGGTGCTGGGCCAGTTACAGTTCTTGGCTCTGGGGATGCTGCACTGTATGAGCTGAGCCCCACCCCTACCCCCTCAGAAGGTTATACCGTACTGGGGAAGAGAAACTATGAACAATGTAAATAAGATACAATGTCATAAAGCAGTAAGTGCTGCAAAGAAATAGAAGGCAGGGTGGGAGGGGCAAGACTGGGAGAGGTGACGGAGTCAGGGGAGGCCTCTCGGAGGTCAGGGCATTTGAGCATAGACCTAAAGGAGGTGAGGTAGAAGCCTCAGAAGCAGTTATCTGAAGAGTATTGCAGGCAGAGGGAACAGCCCGTGCAAAACCCCTGAACATGTTGGAGGACCAGCCAGGAGGGGAGGGTGGGGTAGGGACAGCCAGGAGGAAAAGCTGAGGAGGTGTTTCACTATGCCAGAGATGCTCTGACAAACACCACACAGTAGGTCAGCTTAACAACAAGAATTCGTTGTCTCCAGGTTTTGGAGGCTGGAAATCCAGAGTCAAAGCTTTCTCCCTGACATCTGCAGCATGCTGGTGCTGACCTGTGGTTCCTTAGCTCGCATCTCTGCCTCCGTCACATGGCGAGCTGTCTCTGTGGTCTCTCCTTGTGGCTTTCCCTGACTTGGTTTCTCTTTATAAGGTCTTCAGAAATATGGCTTAGAGCCCATCCTGATTTAGACTGGCCACATCTAAATAGGGTGTCAGGAGATCCTATTCACAAATGAGTCCGAACCCAAACTGGTAAGATCTCTTCAAAAGGCCCTATTTACAAATGAGCTCACATTCCAGGAATGCAGGTTAGGATGAAGAACTTGTCTTTTCTTGGGGTACATGATTCAACCCCTTCCCCCCCACCAACAGGGGTCAGCTGAGGATGTGAGATTTGACCAAAAGAGTCATGAGAAGTAGAGGGAAGGCTCTGAGCTGGGCTGGGGAATGGCAGCTGGAATTTATTTACATGTTTAAAAAGTCTAAAATAGGGACACCCAAACCATGTAGGCTACCATAAAAGAATAAAAGGGGCTAGCATAATTTGGAAAATGTACTAATCCAAGCAATTGAAGGAACGTGAATGATACATAGGTTTTTCTTAAACTTTTTCTGAAGAATGAGTGATGCAAAGAATTGGGAGACAAGTCATCAGAGTCATTAGAAGAATGGGTTGGAATTAGATCTGGTTTTGAAATTTGCCTTTGCCACTATTTACCCTGTGAATTTTGAAAAGTTATTTAATCAGAACCCAAGATTCTCATGCATAAAATGGGGATAACAGAACTTACTGCATCCATTGAGAAAATTAATTAAGATAATAAATGTAAATGGTTTGGCAGTGCCTGGCACCTAAAGCACTATAAATAAGAGCTGCTAAAACTGGGAAAAAAGTTGTCTAGAATAGTCACACATCTATTTTCTTGTTCCATCAGTAGAAAGGACCTGCAAGCATCAACACCCAGTAGCAGCAAGCGCACCGAGCACCCAGATTGTGGTTTCTATCACCATTCTCCTCAACTAAAGGAACCAGAACTCCTGGGAGAAACAGCTGATCCAGGACTGGGACAGAAAACATCCAAGATGAGCCTGGAGCATCCTGTAGTGCTACAAAGTTACGAGGTTCTTAGAAAAGAACAAGACACACACACACAATGATGGGGATATATCAAAGGGACACGGTCAACTGAAAAACCTCCCCATGGGCAAAGCTGCAATACTTTGAGCAACAAAAATAAAGTAGCATTGGATTATGACCCAAAGAACAAAATAAATACGAGTCCACACTGATACAATCAAATGAATGAATGAATGAATGAATAAATAAATGGGAAAAGACAAATCTCCTGTGCAGAAGAATGCCAAATAATTTATGTAGATATTTTACACTCAAGAAGCAGCACATAACCCCCCAACTTGAATGTAGGCCACCTCTCCTGCCTTCCTTGCAAAGAGTGCAGCATGGAAAGGGGAAAACTTACCTTCCCAGTGGAGAGACCTGGCGAACAGGACCTCAGCCAGGTGATCAAGGCCAACACTGAGAGTGATAAATCACGCTGTAGCACACGCCCTTGATACGATGCGATGAGAAGGGTACTTAGTCTCTGCGATCTTCCTCTCAACAACCCATAACCCAGTCACATCACAAGGATAACATTAAGAACCCAAATGGGGATACATTGTACCAGGAAGATGCCCAGGTTGTCAAAAACAAAGAAAGTCAGAGAAACTGTCCCATCCAAGAGAAGCCTAAGGAGACCTGATGACTAAATGTTATATGGTGTCCTGGATCCTGGGGCAGAAAAAGGACATTAGTTACAAACCAAGGACATCCAAATAAAGAATGGACTTTAATAAAAATGTATCAATATTGGTTCATTAATAGTGACAAATGTACCCTATCAATGTAAGATGTTAACAATTTGGATAAATCTGAAACTATTGCAAAATTAAAAGCTTGTTAAAGGAAAAAAAGACTAGAATACAATGGGCAGAAAACCCAGGCATTATGTTAAATAGCCTGGAATACAGGCAAATTTTTTTTTGGGTGGGGGAGGCAGAATCACAGGGGAGGGGAGGGGGATGCAGAAAGTGAGAACCCACCAACCTTCTTTTCCTCTTCTGCGCCACCGATCATGCCCTCTGCTGGGGTGTGGCATGCATGTTTGAGCCTCTTCCTCTGAGGCAGCCCTGGAGCACACCTTCCAGACTCAGGTTCCACCTCTGCAAAAATGGGGTTTGTTATTCCAACGTGGGGGAGGTTGGAAGGCTGTTTTAGTTTGCTAATGCTGCCGGAATGCAATGTATCAGAAATGGAATAGTTTTTATAAGGGGGATTTACCTAAGTTCCAAGGTCTTAAAATGTCCAAACTAAGGCATCCAGAGAAAGATACCTTGGCTCCAAAGAAAGACCGAATGGCTCTGGGATTTCTCTGTCTGCTGGACAGATACGTGGCTGGTGTCTGAGGTTCTTGCCCCAGTTCGTTGCTTTGTGCTTTTGATTCCAGTGGCTTCTTCTTGGGCAAAACTCTGGGTTCTTGGCTTGCTTAGTATCTCATGGGAAGGCACATGGTGATGACTACTGGGCTCTTCTCCTGGCTTCTGGTTTCAAATGGTTCTTGCAGATCCTGTGGGTCCTTCTGGCATTTTCCTCTGCATCTCCAAAGGTCTGTGTCTGAGCTTTCTCCAAAATGTTTCCCTTTTGAAAGGACTTCAGTAAACTAATTAAGACCCACCTTAAATGGGTGGGGTCACATTTCCATCTAATCCCACAACTGGGCATGCCATATCTCCATGGCAACAACCTAATCAAAAGGTTCCACCTTACAATATTGGATCAGGATTAAAAGAACATGGCTGCCGCCACAAAATTGGATTAGGATTAAAAGGGCATGAGCAGGATGGGCCACAGTGGCTCAGTAGGCAGAGTTCTCTCCTACCATGCCAGAGACCCAGGTTCGATTCCCAGTGCATGCCCATGTCAAATAAATAAATAAATAAATAAATAAAAGGGCATGAGTTTTCTGGAGATACATCACATTTTCAAACCAGGTCACAGGCTGAAAAGATGTTCTAGTGAAAGTGCTTTGGGGACAAGTATTGGTGCCTTTACTCCCCAGAAGGGCAGTTCCGGATGGAGCTGGGACAGGCCCCCAAGCCTCCAGGGGACAGCTCTGGGCTGGACCTTACTCCTGCCCCTCCCTCCCACCTCAGGCCACACTTAACGCCCTGCTCTAAAAGCCCCCTCCCCATCAAGAGTGGGCTCTATCTTTAAAAGCATCGAGTCTGAGGGCACTCCTTCAGGAAAACCCAAAAACCTGGGATATAAGCCAGTTACTTTTTCCAGATAGGAAAATGAGAATGAAAAAAATGTAAACTGGGAAGGGAGAAGGTTTGGGGTTAGGAAGAGAGCCATTTTCCACTTATAGAAGCCTGAATGGCAGTGCCAAAAGCTCTGTCTACATCTGAACCCCTGAGCCTGTGAATTGATGAAGGAACTGTAGATGTGATGAAGTTAAGACCTTGATATGAGGAGATTATTTTGGATTATCCAGGGGGGACCCAAATCCAACGACAAGTGTCCTTATAAGAAGGAGACAAAGGGGGAAAATGTGGCAATGGAGGTAGATATCGGAGCAATGAGCCATAAGCTGAGAAACTCCTGGGGCCACCAGAGGCTGAAAGAGGCAAGGAAGCATCCTCCCCTGAAGCCTTTGGAGGGAGGGCTGGCCCTACCTGCTTCTTGACTTTCGACTTCTGGCCTCCAGAACTGCAAGAGAATACACATTCCTTGTTTTATGTCACCACGTTTGTAGCAATTTGCTCCAGCAGCCCTAGGAAAGGAATACGCCTGTTTTGGTTTCCTAGGCTGTTCTAAGGAGATACCGTAAAATGGGTTTGGCTTGAACAGTGGAAATTTGCCATGATTAGAGTCTGAGAAAACGTCCGAATCAAGGCGATGCTTTTTTTCTGAAGACTGGTTGCTGGCACTCCTCGGCTCCTCTGTCACATGGCAAGGCACATGGTGGCATCGGCTGGTCTCTCCTTTCTCTTCCAGGTTTCGTTGATTTCAGATTCTTGCTTCTGTGGCTTCCCCACTCTCTTGGTATTCATTCCGTTTATAGAGGATTCCGGTAAAAGGATTACGAACCATCCTGAATGAGGTGGGTCATACCTTGTTCCAGTTTGCTAGCTGCCAGAATGCAACACACCAGAGACGGATTGGCTTCTGATAAAAGGGGATTTATTTTGTTAGTTCTTCAGAGGAAAGGCAGCTAACTTTCATCTGAGGTTCTTGCTTACGTGGGAAAGCACAGGGTGATCTCTGCTGGCCTTCTCTCCAGGCCTCTGTGTTCCAACAACTTTCCTCAGGGTGATTCCTTTCTGCCTCTCCAAAGGCCTGGGCTGAGCTGCAAGTGCTGAGATGAGGTATGCTGAGCTGCTTGGGCTGTGCTACGTTGAGCTCTCTCATTTAAGCACCAGCCAATTAAATCAAACATCATTCATTGCAGCAGGCACGCCTCCTAGCCGACTGCAGATGTAATCAGCAACAGATGAGGTTCATGTACCACTGGCTCATGTCCACAGCAACAAAACTAGGTGCCTTCACCTGGCCAAGTTGATGACTGAATCTAACTGCCACACACCTTAATAGCTGTAGCCTCATCAAAAGACCCAATTTACAGTGGGGTCTACACTCACCGGATTGGATTTTATTGGAGATCATGTTTTTCTGGGGTACATATAGCTTCAAACCACCACACATACCCGTTTCTTTTAAGGCATATTGTACAACCAGTTTCATGATCATTATGAAGTGAAGCCTCACGGAAAGGGTCTGTGCTACACAATTAAATGAAAAAAGGCAGAAATATCGTTGAGCGATTAGCATGTGCCCAGATGGGGTTTAACCCTTCTCTTGCATTATCCTTTCCCTCCCAGATGCACAGAAAAGTACAGATGAGCGAAACAGATCATTTGGAGGCAACTTTCCAGCTCCTGGATCCTGTACCTTTTGGAGATACCACTGTATTCTTGCCCTTCAGTTCTGTGAAAGTCCCTTACGCTCTTTTTTTAAATTTTTAATAATGCATTTATTTATTTTGAACTGTCGTTTATTATACATCACATAAAAATCATTTAACTACTTAAAGTGGACAACTCTTTGGCATTAAGTACGTTGAAAATCCTGTGTAATTTTCACCACTATGTATTTCCAGACTATTTTTATCATGCCAAAACAAAATTCACACTCATTTAGCATTAACTTCCCATTTGTATGAGAAGGACCTTATGGAGAGGACCTTTTGATTAGGTTATTTTCATGGAGACGTGGCCCACCAAATTGTGGGTGGGACCTATTGATTTGGTTTTTCCATGAAGATGGGGCCCTGCCCATTCAAGGAGGGTCTTAATTAACTTACTGCAGTCCTTTAGGAGGGGAACATTTTGGAGAAAGCTCAGACACAGACACTTGGAGATGCTGAGAGAACAAGGTGGTCTTACCAATGCTTGAATGTGTTGGAACACTCACCCCAGTGTTGGGAGAGAGCAAGATGGGAATGTACCATCTTCCATGCTTGGTAACCACTGTTCTGTTTTCTGTCTCTATGAATTTGCCCATTCTAAGTATTTTTAAAAAATCATACAATATTTGTCCTTTTATGTCTGGCTTATTTCATTCAACTTGATGTCATCTAGATTAATGCATCTTGTAGGTTTTCTTCATGTATTCTGGATATCAAACCCTTATCAGATATATAATTTCCAAATATTTTCCTCTATTCTGTAGGTTGTCTTTTCACTTTCTCGATAATGTCTTTTTATGCAAAATCTAGAAATTTTAAGTTTTGATGAATCCCATTTTATCCATTTTTTGGTTGTTGCTTTTGCTGTAGGTATGAAATCTAAAAATCCATTCCTACTACAAGGTCCTATAGACATTTCCCTATGTTTTCTTATAAGAGTTTTACAGTATTAGCTCTTATATTTAAGTCATTAATCTGTTTTGAATTAACTTTTGTATACGATGAGATATGCCCATTCTTTTGCATGTGGATTTCCAGGCGTCCCAACACTATTTGATGAAGAGATTGTTCTTTCTTCATTGAATGGACTTGGCACCCTGGTTGAAAACCAGCTGGTCACAGATGTGTGGATTTCATTCCAAACTCTTAATTCTATTCCATTGGTTTGTAAGTTTATCCTTGGACCAGTACCCATCTGTTTTAATTGCTCAGGAAGTGCAAGCCTTCCAACTTTTGTTCTTTTTCAAGATTGTTTTAGCCATTTGGGGCGCCTTGCCATTGCATATGAATCTGAGGACCAGCTTTTCCATTTCTGCACAAAAGACTGCTGGCATTTTGATTAGTATTGCATTGAATTTGTAGATTGTTCTTTCAGTTTGCTAATGCTGCCAGAATGTAATATACCAGAAATGGATTGGCTTTTATAAATGGGATTTATTAAGTTACAAGTTACAACTCTAAGGTCAGGAAAATGTCCAAATTAATGTATCAACAAGAGGATACCTTCACTCAAGAAAGGCCAGTTGAGTCTGCGGGTTCGCTGTCACATGGGAAGGTACATGGTGACACCTGCATTCCTCTCCAGGTTTCTGGTTTCAGAAAGCTCTCTCAGCATCTCCAAGCATCTGTATCACTCTGTAACCAAACATCTGTCTGCTCTCTCCCAACACTGGGGTGAGTGTTCCAACACATCCAAGCATTGGCAAGACCACCTTGTTCTCTCAGCATCTCCAAGTGTCTGTGTCTGAGCTTTCTCCAAAATGTTCCCCTCCTAAAGGACTGCAGTAAGTTAATTAGGACTCTCCTTGAATGGGCGGGGCCCCATCTTCATGGAAAACACTAATCAATAGGTCCCACCCACAATTTGGTGGGCCACGTCTCCATGAAAATAACCTAATCAAAAGGTCCTCTCCATAATAGGTCTGTACCCACAAGACTGGATTAAAAGTGCGTGGCTTGATGGGTGCATGGGTAGTTCAGTGACAGAATCCTCCCCTTTCCTGAGGAAGACTGGGGTTCGATTCCTGGACCATGCACCCCGCCCCTCCAACCCCCCCCACACAAAAAAGGAAAAGCATGGCTTACCTCAACAAGTGAATTCACTGCTCTCTCCCTACATGGACCGTGACTCCTGGGGGTGTAAATCTCTCTCTGACAATGTGGGACATGAATCCAGGGGATGAGTGGGCCCTGGCATCGTGGGATTGAGAAAGCCTTCTTGACCAAAAGGGGGAAGAGAGAAATAAGACAGAACAAAATTTCAGTGTTTGGGAGAGTTCAAACATAAATTTTAAACATAAGAATAATCTTATGCATTATATAGATTATATAGATATCCCTTTTTAGTTCATAGTGTATTGAAGTGGCTAAAGGAAATTACCTGAAACTGCCAAACTGTGTTCAGCAGCCTTGATTCTTGAGGATGATTATATAATTACATAGCTTTTACGATGTGGCCATGTGATGCACATGTTCTAAAAATGATCATGGTGATGAATACACAACCATGTGACGATATTGGGAGCTATTGATTGTATACTTTGGATGGACTGTATGAGAGTGAAGATATCGCAATAAAAATATTTAAATAAAAAAAGAGCATGACTTTCCTGTGATACATAACAATTACAAGCCAGCACAATTATTTTAAACAACACTGATATCTTAACAATATGGTCTTCCAATCCATGAACATGGGATAGCTTTCCATTTATTTAGGTCTTCTATAACTTTTTTCAGTAATGTTTTGTTGTTTTCAGTGTAATAGCCTTTCCCCACCTTGGTTAACTTTATTCCTAGGCATTCCTTTATACATCGGATGCCCATTAACATAGATTCAAAGTGTTATTTTATATATTTGCATGTTAAGTCATATAGGTGGGAAAAAGCAATTACAAATCTAAATTGCAATAATAAAGGATTTAATATTTACCTATGTACTTATATTTACCAATGTTCTTTATTTCTTCTAGCATCCTTTTATTCCAGCCTGAAGAACCCGCTGCAGCATTTCTTTTTTTTTTTTTTTCTGCTCCATGTTGGTTTTTTATTGAAATTTTTCAAACCTAGGATTAGGATTCTTTTTAAATATTCAAGGAACTTTATTTTTAAAAGGATAAATCAAATAAGATACAGTTTTCATTTAGCCAAATATGCAGCATTTCTTGTAGGGCAGGTCTTCTGGCAATGAAATTTTTCAGCTTTTGTTTATATGTAAATGTCATAATTTCACCTTCATTTTTTTTTCTTTCACTTGTTGGTGTTTGTCTATTAGATCTTTGATATAAAGTGTATCCCAATCATCTTTCCTTTTCAAAAATTTTTATTCTAGCAACATATATACCCACTTAAAATTTCCCCTTTAACAACATTCAGATGCTATAATTCAGTGCCATTCTGCTCACCACGTGCTACCATCACCACCAATCATTGCCAAAGCTGTTTCATCACCCCAAACAGAAACTAATATCAGCAATTAATATTAACTCCCCATTCCCTAATTCTCTACTTCCACCTTGACCCCCAGTAACTTGTGGTATAGTTTGACCCAAAAAAGGGCAAACCCCCCACAAAACCCAAAAAAGACAGACAAGCCTCGAAATGGGAAAATGCAATGTATTAATTGCCAAGGGAATGTGATGTGAAAAATTCATCAGAATATGTAAAGAATCAAATCCATCACAAAATGGGCAAAAACACCTGAACAGGCAGACATCTCACAGGTGGGCCCCATCAGCCGGTGAGAAATGCGCCAACCTGCCATCCTCCGGGAAATGAACATCAAACCACAACGAAGCCCCGGACCGGCAGATCACCAAAACAATCTCACAATCCTGAATGTCGGCGGGGACGCTGGCCAGCAGAAGCGCTGGGGTGGCAAACACGTCCCTGCCCCTTTCAGAGCTCTCAGTGGCACCTGCTCCGCCAGCGGTTCCGACCGGGCCCTCGGAGACGACACGTGGTCGCGCGCCAGGCAGACGGCGGGTCCGGGCCGCTCACAGCAGCGGGACGAGAAGCAAGCGCGGGGGTGGGGGGTAGAAATGGTGCCAGGTCCAGACTGTGCAGGAGGGGCCGTCGGCGAAGCCCCACCAGCCACAGCGCCGGCGCGGGTGCAGCGAGCCGGGCCTGTCGCCCTTGGACCCTGGGGCTCCCTGGGGCTCCCTGCGGCCCTGCAGGACCTTGCAGGCACAGACGCCCACTACGAATTCAGTGATGTCTTCTGCAGAGTCTGCTCCCTCCACAAAGGCAGAAGCCGCTTGGCACGCAAACGTCATGGGGAGTGGGGAGGACCCCCCCCCAAAGGATCTTGGGGTGCGAGGAGCTCTGTGAGGTCCGCGAACAATGCAGAGTCTGGCAACAAGCCCGAGGCACAGGGGTCCTGAGCCCAGGCCGGGCCTGGCGCAGGCAGAGCGCTCTGCTGGGTGCCCTGTCCATAGGTCCCCCAGGCTGGGCCCCGGCTGCAGACACTGGGTGCTTTGCTGCTGCGAAGATTCCCTAGGGGTTGAGCGGAGGGGAACATTGCAAACACCTGCCCCCGACCCTGGGAATTCGTGACCCGCGGCATGCATCCCAGCTGCCCAGGTGGTCGTTGCCGCTGCTGCTCCTGTCTCATCTGTTGAGAGCATTTGGCCTGGTGGTTCTTGAACCACACCTGTACTTGGGGCTCATTTAGGCCAAGTCTGGCCACCAGGGCCCTGCGCTCCTCTGAGGCTGGGTACCTGCAGTCGGCGAAATGGCTCTGCGGTTCCTGCTGCTGCTAGTTGCTGCAGGTGATGTTCCTGCAGCGGCCTCAGCAGGTGGCTGAGGATGCTGATGAGATGCTGAAGCTCTTGCATCCTCCCTCCAGTTCCCTGAACATGAGCTCTCCTTCATTATTATTATTTTCTTTTAACGTGCAGGCTCCAGGAATCGAACCCGGGTTCCCGGCATTGCAGGTGAGTATTCTACCACTGACCTACCATTGCACAGCTCTCCTTCATTTTTGAAAGATAATTTTGCCAGATAAAATTCTTAGTTGACTTTTTTTTTCTACACCTGATCTTAGCCAAAAGGCTGAGAAGCGATGACTCTTTTTGTCTTTAAGGACTTTAAATATGCCTTCTGTTTTGGTTTGCTAATGCCACCCAAAATACAACATACCAGAAACGGAATGGGTTTTTTTTTTTTGCATGGGCAGGCTCTGGAAATTGAACCTGGGTCTCTGGCATGGCAAGCAAGAATTCTGCCACTGAGCCACTGTTGCACCACCTTGGAATGGTTTTAAGAAGGGAATTTATTAAGCCACAAGTTTATAGTTCTAAGGCCATCAAAATACCCAAAGTAAGGCATCCAGGGAAAGATACTGTGCGGGTTTGAAAGGATTTGGGTACTTTAGAAAAGTAATATTTTAATACTAATCAGTCTTGTGGGAGCAATGGTTTCTTCTAATCCCAGTTCAGCACTACAGGTTGGAAACTTGATTAGGTTATCTCCACGGAGATGTGACTCAATCAATTGTGGATATTAAACTTGATTAAATGGAGATGTGTATCCACCCATTCTATGTGAGTCTTGATTAGTTTAGTGGAATCCTATAAAAGAGGAGACATTTTGGAGAGAGTGCCCTTTTTGAGAACGAGGAGAGGGCAGCAGAACCACGACAGAATGAGGAGAGAACCACAGAGTCCGCCAGCCAGAGACCTTTGGAGATGAGGAAGGAAAATCCCACTGGGCGAGCTTCATGAAACAAGAAGCTAGAAGAGAGAGCTAGCAGACTTCGCCACGTGCCCTTCCAGCCAGAAGAGAAACCCTGAACATCATCAACCTTTTTGAACCAAGATATCTTTCCCTGGATGCCTTAGATTGGACATTTCTATAGACTTTCTTTAATTGGCCTTAAAACTGTAAACTTGCAAGTTATTAAATTTTCCTTTTTAAAAGCCATTCTGTTTCCAGCAGGCAGAATTCTTGCCTGCAATGTCAGAGACCCAGGTTTGATTCCTAGTGCCTGCCCATGCCAAAAAAAAAAAAAAAGATAGAGAAAAGTCATTCTGTTTCTGGTATATTGCATTCTAGCAGCTAGCAAACTAGAACAGATACCTTGACTCAAGAAGGGCTGATGGGTTCAGGGCTTCTCTGTCAGCTGGGAAGGCATGTGCAAGCTTGCTTTCCTGGCTTCTTCAAACAGCTTCCTGGGGCATTTTCTTTCTGCATTTCCAAAGGTCTCTCTCTCTGTGTCCACTCTGAAGCTTTTTCCAAAATGGTTCCTTTTAAAGGGCTCCAGTAAGCAGCCCCACCTTGAATGGGTAGAGACACATCTCCATGGAAACCATCTAATCAAAAGGTCCCACCCACCATTGGATGGGTCACGTCTCCATGGAAATAGCTTAATCAAAATGATCCACCCAACAATCTTAGATCAGGATTGAAGAATATGGCTTTTCTGGGGTACACAACAGTTTTAAACTGGCACACCTTCCCACTGGCTTCCATGGCTTCTGATGAGAAATCTATTATTAATTTTATTGGGGATCCCTTGTATGTAATGAATTGCTTCTATCTTGCTGCCCTGAAAAATCCCCTCTTTGTTTTTGGATTTTGGCAATTCCACTCTAATATGTCTTGGTGTAGATATCTTAGAGTCATCTTGCTTGACTCCAAGCCAGCAAGCTGCACCAGGACCCTGGGCTGCAATCCTCACTGCTGCCTGCCATGTAGTTGGGAGATGGAGGAGTGGTAGCTGCTGTAACCAGAGCATGAAACTTTGGGTTTCCTGGATGTGCATATTCATATCTTTCATCACATTGGGGAAGTTTTTGGCCATAATTTCTTTAAATACTTTTTCTGCTCCCTTCTTTCTTTCTCATGCCCTTCTGGGACTCCAGTGATGCATATGTTGGTTTGTCTGATGGTGTCACACAGGTTTCTCAAGCTCTGTTCATTTTTCTTCATTATTTTTTCTTTCTGCTCCTCACACTAGATAATTTCAATTGTCTTGTCTTCAAGTTCACTAATCTTTTCTTCTGCCTGTTCAAATCTGTCTAATGAGTTATTCACTTCATTTCCTTTACTTTGAAGCCCCTACATTTGTTTGATTCCCTTTTATAATTTCCATCCCTTTATTTTGATTAGACAACACTTTCCTAATTTCCTTTAGTTCTTTGCATGTGGATTCCTTTAGTTCATTGACCACATTTAAGATGGTTGATTTAAAGTCTTTGACTCATAATTCCAATGTATGAGCTCCCTCAGGGATGGTGTCTGGAAAATTCTTTCTTTGTGTGTGGATGGGCCATAGTTTCCTGTTCCTTTGTGTGTTCTACAAATTTTGTTGAGAACTAGACATTCTGAATATTATGTTGTATAACTCTGCAAATCTAGTTATTCCACTCCTCTGGGTTTGTTGTTGTTGTTGCCTGGAAACATCAATTGTGTCTTTTCCAAATTATCTTTGCTTCCAAAAGGAGAATGGAATGAGATAGGAAAAAAGTTGGTGCTGCCTCTTTAAAGTTCCTCTGCCCCTTTTACCGGAAGGAGTTGGATCAATGGCTGCCTTCAGAGCACCTGATATCCCACCAAAATGAGGTAGCTGATCTAAAGCAGTGATTAGTGATCAGAATCCCCATACCCCAGATTTTAGAGGACTAGGGCCTTACAGTCAGCCCTGGAGCCCACAAGCCACACCAGGAGTCTGGGCTGCAATGCAATGCTCACAGCTGCCTGTCATGCAGTTGGGAGATGGAGGAATGGTAGCTGCTGTAACCAGAGCGTGAAACTCACCCATATTTATAGCAATTTACCAGCTTCTTCCTTCTGCTCATCCCTGGATGCTGCATAATTTTCCACTAGACTTCAGAGCTTCAAAGTGGTTGATTCAGACAGTCCCTGCTAGTTCAGTGGTTGTTTTGGTGAAGGGACTGATTCCTAGAGCTTCCTACTCGGCCATCTTCCCACAATCGTCTCCCTGCATTCTTATTCCTTATTTTCATTTTCCGTTTAAATTCTTTTGAGTTGTCTTCTGTTATTTGAAACCAAACAAACTCCAATTAATACAGGAAATGAAACTATATCAGAAGTAGGGTGTTAAACATTTTTCAAAGAAAGCATGCAACAAGCTGAATGAGGCAGAATGAGGGGCAATGAGGATCCCCTCATCCTTGGATGGCTCCTGGAAGTCCTTGCCATGTGGTAACAGATCAGTTAATTTTCATGACCTCATGGGGCTTAGGACATGGGTCAACCAAGGCTGAAGCTTTAGAAAACTTGGTAGCAAGAGTCCAGGCTATTAGTATGTGAATCTTCAGAAAGTGCTACAAGACAAGCTTCATTTTGACTTTGCTCAAGATGGGAAAGAAACAGAACAAATATTTAACCCTTCCTTTCTGTCACCTGTGATTACCAAGGATCAGGTAGTTGGGCATCTTGTTGCTAGTGGCAGCCACATTCTCTGTGTACCTTGTCTCTAAACCCATGGGCAACTGACAAGGAATTCTATGGGCTTAGCAGCTGGAATGGGGTGTCTGGGGAGAGTCATGGGGTGAGGGGCCTTGTACCCCTGGTCTCTTTAAAGTATCCCCTTTACTCTAGATGAATGTGGTGGTGTTTCCCACTTGAGTGTCATGAGGCCCAGCAGGGACAACATTCAAGAGAAATTAGAGAAGTGACCTTCCTCTTACCCCAAGCTAGACTATGAGTTCCTCTTCTCACTCTTAGCTGAAAGAAGACTGTAACCCCTGTACTTGCTTCTGAAAAACCCAAGCCCTGAGGCACGCCCCGTCCAAGGCTGAATGTTTAAATGGATGTGATTGTGTGGCATTGTTTATTGGTTATTGGTAAATGGCATGACCCAAAATAAAACTGGCAGGCAACTAATTATGGTTCTATGGGAGTTGAAACTGTAGGAATCCCTCAAGCCTGGCAAAGAGGTATGGGTGATTTCTCATTCTCTTGAACTGGTACCAGGACCAACAGGAAGCAGAGTGCTAGTCCAGCTGCATTCTCCTCCTAGAAAAAGTTTTCCCAGGTCCCTCTCAAAGGCAGACCTGAAAGACTCTAGACAAGGGATCCCCTTCTAGTGGGAAGATTCTAGGGCAGTCATATTTGTCAAGGAACTTAACTAGGAAAGCAGACCCCATGCAATGAGTTGTCCCTAAAGTTTACTTTACTCAGAAGTCCATGGTATGTGCTTTACTCTTAGAAGGTCATGGTATGTATGCTAGATGTTTTTTTCTTTTTGGCTCTATAGATCAAGCATAGTAGGAGATGTTGGATTGATCACTTAGTCCATCAGTTGAGAAGGATTCTGGGGAGCCACCAGAAAAGGTCAAGCAGAAATAAAGGGATTAGATTTCAGCTGCAGATGGCAGGTGCTGAACTGCAGCCCCTGGGAGTGAGAGTGCTGCCTGACTTGGGCTGCCTCTCATTTGACTTCACAGTATGGCAGGATGGGCCAGGCAAAGAAGCAGGAGTGGGGATATCTGGGAATAGCCACAGGAATCAAGCAAAGTTAGCCCCCAAATAGAATGAACTGGAATGGGCAGGATGGGATTCGAGGCTACTTGTCTGCCTGGTCCCCTTTTGGTGACCCACCCTCACATGGCCATGAAGACAGGTGCTTAGCAGGCAAACTTGGCCACTAGCCCTAGCTGATAGGAGCAGGAAGGAGGCCGTGACGCAAGCCAGACCAAGAATATGGACTTGTGACTTGTTATTTCTGGTGAATCGACCCATGGCATAGCAGCTTGGCAGCTGCTGTACAGGTGGGCGAAGGGGAGCAGGTAAGCAGTGGTGGGAGAGTGTGTCCAGAGGCTGCCTGTCTCCAGTCCTGCATGATTGGGCTGCATTTCTGGGTTACGTGAGATACCGTATAAATTCCCTTTCTTGCTTGGGCTAACATGGGCTGTTTTTTGATACTCAGAATCTCTCTTGTGCTAGGACAGGGATGCTGAGCTGGAGTTTGGGGTGAGACTGCAGCTATAAGAACAAGATGGGGGTCTGGCCCTGGATGACCAACCCTGCCAACCTCCCAGGGTTACCGCCCACCCCTTCCCCACCCTGCTCTTCATGTGGCACCACAAGCACTGACCACAGCTCCAGACACCCTAGGCTCTCTGACTCAGGGCCTTTGCACATGCTGTTCCTTTTGCCTGGACTGCCCTTCCCCCAACCTTCCTTCTACAGTCCTTCCCTGCCCCCCTTATCTGCCAGGCTAGCTCTGCTCAGCAGCCTCAGGGCTGGTACCCACCTGGCCTTGCCTGGGGCCCTCCTCTTTACTCCCCCTGCGGCACCACCCCATCTACTTCACTGTGATGGTCTGCTCGCTCTCCTTGGGGACAGGGACTGTGCGTGGATGGGGGCTGCCCCAGAGGCCTGAATGGGCCGAATGGGATGTAGTCATGGCTTTGCCAGGGAAAGGGTCAGGGGGCTGCAGGCAAGGAAAAGAAAGGCCGAAGGTCCTGATCCAGCCACTGTGGGGACAGCTCCTTCACTTCCTCCCATCAGAAGCCTGACCTCCAGTGACCCTAGAGCCAGCCAAGGTCCCTCACCAGATGCTCTGAGGCCTGACACCGCTTCAAGGAGGCAGAGAGGCTGGACTCACCTGTCGGAAGGGTCCCTTTACCCCTCACATCCCCAGGGAGATGTGGGTTCAGGCTGGATCAGACCATCTCTAGGTGCTTCGCCAACCTGTGAAAACAAGCTGTAGGATGGGAGCCCTCTGCTTCTCCCATGGGTGGCTGCTCAGTGTCCCCCCCAGCCCCCACGTCCCCCTTCCAGCATCATTTGTCCAGTCTGAGCTGGAGTCCAAAGCTTGGCAGCCACCCAGGGGACACTCAGCTCACTCCTCCCCACTCCCCAGCCTCGCGGAGACCCCCTGGGCTCCTGTGAGCCCCAGGTTTCCTTCCCAAGCAGGCTCCTGCCTTCGCAGACCCCCAGTTCACTATGATGAAAGAGCAATGGTGCAAAATTCGTTGGGGAGAAAAACAGGAAGCGGAGCCGAGAGCAAGCCTGCAGAAGCGCTACTAAGGCGAATGTGGGGGCCCCTCCCACCCGCGGCCTTACAGGAAAGCGGTGAGGGGGCAGCCCCAGCTGGGGCTGCGGGGGCGGGGTGGGGTGAGGGGAGAGTCCAGCAAGGACCCTTTGGCTGGGAAGGGTTTTATTTTTAGATCAAACATCACAACTGTGCATCACACATCTTATTCTATCTTCCCACAACAACTCCACAAAGTAGGTATAAATTACTCCATTTTACTTATGAGCAAACAGACTCAGAGAGGTTAAGTGATTTAGCCAAGGCCACACAGCCTTTCCCACAGCTGGGTCATGGCTCCTTGATTCTTTCTCAGGCTTTGATTTCTATTTGTGGATGTTTTTGTTCTAGGCCTGTGAGCTCACGATAGGGGGTGGAGAGGGCAGGAGGGGGCAGGGCTGATTCTGGCTCCATCATCTCAGCACATCTGACCTGGTTGTAAGAAAGGGGAGAGGAAGCCAACTGCTGAGGGCCCATCCCTGAAAGTTCTGATTCCTGCAGTGTCTGAGCTGGGGAGAACTGACTGCTTCTTTGTTAGAAAAGAGGAGACTGAGGGTCAGGGTAGCCCAGTCACCAGCCAGATAGTGGCAGAGGTAGGGAACCGTCTGCTGAAATACAATGTCAAGGGTTTATGCCTTTGACTGGCAGAGAAGCCAAAGGATTTAGGGCTTCACGTGAGTTCAGAACCCTTTCTGCGGCCAGGCCTGGGATGCTGGGGAACTCTAATCCCATATCTCAGCTATTAGAGGCAAGTTAGGGGCCCTTTCAGGCAGTATTAGGGAAAGATGTGGGACTCAAGGAGGCCTGGCGGGAGGGAATGGGGTTGGGGACATAACTGAAAGTTAAGAATTAACAAATGATTATGATTACTGAATCATTATATAGATGCTTTTTTACTTTGTGCTATGTTGTAGAATAGCCAAAAGTGAATACCTGAAATTACTGAACCGCACTGAACTAGCCCCAGTCCTTGTTTATACTTGACATTGTCACTGCCTTCCCTTGTTTGAATCCATAAAATCCCTGACTCCATAGGCTTTTAGGCTGCTAAGACATCTGCTGTGCTCAGTGCTTAGCAAGAAACCTTTTCTCTCCTTGAAACTCTGGTGTCTCAGGAATTGGTCATTTGAGCTCCTGGGGCTTTTGTGGGTAACAGGGAGAGCCCCCCGCCCCCGGCTGAAGCCCGCCCCCCAGGCCGGAGTCACCCCACTCCGGGACCCAGCCCTCCCTAGGGTTGCTCATGTCCTCCAGGGTTGGAGGCAAAGGAGGGTGCGGGAGCCCCGCCCCACAGAACCTCCACCCCCCCCAGTCTTGGCCCAAATCTCAGGAGATCAAAGACCTGGGGGGAGTGGGGGGTCAGCCTGGGGGAGGTAGGGGGTCACCCTTTATTGCCCAGACCTTGCCACTTGAGGATACCCCCAACTTCCTGCCCCTCCCCGCTCCCCCACCGCACCTCGGTGCCTCAGCTCACCTCGGCTACCCATAGGGCCGTCCTGTCCACCTGCCCCTCTCCAGGCAGGTGATCTTTCCCTCCAGCGGCTCTAGCTGGACTCCGTGCTTCCCGGCCTCTCCCTCCTTGAAGCGCCACTGCCCCTTGGCCACACCACCCGCAGGGGCTCCCCTGCCTCCGTGGCAGGCTCCTTTCCAGAACTGCTGCGGGCTGCGGGGCCCGGGAGAGGGGACTGGGCTGCTCTCTGAGAGGAGGCGACCCTTCTCTCCAGGGACCTCAGCTCTGCTGGGCGGGCCAGGGGCTGCTGGGGGGCTGCTGGGGGCTGCTGGGAGCTACTGGGGGGCTGCTGGGGGCTGCTGGGGGCTGCTGGGGAGCTGCTGGGAGGGTTGCTGGGGGGCTGCTGGGGGCTGCAGAACTGGAAAGAAAAGGGACGTCCATGTCCTAAGTTCCCTTCCTCTCTGCTCACCTCCCCTCAGTCCCCTGAACCCTCAGGGAAGGTGGACACGCTACAGATCCTGGCCCCAGCCGCTCTCTGGTAAAAGGGATCATGATATTCACCCAATACCTGTAAAGGGCTCAGAACAGTGCGGGCCTTAGTGAGAGCAAGATACTCATTTATAATAATAATCTTCATAATATTAATCATAGTTGTATTATCATCTAATTTAACCCTTACTACCACTCTCTGGGGGACAGTATCACGGTCCCATTTTACAGCGGGGGAAACGGAGGCAGAGAGGGGTGAAGCCACTTGCCCACGTTTGCAGAGCCTTAAGTGGCAGAAAAGGGACTTGAACCTAAGTCTGGAGCTTGTGTTCTCAGTCCCTGAGCTTCAGGGTTTCCAGCCTACCCTGGCTTAGGATGTACACACACACACACACACACACACACACACACGCACACACACGCACACACACACACGTGTGCACTCACAGATGTGAGCACACACCGCCGTGTGCAGGAGGATAGGATGAGAGGTTGCAGCCCCCACAGAGAGGCTGAGGTGGGGTCCCTAGAGTAAGTCCCGAGGGAGGGCGCACCCGCCTCTGCGTTCCCCTCCCCACCTCTGCGCGCTCCCAGTTTCTGCGCCCCCCGTGCGGGCTCCAGGGAAACGGCGCGCCACCTGGTGGCGATGCGGAGTAAACACCGCCGCCGAGCGCGGCCGCCCATCCCCGGCCCGCTCCCGTGTCACCTGCTGCGCCTTTAGCTGTGGTTGCTGCGATTTTCTGCCAAACTGAAGACACACAGGATACGGAATTCACTTTCCTTCTCACCCTGCTTCCTCCAGGGTTGGGGGAAGGAGTGTAAATCCTCGCGTTGCTGTGTTTGGGTTGCTGGTGCTTTCAGCTCCCTTTGCTAATGGGATATCCAGGAAACATTTTTTTGCGTTCCCCAAAACTTTCTGTTCCTTTATTATTTCCTGTGCTTTGCAAGTGGCGGATTATTCCAGAGCCGTGAGGCCCTGCCTCTTACCTTGGTCCCCTGCTCCTGAGGACCCACACCTGGGCATCTGGCAGGCCCCTAGAGGCTACATGCCCCAAGCCAGACCCCGCCCCCCAGCCTGCCCTCCACCTGGGCTCCCTTCCTGCCTCAGTGAAAGTTGTCCCTCTCTCCCCGTCCCCAAAGCAGAACTCAAATCTGTTTCACTTCCCTCCCCCAGGGCCGCAGGTGTCGCAGCGCCTCCCCACATCGAGGCCGGCAAGGGACAGGGGCTATGGGTCTCATTCATTCATTCAGCACGTGTTTGCCAAATGCCCCTGGCTGCCAGGTGCTGAGAGTGCGGCCACACAGAAATGAAGGACAAGCCGCCAGTGCATTCGCCACGGGGGCGTGGCCGTGGTGCCAGAGAGAAGGAAGCTGGTGGGGTGGGGGACCATCGCCGCTGCCAGGCTCCAGTTGCCCTCCTCACTCTGCTTGGGCCTCCACACCCGCTGCCTTCCTCATCTGGCTCAGGATTGAAAGCCCCCGAGGACCCCCTGCGAGGACAGCTGTCACCCCTCTCAGGCCCTAATGCTCCCCCCAGGTCGCCCAGCTGCGTGGGACCCCTCTCTACCTCACTGAGGATCCAACATTCACACCTGGCACCCAGGACAGATGCCTGCATGGCTTGGTGCCACCTGATGCCCTTTGGAATGAAGTGTCAAGGGAGGCAAGGGAAGTGGAGGAGAAAACAATCATTCAACGTGATATTTGAAAATTTTCAAACCTGCTGAAAAGTTTCAAGAGTAGTGCAGTGAACATCAAATACCCTAGAGAGGTATTTCAAACGGGAGGGACAATAAGCCTGTTTGAGAGTTGATGGGGGAAGGATCCAGGAGAAGGGAAAGTAATAAGGAAGCAGGAGAGAGGGGGCTGCTGGAGGAGTAGGGCAGGGGTCAGGTTCTGGCATATGTTGGCGTGTGGGCAGTTCAGCCATGGTGACAGATGGGACAGCAGGGGACAGAGGGGCACACAGTTAGAGGGAGACCAGTTGGCGTGCCACGTGTGGTCTGCATGGGTCTGCCCCCTCTTCTCCTCTTCTGGGCTCCCATGGGGACACTTTTCCTCTTTGGTGCCCCAGTGGGTGGGGCGGCTGACGCCCCGACATCCTGAGTCATGGAGCCAGCAGGGCTCCCCCAACCTCCAGGGTCGGCGCCTAGATGGGTGGGTTTCAGATCTGAGCACAGCCAGCGCCACCTCTGGGGACCGTCCCTTAACGGGGGTCTCTGGGGCTGATGCTGGCATGCGTGGGCATCCCTCACGGCTGCTCTGATCATCCACTCAACTTTCAGTCTGGAAACTTCCTTCTATTCCACCCGCCCTCTAGTCCCTGACAAACCATGTGTCTAAGAGGGTTTGCTGTTCTACAGGAGTTGGCCAGTTCAAGAAATAGAAGGTTCTGGGAAGTTCCAGGGTCCCGAGTGGAAATGGCCACAGCCAGCACTCATGAGAACAAGGCACAGTTCAGTCATTTAATCTCTCGGTGACTCCCCCGCGGCAATGTTCTTAGTTCCATGTCACAGGAAAGGGTTGGGGAGCAGAAGGCATCTCCAGTGAGCGGGCAAGCTGGAACCTGAAGCCAGAATGCCTGGTCTGATTTGGTCAAGGAAATAAAGGGGGTCTGAGCGCCTGGACAGCAGAGCCTGATGGGGTGGTGGCGGGACTGGCTACATAATTTGCAGGGCCCAGTGCAAAATGAAAACGTGGGGCCCCTTGTTCTAAAATTGTTAAGAATTTCAAGATGGTGCCAGCAGAGGTGTAAACCCAGTGTGCAGGGCCCTTCTGAGCATGGGGCCTCGTGGGATGGCACAGGTGGCTCGTCAGTGAAGCCGGCCCTGGATGGTGAAGACAGCCCAGCAGGGGGTGCTGGCTTAGGGCCCCCCAAGGGGAGCCCAGGCTTGGCAGTGAGTAGGCAGTGCTCATGCCCTACCCCCACGGTGCCCCCTCCCCATCCTTCCAGGCCAGGACTGCGCAGTTGCATTGTTCTGGTGGAAAAAGCTCCTGAGTTCTGAGACGGCTGGGCCAGAAAGCCCAGCAAGAGTCTGGTAACAGAGAGCTGGGGGTAGCAAGAGTCAGGTCCGTCCCTGCCTGGACGTGGGGCCATTCCCGTCCCTCCCATTCCAAACTCAAAATGCCAGCAACCCAGAGGGAGTCCTGTGTGAGGATTGGCAGTTCCCTCCCCCACTCCCTCCCCCTCTGCCCACCTCCAGGTTCTCAGTGCAGGGAGTGGACCCCACCCCAAGCCTAGGTCTGCCCACCCCCCACTCCCCACCAAAGGACTTCCTGGAGCTCATCTCCATCCAGCTGGGAAGAATGTGTTGCTCACTTGAGCTAAGTCCAGTTGCCCGGCAGCAGGTGGTTGCTTAACAAGAGTTAGGGTACCAGAGAGGAAAAGTGGGCCATCATCAGAAATGACGTAGAAGAATATTTAATGGTGAGGAAAACTGCTCTGGATATGAGTCATTAAAAAAAAAAGAAGAAGAAAAGCAGCCTTAGAAACTAACTAAATAAATAAAACCAGCATGCCCAAGGAGAATCCAAGTTTGTTAAACAAATACAGGCCTTTTGGTTAATTCATTCAGCAGTTATTTCTTGGCTGTAAGAAAGCCCGCTCAGCTCAGGAGGCCTCACCGGGCTGAAAGGAGCCGCTCTCCAGGGCTGTCAGGAGCCAGCTGCAATGCTGTGGGAAGGTGCTATGGAGAAAGTAGCACCTAAACTAAAAATGGAAGGAGTGAGAGTTAGCTGGGCAAAGGGGAAGGGGGAGACCCGGAGGCTGTGGAGAGCTCAGCTAGCTGGGAATGGGGGAACAAGTACTGAGGCAGTGGCCGGGGATGTCACTCCTGTGAACCCCGGGGATGCAAACTCTCCAAGGGCTCAGCTGCATTTGGCTCATGCACCTGGCACTCATGCAAAGGCAACAAAAATGGGCTGAGTATAATGGGGTGTCAGGCCAGGCCTAGAGAGATGTGCAGAGTGTACGGGCAGGGCTTTCCCGGCAGGGGCCCTGCATGTCTGCACAGGCTTGGAGATGGGAAAGAGCATGCCATGGGTTCCAGGAATTGAAGGAAAATCACTAGGGGGTGCAGGCCCTGGGCCCATTTCATGTGACCCCATGGAAGAAATACCATTGGCCAAAGGGAGCCCCCCACTTGGCAGGTCCTCTCCTAAGACAACCCCACAGAGGTGAGGATTAAATCTCATTGAGGCATCTGGTTGACCCGGTGCACAGAGCAGATCTGAGAGAGAATGCCCTGACAGGTAGAAACAGGGACCCAGGCCCACACGAGTCCTGGTTCAGCTTAAGGTGCACCTAAGGGGCACTTCTGGCCCCTGTTGGTCTCAGGCTTTGAGGAAGACACTCCTTGAGGAAGGGGGCCCCAAATTTGGAGACCCCCTAAGGTGGGTGGCCTGTAGTTCTCCCTTGTCTTTGCCTGGGCCTAAGGGGGGTACTGGGCTAGAGGGTAAGTGGTGAGCTAGGGAGCAAGGGACAGAGGGGAGAGAGGGAGGCAGGGCTGCATTGGGCCAGACAGGGCATTGGGTTTATTCTAAGAACCAAAGGGAGCCAGAAGCAATTGTTTAAAGCACCAATTCCCCTTTGGGTCCTGTACTGGTTTGAAAGGATGTATTGTACCCTAGAAAAGCCATGTTTCAATCTTAATCCCATTTTGTAAAGCCAGCCATTTCTTCTAATTCCTATTCAGCATTGTACGTTTGGAACTGTAATTAGATCATCTCCCTGGAGATGTGACTCAATCAAGAGTGCTTGTTAAACTGGATTAGGTGGAGACGCGTCTCCACCCATTCCAGGTGGGTCTTGATTAGTTTACTGGAATCCTAAAAAAAAAGGAAACATTTCGGAGATAAGGAGAGATTCTGTGAGAGCAAAGAATGACATAGCCACGAGAAGCAGAAAGTTCACCAACCAGAGACCTTTGGAAATGAAGAAGGAAAACGCGTCCCGGGGACCTTCATGAAACAGGAAGCCAGGAGAGAAAGCTAGCAGATGACACCATGTTTGCCACGTGCCTTTCCTGAACTTCATCTGCCTTCTTGAACCAAGGTATGTTTTCCTGGATGTCTTAGACTGGACATTTCTATAGATTTGTTTTAATTGGGACATTTTCTCAGCCTTAGAACTGTAAACTAGAAATTTATTAAATTCCCCTTTGTAAAAGGCGTGCTGTTTCTGGTATATTGCATTCCAGCAGCCAGCAAACTAGAACAGGTGCCAAGTCCAAAAGAGCTATGAACAAGGTACACTGCCTCCTTCCCCAAGAGCCAGAGTCCAGCTCCTCTTTGCAGGGCAGTGCAGGGGGCCGTCAGGTCAACTCGGTGAGGTTACGGCACCCAAACACTAGTCTAGATGTGGCTGGGAAGGAATTCTGTAGACATGGTTCGCGTCTACACTCAATTGACTTTAAGTGAAGGAGAGACCTCTCCCTGAAGCGGGTGCCCACATCCAATTGGTTGGGGGCCTCAAGAGCAAAAACTGAGGTTTCCCCCAGAAGAGGGAATTCTACCTCAAGACTGTAACATGGGAATCCTGTCCGGGTTTCCAGACTGCTGGCCTGTCCTGTGGATTTCAGACTTACCAGCTCCGTTAATCACATGAGCCAATTCCTTAAAACAAATCTCTCTCCCTCTCTCTGAATCTCTCTCTCTCTCTTCCTCTCTCTCCATATGTCCCATTGCTTCTGTTTCTCTGGAGAATCCTGATGATACAGGCAGTGCCTCCAACCTTATGTCTGCCTTGTCTTGGGGCTTCTGTCTTGGGCTAGTTATGGGGTTTCCCAGGTGTTTTCTGTGCAGTCACCCATGTGGATCCCAGGTTCCTGCTTGGAGCCCTGCCCACCTCTTGCCTCCCTTGCTCCTGTGAACTAGTTGGGTGCTTCTCTTCCCTGCTTGCAGGCCCCTGAAGGCTGAGGGTCTGGGGTACCCCTCTGCAGCCCCCAGGCCTGCCCGAGCCCCCGGTGTGCTCAGTACCTGATAAATGAGGAAACACAGAAGCTGTCACCGATGAGCACCACCTCCTGCTTGGCCCCGCTGGGCCTTCACTCCATTGGGGCCAACTTGACTAAGAAACCCATGGTGGAGGCACCATTGTCCCCAACTTAGGAGACCCAGAGACCCTGAATACGTTGCCCAAACTCGCCGAGATGGAAGGAGCAGAGCAGGGGCCTGAACCCCAGTTCACGTGAACACCAAATAACACCAGGCCTCCCGCATGGGCCAATACTTTGGACCGAGGCCACAGGGCTCCCAAACCGCTTTGTCACCCCTGAACCTCACTGCAGCTGGGGAGGGTCACACAGCTCCTCTGTCCTTCACCCTAAACCCCTGGGCCCTGATGGGTTTCAGATCTGAATGTCCAGTTTTTAGAAAGCTTGCAGACCCCCATCCTCTATATTACATCAAGGCACCATGAACAGGTCTGTGGAAAAATGTATGACTTGCATGCAAAATGGGGGGAAATAAATATTTATGAATATAAATAGCTCCACATCAGTTCAGGTCTGAGATTTTGCTACGAATTTATGATGAAACTTTCTGTTTACAGAGATCTTGGGATTTCAGAGTTGAAGATAAGGGACTGTGAACCTATATTGCTCCCATTTTATAGATGACAAAACTGAGGCATAGTAAGATTAAATAAAGGGTCCAACTTCACAGTAAGTGGCTGAGCCGGAGTTTAAACTCAAGCCTGCCTGTTCTCTCAACCTCTGTTCTCTACTGTGCCTTGTACTAGTTACTATTTAACAAATTCCTGATACTCCTGGGCATTAGCTGCTGTCCTTTATTTATACCAGTCCCAGGAGGTAGAAAACAGTTTCCTTTTTTTTTTCCAGAAGGAAACTGAGTCTCAGCAAGATGAAGTCATTGATCCAAGGTGAAGGGGCCAGGAAGTGGCTGACGGAGAGTTCCACTGCTTCTGTCCACCCCAGGCCCTCACTTTCCACTGGGCAGCTGGATTTCCCCGAATGTCTCTCCCTCTTATATTCTGGATACATTTATGTGAGTTACAAAATTACAAGAGCTTGTAAAAGTGGATACTGTACAGAAGTATACAAGAAATCCCTGCTTGCTTTCAGGCTTCCCTAATCTACTTCTCAGAGATAATTATTGCTAACGGTTTGATCTGAGTCCTTCCTGGCAAGACTTGCTACATAATTTATAGGGCCCAGTGAAAAATAAAAATAGAAGGTTCATTTCCCGGTGCCTGCCCATGTAAAAAAGGAAAAAAAAATAGAAGGCTCCTTGTTTAAAAATTATTAAGGATTTAGTGTCCATCAACAAATGAATGGGTGAACAAAATGTGCTATCGACATAAGATGGAATATTAGTCAGCCCTAAGAAGGAATGAAGTTCTGAGACAAGCTACGGCATGGGTGAAGCTTGAAAACACTGTGCTGAGTGAAATAAGCCAGGTACACATATTGCATGCTTTCACTTATATGCGACACCGACCAAATTCCTAGAGACAGAAAGTACATCAGTTGTTACCAGGGACCGGGAGGAGAGGGTATGGGGAGGTAGTCTTAACGGGCGCAGAGTTAGGGTTTGGGGTGATGAAGTCATTTGGCAATGGACAGTGGTGAGGTTCACCCATCATTGTAAAGGTAATTAATGCTACCGAATTGCACACGTAAAAATGGTTAAAATGGCAAACGTTATGATATATCTATATCTATATCTTTACCTATCTATCTATATGTTACCAAAATAAATTTTTAAAAATTATTAAGAATTTCAAAATGGTAACAGCAGAACCTTAAACCAAGCCTGGGACCCTCCTAAGTGTGGGGTCCTGAGCAGACGCACACATCTGACGTCCGTGAAGCCAGCCCTGCTTTTTCTTGATTTCCTTCTTAAATACACTCTTAAATACAAGCAGGTTTTTAAACATATACAAAAAGCACCCAACAGTACATGTCATTCTGCCACTTGTTTTTTTCATTTATTAGGTCAACCAGTAACAGTATGCTCCAGGCTAAGTAAGCACGGTACATGTTTATTTCTTCTAAACCCCATGAGCTGGGCAGTGTTGCCGGTCTCATAGCTCCCATTATCCCCATTATACAGAAGAGTGAACTGAGGCACACAGGAGAGCAATGACTCATCCAAGGTCACAGTGTGAGCAATGACTCATCCAAGGTCACAGTGCGAGTGGAGGGTTGAGGAATGGAAGGTGAGTCGTGGGGCTCAGAGTTTGCTCACCTGACCTCTCCCTGGCCATGGTTCTGTGGATACAGGGACTGTGGATGACGGGCCAGTTTCCAGGTGAGCTCTCTTCTTTTTTTTAGTAGCCACAGGCCACATGACTGAATGGTATGTGCCATATTTATTGAATCAGTCCCCTGAAAATAGACATGCACATTGCTTCCAATTTCTTTTTTTTTTAATTTACTTATTTCTATTAGAGAAGTTGGAGGTAACAAAAAGATCATGCAGAACATATTGACTTACCATATACCTGCCCCCATTAAAATTTTTTTTTGTTTTTTTTTTACATTTCTTGTCTAAGCATGTTTGCAGCTTTGATTTTTTAAAAATTTTTTAATTAAAAAATATATAACAACAAATGCAAGCATTCTTAAGTTATGACCATTCCCTTATACCTATATAATCAGTAATTCACAATATCATCACATAGTTGCATATTCATCATTATGATCATTTCTTTGAATATTTGCATCAATTCAGAAAAAGAAATAAAAAGACAACAGGAAAAAATTCATATATACCATACCCCTTACCCCTCCTTTTCATTGATCACTAGCATTTCAATCTGTTTATTTTAACATTTGTTCCCCCTATTATTTATTTTTGTTGCATATGTTTTATTCGTCTGTTGATAAAGTAGATAAAAGGAGCATCAGACACGAGGTTTTCACAATTACACAGTCACACTGTGAAAGCTTTATCATTATACAATCAACTTCAAGAAACATGGCTACTGGAACACAGCTCTACATTTTTTGGGGGGGTGCATGGTCCGGGAATCAAACCCAGGTCTCCCACATGGAAGGCGGGCATTCTAAGCACTAAGCTACCCATGTGCCCCACAGCTCTATATTTTGAGGCACTTCCCTCCAGCCTCTCCATTACATCTTTTTGTGTGTGTGTGTGAAAAATAACGTATATACAAAAAAGCAATAAATTTCAAAGCACAGCACCACAATTAATTGTAGAACATATTTCAGACTTCGACATGGGTTACAATTCCAAAATTCGGGGCTTTTACTTCTAGCTCCTCTAAGACACTGGAGACTAAGAGAGTTATCAATTTAATGATTCAGCATTCATATTCATTTGTTAATCCTGTCTTCTCTGTATAACTCCACCATCACCTTTGATCTTTCCATCCCCCTCTTTAGGGGTGTTTGGGCTATGGCCATTCCAAATTTTTCATATTGGAAGGGTAGTTTTCTTATTGTGCTATTTTTGTTTGGTTTAACGCGTTGAACTGCCAGCGTAAAATAATTAGAAGCCTCTCTTCCTTTCTTTGTGCTCTGAAACAGGTGCAGGAGAATTATCTGCTTTTTGAAAGTAGATATTTTGAAGACTGTAGAGTTAGCTTCCCCACCTCTTAAATGCAGTAATCTGAGGGGAAGTAATGTTTAACGTAACGATTTAGTATAAGCACAAACAGAACAGAATGTAATTATCTAGTGAGAAATTGCTACTGAGCCTACTGAGGCGCTGGTGCTGGTGCTGAGGTATTCTGTGCACTATCTGAGGGTTTATAGGAACTTTATTCTAATGTTATACAAATATAACTGTTCAGCTCTGCAGCCTCACAGGTATACAATGTGTGCCTACCACGGCTCTGCTTTATCCCTGCTGAAAGCAGGAAGTAAGCCAGTAAAATTTTGCCTGTCTAGCCACCTTCGAGGAATGGGATAAATAGAGTGGTTTAATGCTATTAACTTGGAAGTATAAAGGTGAAAAAACTTCTAGACTTAAACTCCCCACTGAATGCAGTTCTAAAATACAGCAAAAGATTCCACTTCTCTAGGGTAAGTCTGGTATATTCAGACCCTATTGCTATTTTATTATTGAACTCCTAGGGTGTCTGAGACTCATCCTTAGGAAGATGCTTTTTCAGAACCTTAGATGTAAGAGAATGTAAGATACGCTAAAGATCTGGCTGGATGGAAACTGCCTCCTGCCCCCAGAAGTATGCTTTTCAGACTCAATCTCTGATGGTACCTTGTTTTCTTATTATTTAATTCATACAAATTAAATTAATTGGCTTGAGGGTGGGAATTGTGAGGAGATTATCTTTTTTTATTATTAATTAAAATTTTTTTAAATACCAAAAAACACGAAACAAATGCAAACATTCGTAACTTTTGATCATTCCATTCTACATATATAAACAGTAATTTACGATATCGTCACATAGTTGCATATTCATCATCATGATCATTTCTTGGAACATTTGCACCTATTCAGAAAAAGAAATAAAAAGAAAACAGAAAAAATTCATACATGCCATTCCCCCCACCCCTCCCCCTCACCGATCACCAGCATTTTACTCTAAATTTATTTTAACATTTGTTCCCCCTATTATTCATCTTTACTCCATGTGTTTTACTTGTCTGTTGATTAGGTAGATAAAAGGAGCATCAGACACAAGGTTTTCACAATCACACAGTCACATTCTGAAAGCCGTATCATTACACAATCATCTTCAAGAAACATGGCTATTGGAACACAGCTCCACATTTTCAGGCAGTTCCCTCCAGCCTCTCCACTACATCTTGACTAACAAGGTGATATCTATTTAATGCATAAGAATAACCTCCAGGATAACCCCTCGACTCTGTTTGGAATCTCTCAGCCATTGACACTTTATTTTGTCTCATTTCATTCTTCCCCCTTTTGGTCGAGAAGGTTTTCTCAATCCCTTGATGCTGAGTCTCAGCTCATTCTAGGATTTCTGTCCCATGTTGCCAGGAGGGTCCACACCCCTGGGAGTCATGTCCCACGTACACAGGAGGAAGGAGGTGAGTTTGCTTGTTGTGTTGGCTGGAGAGAGAGGCCACATCTGAGCAACAAAAGAGGTTCTCTTGGGGGTGACTCTTAGGCCTAATTTTAAGTAGGCTTAACCTATTTGTTGTGGGGTTAAGTTTCATATGAAGAAATCCCAAGATTGGGGACCCAGCCTATTGCTTTGTTTGCCCCCACTGCTTGTGAGACTATCAAGAATTCAATTGAATTTTCCCCCTTTCTCCCCATTTCCCAAAGGGGACTTTGCAAATACTTTTTTGCTCACTGTTCAAATCACTCTGGGATTTATCAGGGCATCACTCTGGACAAACCAACAAAATTTCATGCCCTACTCAAGGTTCCATATACTTATGGTGTTCAATTGAGCTGTCTACATAAGTTATATTAGGAAATGCACTAGTCAAAATATAAATTTTGTACAAAATTAACATTTTTTGCTTTAGTCTCACACATAAGTTAAAATTTTAAGATATTAATTACCATCTATTTTCAACACCCTGCAATAATGACATTTCTTTGTTCTTCCTCATGCAAAAATAGTTTTTAAATTTGTACATTTAGTCACTGTCATTATACACTCTAGGCATTCCTGGATTATACCATCTCAGTTTTTATCATCTATCTTTCTTTCTGCTTTCATTTGGGCCCCCAACACTCCTCCCTCTATAATTCTCACATTCAGCTTCATTCAGTATTTTAACATAATTGTATTACAGTTAGGTAGTATTGTGTCCATTTCTGAGTTTTACAATCAGTCCTGTTGCACAATCTGTATCCCTTCAGCTTCAATTACCCAATATCTTACCCTATTTCTATCTCCTGATGGTCTCTGTTACCAATGAAATTCTCCAAGTTTATTCACTAATGTCGGTTCATATCAGTGAGACTATACAGTATCTCTCCTTTTGTTTCTGGCTAATATCACTCAGCATAATGTCCTTAAGGTCCATCCATGTTGTTACATACTTCATAACTTTATTCTGTCTTACAGCTGTATAATATTCCATTGTATGTATATAACAAAACTTGTTTAGTCACTCTTCTGTTGATGGACATTTGGGCTGTTTCCATCTCTTTGGCAATTGTAAATAATGCTGCTATAAACATTGGTGTGCAAATGTCTGTTTGTGTCCTTGCCCTCCTGTCCTCTGAGTAGATACCTAGCAATGGTATTGCTGGGTCATATGGCAATTCTATACTAGCTTCCTGAGGAACTGCCAAACTGCCTTCCACAGCAGTTGTACCATTTGACATTCCCACCAACAGTAGATAAGTGTGTCTCTTTCTCCACATCCTCTCCAGCACATATCGTTTTCTGTTTTATTGATAACATACATTGTGGTGGGTGTGAGATGATAGCTCATTGTGGTTTTGATTTGCATTTCCCTAATAGCCAGGGAAGTTGAGCATCTCTTCATGTGCCTTTTGGACATTTGTATTTCCTCTTCTGAGAAGTGTCTGTTCATGTATTTTGCCCATTTTGTAATTGGGTTGTCTGTCTTTTTGTTGTTGAGTTGAACAATCTCTTTATATATTCTGGATACTAGATCCTTATCTGATATATCATTTCCAAATATTGTCTCCCATTGTGAGGCTGTTTTTTACTTTCTTGACGAAGTTCTTTGATTCACAAAAGTGTTTAATTTTGAGGAGTTCCCATTTCTTTCTTTCTTTCTTTAATGCTCGTGCTTTGGTGTAAGGTCTGGGAATCTGCCTCCTATTATAAGATTTATATTTCCCTACATTTTCTTCTAAAGGTTTTATGGTCTTAGATCTAATCTTTAGGTCTTTGATCCATTTTGAGTAGATTTTTGTATAGGGTGTGAGATATGGGTCCTCTTTCATTCTTTTGCATATGGATATCCAGTTCTCTAGGCACCATTTATTGAAGGGATTGTTCTGTCCCTGGTGAGTTGGCTTGACTGCCTTATCAAAGATCAATTGTCCATAATGAGAGGGTCTATATCTGAACACCCTATTCGATTCCATTGGTCAGTATATCTATTTTTATGCCAGTACCATGCTGTTTTGACCAATGTAACCTTCATACTATGCCTTGAAGTCAGGTAGCGTGAGGCCTCCGACTTCATTTTTCTTTCTCAGGATATTTTTAGCTATGTGGAGCACCCTGCCCTTCCAGACAAATTTGGTTATTGGTTTTTCTATTTTTGAAAAGTAACTTTTTTGGATTTTAGTTGGCATTGCATTGAATCTGTAAATCAGTTTAGGTAGAATTGACATTTTAACTATATTTAGTTTTCCAATCCATGAGCTACGGTATGCCCTTCCATTTATTTAGGTCTTCTTTGATTTCTTTTATCAATTTCATGTAGTTTTCTTTATATAGGTCTTTTGTATCTTTAGTTACATTTATTCCTAAATATTTTATTCTTTTGGTTGCAATTATAAATGGAATTTTTTCCTTGATTCCCCCTTCAGATCGTTCATTATAAGTGTATAGAAATAGTACAGATTTTTGAATGTTGATCTTGTAACCTGCCACTTTGCTGTACTTATTTATTAGTTATAGTAGTTTTGCTGTGGATTTTGGGGGGATTTCAACATATAGTATCATATCATCTGCAAACAGTGAGTTTTTACTTCTTCCTTTCCAATTTTGATGCCTTGTACTTCTTTTTCTTGTTTCATTGCTCTGGCTAGAACTTCCAACACAATGTTGAAAAGCAATGATGATAGTGGACATCCTTGTCTTGCTCCTGATATTAGGGGGAAAGTTTTCAGTTTTTCCCCATTGAGGATGATTTAGCTGTGGGTTTTTCATATATTCCCTTTATCATGTTGAGGAAGTTCCCGTCTATTCCTATCCTTTGAAGTGTTTTCAACAAGAAAGGATGTTGAATTTTGTCAAATGCCTTTTCTGCATCAATTGAGATGATCATGTGGTTTTTCTGCTTTGATTTGTTGATGTGGTGTATTACATCAATTGATTTTCTTATGTTGAACCATCCTTGCATACCTGGTATGAATCCTACTTTGTCACAGTGTATAATTATTTTAATGTGCTGCTGAGTTTGATCTGCAAGAATTTTGTTGAGGATTTTTGCATCTATCTTCCTTAGAGAGATTGGTCTGTAGTTTTCTTTTCTATTAATATCTTTGTCTGGCTTTGAAATGAGGGTGATGCTGGCTTCATAGAATGAGTTAGGTAGCCTTCCCTCCTCTTCAATTTTTTGAAATTTTGAGCAGGATTGATACTAATTCTTTCTTGGATGTTTGGCAGAATTCACATGTGAAGACATCTGGACCTGGACTTTTCTTTTTGGGGAGTGTCTTAATGACTAATTCAATTTCCTTACTTGTGATTGGTTTGTTGAGGTCGTCTATTTCTTCTTGAGTCAATGTTGGTTGTTCATGCCTTTTTAGGAAGCTGTCCATTTCATCTACATATGCTAGTTTATTGGCATAAAGTTGTTCATAGTATCCTTTCATTACCTCCTTTATTTCTGCGAGGTCAGTGGTTATGTCCCCTCTTCCATTTCTGATTTTATTTATTTACATCCTCTCTCTTCTTCTTTTTGTCAGCTTTGCTAAGGGCCCATCAATCTTATTGATTTTCTCATAGAACCAATTTCTGGTTTTGTTGATTTTTAAAAATTGTTTTCATGTTCTCAACTTCATTTATTTCTGCTCTAATCTTTATTATTTCTTTCTTTTTGCTTGCTTTGGGTTAGTTTGCTGATCTTTCTCTAATTCTTCCAAGTGGACAGTTGATTCCTCTATTTTTGCTCCTTTTTTTTTAACTTTTTTTTTATTAATTAAAAAAAATTAACAAAACATTTAGAAATCATTCCAGTCTACATGTACAATCAGTAATTCTTAATATCATCACATAGTTGCATATTCATCATTTCTTAGTACATTTGCATCGATTTAGAAAAAGAAATAAAAAGACAACAGAATAAGAATTAAAACGATAATAGAGAGAAAAAAAACCTATACCTCACATGCAGCTTCATTCAATGTCTTAACATAATTGCATTACAATTAGGTAGTATTGTGCTGTCCATTTCTGAGTTTTTGTATCCAGTCCTGTTGCACAGTCTGTATCCCTTCAGCTCCAATTACCTCTTTTCTTTTTTTTTTTTTAATTAACGGAAAAAAAGAAATTAACCCAACATTTAGAAATCATACCATTCTACGTATGCAATCAGTAATTCTTAACATCATCACAGAGATGCATGATCATCGTTTCTTAGTACATTTGCATCGGTTTAGAAGAACTAGCAACACAACAGAAAAAGATATAGAATGTTAATATAGAGAAAAAAAATAAAAGTAATAATAGTAAAAACAAAACAAAACAAAACAAAACAAAATAAAAACCTATAGCTCAGATGCAGCTTCATTCAGTGTTTTAACATGATTACTTTACAATTAGGTATTATTGTGCTGTCCATTTTTGAGTTTTTGTATCTAGTCCTGTTGCACAGTCTGTATCCCTTCAGCTCCAATTGCCCATTGTCTTACCCTGTTTCTACCTCCTGCTGGACTCTGTTACCAATGACATATTTCAAATTTATTCTCGAATGTCCGTCACATCAGTGGGACCATACAGTATTTGTCCTTTAGTTTTTGGCTAGACTCACTCAGCATAATGTTCTCTAGGTCCATCCATGTTATTACATGCTTCATAAGTTTATCCTGTCTTAAAGCTGCATAATATTCCATTGTATGTATATACTACAGTTTGTTTAGCCACTCTTCTGTTGATGGAGATTTTGGCTGTTTCCATCTCTTTGCAATTGTAAATAATGCTGCTATAAACATTGGTGTGCAAATGTCCATTTGTGTCTTTGCCCTTAAGTCCTTTGAGTATATTCCCAGCAATGGTATTGCTGGGTCGTATGGCAATTCTATATTCAGCTTTTTGAGGAACCGCCAAACTGTCTTCCACAGTGGTTGCACCATTTGACATTCCCACCAACAGTGGATAAGTGTGCCTCTTTCTCCGCATTCTCTCCAGCACTTGCCATTTTCTGTTTTGTTGATAATGGCCATTCTGGTGGGTGTGAGATGATATCTCATTGTGGTTTTGATTTGCATTTCTCTAATGGCCAGGGACATTGAGCATCTCTTCATGTGCCTTTTGGCCATTTGTATTTCCTCTTCTGATAGGTGTCTGTTCAAGTCTTTTTCCCATTTTGTAATTGGGTTGGCTGTCTTTTTGTTGTTGTTGAGTTGAACAATCTCTTTATAAATTCTGTATACTAGACCTTTATCTGATATGTCATTTCCAAATATTGTCTCCCATTGTGTAGGCTGTCTTTCTACTTTCTTGATGAAGTTCTTTGATGCACAAAAGTGTTTAATTTTGAGGAGCTCCCATTTATTTATTTCCTTCTTCAGTGTTCTTGCTTTAGGTTTAAGGTCCATAAAACCACCTCCAGTTGTAAGATTCATAAGATATCTCCCAACA
This sequence comes from Tamandua tetradactyla, assembly GCF_023851605.1. NCBI lineage: Eukaryota > Metazoa > Chordata > Mammalia > Pilosa > Myrmecophagidae > Tamandua > Tamandua tetradactyla. The sequence continues at coordinate 215,828,671 of NC_135328.1, forward strand.
TTTTCCTCTAACTGTTTTATGGTCTTAGACCTAATGTTTAGATCTTTGATCCATTTTGAGTTAACTTTTGTATAGGGTGTGAGACATGGGTCTTCTTTCATTCTTTTGCATATGGATATCCAGTTCTCTAGGCACCATTTATTGAAGAGACTGTTCTGTCCCAGGTGAGTTGGCTTGACTGCCTTATCAAAGATCAAATGTCCATAGATGAGAGGGTCTATATCTGAGCACTCTATTCGATTCCATTGGTCGATATATGTATCTTTATGCCAATACCATGCTGTTTTGACCACTGTGGCTTCATAATATGCCTTAAAGTCAGGCAGCGCGAGACCTCCAGCTTCGTTTTTTTAACTCAAGATGTTTTTAGCAATTCGGGGCAACCTGCCCTTCCAGATAAATTTGCTTATTGGTTTTTCTGTTTCTGAAAAATAAGTTGTTGGGATTTTGATTGGTATTGCATTGAATCTGTAAATCAATTTAGGTAGGATTGACATCTTAACTATATTTAGTCTTCCAATCCATGAACACAGTATGCCCTTCCATCTATTTAGGTCTTCTGTGATTTCTTTTAACAGTTTTTTGTAGTTTTCTTTATATAGGTTTTTTGTCTCTTTAGTTAAATTTATTCCTAGGCATTTTATTCTTTTAGTTGCAATTGTAAATGGGATTCGTTTCTTGATTTCCCCCTCAGCTTGTTCATTACTAGTGTATAGAAATGCTACAGATTTTTGAATGTTGATCTTGTAACCTGCTACTTTGCTGTACTCAATTATTAGCTCTAGTAGTTTTGGTGTGGATTTTTCCGGGTTTTCGACGTATAGTATCATATCGTCTGTAAACAGTGATAGTTTTACTTCTTCCTTTCCAATTTTGATGCCTTGTATTTCTTTTTCTTGTCTAATTGCTCTGGCTAGAACCTCCAACACAATGTTGAATAATAGTGGTGATAGTGGACATCCTTGTCTTGTTCCTGATCTTAGGGGGAAAGTTTTCAATTTTTCCCCATTGAGGATGATATTAGCTGTGGGTTTTTCATATATTCCCTCTATCATTTTGAGGAAGTTCCCTTGTATTCCTATCTTTTCAACAGGAAAGGATGTTGAATCTTGTCAAATGCCTTCTCTGCGTCAATTGAGATGATCATGTGATTTTTCTGCTTTGATTTGTTGATATGGTGTATTACATTAATTGATTTTCTTATGTTGAACCATCCTTGCATATCTGGGATGAATCCTACTTGGTCATGATGTATAATTCTTTTAATGTGTTGTTGGATACGATTTGCTAGAATTTTATTGAGGATTTTTGCATCTATATTCATTAGAGAGATTGGTCTGTAGTTTTCTTTTTTTGTAATATCTTTGCCTGGTTTTGGTATGAGGGTGATGTTGGCTTCATAAAATGAATTAGGTAGTTTTCCCTCCACTTCGATTTTTTTGAAGAGTTTGAGCAGAGTTGGTACTAATTGTTTCTGGAATGTTTGGTAGAATTCACATGTGAAGCCATCTGGTCCTGGACTTTTCTTTTTAGGAAGCTTTTGAATGAATAATTCAATTTCTTTACTTGTGATTGGTTTGTTGAGGTCATCTATTTCTTCTTGAGTCAAAGTTGGTTGTTCATGTCTTTCCAGGAACCCGTCCATTTCATCTAAATTGTTGTATTTATTAGCGTAAAGTTGTTCATAGTATCCTGTTATTACCTCCTTTATTTCTGTGAGGTCAGTAGTTATGTCTCCTATTCCATTTCTGATCTTATTTATTTGCATCCTCTCTCTTCTTCTTTTTGTCAATCTTGATAAGGGCCCATCAATCTTATTGATTTTCTCATAGAACCAACTTCTGGTCTTATTGATTTTCTCTATTGTTTTCATGTTTTCAATTTCATTTATTTCTGCTCTGATCTTTGTTATTTCTTTCCTTTTGCTTGCTTTAGGATTAGTTTGCTGTTCTTTCTCCAGTTCTTCCAAGTGAACAGTTAATTCCTGCATTTTTGCCTTTTCTTCTTTTCTGATATAGGCATTTAGGGCAATAAATTTCCCTCTTAGCACTGCCTTTGCTGCATCCCATAAGTTTTGATATGTTGTGTTTTCATTTTCATTCACCTGGAGGTGTTTACTAAATTCTCTTGCAATTTCTTCTTTGACCCACTCATTGTTTAAGAGTGTGTTGTTGAGCCTCCACGTATTTGTGGATTTTCTGGCACTCCGCCTATTATTGATTTCCAACTTCATTCCTTTATGATCCAAGAAAGTGTTGTGTATGATTTCAATCTTTTTAAATTTGTTAAGACTTGCTTTGTGACCCAGCATATGGTCTATCTTTGAGAATGATCCATCAGCACTTGATCCATGAGAAAAAGGTGTATCCTGCTGTTGTGGGATGTAATGTCCTATAAATGTCTGTTAAGTCTAGCTCATTTATAGTAATATTCAGATTCTCTATTTCTTTATTGATCCTCTGTCTAGATGTTCTGTCCATTGATGAGAGTGGGGAATTGAAGTCTCCAACTATTATGGTATTTGTGTCTATTTCCCTTTTCAGTGTTTGCAGTGTATTCCTCATGTATTTTGGGGCATTCTTGTTTGGTGCATAAATATTTATGATTGTTATGTCTTCTTGTTTAATTGTTCCTTTTATTAGTATATAGTGTCCTTCTTTGTCTCTTTTAACTGTTTTACATTTGAAGTCTAACTTGTTGGATATTAGTATAGCCACTCCTGCTATTTTCTGGTTGTTATTTGCATGAAATATCTTTTCCCAACCTTTCACTTTCAACCTATGTTTATGTTTGGGTCTAAGATGTGTTTCCTGTAGACAGCATATAGAAGGATCCTGTTTTTTAATCCATTCTGCCAGTCTATGTCTTTTGATTGGGGAATTCAGTCCATTAACATTTAGTGTTATTACTGTTTGGATAATATTTTCCTCTACCATTTTGCCTTTTGTATTATATATATCATATCTGACTTTCCTTCTTTCTACACTCTTCTCCATACCTCTCTCTTCTGTCTTTTCGTATCTGACTCTAGTGCTCCCTTTAGTATTTCTTGCAGAGCTGGTCTCTTGGTCACAAATTCTCTCAGTGACTTTTTGTCTATAAATGTTTTAATTTCTCCTTCATTTTTGAAGGAAAATTTTGTTGGATATAGAAGTCTTGGTTGGCAGTTTTTCTCTTTTAGTAATTTAAATATATCATCCCACTGTCTTCTAGCTTCCATGGTTTCTGCTGAGAAATCTACACATAGTCTTATTGGGTTTCCCTTGTATGTGATGGATTGTTTTTCTCTTGCTGCTTTCAAGATCCTCTCTTTCTCTTTGACCTCTGACATTCTAACTAATAAGTGTCTTGGAGAACACCTATTTGGATCTAATCTCTTTGGGATGCGCTGCACTTCTTGGATCTGTAATTTTAGGTCTTTCATAAGCGTTGGGAAATTTTCAGTGAAAATTTCTTCCATTAGTTTTTCTCCTCCTTTTCCCTTCTCTTCTCCTTCTGGGACACCCACAACACGTATATTTGTGCGCTTCATATTGTCCTTGAGTTCCCTGATACCCTGTTCAAATTTTTCCATTCTTTTCCTGATAGTTTCTGTTTGTTTTTGGAATTCAGATGTTCCATCCTCCAAATCACTAATTCTATGTTCTGTCTCTTTGAATCTGTCATTGTAGGTATCCATTGTTTTTTCCATCTTTTCTACTTTGTCCTTCACTTCCATAAGTTCTGTGATTTGTTTTTTCAGTTTTTCTATTTCTTCTTTATGTTCAGCCCATGTCTTCTTCATGTCCTCCCTCAATTTATCGATTTCGTTTTTGAAGAGGTTTTCCATTTCTGTTCGTATATTCAGCATTAGTTGTCTCAGCTCCTGTATCTCATTTGAACTATTGGTTTGTTCCTTTGACTGGGCCATATTTTCAATTTTTTGAGCGTGATCCGTTATCTTCTGCTGGCGTCTGCACATTTAGACAGCTTTCCCTGGGTGTTGGATCCAAAAGTTTGGAAGATTTTTCTGTGAAATCTCTGGGTTCTGTTTTTCTTATCCTGCCCAGTAGGTGGCGCTCGTGGCACACGTTTATCTGCCGGTCCCACCAGTAAAAGGTGCTGTGGGTCCTTTAACTTTGGAAAACTCTCGCCGTCCGGGAGGTTCGCTAGCCGAAGCGGCTTGGAAGAGTGCCAGCCGGCCCGGAGTCCGAATGCGGGGAGAGTCGCTGGCCGCCGCAGCCCGGGAAAGCGCCCGTCCGAATTTCCTAGTCGGCCCGGGGCGCCAAGCGTGGCAGGAGGGCGCCAGCCACAGCGGCCCGCCCGGGAGAGTGCACCATTCCCAGGGAGTCTCGGGTTTGGAAGAGGCCCCCCCGCTCACCGTTCTCCGCGGCCTGGGGATTTCCAATCCAATTCTCTCAGTTGGTCCGGGGGGCCGCGCGTGGTGTGGGCGCCAGCCGCCGCGGTTTGAGGGGATCACCTGTCCAATTCTCCCAGCCAGCCCGGGACGGGGGAAGGGAGTGACTCCGGCCGCTTTCCACCCCACCCAGTGAAGCCCTCACCCCTCGGCGATCTCACCAGAGCGGGTTCTCTCAGCCAACCAGCCGTTCCAGGATGGGGTACGCTGTCTTTTTTATCTCTGTTGTGGCTTTGGGGGCTGTTCTGTATCGTTTCTACTCCCCTAGTAGCTGTTCTGGAGGAGAAACTAAGATCCGTGCGTCTTACTAAGCCGCCATCTTCTCCGGAAGTCTTTTGCTCCTTTTTGATATAGATATTTAGGGCAATAAATTTCCCTCTTAGTACTGCCTTTGCTGCATCCCATGAATTTTGATATGTTGTGTTTTCATTTTGATTTGCCTCAAGATATTTACTGATTTCTCTTATAATTTCTTTCTTGACCCACTGGCTGTTTAAGAGTGTGTTGTTTAGCCTCCATATATTTGTGAATTTTCTGGCCCTCTGCCTATTATTGATTTCCAACTCCATTCCTTTATGATCTGAGAAAGTGTTTTGTATGATTTCAATCTTTTAAAATTTATTGAGACTTGCTTTGTGACCCAGCATATGGTGTATCCTTGAGAATGATCCATGAGCACTTGAGAAAGAGGTGTTTCCTGCTGTTGTGGGGTGTAATGTTCTATAAATGTCTGTTAAGTCTAGATCATTTATTGTATTATTCAAATTCTCTGTTTCTTTATTGATCCTCTGTCTAGATGTTCTGAACATGAATGAGAGTGGGGAACTGAAGTCTCCAACTATTATGGTAGATGTGTCTATTACTCTTTTCAGTGTTTGCCTCATGTATTTTGGAGCATTCTGGCTCGATGCATAAATATTTATGATTGTTATGTCTTCTTGTTCGAGTGTTCCTTTTATTAATACATAGTGTCCTTCTTTGTCTCTTTTAACTGTTTTACATTTGAAGTCTCATTTCTTGGATATTAGTGTAGCTACTCCTGCTCTTTTCTGATTGTTATTTGCATGAAATAACTTTTCCCAACCTTTCACTTTCAACCTATGTTTATCCTTGGGTCTAAGATGCATTTCCTGTAGACAGCATATAGATGGGTCCTGTTTTTAATCCATTCTGCCAGTCTATGTCTTTTAATTGGGGAGTTTAATCCATTAACATTTCATGTTATTACTGTATGGGCAGTTCTTTCTTCTACCATTTTGCCTTTTGGATTTTATATGTCATATCTAATTTTTCTTCTTTTTACCTTTACTGATAGTCTTCATTTCTACACTCTTCTCCACACCTCTCTCTCCTGTCTTTTCCTATCTGTCTCTCATTCTCCCTTTAGTATTTCTTTCAGAGCTGGTCTCTTGGTCACAAATTTTCTCAGTGATGTTTTGTCTGAAAATATTTTAATTTCCTCATTTTTGAAGGACAATTTTGCTGGATATAGAATTCTTGGTTGGCAATTTTCCCCTTTTAGTAATTTAAATATATCATCCCACTGTCTTCTCTCCTCCATGGTTTCTACTGAGAAATTGACACATAGTCTTATTGGGCTTCCCTTGTATGTGATGGATTGCTTTTCTCTTGCTGCTTTCAAGATTCTCTCTTTCTCTTTGACCTCTGACATTCTGATTAGTAAATGTCTTGGAGTATGTCTATTTGGATCTATTCTGTTGGGGTATGCTGCACTTCTTGGATCTGTAATTTTAAGTCTTTCATAAGAGTTGAGAAATTTTCAGTGATAATTTCCTCCATTAGTTTTTCTCCTCTTTTCCCTTCTCTTCTCTTTCCGGGACCCCCACGCCATGTATGTTCATGCACTTCATGTTGTCATTCAAGTCCCTCAGTCCCTGCTCATATTTTTCCATTCTTTTCCCTATATTTTATTTTGCTTGTCAGATTTCAGATGTTCTGTCCTCCAGTTCACTAATCCTATCTTCTGCCTCTTGAAATCTAGCATTGTAGATTTATTGTTTTTTTCATCTCTTCTACCGTGCCTTTCGTTCCCATAAGTTCTGTGATTTGTTTTTTCAGACTTTTGATTTCTTCCTTTTGCTCATTCCTTGTCTTGTTCATATCCTCCCTCAATTCACTGATTTGATTTTTTATGAGGTTTTCCATATGTGTTTGAACATTCTGAATTAATTGTTTCAACTCCTGTATCTTATTTGAATAGTTGGTTTGTTCCTTTAACTGGGCCATATCTTCAATTTTCCTAGTATGGTTTGTTATTTTTTCCTGGTGTCTAGGCATTTAGTTACCTTAATTAATTTATTCTGGAGATTGTTTTCACTTTTTTTACCTAAGATTTTCTTGCTGGATGACTTTGCTGTGTATCTGTTCTTTGACATTCATTTCAGCTTATTATAGACCTCAAGCTTAGGTTTTGTTTAACAGCTCAGAATTTTTCCATTCTTGCTTTCTTATTTCTTGCCCTGCCTGTGTGGTGCCTTCCCCCACCCATGCTTAGGAGGGTCTACTTAGGTATTATAGACCCCAACCAGATTTTCCCAGACCAACCTGGCCTCCTCTCAGGAGGAGTCACCTGCGTCAGTTTTCCCTGAGGGTGAGACCCAGCAGGTTGAAAGGCTTTCTTATGAAGCCTCTAGACTGTATTTCCTGTCCAGCCCCAGTACGTGACACTTGTTTGCCTGTGGGTCCCACCAGCAGGAGGTGATGTGGTACCTTTAACTTCAGCAGACTCTCCCTGCTGGGGCGTGGTTGAGACAGAGAGGAGGTTGTAGGCTGGCTTTAATTGCTTCACTTTTCCAGACCCTGGGGTCTGAATTCCTTGAGGGAGGGATTCCACCTGAGCTGGGCCCCACCCCCCTCCCGGGCAAGGCACAGGCTCCAGAGAAACACTCAAACAAGCTTAATTCTGCCCATACCTGGGGCAGTTGGAGCCTGAGAAGCCCTGCAGCTGTATCCAAAGAGCAGTCAAGCCGCAGAATTACAGCCACAAAAAGAAAAAGAAAAATCCTTTGCAGAGCAGGATCCCCATTCCTCGGGTTTACCAATCAGAGCTTAAGTTGGTCAGATGCTCTGTGTATCTCCAGGTCCTATGTGCCCCCTCCTTCCTTCAGGGCCCAGACCCTTTCAAGTATTATGCACTATCTGATCCAAAAAAACTCTTTTTTTTTTTTCTTTTTTCTTTTTCCATCAGCCCTACCCCCTCTGCTGGGGCAAAACCCAGCAACCTCAGCTTTTATTTGAGGTTCAGCTGAGCTGGGGGCCTATTTCTAGTAGTCAGAATTTGTTAATTAATTGCACAATTGGAGTTTGGTTGCACTCAGCCCCTGCTGCTGGTAAAGTCTCTTTCCTTTCCCCTCTGGGAAGCAGTGTAGTGGGGAGGGGCACGGCCACTGCAGCTTGGTGGACTCACGGTTCTGGGGGGGCTCGCAGCTGGTCCTGCTGGTCCAGACTGGGGTACACTGTGTGTCCGGTTACTGAGGTGGCCCCAACAGTTGTTCTGTACTGTTCCTGGCCACTTAGTAGCTGCTCTGGAGGATGAACTAAATCCCACACCTCACTAAGCCACTGTCTTGGCTCCCCCTCCTACCTCTGAAGTTTTGTTTTCCTAAATGAGCCACATCTTCCTGTTTCTTAGTATAACTTGAGGTATATATATATATATATATATATACTCATATATATATATATATATATATATTTTGCTGATGTCTGGGCATCTGACTTTTGATGTGTTAACTCTGAAGGTCAGTTTCTTTCTCTTGCCTAGGGTTTTATTGTTGATTCATTTGTGTTAAGGTTTTTCTTTGGTATTTGGCCCAACTTATATCTGGGCTTTTAGAGGAGCCTGTGTTTGTTCAGATTTTCTCAGCTCTTCGGCACATGATTCTTGCCCTGGACATGGGGTACAATATTTGTTTAAAATTTTTCTTTAATTTTTTAACTTTTTAATTGTAAAATACAAATATGTACAAAAAAGCAATACATTTTCAAGTATATCTTAACAAATAGTTATAGAACAGATTTTAAAGTTTGGTATGGGTTACAGTTCCATGACTTTTCGGGTTTTTTTTTTTTTCCTAGCTGCTCCAAGACACTGCAGACCAGTAGAAATATCACTGTCATGATGCAGCAACCATACTCATTTGTTAAGTCCTATCTTCTCTGTTATACCCCTCCTTCTCTTTAAATAACACATATACATAAAAGCAATAAATTTCAAAGTACATCACAACAATTAGTTGTAGAACAGATTTCAGAGTTTGGTATGGTTGGGTGTGCTAGTTTGAAAGGATGTGTGTCCCCTAGAAAAGCCACGTTTTAATCCTAATCCCATTTTGTAAAGGCAGCCGTTTCTTCTAATACCTGTTCAGCATTGTATGTTTGAAACTGTAATTAGATCATCTCCCTGGAGATGTGATTTAATCGAGAGTGGTTGTTAAACTGGATTAGGTGACGACATGTCTCCACCCATTCAAGTGGGTCTTGATTAGTTTCTGGAGTCCTATAAGAGAGGAAACATTTTGGAGACAAGAGATTCGGAGAGAACAGAGAATGCTGCAGCACCATGAAGCAGAGAGTCCATGAGCCAGCGACCTTTGGAGATGAAGTAAAATGCCTCCCAGGGAGCTTTATGAAACAGGAAGCCAGGAGAGAAAGCTAGCAGATGATGCCATGTTCCCCATGTGCCTTTCCAGATGAGAGAGAAACCCTGAACTTCATCGGCCTTCCTGAACCAAGGTATCTTTCCCTGGATGAATGGCTTTGATTGGACATTTCTATAGACTTGTTTTAATTGGGATATTTTCTTGGCTTTAGAACTGTAAACTAGCAACTTATTAAATTCCCCTTTTTAAAAGCCATTCCATTTCTGGTATATTGCATTCCGGCAGCTAGCAAACTAGAACAGTGCGGCACAATTTTTAAGACTGCCCTTTTTGCATACAATCATTTCACCTCCAGGAGGAAGCCTCCTTTCCTCTGTTGCTTCTCTAGCAATCTTGATCTGTCTGTTGTTTTTTTGTGCAGAATTTTATCTCTAGCTCCTAAGATATGTTTAAATTCTCTCCCTCGCTCAATGGCCCCTTTTCATTACACTTTTCAGTTCCGGGAACTGTCCTGTCTTACAGCAGCTCTGTCCTACCCTGCCCCGTTATTTTCCATGAGCTTTTCTGCCTCCAATTCTTCCCCATTAGGGCATCACACCTCAGGGAGCTAGATGGGTTCACTTTGCATTTAGGTGGTCCTGCAAACAGACCCTGGATTGAGTGTATTCATATCTTGCCAACAGTTCTGCTGTGACTCTTTTATCCTGGGGGCCCTTTGGTATGTGGCACTTCTTACTGCTCGGGGTCCATCCTGGGTGTCTGCGGACTGGGGTCCCTGTACCTGGATGAGCGTGGGGCTCTGTACTGCTGGGACTGGCTCTATGGTCTGCACCCATGGCAGGAGGGGGCCCGGCTGTGCTGCCTCCGCGTGGCTCCCGAGCTGCGCAGGACCAAGCGAAGGAGAAGTGTTTGTACCGGCACGTCTGGAACACAACTTTCCTACCTAATTTTGGTATTTGTGTTTCTTTTTCTTGGACATTTGCAGAGTCCTTCTCCAGTCTCTACCAGGCTCCAGAAATCCAAGCGAGTGGTGTTTGTCCTTTTATTAGGTGGTTCCAGGGGGCGTCTTACGTTGCCATATTAATGATGTCACTCCTTATGCTTAACTTTTTGGGTACTTATTTATTTTATTCTTTTAAAAATTGTAAATATAACATAAATACAAAGAAAAGAAAGAAAAAAGAATAATTTTCAAAGCACCCTTTAAGAAGTAGTTACAAAACAGATCCGAGAATTTGTCATGTGTTACTATTCCACAATATCACACATTTCCTTCTAGCTGCTCTAAAACACTGGAGGCCAGAAGGAATATTAATATAGTAAGTTAGTAGTCATACTCGTTACACTTCCTCTTTTTCTTTGATCCCTCTCCCAACTTATAGAGACCTTTGGGCAATGCCCATCCTGACTTTTTCATATTGAGAAGAGGTATCCACATGAAAGGATAAGGTGATGTAATTAATTGATCATCATGGAGAAGCTGGTCCCTCTTGGTTTTAGGATTTATCTGACCTAGGAAACATCTGGGTACGATAGGTTCCAGGAAAGCAAATTTAGTGAACGAAACCTTTACAGAGTCTCAGTTTGAGCCCTAGGTGTTCTTAAGAGTCAACAGTAGTGATGCTGGTTGGGGTTTAGCAAACCATAACAATTGGGGGCGGGCCACGGTGACTCAGCGGCAAGAATGCTTGCCTGCCATGCCAGAGGACCCGGGTTTGATTCCAGGTGCCGGCCCATGTTAAAAAAAAAAAGAAAAAGAAAAAAAAAAGCTAAGGGAGAAACCATAACAACTGGCACTATCTAACTGAAGCTTGCATGAGAGTAGCCTCTATAATAGTCTCTTGAATGTATTTGATCTGTCTTGGCCATGGATGCTTCATTTTATTAAACTTCTTATCCCCTTTTTGGCCCAGGGGGTGTTGTGGATCCCTGTGCTTAACTATTCAAGATGCTGACAAACAAATTACCGAAAGGATTGTACCATTTTGCATTCCCTCCTGAGTGTATAAGAGTTTTAGTTGTTCTACACCCTGTCAACCCTTGGAATAGTCAGTCTTTTAGTTTTAGCCACTCTATTAGGTGTGTAGGGATATCTCATTGTGGTTTTAATTAGCATTTCCCTTATGACTAATGATGTTGTACTTTTTTTCATATGCTTATTGACAACTTTTGTCTTTTCTTTGGTGAAGTATCTGTTCAAATATTTTGTCAATTTTGTATTGGGTTATTTGCTTATTATTGAGTTATAAAAGTTCTCAATTATTCTGAATGCAAGTCCTTTGTCAGATATATATTGCAACTATTGTCTCCTAGTCTGTGGCTTGCCTTTTTGTTCTGTTGAGTGCCTTTTAAAGAAAATAAATTTTAAATTTTGATAAAATTCAAGTTATCATTTTTTTCTTTTGTGATTCATGCTGTTTGTGAACTAGGAAGTCTGTGCTTATCCTAAAATCTTAAAAGTTTTGCCCTTTATTTTATCTTTTAGAAGTTTTATGTTTATACCCTTTGCATTAAGAGCTATGATGTGTTCCAAGTCATTTTTCTGAATGGTGTGAAGTAAGGGCCAAGATTCATTTTTCCCGTATAGATATCCAGTTGTTCTAACAACTTATGGTTATTATTTTGCATTTCCCTTTAATCTTCATAAAAACCCCATGAAGGCTTTTTATGTTTTAAACCCATTTTATAGAGGAGTAAATGGGAGATACAATAACTGGCAATATCAGGATTTTATAGTAGGACATTGTCACTCCAGAGCTCACCTTTAACATGGAGATGAAATAATGCAAATTCTAAAATTTCCTGAAAATTCCAAGTTCTTTTGTTTTTTGAATACGATTACAGTTAGAAACATTCAGATGCCTGAGATGAAACCAAAATGAGCAATTAGCAGATTTGTGGTAAAAGAGATATGGCTGGTATAGGCTTTTTGTGAGCAATTTGACCTCTGGCAAAATTTTAAATGCACATAGGTTACAATTCAATATCCTACTTCTAGGGGTCTTATAGAAACCATAGTACAAATGTATAAAGATATCTGCACAAAGATATTCATCATAGTATACTTGCAAAAGCAAGAAATTAGAAACTATAGACCATTAATAAGGGAACAAAAATACATTTATTTGCTTTGTGCAGTGCTATATCTCCAGTCTCAAGAAGAGTGCCTGCAGCTGAGAAAGGGGTGAGCAAAATGTGCTGTATCCACACAACAGAATGTTATCCACCCACAAGAAGGAACGAAGCACCCCATGCTGCAACATGGACGAACCTTGAAAACATTACGGTAAGTGAAGAAACCAGACACAAAAGGCCATATAGTGTATGATTCCATTTAAATGAAATTCTGGAAGAGGCCAATCCACAGAGACAGAAAGTGGTAAAAATAGTCTGGAATTAGGTATTGGTGATGGTTGCACAGCTATGCGACTATACTAAAAACCACTGAATTGTACATTTTAAAAGGGTGAATTTTGTATGTGAATTCTATCTCAAGAAAAATGTTATTAAAAAAAAGAAGTATTGTGCCTAGCATATCATAGACACCCATAAACATTCGGTGATTAAAATGTTTTGGGTGCATTGTCCGGGAATTGAACCCGGGTCTCCCATATGAAAGGAGGGCATTCTACCACTGAATATATTTTTCCAATTACAAAATGCAGCCCAAGATTCTAGGAACCAGAACCGTCCTTAAAATGAGACAAACACTCCCTGCTTCCTTTATCCTGCTTCTCTTCACCCAGCTATAAAGGGAGGGTCTTGGCTTGATAACATTTGGGCTGGTGCAGTGAGTCTCAACCTTGCCTGCATTTTAGAATCACCTGGGGACCCTTCTAATTCAATAAAAGCTTTTAATTGAAATATGACATCCATCCAGAAAGGTGCATGCATGGTCAGCTTGATAAGTTTTCACAGTTAAGTGGCCCCTCAAGGATAGCCGCTGTCCTGACTCTAATATCATAGGGCATTTCTGTCCGATTTTGAACTTTATAGAAGTAAATATCTATGTGTTCATTTGAATCTGGCTGCTTTCATTCGACATTATGTTATGAGACTCATCTGTGTTGTTGCACAGAGCGAGATTCCATTCTCTCACTGCAGTATGGAACACACATTTACCATAATTTTAAAAATCCATTGCACTCACTGATTATGGACGTTAAAGTTGTCTCCTGTTTTTGGTCCTGCAGTGTTCTAGTTTGCTAGCTGCCAGAATGTAATATACCAAAATCAGAATGGCTTTTAAAAAGGGGAATTTAATGAATTGCTAGTTTACAGTTCTAAGGCCGAGAAAGGGCCAATGAAAACAAATCTATAGAAATGTCCAATCAAAGGCATCCAGGGAAAGATACCTCAGTTCAAGAAGGCTGATGAAGTTCAGGGTTTCTCTCTCAAGTGGAAGGGCACATGGTGAACACAGTCACAGTTTCTCTCTCAGCCTGAAAGAAAGACACATGGCGAACATGGCGTCATCTGCTAGCTTCTTCTCCTGGCTTCCTGTTTCATGAAGCTCCTCGAGAGGCATTTTCCTTCTTCATCTCCAAAGGTCGCCGGCTCGTGGACTCTGTCTCTCGTAGCTATGTCATTCTTCTCTGGCTCTCTCTGAATTGCTCTCATTATCCAAAATGTTTCCTGTTTTATAGACTTCAGAAACTAATCAAGACCCACCTGAATGGGTGGAGACATGTCACCTAATCCAGCTCAACAACTACTCTTGACTACATCACATCTCCAGGGAGATGATCTGATTGCAGTTTCAAGCATACAATGCTGAATAGGGATTAGAAGAAATGGCTGCCTTTACAAAATGGGATTAGGATTAAAACGTGGCTTTTCTAGAGGACATACATCCTTTCAAACCAGCACATGCAGTAGCTGCTGGAGATGCTTGGGCCGTGCTACAGATCAGCTTCTGAGCGTCTGGGGGATTGAAGGTATCAGACTTTCACTGAGCATCTATTACGTGCTGGGACCTTCAATGCGTGTCTTCTCCTCTGGATCCCCAGACTCTGCCCACACTCCTGGTTGATGTTCATCTGCTTTCGTAAGTGGCATCCTCGCCCCAGCCCTCACTAAACTGGCTCTTGGGAGAATAAAGGTGGGAATGAAAATGGGGAAGATCAGGGACCCCCGAGTCCCACGGGGGACTCTCAATGGGATTAGATGCCTCCACAGGGGCTCCCCAACTTCAGCCAGCCTCAGAGGCTTCCGGAGAGGAGACAGATCCAAAGGGGTACACCTGGCCCCATCTTTAGAGGTTCTGATAAGGACGGCCAGTGGGGCCTGCAAATCTGCAGGTTTAGTGAGTCCTCTCCCCGTCCCCACCTCCCCACCCCCAATGGACTCTGCTGCAGGTGGACAGATTGGCCACCCTGTGACCCTTGGAGACCCCAGGGCACTGGGCCATTTGGTGCCTGAGAAACAGCAAAGTAGCTCTGCCCAGCAGTTGGCATCTAAAAAACGCTGAGAAGCAGGTGCCCTTTCCTGCAGGGAAATTTTCAACTGTCAGGCATCAGAGGGATGGGGAGTGGGTCACGTCCAGGCCCTTTGGGAGAGACAGAGGCCAGCAGTGGCATCTGTGATGCCAGCACCGTCCATGTGGCAACTCCCCTGCTTGTTTCTTCACCTGCAAAAGGAGGATAATCACTACAATGCGTTCCCCGGATGATGGAAGAGGGAACGCGCTCACAGAGGCGGGAATGGCTTTGGTGTTTGGCAGGAGCCTGATAAGCAGTGACTTTTCATTATTATCTGTGTTTTCTAGAGCCACAAGGAGTGAGCTTCCCGAGTCCAATCAGCTGCTTACGACAGTGTTTGAGGCTTCCCTTCTCTCCTGGGAAATTCTTCTCTTTATCTTAAATCCTGAAGAGTGTGACCCAACTCTTTCCTCTTGCTTTAGAAAGAGGGGGTGAGGGCAGGAGTGTTGGGAGAGCAGCTGCACGACTCTCACTTGATTGGAGGCCCAGGAGGAGGTGCTGGGAGGCGCCGGGGAGGTGCAGGGGAGTGCACAGCCATCCCCCATCTGTGGGGCTGCAAGGGGTCCTTGCCTCAGGAGCCACGGCTGACTCCCAGCTGGGTGAACCCATCCGTCCCTAACGTTTCTGCCGAGCCCACCCCTGCAGGCGGCCAACCCTCCAGCCAGCATCCTCAAGGTGGGGTCCTAGGAGCAGCCACTTCGCCACCACCTGGGAACTTGCTAGAAATGCAAATTCTTGGCTGCCTCCAGACCCACTGAATCAGAAACTCTGGGGGTGGGGCCCAGCCAGCCGCATTTTTACCCCCCCAACCCAGGTGACTTTGATAGACAATGGAGTTCGAGACCCACCGCTCCTCTCTAAGGTGGCGAAGGAGATGTGGTTTGACCTAAAGATGTCACTGGCCACCTTGGCTCTTCTGAGAAGTCTAGGGTGGGCCCAGGAAGCTCTAAGAACACAGAAGAAGAATGGCCAGGAGAGTCCGAGGGCCAGCCCGGCCTGGGGACCGCCAGTGACGCACGGCCAGATCACCACCAGGGAAGCTTTGAACTACCCCAAAACCCAGGCACCAGCTCACCAGGGGGGCGGGGGCACCTCCGGGGGGTTTCAATGTCTGGCCGAGGTTGACTTCCAGTCTACATTTTAGAGCCCGGCTGGCCGGCTTGTGGCATTGCCAGTGGCCTCGGCCGGCCCCTCCATCTAGCCAGGGGTTTTCAAATGCCCCCCTGAAGTGAGGGAAGATGGGGGTGGGGCAGAGCCGATGCTGCCTCCCGGAGCCCCCTCACCTGGTGACAGGCTGGGAGCAGGCGTGGGGAGGACCTCTGTGAAGGGCTCCTGGGAGCTTGGGGGAAAGGCAGATTCATGGGCCCTCCCCAGCCCTCAGACCCGGACTTTGAATGCACAGGAAAGTTTTAAGGCCGCTGATTTTAAAGGCACTACTGGACATCTACTGTGGCCAAGAAATGACACACAGACTGATGATTTACATGAACTCAAATGGGTTAGAATTTTTGCTTAATGACAGAAAAAGGTAAACTGAGATTTAGTCTTTTTAATCTCTCTTTTTCAAAACAGTATTTGACGGACTTCATATGTAAGGAAATGATTATTTGTATTTTTGTCTCCAACAGAGAAACAATAATTGAATGACAAATGGAAATTTTAGCATCTGGTATATTATGCTTTTTCCTTCTTGGGAAGACACTGACTCCTGCAATATTTTTTTTGGATTTCTCCAATTTCTGTGGTTTCAGAGCGTAGGGAATTGTGTAGCAATCTAAATAAACTGTCACTATCAATAAAAAATTCAAACCATGCTTTAGGCAAAAGCAGGCAGCTAGAGATCTTTTGTTTTTGTTTTTTCCAGTAGTTGGAGGGCTACTTATCTAGGTAAATTGCTTTTTCTTTTTGTTTTTAACTATAAAACAATTTTCCAAATTTGCTTAATGGAACTAGAGAGATTAATAGAAAATGCAAGAAGTAAATTTTTTTCTCAACAGGAATCACACTTGAGGAATATGTAGTGTTTTAAGAACTGGACATCCGGACAGTGAATAACCATGTTTGTTTTTTTCTATATATGTTGTTGATCTAACGGTTTTTGCAGTCTCTGTAATTTCTTATGCTGTGACATTATTATACAAATCTGATTTTTTTTAAAAAAGTCTATAAGTTTTAGAACACAGAATCCAGAGCGGGCATGGATAAGGTTGTTACTGAGAGTCTGTCTTACCACAAAGAGAACTTGTGCCTCAGTTTCCCCATCTGCAAAATGCTTCGTATGGGCTGTAAGTTTGTCTCCACATGCTTAGTCAATATCTTAAAAAAGACAATAATTTCAACAACAAAAAGCTGTATCTGACTGGTTGCATGTTTCTAATGATCAGTTTTGAACCGTGTGAAGGGGACGATATTTGCTGAGGGGAACTGCATTAGGAAAAAAGTTAAAGCAACTGTCCCTTCAAAGCAAGATCATCCAATGACTAAGGATCCCCCCCCCCCCCCCGCCAAGTTCTACAAGTTTAAAATGAACTTTTAATTTTAGAATATTTTTAGATTTACAGAAACGATATTACAGGGAGTAGATAGACCCCGTACCCAGTTTTCCCTGTTGCCTGACATTGCTGTGCTCCATTTGTCACAACTAATGAGCCAATTTTGGTGCATTGCTAGTAATTCAATCCCCCAGTAAGGCTTTGGTTTTGCATGGGATAATATTTAGTAAATACATACCAGTTGCCTGTACTCCTAGTGATATTTTTTTCTGTTCCAACAAATCTTTATTTATTCATTGTATTATCCCATGGAAAAGTGGGGAAGGGGAAATGGTCAGCATGTTTCAAAATGATAGCAAAACAGAAAGTACCCAGTACAAAATCAACCATCAAAAAACATGCCCCAGTGATAGGTTCACCAAAGCCCAAAGGGGCTCAGTCCCCTGCAGTTCAGGAATAAGGGGAAGGGATTAGGGAAAGGACACATACATGCTTTCCTCCCTTCCTACCCATAAATTCAAGATTCAACACAAGGCTTTGGTTTCTAGCAGTAAACATGGAGTTGCATTCTATCTCCTATTAAACAATCTTGTGGCCACTTTGACATAAGTTTCTTGCACCTGCCTAAAAGTTCCTGAGTGATTTGGATATATATTCATCCGTTCCCTTTCTTGATCTCTCCCCTCCACTTTCTACATGGAAACACCCCTTCCCCATTGTTTCTCTCTATCCTAGAATTGATGCGTAAGTAGGTTTGGCCAATCCAAGGGCAGCAGTGTTAATCTTTTGGCACAAACAACACAAGAGGAATGGGTCTTAACTTACAAGGTTGGGAATGAGGGATGGAATGTTCTTGGGGTCGTCAGGTTTTTTGCAAAAATCATTGATGAGTTGTGGAGATACCCTCCAAATTAAATGTGTGTGCGGGTTTGGGCAGGGTGCGGTGGAGAGGGGCAATGGGGTAAATATTTAGAACAGAAGATCTAATCCAAAATAAGAAACAGGGGAGCATGAAGGAAAGGAAGGTCCCAGATCTCCACATCAAAGAGAGGCCCCCAGCCTTTTGCAGAGTGGTGAGAAAAACAGCAGACACCACCATTTTTGCCATGTGCACTTCCAGCTGAGAGAGAAACCCTGAACTTCAGTGGTCTTCTTGAACCAAGCATGTTTTCCTGTAAGAATCATGTTTTTCTTCAAGGGCTACATGAGCAAAGTGATAAAATGGTCTTAAACCCTTGGAAAGAAATAAAGGTAAAACTTTTGACCATTGCCTGTATTAGATCATGGAAATGGTGAATAACGTCACTGAATTTATTCTGCTGGGACATTCCCAGAACAAGAAAGTTAAATATTTGTGCTTTCTTTTATTCTTATTTTGTTATATAGCTATTTTGATGGGAAACTTGATCATAGTGATTTCTATCATACTCAGTCAGCTTATTGGCCAACCCATGTATTTCTTCCTTAATTATCTTGCTCTCTCAGACCTATGTTATACCTCAGTGGTGACACCCAAGCTAGTTGCAGACTTGTCGACAGAAAGAAACACAATTTCTCATACTAGCTGCATGGCACAGCTCTTCACCATGCACTTCTTGGGGGCAAATGAGGTCTTCATTCTCACAGTGATGGCCTATGACCGCTGCGTGGCCATCTGCAAGCCCCAGCACTACACTGTCATCATGGGCAGGTGGAGGTGTGATTGCCTGGTCATGGCCTGCTGCGCTGGGGCATTTCTGCATTCCTTCGTCTACTGTCTTCTCACCATCATGCTACCCTTCTGTGGCCCTAGTGAGATAGATCACTACTTCCGGGATGTGTATCCTTTGCTGAAACTGGCGCGCACTGACACCTACGCAGTGGGAATCCTAGTTGTTGCCAACTCAGGCAAGATGGGGTTGGTGATCTTTGTGGTCTTGATGACATCGTATTTTTTGGTATCATACACCAGCAGGGCTTACCCTGCAGAAAGCCCTAGCAAGGCACTTCCCACCTGCAGTTCTCACATAACAGTTGTGGTTCTGTTCTTTGTGCCTGTTCTCTTTATTTATACTGGACCAGCCAAAACTTTTCCAGAAGATAAATTCTTGGCTCTTTTCTACACTGTCATTGCTCCCATGTTCAACCCTTTGATCTACACGCCGAGGAACTTGGCGATGAAGAGTGCCTCGAGGGGAGTGTGGTGCCCCAAACCAATTTTGAGTGGAAAGCAAATGATCTGAAGTGCACTTCCGCTGCTCAGCAAACACCCCGTTCAAGTGATGCTTGCCCATCTTAAGCAGGACCTCTGCTCTAAGAAAATATGAAGATACCCACCAGCGTCTGTTCGCTAATATTATAATTTACTGTGCACTACTTTTTTCTTTTCTTTTCAGTTTGTGTTTCTTACATTGTTCCCTAACACTTTTGGTCACACTTCTTTGCTCAAGTTCTGTTATACTCTTCTTTTATATTTTTTCTCTGGATTTGGTAAATAAGTCATTACTTGGAGCCCATCTTTCTACCCTCCCTACACTTTGACTCCGTAAATGAATCACCAAATATATACATAAGGTACACTAATGCTTATGCTCCCAGGCCTGAAAAGCCCGTAGGACCTATTATCTTCCTGTATTTCTCATCAAAATAAAAAAAAGAGCATTGAATATTGAGAATCAAAGTTCTGCACTCATCATATGCTTTTATGTATTCATTATAGGTTCTAAATAGTCATTAATTTTAAGAGAAATAGTGTATAGAAAAAAATGAAGAATTTTCCAAAAATAATTTTAATGAAATAATCTAAAAATAATGTTATTTAAACAATTGTAATGATATTTGTTACACATATAGTATACTACACATCCTCTTCACTTAATAATGAAAATATATTATTGATAAAAATCAGGTTAGCTGTCTAATTTTTTGCCCAACCTGAGCAACAGTTGACTGTAAAAGGGGGTGATGCTAATAATGATGCTCATACAATAAATACTAAATGTGATAGTGTCAGGTGGCCAGTACGTATGTCTTTAAATACCTGAGAAGTCTGCATACTCTTGTGAAAAATTCATTGCCAGTTGTGGAATCTACTTAGTATCAATGGGATTGTAAACACAAAGGGAAATACTGATACTGTTACTACTTCATCCAGAATATGCTGGCATTTATTTTTTCCTATTACCATTGAAATGAAACCTACAAATTTTAAATTTCTTATAGAACTTCCTTACATCTGATCATATCCAAAAGATTGCAAAATATTTTCAAATGATAAATTAAACAACCAATTATAATAAAATATGATGAAATGTGAGAAAATAAAATATTAAATATGTCCATTAAAATAAAATATGATTTCAATCACTACAAGTATTGGTGAGAAATTGAGATTTCTTTTCCTCTTAGAGAAAAAGCTTCATAAACCCTAGTTTTGAAATAATGATCCAATTATCTTGCATATTTTACAGATTAATAATCTGAAACTCAGGGGATTAAAATGTTTTTCAGCATGAAATTGTCAGCTAGAGAGGGAGTTAAATAGCCAAATAAAAAAAAAGTCATGTAATTTGATGACAACTCCAATAGTTTTATTTAAAGTTTGCCAGCAAGGGGGAGTGTTCAAAAAAGTCAGATCAAAGATAGAGACTTAGGTAGTTGAAAAAGTGGAAAGTAAAGTTGGATATGACTTTTAGAGTGGAATGTCTTGTTAAAGTTGTTAAGTAAAATACATGTTTCCATGAATGGATTCAGATTACCTAAAGAGGTTCTTAATCTGATTATTTCTATCAGAAAATTGCCCCCGTATTTGCCCCAGAATGGTCTCTGAAGATACACAAATATGTTTCTATTTTTTCATAACTAACAATTATAAGACATCTTCCCTTTACACTAAACTTCTTTTTGACTGAGACAATCCTTACAGATTCTTGATGAGGAAGAAAATATCTTTCATGTCATAATTTTGAGTAAAACCATTAATTTAATGTATCAATTAATATTTTGTATTTGGATGTTTTAATATGGATTTGGCTTTAATAAATATATTTCAGACACTTTTTCCAATAATATTGTGATTTCATTCTTTCTTACTTTCCCTCCTTCCCTGCCTCTTTGCCTCTCATTCTCTCTCTCTGTCTCCTCTGTCTCTCTGTCTCTTAATGCGTGTGTTTGTGTACTTTAGGAAGACGTTCAATGAACACTTTCCATAGTGGCTTTCATAACAACATGCCATATAGATTTGGGGCCCGGGTTTTACAGTGTGATGTCCTGCTCAGTTCTGCATGTACTTACTCTTCGCTTATGTACAATAATAATGCTTTATAAATGCAAAAAGTCCCTCTGGTTATTTAGATAAAAAAATAAAGCTATAGGGTGGGAGGCCATGTAATTAGTTTAACTGGAATTTGTATTAATGATTGTTTCCACACTGGTTTTTTTGTTTACTAAATTTGATATATTTTATATTCTGAGGCCAGTTGAGGACTAGCTTTTGTCCTCCATGTTTAGCCTTCTGTACCTCTTGAATCCATCTTCCTCCCAAAATCTGCAGAATGCTAAAGTTCTTGACATAACACTGAATATGTAAACTTCAATATTACAGCTCTGATGATTTCAAACAGAGTTGAGAAGCTATCCTGGAGGTTATTCTTTTGCATTATTCAGATATCCATTTACAGTTTATGCTGTATAGGAGAGGCTGAAGGGAAGTACCTGAAACTGTTGAGCTGTGTTCCAGTAGCCTCGGTTCTTGTAGATGATTGTATAAAGATATAACTCTTACAATGTGACTGTGGGATTGAAAGTTTTGTGTCTGTTGCTCCTTTTATCCAGGGTATGGACCGATGAGTAAAAAATATGGATAATAAATAAATAACAGTGGGGACAAAGGGTAAAATAAATTTTGGAGGGTAGATGGAAATTTTAGCAGTCAATGAGAGGGAGGGATAAGGGATAGGTTTTGTATGAGTTTCTTCTTTTTTCTTTTTATTTTTCTGGAGTGATGCAAATGTAAAAAATGATCATGGCGATGAATACACAACTATGATGATATTGTGAGCCATTGATTGTAAACCATGTATGGAATATATATGTGAAGGTATCTCAATAAAATATATTTTAAAAAGTCAAAAAAAAAAAAAAAAGAGAGGTCCCCAAGCATGTTTCAGATCCTTTTGCCTGGTGCAGTATCTTCTGTCAAAGATGCTTCGGCTGTTTTTCTTCAACATGCAAAAAAGGAGTTTGTAAACAATAAAACCCCCAAAAGGACATGGAAAAAAACCAACATATTATATTTACACCAATTAGGCCACCTAACAATCACCAAATCAGTGAATCGTGAAGTTCTACAAAGCCCAGACAAACTAATTAACTGGGGGGGTGGGCAGCATTTGGGGGAGACCAGAAGCCAGGGTCAGACACACATCACCCAACGTGTTCTATCGCATTTACTCCTCTTCAGCACAGGAAGGTAGGTTTGCAGCGATCCCACAGCATGTAAGGGAAATCCCCTTTCTCCTCTACCTGCTGTAACACTGCAATCACTGCTGCAGCGGGGTAGGACATTGGCTTCAGCTGTCACAAAGAAGCCTTCACTTATGGTCTCTCTGGAAGCCAAGCAGGAAAAGTCCAGAATTTTGAAAGGTTAAGGATTTTATTCTTTGCTTCATACATCCATCCTTACACACACACACACACACACACACACTGTGCATGGCAGGCCTCGCCTAATCCAGTGAAGGGTGCATTTGATGTACTAAGCAAGTCCTGTGCCCTAGGATTAAGAGGCTGGAACAGGAATCCCTTATAACATATGTGGATAACTGTTATCTAACCTTGGCTTCTTCTCTTTACCTTTAAACTGCCCAGCTCTCCTTAATTCTCTGCACCATCTTCCCATTTCAACTAATTTCCAGTTTTCCAGGAGGAGATCAAGTTATGGGGCAACCTAATTAAAACCTAGTCTCCCATGAAAGGGAGGGATTTCAAGAGGACACTAGGGCAGAAAAACCAGCTCTAATTGGCAAAAATGAGGTGGTTCAAATAGTTGTTCTTTGTAATGATAAAGCAACGACAATAAAAAATCACTCCTGCTGTGCAGACCTGGAGCTGCTGCTTGGTTATCCCCAAGACTGCTCATGTACCTGAGAACACAGTGCAGGAATAAGGGGTTAGATTAAATTATACAAAGCTACAGGGGATGCAAGGGTAGTTCAGTGGCAGAATTCTTGCCGGCCATGTGGGAGACCTGGGTTTGATTCCTGGTCCATGCACTTCCCCCCAAAAAACAAACAAACAAAAGTCAAAAACAAACAAAAATTCAACAAATGGTGCTGCAATAATGGGATATTCACATGGAGAAATAATGAAAGGTGACCTCACCATACAGCGTACAAAAAAACCACACTAAAATATATAAAAATAGAAAACCAGAATATTTATATTGAGAAAAAAAACAGAAAAATAAAAAAGGAAAGAAAAAAATGAAAAAAAAAAAAAACGAAGAAACAACCCACACACCCCACCTCCCGCCAAAAAAAAAAAAAAACAAGAGAAGTTAAAATGCACAAGATGCCTCATTCACACACAGCCAGTGTAGTTGGCATCCTGGAGAAAGTGGAACCCAAGGTGCAGTTATCCAAGGGAGCAAATAAATAAAATCTGATTGGCCCCGAATGGGGTAGGAGTGAGCTTAAGAGCAGGAGGTCTGCAGCTGTCCCACCAACCTCCCCTTTTGTCTGTCATCACAATCTACTGTTTGGGAGAGTCCCCAGCAAGGTGTCCCAAACATGGGTTATGAGGAGACAAGACACGGAAACCCCCTGTCCTACCCCTGAGAGGTTCCCTCCTGCAAAATGTAATGGCTCCTGGGTCTGTCCACCAATCTGCTCTCATACTTAATCCTTTCACTCTGGCATGACAAATTTTTATAAATCCTCTTTCAGAGGAAAACAACTTCCCTATCAGGCCAATGTCAAAAAACCTGGAAATTCTAAGGGTATCTCATGCAGGCTTTGGGGTATTTCTCCTGAAAGCTCTCACTTGTATTTGGATAGAGCATGGTTGGAATTCCTTTGCCTCACCCCTTTCCCCCACCAAGATGGAAGAGGGGGTGAAGCTATGGACCCCAGCCTGAGACACACGGCAGTGCCAGCTGCTTCCTACCCATCCCATCCCATTTTCTCCACTCTAGTGATCGATGTCTGCTCCTTGGGACTTCCTGATGGCGAACGGATTGCCCCCACACACTGCGGCTCGGTGCTGGGCCTCTGGGAGCAGGGCAGGGCTGTGGGTCTCTTCTTCCTCCCGAAAGCAGGAGGGCTTTCCCCGTGGGCTGGGCCTACTGGGCTTTCCGTGGACACGAGGCCACAAGATGCCCGCTGCTCGGCAGAAGTGGCACTTCCCAGGCTGGGCTGGCAGCTTGCTTTCCTTGGCACGATAGTCTAGACCTCCACTGCTGCAGCACTTGTCTCCGTTTGATCTGCACTGCTGCATGTGCTTCCCCTTTGGCGGCCTCTCACTCCCGGTACAGGCCACCCCCCCAGATCCAGCGACACGGTGGATTCCAGGCCCTTGGCAGACTTGTGAAAGGTGAACCCCACTACCTCACCCTCCTTCAGATTCCGGAAGCCCTCCACGTGCAGTGAATTCTGATGCACAGAAATGTCCACCGGGGGGTCATGGACAGGAAGCCGAAACCCAGCTGCACGCTGACCCGCTTACTGATGTCTGCACGGGGCAGCAGCTGCGGCTTCTCGGCGCAGCCACCTGCAAACTGCTGGTTGGACACGGAGCCTGTGGTCGCCGCCTGAGCTTGCGGCCCTGGGGCCCCGGTCGGGCGGCTGCTGGCCCCAGAGAAGTCCGGAGGCAAAGGGCACTCCTCATGATTTTGTGGGGAAAATATGAGGACCACAAAGTGTGTTGAGAAGCAACTGGAGGCTTGTGCCGGTTTGAATACGTACCCCAGAAAAGCCATGTTTTAACTGTGAGCCAATCTTGGAGAAGAAGCCGTTTCTTTTAATCCTGATTCAATAATGTAGGTTGGAAATTTTGATTAAATTATCTCCGTGGAGATGTGACATGCTCAATTGTGAATATTAACTTTGATTACATGGAGATGTGACTCCACCCATTCCAGGTGGGTCTTGATTATTGGAATCCTTTAAAAGAGGAAACACTTTGGAGAGAGAGCAGAAACAACAGAGCTTAGAAAAATGACAGAAACCTCAGGGCCGACAGGAACGTCACAGCAGAGCCGACACAGACGCGGAAACATGGAGAACAGAGACATACATGTTTGGAGATGCTTGAGGCCCAGCAGGTGTCACCGTGGGATGTTAAGCAAGTGAGAACCTGGAGAGGCAGATGCCAGCCACGTGACTACCCAGCTGACGAAAGTGTTCCCAATCCATGGACCTTCTTTGAAGTAAGGTAAGCTCCTGTTGGTGCCTTAATTTGGGCATTTTCATAGTCTTAGAGCTGTAAACTTGTAACTTGTTAAATCCCCCTTTTATAAAAGTTCTTTCAATTCTGGTATATTGCATTCCGGCAGCTTGCAAACCAACACAAGGCTGCTCACTGTTGGTCAGCACGAAAACAGAAAAAAGGGGATCTGCTAATCCGGTCTCTTCCTATACTACGCCCTTGTGCCAGGGCTCACGTGGGGTCATTTATAGAAGCCCTTCTGTAAAATCATCATTCAGTGTGGCTGATATTTGGCAGGTTAGTACGATGGGGCCAAATAAAAATGGTAATTTTACTATTTGTAAATTCAGAATTGAAAATCCCTTGTCCTTGGAGCCCAACTACAGTGGATTTGGGAATAAATTCCGACAAGCTGTCAATGTGTCTGAAAAAAGTAAACCAAATCTCCAGAGAAAAACACAGCTCAGCAAATGTCTCAAGAGTGGGGTTGGGGGAGGATGGGGGCAGAAAGGCAGACAAGACTCAAAGTCATAAAATGCCCTGGCCTGGGCTGGCTGCTCTGTACTAGACTTGCCATAAAATCAATTTAAGAAAACCACACACTTTATGTTCACTCCATTATTGTTCCTGCTATAGCCGGTGAGGGGTGGTGAGTTATGTGCCTCCAAACTGGAAAGGGAACCCCTTTGTGTTCTTGGGAAATGTGGTTTGGGCAAGTCAGTGGGCGAGCCAGGACTATGCCACCTGGGTTTGTGCTAATGATTATAATCCAGATGGATTAATTTGGAAATATTTACCTGAATTAGAAGGAGGAGCTAGATTTGTTTGGGTAGATAATGTCTCTAAAATGTACCCAGTGGCTCCAGCGTGTGTGGCCCCTCCCCGTGCCAGGCCAGCTGCCTGATTCTGGCTAAGATGAGAAAGCCCCTACACATTTATGAACTTAATCTTTAATCTTAAATTCAGCTAATAGGGGAAGAAACAAAGAAATTGCTGCTATGCACATGAATCTTGGACTCAGACCTTTATTTTTTCAGGAATTGAACAACTTTTGGCTGAAAACACAAAAACAGCACACCACTAGGAAAGGCAGAGTCAGAGAGACCAAGGAAGAGACCCCAGTATATTTGCCCCTGTGCCACCAGCACTGGACAGTTGGGCCACTCAGTGCATTGTGCAGGTGAGAAAAATCAACTGAAATTCCCAATAAAAATTACTCTCTGTAACCCCCAAAGCAAATGGTGGGGTGGTGGGTGTAGGGTTGGGGAGCCCACCCCTTCTGCTGAGAGGACTTTCTCTACTGCATCACATGTGATTTCTCTAGGCAGTAGGGGCAACGCCTGCAGCACAGGTCTGAGTCAGTTTGCAGATTCTCCCCCTCCGAACCCCAGAGTTCTCACCTCTTCCGCTCTGAATTGCAGACTCACTGACAGTTCCTTCCTACTTTTAGGGGGTAGCGTAGAAAAAATATCCTAAGACTCAGTTGCAGGTTTTGTGATTTGGGGAGCTCCAGCTTCAGACCAGGTCCAAAGCAGACAGCTTTGCCCAGAGTGCTCACTGTGCTGCCCACAGCCTACGTGGGACACCTGAGGTTGAAAATGCCCCCAGAGAACCTGTTTGAAACCAGAAGCCAAAGGACCAGCAGACACCAGCCATGTGCTTCCCAGATGATGAACTGTTCCAGATGCCATTGGCCTTCCTTGAGTCAAGTTATCTTTCTCTAGATGCCTTAGTTTGGACATTTTTATGTCTTTAGAACTCTAAAATTGCAACTTAATAAACACCCTTTATAAAAGACACCCTGTTTTGGGGGTGCAAGGGCAGTTCAGTGGTAGAATTCCCGCCTGCCATGTGGGTGAGCCAGGTTGGATTCCCAGCCCGTGCACTTCCCAAAAACAAGCAAACAAGCAAACAATCAAATGAAAAACCAAACAACAACAAAAATTCAACAAATTGTGATGCAATAAGGGGATACTCACACAGAAAAAGAAGGAAATGTGACGCCCGCCACATAGAATGCAAAGAAAAGAAAAAAAGAAAAAAAAAGAAGAAAAGTCAACCTATTTCCAGTATACTGCAGTCCCATAGCATTAGCAAACTAAAGCAGATTTTGGTACCAGAAAAGTGGGGTGCTGCAGTTTGCAAACACCAAACACGTTGGTACAGTTTTTTAAATGGATAAGGGGAGGATTCTGGAAGTGTTGTGGAGCTTGATAGAGAAGGCCTAGAATGCCTTGAAGAGGCTGTTGGTAGAAAGGTGAACTCTAAAGATACTTCAGGTAAGACCTTAGGCAGGAGTGATGCATGTTACTGTAAACTGAAAGGTGACCCTTGTTTTAAAGTAGCAGAAACTGTGGCAAAACTGACAGCTGGTTCTGGATGGAAGGCAGAATTTAAAAGCCACAAGGTGGGTTACTTAGCTGAAGATAAGTGTGGAATTTCCAAATTAAGGGTGGAAAGTGCAGCCTGGTTTCTCCTTGTAGCTTATAATGAAATGCAACAGGAAAGAGGTAAGCTGAGAACTGAACTATTGGGTACAAAGAAACCAGAAATTGATGTTCTGGAAAATTCGGAGCTTCCAGAAAGGGATACCCCAGACAATAGTGCTTCTTGTGAGGTTTTAACCAAACATGGAACCAGTCAGCCATTTCAGAAAAAGCCAGAATTGGAAATAGAGTTATCCAGAAAGGATTTATGGAAGGTCCTATTATCTGATGGGTGTGATTCATGACTACTGAATGGAAAACCAAATTTCTTATGAGACCTGTATAAATGGAAATACTGCCAGTCTGGATGGACTCAAAGGGACAGAAAAAGGACAAATTGAAGGAAAAGATTATTTTCAAGGCAGAACCAAGGATGCTAAGTCTGAAGCTGAGAGATCTTGGGCCAGGAGAGTGAACTACCCAAGCACTTGGAGAGGGTGAGTTCGCCCTGAAGGCAGAGAGTGGGGCCTTCCACCTGGATCTTTCGGAGGAGTTTTGTTGCCCCAGGCCTCAGAGAGGGTGGAGCACATTCCAAGGGATTGAGCCTGTGCCCCTGAGATGGCAGAGAGCCCAGAAGCTGCCCCAAGGCTTGGAGAGGGTAGAGCTAAGAAAAAGGTGGTCTCCTCAAAGCTCCAGCCCTCACTTCACACTTGGAGAGAACAGGGCCACTGCACAGGCCCTTGGAAAGGGTGGGCCTGCTACTTTCTAAAGCTCTGAGGAAAAATCTCCTTCAGACTTTGAAATCTAATGGAGTTTGCCTTGCAAGTTTTTGGAACTGTTTGGGTAGGTGACCCGTTTTCCTTCCAGTCTCCTCCTGTGGCAATGCGATCATCTATCCTACGACTATTCTTCTATTGTATATTGGCAGCAACTTGTTCTGAGTTTTATAGGTCCAGAGCCAGAGGAGAATTTTGCATTAGGACAGACCACGCCTGTAACTGACCTTGATGAGATTTTGTTCTAATTTTGACTTGGTATTTTATTTGTATAGTTACTGAAATGGTTTAAGACCTTTGTGATATTGTGATGGAATCCACGTATTTTATATGTGGAAAGAACATGTCTTTTTGAGGTCCAGAGGGTGGAATGTACTGGTTTGAAATTGTTTTGTATCCCTGAGAAGCCATGATCTTTAACTCTGATTCAATATTATTTAGGGTGGGACCCTTTGATATAGGTGGTCTCCATGGAGATGTGTCTCCAGCCATATAAGGTGGGTCACTCACTGGAGTCCTTTAAGAGGGAACCATTTTGGAAAAAGTTTCAGGGCCCACACAGCCAGAGAAGTTTGGAGTTGCAGAAAGAAAATGCCCCCTGGGGAGTTGCTTGAAACCAGAAGCCAAAGGACCAGCAGATGCCAGCCATGCTCCTTCCCAGCTGACAGGAGTTCCAGACAACATTGGCCTTCCTTGAGTCAAGGTATGTTTTCCTGGATACCTTAGTTTGGACATTTTTATGGCTTTAGAACTGTAAACTTATAATTTTATAAACCTGTCTGTAAAAAGCCAACCCATTTCTGATATATTGCATTCTGGCAGCATTAACAAACTAAAACACACCATATACTATCACCTCACAGCACTTTTAAGTATGCAGTTGTGTAATTACATTCTTACCTAAGCCTGCCTCCTCTACTCTAGGTGAGCTCTGTGGAGCAGGGTTTGGCTCACCATTGCACCCTTGGTACCTAGCACACCCTGGCACATACATAATACTCTTTGCACAAAATCTGGCTGACTGAATGAAGGGAAGCACACAGGGTGCAAGTCCTGGATCCCTCTCTCCCTCCATCATGATCCAGCCCTGTCTCACCTGGTGAATGGGGTGGGACTCAAAATACTCCCGGCCGCAGGAGGTGCACAGAAAACCCGTGTTGGCTGTGAAGCTGAGCCGGCTGTGCTCCAGCCCTTCCAGGACTGAGAAAGAGCTTCCCTACTTCCACCCCTGGAAGCAAAGTGCCTGGAGTTGCTACCACAGTGTTCTGCAGCGGCGGAGTCCACTCCAGACTCCACGGCCACCCTCTGCTGGAGGCTCCTGCTTCTCACTGTCTCCACAAAGGGCCCAAGTGACACAAGGTTCTTGGTAAGGCTTGTGGTAACAGCGTTTCCAAACCTTTCTTTTATGACCAGCAGAACCTTTTTCTGATATCAAACCTCAAATGGAACCCCAGCATAAAAGCTCTTGGATGGGGGTGGTGGAGGGCTCCCCCACCCAGGTTCTTGGGTGGAGTTCCTTAGAACCATCTCTTTTACAAACATTATTATTATTACAAACTCGGACCTTCTCATCATCTTCCCATCACACCAGGGGCAGGTTTCAAAAGCAAAAACCAGCTTGGTTTCTGAAAACAAAATGAAAAACATCTAGGTAATTTCCCACACCTTCCTGGAAGGCAATGAGTTAACTGTTTCTCCCCAAGACTCGGTCAGGTCCCAGCCCCACCTCCTGTGAATGTGGCCTCATTTGGAAACAGGGTCTGTGAGGGTGTGAGTGTGAACAGGAGGCCAAAGTGGAGGAGGGCAAGTCCTGATCCAGTATGACCGATGTGCTTACCAGACAGGATTGGGCAGCCAGCCAGCCAGATGAAGAAGGGGAGAGTGCCATGCATGGCTGCCGGCCACCAGGAGCCAGGAGAGAGGCGGGAAACAGGTTAGTCCCTGTAGACTTGAGGGAACTTGGCCCAGCCGCAGCCTCCAGAACTGAGACAGACCCCTGGCGTCTCAGCCATCTGGGTCTGTGGTTCTTTGCCACTGCAGCCCTTGGAAACCAAGAGCCATGTATATAAAAGGCTTTAGATCCTGTAGACCTTTGCAGAATAAAAATCAACTCTCAAGAATTATCTAAGTCTGGGAGAAGATGTAGGTTCTCCAATTTACAATTCTAAAGAGGGGAAACCCAGCCACTGCCTTCTGGCTGCTTAGCAGAAAGTAAGATATCTTTAATAAAGACCCCATCTTCATAAAAAAAACATACCTATGTAGAAAAAAAAAGACTAAAGGGAGACATCAATATTTTAACTGTGGGACTATGGGACTTAAAAAAAATTCACTTGTATTTCTAAATTGTCTATAATGCTATTTCCTCTCCTAAGAATCAAAGGGGGAGAATCCTTCCTGCCCTCAGGTTGGCTCTCCACCGGGCTGGGCCAGGTTGGCTGGGGCCCAAGGAGCCACCTGTGTCATCGCCTGTGGGCACACCTGTGTCAGCCTGGATGACGTGCTGTCCTTTGGACGCCTAGGAGAAGCCATTGGCACCGGGCCTGCCCTTGGCCACAGCATTCCCAGAGGACCCCCTCTACGGCAGGGCCCTGAACATACCAGGATTCCCAACGTGCCTGCGCTGCAGCCTGTGACCCAATGCCCCTCACACTCCTTCTGCCAGGCTGGGCAGGGGTCCACCTGAGTGCTGGGTGACCAGGGCCTGCAGGGAAAAGTTTCCACATGCTTTGCTCATGGCAGCCCCTTCCCTGGCAGCCCTGGAGTTGGTGGATGGCAGGCTGCCTCAACACCTGTCCAACTGCCCCCCCTGCATTTCAGCTCTGTTCACTCTTCCTGCCCAGACCTGGCCCTTGTGGATGGCCCCCTCCCATCCAAGCCCCACAGCCCTCTCTGGGGACCATCACACTGCATTGCCGGCACCGTGAGCCCCTGGAGTCCACCTCCAGCTCTACTGAAGAAATGAAATCACTTTCTTCCCAGTGAGGGATCCTCTTCAGTCCAACTGGGCCTGTCATGCAGCCTGAACTGGACAGAGCAAATGACAATAAAGACAAGACAGCTGAGTTGTGAGTTCAAGAGTTAGCATCTTTTTTGGTTCTTTTTTTTTTTTTTTTTTTTTTGCTTTTATAAAGAAAAATAAGGTGATTCTTGTTTGAAACAAACAGGTGAACCCCGCCCCCCTACCCAGCCTCTCCCCTGCCCCTGCAGGGGTGCAAAGACAGGCGGTCCTGGCAGGGGAAGCCAGGCTGGCCTGGGCCACCAGGAGTGGGGTCCTGGTTTCCCCCTGCCCGGGAGCTTTCTCAGAGCCCCAGAGAAAGGCCACCTGGAAATGCAGTTTGGCTTTGATAGGCAGAAATAAAATTAAACAACTCGACACACGCCCATACAGTTGGGGACCAGGAGGCACCACCTCTATGTTGGAACCATCTCTGGCACCTCAATTCCCCATGTCCTGGGGTGGGGACAGGGCAGGAAATAGCATCAGCAGCTCTTAGGTCAGGAATGGGGAGGTGAGACGGGGAAGGCAGAGCAGTCTCCTTCCCCACACATTAAAAAAATGATTAAAAAAGCACCCAAAGCTGAAAAAAACAAATCTCCCTGGCAGGGAGTGTAGGGGGCATTCTGCTCACCTGCAAAATACCTGACCTGGCAAAACGTGTACAAAAATAAAACTAAACGTTATCCCTGAATGAGAGTGAAGACCCTCCCCCCAAAAGCCTCAGAATTCACTGAGGCCAGCCCGATTCCTTCGAGAGTGGCACAAACACAAGCACACATTCACACACACACTCACACACAAACACATGTACAAACATAAACACATGCACACACATAAACACGTACACGCACACAACTGCGTGTACTCACACAGCGCCCCACACCCTCGTCCCCAGGGCTAGGGGAATGGGTGGTTGTGACACCCTCCAGGTCCTTGGGCCAGACAGAGGCCCTTCCTTCCTCCTCCTGGGGGACAGGACGGGACCCTAATCCCAAAAGGAAAGCAGGGCAGGGGGTAGGGGCACAGCTGCAATAGGCATCAGGAGGTGTGTGGCAGGAACCAAGGGGAGGAAAGAAAGCCAGGCAAGGAGCCTGGGTGCCGGTGGTCTGAGCCCAGGCTGGGAGGTGCTGGGAGAGGGGGGAATGTGCGGCTGTGCGACCCGACGTAGAGCTGAGGGACAAGCAAGGGCCCATTGGGCAGCGTCGGAGGGTGGCCTGGAACACTGGGTGAGTAGGGCCCTGTGCACTTGTGGGGCCATGGGACTGCCTCCAGGACAGGTCAGCCGAGGTAACAGAAGAGAGCCTCGGGGTGGGTGGGCAGGAAAGGGGGCTGGGAGGGGGAGGGAGGGCAGTGCCCATGCAGGCCCCAGGACCAGCTGGGCCTTTGGCTGCTGAGACCCAGAGGCGTGGAGGAGCCCTGGGCAGGGCCAAGGAGGGCAGGCCTGGGCCAAGCCGACAGGATGATGCCTGGCAGACAGGTGCGGGGCAGCCAGGGGGAGAGGACACAGGTCCTCAAGGGGTCCTGCCCAAGGGAGGGTCACTCTCCACCAGTGGGGAGAGGACAGGGGCACAGTAGGGAGTCCCCTCCCTCCTGCCCCTGGGCACCTTCGGCTGGGTGGGGCTCTGCCCGGGAAGGGGCAGGTACAGTACGAAGGGAATGGAGTCAGGGAAGCCGCTGCTCAGCCAGCTCCGGCTCCAGTGACAGTAGGATGGGTATCCTGCTAGGCAGGGGGTGATGCGGGGAGGGGACCCCTGGGTCCTCCAGCCCCTTGGGCATCTCTGGCCTGGGGATCAGAGTGTCAGCACCAAACACCCACAACCGAGGTCAGCCCAGGCAGGGGCTGGCAGGGAGGGGACTGCAGGAGCTGCTAGGCCTGGAAGAGGTGTCCTGGAGGCAGGAAAGGGGTTCCAGGCAGGCAGCTGCAGGCTGCTCCCCACTCCCCCTTGACCTCAGCTCACAAACCAGTGAGGAGGTTGAGGGCCAAGATGGCAGCACCTCCGGGAGATCTCTGAGGCCCCGAGCTGGCCAGTGGCAGTGGTGGAAGCAGCGGGCAACCTGGGCGTCACCCAGGATGCAGTCAACGCAGGCTCTGGTACAGGTACACTGAGGTGAAGACGGCGTTGGCGGCCAAGCTCATGGTCAGGAGGCCCCGGACCAGGGAGGGGCTGAAATGACCTGTGGGGGCAGAGAGACAGGTCAGAGGTGGGAGTTCATGACCTACACATGTGGGTGGGGGGCTGTCCATTGACCCCATACCCATCAGCGGCTGCAGCTCTGGGGGCTGCAGGGCCCTCTGAGGGGGACAAGGGGACTAAGGACCTTCGTCCCTCCACAGCCCAGCACCTCCCCAGCAGGAATGCCCCGTGGCCCTGCTTGTGCTCAGCTGTTCAGGTGCTGCACCCTGAAGGCGGACCTGTGTGCACCCAGGCTGCCAGAGCTGGGCCGCCACCTGCCTCACAAGCCGCAGCAACAAGTGTTCCCTCCCGGGGTACCCCATGTCCACCTCCGTGCACACGGGTGCTGCCCCCACAGGGAGGGAACCACTGCCAGGGGCAATGCTTACTCAGCGCTCAGCACGGGCGGCTGCTCCATGGGGACGCACCAGCCCCCTCTGGGTAACCCAGTACCCTGGTGGCACCCACAGTCCCTGGGTGTGCCCACATCCTGCTGCCAGGGCGGTAGGGAACTCTCTGGGACAAAGGCATCTGCTGTATCTGTACCGTCCCCTGAGCCACCAGGCCCATGGCCCAGGAACTGAACTTTCACTTTTACTTGACTTTGGTTCTGTTAATCGGAAGTGGCCCCTGTGGCTGGTGCTGCCCTAGGAGATGGGCAGAGGCAGGCCCCGAGCCCGGGGAGGGATGCTGCCATTCAGAGTCTTGGGCTTTGGTGGCCCAAGGCCGTGCAGGGTGCTCTGCTGGGTCCCAGTCGCTTGGCGCTGGCCTGGACCCTGTAGGGCGGAGGTGGTTCCAGACCTCTCCAGGTGGTGGCCTCCTCCGAGCACCCTCGGGTGGTGGTGTCCACCACACAGCTAGACGAGTGCGATGAGTCGTCCTCTTTCTTGATGGAGCGGAGGCTGCAGGCGCCGCCTCTTTCCGGCATCAGTCTCCCGTCTGTGGAGAGGAGAGGCTTCCCGCTGGTGCTCGCCCCAGATGGCTCCCCCACCTCCCCTCTCAGCACCCATTCTGGCCCTGCCCTGGACCCTGGCTGTGTCGGGGCAGCTGGTCTGAGATCTGGGGTCGCTGCCACCCAGAGTGAGGCTTCTGGAGGGGACAGACAACTGGCCGGGGAGGGGCAGGGCTGGGGGCGGTCTAATTTTTAAAATAAGCCACACCATCTGAGCAAAACAAGTATCTGTGCTGCTGCAGATAGTGCTTTCAGTGAATCCCAAGGAACAAGGACCCTAAAGGTTGACTGCAAAACTAGAAAGTAAAACCAGTCAGCAGAGGGCATGCCCTCGAGGGTTCAGGGTGATCAGAGGCTAGACTGAGGACACCTGGTGTCGGGGGTGTGCCCCAGGGAGGAGTGAGGGCGGCCCGTGAGGCCTCCACACGTCCCTTCCCTTAGGAGCACAGGCCCAGCCGGGCCATGGAGAGCAGCAGCTGGTGCGTGGCCCCCGAAAGTGCTCCCGACCCCGCACCCCTTCCCAGGCACGCCCAGCACCAAGGGGGCAGGCAGGCCGTACCCACGGTGTGCTTGGCATCCTGTGCTGGCGGCCGCACGATGGTAAAGGGGCTGCCGTTGTGGGGCGAGTGCTCGTCTGAGCTGCTGGGGGAGCTGGGGGCCTCTGCAGGGGGCGACGGGAAGAGCAGCAGCTTCTGCCCCTTGAGGTTGAGGCGTGCAGGGCTGATGAGTGGTCTGCGGTGGCGCAGGGAGCCCGAGCTGGAGGCCACGGAGCTAGTCACGGAAGGCGCTGGGGAAGGGAGTGGAGAGGAGGGGCGGCCCCCCGACAGCAGGGAGAGGTAATCTGGGGGAGGGAGGGGAGGGTCAGCCATATCTGTGAGCAGGCCGCATGGGGCTGCTACAGCAGTGCTTCCCATGTCCCTGGGCCAGGATGGAGGGTTGGGGAGAGACTGGGGGGCAGGGGGCAGTCCCGACAGAATCCAGAGAGAGAAGGGGCTGGTGCCCCACCTGGCTGAGGGGAGGGATGGCGATCATGGAGCCAAGGCCACATCCCCTCTGCCCTCCTGCCGCTGGGGGCAGGCCAGGCAAACATGGACTCTGGAGGCTCAGAGTTTGGTGAACCCAAGTCCCTGTCGTTGCCATCAAGGTCACCAAAGAGGACATCAGTGACACTTGAAGGTGCTGCTCTGGGCCAACTTTGGGTTCAGTGCCCTACAGGGATCAAGAAGAGGAAACTGAGGCACCAGAGTCACGTGCCCAGGCTGGCACAGCCAGGTGGTGCCAGGGCTGGGACCTGGGCACAGATGCGTCTGACCCCTGGGTACATGCTTGACCACTCTGTCTTTCCCTCGAGCTCCCCAGCGGAGGCTGCCCCCAACCCTGCTTTCAGCTCCTGGTTCCCCTTACCTGAAACAGGAAGCTCCCCTGTGGGAGACACCTGAGAGGGTGGGCGGCTCCCACTGAACAGGTACCCTGAGTCTGGAGAGAAAAGAGAAGCAGGAACAGGTCAGGCCTGCAGACAGGACATGTCCTCCTCTGCTCCCCACCCTGGGATGTACCATCCAAATCCAACCCCCACAATATGCTTTCATAAAATCGCTCTCAACTGAGGCCTGGCACGACCTTTGGAGGCAGGTAAGACACAAATGCTCATTCCCTTTGCGTGAATAAAGGACTGAAACTCACAGAGGGTGATGGGCGGAGTGAGACCTTGGACCCAAGCCTCTGGGCCTCCTGTCCCCAGGCCCTGCCTTTTCAACCACCTTACTTCTACCTTCTCTGCTAATCTTGTCCCACTGCTGGCTCTGGACACATAAGCTTGGCACATGCTGCCCTTTCTAAGTACAGTCTAAGTGGGGGCAGGGACCCCGCCTCACCCATCTTGTGTCCCCAAGTGCCCATCCAGGCAGGGCCTGAGTGCCTCTTTAGGCGGTTGCTGCCCTGGGGGTCTGAGCACCCCAGCCACCCCTGCCCTGCCAGGCCCCCCATGCCACAAGGGGAGGGTGGTGAAGTGACCCAGGCACCACTGAACAGAGTCCTTCCAGATACCTGCTCTGGGGGGGAGGGGGGCACGGAGAGGGCATCGTCCTACTGGGCCTGGGAGAGGGAAGCAGAGGTGGGGGTGGGAGAAAAGCTGAGAGAGGCAGGGCAAGGGCTCAGGACAGAGGGGCCTCTGGGTCAGAGAGACCCTGGGGCCATCTGTCATCGGCCCCCACACCCTGTAATGACAGTGAGGTGGCACTGTTTGGTGAGGGCCCTGCTCCAGCAGACCCTGGGAGATGAACCGCTCCATCCCCCGCCCCTGCCCCCACTGCAGAGAGGTTAGGGTGCCATCTGGCTCTCAGGGCTTTATTTCCCTCCTAGGATCCCACAACTCCACGAAGCACTTGTCACGGACTCCCTGTTAGGGTGGAATTGCGAGGTGCAGAGCGGGGTGGGGCCAGGGGAGGCAGAGGCGGGACCTGGGGCCAAAGCTCCTGCCCGGGAGGCTGCCCCAACTCTGCTCCCCCATTTTGCCTCCATCAGACTAGCAGACAGGGAGTGGGTGGCCCTGGGTAGGGGCTGGGGACTTCAGAGGGAGCCTGGGGTTCTCTTTTCCAACTCTGGCATGGCCCGTACAAGGGAACGGTGAGGAGGCCCCCTCCGCCTGCCCAGCCCTGTCTGCTTTGTGCCCTGGGGAGACGATGAACCATAATTGCTTTTTTTCCTAAAGAACAAAGCCTGAGGCAGCCCTCCTCACACCCTGTAATCAACAACACCGAATTAATGTTTGAACCTAAAAGGGGAGAGTTAGGCTGTACGCCCATTACAAGTGCACACCCCAGCCGGTGTGGCCTGGGCTAGAGGACAGGGCAACGGTAAGAACACTCCTCTGGGGACTGGAACATGGAACAAGGGCTCCGCGCTGGTGTGGGCTGTTCATGACAGAGGCAGGGTGGTAAACCTACACCTTCCCTAAAGAAGACGAAACAGGCTCCCACAGAGTTGACCCCAGGCCGGTCCCGTGGTGAGTCCCACCGCACCCTGAGGGCCTCTGAGAAGCTTCTGGGGCAGCCCCAGATGCTGGGCCCCAGGGTCCCGTGGCGCCTTTGCTCCAGCCCCCGCTCCCAGGGCAGAGCCCACAGAGGCCCCACCAGGCCACGGGGCATGGCCAAGGAGCGGCTCTGCGAGGAGGGCAGCAGCCGGCGCCTTCCAACCACCGGGGGCGCGTGTCTAGCAACACGGAAGGATCTGGAAGTGACAGCCATGCACAGGACTCTCCCGGCTGCTCAGCCGGCACAGGGGGCTCCTGGCTGCAAGGGCCTCAACCCTTCCTGCCCCGATAGCCTAGACATGGGAATTGTCCTTAGAGGCCCCGTAGAGGCCCTAGTCTGTCCACTTTGGAACAGGGGAGCTGTGCTCAGGTGCTGGGGCTCAGGCCCAGCTCGTAGCAGCAGTGGGGCCAGGGGCAGGTGATCAGAGGAGCCAGGCTGGGGGTGGGGGGTGACTCCTGGCACAGAGCCAATGTGATCTGCCGTGAAGTTGCTGTGGGGCTTACATGAGGCCCCGACTGCACGTTACAAGGCTAGCACCTGGAGTGTAACAAAAAAAAGCCAGTTTAATTGCAAGCCCACCATGTTCTCCGAGGATGGAGTCCTGTCACGTGTCCCCAGGACACACGACCCAGAACGGGCCCAAAGGGGCAGAGGCTCAGCACCAGTCTCTGGAAAATTTCCAGACCTAACCGCAGTAATAGCAATGGTAAGAACGAGGAAAAACCAAACCCAACACTGCTCACACTCGCTGGGCACACACTGGGTGCCAGTCACCCTTCTAGGCCCCTTAAAATGTCATCTCATTAACTCTTAGCTTCCCACTGCCAGCTCCAGAAGGCAATGCTATACCAGCCCTGTCTGTGGGGACACAGAGGCTCAGAGGTTCAATCCTCTGGCTTAGGTCAGTTACTTGCTAAGTGGATCCCTAGGGTGAGAACCCAGTTTCATCAGACCCCACAGTAGGAGCACAAAGCCCCCCTGCACCACCTCCCACTCTTTGACCGGCTGTCCCCTCCCTGCTTTGCCCGCCCATCCTGAGCGCCCCGTACCTGTCCGTGTCAGGGAGGGGACGGTCCCCAGTGAGAGGGCCCGGCTGAGGCGGCCTGGCAGTGAGGAGGGCGAGGCCCGTCGGGGAG
This sequence comes from Tamandua tetradactyla, assembly GCF_023851605.1. Classification (NCBI taxonomy): domain Eukaryota; kingdom Metazoa; phylum Chordata; class Mammalia; order Pilosa; family Myrmecophagidae; genus Tamandua; species Tamandua tetradactyla. The sequence goes on from NC_135328.1 coordinate 215,867,561, forward strand.
ACCTGAACAGCTGCTGGCTGGCGAGAGGCAGGAAGCCAGGAGGGCTGGGGACGAAGAGAGATGGTGGGGAGCCCCCGACGCTCAGGCAGGGGATGGCCAGGCTAGGGCTGGCAGGGAAGAGGCTGGCCGCATCTCCTGGGAAGTACCTGCGAGAGCCCATTGGCCCGGGAGAAGAGCAAGAGGGTGAGCTGCAAGGCTCTCGAGGCAGTCTCGGCACAGCAGGTCCTCATCCCCTCTCACCGTTCAAGGGGAGCTGGAGTTGGGGGCCCGAGGAGCCGTGCGTTAGTTGAAGCAGAAAAGCAGTCTGACCACGTTCACGCCATTAGGAGCGGGTGGCTGGGGGCGGGGTGGGGGGTCAGCATGGCCACCCCACCTGCATGCCCCTCCGATCCCCCAGGGCTCACAGCAAACTAGTCCCACTACAGGTCTCGGCATTAAAGTGACACTGTCGTCCTTGTCAACCTCATGCCATCCCTGTGCCTTGACGTGAAAATGCCTAGTCTCAGGCCAGGCACTCAATAAAGGTAACGGACTTGGACTCTTCTTTGCCACTTCCTGTTCCTGGCCCACAGTCTTCCTGCTACTGCTCCCAGTGGGGCAGCTGAGCTCAGAGCATGGAACGGCAGGAGCACCCAAAGCCAGAACAGGCACCCTCTGCTACCCAGGGCATCATTCCTAGAAGTCCCACGGCCACTCTATCTGTGGGAGGCTGCCTCCTGCTCCTCTGGTCTCGGACACTGGACACTTCCCTTTCCAGCCCCTTGTAAAGCAGAGGGTGTGGTGGCTGCGCTCTGCAATTTCCCCTGGGAAGAAGCTCTCATGGGACAGGACCGCCAGCCCATACACCAAACTCAAAGATTAGGAAAGCTTCGTAAGCGATCTGCCAAAGCCACCCAAAAGACAGAGGTGACAGTGTCTCTTTAACTCGAGAACAGTACAAATCACACCAGAGGACCGAATGGCTCTGAGCCAGAACATCAACCATGCTTCAGATTAAGGCAACCGATTACAGAGAAGAGCGCGGGACAAGAGGCAGTTAATACATTAGTCTGCCGTCTGGATGGGGCTGCAGATGGTCCAGCCTTACCTCAGTCCCCAGGGACAAATGAGCCAGCTGGCAATCTGCCGGCGAATGGGCAGGCTGGCCAGGCCCTCCAGCAGACCAGGGGCTGGCTAAGGTCCCTTGTGGCCCCCACCAAAACCGACCGAGCTCAAGTCCCAGTCCCCCACAAAGCCCCAGCGAAACATTTTTCATCACCTCCTCTTAAAAAGTTTTATAAGGAAAGCATAGGGTCAGCTGTTGATTTCCTGGAAAATCACGTGACCTTTTAAATGCCTTCCCAAGCAGACTCAGTGTTCACAGCCCATGGGGAAACCAAGCAGGAATTGTCAAGTCAACATGGAAAGGCCTGGCCAACATGAGCCCAGGCTGGACGCGCCCACATTATCCGCTGATCTGTCCTTCCCAAGCCCGGTGTCCACTCCTGCCCCCTTGGGCACGCAGGGAGGGTTCCACCTCTAAGGAGGATAGCATCGTACCTCAGGGAATGGCTGGGAAGGATAACACTGTCAGGCACTTTCAGTGGTGGCAGAGGCATAGCTGGGACAACTTCCTGCTCTAGGGTATGAGTCCATGGGGGAAGGCAGAGGCTACCTCCTCCCAGGTGGCCTGCCAACCCCAAAGACCTAGAGTCTGCCCAGAGGGGGAGTGGCCTGCTGCCAGCAGGACACCTGGGATCATGCCCAGGCCCTCCCAGCAGATGGCAGCAGGAAACCTCGACAGGCAGCAACACACGTGGACGCACACCCAGGCCCTTCTAGCAGATGGCAGCAGGACTCTGTGTTGGCATCTCATCTCCACTCCCACTGGGTATCTGTCAAAGGCAACCCACAGGGGCCTGGGAGGCCTCAGTGACCAGCTGAGCCTGTGGGTGGACATGAGGGGAGGGGGCTCCACGGGTCTCAGAGGACTGCAGCGCCCAGAAGCTTTTGGCCCCTCACGGGAAGCTCCAAAAAGAGGCCGGGTCTTGCCAGCTCTTTCCCACTTTTCCTAGACTCTGCTCACACGTGGGAACACCGCAGTGTTTCACATCAGGCTTCTCATCCCTTTAGCAGGTGTGCTATTCTCAAACAGGCAACACTGACACAGGCGGCACTGGCAGGGGGAAAGAAGGCGCTTGGAGACCTAAGCCCTCCGGCTGCGACTGCGCCACAGCTGGTTCCGGCCACATGCAAGAACTTCCTCACCGGATGCTGGCCTGGGGGATGGTGCAGGGGGGCGCAGAAGAGGCCCTGACACAGTGGGTGGTCCCAGTAAAGGAAGCCCGACCTCAGGTCAAGCTCCACCGAGCTTCTGCAGGTGCTCAGGTTCCCTTTGGTGAGAGCCCCTCAAATTGCCCTGCACCCTAAAACCAGGTCTCGGGGACCGAGGACTCAGAATCTGAATCACTGTACCACATGCTGAATAAGAGCGTTCTGGGAGGGGACAGGCAGGCTGCACTTTGACCTGATACTGAGGGCAACTCTGGGATTTTCCCACCTGGTGCCAGTCCAAGGCCAGAGTGGAAGGAATGAGGACTCCCCCGGAAGCGGCTGTCTGCTGAGAAGGGAGAATATGACCTAGCAAGGTAGGTGAGTGCTGGGCTCCTCTGAGAGGTGCCAGGACACCAGCCCCCAATCCGCACTCCCACCAGATGCCTGTGGATGTGCCTGTACCTCAAATGCCCTCCGCCCCGCGCAGCCCTTCCTAAAGGAACAGGAAACAAAAAAACATAAAAGACATGGCACCTGACGTCAAACAGGTAGAAAGCAGGGCCCCAGGGGCATTTATTGAAAACACAGCATCCAAAACACAACGCCCAAGGCCAGGAGTTGTGTTTACAGTGATTAGAGGGATACTAGACATTATCCACAATTCTACGCGAGAGAGGACGAGGAGCGGTGGCCGCCGGGTGGCTCAGAACCGCGGCGGCTCCTTCCCGGGTGGGCTCCTTCCCAGGTGGGCGGGCTGAGGCTGTGCAGGGTGAGTCAGCGCCTTGTTCCTGGGCAGGTGTTACTGGAGGAGCCTTCTCAGGTAACACGTAAGGGGAACGGTGGGGCGCTGGCACAGAAGGGGGAGGACAGCCGGCCCCTCTTGCATCATTCTACACCTAAAGGTGATCCTGCCCTGACCAAGGATGGACTAGTAGTCGTGCCCCAGCAGTGGGGGAGAGAAATGGGTGGCACTGCAGCTAACAGGCCACAACCCCAAAATCACCAGCGCTTCCTCAGCCGTCACCCAAGATATCAGAAGGGTGTTAGAATATTCTCAAAGTGACAAAAGCTTAAGGGACAGATGGGTAACTTAAAAATTCACACAAAACTCTAAAAAGGCCAGTACTCCTCACTTTTCCATCTCCTAAAGTCTTTCCTATCCCTGCTAGATGGCAGGAAAGGCATCTGTTTAGCAAGGGCTCCTGGCCAGCAAGAAAGCTGGTTATGATTTTTATAAATAATTTAAGTACACACATACACACAGATGTCCTGTTCTATACAATGCCAAGAAAAGCAGTAGCTGGCATCACACTGTCAGCTTCCTGGACACACAGGTGGGGGTTGGCACCGCCAGCAGGCTGTGCTCATGGGCCACCTGCCACCTGCCTTGGAGTGAGGGGCCAGTATGTGGCTCCTTACCCTCTCTAGGAGACCCGCCACTGAGCATGGCTTTGGGCTGCCCCCACCCCCAAAATTCCCAGCTCTTCCTTGCTGCTGATTCTACAGGAAGGGCTGCCTCCCATGTCTTCTCATCTCACCCGTACTTGGTCAGGCCCTGTCTGAGATTCCCCTGGCAGATTAGGAAGGGAGCAAGACAGAAGCCCAGAGGGTCCCCTGACCTACCTAGGCTTTCCACACACTAACAGAGGACTGCTCTCTAAGCACAGGGCCAATGGGGTAGGGTTGCTGCTTAGGTTCCCCCATAAGGAAGACTCGTAGCAGTGGGCTTGGGCACCCCGACCGCACCCTGCAGGGCCCTGTGCAGGACTGGGCAGGGCACGCTCTCCCACCTGCTGGGCACTTAGACCCAGCAGGCTGGTTGCCTCTTTGTTATAGTGTGAGCCTGCATGATCAGCTGTGGTCTTCCCTATGCCGTACAAGAGTAGAATACGGGGGCTGGTAACCCCAGGCTCTTCCTTCTGGAAGGGGAGAGCAGCCTACCCTGGGTCATCAGGGGGCACCACCAGGTAGGGAACAATGGGTCCACCTTCCTGCCTTGGCCCCTCCAATGCAGCTTGGGCTGGGGACTCCTCTGTATGTAGACAGCACTCGGTTCCCAGTGTGCCACCCTGTGTGCTCTACCCCACAGTTTGTGACGGGAGGCACCGGTCTCTTGGCACCAAGGACAGAAGAAACTGAGGCCCAAGGGGGACACATGCTCTAGCTGCCCAGGGCTATGCCGCAGCAGGCACTGGGATCCAGCTCTCCCAACTCTCCCACTGCTATATGCTCTACTCCCTGGGGACAGGGTCAGGGGACTAGGCCTAGCAGGGGCTCTGCCCCTCACTTCACAGACTGGGGAAACTGAGGCTGGGCATAGCAGTACCTGGTCAAGACCACAAGCTAGTAAGTAGCAGTTGTTCCTGGAATGTAGCCTCAGCCACAGATGGCCCCTTCCCTGGGGCAGCCCACAGTGGGAGGTGGTCTCCCCAGAGTAGGTGGGTATGGAGCTTTGGCAGGTGCTGACCTTCTCTTCCCACCTAACTCAGTGTGGAGCAAGTGAGCTTGGTAGCTGCCCCACAGTGGAGTTGCTGCCAGGGGCCTGGAGGAGGACATCTGACAGTAGCAGGCCAGAGAGGTGACACAGAACCTAGTGTCATGGTGTGCAGACCAACCTCCTAAGCCTTGCTCCCAGGCATATGGGGTGACTGGAGGAAACTGGAGATACACCCAGGCCTGGGGAGGAGGAAGGCCAATGGGGGCAGCTCTGGGTTCATGCACAACTGGGTGTTTAGGGGCAGCTAGAATAGGCTGGTACAGCCCTGGCAGAAGGCAAAGGAGGCTTCCCTGGGGGCGGCAGAGCATGCATGCCCAGCTCTTTCTATCTGGCCTACAGCAGTGCCCACTAAATAATTGGTGAGTAAAGAAAAGACAATATTCCCTCAACCTGGGACACTCACACCATAGTTTAGAGAGAGATGACTATTGACCACAAGCAGATTTCCTACTGCCCCTTGGGAAGAGGCTCTCCTCACAAATTCATGGTCAAGGTTGGTAGGGGCTCTGGCCATACAAGCAACTGGGCCTATGAATTGCACTCAATTGCCTGGGAAGGATGAGGGACAACTGGGTCTCAGAGACCAGAGAGCTGAGTTGTAGGCCTAGGGCAGCCCCATCCCCTCTCTGGTCCCACTGGCAACAAGCATGACCAGGGATGGACCAGAGTTTTTACCTGGGCACCAGGGTGGGGTTGGGGTAACCTGGAGTGAGGTGAGAGCAGCAGATGGCAGGGACCCTGGCCCTCATCTGCCTGTGTCAGAGTTAGGAAAAGGGGGTTCCTAGAGCTGCCAGCAGGAAGCCATGGGACAGGGGCAGGCTTGGGGGAGACCCCAACATTCTGGTCATCTGGGTGGGTGAGGAAATGCATTGAGAGGGTCTTTGGTCAGAGAGGAGGCAGCAATGGCAAGTAGCAAGGGGGCACCTGGGGCTGGGGCTGGCTGCGTGCCAGTTCAAAGGAAAAGGGGTACGGGCCTGACTCTGTGGGGAGGTGGAGAGGCTGGGTCAGGCCCTGGGGCTTGAGGCTGGGCAGGGAGTGGGAGTGGGCAGGTAAGAGAGAAGGAAGAAGAGAGAAGAGGTGCCCTGCCCCAGGCCGGGGGCAAGCTCTGAGTCTGTCCATCTGTCTGTCCTCCCCCCGCAGTCATTGCTGCTTCTCTGACCTTCGGGGCCGGAACCTCCGCGTGCCTGTCACCTTCCTTGTAGCCACGGCTGCGGTAAAGCCCACCAGGCAGCACAGGGACGTGATGCTGAACTTGAGCATGTCTAGCCAGCTGGGCAGGGCTGCCTGCAGGTGCTGCTCGGTCAGGTGCAGGCCCAGCAGCAGGGCCCATAGGCAGGAGGCGAAGGCGTCGATCCTCCGGAGCCTGCAGGGCAGAGTGGGGCGGCATAAGTGCCTGTGGTGGCGGGGCCAGACCCCTGTCCCACATCCTGCCTTGTCCTCCCTACCCGCCACAGCCTAACCTGCTCAGAGGACAGAACCCTTGAGCCAAGAAGGATCGTGAGCCTCTGGGTCCCACCCGAGAAGGCCAGTTTCCCCAAACCTCAGTGCTCCAGCCTGTAAGGTGGGGCCAAGAAAACCACCCTCAGAGACACTCAGAGGTAAGGCGAGGGGATGTGGCTTCTGGTCCAAGGTGCGCCATGGCTCAGGGAAGGAAGACAAAAGACCAGGAAGATCCCACTTAAATCCCTCACCACCCCATGAGGGAGCTGATAGCTACCACAGCCCAGATTTTACAGTCAAGCCCAAGGCAGGGGAAAAGCAAGGTGAGCTGGCCTCAACACACTATAGGTAAGAGACGGCCATCTTAGTGCTGCTGCTCCCCTTCAAGGCAGGGTCACTTTCTGTCCTACCTGCCCAGTGGACTCCCAGCCCCTGGAGCATGGGGACATCTTGTTCCAGCTATAGCCAAGTTCGGCCCAGAGTGACTGTGACAAGGGCTCCTTACGCAGAATCAGCCAACAAACCTGGGCCTCTTGAATTACTGCCCCATGCCAGTGATTCAGGGTGCAGATCCCATCCTACACGCTCCCGTGCCCCAGCCCACACCTACCTGATGCGGCCAGCCAGCAACATGGCCAGCAGGCAGGCAAGCAGGCCCAGGGCCACGATGCCCATCTGGTGACTCTGCCCAAAGGCCCAGGCATCCCGTAGCCTCTCCACAGTGTGCTCTGGCAGGAGGCCCAGCAGCTGCTGCCAGCCCTCAGCCCCAGGGGCAGTGCCATTGTCAGGCACAGCTGAGCCATTGCCACCAGGGGGCAGGGCTGGGGGCAGGGAGTCACCAGGGGTGGAGGAATCGCTGGTGCTGTGCAGGGCAGTGGTCAGCAGGAAGGCGCAGGCCAGGAAGGCGAGTGCACGGAGTGCGGTGGCCTGAGCTGGGGCCTTCAGTGCAGAGGAGCAGAAGCTCTGGGGGAAGAAGGAGGACAGAGACTGAGCCAGGGGCCATATCTACCTGCAGGGTGCACCTGGGCCTGCTGTGCTGCGAGGCACCAGGGTCCCAGCCCAGCGTGATGGTCACGAACACTGTCCTCCCTATGCCCTTGATCCTTACACCCTCTCTGCTGTCCCTATTGGCAACCTGTCCCCTTGACTCCCTTTGTCCCTGGCCTTTCACCCCACAGGGGCCATGCCTGTGGGTGGGTGAGTGGAGGGTGCGGCTCCCACACGCTCTTGTCCAAGAGAGCTGGTATTAGTAGTGACCTTATTCTTCCAGACAAACTTTTCAATCATTTAGTCAAGTTCTCATCAAAAATTCCTCTTGTTGCAATAAATGGATAGATAACTCTGGCAAAGACTGAATTTATATTAAGGTGTCCTTCTGGGATAAGCTTATGCCTAATTTTTTTTTTTTGGCATGGGCTGGTTCCTGCAATTGAACCCAGGTCTCCAGCATGGCAGGTGAGAATTCTGCCACTGAGCCACCATTGCACCACCCAAGACTGAATTTAAAATTTTGGTATCTAGTTGTTTAGTCTAGGAATAAGGCGGTCAGTTTGGGGGAATTTTAGGTCAGAGAGCCAAAAAAAAAAAGAAAGAAACCCCAGAGGACAGTGCCTGCCTTGTTTTCCACTGTGCACACGTGTGCATGCCCGCGGAGGTGACATGGCTGTGAGGTTGGGGCGGCTGTGGCCTAGAAACCACACCCCAGCTGGAAAGGAGGGGGGGTGGGTTTTCACTTCTAATTCTACTTGTGAACATCTCTTATTTTTCAACGACCTGAGTATCCCATTAACTGTGCACCACAATTTTAAAAAGTCAGTGAGGGGTTTTAGCCAGCCAGTCCTGGGTTTGAATCCTGGTGTCGAGTAGCCCTGTGAAGTTATTTGACCTCCCGGGCTTGGTTTCTGCAGCTGTCAGTGGGGTGCCAGAGGCTCAGAATCACCCCAGGGCTGCCAGGAGGAGCAGATGCGACACCACAGGGAGGTGCTTGGCACAGAGATCAGCTTTAGCGCTAGAGACAGAAGTATCAGGCACAGCACTGAGCCACTCTCTGCAGGACACCCACTGACAACAAGGGGCCCGGCCTGAAAGAAAGGTTTCCCTAGGGAAAGGCCCTCAGCCCTATATTGTGGGCCTCTTGTCATGGGGGGACCCAGCCGAGTACACTGAGAGCCCCAAACAGCCCCAAGCTCACCCACCACAGACCTGCGTGCAGGGCTGATCGGCCTCCCGGCGCCTGAACTGGTGGCTGAGCAGCAGCGCGCGCAGCTGGCGGTTCTGGTGCTTGATGTAGTACTCCACGGCCGCCTGGCAGGGCCGGCACAGCTTGTACATCTGCTCCAGGTGGTGCCGGTATACCTCGATCTCCTCGTCATACCTGCCCTGCAAGAGGGGTGGGAGTTGGGTGGAGAAGGTTGAGGCCACCCTCTCTGCTGACAAGATGGACCTGGGGACAGGTCTTGGCCCTGCCGCTTACACGTAGGTGAGACAAGCAAGTCACCCTCACGCTGAACCTGCTCCTCCTACGACCAACAAGATGAGGGCCACTGGTGGGTGACACAGGGCGATGCCTGGGGTGAGGCGATACAGGTGCTGGGAGGAAGGGCAGCAGAGTCCAAGATAGAGCAGGGGCCTAGCAGGCAGCAGAAGACACACTAAGGAAGTCCTTTAGCTCCCGGGGATGCATCTGGAGGTACTTCAGGCCTCATGCCCTGAACCTGAAGATAGGGGAACCATAGGCAAAGGGGGGGGGGGCACCTGATACGGCAGAGAGCTAAGCCCAGAGAGGCCCAGGATCAGTTTCAGAGGGAATTAGAGGGGGTCTTAGGGCTTCAGGAACAGCCTGGAAGACTCAGGTCCCACCTGGGCCCTCCCCCAGAAAAGCCACTAATGCATATTTCATCTTGTTTCCATGGGAACCAAACATTTCAGTTTGTAGTGGAGGACAGTTATCAGTATGATCTCCTCATGCAGGAACCTAACGCCCGCCGTGGAAAGCTGCCCTTCACTCTATACACCCTGACTCCAAGCCCAGCCCCAGCTCACCTTACACTCCTTCCCTTGACCTGGGTCCCTCCCTTCCCACCTCCCTTCCAGCTGGACCCTGGGAAAACCACTGTGTTTGGGCCTTAGCTAGGATCTGCCCCTGAGGCCATGGGACCCCTGAGATGGAGAAGGTCAGGAGTTAGCCAGGTAACAAGGCCCCTGACCCCACAGTGGGCTCAGGGGAGGCAAAGCTCCCAGCTTGGCCAAACACCTAAGGCTGAGCCTCCCAGCAAATACCATGTTCCTTCCTCTTCAAGAAGTCAGCAGTTTCCTTCCCGTATTTCCCCTGCAAACTGCCTGGCCAGCCAATGAGCACAAAGGACTCTGAAGGAGCAAGATAAGATGGGATGCATCTGATGGGGCCCCAGAGGGATAGAGGCGTTCATCCTTTCCACCCTGATGTGCCTGCCTGGAGCCCAAGACCTATCTCTCTCTGCCCAGAGACAACCCTTCTGACCAGCAGGTGCTGTGGCTTCTGTGGGGTTCCTGGGCTGGGAATCCAGAGAGAAATGACCATGAGCCAGGGAGAGCAAAGAGGAGGGAAGAAATCACACACAATGGAACATGGCACCAGCAAGGAGAGGGGTGTTTCCAAGCACTGAGGGCAGAAAGGGGGGGCAGGGGCTGGAGGCTCAGAGATGGCTCCAGCCAGTGTTTTGCAGGCACGCGTTCTCTCGGCTGCTCCAAAGCCTCCCGATTTCCTCCCCCCACCTCACCTCCTCTCGTGGAGTGAAGGCAGCCAACTGCTTGATCTTGGTGGTCTGGTGGTGGCTGCACCTCCGGCATAACAGCACCTGGCTGCTCACCCATTGCTGCGGCTGGGGAGGGGTGCGGGGGTTGGGCAGGCTCCGCACCACGTGGTTCAGGTGCTCCATGTACTGCGCGGGGATGGGCTTGTTATAGTCACCGTTCTGGAAGGAGAAACCACGGTCAATGAGGAATCCCTTCCCCAAGGGGAAAGAGGGGATGCAGCAGCCCCTGAGGAGATGGGGGAGAAATGGGGTCCAAAGGACTGGCCCCATGCTGGAGGCTCCAGGGAAGTGGGGGCAGCCCTCACACAAGGCCCTTCTTTCTTTCTTTATGTACAATTGCAGACACTTTTTCTCCAAAATTTTTTATGGGATCCCAAAGGCATGCTAACTGTGAAGTCATCCAGCTTGGCGCACAGCTGGGGGCCCGGACCCTACCTCCCACCCACACCCTGGGCAACCCCAGCCTAGAGCAGGTGCCAGTACTCTCCTGCTCCACAAGGGCAGAAGCAAGGAGCTGGGCAGAGACCGAGTGGCCTGTGCAGCCTAAAACGTTTAACACGTGGCCCTTTACAGGCCATGCTTGCCATCTCTGGTGCAAAGCAGAGAATGGGCTTCAGAGTCAGACACACCTGGGGCCACACCCTGACTGCCACTCTGAACAAGTCACCTCGATCCCCTGAACATCTTCATTTACAGATGAGGGGCAGCACCACGAGACGACACATGGAAAGCACCCTGCTCCAGGCTGGGGCCCAGAAGGGCAGGTCCTGTGCCAGCCCCTGCCACTCGCACCTCCTGGAAGCCATTGTACTGCTCGCAATGGGGACAGTCCCAGCAGTTGCGGTTCCCATAGGGCACCACCGTGTCCTGGTTACAGAACCAGCAGTTGACGGTCGTGTGGGTCGGCTTCTTCCTGCGAACAGAGGAAAGAGCGGAGTCAGCTGGAACCTTCTGCTGGGTCCTGCCCTCTTACCTGCAGATGGGGTCCTGTACCCTGGCCACCAGGGAAAGGGTGAAGGAAGTAAGATCTGGGGACCACAAGCTGGAGATGCAGGGTGGAAGGAGGAAAGTGATTCCAAAGGAGCTGGGCCTGGATGTTGGGGGCATTTCCACTGTAGACCCAAGAGGGATATGCTTGAGGTGGATCCCTTCACTCACTGAGGTGAAGCACCTCTCAGGAGATGCTCACCAGATCCCCAGGCTCTGGGATATCCTTACGCGGACCCAGGGCTGCCAGCCCCCGGTATCCTAGAGCTCAGGCATGAGGGCAGCAGGGGCCAGAGCTGGCCAGGCCTCGAGTTGACCCATCGAGGCTCCAGGATGCCTGCCCCCAGTGGGCTCAGGTCACTCCTAAACTAGCTTCTTTCCAGACTGTGGCAATGGTGCGCCCCAGATTAAAGGGAGTCTCCTGTGCTTCCCAGAGGAAAGTCCCAGGAGAGTGACTGCCAAGGAGCCAAGGGGCAGAATCAGTGACAGCTGCTCAGCAGGGGCTAGCACCCCCACCCTCCACCTCCAGTGAAGAAGATTGGGCAGGAAGGCCAGCCATGTGTGGTGACAGGTGGGGCTTATGGGATAATCCCGGCCCAGACACTGGGAGTCTGTGCTCTGGGTGCCTCCATACTTCTGGCCTGATGGGGAGAAGAGGTGGAAGCAACTGCCCAACAAACACCCCCAGTCCCAGGAGTCTAGAAATAACGTGGGCAATGAGCAGCTGCTACCTGGGCCCCAGAGCCCTGGCCTTGTCACTCCTGACTGCACAGGGGCCATCTCCAGTCCTGGGTGAGCTGCCACATTGCACATAGATGGCCTCGCTGTCCAGAGGACCAGGTGGCATGGCCCCTGGGAGGCTGGACCAGAGCTCTATTGACTTCCATATGTGCCACTCAGAGTCTCTCAATTCCAGGTCTTGGCACCTGATAGAACGACAGAAAAGGGCCAGCTGCTTTCACTTGCTAAGGGCCTGGAAGGAGGGTCAGCACCTTGGAAAGCAGGGCTCCTTGTTCTGCCACTGGCAGCCACCACCTGGCTTGGCCCTCCCTTCCCTCCCACTGGTCATGGGCAGATTACTGGGGACAACTTGAAGAATCCCTCCTGGGGAGCTGCTCAGCAGGGCCTGATCTAGAGAAAGTGCAGGATTAATGGCCATTACATGAGGTGGGGGCCCAGAGGACCACCTGGACATCCCCTGCAGCTCTGCACTACCACGCCAGCACAGGCCAAAGCCCTTGAGCACCATGTTGTCCTCAGCAGTCTAAGCAGCAGGACTGGGCAGGATGGCACAGGGGCAGCCACATTTCCTCATTTGTCAGATGGGGACAATGTCAGTCCCTGCCCCAGAGAGACTACTGTGGGGGTCAAGTCAGAAAATCTAGGTACTTGGCTGGGTTGGGGGCTGGCACCTGGCGCCTGGCAGCTGCACCGTTCACTGCTTCACGGAGCCTTCAATAGCGTGCGCAGCGATGAAGGGCTACAGGTCTGGAACCTGCTCTGCCAAGATGCCACCTGCCACGGGACTCGGCATCTGGTGTTCCAAGCACTTAAACCCTTGGCTTTTTCTTGGCTAACTTGTACCTGCATTACAGGCAGTTTTTAGCCAGGCACAGAGGCATGTTCCAGTTGGGTGAGATGCAGGCCCCAAAGCCTCTCCTCAGATCTGTGCTACCCCAACCACAAAACCCCGTGCCTGTGACAGGCTCTGTACCCGCTGCTTGGGGGTGAGAACCATATCCCACCCACCCATGAAGGACCCAACCTTTTCAACTTTGTTTGGAAGGACCGGTCAACCAGTGAGCTGGCTCTAGAACTGCTGTGAAGCCAAGAGTAAGAGCAGGGCACTGGCCACTGAGGAATAATGAGGAGCTGCGGAAGGAGAAGACACTGCTCTGTCCCCTGGCTGCCCCGTACCAGGAAACACAGACGGAAGAGCAGGGACTGCCACGGAGCTCCCTCCACTCCAGGAAGCCCTGTTACTAGGGAAATGGCTCGGTACATCTCAAAACAAGTCTAGGCTGGTTGCGGTGGCAGGAAGGAGAGGCAGGAGATGTGCCGTCTTCCCTGGGGCCAGCAACTTCAGCTCCTGTCATTTGGAGCCCCTGGTAATCTCTGCCCAGAGCAGGGAGATCCTCTGTCCTGGCTAGAGCAGCCAGCCCCGCCCCCAGCCAGATGGAGGTCTAAACACCAGGAACCAGTTCCCTTGGCTCTTCTGGGGCCAGCCAGGATGAGCAGCACAGTATGGAAGGGGTCCACATGCCCCATGAGAAGCAGGTGGGGGCGTGGCAGAGGGCTGGAGTTCTGGCCCAGCTGGGTCTGAACTTTAGTCTCCCATGCTCCAGAGCTGTGAACTCCTTCCCTGAGCTTCACCTGTTAGACAAGAAAGCAAATGCAAACCCCACGGAGGGCACCCCTGACAGCGCCTGTATGTGGTTCACAAAGCCATCCCTGTCAGCTGGGGAGGGTCAGTCCCGGGCCCTGGGGATCCCGACCTCTAGGCTTTGCCCACCTCCACCTGGCCCCAGGCCAGGCTCAGCCCTGTCCTGCTTTTGCTTAGGGAAATCCTCCTCACACTCCCCCTGAACTCCCACTCCCAGCGTCTCTCCCCCAAGCCAACACCCTCCCACCCCAACCAGGCTCCAAGACAAAGCACGCTTAGTGTGACAAGGTTTGAGGAGACAAGACAGAATGTCCTTGTAACACAGGGGAGAAGCACCATCAACAGATTGAAGAGGGAGGACCCTGGCCCCTAGGGAGGCGGGCACCCACCTGGCCCCTAGAGTCCAGAATCTGACAGGCTAAGAGGCCAGGAGACCAGGCCACCGTCCCTGGTCAGGGGTCCCAAGAGGCAGAGTGGGCCCCGGTGGGTGGCAGCCTAGGAGCCACTCACACTGGGCTGCAGGCATTCTGACGCTGAGGCCCTGGGCTCTGTTGGGTCCTGGATGCAGAGCAGGTGCAGAGGGGCCTGCGGCAGTCACAGGCAGTAGAGGCTCTAGGGAAGGAGTAAGGGGAGCTCATGCATGGTCTCTGCCCCTCTTCAAGCCCAAGCACACCCTCCGAAAAAGCAAGATGGACACATGGACGCTACACAACACTGACGTCAGGCCCAAACACGATAGCTTCCTAAAACAGCGCTCATGCCTGCCACCTCCTCGTTCCCTACAGGTGGGACAGGGGTGGGGTCTGACTTAGGAGGAAGGAGCCCACTGCGACAGGGGTTGCACCAGGCTCAGCCTCCACCCCGGGGCGCTCAGAGACTGCCGAGGCTTCTCTCTGGGAAGCATCGGGCTTGGCTTCCTCAATGGCCAGGGAGTCAGAGGCCAGTCTCTGCCTGGGCCCTAAGAGGATAGATACCCTAGGACAGCCTCAGGGGTGAAGGAGGGCCCTCATAAGACCCCCACGCAGCTCCTCACTTGCTCCTCTGTGCCTTGGGTGCCCCAAATACCCACATTGAGGTCTCCCCACAGCGAAACCAACACATGCCTTGCTCCATCCAACCAACCAAATCCAAAAGGCATAAGGCACCACCAGGACCTGATGGGCCTCCAGGCTCCTGCCTGATCCTTCCATGCCAAGACCAATACTCCTGAATCCAGCCCCTGAGGGACACCTCCATTCTCCTCTGTCCAGTGTTCAGAGCACCAGGCTAGGCTCACAGAGGTGAAAGCTGAGCGAGATGTTCTCTACTTGTGGACTTGAAAAAGGACAACAAGGACAGCCTTACAGGACAGTGACAAATGCCACAGGGGTGAAGCCAACCAGCAGGGAATCTTGCCATCCCCTCAGAGGGGTACATCTGCCAGGAGGGTACCCCGAGAAGGTGGCATTCAGACAGGTGGGCTGCTAGGCACAGCCCAGAGGGGCGCCACCTGCAGAGTGTGCAGGGGACAGGTCCAGGGGGCAGCTTCGGCTTAGTGGGAGGTACAGGGCCCTGGCGGGTGGGGTGGGGGCATCTGAAAGACTGGCCTGTCAGGATGAGACCCTGGCACTTGATGGGGGGTGAGGGGGTAGGGCTTGCTTCCTCTTCACCTCTGAGCACCAGGATGTGGATGGCTCAGCAGGCGGCCCTGGAGGCTCCTGAGAGGGATGGGGTGCTGCTGAGGAGTCCAAGCGGGGTGGAGAGGGTCAGGGAAACAATGAGCAGACTGAGTGAGGGTGGGGAGTCCAAGAAGCTGGGGACTGTTAGGACCGCCAGGGGGAAATGCAAGAAGACTGGGGGCCACCCCTGTGGTGGCAGAGGGGCAGCCGGGTGCCAGTGAGGTCTGGGGCATGAAGCTGGCGAGTGCTGGAGTGTGGGCTGGGGGCAGCTAGTGATTCAACAGCCTAGCCCCTTCAAGCTTCCTCCCCTGGAAACAGGGAGGCCAGTGTGCCTGCCCCATGGGGCTGCTGCCAGGGTCCCCAAGGTGGTCGCACATGCTGTAGGGCTCAGGATCTGGTATGCCACTAGCCCTGAAATGCCACTGCCACCGTTGTTAACAATCATCCAGGCAGGAACTCCACGGCAGGGGGCCTGGCTCTGCCCTTAGGCTTAGGGAGGATGGCAAACCTTTAGGAAAGTGACCTCTTGCATCAGCCTGGGTCAAACTCAGGCAGAGGGCACCCAGAGGACTCCTTTCCATAATCCCCATGGTGCCCCTCTCCTGCCTGCTGCCATCTTTCTACTGAACCTGCAAATACCCTCCAGCCAAGCTGCCTTCCCAAGACAACCCTCCGTCCTGCCCTCTCCCCTGAGGTCATTCCCATCCTCACGCTGCCACCAAAGCTAACGTTTATCATCGTCACCACGTTCTTCTTAGTCCCTGGCCACCTGGACAGAAGAGGGCTGATTCCACAAGGCCTGGTCTCATTTCTGAATTGCAGCAGTGTAATTTTGTGTAGCAGACTACACAAAACTAAGACTCAATGTGAACGCCTCTGAGCATCCTGGGAAGGGACTGGCCCTTTTCAAAAACAATCAACAGCAATAGTCCCAGTGCCACCCGTGACTCTCTGGCTCCCCGCTCACCTCTTTGCTGGAAAAGGTACACTCCTGACTCTCCTTCCACCCCACTCACTCGACACTTCACCAATGTCCCAGACTCATCTCTGAGAGAGGGAAACTGTGGCTAGGTCCAAGAAGGGGAAATAGGACCCGTGAGAAAAGCCGCATGGCACAGCAAGCAAACCTCAGTGTAAATTCAGTCTCGCGAGATGTTGCAGGACCCAGACAATGCCCAGCCAGGGCCCATGACCTAGTTGCCCCATCAGGCTTGGATCCTTGGGTCAACCCCCCCAGTCTGCCTGAACTGAGAAACAGCTCAACCAGCAGGAAAACTGCTCTGGACCCAGCTCTGCTGCTAATATGCTGTGGGGCCTGCAAGCCTCAGGTCCCTTGGATATAATATGAGGGGTTTGGACCAGGTGGTCCGGCAGACCCTTCCAGCTACCAGGACCTGGGCAGGAACTGGGTCGGGCAGAGGCTTGGGTTCTTGGAGGCTCCTGAGTGGTAGTGGTGGTGCTGGGGTGGTCCCTCAATCCCTGCTGCACTCACCACCTGGCATGCTCCCCCACATGCCCATTCCTTGCCCTGGAGGTCTCTCCCTCCTCAGCCTGCCAGTCTGGCTCATCCTCCAGGCCTGGCTGAAGCCCTCCCTTCCTCTTTCAAGAAATCTCTGATTCACTCACCCTTGCTTATTTTCTCCTTCTGGGATGAAAAGCAGTACATGGCAGAGGTTAAGGAAGTACAGACTGGCAGCCAGACTGCCGGGGTTCAAATCCCAGCTCTGCCACTTGCTGCCATGTAACCCCAGGCATGTGTCTGCTCTTCTTTCACCTAAGATCTGAGCTTTCTGAATTCCTTGCTGATGCTACCCATCCAGCCAGTTCTGTCTCTAGAGCGTGTTCACAAGCTCAATTTCCCCCCTTGTCCCCCAGGAAGGTGCATCAGGTGGGGAATCGGGTCACCCCTGAGGTCCTGCTGAGGCAGGAGACCATTAAGCTTTTATCCCTGACCCCAGAGGCTGATGAGAGGCCAGCTGTGAATGTGGCAAGGGGGCTAGCACACCCCTGAGCACTGGGGGGAGGGGGGTACCAAGGAACCCGCTCAGCTGTAGCTCCACTCACACCATCCTTCTAAAGACCTTTGACACATCTCAAGCCTTTCTTACATCTTGAGGCAGTGTGGCCCTCAAGGTTAGGAACGCAGATTCCAAGGCCAGACTGTGGCTTGCAGAGTTTAAATTGCAGCTCTGCTTCTTAGTAACAGCCTATTTTCCTTGTGTCCCTCAGGCTCTCTAGAGGGAGCAGGGGCCTTGACTAGTAATGAGCTACCAGAAGGCGCTCCAAACAATGCCTGGAGCATCCTCTGCAGACCCCAAGTGCCAGCTGAGAGCATCAGGGCCCCCGACCCGGGAGAAGCGCTAGTGGCAGCAAGCAGGCAGGACGGCACCCGCCTCCATCTTCGATTCGCCGCAGTTTGGGAAGCCTGAGGGTGCCGGGGACTGCAGCCCCCGCGGCTCGGCCAGAGCATCTCGCCGCGGGAAGCAGTAGTTTGCACCCCGCCCGCACCCTACATTCCCGGAGTCCCGGTACCCCCACCCCCAGGCAGGCTCCCCAGGCGATTCCTGACTGAAGATTAGGGTCTTCTCTTGGGTGGGTGGGGGAGTGTGTGCAGCCCGGGGGTCAGCGTCGGCAAGCAGGCCGCAGCCCCAGCGCGCCGCCGCCGCCTCCGGGAGAGGGCGGCGCTCCCGCCCACCCCAGATCCTGGCGGCCGCGAGGGGCCGCGCCAGGCAGGGCGGGGACCGCGTGGGCCGCGGCGCACTCACCTCCGCGCGATCCTGTAGAGCAGCACGCCGGCCGCGGCGCACGCCGTGACCCCCAGGCCGCCGGCCAGGCCAGTCGTGGGGCAGCCCGCCAGCAGCGCGCTCACGCCCTCCATAGCCCCGGCGCGGGCGGGCGCGGGGATGGCACGGCGACGGCACGGAGAGAGCGCGGGGAGAGCGCCGAGCCGCAGTCGGCGCGCGCCTGCTCACGCCGTCGTGACCTTCGCCGCGCTTTGTGGCCGTCGCGGGACCGCCCCCTGACTCGGCGCGCTCCCGCCGCGTAGCCAATCGGGGCGCGGGGCGGGCCCGAGCGGGCGGGGCTCCGGAGGAAGCCGCGGCGTCGACTCCCGCGCGTCCCCCTGCGGCCGGAGGTGGAAGAGCCGCGCCCAGGGCCAACCCGCGGTGCCCGCGGATCCCGCAGCGTTTCCGGGGGCCTCCTTCTGTAAGTAGGAGGGGAGCACCTCGGGATATTCGCCCGAGCGTACTTAGACCTTCTCCGGTTAACCTTGCCTTCCCGAAGTCTAGGCAAACTCAACTCTGCGAAGGGCTGAACTTGGCTGCTAGTTGCATCTCCTGTAGCCACTTCCACTGTAGCCATCCAATGGTTAAAAAATTCACATTAGTTAATGGAAACGTGGATGTCCACCGATAGGGGGGAGACTGAGAAAATTAGAGGACAGGCGTATACATCGGAACACACCGTAAATATTGAAAAGAATGTCAGAACTGCAGGTATCGGCCTCTAAGTTTGGTACTGTCTTAAAAAAGAAGCATGCATATCTTTTTTTTTGTAACCAGTTCGAATAATCCGCTGTAAATGTATGTTGAAGTGGATAGTTATATCTGAACTGCAAGCGTTAATTAACTTACCGGTGTGGAACTAGAGGGGGCAGACAGACTTGATGAAAACATTTCAGTATCGTTCATTTGTGTTAAATTACCTTTTCAATTTCCTAAAAAGCTAATAGTAGGAAGTTTTTGTATTTAATGACAAACACACGTTTTATCTTTGCCAGAACTTTCCCAGTGTGTCTGAGGTTGCAAGTTCTTTCTGGAGAGGGATGGATTTTAAATTGATTTGATGGCAGGTGTCACTTTTGCTTCCTATTGCCAATTAGTCTGTCCAGCACCCCAATGGCATGTGCCCACAGAACTATGAGCCAAGGGGCCCAGGCCTGAAAGCTACTATGGCCTGGAAGTGCAAATTTATTGGCGTTTTGCTGCTTTCCTCAGCCATGAGCAGACAAGTGAGTAACTAAATGGAGGTGCTTCCTTCTAAACGTGTGGCATTGTGTTTAAGGATTGCTTTCTTTCCAAGAAAGATTCAGCATCTGCTTAACATTCCACTCAGAGGAAGGGTTCTGGCCTGCGTGTGTGTGCTCTCCACAGCTTTGCCACGTGCTTATGCTCACCTTGCTCAGGGATCACATTTCTGGGATCGGAATCCTTAGGTAAAATCAATGGAAACGGTTTGCCAAACCTTGTCTTTGAAGTCAGACCATCCCACACGTTCAAATGCCTCCTCTGCCTTTTTCATTCATTTATTCAACACACTTTTACTTTTACTCTGAGTCATCTTACCACTCAGCAACTGGGAATCATGTAACCTCTCTGAGCCTCTCTTATTGGTAGCATATGAATGATACTTTACAAGATGAAAAGATACAAAACATCTTGCACAATGCTTAGCACACTTTGGAAATGCAGGAAGGTGTGTTTTTTTTGTTTTTGAGGCACATATACATGCAGACGCATAACAGCTTCCAGAGTGATATTTCTAAACATGGCTCTGCAGTGAGGATTTTTTAAAGCTTATTTTAAAGCCTTATTTCAAATAATGAAATTATTCTCATGAGAAATAAATCATGGGATATCTCCATTAGCAGTTCAAATAGAGGTATTTCCCATTGAAAAATCAAACAAGCCCCTTTGTAAAGAAAACATTATGTTTCACTGCTTATTATACCTTTCCCATTTTGGTGCTGAAATTTGGTTAATTTTAATGTCTGAACAGGAGAAGAAAGAAGAAAACTCAATTATACTAGATCAAACCAAATTTATTAATTTAAGAATGTCTAAAATGAGCATTATTTTTAAATAATTCCCATACCCAGTAAGAGAATAGTTAGTAACCTAATTTTGACCCTGCCTATTAGATAAAAACTTTGAGGAAAAGATCATGTTGAATATGAGTATTAGGAGGATGTTGCTAATTGCCATTATCAAAAAGTTTAGGGCAGGCCACGGTGGCTCAGCAGGTAGAGTTCTTGCCTGCCATGCTAGAGACCCAGGTTCGATTCCCCCGTGCCTGCCCATACAAAAAAAAAGTTTAAACTGAGCTTCTGAAATAGAATTCACTTGACTTAGGTCACTCATTTTGACTTCGAGATGGCTGAAGCAAATTATGCCAGAGAGTTTAATAATACCAATTAATCTCTTTTGTGACTAGAAAGGTGAACAAAATTAAACAATACAATTTGAAAATACTCTCTTCTTATCCCTACCAGAGTATCAAATTCAATTTGAAACTACAATGCATCAGGTGTTAGAATCTTCCTAGATATTTGGATTGAAAAATAAAAATGTATAATATATTCAAATACTAGAGATTTGATTACCTGCCTTCTGTCTTATTGTTGTCTTCCTTTTCCCCCCCCTATTAAATTTCCTTCATAAATGAAGGGGTAAAATTCTCATTTCTAGAATTTTTTTTCTTTCTAAACTCCACAGTACGGTATTTGACTACCACCAAGTACCTCCTGACAGAATGAAAGTATCCAAGGTGTGGGCAATCAGTCCCAGACTGTGCTCCTCTTCTCCAGCAGTAAGCTCCAAGACAGGGTTAGAGAGCTTAGACGGAATGTCTGTTACTCATCACTGTCTACACTCAGAGCCAACTTGGGAGGATGTGCTACAGCATATGTAGAAGGTCCTCGGGCTTAACTAGGCTTGACTTCTGGAAATATAATCAGGAGTCAGTTGATAAACAGTTCTTTAAAACTCTTGTCTTTGGTTCAAATCAGAAATAAGAGGAAAACTTCAGGAAAATATTTATAGTTTAAAATACTTCGTGCCAGAAAGTTGTACTTATTTTTTCTTAGCAGCCTGAAAGCTTAGGTTATAAATTTATATAAAGAATCTGAAATGTACAAAGGAGAAAAATAGCTGGGAAGTTTGCCCGGTTGGCACAATCCCACCCAGATGTTGATACTTCCTACCTGTGTATCTAGCAGTGTGAGATCTTAAAGCATACTGGAAAACAAGTTGTACTCTACTTTGTTTTTCTCTGTGTTCCCAAGGCACACTGAAATACTTACGTCTTTAGCTATCACTTAGAGTACAGTGAACATAAAAGAGGACACAACCAAATTTATACTTAAATTAAATAGCATGATTTAATTTAGTTGCTGCTTTAATCCCGAATCCTCTTAAGTTAAAAAAAAAAAAGTTATAATTAACTATGAACGTTAATGAATTAAAACCTTCCAGAGAGCATGAATCCAAAAGGAAATGTCCAATGGGTGATATGAGCCAGATATTTTATGGTCTTTCCCGTTTCAGTCTCAAACATTCTAAACATCAAATGGAAAAAAAAATTCTCTAAGAGTTTTTCAGTTTTATTCTTCTAGAGCACAATTTTCTGGCCTGTTACTGAGTATGGTCTTCTAACAGGTACACAATTAACTCATAGGTAGACAACACAATGGCAGTATTTGGAATCTGCCTGATGAGCTGGGCAAAGAGTCCTCTGTAAAAGGCAAGATAACCTTCTTCCCGAAACACCAGGCGTGCGGTCTGGATGAAAGACTTGTACTTGGTGCCTTCCTCACGGAGCCGCGTCCTTATGACTTCTGTAGACAGAGAAAGATGTGTTTTATGCTACAGTAAAAGTCCATTTCCAAGCAATAATTGGGGGACAAGTCAAAGTGGCTAGCACACACATTTGAAATTGTCAATATACAACTATGCCTATTTGCCATCTCAGCTCTATTTGGACAGATAATACAGAGATATAAGGAAAAGTTCTTCTGAGAATATTCTTCAACTCTAGGAAGGGATTAAAAATGGCTTAATTTGAATGGGACTTAATTTAAAATACTTTATGGTTTTCTACTCTCAGTTAAGTAAAATTAGAATTTCACCAAAGGTGTAATGGTATTAAGTACAGCAGTATCTTAATATCAAGACATTATTTTCACATAATGGTATTGAGTATGGCAGTATCAATACATTATTTTCACATACTCCCGATAGTTCTCCTCCTTGAATCTTTCTCCACTCTGTCCAGCTTAAAAGCCTTTATCAAGCCTCCCTGACCTGCCTATTTCTCATCCCAGCACCACAGGATGGCACACAGCACCTCCTGCCCATAGGGCAGGCCACAGTGCTGCATGCATCTGTCTCCCTGCACAGCAGGCAGCACCTCTCCTCTGTAAGTCCCTGGACCTACCTTTGGGCCAAGACACATAATTGAGACTTAACACCTGTTAGTTGAATTGACCTTATGCATTTGTAACAGCTGAGAGTGCAGAGGCTTTTGAAAACAAAAAGTTTTTCATGATGTGCTGGTTTGAAAGGAAGTATGCCCCCTAAGAAAAGCCATGTTTTGATATAAATCCCATTTCATAAAGGTAGAATAATCCCTAATTCAATACTGTATATTTGAAACTGTAATGAGATCATCTCCCTGGTTAATGTGATTTAGTCAAGAGTGGTTGTTAAACTGGATCAAGGGACGACGACATGTCTCCACCCATTTGGGTGGGTCTTGAATGGTTTATTGGAGTCCTATAAAAGAGGAAATATTTTGGAGAATGAGAGATTCAGAGAGAGAGAGCAACACTATGAAGCAGAGAGTCCACCAGCCAGAGACCTTCGGAGATAAAGAAGAAAAACGCCTCCCAGGAAGCTTCATGAAACCGGAAGCCAGAAGAGAAAGCTAGTAGATGACGCCGTGCTCACCATGTGCCCTTCTAGCCAAGAGAGAAGCCCTGACTGTGTTCGCCATGTGCCTTCTCATTTGAGAGAGAAACCCTGAACTTCATCGGCCTTCTTGAACCAAGGTATCTCTCCCTGGATGTCTTTGATTGGACATTTCTATAGATTTGCTTTAATTGGGACATTTTCTTGGCCTTAGAACTGTAAACTAGCAACTCATTAAATTCCTCTTGTTAAAAGCCATTCCGTTTCTGTTATATTGCATTCCAGCAGCTAGCAAACTAGAACACGTGGCATAATAAATTAAGCTAGTATATTTTATCTTTAAGTAAGCCAGTAAGAAATCAGCTCCACAATTCTTTAAAACATAAATTTACTCAAAGTAGCTTTACTTGGCACCCCATTCAAAGAGGAAGCTGAGGTTTTTGTTTTTTTTTTTAAGTCTGGCTCCAACATCATTTTTGTTTTGTAATCAAGGAATTTTATATAAAATCCAGATTTCTGGTTTCTTTCAAAACATCAGAAGTTCAACAATAGAGCCCACATTTCTGCACGGCAATCGTTTTAGTCAAAATCAGCTGGAGTTAAGTAGAGTTCCCACCACTCACATAACCTACATTTGTGCTGTTAAAACTGTTTTCATTCATTCTCATTCACCTTAGCTGCAAGCATCCGCACTCTCCTGTATGCTAGAGAGGTTTAGTATCCTGACAGTGATAATGACCCCAGAGCTGACTGCTCCAGAAGAAAGAGCCTGACATACCGTGTGGATAAGCAATGCAGGAGGCACATCCCTTAGAAATTGCAGCAGCTGCCATGAGTCCAAAAAAATTTGTGGAATTTTTCTCAGTCCCATTTGTAGAAGAGGCTAATGGACCTTCTTTTAGATACTTCTTTAGACTTTCATAAATAGCAAAACAGATTATAGTTTCTGAAATCCCAGCATACGAGGCAGTTAATCCTCTATAGAAGCCACGAATGCCTTCTGTCTGGTAAACATAGCGAGCACACTGGAGTGTATTCATCTGCTTGGAGCCTCTCACTCTGCAGAAAGAACATCAATGGCACCCCATTAAAACACACACGAATGAGCCTGCTGATAATACCAAGCTGCAAAAGATGTTTGATGAATGTGTGATGTGTCTTCCTCGTACTGCCATCATGCTGTCTTTGTGCCCACCATGAGGTCAGGCCTCAGAGCCTAGAGAGGGGTCAGGCTATGTAGATGGGGACAGTTGGGGCCCACAGAACATTCTGTGCATCTGTATCAAGAGTCATAAAAAAATGTTCATAGCCTGGGACTTAACTCCGAAGTGAGCTGTATGTGGAAAGATGCTCACCACAGAGAAAATACAACTGCAGTAACATCAAAATAATCTAAAACTCTAAAAGTAGAGATAAACTATGGTGCCTAATTTAGATTGAAATGCTTATGAAGCCAGAAGCCAGTAAGATATGGGGAGACAAAATTATATGTAAAGTATAATTTAAACTATGATACAAATATCTTTAGGAAAATACTGAAGGAAAATTCACCAAAATTCTGATAAGGTGAGTATACGGTGCTCTCTAGCCTCTAAATTGCATGCTTAATTGTATTATTTCTTAATTTATAAAGTTATAAATATCAAATAGGCTATAAAATAACAGAAAAACCTTAAAATTAGGTGCTCCTTCCTAAACTGCCTGGCTTGGGGCAAAACGAATGGACCCAAGAGACATAATTGTGTTGACATGGTCACATGTCCAGCAATGCCCCTATGGAGGTACAGACAGCACCGTTCAGGTTCCATCACCCTTAACCAATTTCTCTACCTGTTTCACTGTGTCTCAGCAGAAGCCACTAGCTGTGCCCCAGCAGGAGCAACCTCTCTAATACAGATCCCACCATTTCACGTCCTTGCTGAAAACCTTCAAATGAAGGGATTCTCAAGTGTAGCACTACTGACATTTTAGCTGGATAACTATCAGGGGGGCTGCCCTGAACATGGTAGGATGTTGCACAGCATCCCTCACCCCCATCCACTAGATGCCATTAGCACTCCACCCAACTTGTGGCAACTGACAAGGTTTCGTGACATTGCCAGTATGTCCCCTGGGGGCAGAACTGCCCCCACTGAGAACTGGTGCTCCAGTGGCTGCACTCTACATAAAGCCAAGTCTCAACTCCAAACATCTTCCCAGGGCGATGGGAAGATCTGGCCGCCCCTCGCAGCTCCAGCTATTATCTTTCCATTATTCCCTCCTTTCCCAGCATACACTCCAACCACAGTCCCTTCTGGGTTTCCCAGAATTATCCATGCTTGCTTGTCTCATGATTTCTTAGACAAGCCTAAGCGCTCTTTACTGCTGCCTCTGGAGGCCCTCCTACCCTGCTCCCTCCATTCCCTCCCTAGCTGCTCCATAGGATCCTCCAAAGTCCAGTGGTACTGTGGGCCCCTCATCACACCATACTGATCTCTGTATTTCCTGTAGTCCTCTGAGCTGTGCTCCTGGAAGGCGGGGGCCTGTCATGTCCTAGTGCCTAGCGCACAGGAAGCAAAAAAAACACTCAAGGGTTGAGAGACACATTAATATTTTCATTCTAGACAGAATGAAAAGGAGCATCTAAATGCTCTCAGCTAACTCATTCATTTATCTATTGCTAAAAAGAAGTGATATGAGGACATTTTGTGAACACGTGGAATTGGGAGTAATATTCAGAGGTTTACAGGATTTTACCCTGAGAGTAAGTACAATCATTGAAGGCTCGGAGCAAGGTATCTGTTCAAATGAGTAGACCTGCTGTTCAGAAGGCTGTCGGGCAGAATAGATTGGGAGAGAGACCAATTCAGAAGCTATTGTGGGTAATGAGAGAGAAAACAAAGGAAGGATCCTACCTATCCTTCTGGGGCATTCTTGTTTTCTCTTTCTCCTTTCCCTAGAGGTAGCCTAGAGTCAGACTGTACTAGATAAAACTCTCCAGTACCCTGCATGCACTTTTATGCAACAAAGGAACATGCCAAAATAATCCATTGCACAAGAAACAATAATCCCGGCTAGAGTTTCAGGGCAGAAATCTAGTCCACTTGAGGGGCTTGGAAATGAAAGTTATCCCTTTGCAGACTGTTCTGTCCTTATGGCATCTTCAAGTCTGAAAGAAAGATTGTCCACAGTGGCCACAGTAGGGGTGGGGTCTTCGAAAAGCAGAAGCCCTGTTACCATTTGAGAAGGAAGTCAGGAACCACAGATCAGGGACTATAATGGAGAGAACTTTGCTTCTTCCCTTGTTGGTTATGGCTGGCAGTACAATCTCAAAACAAAAGGAGTTTCTACATATACTTATATTCAGAAAATACAAGGAAAACGATGGCTAAGGACTCCGTGCATTTCACTCCACCACTGGAACTGGGGGAAAGAAAAAACCCAAGAATTCTTCCTATATCAAGGAAAGTGGGAAAAGGAACAATTTGTAGCTTACCTTCGTTCTAGCTGCATCCGGGTTTTAACCATCCATATAGGATTCATTAAGGAATTTGTGACAAAAGCTGGAAGAAAATAAGCAGAAAAAGTTATTGCTGAACATGGTCAGCACTTCTTAAAGCTGTCTTTATGATAAATTCTGGGATCAGGATTTCAATGCCTTAAGGATTAAAAATGGAGAGCAAGAAGCCATTATGTTCCATATTCTAGGCAGATGGTGTACTTCCTAAATAATGCACTATAGTTCCTAAAATGTAACATCTATACTGATTTGTTGGCCCTAAAAGAAATCTTGATTTCAACTTTTTAGTGCCCTGTCTAGTCTTTCCAACCTCTAGGTGGTGCTACTGTTATTTCTGTTTAATGTGATCCCCTAAAGTAAATATGAAACAATCCTAAAATCCAAATTATAAGCTTTAGGTCAGAAATAATTTGTTTTAAAAGGTTGCCGGAAGTTACCTTATCCAAAAAGTTACCTTATAGCTTGGAATAAAAGGAAGTGAATCTCCATTGCCCTGAATCTAAATTTAGAAATTATAATACCTAACTAATCATTTCAGAAAACTGAAGTTTTAAGACTTCTGCTTATGGCACTTTTTTTTTTTTTTAAGTAAGCCTTTCCCATTTTAACACTGCCAATCATTCAGATCGATTAGGAAAAAGCAATGTCCTGGTATTAGACATACTGTTACCATTCTCTAATAATTCATGCCCTCCAAAGTCCTGAGTGAGGAGATTAATTAGATATTAGGGAGATGGTGGTTTAAAAAACTCCCTTCAGGCCCAGCCCGCTTCGTTTACCAAGGGTTCTTCTAAGTTATTTGTAAAAATTACAAAACTGATGACTACTTTTTGACTTATGGCTAACTCAGTATTTTAGTCTATAAAATGAAGATTAACCTGGTTTTGAAATCCACATCATTTCCTTCTCAGCACTCCCTACTAAATAAAAATTCCTTTCTTGTGTGAAATAGCTTTCCTTAACATTTTCTATTCAGGGTCCAGAAATTAACAACTACTATAAATATTCCTATGGGGTTGTTTGTATTTTCACTCAGAATAATGAAGGCAGGCAAAATGGAGTGTGTACACCTTACCAGCTGGCAGAAGGTGTAGATTTTTCATAAAATGACAATTTAAGTTCTCTAAGATAATTATTATCTATTTAAACAGACATCAAACTTTTTTATTTGTATAAAAAAAGATTTAGCCTTTGCTTCAGAAATCTATAAGGCCAAAGTATTTTTTGCCAAGTACTTCCTGGGGTGGGGGTGCAGGGAGAAACTTGCTATGAAATGTCTTCAGTAAGTGAAAGGACTTTCTCAGAGAAAATAGACACTACCTGACCTATCACCAACCCCAATGAATGAACAATCAGAGGCCCCGAGTCCTCAATCTATAATCCAATTGTTAAGGACACTCACTGCCAAGTGTATGTCAGCTATGCTGGACCACGTGGGAAGCACAAAGAAAACAGCTCTGAGTTACAGAAAATAACTTGATGGGGAAATACGAAGCCATGAAAAACACATTAATATTCTTTTAAAAGAAACGTAACTCTAAGATGGTGCATGCATGATTTTTTTATAGAGAGAATAAATAGCTTTAGTGGTAGAAGAAATGGAACAACGTTACAGATGGTTCTTAAACACTCATATTCTATCAGTTTTAATGTAAAGCTTTAGAAAAACAATTTTAGGTGCAAAAAGAAGCAGAGGGCTTATTTTTCTAATTGCAGGAAAAAGATGCTTGGCATAAAAACATGCATTGGAAAAGTGAGAAACTGATCTTCACTCAAGAGGGGAACATACCTGCAGAGCCAGCTGAGAAAATATGCACAACATTGCTGTTAGGCACAAAAATGCCGTTAAATTGCTCTTTGGCTTTGGAGTAACATGCAAAGTACACAGCCCTGTGAGAACAAAGAGAGAATGCTATAAAGAAACTGTCATGGCATGATATAATATATATCTCCCTCCCCAACAGCTGAAAAAAGTAGGAAGATGATATGGAAAAAAAGTTGACGTTCACCCAAATCTTGAACTTGTCTGCTGCTATAAAACTGTTTTCTTCATTCTGCATTAACTCTCCAGATAAATGCTAATTCTTTAAGCATCAACATATACTATATATTTTTCAAAGGTGTAATATTCATAAGAGATCCACATATGCTCTGACTCATACCAAAATGAGTATGTCAAATATAATCTGAACTGTTTTGGATGATGTGGGAGCGCAGTGGAACAGCCACCATACAGTGTTCTCATAAAGAGCTCCTGTTGGTCCCTCAACTGAATATGCACCCCCACCCCCCAGAAGCGGACTACTGCAGATGGGGTTCAGCTTTCCCTATGGCTTCCTGGTTTTCTCTTTGTCTGCTTTTTTCTCTCTTTCTCCTTGTTGGGGATAGTTGGGATTTCCTGGCTCCTTTACTAGCGATGCCAGGGAAAACGTGTTTTTTTTTCCCTCTTGGCCCACCGATCAATTATAGAATATTTTTTCAACTTAAGATCTTGATTATTTATCATTATTGTGTTTTATAACATATTTTCCCCTTAGGTTCCATCTGTTCTAAATGGGTGAGGTAGCCAGGAATTTACATCAGATAAGTATGACCAAATTAGTACTGCTCACCTGTAGATAAGACTTTTATTTTCTGGACTTACTTCATATCTACAGGTTTCCCATCTACTCATAATACTCAAACCCATATTACTTCACAGATAGTACTTTCTACTTTTTAAGTAGATTGTAGATTCTTAAGGAACAAAAGGGTTTAATTAGTCTGCATTTTTATAACATCTCCAGGCAATTTGTATACAAAATTGGGAGCACTAATCTGGAAGAATTTGAGAAGCTTTTCATCTTCACCTTACATAAAACAACATTCCCTTTTTTATTATAAGGCAAAATTCTCTTTAAAATCTATTTGAATATTCCATGAAATATGAATATGAGTGAAGACACAATATATGTGAGTGTCCCATACCAGTCACCCTCCCAGGAGGCAATTGCTATACCAGTTTCATGTCTACCTTTCCAGAGATATTCTACACACAAACTCTCTCACATGTTAACTTTTATTAATCATGCGTTTATCCTCTGTATTAGTACTGGCTGACAGATCTTTCTGCAAAGATGGAAATATTCTTGAGCGAAGCTCTCCATCACAGTAGCTATAAGTACAGAGGATACTGAGTACTTAAAATGTATTGAGGAAGACTGAGCAACTAAATTTTCCATTTTAATTGATTTAAATTTAAATAGCCCCATGTGTCCAGGGGCTATGATATTGGGACAGTGCAGCTCAATATACTCTAACGGGCTTTAAAGAGAATTAAGCCTTGTACCAAAAAGGAGAATGTTGTTTTATGTAAAGTAAGGCCTAGGAGCTTTTAAAATTTCTCTAACATTGTGCTTCTCGAACACTTGCATATGAATCACATGGGGATCTTGTCAAAATGCTGATTCTAATTTGGGTCTGAGATGGGGTGTGAGACTGTGCTTTTCAAACAAGTGCCCAGATAATACCAATGCTACATCTGCAGAGCACACTTCTGAGTAGCAGAGTTTAGGATGCAGCTGATGAGAGCAGATTAATTCTTATAAATAATAATAAAATAATTAGAATCTCTTTCACATACACACACTAAAAGATACTTGCAGTTACCACTGAGTATTTCTACATATGTGAAATGTATGGAGACAAATTCAACACAGAAAAAGAAACTGGTCATTGAGAAGTACTGCCCTTCAATAAGAAAGGACTAAGCTTTCTGCACAGCATGGAGTAAGGTAGGTAAAGAGTTTAATGCTTACCTTGATGGAGCAACTCCAACCAAATTTGGACCCAGGCCTCTAAAAAGTGACTTTGGTCCCTCCTTCTCCAAGATTGACCTGAAAAATAAGAAAAAATGTATTTTTAAAACCCCTTTGGTAAGGCCTATGGAAAATAACTGGCAACAACTTTCATATTAACTCTTTGATAGAATAAAATAAATTAGCCCCCGGATTCTTAATCTGCTTATAATACTACAACACAGAATCGAAGGCTGTAAAATACTGCTTTCATTAATAGAGTGAAAAAACATATTTCAAGAGCATCATCTAGACATGCTTTCAAGAAGCCCTTCTCCTTATTTACACAGGAGCAAAATGTCAGAAAACATATGTCAAAAAACATAACCTGAAATCCTATTAAGGTACATGAGCACCTGGCAAAGGGTCTGATATGGGGAATAGTGCCCTCAGTGCAACAAAATTCACTGAGAAACAGGTTCAGAAATTTCTTTGGATGGTACTTCTTTTGGATTTATTCCTTATTTATAATTCTATCTTCTAGATTTTACCTATTACAGTTGAGCCTTAAACAGGAATATCAAGAGTAGAAACATCAGATGCTTCTAGTAGTTTTCATGAGCTTCAATGGCTGAAACCCAGGATCTCCAATCCCAAAGTATTAATGCAATTGCATTTTTTTTAAATGTGAAAACTAGCTTCTGGTTAAAAGTCAGTCAATAAAGGATGTATTATCATAATTTTAGAACTTCACCTACTGTATGAGACCAAAGGAAGAGAGTTTTATTTTATTCAAAACCTAAATTTTCTGAGGCACACTATCTAATTTAACTTGCCTGAACAGTTCAGTTAAACAACCTAAACACATGCACCTAGCATTAGGAATGAGGTCTTGCAATTCTGTATAGCTTAATGTAATACGCTAATACATTCCGGAGTATGTTGCCAGACAATTAGAAGGTATTGGCAAAGTCCCTTGAGGGACTGGAGAAAAATATGGAACTAATAAACTTTGCCACCTGGGAAATCCCATGATCCTCCCTCAAACATTAAGGATTCTCAAGTTAATAGGACAAGCCCTTGATTTTGACGCTTGTTCCCATGAAACTTATTTTTGTAACAGAGAAGCTAAGTCTACCTATAGTTATGCTGAGAGTTACTTCTAGAAAACTTCTTTTGTTGCTCAGATGTGGCCTCTCTCTCTCTAAGCCTGACCCTGCAAGGAAAATCATTACCCTCCCCTCTACACGGGACATGATATCCAGCTGTGTTAAGTCTCCCTGGTAACAGGACATGACTCCCACGGATGAGCCTGATCCTGGCCCCATGGGATCGACAATGCCTATTAACCAGAAGGGGGAAAAGAAATAAGGTATAAAATTATTTCTTTAATTTTGATAAAATAAGGTATCAGTGGCTAACAAATTTCAAATAGAGTTGAGAAGCTATTCTGAAAGGTTATTCTTATACAAACTTCAGCTAAGATACTGCTAATTCCATGGTTTGCCAAACCCCAACCAAAATCACTCCCATAAAACCTAAAGAACACCCAGGGCTCTATCTGAGACTTTATAAAAATTTTATTCACTATGGTTATTTTTCAGAAACCGAAAACCTCCAGAGGGTTCCTAGGACACATAAGCCCTGAACCCCAGAGTTACCAGTCTCTCCAAGAGCATCAACCAGTTGCATCCCCCTACCCCATGTTGACATCTTTTCAACATGAAGTTAGAATTGTCATTGCCCAAATATCACTAAAGACTGGGAAAAGGATTAAGGTGAAGGAGGAGTTATAAAAGAAAAGACAGGATTTAATAAACATGTATGATTACTGAATCATTATTTCTTTTTAGTCTCCAGTGTCTTAGAGCAACTAGAAGGAAATACTTGAAACTGAAACTGTAACCCATACCATACATGGAAATTTGTTCTATAACTACTTGTTAAAATGTACCTTGAAATTTATCACTTTTTGTATATACGTTATATTTCACAATAAAAAATGAAAAAAAAAAAAAAAGGTCAGAAAATCCTAAAAGGATTACACAGAACATTCCTTAGGGGTACTTCTGTGCTCCAACATAGTGATTCATCAAAATGGTTATTATGTTCTTTTCAATCGCTCAATTTTTATAGTATCCAAAGGAATCTGTATCGCTGAATACTGTCCACTCTAATTCACTCTCTATTTTTTTTTTTCACTGAGGACTGTTCTTTACTTGTAACTGATACCTTCAATTTGACAGCATTCTAAATTAATCCAACTCACAAATTACATCCTAGTCCAAGGAGTTTATACAGTGTTTCAACTTTATAATGTTGAGGTTGAACAGTTAAGAGAAAGAAATACCTTCTACTTTATGGAATAAAGAGTCCTATGAAGCTAATAATAAAGTGAATCCTGCCAACTTTATATCTACCATTTTCCACTTTTCTTATGAAGAGAAAGTTGGTAAAACCAAGCTCAACTTTTTGGTGCAAAAGTGTCAGTTGATGTTCTCATGTGTCAGATGATGTTAAAATTCTGTTTATTTAGTCTTCATTTCCCTTCTTTCCTTCCTCAGACCATTATACCTTTTCATGACCTAGATTTCCTGAATGGACAAACTATGTAAAATTTTGAATCTTAACTTCTTTTCTCCTAATTTCTGGATGTTAATAAAATATTTAAATTGTCTAAAATAAAGAATATTTGTAGCTTTAAAAGTTTTCCTAAAAATTAGCAGGCTAGCAATTAGGCAAAAAGAATAAAAGTTTAATTTAGATTGGAAAGGAAAAAATAAAACTATCTCTAGTCACAGATGACATGAACTGGTATATAAAAAATACTAAGGAATCTAACTATTAA
This sequence comes from Tamandua tetradactyla, assembly GCF_023851605.1. Lineage (NCBI taxonomy): Eukaryota > Metazoa > Chordata > Mammalia > Pilosa > Myrmecophagidae > Tamandua > Tamandua tetradactyla. The sequence continues at coordinate 215,900,381 of NC_135328.1, forward strand.
GAAGGTCAGCAAGATTGCAGGGTATAAGATCTATATGCAAAAATGAGGGGGTGCAAGGGTAGTTCAATGGTAGAATTCTCACCTGCCATGCAGGAGACCCAGGTTCAATTCCCAGCCCATGTACTTCCCAAAACAAACAAACAAGCAAAGCAAAAACAAACAAACAAAAATTCAACAAATGGTACTGCAATAGCAGGATACTCACGTGGAAAACAGAATGAAATGTAACCCTGCCATACAGCACACAAAAACAAAAAACAACTGTACTTCTACACCCTAGCAATGAATAATCTGAAAATGAAGAATTTTTTAAAAATCCATTTTACAATAGCACTGAAAAGGATAGATTATTTAGGAGTTACTTAACAAAAAGAAATGTAAGATTGTTACACTGTGAACTACAAAACAGAATTAAGAGAAACAAAAGAAGGCCTAAATGAATTGATAGAAACCCTGTGTCCATGGGTCTGACAATTTAAGTTGTAATGATGGCATTACCCTCAAAATGATCTACAGAGATAGCTGAAATTTTGAATAAGGATTGCACTATCTTTTCTTTTTTTTTTTGCTAAAACTAACAAGCTGATGCTAAAATTCAAATGGAAATGTAAGGGACTCAGAATAAACAAAACAATCTTGAAAAAGAAGAAAATTGGAGGACTCATCCTTCCCAAATTAAAAACTTATGACAAAGCTACAGTAAACAATACCATGCAGTATTTGATTAAGAATAGCCGCATTTAACAGTGGAACAAGATCTAGGCATCCAGAAACCCTCACATTTATGGTCAACTGATTATCAGCAAGGGTGCTATATCAATGCAGTGAGACAGAACTTTTCAATAAGTGGTGGTGGGACAAGTGGACATCCACAAGCTACAAAGAATCAAGCTGGATCCTGACCTCACACATCACATTTTGTAACTCAGGAAAATTAACTCAAAACGGATCACAGACCTAAATGAAAATGCTGAAACAATTCTATAAAACACTTAGAAGAAAACATAAAACTAAACTGTCCTGACATAAGAGTAGACAGTAGTTTCTTATATATGACATCAAAAGCACAAGTAATAAAATTTAAAAATGGTGAAGTTGGAATTCATCAAAATGAAGTACTTTTGTGCTTCAAAGGACATCATGAAGAAAACGAAGATATCCCATAGTAGAAAATATTTACAAGATGTATATCTGATAAGGACCTTAAATCTAGACTTTATAACAAAAAGACAACTTAATTTTAAAATGGGCAAAGGATTTGAACAGACATTTCTCCAAAGAAGACATAAACATGGCCAATAAACATGAAAAAAGACTTAACATCATCAGTCATTAGGGAAATACATATCAAAACCACAATGGCTTTAACACTAGGATGGCAAATATCTCATCTGAATATGTCAGGTTTTAAAAGATCGAGACTAGTTACTACTCAGATAATAAAAAAGAAAGTAACAAATGTTGTTGAGAATCTGGAGAAATTCCAGATTTCTATAACATTGCTGGTGGAAATATAAAACAGTGCCACCCTGGAAAATAGTTTGATAGGTCCCTCAAAAGCTAATCTAAAGTAACTATATGATCCAGCAATTCTATTCCTAGGTATACATACCCAAGAGAACTGAAAACATATGACCACACAAAAACTTTGTACATCAATGTTCATAGCAGCATTATTCATAAGAGCCAAAAAGATGACACAAACCAAATGTCCATCAACAGACAAAGGGATAAACAGAATGTGGTATATCCATACAATGGAATATTACTGAGCCATAAAAAAGAACTGATACATGCTACAATGCAGATGAGCCTTGAAAACATCAAATTATATAAATGAAGCCAGGCACAGAAGGCCATATACTACATGATTCCACTTATAAGAAATGCCCAGAATAGGGTCATATATAGAGGCAAAGAGTTAATCAGTGGTTGTCAGGGCCTGTGCAGGAGGGGAGCAATTGGAAGTGACTGCTAAGGATACCAAGTTTCTTTCTGTGGTAATGAAAATGTTCTGGAACTAGATGGTGGTGATGGTTACATACTAAAAACCACTGAACTATACATTTTAAAAGGGTGAAAATTCTGTGGTTTGTGAATTAAATCTTTCTTTCTTTTTTTTTTGCATGGGCAGGCACCGGTATGTGAATTAAATCTTAAAGAAAATAAAACCCAGCAAGGAGAAAAAAGGCTCACTGAAAAAGATCTAGACAGCAGGAGAGATGTCAGCAGAAGCTGTTTTAAAACTTAGGGTGGTGCGATGATGGCTCAGTGGCAGAATTCTCGCCTGCCATGCTGGAGACCTGGGTTCGATACCCAGAGCCTGCCCATGCAAAAAATAAAAAATTTAGTTCTGTGCTAAATCAATCACTTACAACAAGTGATAAAACTGGAATACAGAATGCAGATTAGATAAAAAAAAAAAACATATCGGATGGGCCACAGTGGCTCAGCAGGCAAGGACGCTTGCCTGCCATGCCAGAGGACCTGGGTTCGATTCTCGGTGCCTGCCCATGTTAAAAAAAAATATATATATATATATATATATATATATATATATATATATATATATATTGAATTTCTTGAAATTGAACAATGTGCTGTTTTTAAGAGGATATCCTTGTACTCAGGAAATAAATGATGACATTTTAATGGGTATAGGAGTATGATGCCTGTAGCCATTCTCAAATAGTTCAGAAAAAACATGCATGTTATAGAAAGCAAATATGAAAAAGCAAAATGGCAAAATATTAAAAACTGGTGACTCTAGATAAAGGGTATAAAACAAATTATTTGTACTATTCTTGTAACTTCTCTGTAGGTTTGAAATTCTTTCAAGGTAAAAACTCTTTTAAAAAATGTCTCTCAAATAAGACCTTGAAACGACCTATATTATAATACATTATGTAATAAAGATTTTCCAAATGCTAAGTATATTAAACAAGCTTTACAAGTTCAGATTCTATCTGTGGTCATCATTAATGTACACTGTGCAGCCCCAGGCATCATTTAAGTATAATTAGGGGAATCTCTAGCTCTGGGAAGTTCAAAGCCTCTCATCTATAATGCAGTAGGGAACTACTGTCCTCAAGTGACTCAGGCCTTTTAAGAACTGCAGAAAGACTGTCACCATAGTTACTCATATTAACAGTGGGCAAAAAATCAAGTCTGTTACATAATCCAAATGTCTAACCTAGCTGGATGTTTACAAAACTCTTCTGGAACAATCAAGTTCCTACTATAAATGGTGCACTTCAGTTTCAAAATAAAGCATGTAAAAATACAGACAAATTTTCCCATAGTCATATAAAGTTTCATTTAAGAAAAAAAAGTGCAAAAAAAAGGAATGGTTGTTTGGAGCATTTCCTTCTGTTCACTAGTTTTAGATCATAATAAGCATATCAATGACTGTTCCAAAGCAAATATCTCATCTGGATATGTCAGGTTTTAAAAGATCGAGACTAGCTACCACTTAGATTAAATCTTCGACTACCTGTTGGCACTGACATACTTTAATCTACTAAGGGCTAGTTTAACTGTAGAAACCTTGAGTACCAGTGAAGAAATTTTAAAACTCTAATTTTAAAAAGGTACAGTACTTGAAAAACAAACAAAAATAAGAAAGCCTGAAAAGTTTAAAGAATAGAAGTTCTGATGAAAAAAAACCCTGTAAACAGAAGACTCATTTTAAAGTGGTACCTGAAACAAATTGATAATTTATTGCCTACTGGTAAATTTTAGTCAAGCCTCAATGTGTTAAAAATATTATCTTTTTCTTTTACCTTCTTTCTTTTAAAATGTAAGATTTCTGATTTCTCAATAGAGAATTTTTTTCCCTACTAACATGAGATGTCAGAGAGCACTGATTTGCATTTTGAGGTATAAACTATCTTCAAACAAATTCAGCTGTCCAATAAGATCTTTAAAGTAGTACTTCCTGAAAGAGTAAAATCTAGTAACAAGCAGCTTCATTTTAAAAGAATGACCATTTTATTCAGTCGAGTCTTTGATAAACCCAATGTCTTCTGAAAACCTAACAGACAATGGTGAGTTTGTGGTACAGAGAAAAGGCCTGGACCTTTGCCCTCTCTGTTGACCATTCTTCACTGCCTTTAGTGCAGGGGTGACTGACAGAAGAAACAAAGAGAGCTGATCCAATAAGCCACATGAGAGGATGGTGGCTTCAACCAGGGAAATGGAGTGAAAAGTAGCCAGTTCTGGTAAGCCATCCTAAAACACAATGCCTTTATATAAGCACCAACAGACTACTTCTAGAACTTACTAACAGAAAAGACATGCATTTTCCCTCCAGAGCAAGCGTGCTTCCTTCAGATGAGAATTATGTAACATATTCCACTTCTTGCCTTGGCCACCAAAAACCTCAGTTATAAATCTTACATTTAAAAAGTACAGAAAGTGCGTATTATAATGACAGTAATGACAGCAGCTAACATTGACTATTTGTGTGCCAGGAGGGATATAAAGCCCTTCAACCTCAAAATTCAATCATTCATTAATATGTATCAAATGCCTACTACGTGACAGATAACATTCTAGGTGCTTGGGGATACCTCAGTAACTAAAACCCAGAAGAGTTCCTACCTCTGAGGAACTTCTTGGGGAGGGGGGAACCGGAATGGGGATGGTGGTGGTTTGCAGATGTAGAAAATAAGCAATACAAATAAATAGACTATATGTTGGATGGAGGTAAGCGCTGTGGTTAAAAATAAAGCAGGAACAGCGGATGGGGAGTAGTGGGAGGGTTCTGTTTTAAATAGCATGGGCTCTGCAAGGCTTTCTTGCAAAGGTGACAACTGTGAGCCAGCCATGCAGATAATGTCCAGTACAAAGGCCCTGCTGTGGAAAATGTTTCTGGCCTTTTAAAGGAACAGCACAGAACTTAGTGCATCTAGAGGGGCATGGGGAGGAGGGCAGAGGGAATGGAGGGAGGATAGGAATAAAAGGAGAGGGTGGCAGTTGTGTAGAGCCTGGGAGGCCATTGGCATAGCTTTGGTTTACTTGGAGACAGATGGTATCTGAGCAGAGGTAACTGGAGGGTCTGAACAGAGGATTCTCCAGCTGCTCTGTTTAGACCAGACTGAGGTTGGAGAGGGGATCCAGGTCTGAAGCCAGAAGCCCAGTTAGTAAACTAATGCAGTAGTACAGGTAAAAGACATGGTGGCTTTGACCAGGATAGTAGTGGAAGAAGTGGTGAAAAGGAGTCAGATTCTACATACATTTTGAAGATAGAACTGATAGAATTTGCTGTGGGATTTCAGAAAATAAGACAGGGATGACTTGGAGGCTTTAGATTTGATAAATGCAAGGATGGAGTCGCCTTTAACTGAGACAGAGAAGACTCCAGGAACAGCAGGTTTGGGAGTTCAGTTTTGCACTTTACACTTCGGGTGCCCATTAAACAGCCAAGATAGATGTTTAAAAGGCTGCTGATGAAGACTGTGAGGCTAAGGGTAGAAATGCAGTCAGCTTACAGAGGGTATTTAAAGTCATGAGAGTAAATGAAATTACTGGAAGGAATGGATACAGCTAAAGAAGAGGTCCAAGATATGAGCCCTAGGATCCTCTAACATGGAGAGGTTGTGAGGATGGAGAAATACCCATGGAAGCAGAAGCAACAGCTGATAAGGAAGGAATATATAGTCCTAGAAGTCTCTCCATTTGAAGGAAGCAAAAGTTGGGCCTAGTTTCTATGCCTTCTGTTGTTGGCTTTTTAATTTTACTTTGAGATGTTCTAAATCTTTCTTAGAAATAGGTGTATATACATAAAATATGACCTTGGGTGAGTCATTAACTTCTAATCTGCACCTCCTCATCTATAAAATAGGGGTAATATGCCCAAGTACTAATTTCATAGGTTTGCTGTAGGGAGAAAAAAAATTGATGAAATGTCACAGAAATTCATATCTTTTTTCACTTGAAAGCACCCACATATCAGCTAAAGTGTTCTGGAGAATCTTAAAAATGCAAAGATATTTACTGGAGACAGAGAGACAAAGATATTGGAAATGTGGAAAAAACATAAAAAAAAAAAAGCTGTGAAATATTGAGACATTCCCATTTACCGTCTGGATAACAATTAAGGCAGCTTGGCCCTGCTGACATCTTTGGGTAGGAGTTTTCCAGTTACAGGAAATATAAATGCACTAGTCATGAGTTATTTAGCAAGCATGCAAGAGGAAGTTCATTTTGAATGTTAGTGAAGTTGGCAAATTACCTATCTCAATGTCAGTATGTTCAAAGCACTTTCTGTTCCAGAGAAAAAAGGTGCCACCTAAGACACCTCCACCACTTAAGTTTGTAATAAGCCACGCGAGATGGGGCATTTTTCAGCCATGTCTTTTTGAGGTCCATGGGTCTGCAGCACCTCTCCTTTCCAAGATCAAAGTATGCCCCCACATTTTTGGTCTTCAATTTTCTTCTAACTGTCCCTAACCTGCTTTTTGTCTTCTCTTCTCCCCTTCTCAATGATTCCTTTAAAAGAAAAGTTTCCCTGGAGTTTTCAATACCAGCCTCCCTTTTCCCTGTGGAGTTTTTGATTCTCTCACTGGGGACCTTGCCCTCAACAGCTGATCTTGCTTTCCTGTCTTTGCTCAGAAATTCAGTGGTACCCTTGGTGCCTGAATGACTCATAGGTAGTTTTTACAAACAAAACTTACCTAAAAATAAATAAAGCAATTTCCAATTCATTTTATCTCATTTAAAATGTGACCGAATTTTGTCCAAAGTGCCGTGTTGTGGTTAAGACAGAATATTTTAATTTTATGGCACTTTTTTCTACAGGTCCCTAACTAGACATTTACACTAATAGCAATATAGCTTTCTTGAACACATTTCTTTCTGACCATCTGAATATCATGACTGATTAAATTCAACTAATATTTTTTGAGCAACTCTCTTAAAAACAAGGTCTTGGGGGTGCGAGGGTAGTTCAGTGGTAGAATTGTCACCTGCCATGTTGGAGACCGGGGTTCGATTCCTGGCCCATGCACTTCCCAAACAAACAAAGAAACCAACAAAAAAATTCAACAAATGATGCTGCAATAATGGGATACTCATATGGAAAAAGAATGAAATGTGACCCCACCATACAGCTTACAAAAACAAACAGACAAAGAAACAAAGTCTCAAGCTAAAAACCAGATCTTAAGTACTCTTCTCAATTTCTGGTTTTTGCTCTAAGCATAGAGATGGAGAAGCCAAATTCAACTTACAAATATTTAATTGCTTTGTGGGCATATGAGATATTTTTAATGCAGTGAAAATAATAAAGTAGACAAGCACCATAGATATGAAACATTTTAAAAACAATTTTACGAGCCGTAAATATGCCCAGGGTTCAGCAGAGGTTCACCCAGTGTCCTCTGCTGTAGCAAGAAGGAGTTTTGGTTGGAGACCAATGAGACCAGTGAAACTGCCAGTGTCAACTCCTGTCAGTAGATTTGAAAGCTGATGAAAGATGGGTTGATCATCCGCAAGCTGGTGACTGTCCCACCTGGGCTGAATGTTGGAAAAACACCTTGGCCCATTGAAAGGCAGGATATGGGCATAGGTAAGTGAAAGGGTACTGCCAGTGCTTGAATGCCTGTGAGGTCATCTGAATGAGGATGAGAATACTGTACCGGCTGCTCAGAAAATACCACGAATCTAAAAAGTGCCTGCCACGCGTATCACAGCCTGTACTGAAGGTGAAAGGGAATGTGTTCAACAACAAGAGGATTCTCATGGAACATATCCACAGGTTGAAGGCAGACAAGGCCTGCAAGAAGCTCCTGGCTGAGAGACCTGCAGGTCCAAGATCAAGGAGACATGCAAGTGCCGTGAGGAACAGCTCCAGGCCAAGAAGGAGGAGATTACAAAGACTGTCAAAGGAGGAAAAGACCAAGAAATAAACTTCTCCTTCTCACCTGTACTATAGTGGCCTTGGCAATTATATAGATCAACCACTCAATAAATCAAGCCTCCTTCTGCTTGAAAAACAAAACAAAACAATTTTATTCAATAATATATATTATATATTGTAACTTTTCTATAAATTTAAAATCATTTCCAAAAAAAAGCTAAAAAATTAAAACATTTTATTTCCATATTACTTCCCTTTCTTTGTGTGATTAAAATTAATTTTTAATTTTGCTTTCCTACCCCATATCTTGTTGAAAACTCTCACAAGATCTTGGACAAGAATGACAATTCGATGCAAAAATGCACACATGGACTTTTGGTTTGCTTTGTTAGGTTTACTTTGACTATCTCGGGATGGGGGTCATGTGAACACTATAACTCCTGCTGCCAGGAAAGCAAGGTGAGTTCAAGGGTCATGGTAAAGAAACCTAATTCCTAGGACTGGGAATAGGCCATGCAAACAAAATACCTTCTTTTATGTGCTTTACAAACATTCTGTTGTGACAGCGGAGGCGGGGTGTGTGTGCACGCAGGTGGCAGCGGACTAGGACCTGAAAGGGGACTGAACTTACTTCAGAACCTGTAAGAGTCCAGGTGTCATGGAGGTTGGTCTCACCATCCCAGCTCCACTAATGGTCCCTAGATGGACCTGCGGATAGTAAACTGTCCGAAGGGCTAATCGTGACGACTGCAACCTGGTCTTAATGACTTCTAGTGGACAAGTGAAAATAGCACCAACTGTGCCCCCACACCTGGAAGAAAAGAAATCACAACAGGATCAGAAAAGAGATACTGTTCTCCACACAAATGAAATGTGAAATTTAACTTTGCCCTGTTTTTAAAAATGCACATGTTCATTTAGTAAGACTCAGAACATAAAGGAGGTTTTAAAAAAATTACTTGAAATCATATCAGCTACTAATCTAGCACATCCTTCCAGACTTCACATTACTGGCTTCAAACACTCCCCGATCCTCAATCCCACCCCCAATAGAGACATGGTGAATGTTAACATATCCACCAACTTCATCATTTGTAATGGTTACATACTATCCCTCTGTATCAATGTATACTATTTTAACCAATTTCCTATTATTGGACCTTCATGCCATTTCCAATCTCACTACCAATTGCTGCAATGAATATTCTAGAAAATGCATCTTTGCACATAAACAAAATAATCATTCAAGTAATGTTACTCTTTTGAAAATCAATGTTTAATAAAATGCAGACTTTCATTAAAATTGATTAAATTGGACTCCACAGAAAATTAAACCAAAGCTTACTTTTAATGATAAAGTTTATGTGTCTCCCTCAGCTAGAAGTACTCAGTTCATCTGACTCCAACTGCTAGATCGGTGCTACCTACCCTAATCTCAGTCATCTGAATATTACCCTTTACAATTAGTTCACACTAAAATAGTACCCAATTACCATTTAAATATTTTCTTCAAAACAACTCACTTCTTTGCCTTAAAATACCACTTTCATCTTTTCTTAAGCAGAAGTATCTGTGAAATCACATGCTTGATGGCCAAGATGTAATTAACACCACCATGCACCATCTGAAATCATCACCCGCACCACCAGAGACACAGCTCCCACTCCTAGAAGAACACTGCTCCGCAGTATAGGCTCATCAGAGGGCCCATCAGAGCCATCTTTGTAACCCTGACATTGGGTCCTCACCAAGTTCACAAACAGTATTTGCTAAGTAAAGGAATTAATAAACTCAGATTTCAAGGAGATGTCTTTTGAAACTATTCAAAAGCTACATTTGCTCTTACCAGCATCATTTTAGTCTCTAGGCATGTTACACCATGGGTTCTTCAGATAGTTAATTTAATTTTCATTAAAACAAACTCTCAAAGTTGAAGTATACTCTATAATTTAAACATTTCACAAATATAGTCTCTCCCCACTGCCCCCCACCAATATTTGACTTGACAGTAGCCCCTAAGTAGAATGAGAACCTTTAAATAAGGTTTTCGGGGACTAGGACATTAAATCTTGTTTGGCATCAATCTACCTTCTATCAAATGCTGCCTCTCCCACTAGTCTGGGAGCCCCTTAGGGACATAGGGACAGGGCTGTGTGTTCCTCTACTCTAGCACTCAGTTGGAATAGAGTATCTGCCACACAACAGGTGGCTCGGTAAAATTAACATGGCATCAGCATCTCTGATGGGGAAAGTAACAACAGGAAGGGAGGACAGGCTCTGGCACACACAGAACATTAAAGTTAACTTCCCTGCTCCACTAGAAGTGTTAGAAATCTGGAAGGCAACCCAGCTCCTCAGAGCCTGAAGGAAAATCCCTTCAAATTTTTTTAAATCAGGAGTTTATAGTTCCACATAGCAAGTAAAATCCTCATCACTAAGAGCTAGATGCTACTGGGTCAAATAATTAGCCACTACTGCCATTTACTGAATGATTTCTTTATGACAAGCACTCAATTCCCCATTAATCCTACAAAGTAGTAACTATTACTTCATCCCAATTTACAATAAGGAACCTGAATGTCAGAAAGAGACTAAAGTATACAGATGGGGAGGCAGGGGAGAGGGGAGGAAAATAGCCATTTAGGGCTGTTGAGGTAAACTTGGTTTAGAATCACGTTAAACTACCCTAAATTGAGCTTTTAGCTACCACACTACTTTGTCTGTTTTTTTTTTTTTTTTTTTTTTTTAACATAGGTAGGCATTGGGAATCGAACCCGGGTCCTCTGGCATGGCAGGCAAGCATTCTTGCCTGCTGAGCCACCGTGGCCCGCCTGCTTTTTTTTAAACTGTGGGTCAAAGTCCAGCAACCACAAAAGCAAGTGAAGGATCACAATCAGAAATGAGAAGGATGTGAAGGGCAGGAAGTGAGCAATGTATCAAACAATTAGGATTTGCCCCTCAGCATTTGGCAGGGTGTATTATCCCTATTTTACCAGTAGGGAAGTTAGGTCTCAAATGAAGTTATATACCTTCTCAAAGTCACAAACTTTAAACTGAAAGTTTTTATACTGAAAGCTAAATCCAAAACTTCTGTCTCCAAAGCCTATGTTTTTTCCACTAGACTAAAGGATTCTCTGTTGGAGTCATAGGGAAAGATAGGTATTATACACAGTTTTGTGAGCTAATTCAGACTTCACATTCACAAAAGGTGAAAATCATTGACTAGAAAACTAGATCTTCAAAAGTCTAATGTATTTTTTGTACTAAGAAAAAATTGGGAGCTTAACAATATTGGACTGTTAAATTTGCTCTAGGAACTAGAATATATCTAAAGAGAATGGGATATAATGGGAAGTGTTTAAAAAAACCCAGAGAAGACTTCCGGAGAAGATGGCGGCTTAGTAAGACGCGCGGGTCTTAGTTCCTCCTCCAGAAAAGCAACTAAAGAAACAGAAACAATAAAAAACAGCTCCCGGAGCCACGACAGAGACCAAAAAGACAGCGTACCCCATTCTGGAACAGCTGAACGGGCAGGGAGAATCCGCTGCGGTGAGATACCTGAGGGGCGTGAGTTTTCCCAGGCGGGGGCAGCTGGCGACTGGGGTCCCCTCCACGCACGTGGCTCCCCGGTCTGACTGGGAACGTTGGATAGCGGGGCCCTCCCGCCACGCTTGGCGTCTCAGGCCAGCTGGGCAATTTGGACCGGCACTCCCCCAAGCCGCGGCGGCCAGTGACCCCCCTCCACGCGCGGTTTCCCGGGCCGACTGCGAGATTCGGATTGGCAATTTAAAGGAGCCACAGCATCTTTTACTGGTGGGCTCCGCAGACAGACGAGCGCCACGAGCGCCACCTACTGGGCAGGAAAAGAAAAACAGAGCCCAGAGATTTCACAGAAAAACCTTTCAACCAACCGGGTCCCACACCCAGGGAAATCTGATCAAATGCCCAGACACCAGCAGAAAATAATGGATGACGCTCGGAAAATTGAAGATATGGCCCAGTCAAAGGAACAAACCAATAGTTCAAATGAGATACAGGAGCTGAGACAACTAATGCTGAATATACGAACAGAAATGGAAAAACTCTTCAAAAACCAAATCAATAAATTGAGGGAGGACATGAAGAAGACATGGGCTGAACAAAAAGAAGAAATAGAAAATCTGAAAAAACAAATCACAGAACTTATGGGAGTGAAGGACAAAGAAGAAAAAATGGAAAAAACAATGGATACCTACAATGGTAGATCTAAAGAGACAGAAACTACAATTAGTGAACTGGAGGATGGAACATCTGAATTCCAAAAAGAAACAGAAACTATAGGGAAAAGAATGGAAAAACTTGAGCAGGGGATCAGGGAACTGAATGACAATATGAAGCGCACAAATATACGTGTTGTGGGTGTCCCAGAAGGAGAAGAGAAGGGAAAAGGAGGAGAAAAACTAATGGAAGAAATTATCACTGAAAATTTCCCAACTCTTATGAAAGACCTAAATTTACAGATCCAAGAAGTGCAGCGCACCCCAAAGAGAATAGACCCAAATAGGCGTTCTCCAAGACACTTACTAGTTAGAATGTCAGAGGTCAAAGAGAAAGAGAGGATCTTGAAAGCAGCAAGAGAAAAACAATCTGTCACATACAAGGGAAACCCAATAAGACTATGTGTAGATTTCTCAGCAGAAACCATGGAAGTTAGAAGACAGTGGGATGATATATTTAAATTACTAAAAGAGAGAAACTGCCAACCAAGACTCCTATATCCAGCAAAATTGTCCTTCGAAAATGAAGGAGAAATTAAAACATTTATAGACAAAAAGTCACTGAGAGAATTTGTGACCAAGAGACCAGCTCTGCAAGAAATACTAAAGGGAGCACTAGAGTCAGATACGAAAAGACAGAAGAGAGAGGTATGGAGTAAAGTGTAGAAAGAAGGAAAATCAGATATGATATATATAATACAAAAGCCAAAATGGTAGAGGAAAATATCCAAACAGTAATAACACTAAAAGTTAATGGACTGAATTTCCCAATCAAAAGACATAGAATGGCAGAATGGATTACGACCCAGCATTACCACTGCTAGGTATCTACTCAAAGGACTTAAGGGCAAAGACACAGACGGACATTTGCACACCAGTGTTTATAGCAGCATTATCTACAATTGCAAAGAGATGGAAACAGCCAAAATGTCCATCAACAGACGAGTGGCTAAACAAACTGTGGCGTATACCTACGATGGAATATTATGCAGCTTTAAGACAGACTAAACTTATGAAGCATGTAATAACATGGATGGACCTAGAGAACATTATGCTGAGTGAGTCTAGCCAAAAACTAAAGGACAAATACTGTATGGTCCCACTGATGTGAACCTACATTCGAGAATCAGCTTGGAATATATCATTGGTAACAGAGACCAGCAGGAGTTAGAAACAGGGTAAGATAATGGGTAATTGGAGCTGAAGGGATACAGACTGTGCAACAGGACTAGATACAAAAACTCAAAAATGGACAGCATAATAATACCTAAGTGTAATGTAACTATGTTGGAACACTGAATGAAGCTGCACCTGAAATATAGTTTTTTGTTTGTTTGTTTGTATCTTTTGTTTTTGTTTTTTTCTTTTTCCTTTATATATATATATATATATTTTTTATTAGTATTATTATTTTAATTCTCTTCTCTATATTAACATTCTATATCTTTTTCTGCTGTTTTGCTAGTTCTTTTCCTAAATCGATGCAAATGTACTAAGAAATGATGATCATACACCTATGTGATGATACTAAGAATTACTGAGTGCATGTGTAGAATGGAATGATTTCTAAATGTTGTGTTAATTTCTTTTCGTTTTTTTGATTAATAAAAAAAAATTAAAAAAAAAATATTTGCAAAATTCCCTTGGGGGAATAGCAAGAAAGGGGAAAATTCAACTTCCCCATGTGGAGAATTCCTGAGATTCTCACAAGCAGTGGGGACAACCAAAGTCACAGGCTGAGCCCTCAATCTTGGGGTTTGTTCATATGAACCTATCCCCGCAAAGGATAGGTCAAGTCTACTTAAAATTTAGGCCTAAGAGTCACCCCCAAGAGAGCCTCTTTCGTTGCTCAGATGTGGCCCCTCTCTCCAGCTAACACAACGAGCAGTCTCACCACCCTACCCCTCTCTACGTGGGACATGATTCCCAGGGGTGTGGACCTTCCTGGCAACGTGGGACAGAGATCTTGGAATGAACGGAGACTCAACATCAAGGGATTGAGAAAAACCCTAGAATGAGCTGAGACTTAGCATCAAGGGATTCAGAAAACCTTCTCAACCAAAAGGGGGAAGAGGGAAATGAGACAAAGTGTCAATGGCTGAGAGATTCCAAACAGAGTCGAAAGGTTATCCTGGAGGTTACTCTTATGCATCAAGTAGATATCATCTTGTTATTCAAGATGTTATGGAGCGGCTGGAGGGAACTGCCTGAAAATGTAGAGCTGTGTTCCAGTAGCCATGTTTCTTGAGGATGATTAAATAATGATACAGTTGTCACAATGTGACTGTGTGATTGTGAAAACCTTGTGTCTGATGCTCCTTTTATCTACCTTGTCAACAAAGGAGAACATATGAAATAAAAATAAGTAATGGGGGAACAAATGCTAAAATAAATTTAGTTAAGATGCTGGTGATCAGTGACAGCAAGGGGTAAGGGGTATGGTATGTATAACTTTTTTTTCCTCTGTTATCGTTTTATTTCTTTTTCTATTATCTTTTTATTTCTTTTTCTAAATCGAGGCAAATGTTCTAAGAAATTATGAATATGCAACTAAGTGATGATATTGTGAATTACTGATTATGTATGTTGTTTTACTTTGTTTCTTTATTTTTTAATTAATAAATAAATTTTTAAAAATTAAAAAAAAAAAAAACCCAGAACTTTCTAACCCTCGTCAAGTCACACGATATATATTACTCTTATCCATTATAGTACTACCTGTGCTAAAAGTATGTAGTATTTAAGAACATTTGAAAACTTATATGCTAAAGAGCAAGATCGAGAACTATCTGAAATCTATTTCCGTTCATTAACAATTGAACATAGAGACAAAACCATGAACACACATAAACTCTGTCACTGAAGAAACAGCTTCTGGGTAAATCCTTTGATCAGTAAGTCAATAAGCTCAAATATAGTACAGGTCAACCAACTCTTTGCTTTGTTCCCGAGTCAGTTGCACTCTTGACTTTGGCAAAATGGCATTCTTTGGTCAACTGTCATTTAAATAAATGTGTGCCACTGAGCAAAGGACAACCAGGCAGGGAGGTCTGACTGTCCAACATAGCCAATGCCACGCTAAGTATCAGCCATGACCTCTGAGGATAGCAGGCTATGCGCTTGACCACACTTGGTTTTCTGATGCTGTCTACCATAACCAGGATGGAAGGAAGAGCAGGTGGTGGTGAACATGCCCTGGACTTCTACAGCCACCTAACTGGAGAAACCAAGGCACTCTAAGACTCAAGGGTCTCATCTATAAAACAGAGACAAAGCCTGTCATACAGTGTTAAAGGAAAACCAGCAAACACTGCAAACTGGAAACAACCTTTTTACCATAAAAATTGACTTACTCATCAATACTAGGTAAATCGCTCCTTACCCACTAGAAAAGTTCTTAGATGTGAAATACCCAAGAATGCTTTAAGTCTTTAAACTGTGTTGGATACATATTTACTAGCATACTCTTTTTTTTGGTATGTTATATGGTGGGGCTGTTCACATTTCAGTCTTTTTCCATGTGACTGTCCTGTTATGCAGCATAATTTGCTGAGTTTTTGGGGGGAAGTGGGGGAGGTGTGGACAGGCCAGGAATCAAACCCAGGTCTCCTGCATAGCAGGTAAGAATTCTACCACTGAACTACCCTTGCATGCCTACTAGTATACTCTTTATTATTTTTTACTGTGAAATATATATACAAAAAAGCAATAAATTTCAAGTACATTTTAATAAGGAGTTATAGAACAGATTTTAATGTTTGGTAAGGGTTACAGTTCCATGATTTTTCGTTTTTTCTCCTAACTGATCCAAGACACTGAAGACCAACAAAAATATCAATAAAATGATTCAGCAACCATACTCACTTGTTAAGTCCTATCTTCTCTGTTATACTCCTTCTCTTTAAATAACATTTATCAGTTTTAGGTTTTTATTTCTAGCTGCTCTAAGGTACTGGAGGTGAAAAGAAATATCAGTATAATGATTCAGCACTCATACTCATTTGTTAAACCCGACCTTTTCTGTATAACTCCCCACCATCACTGTAACCTTTCTTCCACTCTTTAGGGGTATTTGGACTATTCCCATTCTAACTTTTTCATGTTGGAAGGGGATGCTGATAATATGGGATAGGGGCATGGAACTAGTTGATGTTCTGGAGAGGCTGGACCCTCTGCATGTCAGGACTTACCCACGTCCAGGGACCCATCTGGAAGTAGTCTGTTTTGGACAGTTACCCTAGTGCATGGAACCTTTGTAGAACTTATATAATGCCCTAGATATTCTTTAGGATTGGCAGGAATGGTTTTGGTTGGGAAAAACTGTCTCTTTTTTGGGGGTGGGTGCATGGTCCAAGAATCAAACCTGGGTCTCCCGCATGGAAGGCAAGCATTCTACCACTGAAATACCCGTGCACCCTAGTATACTCTTTTTTTTTGCATGGGCAGGCATCAGGAATTGAACCTGGGTCTCTGGCATGGCAGGTGAGAACTCTGCCTGCTGAGCCACCGTGGCCGGCCCACCCTAGTATACTCTTAATTAAAAGAAAGCAAGTTCTGATATTAAATTAAAATTTCCAAATAATCCTCCTGAAATATAGAACACTTTATAGCGGCACTTTAAAAGTATCTCATCTCAACCTTTTTTTTTTTTTTTACTTCAAGTACCAATGTGCACAAGACACTCATCAGTATGAGAATAATACTGAATGCTGAAATACTGACTTCTCTAGATTGGTGTGCTGGTTTGAAAGGATTTATGAACCCTAGAAAAGTCACGTTTAATCCTAATCCAATTTTGTGGGAGCAACCATTTCTTTCAAAGCCTATCCAGCATTGTATGGCAGAAACTTGATTAGATTATCTCCATGGAGATGTGATGCACCCAATTATAGGTATTAACTTTTGAATACAGGGAGATATGACTTTACCCATTCCACTTGGGTCTTGACTAGTTTACTGGAATCCTTTAAAAGAGGAAGCGTTTTAAAGAGAGTCCATCTTTTAGAACCATGAGAGAATGAAGAGAGCCAGATGAAGAAGGAAAACACCCTGGAGGAGCTTCATGAAACAAGAAGCCTGGAGAGAGGCTTCTTCTGGAGACGTAGTAGACACCACCATATTCGCTGTGTGCCTTTCCAGCTGAGAGAGAAACCTTGAACGTCATCAGCCTTCTTGAACCAAGGTATGTTTCCCTGGATGCCTTAGATTGGACATTTCTATAGCCTTGCTTTAGTTGGGACATTTTCATGGCCTTAGAACTGTAGACTTGCAACTTAATAAATTCCCCCTTTTAAAAGTCGTTCTGCTTCTGGAATAACACATTCCAGCAGCTTACAAACTAGAAAAATTGGCTTTCCAGACTTTTCTAAAAATATTTAATCATTTTGGGTCCAAACCTTTTCAGATCACAACAAATTATATCTTTTGTAGGAAAAAAATTTCCTGCCAATTCTCGACTCTTCGAGAACGAAGAACACCTTCAATAGGAGCCTAGCTCCTGACAATGTAAACTAGTGTTTGGACTACTGCTCTCAGGCAGTCTTAGTCAGCTGATCCTCTGTGGTTTTCCCCATGCTCTCCAGAAGTCCCAGTTCTGTCTGCCAGCCTTCCATCCACAGCTGCTTCTCACCTGTGCTCCACTTTCCTATCCATGGCATCATGGGCAGGTTCCATCACTTTCTGGTAACTTTCAGTTTTTCAAATCCAGTCCTAAAATGTCAATCTCAAAACTGATCTCAAAACTTCCCTCTACCATTACCAGACTTGTAGCTGTTCTTTCATTCCTCCCCACCCCTTCCTTGTAAGCTTGTCTATGTCTGGGGGCAGGGGGAGAGAGAGAGAGATGAGGCCTTATGTAAGTGGTCACTTGGTCACTATCTGCCTCCAGCAGCCTGTGTGCTATCGCAGTGACCTCGGCAAACTTTATGATTCCATGTAGATGTTTTTGTAGGCTTTCTTGGGGTGGTGATCAATCTTCCCAAGGGTCACCCATGTCCTGGATCACACACACACACACACACACACACACACACCTCACTGACACCCGCTTTCTTGGGGTGGTGATCAATCTCCCCAAGGGTCACCCATGTCCTGGATCACACACACACACACACACACACACCTCACTGACACCCCCTGCAGTCCACCTCCCAATCTCATTTCTGCTTTACTTGGTTACTGGGCCTGGGAGCCTCCAGGCAGCACCAGGTGCCTTCTCTATTGGTCCCTTTGCTCCTTACTGCTTAACTAGGAGGCCCACTGGAGTATTCTTCCATGCCCTCCGGGTGCCAACAAGATGGTACACAGCAGGAAGTCACCCCATGTCCTTCCCAAGTACACTATGCCAGTCCCTGCTCATTATGCTGCCATGGGCTGATGCAGCAGTTGGTCCTTCAGTCTTACAAACTTTCCCTCAGTCCACAGCCAAGATATCCTACACAGTGGAGATAGAGTGGGGATGAGACAGGATGAACTTCTCTCCACATAACACATACCCCAAGGTTGATGGACACAACCTTTCTTCTCTGCGCAATCTGGGGGTAGTGTGGGCAATGGCAGTAGAGCTAGTTCTACTGCCTCTCTCTTCTAAGTCTCAGAGGGGGTGTCTGGCCACAGGGGTAGAGGCTCTTTGTAACATGCGGTGGAGGGCTCTGGTAGCCAATGCCCAGGAAACAGGAAAGGTCACTCTCAATATCCAGTTACATAATGACATAGTGCTACCATCACAGAGTTGGGAATCTGAGTATCTGATTGGATGCCAATATTCTCAGCCACTAATCTCCGAAGTGGAGTGCATACTCTAACAGATGCACAATGATTCACAGGAACACAGAAATAAAATATTACTATTTGTTTCATTGTATTTATTATCTTCATCATTTAATCTCTATTTTCTCCATATGACATTATACACAAGGGGATGTGCACATTTCTAATCACAGGGGTGTGTGATCAAAGTTTAAAGACCACTATTCAAGACCAGTGGTTCTTAACTGGGGTTATTTACTACACAACCTCCCTCCCTTCCACCAGGACACCTGGAAATATATGGAGACATTTCTGGTTGTCGTGATAGGGGGAAAGGATGGAAAGACTAGTATCTAGTGGGTAAAGTCAAGGATGCTTCTAAACAGCCTACAATACTACACAGGATAGCCTCCAACAGCAAAGAATTATCCAGTGGAGCTTGAAAAAACTTGTTCCAGAACAATAAAATGGACAACATATTTGAAAGGCAGTATAACCATTGCAGTGGAATGGCTGGTTGCCTTCCCAGCATTATCTTCCTTTTCCTCAGTCTTAAGCCATACCAGTTTGGATAGTGTTGAACTCATCTCTAGTTCCAGCTCTGACTCATCTGAGCCAATCAGCAACTCCCATCCACCTTGCCACAACTATCTGTTAAAAGATGGGCACATATTTCCTAATATAACTTATGTGGACTGCTTAATCGAACACCATAGTACTTGGAACCTTGCATAGGGCATGAGATTTTGTAGGTTTGTCCAGAGTGATGCCCAGATAAATCCCAGAGAGATTTGAACAATTAATAGGGAAGTACTTGCAGAGTCCCCTAGGGGGAATGGTGAGAAAGGGGGAAACTTCAACTTCCCCAAGTGGAGAATTCTCGATATTTTCGCAGGCAATGGGGACAGCCAAAGCAATAGGCCAAGCCTCCAATCTTGGGGTTTGTTCATATGAAACTTAATCCTGCAAAGAATAGGCTAAGTCTACTTAAAATTAGGCCTAAGAGTCACCCCCAAGAGAACCTCTTCTGTCGCTCAGTTGTGGCCTCTCTCTCAGCTGACACAGGAAAGCAAACTCATTGCCCAACCCCTCTCTACGTGGGAAACAACTCCCAGGGGTGTGGACCTTCCTGGTAAAGTGGGACAGAAATCCTAGAATAAGCTGGGACTCAGCATCAAGAGATTGAGAAAATCTTCTCTACCAAAAGGGGGAAGAGCAAAATGAGACAAAATAAAGCGTCAATGGCTGAGGGATTGCAAACAGAGTGGAGAGGTTATCCTGGAGGCTATTCTTACGCATTAAATAGATATCACCTGTTTAGTTAAGGTGTAACAGAGAGGCTGGAGGGAACTGCCTGAAAATGTGGAGCTGTGCTCCGGTGGCCATGTTTCTTGAAGATAATTGTATGACGACATGGCTATCACAGTGTGACTGTATGGTTGTGAGAGCCTTGTCTGATGCTCCTTTTGTCTACCTTATCGATGGACAAGTAAAACATATGGATTAAAAATAAATAAATAATAGGGGGAACAAATGTTAAAATAAATTTAGTAGATTGAAATGCTGGTGATCGGTAAAGGGGAATGGTATGTATGAATTTTTTTCTGTTTTCTTTTTATTGCTTTTTCTGAATTGATGCAGATGTTCTAAGAAATGATCATGATGATGAATATATAACTATGTGATGATACTGTGAGTTACTGATTATATAACAAGAATGGAATGATCATATAAGAATGTTTGTGTTTGTATGTGGTTATAAAAATAAATAAATAAACGAAAAAGATGGGCACATGACTCAGCCTAAGACAATAAGCATAACTCCTCTGGAGCAATGACTGGCTTAGAAATGGATACCTGCCCAAGTTAGTCTAATGAGAGCTAAGCTCAAAATTGATTCAATGGTGGGAGAAATATTAGGACCTGCTGGAGGCCATTTTGTGTTCAAATGGGATCAACCTTAGAATCATGCAACATCAATGGAAGGCAGAACGGTCACAGATGGAGTCTCTAGTGACATTGTTGAGCTAAATAAGCCCTTACTCAAAATCTCCCTCTAGAATTCAGTTGTATGTGCCAATGATTCTCCTATTGGTTTAAAGCCAATTTGAAGTGAATTTTCCATTACTACCAACTAAAAGCCTCCTAAATTATCCTAGACAATAAAAAAACTTATACCTAAACTTTTTAAGAAAGCCCTTAAAATGTTTTACTATTGTAAATAACTTTCCAAAAAGCAGATAGGACTCATGTTTCTAGTAGGGTATGTTTCTAACAACTATGAGATACTTCTTGAATATTAATTTATTTTTGCTCCCAAGGTACCTACCACTGCTCTAGTCACTGATGCCAAAGTCTAGAGAAAATTTTCTGTGGGAAAAACCATACAAAGGCCATGAATACAGATGACCAGAAAGGCCATGATTACCGGTTGAACTACATTTCTAAGAACATCACAGGGATGGGTACTCTCTAAAGTCTATGCGCCTAAAAAAAAAAACTGGATATGTTTTTCATCCTTTCCTTTTACTACTTGTTACTTTTTTACAAAACCAGCCCTTCCCTCCATTATCTACCCTTTTTCATTCTTCCATTCCAGAATTGAAGCCCTGTGTTTATTACAAAAATATATGTTTAACATTTTATATTTTTACACCTACGAAGTCCTTGCTTAATTCCCCACCTTATGACTTAAGCTCCTTTCCTCCAGTTCATAGCATAACAAAGCTACAATATTACTACAACAGTACATAAACTGGATTTTTTTCCTCTATGTGATCAAAGAGAATTACCTAGAATTGTAATATTATGCTCCCAAATGTTTACCTTTTAACTTAGGGTTTCAAACAATAAGGGCAATTTTTAAAAACAAGACAGATTCAACATGAACCTTTCTTTTCTATGCATATACTAATTAATTTGAGGTACTTAAAGCCAAGGTCACTTTGATCATCAATATCCAATTAATGCTGATTGTAAACTTTGGATGATTATATGGTATGTGAACATATCTCAATAAAATTACACTAAAAATATATCCAATTAATGGTAAACTGATTTCTGTACTTACAGCTTATATAAATGTACAACATGTGTTCAACCAACAAACAACACTGCCCAGACACCCTGTAATCCTTCTTGAATCTTTGGAATTTTTGGTAATTTTTTCCTTTTTAACTACTACTTCCACACTCACAAACTGAAAAATACTAGTTGCTACTCAGTGTACACTATACTTTTCTGGGTTGTTTTATTTGAATAATTGGTGTAAGGCTCAAGAAGATTTTGATTATGCAAATTCTGTATTCATTCAGTTCAAGGAAAATACATCTTTGATGCAGCTAATTATCCTTTAGATGCTATTTACTGTATCCTATCTCATTTGAAAAGAAAACTAAAAATAGCATCGTGAGTGAATGAAAAACTCTACAGTGGTTTCTGAGCCCAAAGAAAATCAGTATCTTTCTCAGTCTTTCATAGACATACAACATACACAAATTCAAAATATTATCACCACACATTAAAAGAATTAAATGTCATGATCAAGCGGGTTTTATCCCAGCTATACAAGAGTGTTTCAACATAAGGAAATCAGTGTAATACACCATATTAACAAATAGAAGGGGAAAAAAATGATCTAGCATCGTTTCTTGATAAAACACTTTAAAAGGTAGGAATAAAAGGAAACTTTCTAAAACAATAAAGGGCATATATGAAAAACTCACAGCTAACTTCGTACTCAATGGTGAATGACTTAAAGCTTTCCCTCTAAGCTCTGGACCAAGACAAGGTTACCCACTGTCACCATTTTATTCAACATTGTGCTAGAAGTTCTAACTAGAGCAAGTAGGCAAGAAAAAGAAATAAAAGACATCCAAATGGGAAAGGAAGAAGTAAAACTTCCACTATATGCAGATGACATGGTTCTATACATAAAGTCCTGAAAAATCTACAACAAAGCTATTAGAGGTAATATATGAGTTCAGCAAAGTGACGGGTTACAAGGCTAACATGCAAAAATCAGCAGTGTTTCTATACACAAGTAATGAGCAATCTGAGGAGGAAAGCAGGAAAAAAATCCATTTACAATAGCAACTAAAAAAATCAAATATCTAGGAACAAATTCAACCAAGGATGTAAAAGACTTGTATGCTATGTAAAGCAACCTGTCTGGATAGCTCACTTCAACAACAAACTAGTTTGGGTTGTTGAAGTGAGCTATCCAGGCTGGAATGAGGTCTTGTAATTCTGTATAGCTTAACGTAATACCAGGATACATCTCAGACTATGATGCGCTGATAATTAAATAGTGGTAGAATTCCTCAAGGATCCAAAGGAAAAACAACAACAAAGATGCAACCATTAAACTTTCCCATCTGGGAAACCTCAGGTATCCTCTCAATCATTGGGGACTCCCAAGAAAATAGGCCAAGCCCTTGATTTTGAGGCTTGACCTTATGAAACCTATTTCTGTAACGGAGAAGCTAAGACTGCCTACAAGGAGGCCTAAGAGCTGCTTCTAGGAAACCTCTTTTGCTGTTCAGATGTGGCCTCTCTCTCTTTCTAAGCCCAGCTCTGCAAGTGAAATCATTGCCCTTCCCCCCTACGTAGGACATGACATCCAGGGGTGAAAGTCTCCCTGGCGACTTGGGAGAAGACTCCCAGGGATAAATCTGGCCCTAGCACTGTGGGATCAACAATTCCATCCTGACCAAAAGGGGGAAAAGAAGTGTAACTAATAATGTATCGGAGGCAGAGAGAGTTCAAATAGAGTCAAGAGGCTACTCTGGAGGTTGCTCTTATGCAAGCTTCAGTTAGACCTTGCTACCTATCATAACCTGCCAAACAGCAACAAGGACCATTCCAACCAATCCTAAAGAACACCTGGGGCAATATATAAGATTCCACAAGGGTTTCATGCACTAGGGTGACTTTCCAGAAACCTACAACCTCCAGATGGGTCTCTGGTCTAGATAAGTCCTGAAACCTAGAGGGCCCAGGCTCTCCAGAACATCAGATAGTTTCATCCCCCTACCCCATATTAGTGACAGACCCTTTCAATATGAAACATTTAGAATGGCCATAGCCCAAACACCCCCAAAGAGAGGATAGAAAGATCAAAGATGACGGTGGAGTTATATACGAAGATAGGATTTAATAAATGAATATGAATGCTGAATCATCAAATTGATATCTTTTAGTCTCCAGTATCCTAGAGCAGCTAGAAGTAAAAACCTAAAATTGTGAAATTGTAACCCATGTCAAACTCTGAAATATGTTCTACAATTAATTGTGTTGTTGTGCTTTGAAATTTATTGGTTTTTTAAAAGTATATATATGTTATTTCTCACAAAAAAAGAAGGAAAAAAGTCAATTGTGATAATAAAAAAAATATTTAAGCCTTCTAGCCAGCTATATTCTGAAGCAATTATAAGAAAAATCTGAGAGGATCGTATGGTAGGCCATGACAAACTCTGGGATCTGTACTGTAATTACTGGTTGAAGAGTGCTTTGAAAACTATTGCTTTTCTATTCCTTTGCTTTGTATATATGTTATACTATACAATAAAAAAAGTTTTAACAAAATACACTGATTTCTAAAAATGGAAGTCAATTTATGCACACAGTGGTATATTTATAGAAAACTTATCTAAAATATGCGCACACTATGTCTTATCAAAATTTCTTTAAACATTTCAAATCAGTTCTTGCATCTTCTCTACCAGTATTTCTTCAGCAAATATATTGCCAAGTGCCAGCTCTGTACTCCCTAACACTTCAAAAGTAACCATCAGCTGAGAAACATTAAATCTGGAGGGACAAGCGTTTCAAATATCCATTTGGTGACAGTTGTCCATCGTACAGGAAAGGAAAAAATTGAATTTTGAAAACATCTGAGTATACATTTTAAAATATTAAAGGTATATTCTCATTAAAATACATTTTAAAGGCTATTTAAGTATATTTGATGACAAAACAAAAATAAGACCTAAAATACATAATCCAGGCCATAAATCTCTAAATCCAATTAGAGCTTAGTCCAGCTATTTCAGGTACTAAGCAGATCTCCTGAATTGCTGGCCTGACACTGCTCATTTCAGCAGATGTATGACATCACCTAACATTACCTGGACAACCAGAACCTCCACATTAGTTGACAGATAAAGGTTTTTTTAGATAAAAATTTTAAGGTATTGTTTTCAAGAACAAATAAAGACTAGACACAAAAGACCACTGAAGATGATTTCAGTATTTTTCCTGGTTGGAGCGTTTAAACAGTAGAAAATACGTTATAGGTTTTATTTGTTATTTAGAAACAATCAAATTTGTTCGAGCACATATTTGTTCTGACAGTTTTACTGCTCTGATTTGGGGGTGAGGGAAGTAGAAATTTTTGTTCTGACATCTATACTTCAGATTTGGGGACTGGGAGGAAAGAAAGCAGAAAGCAGCAGAAAGCCTAAAGAAGATAATAAAAATCAATATGAAATGAATCAGGTTTACTGATGCAGAAGTCAGTCACCCTAAAAGATGGTTGTGCTGGTTTGAAAGGATGTATGAACCCTAGAAAAGCCATGTTTTAATCAAAATCCCATTTCGTTAAAGGGCAGAATAATCTCTATTCAATACTGTATATTTGAATCTGTAATTAGATCATCTCCCTGGAGATGTCTCCCAATCAAGAGTGTCTGTTAAACTTGGATTAGGGGAGATGTGTCTCCACCCATCTGGGTGGGTCTTGATTGGGTTACTGGAGTCCTATACAAGAGGAAACATTTTGGAGAATGGGAGATTTGGAGAAAGCAGAGAATGCTGCAGCACCACAGCCAGTGACCTTTGGAGATGAAGAAGGAAAATGCCTCCCGGGAAGCTTCATGAAACCGGAAGCCAGGAGAGAAACCTAGTACCAGTTGCCCTTTCAGCTGAGAAAGAAGCCCTGACTGTGTTCATCATGTGCCTTCCAGATGAGAGAAACCCTGAACTTCATCAGCCTTCTTGAACCAAGCAAGGTATCTGTCCCTGGATGCCTTAGATTGGACATTTCTATAGACTTGTTTTAATTGGGACATTTTCTCAGTCTTAGAACTGTAAACTAGCAACTTATTAAATTTCCTGTTTTAAAAGCCATTCTGTTTCTGGCATATTGCAATCTGGCAGCTAGCAAACTAGAACAGTTAATGAATGTGCTGCTAGGTACCAAAAGCCTTAAAAAAGTATTTTGACTCAACAATTTCACTTCCAAAGGTTTATATTCAGTAAATAACCAGAGAAGCACATGTATGTACATAAGGATGTCCAGATATTTATAAAGGCAAAAAATCAGGAATGACAGATTATAGAAACATTCTGTAAACCAAATAAACTAGGTAGTCCTGTTGTAAATTACTATAACATTGTCACTGAGGTCCATTCAGTGAGCTTGTAAACTGCTTTTGCCTTTTCTTTGTTGCTATTTCTCCATGACCTAGGCACTGAAGAATAAATAACAAGGGATCAACTAATGGTATACTCACAGAAAACACTACCATACTGCCATTAAAATTCAATACACTACTAAGAAAAAAACAATTTACAAGAATATGAGCCTATTTTAATATTAAAAATTATATGTGTACATATATACACATACATACAACTTCTGTCAAATGTGCTTTTTTTCTAGGTGTTGGTTTGCGGGTGGTTTTAGTTTTCTTCCAGTTCTCTGGATTTTCACTTTTTTTCCCTATGAAAACATTTTTATAAGCGCTGCTGAGATGAAGGCTAAGAACAAAAAGTCAAGACCCTTGCTTTATCAGATCTCTTTATATTTCCTTTTACTAAAAAAATTAGCTGAACCTTTGTCAAGATTGCTCAAAGCATCATACGGGCATCTATCTTTACCTTGCACCATACTACTAGAATAACTTGCTATTCTATTAATTTGGTAACACTGTCAAACTGGAATTCATGCAATAAGTTTATTCTCAACAAGTGCAAAACTAAAATGTTAAAAGTTTAATCATAACTTAAAATTAGAGAACAGAAAGTCAATTCTCATTGTCATTGTACGCTAACTTTTTATGTAAATTTTTTTTAAAGGGCAACACTGCATTAAAAATATGACTATTAAAAATTAATGTAGGGGTATCTCCCTTTCCCAAAGAATCGAAGAAATTAACTTAAAAAAACAATTAAAGAAATTAAGAAGACTGAGTTATTTGGGTACTATAAAGTTCTTATTTTCTGGGATCTAAAACTAATGTCAACTATTCATAAGCTGTTATACCTGACAAAAAATTTATTCAATATCATTGATTGGTGATAGCATTGAACTTGATATTGTGGTTTCCAATGGCTATTAAATAAGCAGGAGAAATGGGACAGATTTGAAAAGTGGGGCCTCTGACTTCTTTTCAAGCTTTCAAAGGAAGTGAATTTAGTTCTCTGGAAAGATGCCAGCTTAACAACAGTGGAAACTAGTCAGAGCAAAGCAGCAGGTATTCCACCCAGACTAGGAGGGACCACTGGGTTGACTGATTTTAACTATGTAGCACACCCATTCAAAAAACTTGGCTCCTAACCTGAAAGAAATCAAGGTTATATATTTTAGGCTAGTGGGAACTGATCCTAATCCATTTAGTTACTCTGAAAACATCCTTTCAGAGGATGTATTTTCTTTCTTGAATATCTGCAAGTAATCCTGATCTGCTGTTAAATGCAAGGGGCTCAGGCAATACCCTAATAAACTACACACAGCTCAATCAATCTGGCCAGCTATACAGGCCACTGCAGTATTCACCATCCCAAGGAAACAGGCTGGCGCTCCTGTAGGAGCAAAAGAAGCCAGAGGACACTGTGAAGGGCGGAGGGAAATTCAGCAAGACAGAGCCATCAATTGAGCAGTGAGTCTCAGCAGAGGCTGCTCCAGAGCATATAACTCTCCAGCGTGAAACAGAAGGTAATTTTTAAAAGACCACCTCAGTAAAAACAATAAATCAAATTCAAGTGAGCATGAAATCATGGCTTAAAAACGATAAGGCTTTAATAACACGGCCAACTTGCTTTAAATCCCCAAGAATGATAAATTAATTCATTTAAGAACATTTCCCCTTGTGTCACTCCCAAATGACGTATCAATGGGAGGCAGAAGGAAGTGTCAAGAGGGAAGAGATGAATGAGAAATTCTTTCTGTGAGAACAACCAAAGTTCTGTGGTTGGAGAAAGAAAGTTAACTGGGTGCTCAGCTAGAATAAAAAGTACAAAGAGTACACCAACACTTTCATCACAGTTTTCTCTGCAGCTAAGTTTCTCAACCACTACTAATCTGTAATGAGGAACACACCTAGGTAGCAGCCCCAGCTGCAACTAAAATACTCAAGACTCCAAGCGCACTCAAAGCCAAGTTTTAAGACAAAAGTAAATTTTAGTTCATCCTCTGAAAAAAATCAGCTCCCTGCTTAACTCCGCACCACTCTGCGACCCTAGAAATGGGTAGCCTCATGAAACAAATTCAAGATGCACGATTTTCCAACTCACGACGCTCTCAAAACAAGGCAGAATTTGAGAGTTGTTGCCTCCGCTGCTGGAAGCACCCACCATTGGGTGAGAAACATTTCTGCCCACCTTCGTGACCTCCTCATCCCATTCTCTCGACGTCCCTTTGCCCCTCCAGCATGTTACTGGCCAGCATCAATGCCCACGACCAACACCTGCAGCCCTCCTGACTGAACTGGCTCCTGAGCTACCATGAGGATCTCCTGGGCGAATCTGAGCACCAACAAAACTACAGCGCCCTGAAAACGATGCACAGGAAAGGGCCACGGAAAAGAACCCATGAGGAGGTGCAGTAAGTTCAGGATGGCCAGGGCGGCGGGCTGGGAGGAAGCGGGGAGGACTGAGTCACTGTGGCCAGGCAGAACCACCTCGGGCGGCACTCACTCCCATCAGCCACTAATTGTTTAAGAAGAGAAAAGGCTGGCGACGCGGAGGGGAGGGGCGTCGGGGACCCGACACCTACGGGGCAAAAGGCGGCCCGGCGGGATGGGGGAAGAAGGGCAGGCCCCGCGGCCGCCCACGGGCCCTTCCCCATCTGCCATCTGATGTCGAGACCTCCCTGTCCTCAGGGAGCCGGCGAGTCACCCGAGAAGGGCCGGTAACCGGCGCCGGAGGGAGCGAGGACCGGGGAGAGGAGGGGAAGGCGGGGGCCGGGGCTGCCGGAGGCCCCGGGAGGCTCACCCGCCGGCGAAGAGGTGAAGCAGCGTGCTCTCCTTCTGCTGAGTGCCCGTCGCCATGGCCGCGTCCGCTCCGCGGCCCGCCGTCGCCGGGTGCCGCGGGGCGCTAGGCGGCTCGAGGTCGCCCTGTCCGCTCGCCCCGCTGGCCCTCAGGCGGCCGCCGGCGCCGCCTCCATGTGCGCGCGGGCCCGGACGACCCGCTCTCCTCAGTCAGCGGCCCCCGGGCGTCGCCGCCGGCGCCTCACCGGCCTCTGCGGCGCGAGCCGGGCGTGAGCGAGAAGCCGGCGTGCGGCCGTCACGTGGCGGAGGCTGGGCCGTGACGTCAGGCGGCGCGCGCGGGGCTGCGGGGCGGGGCGCGGCGGGGGTGTGGGCCGGTTCCCGCAAGCCCATTGGCTGGCAGGCGGCGCGGGTAGGGTGACGGAGCAGCCAGGGGCGGGGTCCTCCCGCGGGGGCGGGCGGGGCTGGGATGGGGTGGCGGAGCCTGCGGGGTCCCCGCCGGGAGGCAGTGAGATCGGACTTGGCAAAGTCAGGCGAGGCCCTAGGCTTTGGCTTTTTTTCCTTTTCTATTTTTCGTTTGCTTTGTGATATTTAAGATGGGCAAAATGATGTAAAAATTACGTCTCGCGCCCCTGCACTCCCCATCCAGCTTTGGGGAAAACAAACGAAAACATGACCCAAGCTGCCGAGAACCCCTAGTATCATGTTGTGGGTTTCTGATCTTTCCATAAATCGTGTGTCTACTGCATGTATTTTGCAATATGCTTTTTGACCTATCTTGCTGATCTTCTCCACCCAGACTTCTGAGGTTTATATATCTAAACAACTTCTCTACTCACATGTCCCTAGGTTTCTGTTAAACTCGGCTTGGCATTTTCTTAACCTCCAGGACTCTCCCCGAATGGCATGGGAGGCTATCCCTGCCCACCCTTTTAACACATGACCTCATTTTAATATCCTCACGATGGGCTTCAGCTGTTACTTTGTTGATCTATCTTGTGAGCCTCCCACTCCTGGAATGTAAACTTCAGGAGTGCCGGGACGCTGTGTCTCTTGTTCACTGTTGTTCCCGACACAACTGCCGCTTAGCAAGGTCCAGGGAACTAATAAATGCCTCAAACTGAATTCTTCCCTCTTCCCCTCCCCCAAACCTGCTTTGCCTCCTGTATTTCCTGTCCTGGTGATGGCACAGCCACTAACGCCGGAAACTTACGGGTTACCTTGAACTGCCCTCTCTTAGCAGCCTGTCACTCACCTGGCACTGCTATCTTCTAGAATTCTCCTAAATCCATCCCCTCTTCCATGTCCTCCCCAGCTGCTGCAGGTTTCAAGTCTTTCTTAGTTTCCCACAGGCCACCTCTTCCCCCCGTTCCGTCTGTTACCCCCTCCCCCTCCTCACCCCCTTCAGTGGAACCGGATGCTGAAAGGTACTAACACTTTGTCTGCAATTTCCCATGGCTGCTAAAAGCAGTACATTGAACAGATCAGCAACTGGGCACCCTGTGTGTAAACAGAAAAAGAGCTTAAGTAGAAAAAGAACTATGTGCAAACAGGAGCTAGCAGGCCAATCTGTATTTGATTGCTGGGACTCTTCAAAAACAACTCTTCTGAGCAGTCATCCAGAATACAGATACAGTGATACTCTATATTAAAGTCATTGCTCCAGGCTTTGAAAGAGAAGAAGCTATGCTAGGGCTAGGTCTAGAAAGAGAAGCTATTTGAGGGCTCAATACGTGGAGGGAACAGGTGGGGAGGATGGAGAAAATAAAGAATTCATATTCCCTAGATTCCCCAAATCCCCCCTCACTTTTTGAAAGTTAGCATTTGTAGCTGAAGATGGCTTAAGAGATTTAAGTGGAGCTGGAGGAACAGCTTCTCCTCTAGGCAGAATTCTGAATCTGAGATTTGGAACAGAGCCCTTCATCTTGGCTCCTTGCTCACAGAGGTGTTTAATGAAGAAATAAAGATTTAACAACTGATTATGACTGAATATAGATGAATATCTAGGTGTCTTTCTCTTACTTCCTAGTATATGGTAAAGTAGCCAAAAGGAAATATCTAAAATTACTGAAACCAAATTGCAAATTGCACCAAATTGCAAATTGTAAAAACCTCGTGACTGGCCCCACCTTGTACCCCCTTATCCTGTTTCACAATTTGGAGTCTTATAATCACAAAATCAACCCTCTAATGTGAATGAAGGAACTTGAGTCAGCTCAGAACTAACCTTCGACTTGTTCTTGTAGTGGCTGGCTTAGTTCTAGCCTAGCTCCACTCCTTTACGTTAGTAGATGGTAGCTGCTTATACTTGTTATTGTAATGGTAACAAGTCCATCCCCTCGTTTGAATCTATAAAACCCTAAAATCCTTAGACTCGGAGAGACAGATCTTTAGGCCAAGAGGCCATCTAATCTGCTTCTTGCTTAGCAATAAAACCTTTCTCTCTCTGAAAGCCCAGTGTCTCAGGAATTTGTCATTTGAGTGCATCAGGCAGGAGCCCATTGCTTTTGTCTGGTATTGGTTTGGTGACTCTGGTGGGACACGGATGTCCATACACAGCAGGGAAGCTGACTGCCCGGAGTTTGGGAGCCCTGGCAGGACAAGGTAAGCATTTTGCAGCTGCCAGACTCTCTTAGCCTCGAGGCTCAGCAGCTGGGTTTTCTTCTGTCCTGCTGGCACTCCGGGCTCCTTGGCGCTTTAAAGCTTCGAAGGAAGAAACAGCTTTCCAGTTCCAGGTCCAGACAGCCGACTAGGCGCATGGGTCACCAAGACAGAAGTGGACTGGGAAGGGTGCACGGGGTTTGAGTGCTCTGGACTGGGTTTGAGGCTCTGGATCCTGCTTCTCTACACTTTTCTGTTTTCTGAGTACCATTCTGTCTGGGGCTCAAGCCTCTGCCCTGAGTCTCTCTGTTGAGTATATGCCTGAAATATATCGTAAGGTAAGTAATCCAACAATTAATTGGCATTTAATGAAACTAAGTAAGTGCTTAATGTCTTTAATTTTTAATTGGCGCATTACTTAAAGTTTCTGTTTAAATTGTTAGTTGGTGTGTTACTGCTTTTGTAGTATTCACTTGTTCCTAATTGGTTCCTAATTACTGAAACTCTTTAAAATGGAAAATTCTAGTTCTAATAGTATTCCTGAATAGAACCTGTATTTTGAAAAATTGGAAAGGTTTTGTTTGTAAACCTATGAAAATTTTAAAAAGTGGTTTCTTTGTGTAATACAGTCTGGCCTCCGTAATATTTAGAATGACAGAAATGGTTTGAAAATGGTTCTAAAGAGAAAACACTGTACTGCAATTCAATTTGTTCTGTAAAAGAAAGCAAAAAATGGGTTGTGATGATGTGTCTTCAATCCTTTATTTGTCTCTCTCAAAACTCAATGTTAATGGGAAAATACAAAATTTTACATGCAAATGTTAGTGGAGAAAAGAAAAATGTCCTCTGTGATTCAATTCTGGAAGATCCAATAGAGCCTTTATTAACTCCTCATTGTATCCCTCTTTACCAGAGATAAAAGAGCCCAAGATAGAAATGCTCTCCCCTCCCATACTCCTCAGCATACTCAAACCAGCCGAGGCTGCTCTCTAAAACCAGCGGCTGAGCCACTGGCAAAATGTCTACACCTCCCTCAAGTGCCTACAGAAATAGACGAACAGGGAGGCCCGAGAGGACTTGTATATGTGCATACCCCATTCTCTAAGTCAGATTTATATAACTAGGAAAAGAGTACTCCACCCTACAGAGAAGAACCGAAGAAAATAGAAAACTTAGTTACTTCAACATTAGCAACCTTCAACCCAAATTGAGCCAATATTCAAGATACTAGAAAAGAATGAAAAAGTAGAAGTTCAAATTAGTGAGTTTTATATTTCTATGTTTCTGGGTTTTTTTGTCTAACTTTCTATTTAGGTCTGTCCGTTTAATGTGTATTTTCCTACCTCCAGATTAGCAAACAGAAAGTCTTAAAAGAGCTCTATTAGATGGGTATTAAGGTAAATAAGCATATACACACATGTATATCAGTACTCCTGGAGTCCCAGAAGGTAAAAAAAAAAAAAAAGGTTTAGACACCAGGGTTCAGGGCTTTAGTATAATTACTGCAGATGAAGCTGAACATTGATGCCACCTAGAATTTCCTGAAGGCAGCAGAGGGCTGCACTGGGTAAGGGCAAAGACTTTTCCAATTGTTCAGGGCACAGCTTTAGACAAAATAGATGTAATAATAGGAAACAGTTAAAAGATGGGCATAGAAATGTTAGTGGATAGAGGGAGAAGGGCTGGAGGCACATGTGAAACCAGAAGGAAAGATAGAGGATAAGGACTGAGACAGTATCATTTAGAAATACTTAGAGTGTACAATGATGGTGATTAAATGTACAACTTAAAAAATGTTTTTGCATGAGGGAGAACAAATGAATGTCATTATTTCAGGGTGTTATGGATGTTATACAGGAAAAAGTACAATTAATGCAAGCTGGGGGTCTATAATCAATAGTAGCATTGTACTGTGCTTCCACTGAATGTAACAACGGCATTATGCTAAAATGTCAGCAGGTGGGGGATTGGGAAAGGGGTATGTATTCTTTGTGGAAAAAAGGGAAATGTCTTCAGATAGAATATGATTGCAAAGGCAAATCAATACCCTTAGGTTGGATTGTGTGATGTGTGAATAAAACTGTTTAAAAATGAACAGAGAGGAACAGTACTAGAGAAAATGAGGAGAAAGAGATGTACCTAATCACTGTCCATAGGAAACTGAGGTACAGCCCCTTGGAGGGCAGTGTGATGATTCCACAGGAGGCTAGGGATGGGGTTGCCATTTGATCCTGCAACCCCGTTGCTCAGTATATACCTGGAGGAACTGAGTGTGGGGACACAAATGGACATTTGCACATTGGTGTCTATGGTAGCAGTGTTTGTAATTCATAATGGATGGAGGTGGCCTAAGAGTACAAACGACTGAGGGAAGGAAGGGGGAACTGTGGTTCTACTGAGCCTCTGCAAGAAGGAATGAAGTTGTGAGACGTGCAGCTAGGTGAATGAACCTTGAGAGCTTGTATGTTGAATGAAATGCCAGGAACAAAAAAACAAATATTATCAATGCCTGAATCATATGGACGAACTGTAATATAAAACATTCAGGGAACTAAAGTCGAGAGCATGGGTTATCAGGTTGGGGCTTATTGTAAAGGTTCCTAGATTGTAAACTCTTATAGCAGGCACATTTATTCAGAAGTTATAACTGTTAATTCTAAATTCTGAGATACTGAGCTATTTGTATATAGCATGGGTCTTTCCAAGAAACTCTGGGCATTTATGTGACACCTGAGAGTTAGAGCTCTGAAGCTGTGAAAGTCAGGAGTGCCACATTCAAGAACTATTTAAAAAGTTGAAAAAGTGATCAGACATCATGTAGAGATATAAATGAGGCTGATATGGATAGGACTAAGGCAGATCAGAATACAGGGTAAAGAATTATGTCATCCATATTTTAAAACTTCAACTTCTGTGTGAGGCTAAAGGGAGAGATGTTTATTGGGTGCAAAATTTATATTTTGGTTAACACATTTCCTAATTAGTGCTAGTATTTTGGGTAGTGCATTATCTAAATTAACTTGTATGGTCAGTTTATTTGAACACTATAATTATATGGAATCTTGAATAGGGTGTGAGATCTTGTTAGTTTGTACATATTAGTGTGATACCCCAATACATCCCAGAGTAATTTGAGCAGAAAATAAAAAATATTTGCAAAGTCCACTTGGGGGACTGGGGAGAAAGGAGGAAATATTAAACTTCCCCATCTGGGGAATTCCTGATATTCTTGCAGGCAATGGGGACAAGCAATTCAATAGGCTGAGCCCTCATCTTGGGGCCTGACTCTATGAAACTTACTCCTGCAAAGGAGAAGCTAATCCTACGAATGAAAATGCCTAAAAGTCACCTCCAGAGAACCTCTTTTGTTGCTCAAATGTGGCCTCTCTCTCTAAACCAGCTCGGCAGGTCAACTAACTGCCCTCCCCACTACATGGGACATGCCTCCCAGGGATAAGCCAAGACCAAACATCATGGGATTGAGAAAGCCTTCTTGACTAAAAGGGGGAAGAGAGGAATAAAACAAAATAAAATTTCAGTGGCTGAGAAATTTCAAACAGAGTCAAGAGGTTATTCTCATGCACTATATAGATACCCCTTTTTAGTTTATGGTTTATTGGAGTGGTTAAAGGAAAGCACCTGAAACTGCTGAACTGTGTTCCAGTAGCCTTGATTCTTGAAGATGATTGTATGACTATATAGCTTTTACAATATGACTGTGTGATTGTGAAAACCTTGTGTCTGATGCTCTCTTTATCCAGGGTATAGACAGATGAGTAAAAAAAATAAGGACAAAAATAAACAAATAATGGGTGGGGGAGAGAAGGGGTTAAAAAATTGGGTAGAGTGCAATACTAGTGGTCAATGAGGTGGGAGGTGGTAAGGGGTATGGGATGTATGGCTTTTTTCTTTTGTTCTTTTCATTTGTTTTTCTGGAGTGAAGCAAATATCCTAAAGATGATTATGATGATGAATACACTACTATGTGATGATATTGTGAGCCATTTATTGTATACTTTGGATGGACTGTATGATACATGAAGATATCGCAATAAAAATATTTTTTTTAAAAAGTGAAGTTTGTCATAGTCAATGCTGACTGAAAATTTGATAGACTAGTTTATAATAATCTTTAAGAGCTTTTATGTCAAATTGCATATTCATACAACACTAGAGTTTAGTTTTCTCTGTTAAAATAATGTAGATTGATGGTCTGCTCCAGATGAAGAGTGATAAAAAGATTTTCTTAACCATCTGAGTACTCTGTCTAGAGGACAGAAATTCTGTGTCATATCAGAATAACATCCTTGTTGATGTTTGTGTTAACGTTATCCTCTACTTTTTATTATTTTTTTTAATTTTTGCATGGGCAGGTACCAGGAATCAAACCCAGGTCTCCAGCATGGCAGGCGAGAACTCTGCCACTGAGCCACTGTAACCTTACCCTTATCCTTTATTTTATTTTATTTTTTCACATGGGCAGGCACCGGGCATCGAACCCGGGTCTCTGGCATGGCAGTTGAGAGCTCTGCCTGCTAAGTCACCATGGCCTTTCCTCCCTTATCCTTTATTTTTGAAGACAAGTCTTCTCACTTTTAGAGGAACTAAGTCTTTTTCTTACAATCATATTAACTCCTAGTTTACTTTTTGTTGTCACTTTGGTTATATAAGGAATCAACTATTGTTTCACAGTAACCCATTTTCCCGTTTAACATAGTGTTCAAACCCAATAACTTCTGACATTTTGCCTTCCCAAAATCAAACCCTAAGGCATGTCTTTTTATTTCAAACTCTTGGAAAGGATCTGTTCTTTCACCTTGTAAAAGGGAGGTGCTAAAAATAGTTAATATATCATCTGAGAAGTGATTGGGAAGTCTTATCAAAAGTAAAAGGGATTTTCTAACCCTAGAATGAGCTGAGAATTAACATCAAGGGATTGAGAGAAACTTCTCGACCAAAGGGGGAAGAGTGAAATGAGACTAAGTGCCAATGGCTGAGAGACTCCAAACAGAGTTGAGAGGTTACCCTGGAGGTTATTCTTATGCATTAAGTAGATATCACCTTGTTGTTCAAGATGTAGCAGAGAGGCTGGAGGGAACTGCCTGAAAATGTAGAGCTGTGTTCCAGTAGCCATGTTTCTTGATGATGATTGAACAATGATATAGCTTTCACAATGAGACTCTGTGAATGTGAAAACCTTGTGTCTGATGCTCCTTTTAGCTACTATATCAACAGAAGTGTAGAACATATGGAATAAAAATAAATAATAGGGGGAACAAATGTTAAAATAAATTCAGTTTGAAATGCTAGTGGTAAATGAAAGCGAGGGGTAAGGTATGGTATGTATAATCTTTTTTTTCTCTATTATCATTTTATTTCTTTTTCTGTTGTCTTTTTATTTCTTTTTCTAAATCGATGCAAATGTACTAAGAAATGATGAATATGCAACTATGTGATGATATTAAGAATTACTGATTGTATATGTAGAATGGAATGATATCTTAATGTTTTGTTTGTTAACTTTTTTTAATTAATAAAAAAAAGTTTAAAAAAAAGTAAAAGGGATTTTCTAAACTTCTGTAGGTTAAATTTGTATGGGCAAAATGTTATCCATTTTATTTTTATTTAGAGATTGTATAAAATTGCTAAAGGCTTGACAGTGTTGTCACTGTCCATTGTGGTAGTGATCTGCATGATGTTTGATGACAATATGACGTCAGTCATCGTGCTAGTTTGAGAGTGTTGTGTGCCCCAGCAATGCCACATCCTTTAATCTTGATTCGATATTATAGTGTGATTAGATGATCTCCACAGAGATGTGGTGTGCCCAATTGTGGGTGTGGCCTTTTGGTGATATGGAGATGTGACTCTTCCCATGCAAGGTGGGCCTTGATTAGTGTGCTGGAGTCCTTTCAAAGGTGGATCATTTTTGAGAAACCTTAGATGCAGATGCTTGGAGAACAGAAGTGACAGAGCCAACACAAGACCCAGGCGTTTGGAGATGCAGAAAGAAAACACTCCTGGGGAAGCTGTTTGAAACCAGAAGCCAAAGGACCACAGATGCCAGCCACGTGCCTTCCCAGCTGGCAGAGGGGCTCAGAAGTTATCGGTCTTTCTTGAGTCAAGCTATCACTCCCTGAATGCCTTAGTTTGGACATATTTATAGTCTTAGAACAGTAAATTTGTAATGTAATAGATTCCCTTTTTAAAAGTCATTCCATTTCGGGCATATTGCATTCTAACAGCATTAATAAACCGATACAGTCATGGTTTTAATTATTGTTAGAGAGAATGTTACAGGTCAAGGAAAAGATCAAATTTCCTTTCAGTTACACTACTTGGTTCTAATGCTTCTCTAAAAGTACATGGAGTCAACTACAAGTCAGAACTTCATGTTCAGCAAAAATGGACTCTAAAAGAGAAGCAAGGTTAGTATATACATTATGGTCTACCTGGTAATTAACCTAACCCCGGTAAAAGTGTAAAAGAGACAGGACAAAACTTCTGTTTGGTTTATGGGTGATGACCCCAGTATAAGTCAACTGTCAAATGTTTTTATTTCTGGAAATAGCTTCATTTAGAAAATGCTTAAAAGAAAATTAGAGCCTAGATGTAAGTGCTTATAGTAGTCATATTTATTCCTGAGCTTTAATTGTTATTTCTAAATTCTGAATTGCTTTGCTTTTTGTGTATAACCTAGTAGTTCCCTGGAACTTTGGGTATCTGTGTGATACCTGAGACACAGAGTTAGAGCTCTTCAGTGCTAAAGGTTCTAACAAGAAGCATTCTTTCTAAAAAGATGACCCCATACAACAACTGTTTAAAAAAAAAAAGAAAAAGCTAAAGAAAGAATCAGACTTTTATTAAAGAGGTGAATAGGATTGATTTAGTTGAGAACTAAAGTGAATTAGAATACAGGGCAAAAAGTGATAGTAACTGTATTTTAAAACTTTAGTTTCTATGAGAAACCAAAGAAAGAAAAATTTTTGTCCAAATACATGAGCTTTTTATAACACACTGTCTAACCTAATCCACCTGGTCAGTTTATTTGATCAACCTAATTCAGCTTTATTTGACATGGAATCTAGAGGAGAAAATGAGATCTTAGTATTCTGTACAGGTTAATCTAATACTCTGATGCATCTCAGAGTGTGTGGGGCATGAAATGAAAAAAGCATGTGCAAGGTCCCTCGTGGGACTGGAGGAAAAAGCATGGGATAACTTCCCTACCTGGGGAGTTCCTGCTACTCTCTCAAGCAGTGGGGTCTCCTGACTTACTAATCAAAGAACTTTGCAAAGTCTAAATCTAAGAGCTAGTCCTTTTTTGAAGACCATAAATTATCCCCATTAAACCTGTAACAGGGAGACCTATAAAAATAAACTCAAAAATATATGAGCCCTGACTAATAAAAGGAAATATGCTAATAAGCCAAGTCCTTGATCTTGAGGCCTGTGCTCGTAAAACTTTTTTTCGTAATGACGTAATGCCTAAAAGTCACCTGCTGAAAATCTCCATATTGTTCAAATGTGGCTTTCTCTCTAAGTCAAATTCTACAAATAAACTCACTACCTTCCCTCCTATGTGGGACAAGATTTACAGGGGTACAGTTTCCTGACATCATGGGACATGACTTCTGGGGGTAAGCTCCCTGACATTGTGGGATTAGCAATGGATTCAGATCAAAAGAGGGAAAAGAAATAAAGTTTTAATGGCTAAGAGATTTCAAATAGAGTCAGGAAGTCATTCCAGACGTTACTCTCCTGCAGGTCTCAGCCAGATCTTGCCAATACTGTCCCCAGAAGCCCTAAGAAATACCCGAAGTTCTACCTAAAAATCCATAAAAAGCTATTTCCTCAATGTAATATAGTTATAAATCACCTAATCAAAATCCTTCTACTGCTTTTATTTAAACTTATAAGTTTCAATTTATTTATTAAGCTTATCTTTCAGAGACTTTAAGTCTCCTGAGTGTTCCTAAGTTAGCTAAACCCTGAAACCCAGAGATATGGGTCTCTCCAGGAACAACAGCCAGTTTCATTCCTCTAGCCTGTGATGTTAATGCCTCTTTTCAGCACGAAGAAGTTAGAGCAGTCAAAGCTCAGGTATCCCTCAAGGTTGAGGAATGAACAAAAACAAAAAAGGAGGAATTTTGTAACTGAGAAATGAAGATTTAACAAATAATTATGATGACTAGGTCAATATATAGATGCTTTTTTCTTACTTTCCAGTACATGGTAGAATAGCCAAAAAGGAATACATGAAATTAATGAAAGGCATTGAATTGCAAATTGTAAAAACTTGGGGACTGCCCCCTACCTGGTATCCCTTAGAGTCTTATAATCACAAAGACAATCCCCTAACATTAATGAAGGAACTTGAATCAGCTCAGAACTAACTATTGTCTTGTTCTTGTAGTGTTAGCTTAGCTCTAGCCTAGCTCCACTCCTTTACATATGTAGATTATAGCTGCTTATATTTGTTATTGTATTGATAACAACTCCATCTCCCCTTGTTTTAAAAACCAAAACCCCTTAGACAGATCTTTTGGCTGAGAGGCCATCTGGTCCCCTGTGTCATACTCAGCAATAAACTCTTTTTCTCTTTGAAACCCAGGTATCTCAGGAATTGGTCATTTGAGCACTGGGCAGTTTGAATCTGTTATGTACCCCAGGAAAACCATGTAAATTTTCCTATCCAATCTTGTGGGGGCAATCATCACCCTTTAATCCTGATACAATATTGTAGGATGGACACCTTTGATTAGATTGTTTCTGTGGAGATCGATCCACTCAATTGTGGGTGTGATCATTTGATTAGATATGGCCGTTTGATTAGATTATCTCCGGGGGGATGTGGTGCGTCCAATTGTGGGTGCGAACTTTTGATTAGATGGAGATGTGACTCCACCCATTCAAGGTGGATCTTGATTAGTTCCCTAGAGTCCTTTAAAAGAGGAAACATTTTGGAAAAGCCTCTGATGCAGACGCAGACATAGAAGTTTGGAAATGCAGATGCTTGGAGAATAGTTGCTTGAGAACCAACAGAGACAGATACTTTGGAGATGCTTTGAGTAATGACAGCGAGACTAGCCGCCTAGACACAGACATTTGGAGATGCAGCCCCTAGCAGACGCCAGCCATGTGCCTTCCCACGTGGCAGACATCAGCCTCTCTTGAGTCAAGGTATCTTTCTCTAGATGCCTTGGCTGGAGCATTTTTATGGCCTTAGAACTGTGAACTTGTAACTTAATAAATTCCCTTTTTAAAAGCTGTTCATTTCAGGTATATTGCATTCCAGCAGCATTAGCAAACCAAAAGAAGCACATTGGGTAGAGAACTCCCCTGCTTTTGTTCGGTATCAAGCCCAGTTGTTTTCATTCCCTTTTTATGGATAAGCAGGATAGATTTGCTCAAGGTTGCACAGCTAGTCAGTGACTGATGCAATTGCCTTCTCTTCCTCCATGCTGTTGAATGTGCTATTTCCTCTGCCAGGAGTATCTCTTATCAACTGAGAAATAACAAAGTAAGCTGCAAGGCCAAAGATATTTATTTGGGGTCTTAGAATTATTGGGGAAGCACAGATTCAGGTAGCAACTCAAATTGTGTACCATGTTGTCATTTCCAGTAAGAATTTTTTTTAAAATTTTTATTAATATAAATATATTTTTTCTTAGAGAAGTTGTAGTGTCACAGAAATATGCATAAAATATATAAACTACCAAAAAGGCAAGTGTTTTTAAAGGAAAAGATTAGATACGTTGCTTGTGGTTGGTGGATATTTAGGGCGCTCCAAATATTCTTCAGGTTAATAGTTTACTGAGTTCTTTATCTTGTGGTTTGTTTTATGGTGTCTAGATGTCCTTCAGGTTTTGAGGAACATTGTTGCCTGAAGCTTTACATATTTTAGCAGTTGGTGATATTTGGCTGAGATTTGCCTAAGAGTAATCTCCAGAATGACCTCTGGACTCCGTTTTAAATCTCTTAGCTGTACTAACTTCTATTTTGTTTTATTTCTTTTGACACTTGTCTCCCTTGCCAGCCAGACTCCTGGATGTCCTCTGAGATCAGTTCAAATCTCAAGTGTCTGTGATGGCCATCCACAGCTGCCATATCGCTTCTCCACCCCAACCCTGTTGGTTCCAACTACACACACTGAGTGAGGAGATTCTGTGGTTATGACATGTTGGTGGAAGTGAAGCCTGGGACAAAATTTTCAGCAAGAAGTCAGGAAATTTCTGTTAAAATGTTGAAATGCACATGTCCTTTGACCTAGCAAGCCCACATCAAAGAAGCTATCTGATTCATTCATTCATGCACCGCAGATTTACTGAGTATGTACTCTCTTCAAAGCAGTGTTGGTTTGATATTTGAAAATCAATATAATTCAGCATAGTAACAGCAAAAAGGGGAAAAAACGAATGATCGTGTCAATAGAGGCAGAAAAAAGCATTTGACAGAACTGAACATCTGTTCATGGAAAAAACCTTAGCAAACTGGGACTAGGAAAGAACTTCCTTGACTGATAAAGGGTGTCTACAAAAAACCTACAGCTAACATAATACTTGATGGTAAATGACTGGACACCTGCTCCCTAAAATTGGCATTATGCTAGAGTACAAGTCAGGACAATAAGACAAGAAAAAGAAATAAAAAGCATAATGACCAGAAAGTTAGAAGTAAAACTGTCTTTAGTCACAGATGAGGTAATTGTTTTACACAGAAACTCCTTAGGAATTTATTTAATCACTACTAGTATTAATTAGTGAATTCAGCAAGGTCACAGGACACAAGGTCAACAAGCAAAAATATACTTGTTTGCTAGCTGCAAGCAATTTGAATATGAAAAATTTAAAAATTCTAACTACAATAACAGCAACAAAATAAAACAAATTCTATCTACAATAACAGCAACAAAATTAAACAAAGAAAAAAGCCAGAGATCAAATGATTCCATTTATATGTAACTCTAGGAAAGGCAAAACTAATTTCTAATGAGGCAGACCAGATTGGTGAAGTTTTCAGGCCAGGGATGAAAAGAGGAAAAGGATTGAGTACAAACAGCCCCCAGGGAGTGTTTTAGGGTATCAAAATATTCTATAACCTGATCAGGGTATATTCATTTGTTGAAACACATTGACCTGACCCTTAAAATGGGTGTGTGTTCTTGTACGTAAATTATAGCTCAATAAAGCTGATTAAAAAGAAAAAAAAAAGCAAGGCAGATTCCGTATAGAACTCTATGCACAGCATACCAAGTTTAAAGATAAAGAGGCATGTAGACAGGTAGTGACAACAGAGAGCCACTTAAATGTCCCTGGGTCCCAGACACACTGGTGGAATGAGGGGTGGGGGGTGTCAGGAAAGGAGAAGCTTGTTTGGGCCTCTGGTAACACTGGAGTTTTGAAGTGCCCAATGCTTCCTGGTGAGCTGCGGCAGGTTTCTTTTTTGCTGTCCTCATCTGACTGCTGACTGTCAAACCTCCAATTCTCCTCCCCACCCCAGTCATTTCTTTATCCTTGTTTTTCTACAAAATCTGAGGGTATTGGAAAACACCCCCTCCCGCCAGGGTTAGAGTTTAATTACTTCGCAGGGAATTGCCAGGAGCCTT
The DNA here is from genome assembly GCF_023851605.1 of Tamandua tetradactyla. NCBI lineage: Eukaryota > Metazoa > Chordata > Mammalia > Pilosa > Myrmecophagidae > Tamandua > Tamandua tetradactyla. Next base: position 215,943,662 of record NC_135328.1, read on the forward strand.
GCAGTTTTGCAGGAGCCAAGCCCAGATTTCTATTGGAGGTTCCAGGTGTGTGTTCTGCTGAGGACCTGGAGGGTAGTTGTGGCAGGTGGTGTAGTTTGGAGGTCAAAGGACAAACGCCCGGCAGGCTGCTGCTCTCCCGGCTTCGATTCTCCTGAACAGACGCAGTCTGAGCCAAGTTTCCAGGGGCAGCCCTAGCTTTCTCGTTAATGAAAGGCCCGCATTGTTCCCAGCAAGGACAGGCCACTGCCAGCAAATCTCACTCTCCCTGTGCACAAGGCTGGACCTGCTTTTCCAAACTCGCTGTGGGTCTTTGTCCTTGCCCACATGCTCTGAAGGAAATCTACTTTGGTGGAATGTGTATTTTGAATAATGCTTATAGATCGGTGAAAGCCCAATGACGATTAATAATTGGGTGGTGCCAGGCTGGCAGGCTCCTCCGGGGTTGTCGGTGCCTCTCTCCTCTCTCCTCACTCGTGCTGTCCTCTGCCCCGAGGCTCCCGTTCCAGCCTGCTGAGTTATTTCCTGTCTCTGTGTCTCGGTTCCCTCACCTGTACAATGAGGCAAGCTATGGTAATTCTTCAGAGCGAAAACAAACAATAACTCTGCTGATATTTATTATGCCCCAGGCACTGTTCTAAGTCCTTCTAGGACATGTCACTGGTGGAAAGTGTGAATAAACAGAAGCTATTATCAGAATTAGCTTCAGGATCCCTAAATGCCCCCCAAGAACTTTTGTTTCAAAAGTAGAAGAGCTGGTCGTGGAGGTAGTGGGGGGGAGGGGAGGTTAAGGACAAGCCTTAAAAAAATGAAAGCTGTTGTTTATTGAGTGTTGTTTATTGAGCACCTGCTGTAGGAAGGTTGCTATCAATACAATCCCTTGCCCAGAGCCCTGGGGTGCGTTTCAGAAGTAGAAGTTTGTGCGATAACTTTAGAGAGGTTTGAGGGTGCATATACCACACATTTGCACGATCTTCTGGGGTCTGGGGCAGCCCTGCCTTATCTACACATAAAAGTTCTCAATAATGGGGCAGTGCAATGGTGACTCAGTGGCAGAATCCTTACCTGCCATGCCAGAGACCCGGGGCCGATTCCCGGAGCCTGCCCATGCCAAAAAAAAAAAAGAAAAAAGTTGTCAATAATCACTCTTCCTGGGATTCAAAAAACACCCTGTAAACAGTCTCACCTTGATCATTCAAGGTGGGGTTTGCCACTGAATAAATTGGTGGCAGGCTGCGTTCCACTGCCAACTGAGTGAATCTTCCATTTTTGGAGCTTTCTGGAGATTAGAGCTGAGCATAAGGGAGTGAGCCTGTGCTCCATTTCACCTCCGTACACCCCTGGTTGGTGGGTCTTCTCAAGGCCTGACGTCACAGAACCGTGATAACCCAAGGCCGGTGACCTCAGTTTATTGAGCCTTGGCTCTAGGCCATGTCCAGGGCCGAGCTCTTCCTGTACCTTGTTGCATGAAACCTCCCGATGAGCTGCGTCCTGTATTCTGCCCATTTTGCAGATGAGTAAACTGAGTTTAGGAGAAGTCAAGTAACTCGCGCAGAGTTAAGATCTGAACCTACCTCCCTCTGCCTGTAGACCGCGGATGCTTGGTCAAAAAGCTGGTCAGAGAGGCAACAAAGTGCAGAGGTTAAGTGCAAGCACCCTAGAGTCAGGGTTTGACCCCCCCAACCTCGAGCAGCTTCCTTAGCCTCTCTTTCCCCAACTGTGTAGGCGGGTGGACACAGAAGGTACCTGCCTCATGGGGCCCGGTCTGGACAAAGAATATGCCCGGTGTGCGTAAAGCTTGGTTACTCCAGGCCCTGGGTCTGGGATTAGGCCTCCTTGCTTGGTGGGCCTGGGGCTAGTGGTTGGAAAGGTTATTGGGCAACAGACTTTGAGGTCTCTGGGCACAAGAACTGGGGTTATGGGCTCTTGTCTAGAGAGCATGGCTCCGAGTGGAGAGTAGTCTCTTTGTTCAGCTCAGCCTGGCACCCAGTGCTGCCCACAGGCCCTGAAGGACCAGGCATTAGCCTGGATACCTGCACTCCACAGGGAGAGGCCATGGTGTCAGAACCAGGGTGAGAACTCTGTAAGGAGCTTCCAACCACAGGAGGCGGGTAAGGCAAAGCAGTAAGAAGGAGGGCAGGTCCGCTCCTGCATTAGCCATGTGCATGCATTTGTTAATGCATTAGCCATGTGTGCATGCATCCGTTCATGCATTAGCCATGTGTGCATGCGTCCGTTCATGCAATAAATACTGACCTCCTTCTGCTCCGTCACAGGCCGAGTGTCCTGGGCGTCCACAAAGGGTGATCGCTATGTTGTCCAGGCTGCCCTGATCTTCATTGTGGTGGGGAAGAAAAACGAGGAAACAAGAGAAAGGGGGGAAGTATGGGGAGCACAGAACAAGGAGAGTCCCTGCACTTGTTTGGGGAGGGACAGGGAAGGCTTCCCTGAGGAAGTGACACCTGAAGGTGGCTGGAGAATGGTCCAGAGAGGGAGAACAGTAGGAGCAAAGGGCCTGGGGCCTGGAGAGGGAGGCCCATAGGAAACCCATCCCACTGGGCCCCTCTGGAGAGGCCAGCCAAGACAGGCAGGGAAGACCCAGGGATTTGCACTTTATCCCAAAGGCAATGGGAAGCCATTGAGGGGTTTTGCAAGGGTGAATGTCTGACTCCAGCTGGTTTTTTAAAAAAGGTACATCTGGCCTTTGGGTGGGGGAGAGAGGAGTTAGGGAAATCAAGGAGGAGGATGTTTCTGTGGTGCAGGTAAGAGACACAGGGTCTTGGCCCTGGGGTGTGCTGGAACTGTAAGAAAAATCCTACTTTTTTGGAGGAAAAATCCAAAAGTTGAGGTTCTGTAAGGCATGCGTGGGGGCAGGGAGTGAAGCCCACAGTCCCTGCAGCAGACAAGCTGGTTTAGTAGGCCTGTGCAAGGTGCCCGCTGGGAAGGCCCATGTATCACGGGGTGGGTACTCTGGGGAGGTGGGTGTGGCTGGGAGAGAGGGGCTCAGAGGCTCTTCTAACCTGGGCATTCCAGGTCACTGTGGCCTCGTGTTATAGCCAAAGGCTGGCAAGTGGCATGGCTTGCTGTGCCTCGATTCCCAATAATCAGCCTTCACTCTGCTCCGGAACCTGCCCAGGTAAGCAGAATGAGGGGAGAGAAGAGCCCCTAGGGTGCCGGCGTGGCAAAGCTCATGGGGAAGAGCTGCTTGTTTAGGTGCAGCTTCGCCTCGGGCCTTCCCAACAGAATTTTGAGAAATCAGAGCTCTCTCTGGTTTCCTGTAAGACACCACCATAGACAGGGATAAGAGCTTAAGGGCAAAGCAGGGAGTCCCAGCGGCTTGATGCAGACAGCGGAGATGGGCCCAGAACCCTCTGCTGTCCTGGCCCTGGCTTCCGTGGCTGGAACTGCCGGGAACACAGAGCAGCTTCAGGCTCTGATGAGTCCCTTTTTTTCTGGACTTGGCGGCTCAGGGAGGCACAACCAGAACCCCTCAGAGGGCTGAAGATGTAATGGGGCAGCAAACTGGGGGGTTGGAAGAACTCATCAACCCCTGGAAGCTATCCCACATTCGCTGCCCTCTCAGGGGAGCTGGCTCCACTTGCAGGCTCGGAATTGCTATAGGCTAAGTAGGGCAGATCTGTGGCATTTGTCCCGGGCCCAGGTCAAGGGGAGGGGGCCGTGCAGAAGGGACTGGGAACTGTAGAACATTTATTGAATGCTTGTTCTGTGCTTTGCTTGTTTTAACTCACTTCATTGTCCCAACAATGCTATAAAGTGGAGACTATTATCATTATCCCCATTGTACAGACGAGGAGACTGAGGATGGAGTGGTCGAATAATTGTCCACTTATGCAGCAGAGCTGGGATTTGGACCAGTGTGCCCTGGCTTCAGAGTCTGTGCTCCACCCCCTGCCCAAATGGGATTGGAAGCTCTGACACTCAGGGTGAGCTGATCTGTAAGTCACCTTCTGTCTTGATGGCCCCTCTGTGGACTCTGTTACTGGAGAGGGGGCAGGAAGACAGCCTGGGTTCTTTCTATGGGGGAGCCTTGCTTGCTGCAGCATCTCCATCTAATGACTCATTCCTCACCATGTGCTCTGCCACTTACAGGCTGTGTGTCTTCAGCAGGTTACCCAACAACTCTGAACCTGACTTTTCCCCTTTTATGGAATGAAGTTTAAAATGTTTACTTCATCTGATTGTTGAGACTCTCCCCAGGGCACACCCTGTCTGAGTTAGAAGTGGCCACCCCCTCACCCTGCTTCTTTGATTGTTCCATGCTTTCTACAGCACCCAAAAGCCCACCATTGAGGGATACACGCTGGGTAGTTTACAAAGTGGTGAGGTCCACAGTTCTACAGCTCTGCCTGCCAAGCTTCCAGGCTGTGATCTGTGCAGACACCCTTTTGCTAGGTGACCTCACCTGGTCCCAGGACTTTAAAAACCATTTATGAGGCATTCATATGACTTCCAATTTCCATCTGCACCTCAGCCCTTTCCCCCAAGCTACACACTGGGACAGCTGTGTGCCCACTTGAAGCCTCCAGATGGGTTCAGACCGGCAGGTGGTCTATTGCTTTCCCATCTCACCCTCCCCCAGATCTATTCTCCACCTCCCTGTCCCCTAACCTTCCCCCCGTTGTCATTAGAACAACCACACGTTGCTTGCTAAGCCAGGAATCAGAGCCAAGAGGCTTGGTTGGCATCATCGAACTATTCAAAGGCTGATGAAATACTATTTTTTGCATAACTTGTTCCTCCACAATGTCTGGACACTGGTGACTTGGCTGTAAATAAGACGTGGCCCCCGTTCCTCAAGGTCAGAGCTTGCATTCCAAAGGGGAGATGGTCCATAAATAAGGAAATAGATGGTACAGTTGGGACAAATGGTCATGACCTTGTGCCTGATGCCATAAGGGAAATGAACAGGGTGCTTTGATGGGTAATGACTTCAAATCCCTAGAGTCACCTTTGGAGGGAGTGGGCAGGGAAGGCATTTGGCCGAAGTGGGAAGGACAGGAAGGTACAAGACTTGTAAGAGCCTGGGGAGAGTGTCACAATCAGAGGGAAGAACAGGTGCAAAGGCCCTGAGGTGGGAAAGAGCTCAGACTGTACATAGAGATGAAAGGAGGCCAGTGTGGGGAGAAATGATGGGGTGGAGCGGCCGGTTGTGTCAGGCCAGGCTGGGGCGTGTGTACAGACATGGACTTTACCCTGAGGAGCTATTTTTATCCCCTAGTCGGGGCCTGTCTCACAGCAGTCCATGTACACGAGATTGCCACAGGACAGCAAAAGGCAGGCAGGCCACCTGCACGGCCCTTCAGCTGTGCAAATGTGGCTGATTCAAGATCCCGAAAAGCCCCCCTGCCCCCACCACAAAGCTCCTACAAATCTGAGATGAAACACAATCAATATCTTTTAAATACACAATGGAGTTATTTTTAAACTATCTGAAATCTCCGCGGGTGAAAAAAGAGGGTCCGTGGCTGCCCTCAAGTTGTCTGCCGCACTTCGAGGCCTGGATGTTTGGGCTGATGGCTGAGGGATCGGGGTGCAGGCGGGCCCCCAGGGGCCAGGTGTCTGTGAAGGGTGGACTTGAGGTAAATGCCTGCCAGCAAAGACAAGAGAAGAAAGCTCTGTCTGTCTGGACTCAAGGAGGAAGGGAAAAAAGCTCTGAAAGGTTGAAACCACAGGCCCTTGTGTAGGTTTGGGGTTCAAATTTATACTTCCTTTGTGACCCTGAAAGCTCTAAAGGGTGAAGGTGAAGTTTTGCCTCCGTTTGGTTTCTCCTGTGCAACAGGTTTGGGGGCAGGTAGTTTGTTTGGGAGGTGGTCCCAGGAAGCACGCTGAGGGGTCCCCCCTTACAGTGGGGAGAGGGGGTAAAGGGCGTGTGCACGGGCAGTGAACAGCTGTGTGGATCTGGAGTCCCCCCCCCCCAGGATCCCCAGGGCCGAATGAAAGGCAATTTGGAATGGTCCCCCCGGGGGGCGAGGAGGCTGGGGTTCACATCAGCTCCACTCTTCGTAAAGTAATCCCCGGCTACCCCACAGACGTGCAGGAAATGCCTCAAGGATGAACAGGAAGCCACTGGGGCCTGCAAAGGGACTTTTGGGGTGAGCCAAGGGGATTCAAGTGGGCCCCGACGACATCTAATCCCAGTAGGCAGGGTTGGGGGGGTGGTTTCTAGCAGAAGCCCCCTCAGAACATGTTGTACCCTCTGCTGGGGACTCTCCCCTTTCCCTGCTGGCAGATTCACCTCCGGCATCACCTCCCTATGCCACCTCGCCGTGGTCCTTCCCCAAACTCGCCCACCATTCCTCTCCCTGCACCCCTCAGCCAGTGCCCAGGGGAGAATGGCTTGTTGACATCTGTCTTCCCTGCTGCGGTTTCCAGCCCTGCCCAGCCCAGTAAATACTCATGAAATGAGCAGATAACAGAAGAATGGACGGCCTGGGCAGCCCTGCCCCAAACGCCCTCTAACCCCTTCCTCAAGGGAGGGGCCTTTCTGCAGAAAAGCTGGTGAACCACGTTTCAACAACCCGGTGTCCTTGAAAGTAATACATTTGATTTCCTTCAAACGGTCTGTGAATGTCAGAGTGGGTCCCCCTGCCAAGAGCGTGGATCTCCCAGTTTGGCTTGAGCCTCTCGGCACAGGGCAGCCTCCTGTCCTCCCCCTCGGTGGCAGTCCCCCCCCGGAGCTGGCGCGTCCTGGCCGCTGTCCCAGGGAACTCGCTGTACCGTGAGCGGCTGGACACGGGCCTTCCTTTGGCTCAGCTCCCTCTCTCCGGGGGCCTTCCCCGGCGGTGGGGGGCGGGGGGGCTCAGCTAATGCTCCGGGAGAGGCCTGGGGGACAGGCCAACCTCCCACCCGAGGAACCGAGCTGGCCTTCAACCCCGGCTGACCAGGACGCCACTCGGGGACTCGGTTCCTGTCTGTGTCCTCCCAGATGACCGGACAGCTGCGGATCCCATTTCCATACCCAGAACTTGAGAAGCTTCTTGTTCCTGGATGGCAGATTAGGTCACAAGCCACAAGTCTGGGAGGCGGGAATGAGAGGAGTGACTCTGGCTGGGTGTTTTCACACAAGGATCAAGTGTCTGGGGTGGGGCTGGGGCCAGGGACGTCCACCGCAGAGACGTCCGTGTTTTAATTTGAACATTTTTTTATAGCTCAGATTTGGCACCAGGAATCATTTCCATCCACGAGGACTGAAGCAAAGACAAATGGAGTTAACCACGTGTTTTTCCTAGGGCTGCCCCTAACAAAGTGCCACAAACAGGATGGCTTTTTTTGTTTTTCATTTTCTATGAATATATTATATATTCACATAGCATGTAATCATCAACTGTATACAAGCAATGCTTCACACTATCATATAGCTGTGCATTTATCATCACCATCTACTTTTTTTCTTTTTAGTGTGTGGAAAATAGCATATATACAAAAAAGCAATAAATTTCAAAGCACATCACAACAGTTAGTTGTAGAACAGATTTCAGAGTTTGATATGGATTACAGTTCCACAAGTTTAGGATTTTACTTCTAGCTGCTCTAAGACACTGGAAACTAAAAGAAATATTAACATAATGATTCAGCACTCATACTCATTTGTTAAACCCTACCTTCTCTATATAACTCTACCATCACCTTTGATCTTTCTCCCACTCTTTAGGGGTGTTTGGGCTATGCCCAGTCTAACTTTTTCATATTGGAAAGGGGCTGTTGACAATATGGGCTGGGGGATGGAACTATCTGATGTTCTAGAGAGAGGCTGGTCCCTATGCCTTTCAGGACTTACCTGGTCCAGGGACCCATCTGGAGGTTGTAGGTTTCTGGAAAGTTCTAGTGCATGGAACCTTCGTAGAATCTTATATATTGCCCTAGGTGTTCTTTAGGATTGGCTGGAATGGTTTGATTGGGGTTTGGTGGGTTATGATAGGCAGCAATGTCTAAGTGAAGCTTGTCTAAGAGCAACCTCCAGAGTAGCCTCTCGACTCTATTTGAACTCTCTCAGCTACTGATACCCTATTTGTTACACTTCTTTTCCTCCTTTTGGTCAGGATGGCATTGTTGGTCCCATGGTGCAAGGGTCAGGCTCTTGCCTGAAGGACTGAAGCAAAGACAAATGGATTTAATCGCATTTTTCCTAGGGCTGAGAGTCATCTCCCATGCAGGATGGCTTTAAAAAAAAAAAACAGAAATGCATTCTCTCAGTTCTGGAGGCCAGAACCTGAAATCAAGGTGTAGCAGGGCCAGACTCTCTCTGAAGGGTCTGGGAGGTGATCCTTCCTCGGGCTTCTAGCTTCTGGCAGTTACTGGTAACCCTTGGCAGCATAACTCCACTCTCTGCCTTTATCGCCACAGGGCCCCCTTAATGTGTGTTTCTCTGTTTTTGAGTCTCTTCTTATCAGTGATTAAATGAAGGCCCACCTTAATCCAATATGATTGCATCTTAATTTAACTAATTAAGAGGTTTGCAAAGACCCTATTTTCAAATTAGGTCACATTCACAAGTATGGAGCCATGGGGGGTGGGGTAGAGTTAGGACATGAGTATATCTGGTTTTTCTCTTTTTTTTCATAGCAGCTTTATTTGCAATAGCCAAAAACTGGAAAACAAGCCACATCCATAGATGAATGGATAAACAAATAGCATTCTATCCATTCAACAGCTTTCTATGCAGCAACATAAAAAAAAAAAATGAGCAACTCATTAGGCACCACGGATGAATTGCAAAATAATCATGCAGCATGAAGGGCAGCAGAAAATAAAAGTAAAGGATTCCAATCACACAAAATTCTAGAAAATGGACACTCATCTATTGTAAAGAAATAAAAAAGAATATAAAGGAACATGAAGCAAATATAGGGGTGACAGATATGCATTAATGGGGTGATGCTGATGGTTTTACAGGTTTATACCTATGTCAAAACTTACCAACTTCTAAACTTATATAATAATTATAGGTATAGTTTATTACATGTCAGTTATACCCCATTAAAGCATTAAATGAAAACCTAGATCTCCTTCTCTTTGGAAAATCAGTTTTGGCAGCTCTACACTGTCTCTACCATCTCTCCTAAGGAGAGGAGCAGCCGTAGGAACAGCAAATATTGGTAAGCAACGAAGGCCATTTCCACCTTAGCCAATGGGAATGCTGGCTGGGGCCCAGAAGCCACATCCCTGAACTGTGGGCTCTCCCGTCTCTCTATCCTTATTTCCCTGTCTTGGCAGGAATGGCCCTGACATGAACAGCCCAGAGAGGCTATGGAACTCCACAAAATCTTTATTTTCTCTGACGATGACCCAGGCCTGGAGGTCGTGAGAATTTATATGCATTTATTCCATATGCCTCATTGGCATATTTATGGCTGCACTTTTAGAAAAGGCATATTCCAACTATGCCACTGTCTCCTCCACTCTCTAATAATCCAGTGTTTGTGTACCAATTATGTCCTCTCCTCCCCGTCCCGCCCCAACACAACCTCACAACCAGTGACACCAGCCTTCTCAGTTTTGTCCATCGGGCACATGGCTCCTTTGAAGGATCGGAGGGATAAGTGCTGGGCATTAGGTGATGTCCTATTCAGGCTGCTCCCACAGAGGCTGTCACAACCACTGCCATTCCTCAGGGTGGCTGCTGAGTGCACAGAAGTCCTGGCATCCGGGCCACAAATTAGAACCACAGAAATCTGCAGTCTTTCATAGGAGGCCTGGGGCAGCAATGCAAATCAGACCCAAATTTGGAGAGGCATTTTCTGCTCTCCTACTGCCCTCCAACTGTCCCCTCCTACTGCACACGAAGTTTGGGATGCCCACAAAAGCTACTCACCCCTTCATGCTTCAGCCCAATCCACACAGTGAATAAAACCCCAAGAATTAGAGGTGGTTCAAATAAGGCCATTATTATTGTCTAAACCAGAGAAAGGCGAGGTAGGTATTTCCCCTTTGATGGCTTGGAGGCTGGAAAATTCCATCACAAGCATCACTTGAGATCAACAATGTCCCTGAAAACGGCACTCCTTCTCTGCAGGCACCAGGAGAACACAGATCAGGTCCTTTGGGCCAAAACTGATTAAGGTCCATTCCCAGTCACAGGGAAAGAAGCAGCATCCTCTAAGGGCTCGAGCTAGTCATGATTTCCTCCGGTGAACTGGATAGAGCACAGAAATCTGCTTTCCTGATCATGTTGTTGGGGTGATAGGGGTGAGAGGGCTTCTACCAGAGCAAATGGCAGTGACAGAAATCTGGCAAGGGCCCTGAGCAGATCAGGGAGTGCAGCACAGCTTCTTAAAGCTTCCCAATGGACCTGAAGTTTACGGGAAATCTTCCCACTGTGCCTGTTTACAGGTGACATTCAATTCAACAGACGGCTCCCTCACAAAGACTCTCCTCCCAATATTATAATGAGCAAGGAAATAGGACAGTCCCCACATACCTAAAGCCTTTCTCCTGTGTGAACTTTCTGATGACAGTGAGGTAAGACCCTCGACTGAAGGTTTTCCTACATTCCCTGCGCGCATAAGGCCTTTTTCAAATGTGAGTGCTCTGATGTTAAATGAGGCCAGAGCTTTGGCTAAAGGATTTCCCACATTTGCTGCACCTATTAGGCCTTGCCTTGGTATGAACTCTCTGGTACTGAATGGGATATTGTGGGTAAAGAATTTTCCACATTCACTGCACTCATAAGTCCTTTCTCCAGTGTGGATTTCCTGGTGCTCAACGAGGCTGGACCTTTGTTTGCAGGTTTGCCCACATTGGCTGCATTCGCAAAGCCTGTCTCCAGAACGGGCTCTCTGATGCTGAACAAGTGTGTGTTCGTGGCTGAAGGCTTTCTTGCTTCTCTACAGTTGTAATCACTTTTTCCATTGGGAAAGACTGCTTCACATTTGGTGTCTCCTGGGGTGGTTGGCCTGTTGGTGAAGAAATCCCAAACTGGTAAGGAAGCATTTCCCAACCTCCCTTTAGGTAAAGAGCTTCTTTGACTTATGGAATTTGCAGCACTTCAGAAGCAAGGTTCTGCCCACCTTGTTTCTCTCCAATGTGCTGGTGAAGGTTTGCACTTAAATGGAGCGTTTGCCACATGCCCCACACATCGGTTCTGACGGGTTTCCTTGGGATGAATGAGTTCCCTGGTGCTCAGCCAAGTGAAAAATGTCTTTCAACATTGGAACACACATGTCACAGGCGTGTGTCTTCTGAATCTAAGGATCTGCCTGGGGAGGCCTACCTGTGACACTTCCTCTACAGACACACTCTCCTTAGAAGGCACCTCCTCATCCTCAGCTGCGTGCCAGCCAGCAGGTGAAGCCACAAGTGCAGGACCCTCCAATGCCACATTGTAGTTCACACTGCAGAGATATGAACCCAATGACAAAAACCTCACTCTCCTGGACGCTGTGGGCTGGGCTGCCATGCCAGGGGCAGGTGCCCCTCTGGTGGGGATTTAGGGATTGGAGGAGGGTGAGAGGGGCTGAACATGTCATTTTTACCCCCACAGGACAATTTTATTATAAATCTGATGAGTCAGCTTCTCGGTTTAGAATAGGGATGGCAAACCACAGCCTGTGGGTCTGTTTTTGTATGGTCCTAGAGCTGAGAAATGTTAAATAGAAAAAAAAAAAAAAAAAGAATAAGAACATTTCTATGAGACGTGAAAATGATTTCAACATTGGAAATTACCTGCTCCCGGCATGGCAGCCCAGCCCACAGCATCCAGAAGAGTGAGGTTTTCATCACTGGGTTCGTATTTCTGTAGTGTGGACTGCAATGTGGCACTGGAGGGTCCTGCACTTGTGGCTTCACCTGCTGGCTGGCACGCAGCTGAGGATGAGGAGGTGCCTTCTAAGGAGAGTGTGTCTGTAGAGGAAGTGTCACAGGTAGGCCTTCCCAGGCAGATTCTTAGATTCAGAAGACACACGCCTGTGACATGTGTGTTCCAATGTTGAAATTCAAATTTCCATGTCCATGAAAAAGTTTATTTGGAACACAGCCAGGCCTGTTCACTTACATGCTGGCTAAGGCTGCTTTCTGATTCAAAGGCAGAGTTAAATAGTCGCAGCAGAGATAAACTTTTAGTATCTGGCCCTTGGCAGAAAGTTCACCAACACCTGGATTAGAGTGTTGGTGATGAAGCAGTGACTGACCCTGCCTAGCTCTAGCGCTGGGCTTACAATGCCAGGAACATGGGAAGCGTTTCATAATTATCCGCTGTTTGAATGAATGCACCAGGTCACTTGGTTTCACAGAGGGGTTAAGATGCTGTTGTCCCCCACATCCAGTCTGCACCAGGGCCAAGGTTTGGAAAGGCACATACTAGGTACAGCCCCCTGTAAGTCCAAGCACTTCTGGACAGTTGTCAAGCTAAGATATGGGCTGGAGGCTTGGCTGAGGCCAGGTGCCCTATTCTCTCCTGGCCCCAGAGTCCAGCTCCCCCTCTCCTCCAGGTAGCATCTCCTCTTGAGATGTTGTGCCCTTCTGGACACATCTGAGGGAGCGGGCAGGCTTTTTGATGCCCCTTCCCTGCCTGGAGGCAGGTGCTGCCATCCCTTCCTGCCAACTCTTTTTGGAAACAGAAGGCTCTTAACTTTGCCCCACCCTGGAGAATTCCTGGGTCTCCAGCCTCAAAGCCCAGCCAGGGGGTCTTAAAGGTGGGGAGAGGGAAGGAGGGAGTGAAAATCAGCTGCATTCTTTTCTCTGCCATCAGCTGGGTGCTCTCTGCCACACAGCAAGTCTCCCGGGCTCCCCAGCCAGGCCTCTCTTGCAGACTCAGCACGGGAGGGTCAGCATTGAACTCCACGGCCAACTCCCTTCCAGCTCCATCAACGATCCCCTCTTCTGCATTTTGTTTGCCCTTAAATAAACTTCTTTATTTTAGAATAGTTTTAGATTTACAGGAAATTTGTAAAGATGGTACAGAACGTTCCCATGCCCCACCCACCCAACCTATTGTTAACCTCCTACATGCAGCATCGTAATGAACTGCTATTGAGATGTCATTATTAACTAAAGTCATATTTTATTCAGATTTCCCTAGTTTCTAGCTAACATTCTATTTCTGTACCAGGATCTTATCCAGAACACTGCGTTCTATTTAATTGTCGTGTCTCCTTAGGCTCCTCTTGGGTGTGACTCAGGTGTCATTGCTTCTAGCCTTCGCAGTGGACAGAGCTTAGAAATATATGTGTGTACTCCATTCAAGGATATGCACGTGTATAATTTCTATATTGTCCATCTGTATCTATATTAAGCTAAACTTGAATTCATACTGATCCAGGATCTCATAATCCATTCTAGCCTTTCCACCTCTCTATGACATCCTATTCCAGCAGTAGGAAATACCAGCCACCATCCATTTAATTTTGACTTAATCCCAGTCTACATGTGCAGTGGTTCTGAATTGTGAACCCGCAGACCCATAGGAAATAACTTTATCAATTACAGTACAGTTCCAGCCTTACAGGCTGCACTCGTTTCTGTAGTTACTTAGGTCAGCCTCTTCCCCCCCACCTCCTCAGTGAGGTGATGGCATCCACTTCTAACACAGCTGGATGCATTGTCACAGTGTGCATTATGTCCTGGGATCCTCGACCTCCTAACTGATCTGTTAAACTTTTGCACACATTAAGGTTTCACTCTCTGCTGTCAAGTTCTGTGGGTTTTGACAAACACACAGTGACCCACATCCACTACCACAGTTTCCACCGGAACAATTTCGCCTGCCACCCCCCTGCCCCCCCCCAAAATATCCCCTGTGCTTCACCTGTTCAACCCTCTCCGCTCCCACCTGGATCCATCTTCCATCTCCATTTTCCATCTCCCGCTTCTGCATTTTAACTGAACTGAACTTTCTCTTGGGCTTCTTCCCACCAGCATTTAGCATCTTTCAAAAATCTCTCCGAGTGCCTGTGTGCCGCCAGCTATGGCATTATATCTCTCCTCCCTGTCGTGTCCTCAGCCTGATTTCTGTCCTCAGCACGCCACAGAACTGCTCCCAACAATGTCACCAGCGCGCGCTGGTGGCGAAACCCAGGGGACCGTGGATCCCCTCCATTGCCACTTCCTGGTGCCCAAAGCACCCCCACCCCACCCCATCCCCCTCCACTGTTTTCCCTCCTCCTACCTCTCGGTTCAGCCACTCAGAGGCTCGGCCTCCTCTCTGCGCTCCGCCTCCTCTCTGCGCTCCGCCTCCTCTCTGCGCTCCGCCTCCTCTCTGCGCTCCGCCTCCTCTCTGCGCTCCGCCTCCTCTCTGCGCTCCGCCTCCTCTCTGCGCTCCGCCTCCTCTGCTCACCTGTGCTGGGTTATGGCTCTTCTGGGTTTGTCCCCAGCTGCTCCTGGGGCTCCTGGGGCTCTCTGCCAGGGGACTCATTCTCTCTCAGAGCTTTAATAAGCACCACGGGCTGGACCGAGGCTTCCACACTGACACCTTGGTCTGGGCTTCTCTCCTGAGTGTCTGGTCCATCCGACCTCTGCTAAACTTCCCACTTGGATGTCCTTTTGGTTTCCTCAATTGCAACGGAATCCAAACCTCGTTCTCCTTCCTGCAGAACCCGAGACGAGGTGAGATCACCTCAAAGTGGTAAACATAATAAAAGTCTAGAAAAAAAGATAGCATTTAAGAAATGAGTTAATTCCCTGAGAGTCTTCCATCATTTTTTGTCGTGCATGTTTTGATGCACACTTTCTGGTCCTGCAGAGCCTGTCCACCACCCAGGCTGAGCTGCAGTGAGCAGCGGAAGCATTTCTGGAAGCCTTCTATGCTGGTTTGAATTTGTGTCCCCCAGAAAAGCCATGTCCTTTAGTCCTCATTCAATATTGTTGGCTGGGAGCTTTTTGGTTTTTCCCATGGAAATGTGACTCACCTAACCGTGGGTATTAACTTTTGATTAGAAGGAGATGTTGACTCCACCCATTCCAGGTGGGCCTTGACTGGAATCCTTTAAAAGAGGAAACATTTTGGAGACAGTCCCTCTTAGAGTCACGGGAATGACAAGAGGCAGAGCCTATGCCGCCAAAGACCTTTGGAGATGAAGAAGGAATTTGGCCCAGGGAGCTTCATGAAACAAGAAGCCTGGTGAGAAAGCTAGCAGATGTCACAATGTTTGCCATGTGCCTTTCCAGTTGAGAGAGAAACTCTGAATTTCATCGGCCTTTCTTGAGTGAAAGTAGTCTGTTGTTGGTGCCTTAATTTTGACGTTTTTATAAACTTGCTTTAATTGGGACATTTTCATGGCCTTAGAACTGTAAACTTGCAACTTACTAAATTCCCCTTTTTAAAAGCCATTCCAATTCTGGTGTATTGCATTCTGGCAGGCAGCAAACTAGAACACCTTTCCCCAATGACTTAATGTACCTTGACTATGAGCCACATAAATACACACCACCAAACCCAACTCAGCTTCCCCTTGGCACATCCAAAAAGTGTCTGCAGCCATTTAAATGGCATCTGGCAGGAGGGCCAGTGAATTGGAGGAAAAGTCAGAGTGGAAGGAAGCAAGGTTTAACAGATGGCAGGTAAATATCTCACATTTGCAGATTTTGCAAAAACATTGGTTTGGGAGAGCCCAGTGCTGGGGACCCTAAAGTTTAAGCAGCATCTGCCTCTGTGTAAAGCACCTGCAGGCTTTTATAGCCCAAGTTCTCCTGATGCTGTGGACAAAAAGAGGCGTCAGTTTTCTTAAGGACATTTTTGCATTTTTTTGGTTGCTGATTCCAAAAGAAAAGCAATGATTTATAGACTTGCTTACAGGAACATTCATAGCAGTATTATTCCCAGTAGCCAAAAAGTGGAAACAACCCAACTGTCCATCAACAGATGAATGGATAAACAATGGAATATTATTCAGCCATTAAAAAGGATGAAATTCTCGATGCAAATGTTCTAAGAAATGATGAATATGCAACTATGTGATGATATTGTGAATTACTGATTATATATGTAGAACGGAATGATCATGTTTCTGTTTGTTGTTAAATTTTTTAAATTAATAACTAAATTAAAAAAAGAATGAAATTCTGAATGATGCTGCAACATAGATGAACCTCAAAAATAAGCTAAATGAAAGAAGCCAGTCATAAAAGGCTATGTATTATATGATTCTACTTATATTAAATGTCCAGAATAGGTAAATTCATAGAGATAGAAAGTAGATGAGTGGCTGCCAGGGGCTGGGGACCAGGGGGTGGGAATGACCAATAAAGGGTACAGGGTGTCTTTTGGGGGCAATGGAAATGCTGCAAAATTTATTTTGGTGATGATTGCACAACTCTTGTGAATATGCTAAAAAGCCATTGAATTGGGCACTTTAAATGGATGAATTATATAATATGTGAACTATACCAAAATCAAACAAAAATCCTTACTGACTGCTTTAATACAATATTCATTTAGATTAGAAATATTGGGCAGGCCACGGTGGCTCAGCAGCAGAGTTCTCGCCTGCCATGCCAGAGACCCAGGTTCGATTCCTGGTGCCTGTCCATGCAAAAAAAAAAAAAAAGAGATTAGAAATACAGATGGGAGCAGTCACTGTAAATTATCAGGCTGATTCAAATTTACAAAGTGACTTTAGTGAAAACCCCAATTTGGGTAGAGCAGCTTCAGGCCAACACAGGACCGGCCAAAGAGGCTGTGCGAGGATGCACAGAGCTGCGTTACATAGGGAGGCGTGGGGCAGGAGTGTGGGGTTTCTTAGGGTGGAGGGTGATAGAACCCGAGTGGGAATACAAAGGAAATGAGACTGTGGGCGAAGAAGAAACAGTGACACCTGTTTCAGCTTCTGTCCTCTCCCTCTGCTGTAAAGCAGGGCTAAAGTGGAATTAGAATCTGGGACGATTTTGCAAGCGACAGAGCTTTAGGCCATTTGCAGGACTGTGGCCCTGCCTTGGACGCTTCCCCTTTCTGAAGCCAGATCAAATGCAGGCATGGTTGCAGCAGCAGGGCTGAGAAATAGCAGTGGAGCACCCAAGGAAATCGATTCCAGCAGTCAGTCTGTGAGGGAGTGCCACGCACTATATTTCATGGTCCCTCCGGCTCGTCATGGGGTCGCCCAGGGACTCCAGGTGGGTTTTCAGAGCAACTGGGAGAACTCACTCTCCAGCTCTATCCATGGCCTCATTTGCAACCACTGGGCCTGTCAGTGGAGATGAATACTCAGTGTAAACCCCCATGCCCTGTCTGCCCTGTTTGCCCCAGCAGACACTGAAGGGGGCTTGGGCTTAGCTTCCCCTTCACCATTCACTTACCTGAGCTTTGGGCCCTACAGGGGGTCTGGTGGCCTCCAAAAATACACACCCATCTGGAACCTGTGGCTGCAATCTTACCTGGAGAAAGGGTCTTTGCAGAAGTAATTAAGTGAAGGATCTCCAGACGAGATCATCTTGAATCATCTAGGTGGACTCCAAATCCAATGGTAAGTGTCCTTTGAGACAGACCTAGAGACCTAAAGGGGACGGCTGCGTGATGATGGAGGCAGAGCCTGGAGGGATGCGGCCACAAGCCAAGGAGTGCCTGGAGCCACCCGAAACCAGAAGAGGCCAAGAAGGGGCCTCCCAGAGAGCCTCCGGCCCCCTGAACACTGAGGGAATAAACTTCTGTTGTATAAGAGGCCGGGTTTGTTGTCCCTTACCTTGGCAGCCCCTGGGTCTCATATACCTCATCTATGGTATTTGTTCAAAATCAACACAGCATTTGTCATGTGCTGTGGACTGGGTAGCTTAAGCATTTTACCTGCTTACACCAGCTGATGCTGGGAGTTAACTGCCCAGTTGGACGCTGGTGTGTTTCCATTTTGCCCAGGCAGGACGGGGGGTTCAGAGAGGTGCCTGGTCTGCCAGAAAGGGCCAGGCGGGGACCTGCCATGTGATGGGTTCCCTCCAGGGCTCCCGCTCTCTGTTTCCTTCTCTGTGTAGCCTCGAGGCTGACACCTAAGGGCCTCTGGCCAGCCCCCCTCTGGCACCCTGTGGACCCCACTGGCAGGGCTGGGGCCATTGATGATTAAAGGGTTAAATCCCAGCCTTCAGTGATGAGGCACCTGTCGTTCTGCCTGGAAGGTTCTCTCCTGCAACAGCGCCTCTTCTTGCCCCTGCCAAGCCCTAAAGTGTCCTAGGTAGGAGAAGGATGCTTCGAGGAAGTAGAGAGTGAGAGGTCAGAGCTGGAAGTGGCCTCGAGATGCACTAACTTCTCAGATAGGCAGGGACCCTGAGCCTGAATCGAAAGGCCAGAAGGCATGCTGGCCCGGGGCTCCGCTTTGGCATGTGTGAGCCGGAGGGACAGGCCTAGTGTTGGCGTTTTGGCATGGCCCGGCCAGTGCTCGGTCAGAGGGGACAATGGTCGTGCACAGTGCATGGGGCTCTTCCCTTGCCTGAGCTGCTTGGTGCGGTGGGCTCACTAAGACCCCTGAAGCCTGGGCCCCTCGTTCTTGCCTGGCACCTGGCCTGGTTCCCCCATGGTCACGGCTTCTGAGGCTCAGGTCCTTGCACCCCAGAGGGAAGCAGCGTGGGTTGTTCAAAAACACGTACTAATGCAATAAACACGTGCAGGTCCCATGGTGCAGGGCTCCAAGGGGCACCCATTGAGGGCGAGTAACTTTAGCCCAGTGACCTTTCCAGGGCCAGCTGGGGAGCTCGTCAAGCTGGCAAAGCAAGTGCACAGCAGCTCCCGGGACAGTCATCTGAGCCACCTCCCTCCCCCCCACCCCCCACCTCCCACAGCAGCAAATAACAGCTCAGCTGGTGCCAGATGGGCAAGCCACATCCAGGAGCGGGCAGCCCTCGTGGCCACTGCAAAGCAGCTATTTATCTGCCTCAGCTGCCGCCCGCTGCTCCTAGGTCGGGCCGGTTTGTGCGAGTCTCGGGTACCAAGTCCTCTATTTATTATTATTATTTTTTAACCAGACGAGAATCTGAATCTGAGCAGAGGCAGTAACCCAGAATCGAATCACTGGGTCCGTTCTTGGTGGGCACCCCCTGTCAAGACCTCAAAGGTCCAAGCGTGTAGGTTTTCTTCCTTTCCCTCTGGACAGAAGTACCTTGACTGTGGGACAGAGGATGCTGGAGGGTAGGGGTGGTGGGGACACCCTCCCAAGAGCATCTGTCCAGAGTGTGTCCCTGATCTCGTCCTTTCTCGGAGGGCGGCACATTAAGCATCACTTGTATTCAGAAAGTCGACCGAAGTACCTGGAGAGTCCCTGGGGGGACAGGTCAGTACCCTGTTTGAATACTTAAAAATATTAAAAATGATATTTTATTACTGTGTTCTTAGAACAACAAATATAATCCAGGCTGGATTTGTTATTATATATTCGTTATTATTACATTCATTTTTTCCTTCTGATTTTATAAGCAAAATCATTCTCGTGGGCTTCTAAGAGGATCTGGGTGAGTGGGTGCTGGCGGTTCTGGGACCCCTCTGCCCCTGCCATCTCGTTTGGTTCTTTAATGATTTCCAGTATCAAGATGTACTATGCTAAGAGCGCTGTGCTTGCAAAATCGGATTTCTTCCCTGCTAAAGCCCCTGGGGTGTGTCCCCTTGCTATCCCCAACCCACCAGTAAGGAAATGGAAAAGTGAGATAATTTGTCCAAGGTCACACACAGTGGGGGCAGAAATCAATGCCCGTTGTGCCAGCTGCTCTTTAATCCACTTCTTTTAAGTGGGTAGGAGTTTGCATGCCCACAGCTCATTACCAAAGCCACACACAGATACCCGGAGGCCCCATTAATCAGTAACTGGTCACAGCAGGCCCGGTGGGCGACTCCAGGAGCAGAAAGTAAAGTACAGTGAGTACCACAGCTCCTGATTGTTCTCAGAGCCACCCTCTGCCCTCCTGCTCCTTCTGGTTGTCACTGGGCCTAATGACCTCAGTATTTCCAGTACACACGGCCAGCAGGTCACTCCAGCCTCAGCTCCTCTTTGTGAGCCACCACTGTGGGCGTTAGAAAAAGGCACCCCTTCCCCCAAACCAAGAAATTGTTGCAACAAACACATGGTGATGGGCATGGAGCCCCCTCGATGGGCATGGAGCTCCCTTGATGGGCATGGAGCCCCCTCGATGGGCATGGAGCCCTCTTTGATGGGCATGGAGCCCCCTTGATGAGCATGGTGCCCCTTGATGGGATGGAGCCCCCTCGGTGGGCGTGGAGTCCCCTTGGTGGGTATGGAGCCCTTTGATGGGATGGAGCCTCCTCAATGGGCATGGATCCCCCTTGGTGGCATGGAGCCCCCTTGGTGGGCTTGCCCAAGGCAATGCTTGGGAAATGAAGGCACCACCCACTCGCTTATTTCAGGTCCCGGCCAGAGCTTATGGGGCCTGGAGTGGGAGTGGGGCAGGTGAGAGGATCCAGGTCAAGGAGACCAGCTGGGGACGGTGGGGTGGTCCTGGGCCCTATGCTGTGGCGCCTGGGGATGTGGGCTGCGCTGAAGCTCCCCGAGTCGACAGGGCTGGAGGGCAGGACCCCAGGAGGGGCTGAGGAGAGAGGCGGGTGTCGGGTCCGGGTTCCAGGCAGCATCTACTTGGTCTGAAATTACAGAAATTGTCCCATTGAGGAAAGGAGAGGCGTCCACACGGGCGGCCTGTCCGGTGGGAAGAGCGTGGCAGCCTCTGGGCGGTGTTCTTGGGGTGGGGTGGGACCGCCCTTGCGGGGTGCTGCGTGGGCGCCCAGCCACGGGGCCGCTGCTTACAATTATTCACTCTGCAACCCCCCGCCGAGCGCCGTCTCCCCACGGGGCCGGGAGCTGGGAGAGGACGGGGAGGAGGCGCCCCGGAGGACAAGGGACTCCGGGGGGAGACGGCCGGAGACTGCCCGAGGGAGGCAGAGCCCGGGTGCGTTCTCCCGCCGCAGGTGGGTCATCGTCACAACCCCGGGCCCCGTCAGCCTGGGAGGGGACAGTCGTGGGGGCCGACCGTGATCGGAGTCTGGACGTTCCAGCTGGTGTCTGTGAAACGGAGGTCGCCGCGGTCCCTGCTCGGGTGAAGGGAAGCGGAGCTAACCCGGGGCAGCCGAGCACCGGCGGCCATCGGCGGGTCCCTGCGCGCCCCCTGGCGGCCGAGGCGGGCAGCGTCGCCTCGGGCCCGCTGCTTGCAGCTGAGCCGCCCTCGCCTCCCGCCTCTGGGCTTTGCCTGGGTGGGCACCGCGGCTGGTTAGTCCAGTTCCCCCAAAGGCGGCCATGCTGCTTTCTTCCAGGCTCTTCTCGAGGGCCAGCTGGGCCTCCATCCCACGGGCCAGATTGGGGGGTGCTTGGGGTCTCTCTGCAGGGTTGTGCCCCCCATGTCTTCACCCAGTCCGTTCCCAGGCTGGAGCCCCAGTCCCTCGTCCCCCTCCCCCCGCCCCGCCGTGTCTCTTGGGGGCGGAGGCAGTGTCACCTCCTGGGAAGGCAGGTCAAGTGAAGGCCTGGAGTCGCCAAGGGGAGGGACTGGCAGAGCTCGAGCCCCCTTTTATCTCCTCTAGCAACTCGAATAAGGGTGAGAAGAATCCGTGAAGGACGTGTTTCAAATTCTCAAGTTGATGGTGCAAGACTTTCATTTGTGAAAGAAGAACTAAGAGAAAGCGATACTCTAAGGATAAGATACTTCATCGACCATTTCGGGGGAATTTCAGATTCCACTTCTTAAAAAAAAGTTTACATTTTCCAAAGTGTTTCCTAAAAAATAATTTATTGAGGTCGAGTTCACCCGACATGAAATTCACAGTTTGAAAGGGAACAATTCTGTGGCACTTAGTGCATTCTCAATGTCGTGCCACCACTGCCTCTATCAAGTTCCAGAAAGACTTCCGTCACTCCCAGATTTAAATCCAAGTCCATTAAGCACTTTCTCCCCGTTTCTCCTCCAGCCTCTGGTAGCCACCAGCCTGTCATCTGCCTTTATAGATTTACTGATTCTGGACATTTCATATAAGTGGAAGCATGCACTATGTGACCTTTTGTGTCTGGTTTCTTTAACTTAGCTAAAGTTTTGGAGGTTCATCCATGCTGAGCATCTATCAGTATTGGTTTCTTTTTTATGCAGAATACTATTCTGTTGTATGGTTCTTAGATTCCACTTAGATAGCTCATCTGTGAGGATAAAGTAGGGAGCATACATTTCTATTTGTTTTTGTTTGCTAAAGCCACCAGAATGCAATATACTAAAAATGGATTGGCTTTTATAAAAAGTACTTAATAAGTTACAAGATACAATTCTAATGAAAATGATCAAATAAAGCACTAACAAGAGGATACTTTCTCTGAGGAAAGGCAGCATCCACATTCCTCTGTCGCATGGAAGGTACAGTTGCAATGTCTGCCGTCCTTCTCTCTTAGCTTCTGGTTTCAAAAGGCTCTCTCAGCTACTGGTGCCTGCTGGGGCATTTTCCTTCTTCATCTCCAAGCACCTGTGTTCTCTCCAAAATGTCCCTCTCAGAAAGGACTCCAGTAATCAGATTAAGACCCACTTTGAATGGGCGGGGTCACAACTCCATGGAAATAACCTAATTGAAAGGCCCCACCCAATAAGAGGTCTGCCCCCTCAGATTAGATTAGAAGAGAATGGCTGTTCTGGGGTACATAACAATTTCAACTCAAGATTAGATTAGAAGAGAATGGCTGTTCTGGGGTACATAACAATTTCAAACCAGCACATTATTATTATTTTTTGTTATTGTGAAATATAACATATATACAAAAAAGCAATGAATTTCAAAGTACATTGTAACAAGTAGTTATAGAACAGATATCAGAGGTTGCTATGGGTTATTGCTCCAAAATTTTGGTTTTTCTTTCTAGCTGCTCCAACACACTGGAAACTAAAAGAAATATCAATATAATGATTCAGCAGTCATACTCATTTCTTAACTCCTGTCTTCTTTGTTATAACTCCACCTTCTCCTTTGATCTTTCTCCCAATATTTAGGGGTATTTGGGCTATGCCCTTTCTAATTTTTTCATGTTGGAAAGGGCTGTCCATAAAATGTAATAGGGGGATGGAACTAGTTGATGTTCTGGAGAGGCCGGCCCCTCTGGATTTTAGGACTTATCTGGCCGAGGAATCCATCTGGTGGTTGTAGGTTTCTGGAAAGTAATCATAGTGCATGGAACCTTTGCTGAATCTTAGATTAAGCCCTGGGTATTTAGGTTTGATAGGACTGGTTTTGACAAACCGTGGTAAATAGCAATATCTAGCTGAAGCATGTGTAAGAGTAGCTTCCAGAGTAGCCTTTTGACTCTATTTGAACCCTCTCAGGCACTGATACCTTATTTTGGTACAGTTCTTTTCCCTCTTTTGGTCAGGATGGCATTGTCGATCCCACAGTGCAGGGCCAGGCTCATCCCTGGAGGTCATATCCCACATTGCCAGGGAGAATTTTACTCCTGGATGTCATGTCTCCTGACGGGGGGAGGGCAATGATTTCACTTGCAGAGTTGGGCTTAGAGAGAAAGAGAGAGAGAGAGGCCACATCTGAGCAACAAAAGAGGTCCTCTGGAAGTAACTCTTAGGCATAACTATAAACAGGCTTAGCTTCTCTGCTTTATAAATAAGCTTCACAAGAGCAAGCCTCAAGATTAAGGGCTTGGCCTATTGACTTGGAAGTCACTAAACTTTGAGACAGTATCAGGGGTTTCCCAGTGGTAAAGTTGAATAGTTCCATATTTTTTCTCCTATCCCTCAAGGGCCTTTGCCAGTACTCTTTACTTATTTGCTCAATGTACTCTGGGATGTATCTGGGCATTACATTAAGCTATACAGAATTACAAATCCTCGTTTCCATTCTGGGTTCCATTTGTTTGGGTTGTTTAAATGATCTATCCAGACAGGTTGAGTTAGACTATGTTTTCCAGAAAATTTAGGTTTTAGACTAAATAAACCTCTCTTCGTTTGGTCTCATTGGGTACATAAGGTGCTAAAATACAATGTGCTCCTTACCCCTATATTCTGGTTTCCCTTAGTCCCAACCCAATCAGCTTTATTCTTATCTCTAATTGAAGCCTGATCTCTTTTTCAATTTCTTTAACAGTTTTTGTATGTGGTGATGCTGACTTTCAGATATGCAGAACTACTACTTTGAGTCTTAGATGTCACACAGGTACCCAAAGTTTGAACAGAGTACCAGGTTAAACATATATAGCACAGCCTCTCAAAATCTAGAAGTAGCAATTACCAACTAAATGTGGTTGCTATAAGAACTCACAACCTAGGCCCCAATTTTCTTATAATTATTTTCTACAAGAGACCATACAACATTTGCTCTTTAGTTTCTGACTTATTTTGCATCACACAATGTCTTCCAGGTTCATTCACCTCGTTGCATGCCTCATGATTTGTTCCTTTCTGTAGCTGCACAATATTCGATCCATATACATACTGCACAGTTCATCATTCTACTTCTCAGTCAGTGTGTCTTTTAGCCACCTCCATCCATAGGCATCATGTACAATGTTCAAAGCCAACAATCCATGTCTCACATTATCCTTACTTAGTTGTATCGTAATCAACACTCTCAATTTTAGATAATTTTCATTGTTCCCAAGAGAAAAATAACCAATCAACACACCCTCGCCAATCAGAAAATCCAAACCTCCCTTTAACTCGTCCCCTCCCCGCACCTATTATTTACCCCTGGTGTTGCTGTGGGCTGTTGATGTCTTCCTGTCAAACAAATACCATAGCATGTAATAGTAGTTTGCCCCTGTGCCCCTCTATTTACTCTTTGTACAAGATACGTAATTTTGAAGTAGTTCATGCAAGAACTTAATTATATTTGTTGTGTTAATTGGTGGGATATATGGCTCTATATAAACCCTTTCAATCGTGTTCCTCTTCAATATGGCAATATTACTTATAGATCCACTAATGAACCACCTTCACTTCTATCCATTCCCTTTCGTTTAAGTTCAACCTCATTAGCTAACTGTGCACCCATCTCAAGCTTCCGTGTAGCTCTATGTCTCCCGTATTCTGTACTATAATCAAACCAGCACATATTAATATCTTTCTGGTTTCTTTGCCTGTACCCATCCTCAGATGGCTGATAGCATCTCTCATGTAAATGCGTCCCCAGCACTAGCCCAACTGGCCACCCCCAAGGCCTCCCCTGTGGGTATCCTGGAATTTCCCCCCAAACACACACACCTTAATAAAGGCACGAATCCCAGGACATCCTTGGTGGTTTAGGTTTCTAGGCAGCTTAAAGCAGGTACTGTGAAATGGATTGACTGAAACCATGGGAATGTTTTAAGCTTACAGACTAAGATCCAGAAAATGTCCGAATCAAGGCACCATCAAGGCGATGCTTTCTTCCTGAAGAACGGCTGCCAGCGATCCTTGGCTCCACACGGCAAAGCACATGGTGGCGTCTGCCGGTCTCCGCTGGGTTTCATTGATTCCAGCTTCTCTTGCTTCAGTGGCTTGGTCTCTCTCTCTCTTTCTCTCTGTATTCATTCCATTTTTAAAAGACATCAGAGATAGGATTAAAATTCATCCTGAGTGAGGTGGCTCCCACTTTAACTGAAGCAGCCTCATTGAAAGGTCCTGCTTACAATGGGCCCACACCTACTGGAATGGATTAGATTTAAGGGCGTGTTTGTCTGGGGTACGTATGGCTTCAAGGCACCACATTGGGTGTGATTGGGTTTTGGAGGAAACCGGCAAAGGAAGGGGTGACGTGCAGCCGATGGAGATGCCTCCAGTGGGGAGAGCAGGATAGGGACACAGGGAAGAGAGACCAAGGACTAGAAGAAATTATACCGTGTTGGGGTTTGATTCTGGACTTGTACAGTCTGTGACACTGGGCATCTCAGCCTAGTTTGTCGAAATCTCACAGGGCCAAATGGGCCCCTGCGACGTCTGCATCACAATATTTATGTTCAGTCCCTCAATGTCTCCCTGAAGTTGAGGGGCTTCCAGCAAACAGCTCCGTGATTGGGTCTGCAGGTGGCAGATCGTTCCAGAAGGAGCAGAGTAGGGTAACTGGACCCAGGCAAGTGGGGCGTCAGAGAGGGGACAAGGGTTCCCAGCGCAGACTGGCTCAGCTAGGAAGCCAGTGGGTACAGAGGCCAAGGGAGGGGGTCTTACCTGCCCAAGCCTGGACCCAGTTCTCACAGTCCCTCGTTTTTCACAGGCAGAATCATTCTTGTTAATGGGCTCAGACATCTCAGAGGGACTTAGATAAGTTTTAAATTCTGGTCATTTTGAAAGAGGGAAGAGTCAACTGCACAGTGTTTCTCATTCTTCTCTGGTGGCATCCAGTGCATTTTCTGTTTTTAAACATGGAAAAATTCATTTTCCATGATAAAATCAATAGAACTATGATATGGAGAGCCAGGGAAACTGTGACAGAAAGACAAATAGAGCCCCTTAGCTCCCACACGTGCCACAACACGCAGCGGAGCTTGGTTCCTCCCTTTCCTTAACAAAGCTGCAATCCCTGGATTTGCAGATTCAAATTGTGTTAATATAGGAAAGCTGGTTTCCTCAACAAATGAATGGGGGGGTGGGGGTGGAATAAGATGATCGAGGGGTCCTATGGATCACAAGAGGTTTAAATGACAAAACAACTAATCTCCATGGATCTTGGTCAAACAGACTGTTAAAAAACCACGTTAGTCGTCAATGAGACGGCTGATCGTATGTACACTGATTGGATAACAGTGATGCTGACAAATTATTTTTTAGGTGTGATAATAGCACTGTGGTGATGATAGAAGGAGCCTTATCATTTTTTTTTTTTTTTGCAAGGGCAGGCACTGGGAATCGAACCTGGGTCTCCAGCATGGCAGGCGAGAACTCTGCCTGGTGAGCCACCGTGGCCTGCCCGGAGCATTATCTTTTAGAGAAGGACGCGGGAATATTTGCGGCTGGAATAATCTGCTATCTGGGATTTGCTTTATAAAATTATAGGGACGGGGGATGAGGTTAAGATTGAAGGAGATGGACCCTGCGTTGGTAATTGATGAAGCTGGGTGATGGGTACATGGGGGTCCTGAGATTATTCTCTCAAGATTTTTTGTTTTATTATGGAGAAATTCTCCAGAATAAAAAGTATGTTTTTGTTTGTTTTTAAATGAGTTACACAGGGGCTGGGACTGACCTTCTCGGGAGTGAAGGGTCTTGGAGGTTCCTCAGACCCTCTG
Source organism: Tamandua tetradactyla (assembly GCF_023851605.1). NCBI lineage: Eukaryota > Metazoa > Chordata > Mammalia > Pilosa > Myrmecophagidae > Tamandua > Tamandua tetradactyla. The sequence goes on from NC_135328.1 coordinate 215,970,763, forward strand.
GGCTGGGAGAAGCGCCCGCAGGTCAGACTGGGCCCCTGGGTGCTGGCTGGGCGTTCCCAGTGCCCCTGGGTGCTGGCTGGGCGTTCCCAGGCCCCTGGGTGCTGGCTGGGTGTTCCCAGTGCCCGCCAGGGGGCGGCCAAGACCACGCGAAGCCACCCCGGGGGGACCGAGACCAGTTGCGGCAGGGGTCTGCTCGGGGCCCCTCAGCGCTCTTGCGAGCCCCTCCACGAGCAGCTGGCATTTGAAGCTCCTCCCCGACAGGACCCACAAAAGGAAGCGCACGGGGACAAGATGAGGGTTGAATTGCAGGAATTTTGCTGCAGGAAAACTCCCAGATGAGGAGAGTTGGGTTTTCCTTGTCCCTTCACTGAGGTCATAACTCTTATCTTATTGGGATGTCACCGCGAAGACCATCGTTGCTATGGCTTCCGTATCAGGGTTCCTCAGTCTCCCTTGGGGTTTCAAGCGAGCAGACTTCTTTCTCTCCCACCCTGGGGCCAAGGCTATAGAGATGCTCCCAGGCCTCCTGGGAGAGCCTGGCCCCGAGCCCGGCATTAGAGATGGCCACAGCTGCCTCTGTCTACAGAGTTGGGGTGCACTGCAGTGGATCACAGCAGTCACCCCCCAATCTACCCATGTGTGCGGTTGGTGCACACCCAGAATCAGGCCAGGCTTGTGTGCAGCTATGGTTCCAGAGGTCCAAACCTTCTCATACACTGCCGGTGGGGATGTAAAAGGGTGGCCACCATGAAAAACAATTCTGCAGTTCCTCAAAAAGTTCAACATAGAACCACATGTGAGCTGGCAATTCCATTCCTAGGTATATACCCAAGGGAACTGAAAACATCTATCGACACAAAGATGGCACACGAATGTTCTTAGCAGCATTATTCATTATAGCCCCAAACTGGGAAACAATCCAAATTAGCCCCAAACTGGGAAACAACTCAAATGTCCTATCCATAGATGAATGGGCAAACAATAGGGGCTCTATCCACTAAATAATAGTCCAGTGGAATATTATTTGGCAATAAAAAGGAATGGAGTTCTAGTGGACGCTGCAACATGGGTAAACCTTGAAAACATTCCTCTGAGGGAAATAAGCCAGACCCAAAGGGCCTCATATTGTACTATTCTGTTTACAGAAAACATTCAGAACAAGGAAATCATAGAGCTAGAAAGTAGATTAGTTATTGTGAAGGAATGGGGCCAGGGGCCATCGAGAGTGCCTTCTAGCAGATACTGGGCACTCTTCTCTTGGAGGTGATGAAAATGTTCTGGAATTAGGGAGTGGTGATGGTTGCACAACATTGTGAATATATTAAAACCCACTTAACTGTACACTTTAAAGTGGTTAGAATGGTGGGGGGAGGAAAAGACCCAAAGTAAGAGCCATCTTTTGGTCAGGGAGATGGCAGAGCACCCAAGGATCCTTCTAGAACTGTGGGTCTGAAGCCCCCTGCAGGCAGACTCTTGCCCTCACCTCCACTCCGCCGAATCTGCTCTTGCGAAGGTGGCCGCTGACCTGCCTCAGTCCCCGTCGTATGTGACGAGCCCGCAAGTGTTCCCTCCTATTTCACTCTTTCGTGGTGTCCAGGACCTCCCACACTCCCAGATTTCCTCCCTACTCCCTGCTCGCTCCTTTTCTGTCTCCTCCTGCTGGTTCCTCCTCTTCTGCCAACCTGTTCACACTCAAATGCCCCAGTTCTTGGACCTTTCGGGTCACGCTCACTCCCAGGAGCTCTCAGCCATCTCCAGGCTTCATGACCACCCAACCATCAATCCAGCCCTGACCTGTCCCCTTACTCCAGACCCCCATGTCCAGCTGCCCCCTCGGACTTGTCGTCGGATGCCTAATAGAAGCTCAAACTGAATTTCTGCAAAACCAACTCCACCCTCCCCATCCAAACCTGCTCCCTCCCACAGACTTCCCGGTCCTTGGGGTCAGCAGCTCCATCCCTTCCAGCTGCTCAGGCCAAACGACGTTGGCGTCATCCCTGGGTCGAAAGAAATCTCACGCTCAACATGCAGTCTGCTAGGAGAGCCTGCTGGTTGTGCATCCACAGGTGCTCAGGATCTGTTCCTCACCTCTCCGTGCTTCAGCTCCCACCTGGGCTACTTTGATAACCTCCTTATTGGTCTCCCTCATTCTGCCTTTGCCCTTCTGGAATCTTCTCAACACAGCATCCAGCTTGATCCTTTAAGATCATAAGTCAGATCACATCACTCTTCCAAGCAAAACTTCCTGTGGCTCTCATTTCATGCAGAGAAAAAGCTGAAGTCTGTGTCTGTTCAAGGCCCATGAGACTTTCATGATTCGACCCCCCCCCCCCAAGGTTGGCTGAATTATGGCCCCCAAAGATGTCCATGTCCTGGAACCTACAAATATGTTATCTTACCTGGTAAGGGAACAGGTGTGATAAAGTTAAAGAACTTGAGATCGGGAGATCACCCGGGACTACCTGGATGGACTCGGTCACCACCATTGTCCTTATAAGAGGGAGACGGGGGATTGACCAAAGAAGAAGAAAAGGTGACATGACCAAGAAGCAGAGGTTAGAGGGATTCAGGGCCACGGGTCAAGGAATGGACACCCTTTAGAAGCTGGAAGAGACCAAGAATGGACTCTGCCTTTGGGGCCTCCAGAAGCAACCAGCCATCCTGCAACCTTGACTTAAGACTCATTTCAGACTTCTGACCTTAACTGTAAGAGAATACATCCACATTGTTTTAAGGCATTAAATTTTGGGCATTTTGTTATAGCAGCCACGGGAAATGAATACACCCCCTTTACCCTTTGACCCCATGGCCTAATGCCTGTCTTAGTTTGCCAGACCCGCTATGACAAATACACATACAGGTTGACTTCATTGAGAATGTATTGTCTCAGTTTTGAAGGACAGAAGTCCACCGTCAAGGTCTTCGTCGGCCAAGCTTTCTCCCGGGGTTGGTAGTGATCTGGGGCTGGCTTGGTGCCATCCTTGGGATCTCCTGACTCACTCCCCTGCCTCCAATCCCTTCGTGATGTCTTTGCTCTCCGCTTGTGGCTTCCTATGACTTCTGGCTTCTACTCACTCACCGTGCCCGGATTTCCTTTCCGCACGTGGATTGGGCCACACCTTAACGAATCCAACCCCCTTCGGAGGTCCTGTTTACAAAGGGGTTCACACCAACAGGAATGCAGATTAAACCTGGAACATGGCCTCTTCGGGGAGCGTGAGTCAATCCCTGATTGTTCCTCTTCCTTGCTAACTCCCAAGAGCCATGTTGGTCTTCTTGGGGTGCCTCCGACACGCTAGGCACGGGCCAGCCTTGGGACATTTGCCATGGCAGCCACGTCTGCCTGGGACATGCTTCCCCCAGCAGGCACGTGGCCAGCTCACTCGCCGCCTTCTTGATGAGGCCCACCAGAACTACGCTGTTTAAAATCACAGCCCAGCCTCCTCCTCTTGAATTCCTTTCCTTGCTCTACTCTTTCTTGCCACCAGGAAACTTACCCCTTTCTGGTATACTGTGACATTTACACAATCGCTCATTGTGTCTGCTGGAGGATAAGTTTCCTAAGGGCAGGGAGCTCTACTGACCAGGTTCACAGATACTTGCCAAGTACCTGGAACAGTGTGTAGCACAGAAGAGGCACTCAGTAAATACTGGTCATTCTGGAAACCTCAGCTTTGATCCTCTCCTTCGCAGATTGTCCTGCATCCTCTGTCAGTCAGCAGGGACCAGCTGGGAAGATCCAGCCCCTCTTGGGATGGTTTCTGTGGAACCCATTTCCCTGTCCCAGTCAAAGCCTTCTCCTTCTTGGCTTTTAAATTGCACACTCTGAGGCACATGAGCTTGAAATGCAGTAATAGTCACTGCTCTAGGGCTCTGAAACTTTCCAGCCCTGCACTTCAAGAGCCTATTTGAGCTGCAAAGAGCAGAGCACTTATTATGGCAAAGAAGCTGCATCCAGATAAGGAAGAAGAAAGCAAGATGCCCTCGCCGTTTTAAGATGTGTCTTAGATTCATCTCATGGTGGAAGGGATGAAAGAATGTGCTGCTGAGACTTTGGAACCCATGTTATTAAATCTAGGAAATCTTGATGGGTGGGAGCTTGGAGATGGGAAAAGAGGGTGTTATGGCTCCTCAAAGAAGGAATAAGGTGGATTCTGGGGCCAGGCAGGTTCTACTGATGGTAAATCTAAAATTTATAAAGCGCGGTATTTAAAATATGATTTGTCTGGGTATGTGGAAAAGAGTGGGAGGGGTAGAGCAAATTGCTAGCAGGGGTTCTATCTGTCTGGGGGTATTCAGTCTAGGAAAGCTTGATGAGTGGGAGCTTGGAGATGGAAACAGAACGTGTCATGGCTCTCCCAGCCCTTCCCAGGGCTAACTCTGGCTCATCCAGTTCATTGCATAAGGAAAATGCCTGGAGCTTCCATTAGATTCTGGGGGATAAAGTGGAGAAAAGGGGGGCTGGATGACTCCCTAGCCAGGCGGAGTCAGGCACTTCGGTCACACAGTCCAGGGAAGGGTGGTTAAAAAATTGTGTCAACCTAAGGGAAGTCTGCCAGGCTGCACTGGAATCTGTTAAATTAAGAAAAATATTTTATTGTAGTTAAACATATATATAACACAACATTTTCCATTTTAGTAATTTTTATGTCTACAATTCTGTGACATTAGTTAATTTTACATTAACTACTTTTTAATTTGTGATGCTGTACTACCATCACTGCCACACAGTGATCTCCAATGTTTTCCATTATCCCAAACAGATCCTTTGTACCCATTAAGCAGTGACTCCCCATTCTCCTTCTCCCCAGCCCCTGGTAACCTCTCATCTACTTTCTGTCTCTATGGATTTACTTATTCCGGATATTTCATATAAGTGGAATCATACAGCATTTCTTCTCTGTGTCTGGCTTATTTCACAAAGACTAACACCTTCAAGGTTATTCCATGTTATCACATGTACCAGAACAGAACTTCATTCCTTTTTATGGCTGAATAATATTCCATCGTATGGATAGACCTGGAGCTCTGTTTAATTTAAAGGAATAAATGTAAAGTCCTTGTTTTAGTCTGCTGATGCTACTGAGATGCAGTATTCCAGAAATGGGTTGGCTGTCACAATGGGGATTTATTAGTTTACAAGTTTACAGCTCTGAGACTGAAAATGTCCAAATCAAAGTCACGTCCCTTAAGACTGGCTATCAGCAATCCTGGATGTCATATAGCAGGGCACATGGTGGGCATCTGCTGGTCTCTTCCTTCTTTTTTTTGGGCTTTGGTGTTTTCAGCGTCTTGCTCCCATGGCTTTTTCTCTGAGCTTCTGTGTGTTTCTCTCTGTTTCATCTTCCTTTTTTGGAACTCCAGTAAGAGGAGTTAAGTCCCAACTGGGGCATGCCTCATCCGAAATGACCTAATCAAAAGATCCCACCCATGATGGGGCTACACCCTCAGGAATGGATTAGCTTGAAGAACATGATATTCTGGGGCCATTCAGCTTCAAACTACCTGTTCTAGTTTGCTAGCTGTCCGAATGCAATATACCAGAAAAGGAATGGCCTTTAAAAAGGGGAATTTAATAAGTTGCTAGTTTATAGTTCTAAGGTCGAGAAAGCTTTCCAATTAAAACAAGTCTATAGAAATGTCCCATCTAAAGCATCCAGGGAAAGATACCTTGGTTCAAGAAGGCCGATGACACTCAACGTCTCTGTCAGCTGGAAGGGCACATGGCGAACATGGCGGCATCTGCTGGCTTTCTCGTGGCTCTATAAAAGAGACTCTCTCCAAAATGTTTCCTCTTTTAAAGAATTCCAGTAAGCAACTCCACCTTCAATGGGTGGAGACACACCTCCATGGAAATCATCTAATCCAAAGCTACCACCCTTACTGATTATATATGTAGAACGGAATGATCATATGTTAAGAATGTTTGTGTTTCTTTCTTGTCATTTTTTAAAAAAAATTTAAAAATTAATAAAAAAATTTAAAAAAAAGTTACCACCCACAATGGGGTTGGACACATCTCCACGGGAACAATCAAAATGCCCCCACCCAGCAATATTGAATGAGGGTTAAAGGACACGGCTTTTCTGGGGCCCACCACAGATTCAGACCAGCACACCATCTAAGTCCTACATGGAAGAGCAGAATGCAGCTTACTCGCTTACTCAAGTGTAGGATGGGAAACTCAGTGACCAAAATCTGGTGGTTTCCTTGATTCTCGTCTCAGTAAGAACCAGCCTTGTGATAAATGAATGCAGTTCCAGACCGCAGATGTTGGAGTCTAAGTCCCTCTTTACAAGTGCCAGCCCCATAGTGTCCCGCGCTGACCACTGAGGAGCATGGGGAGATTGTAGGGTCCATGGGAAAGGCGAGGCATTGGGTTCAAATCCCAGTGCCACTACATCCTGACCCCGCTGTGGTTAGTCACCTCGCCTGCTGCAGCCCTCATGTCCGCTCCGTGTGAGGGAGCTCAGGACGCCTCCCCGGCTGGGTTCTTAATGCAACGAGATAAGAGGGGAAACCGCCCCTGGCACAGGATAGAGGCTCCACCAACGTTCTTACAGGGTCCCTGGGATGCTGGAATGCCCAGAGGAGGTGGTCGGCAGGGGCCTCGGGCGCCACGATAAGCCATGAGCTCTGCACTGCAGGCTGAATGCTCTTGAGGCAAAAGCAAAGAGGCCATAACCCAAAGCGGTTTCCTCCTGCAGCTCGCAGTAGAGGATCCAGAGAAGCCAGAAAAGCCAACTCGGAGGGGAGAAAACCCACGCCAGCTTCAAACTCAGACAGGGCAGGGATCCATGGGTACCGCCACAAATGTTCTTCATTCAGCCAAAACTGTGCCTTCGGGCTGGTGAGAAGCGTTTCCACACAAAAAAATACCATTGGAAATGGTAAATTCTTTTGAGGGTGTTTCTTATCAGGGGAATTTTCTTTTGGGTCTTCACTAATAGGACTCACTGGCAACTTTGGAGGGAACTTTGAGGAGAAGAAGCAATAAAAGTGATGAAGGGGTTGGAAGGCCTAATTTATGAGGAAAGATGAAATGACAGCTTGGCCTTGCTGTATTTAGAGGAGATGTGGCCTCAGTCTGGCAGATTTGAAGGGTCCCAGATGGAAAGAGAAATTTAGGAGCATCTGGGAGGAATAATGATATGATACGATGAAAAGGAAGTGATAGGCTGAGGATCAAGACCACTTCTGGGCAAAGAGCCTGTGTGTCCCGGGGGCCGCAGACGTGCTCTGTTGCTGGATTCAGTTAACACTTCACACAATCACGATCCTGGGGTCCCAGTTGGGGGTGATCACCTCCTTCCCGATGGGGAACTTCATTTCCAGGCTCTTTGACTCTTTGCACAAGTTCGTTTGGAAAGGCTGGGGGTTTGCAGCAGGGCCTCGGGGGCAGCAGACAAGGCTTTGCTGTGAACACAGGCCCGGGGGAGAGCACGGCCATGAGGGCCAGCCAACCTGGAGAGGCTCAGCTAGGAGATGGGTGGGGTGGCCAGAGAGCATCTTTATCCCACCAGAGGGTGAGCGAAGGAGGGACCAGGAACCAGGGGAAGGGAAGATGCACCCGGAATTCCAGGGGTCAGCAGGCAGTGGATTTCAGAACTCTCGTCCAAACTGAGCAAACATTCGGCTGTTTCTTTCGGACTCCTGTGGTTCCTCTGCCCCATGGGGTCATCGTGCCCCAAAATTTCTGACTATTCCATCGTGTTCACCAGGCATGCTCATGCCTGTTGCCTCCGAAGGAGCAGACCTTAGGAGTGGGTGCAAACATTCAGGTCATCTGCTCCAGACACCGTGTTTTTTTTTTTACTGGTGAGGAAGTTGAGACCTTCCTTAAAAGGCCAAGTAATTAACAGGTATCCAGGAAGCTGGGATGCAGCGTGTTGTCTTTGGGACAATGGCATGGGCTGTAGGGCAGCACCCCTCAAGCTTGAACATTCCCCGAACCTCCTGGGGGAAGTGAACAAATGCAGATTCTGATGGGACAAGCCTGCGGTGGGGCCCCAGATTCTGTATTTCCAACAAGCTTCCCAGTGAGGCCGCTGCAGCAGGTCTGCAGACCACACAGGGGTGGGGGTACGGGTGGGGATGGTGAGGGCACAGGCTCCGGGCACCCTAGTCCCAAGAAGACAGAACGGGAGGAGAATTTCTAGGCCAAACCAAGCCCCGGCGCGTCTCTGCAGCTGGCACCATCCAAAGCACCCAGTCATGTGCGTGTTGCTGCTTTTGTGTCACAACAGCACAGTCCAGTAACTGTCCCACAGTTGGGGATATTTAATCCCGGGCTCTTTACAGAATAAGTCTGCTGACCCTTGAACTAGATTGTTTTAAACAGAACTCTTAGATTGGCATTTCAGGCACAGCTTTGGGAGGATAGGTGAAGTGGGGTGAGGGAGGCTAGAGTGATGGAATGGAGACCCCTGCAGAGGTCCGGCTGGAGAAGGGGTGCCTGGGGAGTGGTCATGGTGGGGTGGCGGTGGGGAGCAGGAGGAGGCTGAGATGCCTGGCCCCGGTCACTAGGGACTGGGGACGCCATTCCCAGGGCAAGGAATGAAGGAGAAAGAAGAGGCTGGGTCGGGGGATGAGGGGTTTGGCTTTGGACAGAGGCATTAGAGGTGCCTGTGGGCTGTCTGGAGAAAGCAGTTCTTGGTGGGACAGAGAAGAGCCTGGACATTGGAGGAGAATCTGAGGGGTCTGAGTAGCAAGTTCATTCATTCATTTAGCATGTATCATTGAGCGCCTTCCATGGGCTAGACCCTGTTTTAGACACAGTAAGCAGCGGTCAAAAGGACAAATAGAAATCTAGACTATTCTGGAGGGGAAGCTACTCCAGAAGTTGCCTCTTTCTGAGGACAGGGGCCATTTGGAGCCATGATTCCCTCCTGCTTCTAGAATTTCACCTGTTCCTTTTCCCAGGCGTGCAGTCAGTGGCCTCGAGGGCCTGCCCAGCCACTGACACTGCAGGGTCCCGCGGTGGGGCCCGAGAAACCCTCAGGGAGAGGAGATGGTGCCGCCTGGGCCCAGCCTAGAACCTTCTCTCTGGCATGCTCATTATGACGCTGCCTGTGCTCCAGGCCAGGAAGGAACTGTGCCCTGTCCCTACAGAAGTGTGGCCTCCTTTTTTAGCTCATTCCTCTCGTTCTCTCACTAGGAGAATGAGAGTGTCCTTCATCTAGAAACGGGCTTCATTGTGTCCTGCTGTTTTTATCCTTCTGGAACAAAGTGTCCATCCAAGGACAGGCATGAGACCGTACTTTCTGGAGATGGGAGGCCACCTCCCACTCCTCTTCCACAAGGACCCTCAGGCCCCTGGACTCTGCCCACCCCCTAGCAGACCAAACGGAGCTATCCAGTTTGCAGACCATAGCGCAAGCTCGTAGCCCCTCGGTGCGGCTGCTCTCAGAGTCAGCCAGATGAGCCGGAGCTCCTGGCGCCTCGAGAGGGCCTGGCTGACCACACAGAAAGGGTGTTTGCTTCCCAAGAGGGTGGGCAGCAGCCTGAGCTTGTTCGCCCTTGTTTGGCTGCAGAGACGATGTGCAGGGACCGTAGTCTAGGGGCTGAGAGCAGAAACTCTGAGCTGGACTGCCAGCTGTGTGAACTCAGGCATTTCTGAACCTCTCTGTGCCTCTATTTCCCCATCTGTAAACTGCAGGAGTAACAGTACCTTCTCCTCAAGTTGGAATGGGACTTGAACGGCACTGCATGTGTAGTGCACTGTGAACAATGCCTGGCACAGAACGTTCTGTACATTTCCATCCCATAAAATCAACAACGGAGGGGGAGTCTCAGAAAATGACAGCATGCCAGCTCTCACATTCTCTCTGTTCCCAGAGCACTTTGAAAGTGTTCTTCCAGCCCTTAGCTGTTGCTGACGTGCACCCTTGTTATGGGGTTCTGGACGGGTACCACCTTAAATACCTGTGCCCTCATATTACCTAGCCTGTGCCTGGCTCATAGTAGGCTCTGGGTAATGTCTGATGAATGAATGAATGAATGAATGAATGAACCCCCCACCCCACCCCAGTGAATCGACTGTTCCGGGAAGATGAATTCCTGAGAAGCAGCCGTCTACAGTAATTCCTGGAGGACTTTCAAAGCTGGGTGCGTGTTTCCGGTGCTCGTCCATCACGGCTGCTGGGTCTGGCTGGGAATCTGCGGGTTGCTCAGTGACCCAGTGGGAGCGCGTGGCCAGGGAAGCGCTGACGCTCATAACACAGAGGTAAGTGGAGGGAGCGTGGGCTTCCTGGAGGAGGAGGTCTCCAGCCCGCCATGACCTGCCCGGCTGACCTGGGAGAGAAGCCGGATCATCAGTCCCCAGCCAGCTGCGGTCTCCTCCTGCGGAGCCTGGAGAGGGGGCTGGGAGGTGGACGGGGCTCAGTCCCAGCCTAAACCTGGTCATTTGAATTCTGGGGCCTGGGTATGGCGTTGATCCCGGGAGGTTAAACACGGTAACTGGCTCGGAGGCCCATTGTCTCCAGGCAGCACAGAGTGTCCCAGAGAGGCCACTTTCTCTTCCTGGCAAGTAAACGCTGGGTGGCAGGACAGTGAGAACAAGGCGAGTGGTGATTCATCCATCTGCAATTCGGGTCAAGGCACCTACGAATCGCCATCCTCAGTCCGAGGCAGGCTGGGCAGAAATGTGGGTGTGAGAGCGTTCCAGGAAGCGGAGGCAGGCTCAGCCCCACCCATCTGCTCGCACCTCACCTGCAGTCCAGAGGGAGCCCCAGGAACAAGGGGGAATGGGCCAAGGGGGTCTGCCTTCCTTTCCTGGGGCCACCATAACCAAGTACCACAAACTGGCGAGCCTGATGCAATTGAGATGCCCTGTCTCCCAGTTCTGGAGACCAGAAGTCCAAAATCTAGGAGTGGGCGGGGCCAGCCTCCCTCTAAACCTGCAGGAGAGGACCCCGTCTTGCCTCCTCCAGCCCCTGGTGGGGGGACGTCCTTGGCTTGGGGCTGCAGCATCCAATCCCTGCTATCCCCATCTTCACATGCCCCGTCCTGTGTGTGTGTCTGTCCCTGTGTCCGCTTTTCCCTCTTCTTACTTCCAAGCACCCCAGTCACTCTGGATTAGGGCACCCCCTGCTCTACTTCGGCCTCATCTTAACCCATCACATCTTCCAAGACCCCATTTCCAAGTAAGGCCGCATTCATGGACCCTGTGGTTAGGACTTGCACATGTCATTTTGGGGGACCCAACGCAGCCCCTAATAGGACCTCTCTCCCTACCCCTGCTGAAATCGAACCTCCGGGCTCCTCTCTTTCACCGAGGCTTTGGACGGACACGACTCGAAGTGCATGGAGTGGAACGAGCTGGCCGGACAGCGCTGGCTCGGCCACTCCCCAAATTGGAATCATGCAGCCCAGACTGGCGGCCTCTCGGCTCCCACATTTTGAAAACATGAACGTGTTGCTATAGGAGGTACCAGACAGGCTTTACATGTCATCGAAAGGCCTGATGGGGCTCACCCCAGGCTGGGGGGGGCAGGGGTCGCTGAGACCTTCGCCTCGCAATCAGCAGCTGCATCTCTCCCCCTCACCCCGTCTCTCCCTCTCACCCCATCTCTCCCCCACACCCCCACATGGGCGGGGTAGGTGGGGCTCGCAGAGCGGGAGGGGCAAGAGTGCTGCCTCCACCAAGGCAAAGACAGACCGCGGGGCTGTTGGGGAATGCACCCGCCAACGTGGGGCGGGCTCGCCGGCCACTTGCCTGGCCGAGCATCGCCGCCATCAGTTTATACTCCCTGCTTCTATGGGAAAAACTTGGGCAATAAGCCATCCTTGAAAACAGTGTTCCAAGGCATTTCATTCACTCGTTTGACAAACGTGTGCTGAGCCCCGGTGCTGCAGGGACCCAGATGCAGAAGACATGCCCGAAGGAGCCTAGTTTTGGGTATGAGGGGTGGGGGTGGAGACGGGGGCAGATAATTAAAGATGGCACGTAGGTAAGTGTTGCGAGGGAAGCTCTCCTGTCCCCCCAGCTGGAGGAGAGGTGGGGTGATGCGTCAGGGGGGCTTTGTGGGGAGACCATGCCTGAGTTGAGTGTTAGAGGATAAGTGAGGCTTTGGGAGCCGGGGCGGCGGTGGAGAGGGCACTCTGGGTAGAAGAGGCACAAGAGCAAACACCCAGTGGCAGGGTGTGAGTGTGTGTGCACACGTGTGAGACTGGTGTGGCATGGAGTGAAGGTAGAGGTGACAAGGGCTGGGGAGGGAGTGAGGCTGGGGCTGGATCAGGAAGGCCGAGTGTCCCTCATTAAAGAGGTTGTATTTTACCCCTTACAGGATGGGAAGGTGGGAGGACGGGAGAGTGAAAATGGAGTCACCCTTGCCACATGTCTTGATTGTGGTTCTTTTACTTGCCGGTTCCAACCAGCATAAGCACAAGTGGACATTCATGACTTTCGAAACAGAAATGTTCAAGGGCAGTTCCGCCTTCAGGCAAAGCTGGATCCAGGCACTCAGCATTGATGGCAGAGACCTCTGTCTTCCACGCTGGCTTTGCTCAGGTGGGCACTAGCTGTGTGGTGGCAAAGATGACGGCTGGTGATGACAGCTTCCTGCTCTGCCCGCACCAAGTGGAGAGGGCGGCCTGCTTAGCAGTTCCAGCAGATGTCCCGGGCTGCTCTTGGAGGCTCAGATTGAGGCACAAGCCCATCCCTGGAGCATTCACGTGACTCGAATTTGCCCAGGTCATGTGCTCACCCCAGAAGCAGGAGATGGGGTGTCTACTTGCAAAGAGGTGGGGGAGAGGGCAGGTGAGCCTTCCCCAAAGGAAAGCGAGAGCCCTGTGATCAGAAGGGGGAGGAGGGCCCTGGGCAGGTAAAGACAGCAGATGTTCTCCCTCCAGGCAGCCTGGGCCGCTCGCCCATCCCTGGGTCTAAATCTCCCTGTTTCCATTGGAGCTGCTGAGTTGGGGGTGGGGTGACACCCTCTCTCCTCCCCCCTCCTCCTGTTTTCTCCTCTTTAACCCTCCGAGGGTTTGGGACCCGCAGGCAATTTCAAGCCACTGTACAGGGAATTCTGGGCGTGCCTGTTGCACAGGCCACGGAGGTACCAGGCTGGTTTGTATAGAAGCCACGTCTGTGCATTTTAAGGAGACCTGGAGAGGGAGCTCCAATGAGAGGCCAAGGGCATCTCGTTCAGAGGACTGTGTTTGATCGGGTTTTGCTGGGCACATGCTCCAAGCAGCTGTCCCTGCCTTCTCCCCTCCCCGCGCACCCCCACTGCTCCGGGCCGTGGAGAGGACCCTGTCATCACTCCGGGCCCCAGGCTGTAGCCCACGGCTGCTGGGAGGCCTCACAGTGTCCCAGTTTCCATCATCTCTTGGCACTGGGGTGCTCGGATGACACCACCGTGGGAAAGCGCTGGTCTTGGGGAAAAGCTGTTCACCCTGGGGCCGTAAAAGGAAAAGTGGGCTTTGGCTCACTTTCTGGGTCAAATCTTCCATGCTAGGGTTTGGGCAGGGCCCAGAGCTGACTCGAAGACCTCCTGGAGTGAGCTGGGTTGGTTCCTTCTGGACCAGGAGTTGGAATCCACCAGCTGGTCATGGAGGGAGGACAACTCCTGTCCCTGCAGGCCCAGCACTGGGCAGACGTGGTGGGGACACAGGGGCCATCCTTGGCTGGGCGGGGCTCTCCCCTCCTGCCTAGAGCTGGAGACAGCTGACCCCCGCCTGGGCTCTGGTGTCCGTGCCTGCTTCGGGGATGCTCAGAAGCACCCACCCGCACCAGAGTCACCTGCGTTCCCCGTGGGCCACACCCTGGGAGTGGCTTTACTAGCTCCTTTGGGGCCTGTGTCCACTAGGTGAAGGGACAGAGGAACTAGAGTTGGGGGGTGGGGGCCATATTTTGGTCCTATCTCCCACCAGCTTTCACCTCTGCCTAATGGTGAAGGGGAGGAATTCCCTCAGGTGTTGGGCTCTGGCAGAGAACTGACCATGCAGCTGGGGCCAGGGGCCTGGGTTCGAATCCTGACTCCACTGCTTATAGCTGAAAGACACTGGACAAAGTATTCCACTTCATGACCCAGTTTCCTCGTCCCCCCTGATGCATGTGCCACCTGGCATGTGGCAGGTGCCCAGTAAGCATTCGCTAATATCACTGCCCCTCCTTTTCCAGAGAACCCACGAGCCACATAATGGGGGAGCCTCAGGATTGCTCTCTAACCTGTCAGCTGGCATTGTGGGGTCCCAGAGAGGACCAAGGCATCCAAGGAGTGAAGTCCGGGACACCCTGGGGACAGCTGGGGTCCTGCTGATGCCCCTTCTCCCCGGACGCCCATTCCTGCTGCTGGAGCCCAAGGAGGACAGGTCTGGAGGGAGAGAAAATGGGAAGTGGGCCAGGCAGGGCCAGGCTGGGATGAGAGCTGGGTCTGTAGGAGGAAGGCTCCCGGCCCTGAATCACCACACGGGCGCTTGGCTGCCTGCTGACACAGCCCCCCTGCAGGGAGGACAGTGGTCACCTAATGCCCCGCCCATGCCGCAGCGCTGCCCTGGGGGTCCAGCCCCACCCCGCCCCTACCCGATTTCATACGCCCCTCGCCCCCGGCACACACAGCGGGGACCTGCAGACTGCCCGAGCCAAGACTTCAGTGGCGGTTTATGACTTGGAATGTTCTGGAATGGGAGAGGCGAGCAATCTCCACTTCCCCCAGGGCAGCCGGATCGTAAACCCTGGACTACAAACCGTGCATCTGCCCCAGCTGCGCAGGGAGAGCGCCTAGGGGCTCATCCCCAAGGCTGGGGCCCCGTCTCTCTTGCCTCCGTTTATGAAAATAATGGCCTAAAGATTGGGAAAGGGAGGCCCAGAGGAGTTAGGGACGTGCCAGTCACCTCCAAACCAAAGGCCATCTTGGAGAGAGAGCTGGGAACAGAGCTGGGAATTTATCCGGGGCAAAGTTGTCCGAGTCCTGGGCCCTCAGCTTCCCGGGCAGCGTTCGGAGCCCCGACTCTCTTGGACATGCCTCGGAGTCAGGGCGTCCCGGCTCCTGCCTTCTAGAAACAACTTTGTTTTCTTTGCTCTCATCTTCTGAAAGCAGCCACATCCATTGCCGGCAGTAACATTTTTGCTCTACCGATTCTCTCCGAGCGCACCCTGCGTTTAGAGATAGAGAAGGCTTTACACGGGCTCTGGGGTTTGCACCAGCCTCCCCGTAAGCAAGAATTTTAGGAGAAAGTCTCTCGAGTCAGGGCACCCCCCAGCCAGGCTCAGGCACCCCACGCCAGGGTGGATCCCGAACACAGGGGCATGACCAGCCCCCAACCTGTCCCCAGTCCCCCCCGGGAGATTGCTGCAGGCTTAGCTAGACTTGAGCCAACTTGGTTGCCTGAATTTTTACTGCGGATCTGGGGACAACGGGCAGGGCCGGTGTGAGCTCCCTAAGGCTCCTGCTTATTATTTTACCATAATAACCTGAAGTCAATGTTTACGCATCACCAAGGCAACAGCCCAACTCTGCCTGGCCCTCGGCCTCCATCCTGCCTCGCACGGTGGGGCTGAGGGCAGGAGGTGGACCGAGGAAAATGAGTCAGCCCTTCTCCCCCTACCACCTGGGAAAACAGTGACCCAAAAAACGAATCCCGGCTTCTCTTATGGGGTGCCCATTCTTTCTCGTGGTCCTGAGACGCAGTGCCTTTACCGCAAGTGGGACGAGGTCATCCGAGACCTCTGCGCTGGAATTTTTATCTTATTTTTGTGGAGGTGGTGGTCAGGGCCAGGAGGTTTTGCAAACATTCTGTTGATGTTTAACATACAGGAAGAAAGTGCGCGTGTCGTGAGTGTGCAAAGCAGCGGATTTTCACAGACTGGACACACCCTGGAAAGCGACGCCGGGATCCAGAAACAGCACGTGACCAGCCCCCCTCGAACTCTCGCCACACCCCTCCCTGTCTCTGTACCCTCAGTGGTGACCAGGTCTGAACTTCTCCCAGCCCAGATTAGTTCTGCCTGTTTTTGCACTCTTTACAAAAATGGAATCCGACACTGCGTTAGATAGAGCTGAGAGCTTTTTTAGACACTCGGAGGCTTGGGCTGCCTCCCTCACCTCCAGCTCTGGGAGGAAAGAATGGGGGTGGGGGTGGGTTTCAGGGGCCACCTTCCCTGCACCCACAGGCCAAGTGGGTGTCAAGGAAAGGAACTCGATGACATGATCTCAGCTGATAAATAGAATGTGGGGCGGGGGTGGGGGTCCGAAAGAAAAACAACTAGACTGAGCATCATTCTTTCTTGTGGTATGTAACAGGCTTCCTCGGTTTGTATCCACCTGTGCTCGTGATGGGAAAGGACAGGAACAGCAGAGCAGGTAACTATCCCAACCACGGGGCCTCTGGAACCCCCCCCCCCCAGATGACCTCACTTCTCCCGGCAGGATGCTGGAGGGAACCCAGTGGTCCTTGCTGCCATCGGTCATGTTTTTATGCCTTGTTGGAGCACGGATTCCGTCATGTGTCCTTATGGTGCTCGGCCGGCCTGGGCCCCTGGGCACGGCGCAGTGCCAGGGCAGGTGGGCGGGGTGGAGGGGCCCGGATGCTTCATCGCGTCCCCTTTGGACCAGAGAGTCTCAGGCTCTCGGCAGTGAAGGAGCAGCTTCTCGGATTTCCGATCCCCCGCAGGCTGCTGCTTTCATAAATACGAGAACAAGGAGATAGTTGAGCAAATGAAATGGAAAAGAGCAACAGCTCTACAACCTACCAGCTCCAATGTTTAAATTATTATTAGACACAGCCACAAAACTGCATTTCAAAGCTCTCAGGAGGCGCATCACAGGGGAGGAGGCGTGTGGCGCTGCGCAGGGCGTATCTGGCGCAGCCAGGGGAGGAGCCGCACGCGGGCCAGGGGCAGCAGGTCTGGGGGCGGCACCTGGGGGGGCCTCAGGCCGCGCCTCTGTCCCCGCTGCCCGTCACTGCCCACCTGGCAGCTGTCCGTGGGCTGGATCTGCTCCTGGGCCTCCTTCCAGCCCCTGCCAGCGGCGTTTTCCTTCCTGTTTCTGCTGCGTTTGCCGAAGGAAGGCACAGAAAGCTCTGCCCGCCCATTTCAGGACCTTTTATAAGGACCCCCCCCCACGCCCATCACCCTTGTTCCTTCAGTATTCCTTAGAGACACGGTGAGCTCCACCTCACTTCTGTTTCTGCCTTGGCTGCCTTCTCCCTCTCAGATTTGGCCTGAGTTTGCTCAGGACCCAGGTTGGCATGTGACAGGTGACAGGAAGCCGTGCCCCGCTCCGGCTCTCTCTCCCCCCTTCGCCCCACCCCCGGCCTGCACTGGCTCCTGGGCTCCTGGTCAGGGAGACACTGAGGGCCTGGGAAGGGGTACCCGGGGTGTTTAGGAGACAGCTTTGCCCCCTGCTTGCTCAAGAGTCTTGGTTCCTTTCACTTACATGCAGTAACTGGAATATGCAAATTCGTAGGGACAGAAAGTAGAATAGGGCTGACGGGGGTGGGGGGTGGAGGTGGAGGTGGGGAATGGAGAGGTGAGGCTCAGTGGGTGCAGAGGTTCAGTTCGGGGTGATGGAAAGTTTCGGTCATGGATGGCGGTGATGGCCACCCATCATTGTGAATGGAATTAACGCCACTCAGCTGTGTATGTGAAAGTGATTAAAATGGGGAATTAAATGTTATACATTTCTTATCACAATGAAAAAATTAAAATAAAAGATTGTCGGTCCTGGGCCCTGATGCCAAGCTCATGAGTCCCGGGGGTCATCTCCACTGGGAGCCTCTGGCACCCACATGGGCCCCTGGCCGCTTGGTCCAGGGCCAGGTCACTGCCAGGTAAGTCAACTGCACTCCCCGATGCCCTCTCTATCCCGACGGGAATTTCGGGGCTTAGGTCCTCTCTCCCACAGAGGCCCCCCGGAAAGGCTTCTCCTTCTCCTTTGCAGCCGGGACCCTTCCTCTGTGGCCACGCACAGGCTCAGCCTCCCCAGCAGACACCCACTGAGGGCTGCCCTGGCCCCAAAGACGCCAAACCCCTCATACCAGAATGTCATGAGTCTGGGTGGAGTGAAATCGCGGGAGGGGGACGGTGAGGAGGGTGGAGGGTTTTCTGCGGGAGGTGCTTTCTATCTGGCCTCCATCGGGGGAGATGGAGAGAGGTGGGGACGGCCTGACCCCACTCAGAAAAACGCGCATAGAACCCGCGGCGCTTGCAGTCACGAGCTGTCACTGTTCTTGTTCTTACTGAAGGCTCCTTGCTTTCCCCTTTCCTCTCTGCATTCTTCTGCTTTCTTTTTTTTCTTCCTTCTTAATAACCCTGACTGCATATTTTCTCTAAACCAAACCATCTGTTTACTTGCTTTTATAAGCAGTAATAATGGCAGTGAAGACCCAAGAGTCCTTTGGGTCCCAGCACTGTCCCAGGCTGTGTTCAGGCAGCTCGAAGAAGTTCAGGGCAGCAAGCAAGGGCTGCAGGCCAGGGTGTGCAGCGGGCTTCACTCCTTCCCCCTGAAGTTGCCCGTTCAAAGCCGCTGTCTCTCTGCAGTCTTGGCAAGTTGCTCTCACTTCTGCAGCAACAGGACTCTCGGGGCACCTGCCTGCGGCGAGCTGCCTGCTGGACGAGGATGCAAGCGTAGAGGAGCTGGGCAATGAGGTGGCTGGGTGAATTCAGACTTCTCAGGTGCCAAGAGACCAATCGGAGGGATCGGACTGCGCCCTGAGAAGGTCCAAGCCCAAGAAAACAATTCGACAACAATGATGAGTGCCTAGGTGACAGAGAAAAAAAAGAAGAGAGAGGAGTCTGTTTGGGAACAGATTCCAGCTTCCAGTTTCCAAGGTATTAGTAATTCAAGCAGCAGTGAGTGTAATATTTACTTGGGAAACTATGAAAAATCCTATAACAATGTTCTTTTAACAGCTTTCATCGGCTCCCTTGGTTGCGTGTGCAGTCTGCCACCCAATCATCGACAGAGTGGCCCTGTGCCATCTGGCAGCGGGCGTCAGCACTGCGGGGTCAGCTGGGACTTACAGCCCCAGCGTGTGCGAGGCGGCCTCTGCCATGGGGCCCCTGGCAGACTCCAGGCCCCGGAAGTCATGGTGAAGGATGCCATAGCTCACCTCTTGCATGAGAAAGAGCCCGGAGACAGCGGTGCCAGCAACGACAGGGTCTGGCCCAGCAAGTAGGCCAGAGATAAGATGGAATCCTGCTTCAATCTTATTTTATGTTATTTAAAACAAAATCTTTTTTTTTTTTGGTGGAGGAAGAGTGGGAAGTGGGAGCTAGGATGGCCAGCCATCTGGGTTTGCCTGGGACAAATGGGACTATCGGTGCTAAAGCCGGAAAAGTCCGGAACAAACCAGAAGGAGTTGGCTTCCCTAGTGTGGAGGGATGTCCAGTAGGATTCACAGTCAGCATTCATGGTTTGCCCCCAATTCACTCTATCTCCAAGAAAATCAAGTAACCTTCCCAGGGTTCATGCATAAAGGGGGTAGATTGGATTACCGTGGGGTGGGAGGCACTCAACCTCCTATGGGATGGGCAGGTAAGCTGACAGTGTCGAGGAGGGGTTTTAGGGTGCAGGTGCCTTGTGTGGGTGGCAGGGACCCAGGAGGAAGAGGCTCTTCTCTTGCGCTGAGACTTATTTCCATGCAGAACAGGGGCCTGGACAGCCAGGCGTCTGGTTTTCTAAAGAGTTTTTATGGGGAAGTTCCCCAAATCTTGAAATTTAGCTCAAAAATTAAGGGCACCCTATGTAGGCCACACAAACACATCTGCTCGCCAAGTGGGCCTCTGAGGCCTGCAGCCTCTTGGAGCGTACTTTCTACGTTTCCTGTCACGTCTGAAGTTAAACTCCAGGCAGCCATATCCTCAGTTAACTGGAAATTTGTCACATGGTTTACTGTGAGGAAGAGCAAGCAAATATATATATTTTAAAAAATGGTTTCATGGATTTAATTCTAAGAAACAATTCCTGCAAAATGTCCCAGGCTGGCATGCCTCTTCATTTATTTAGATGTCCATGGACCAGAAGAGTCAATACCATTGAGATGTTAAGATTTCTGCTGCAATATGGATGAGCCTTGAAAACGTGATACTAAGTGAAAGACACCTGACACAAAAGGCCATATATGTTAGATTTCAGTTGTATTAAATGTCCAGATTAGGCAAATTCATGGAGAACAGAAAGTAGGTTAGTGGTTGCCAGGACCAGGGGGAAAAATGGGGAGCACCTGCTAATGGGTCCAGGGTTTCTTTTTGGGGTGATAAAATTGCTCTGGAATTAGATAGCGGTGATGTGAATATACTAAAAAATCATGGAATAGTATACTGCAAATGGGGAATTTTATGGTGTATGAACCATACTCAACTAAACACAATATTGTTAAACTGTCTGTGGTGGTTTGGAGCTTTTATACCCCCAGGAAAACATGTTCTTAGACTCAATCCATTCCTGTGGGAGTAGACGCATTATAAATAAGATCTCAAGATGCTACTTCCGTTAAAATGAAGCCCCAACGAATCAGGTCAGGCTTTAATCTGGATTCCTAGAGTCCTTCATAAGCAGAATGAAAGTCAAACAGAGAAAAAGCCACATAGAGGGAGAATCCAGAGGCTAAAAGTCAACAGAACCTGCAAGAGAAGAGAGAGAAGCCAGGAGAGGCCACCAGGTGCATTGCCATGTGGCAGATAAGCCAAGGACCAAGAACCAATGGCAGTCAGCCCCAGAGTGCCAGTCTTCTGGGGGGAAGCATCACCTTGATGACTCCTTGGTTTGTGCTTTCTTTTAGCCTCAAAGCCATGAGCACCCCAATAGATTCCCATTGTTGAATTCAATGCCTTGCATGGTATTTGCTTTGTCAGCCGGGAAACTAAAACAGTTTTCAGTTCCAGAAAACTATTGCAAACACCAAAAAATGTGGAAACGACTTTGGAGTTGGGTAATGGGTAGAAGCTGGAAGAATTGCAAGATGCTTGCTAGAAAAGGCCAAGATTGCTTTGGAGAAACTGTTGGTAGAAATATGGACGGTAAAGGTAATTTTGATGAGGGCTTCGAAAGAATGATGAATGTGTTATTGCAAACTGGAGGAAAGGCCATCTTTTTTATACAGTGGCAGAGAGCCTGATAACATTGTGTTTTACTATCGAATGGAAGGCAGGACTTGAAAGTGACGAACTTGGATATTTAGCAAGGGAGATTTTCAGGTTGAAGGAAGGAAGGTGCAGCTTGGCTTCTATTTACAGCTTATAGTGAAAGGAGAGAGGAAAGGGATAAGCTGAGAAACGAATCTTAAGCACAGAGAAACCAGAAATTAATGGTTTGGAAAATTCTGAGCCTATCCAGATACAGGAATAGTCATTTTAATTGTATTTCACTTTATTGTGCTTCTCAGATACTGCGTTTTTTACAAATTGAAGGTCTGTGGCAACCCTGCACCGAACAAGTCTATTGGTGCCATTTTCCTAATAGCACATGCTCACTTCATGTCTGTGTGTCATATTTTGGTAATTCTCGCAAAATTTCAAAACCTTTCCATTGTAGTTATAGTTGTTAGGTCATCTGTCATCTTTGATGCTACTATTGTAATTGTTTAGGGGCACCATGAACTGCGGCCGTAGAAGATGGTGAACTTAATCGGTAAATGTTGAATATGTTCTGACTGCTCCACCGCTGGCCTTTCCCCCATCTTTCTCCCTCTCTTTGGGCCTCCCTATTCCCCGAGACTCAACAATAATGAAATTAGGCCAATTAATGACCTTACAATGGCCTCTAAGTACTCAAGTAGAAGGAAGAGTTGCACTCTAAATAAAAAAGCTAGAACTGATTAAGCTTAGTGGGAAGGTGTGTTGAAAGTCAAGATGGGCTGAGAGCTAGGCGTTCAGTTCCAAACAGTCATCCAGATTGTGAATGCACAGGAAAAGTTCCTGAAGGAAATTAAAAGTGCTACTTCCAGTAAATGCATGAAAGATAAGAAAGCGAATCAGTCTTACTGCTGATATGGAGACAGTTTTAGTCATCTAGATAGAACAAACCAGCCACAACATTCCCTTAAGCCAAACTTAATCTAGAGCAAGGCCCTGACTCTATTCAATTCTATGAAGGCTGAGAGAGGCGAGGAAGGTGCAGGAGACAAGTTTGAAGTTAGCAGAAGTTCCTTCATGAGGTTTAAGGAAAGGCACCATCTTCATAACATACAAGTGCAAGGAGAAGCAGCAAGTGCTAAGGCAGAAGCTGCAGCAAATTATCCAAAAGATCTAGCTAAGATCATCGATGAAGGTGGCCACAGTAAAAAGTGGATTTTCAATGTAGATGAAATAGTATTAGAAGAAGATATCACCCAAGGTTTTCAAAGCTGGAGAAGTCAATGCCTGGCTTCAAAGCGTCAGACGAGACTGACTCTTTTTAAGGGCTAATGCAGCTGGTGAATTTAAGTTGAAGCTGATGGTCATTTATCATTCCTGAAAATACTAGAACCCTTAGGAATTATGCTAAATCTACTCTGCCTGTGCTCTATTAGTGGAACAACAAAGCCTGGATGACAGCACATTTATTTATGACATGGTTTACTGAACATTTGAAACCTCCTATTGAGAACTACTGCTCAGAAAAAAATTCATTTCAAAATATTACTGCTTATTGACGATACTTCTGTTCACCCAAGAGCTCTGATGGAGACGTGCAATGAGATTAACGCGGTTTTCATTAACATCGCTGCTAGCACGACATCCATTCTGTAGACCGTGGGTTTGGGAGTAATTTTGTCTTTCAAGTCTTATTTAAGAAATACAATTTGTAAGGTCACAGCTGCCATAGATAGTGATTCCTCTGGTGGATCTGGGCAAAGCAAATTGAAAACCTGGAAAAGACTTGCTGTTCTACATGCCATTAAGGGTATTCATGATTCGTGGGAGCAGGTCAATATATCAACTTGCTTCCAACCCTCATGAATGACTTTGAAGGGTTCAAGACATCAGTGGAGGAAGGAATTGCCTATGTGTTGGGAACAGCAAAAGAACAAGAATCAATAGGGGAGCCTGAAGATGTGACTGAATTGCTGCAATCTCCTGATAAAACTTGAGCAGATGAGGAGTTGCTTCTTATGGATGAGCAAAGAAAGTTGTTTCTTGAGACAAAATCTACCCTTGGTGCAGATGCTGAGAACTTCGTTGGAATCGCAACACGGGATTTAGAATATTCCATGAACCTAGTTGATAAGGTAATGGCAGTGTTTGAGAGGATTGACACCAATTTTGAAAGAAGTTCTATGAGGGTAAATGCTGTCAAACAGCATCACATGCTATGGAGAAATCACTCATGAAAGGAAGAGTCAATCAATATGGAAAACTTCATTGTTGCCTTATTTTAAGAAATCGTCACAGCCACTCCAACCTTCAGCAACACCATTCTGACCAGTCAGCTGCCATCGATGTCAAGGTGAAACCCTCCACCAGTAGATAGATTATGACTCACTGAAGACTCAGATGATGGTTGGTATATTTTAGCAAGACTGTATTCTTTTATTAAGGTATGCTTGTTTTTTTTAGACATAATGCTATTGCATACTTAGTAGATGACAATATAGTGTAAACATAATTTAATATGCATTGGAAAACAAAAAAATTTCTGTGACTCACTTTATTGAGATATTCACTTTATTGTGGTGGTCTGGAACTGAACTTGCAACATCTCTGAGGTGTGCCTGTTGTGTGCTCTGAGACTAAGGCCAAAAGCAGGTCTGTTGGAGACCTCCCTGAACTTCCGGAAAGCCAGTCCTTGGATAATAGGGCACCATGTGAGAGTCTGACTGGACATGGATCGGGTCAGCTATTTCAGTGGAAGTGAGGTAGGAAATGCAATTACCCAGGAAGTACGTATGGAAAGTTCTATTGTCTGATGATACGGACTTCTGTGAACTGTGTGCAAAGACGACAAGGTCTTTTGTGAAATTTGTATGAGCGGAACCACTGTCAGCCTGAAACTGAAAGTGACAATTGAAGGAAGAATGACTTCAATGGCAGAACCATGGAAGCCAAGATCTGGACTGAAGAGATCGCCTTGGGCCAAGAGAATAGGCCCACCCAGGCGTGTAGACAGGGCAGGTTCATCCGTACATTTCAAGGAGGCTGGTGTCTGCCCCAGTGCTTGGAGGGGCCAAGCCTTGCTGTCACCCCAATGCTCAGAGATGACAGGGCTTATGCCCAGGCATTTGTGGAGAGACTGGCCACCATCCTGATGTGGGGGTTGTAGAACTGTCACCCCTGCGTTTGGGGAGAGCATGGTCACCATAAAAGCAATTACTAGGGGTGGGGTTGGTGCTCTGTCAGGCCCAGAGGACAGAACATTGATCCACAGATGACTTTCAGGCCATGAAATCTAATGGAGTTTGCCCAGCTGGGTTTCAGATTAGTTTGGGACCTGTGACCCCTGTTTTCTTTCCAATTTCCCTCTTCTGGAAGGGGGCTGTCTATCCAATGCTTGTCCCTTCATTGACTATTGGAAGCAGATAACATGTTCTCCAGGTTTCACAGGTCCACAGAGGGGAACTGTGCCCAGGACATACCACACTCATAACATCAAGACCGATTTTGATGAGACTTTGTGCTTAGCATTGTTTCTGCAATGACTTCAGGCTTTTGGGATGTTGTGATGGAATGAGTGTATTTTGCATATGGA
This sequence comes from Tamandua tetradactyla, assembly GCF_023851605.1. Taxonomy (NCBI): domain Eukaryota; kingdom Metazoa; phylum Chordata; class Mammalia; order Pilosa; family Myrmecophagidae; genus Tamandua; species Tamandua tetradactyla. The sequence goes on from NC_135328.1 coordinate 215,995,371, forward strand.
AAGAACATGTCTTTTTGGGGTCCAGAGGGAGGTCTGTGGTGATTTGGAGCTGTGTACCCCAGAAAAACATATTCTTAGACTTAATCACGCCTGTGGGCGTGGGCCCATTGTAAATAAAATCGCTTCAAGATGTTACTTCAGTTAAGGTGTGGCTCAGATGAATCATGTTGGGCTTTAATCCGGATTACTGGAGTCCTGTATAAGCAGAGTGAAAGTCAAACAGAAATAAAGTAACACAGAGGGAACATCCAGAAGCTGAAAGCCAAAAGAATCCAGAAGGGAAGGGAGACCAGGAGAGGCCTTCATGTGCATTGCCATGTGGCAGAGACGACAAGGCATTGGCCGCCAGCCCCAGATTGCCCCAGTCTTAGAGAAAAAAGTGTCGTCTTGATGACACTTTTATTGGCACTTTCTTTTAGCCTTAAAACCATAAGCCAATAGATTCCCATTGTTTAAGCCAACTCACTGCATGGTATTTGCTTTGTTTGGCAGCTAGGAAACAAGAACAATGTCAGTTCTTGCCAAATTGACCTACAGATTTAATGCAATCTCAATCCAAATTCCAGCAGGCTTTTTTAAGGTAGGAATTGTGATTCTAAAATTTATATAGCAATACAAAGGACCTAGACTAGCCAGCAGAGCTTTGAAAAAGAAGAATAAATCTGGAGGATTCACACCACCTGATTTCAAGAACTATTACAAAGTTACAGTCATGAAGACAAAGTGGTATTAGCATCAAAGAGATAACCAGATTAACAGAACAGAGTACAGAGTCCAGAAATAGAGCCATACATAAGTGGGCAACTTATTTTCAAAGAAGGTTCAAAGAAAATTTGATGGAAAAAGGAAGTCATTTCAACAATTGTTCTGGAACGATTGAATATCCACATGCAAAAAATATGAACTTTGATCCATACCTTATATAAAAATATTAACTCAAATAGACATGAATGCAAAACCTAAGACTACAGAACTTCTAGAAGAAAATTTAGGAGGGAACCTTTGTGACTTTGGGCTAGGCAAAGATTTCTTAGCCATAGCATCAAAAGCATGATTCATTAAAAAAAAACCAAATTGATAAATTAGACAATCAAAATTTAAAACTTTTGTTCTTTGAAATACTCTGATAAGAGAGTGCGAAGACAAACAACAGACTGTGAGAAAATATTTACAAATCATATATCTGATAAAGAACTTGTTTTTAAAAAACATAAAAGTTAATAATAAAAAAAATGGGCAAAAGATTTCAGCAAACACTTCACCAAAGAAGACATATGGATGGGCAATAAGCGTTTTAAAAATGCTCGATATCATTAATCATGAGGGAAATGCAAATAAAATCACGATATCCCACTACAGACCTATTAGAATGGCTAAAATTAAAAAGACAGACTACACTAAAGGTCGGGAAAGGCATGGGGGGACTAAAACTCTCATATACTGCTAGTGGGAATGTAAAATGGTACAACTGCTTTTCAAAATAGTTTGGCTGTTTCTTAAAAAATTGAATACATGGCTCAACCATCCTACTTCTAGGTATTTACTGAAAAGAAAAGGAAATACATGGCCACGCAAAGGCTTGTGCATGCATATTCCAGCAGCTTTGCAAACATTGGAAACAACCTAAAAGCCCCTCGACAGGTGAATGCATAAACAAATTCTGGTTTATCTATGTAAGTGAATATGGCTCTACCATAAAAAGAAATGAATTATTGATATACTCAACAGCATGGATGAATCTCAAAATAACCATGCGGAAGGAAAGAAGTCGGACAAATAAAAAAGAGTTCATATTATATGATTCCCTTTGTATAAAACTCTGCAAAATACAAACTAGTCTCTAGAGACCAAAAACACATCAGTGGCTGCCTGGGGAGCAGGAGATTGGAGGTGGGAGAAACTTCCAGGAGTATTAGATAGGCTCGTCATCTTGATTGTGGTGATGAAGACGGGGCGTCCTACTGCCGAGGTGCGTCAGATGAGCTTTGCTGCTGCTTCTTTCTAAAGGACGAAACCGTGTGTGCCAAGCTGTATTAGAAGTTAAACGTTAAAACAACAGGAGAGCGCTTTTTTTTTTTTTAAATTACCTTCATCTAACCAAAGCAGCTGGTTACCCATGCTCCCAGCTAAAACTGATATTTTACGCCTAGAATTTTTTGGAATCTTTCTAGAAAAATCCAGTGATGGGCTATTGTTCACCACACCCCATGTTCACTGAGCTTCTTCCCACCCCAGGGACATGCCAGTGCCTCTGGGGTGCCACCCCCACCCTCATCTCCTCCTCACACTCTTGGCCTTAGTGAAGCGTCACCTCCTGTGGCTAAGAGAGTTCTAAAAATGCCACCGCATCCCCCCCATTTTACATTGAGAACCCCAGAACCCGTGACTGGGAGGAGCCTGGGCTCCTGTAACTGTGCCATGTTTCATGGCACCGCCTACCTTAGGGTAGGAAGAGGGAGGTGATGGGGTGGCCTACTGGCCCCCCCAGTCCCAAAAGGCGGAGCACTGTCCCTGCCTGGTGGCAGTGAGGATCCCAAGAGCCCTGGCTCTGCAAACGACAGGGACGGATGTAGGTGTGGGTGTGGGCTGGGCGTGGATGTGGGAGTGGTGTGGGAGTGGCATGGGTGTGGCGAGGTGGGCATGGGATGGGCGTGGCGTGGGTGCCTCCCCACGGCCTCCAGAGAGAGCCAGGCTAAGCCTGAGCCCCGGGCCCAGTGGAGCCCACTCGGGCTTTAGCCCCTGCGTGGGTTGTGCCGCGTTACTGCAGTGATGGGAAGCTGACGGCCTGCCGGGAGGGCTCCCTGGTCACCGTCTCTGAGCAGCTCCTGGACCCCCAGCCCTGGGGTTTTCTCAGCCGCCCTTCCTTATCTGTAGGGAATGATTTCATCTGCTTGCTTGTCTCGTTCCCACGCTGGAACATAAACCCCAGGAGGTCAGAGACCGCGTGGGCCCAGCCCAGGGCCCCACGTGCCACCTCGATGTCTGCAGAACCAATGAGCAATCCCTGAAGACGGGGCGTCCCACTGCTGAGGTGCGCCAGGTGAGCTTTGCTGCTGCTTCTTTCCAAGGGACAAAACCGTGTGTGCCACGCTGTATTAGAAGTTAAACGTTAAAACAACAGGAGAGCGCTTTTTTTTCAATTACCTTCATCTAACCAAAGCAGCTGGTTACCCAGTGCTCCCAGATAAAATTCATATTTTACTCCTAGAATTCCTTGGAATCTTTCTGGAAAGATCTGGTGAAATGCTATTGTTTTTTGAAGCATTTGACTGACCAATCCTTAGAATTCCTGAGAGGTGATGATGAAGGGCTGAGGAAAGGAGGGGGGGAGCACAGAGCTGCCAGCCCCCCCCACGCCCCTCCTCTGAGCGCAGACCCCCTCCCCCTAACACATCACCACGCCCCCTCTGAGCGCAGACCCCCTCCCCCTAACACATCACCACGCCTCTCAATCATTTCTGGCTCCGTGGAACATAAAAGGATGTTTTCAAGCTGGATCACAGATATTCTTGTATTTCAAGGCAAAAATCAAAACAAAACGTTCTAAAATTTGGTGTGTCAAGGCCAGAGAGTAAAGGCGACCTTCCGATCTCTAGGGGGACAGGTGAGGGCGTGACGTGGTATTCAAGGGAGTCGGGAGTGCTGGGGGGAGCCCGGCACCTGAATAACGTACCTGGCGGAGAGAGAAATTCCTCCTGGCTGCCTGTGCCTCTCGTGTGAACCCCGCTGTTCCTGCCACTGGCAAAGCTGTGCTGCCGCAGGTGTCATGTACAGCCTCGGACGGTGCTGTCATCCAGGGCCTGGAAAGGTTAGGCATGTACATCCAGAACTTCCTAGAACTTCCTCCAGGCTTCGAGCCGGGGCCCGGGAAGGACAGTATCTGTCTCTAACCTTCACTTATTTGCATCTGGCCCAGAAAGCAAGTCTGGGTATCTGGGGATCTTGAGACCACTCCCTTTCACAAACACTTAGAATTTGTTTTTAATCTTCCCTGGGATTTCTAACAAGCATTTCTGATAATTACTTTTATACCAAATGTACAGGGATACTTGGGTCAACTCGAAGGCTTCCTGCCAGCCCCTACCCTCTCACCCCAGCAGCCAGCCCTGCCCTGCTCCAGCCGGGACCGGCGAAGATGGCAAAACAGGCTCCTCCCCTGGGAGCGAGGGCGGCATCTGGGACTGTGAGGCCAGAGCCCTGGTGGCTGTCTCTCTTTCTGCGGATTGGAGTGACCGGTCATCCTCTGGTCTGTGCGTCTCCTGCTGAGATAAACGTGTCCCCACATGGCCAAAATCTAAACGTGATTATCTGAGGTTGACCCACATCAGCCCCACCTGCCTGACGGTGCAGACTCCGAAGGGCCACGTCCAAAGTTCTTCATCTTGGGTTTTGCACAAAGATGGGGAAGATGCTATGGGGCCAGAGGGGGAGTGTGCATGTGCACCGGGGACAGGCACACGGGGTGGGGGGCCTCGCTCTGCCCTCACCAGGGCACCACAGTCTTCCCTGAGCACCACCTGGGGCTCCCCCATTTACAGGGCTTAGGAAAGGAGGTGGGCGCTGCACCCCTGCAGTTTGTGTATGGCGTTGCGGGGTCCTGTTTGGTAGGTGGGGGCTCTATCCTTTCTCCAAGGGAAAACACAGCTGACCCGACAACAGTTCTTTGAGAAAATCAATTTTTGCGTTTAACAGCCACCACAGTGGAATACAAACCGGAATAGTTTCTCCCTGGTTTCCATTCTGGTCCATACTAGTTTGGCATTTTGTGACTCAGAGATAACTTTCTCCTTTTCCAAGGACAGGTCGATCCCCTTGGGACTCTGTAGTGGTCAAGGGACCCAGGAAGAAGGGGATCTGACAAAACAGACCAGGCTGCGGTTTTCTTTTCTTAAAAAAAAAAAAAAAAGTCAATCCAGCAAAAGAGACACTGCTGAGCTTGGATGCAGCTTGGGGATGATTCTCTTTCTTGGTAGCCTTAAGTCACCACGAAGGAGACAGTGACTGAATTTCTCAACCAGATACACGCTGGGCTGGGGCGCCCTCTGCGCGGCACGGGTCACCATGGCTCTCACTGTTCGGGGACTTCTTGGGTAAGGGCCACCTGGAAGGCCAGCTGAGGGAGCGCAGCCCAGGAGTCCTGAGGCGCGGAGAGGTGAAGCTGGGGGAGGCACACGTGTGCATGTGTGTAAGGACCCTTGTGAGAGTACGTGTGTAATGTGGGAGTGGGGGTCAGCATGTGAATACACGTGAGTGTGTGTGCATGAGTGTGAACAAGATTATGTGTACATGTGTGCACAAAATGTAAGTGTGCAAAATATGATCATGCACACATGTTTGCATGTGTCTGTGCATGTAAGGGAGTGAGTGTGAATGGGTAAGCGTGTGCACAGTTGTGCGTGTGTGTTGTCTGTGAGATCTGTGTGTGCATGCATAAGTATGAAAGTGTGTGCATTTGCGAGTGTGTGCTTAAAAGTCACAGGGGGGCGGGCCGCGGTGGCTCAGCGGGCAAAGTGCTTGCCTGCTATGCCGGAGGACCTCGGTTCGATTCCCGGCCCCAGCCCATGTAACAAAAACGGAAAAACAAAAATACAATAAAGCAAGAAAATGTTTGGAGATGTTTCCCTTTCTTCCTTCCTTCCTTCCTTCTCTCTGTCTTTCCTTTAAAAAAAAAAAAAAAAAAAAAAAAAAAGTCACAGGGGTGCACAATGAAATACTTAAAAATGAAGCAACTTCTGTAAAACAACAGGCTAGTGGTGTAGAGCGAGCATGAAACTCAAGTCAGAAGATTTGGCTCAAATCAGAGAGTTGAGTGTCCTTGGCAAGTCAGTCAATCTCTCTGGGGCCCCATTTCCTCAGCAGTAAAATGGGGCTGCAGCAGGGGTAGCTAATGCCCACCCATATCCCTGCCTCCCATCCACAGTATAGACTGGAAGGGGCTACCCGCCCCCTTGCACCTAAATGATAGCACCTGACTTGCTCCAGCAAAGCTTGCCCAGGATTCCTTTCCTCTGCTGCTTCCATCATCCCCATCTCTGAAGCCCAGTGAGTTGCCTGGTTGTGTTACTTCTCTTCTAAAGCTGTCTGGAAGAGCTTCTCTCCTGTCTGTCCTATAGGCTTTAGCCAACACTGCCTCGTTTCTTCTCTGCCCCTTTACTTTATCTTTACATTTACAGTTGCAATTACCTGTAGTGAATTGAATTGTGTTCCCAAAACAGTCCAAGTCCTCACCCCAGTACCTTTCTTGGAAATAGGGTCTTTGCGGATGTAATTGAGTTAAGATGAAGTCAAACTAGATGAGGGTGGGTCCTAAGTCCAATGAAGGTGTTTTTATAGTAGAAAGGGGAGAGAGATTGCAAGGCAGAGCAGACACACAGGAGACAGGGCCTGGGGGGATGCCGCCACAAGCCAAGGATAGCTGGCATGTGGCAGCAGCTGGGAGAGGACCGTATGGGGTCCTTCCTGGAGCTTTCAGAGCAAGCACAGCACGTTGATTCTGGACTTCAGGCCCCCAGAACGGTGAGAAAATAGGTTTTGGTTGTTTAAGCCCCCCCATTTGTGGTACTTTGTAGCCGCTGCCCTGGGACACAACGGCAACCCCCAACTTGGTCATGGATTAAATGTTAAACTGCACTGCTCTAGCCGAAGTCTCTGCTGCCAACAAGGGCCCCAAGGAGTCCACTTACCTTTTCTGTCCCCTGCTGTGCTTAGGAAGCCCTGGGTGCAAACTAAGCCAGCCAGCTGCTAGATGATGCTGTAGCAGGGACAAAGTGACTTTCCTTCTTTATGGAACCTCTTAGATAACAAAATGTCTTTGTTTAGGAAAATATCCAGCTAAGGTGGGGAAAAGGCAAAGCTCTTGGGGTTGGGTAAAAGGAGACAAGAAAACAAAACTAAATCTAACCCCCATTAAAACTGTGCTGCATAGTAAAGAGTAAGCATTTGAGGGGAGAGAGAAGAAAAAGGCAGAGGAGGCTGGAGGGAGAGACAGAAAGCAAGAAGTAGGGTGAAGGCTGAGCTGATTTGGCAGAAATGGCTTAAGCATGATTAAGGACAAGGAAAAGGCTAAGACTTAATTTTACGTTGTTTGCATTTAACTTCCTCCAGCTCCCCAAACCTTCGGCAAAGTCTGTCGCCCACACTCATGTCTTTTGTGAATAGGGTTTAATGTCACTCTCTTGCTGGTACTATTTATTTTTCAAACCAAGAGAAATAGGTGACACCCACGCTGGCCAGAGGCTGAGGTGGAGATAAAGCAACAGCCACAGAATTAGGTAAGAGAGTCCCGATGGAGCTGAGGCCAGGTGGAATTGTGTACCCCTAAAACCCATGTTGAAATCCTAATCCGCGAACCTCAGAAGGTGACTTTATTGGGAAATTGAAGGTCTTTGAAGATTTGATGGGTTAACTTGAGGCCAAACTGGAGCAGGGTGGGCCCTGATCCAATATGACTGGGGTCCTTTCAGGAGGGGAGTTTGGGCGCAGAGACAGGTGGTGCGGAGAAGCCAGGTGAAGATGGAGGAGGTGGAGGTCAGATGCTGCAGCTGCAAGCCAAGGAGCACCAAGGATGGTGGCCCCGGCAGAGGCCAGAAGAGGCAGGGAAGGGCTCTCCCCTGCAGACCCCAGAGGGAGCACCGCCTGCCCACATCTCGACCTGAGCAGGTGTCTTCCAGAACCAGGAGACAATACGTTCAGGTGTTTTAAGCCCCCCGGTTTGTGGTGCTTGGTTACAGCAGCCGGGAGAACAGACCAGCAATGATCAGGAGAAGCGTGATATGTGGGAATCTTGGGGCGAGCTTGGACCTGCCGAAGGGTCCGGGCTGGGGGATTTGAATCCCACGGTTCCCGCAGCGGCCGCCCCACGATCCCTCTGCAGGCCACCCCGAGGCAGCATGGCCTGCTGTGAGTGTGCTCCTTCGGCAAACATTCATGGAGCACCAACTGTGTGCCAGGCGTGGCACTGCAGCCCATGGGGGGGCGTAAGGAGGATGGGCTCACAGATCAACAGTTCCCGTCACCCCCTTAGAAATTCTGCCAGCTCCTCTTGCCTGAAGGAGTCCAAATCAGCCCATATAAGTCCACATTCCTGAGCATGGACAATGAGCCTTCACAGGCCGGCCCCAGCTCTCCTTCTCCTCAATTCCTCAGAAACTCCCTTCCTTCCCCTGGCCGTGTCTGACTCCTTGATGTTCCCAGAGTGCCTCAAGCAGGCTGGAGATCCTCCACACCTGGAGTTCCGTTCCCTCTGCCTTGGTACTCTTCTCCCCAGGAACATTCTGGCCTGTCCTTGAAAGCCAGGGGAGCTGCGGCTGGTCTCTGACCACTCCTCCCCACTTCCCGCCATGCCCGGGTCCCCCAGCCCAGCAGCCTCCATCCTCTCAGCTGGCAGAAATGGACTGTATCGTAATTGCTTGTTATCGTGCTGCCTCCCCTTCTGTAACAAGGACCAGGCCATGTCTTATCCATCTCAGCCCACCGGGTGCCTGGCACTGAATTGGCATCTGCTGGACTGAATGGTCCAGGCTGTGAGATTGAGAAATATTTTTACCTAAGGATTTGGAGGACTTTCCCCTGCATGGGGCGGACAGGAACATCAAATGGCTTGCAGCCTCCCCCTGGCTGATCTTCATCCAACTCCTAGTATAAATAGCTCCCTTTCCCCGTATCAGCAAACATCTGCTCCCACTAGCTGCCCCGTCATGTACCAGCACTAGAAATATCCTGGCTATGTCTCGTCTGCTTGGCACCAAGGCCAAGAGAACTTGGAAAGAGAGAACACCAAGCCAGCTGAGGGCAGCGGGAGTCAAGAAGGAGAAATTGCCCAATTTCCTCTCCTTGCACCTCCAGGCACAGGCTGACAATGCTTCCCACATGGGCTCGGAAACCCCCGCAGTATTCCCGAGAATTCAGCAGAGACAGATAAACATCAGCTACCCGTAGTCTGGCGATTTTCAACACATTGTCTGGTGCAAAGACCCAACTCATCTCTCACCGGCTGAGACGCCTCGTGGAGCTCAGTTTGAGCCAATCCGCCGGGTTCCAGCAGGAGAGTCTTGCAGGGTGGGAATGAGAGAGGAAAGGGGTTGCTTGTTGTGCATATTCAAAAACAAGCCATGTGAGTCCGTGTTCCTTGAAGCTACTTTTTATATTTAATAAACCAAAGGCCTGAAGTCCACATCTTGTGGTGTTCTAGAAGATGCACACATTTCCAAGCAGGAAGAACGAGTTTAGTTTGGGAGAAGAGATTTGGGAGAAAGACCTCTGACCACATCAGGTCTGCAGTGGCCTCTATGCAGCCGGGGTTTGCAGTAGTTAAACTTCTCCCACCCAACTTGGGTGGGCTCCCAGCAGGAAGCCTTTGGGAGGGAATTAGGGTAAGGACCTTTCTCAAAGCAGCGTCTGTTTCCCCACCTTTCCTCTCTAGTTGTCTTGCTCCCTCTCGCTGGGCTGCCTGAGCGCCTTCACGTAGGAGGAGGCAGTGGCACTTTGTCATTGGTCGTTGCTTCCTTTGGCCACAGAGAACTTTTAAAGTTGACTTTTATTCTGGTCGTGGTGGCAGTGTTGGGGGACTTTGGGGTTCTTTGGAGACTCCTGAGCTTTCCTGAGTGGGGTGAAGACATCTTCATCAGCTGCTGCCTTAGCGTCTTTGCAGCTCCTTTCTTGGGGTGACCCTCTTGGACCAGCTGTTTCTCATTGCTCATGTCTGGTCTGTGGGAAAACACTCACACATCCTCTGTCCAAGGCTATGCCTCTCCTTGTTCAGACATCAGGGAGTCTTGCTTTTCAGATTTCTTGGGCAGGTGACAGATACCAGTTGTCAGTAGCTCCAAGCTCCAGGTATGTAGGTGAGCTCTCTGAATGGGATCCTCCGAGTCCTCCTCATCAGGCTTGAGTGAGGGGAGGAAACCCCCTCTCCTCATCCAAGGTGGGTGTGGGGTGGGGAGGGAAAGTGGTCATAAATGGCTGCTGCAGTTACAGGAATCAAGTCCACAGTCAAGGCATGAAGAACGGAAAGGGGCATGGCCAGCTGTGCTGCTTTGAAAGAATGTATGTACCCTAGAAAATCCATGTTTTAATCCTAATCCCATTTTGTAAAGGCAGCCATTCCTTCTGTGGTGGAAACTTTAATTAGATTATCTCCATGGAGATGTGACGCACTCAAGTGTGGGTATTAACCTTGATTAGGTGGAGACGTGTCTCCACCCATTCCAGGTGGGTCTTGATTAGTTTCCTGGGAGCCTATGAAAGAGGAGACATGTTTTGGAGAGAATGCCTTTTGAGAACGATGAGAAAGCCACAGCAGAGCCGAGCAGAGCCACGAGGCCGAGAGAACCACAGTGTTCACCAGCCAGTGACCTTTGGAGATTGTGAGAGAGCAGAGAATGATGACAGAACACCGCAAAACCACGAAGCAGAGAGTCCACCCGCCAGCAGCTTTTGGAGAGAAAGAGAAAAACACCTTCTGGGAGCTGGAGAGGAAGCTAGCAGATGACACCGTGTTTGCCATTTCCCTTTCCAGATGAGAGAGAAACCCTGACTGTGTTTGCCACGTGCCCTTCCACTTGAGAGAGAAACCCTGCACTTCATCGGCCTTCTTGAACCAAGGTATCTTTCCCTGGATGCCTTAGATGGGACATTTCTATACACTTGTTGTAATTGGGACATTTTCTCAGCCTTAGAACTGTATAGTTGTAACCTATTAAATTCCCCTTTTTAGAAGCCATTCCATTTCTGGTATTTTGTATTCTGGCAACTAGCAAATGAGAACACCAACCAGTCCTCTCTGTCTCTTAGACTGGAAAGGCAAAACCTCTTCCAAAGGCCTCCAGAAGATAGTATGTGTATGTCCTCTGGTAGAATCACCCCATGCGGCGAGTGCAGGAAAAGCTTTTCCATCATCACTGCCATCCTCCTCCTTCTCATTATCAGATAATATTGATGGTCACTCATGAACGAGACTGTGCAGATGTACATGGACAGAGGTATACTGCGCTCTGACTTCAAGGCTTTCCCAGCCTGGTTCGTGTAAATCTCTGCAAGTCTGATCCATCAGTGTTAACGCTATTCACCATTGCTGTGTTGTCACTGAGGGGAGATTTCAGACGTTACAAAGTATTCTGGATGTACCGGGACTGACTGAAGGCAAGAAAATATGTACCAAACCATGAGGACAAAAAGGGGGGATTCCTTACAACACCTGACTGGAAAATTGAATAAGAGCCTTAATGTTTGCATTTTGTTTATGGAAATTATATTTAGTTTGCAGTTGGTTCTGTGTAGATCTTTCTCGTTAGAATTCTTGTGCAGTCTTTAGGTAGTTGAATTGCTGTCCTAACATTAATTTTTTTTCTTCTTTTTTTTTCACATGGGCAGGCACTGGGAACCGAACCCAGGTCTCCGGCATGACAGGCGAGAACTCTGCCACTGAGCCATGGTTGCTGGCCCTAACATTCATTTTTGAGTTGGATTTCTCCAAGGGATCAACTGATTCTGTGAAAGCACATTGGCTACATTTTCAGGCGGGTTCAGTGCTTGCTATCTCATTTTACAAAACTTGTCCTTCTGCCCTAAAATAGCTCCGAAGTTATCAGACTCACTGATGGCAGATTCCTTGGCACCAGAAAGAAGCCAGCTTAGAGTTTCTGAGCGCATTTTAAGGATATTGATGATGGCATAATTAGGTTTGGGAGGGGTCTCCTCCCTGCTGTAATTGGGATAACCGTTCGGAGGCAGGAGATGGGTGGAATGGAGCTGGGGGTATGAGTGTTAGTTGGTGTTTGTAGCATGGGGCTTTGGTCTGCAGGTGAATGGGTGTGTCAGCCTAGCACCCCTGATTTAGACACGCTGATTTCCACGGTCGCATAACATGCTGGGGTCTGCAGGGGAGACAGCAGAAGAGCCTGGGAGAGGAATGGGGGAAAGGACAAACTTTCCTAAGGGCGAGAGAGAGCAAAGAGTGCTACTGCAAGGAATTCTCCTTATGTGGCAACCTCCAGCGTGAAGAGTATTTGCCCTCCCTCCCCACATGTGCCAACTTAAAATATATTATAAATGTAAACCAGCATACTGAGCTCTGATCTCCACTAGGGCAACCCAGGGAGTCTAGCTCCTTCAGTTCCTCTTAGGATGCTCCACTATTGACTTATTCTCTGCTGCGGGCAAGTCAGGTTCCCTCTGTGCCTCAGTTTACTTACTGCAGCCAGAAGGAGAATGATCTCTGTTAATGGGGTTGATAGAGAGGTTGTTCTATGTAAGCCAAGTATTGCTTTATTTTATTATAGGCTTTATTATAATGCTAGTTATTCATTAATTATGTCACCCCAGTTTTTTTCTCAAGGTCTGTCAACCAATTCTTCTTCCATATTCGTAACGGGTGTTATGCCACACGCAGGGAGAGTAGCACAAATATTCTTCCAGGAATGACACTGGTTCACAACTTCGCCTTCCTCGGCGGGGCCCCCTGTGCAGAAAACATGCCAGGTCAGCTGTTCTACGCTGTCCCCTCAGACACAGGGGCGTTATTTAGTCTAGAAACTCCCAAAGGAAATATCCGCTTGCACGTGAAAAATCTCTGGAATTTCTGTGTTCCTCTCTGTGCCATGTCCCCGAGTCTGCAGACGTGCCGTGGAAAACTGCCACACACACTCTGCCTTCTTCTGGGGTCCCGGCCTCCGGTGTGCTTCGGAGCCTCTCCTGCCCCCCCCCCCCCCCCCCCCAGAGACTGGCTGTCCTCAGGGCAAAGAGGGGACGGGGGGAGGTCACCTCGATGGTGAGAAGTGAGAAGTTTTACAAGACTGCGGCAATGCAGAAGCAAAATCCCCATCCTGTGGCCTGGCCCTCACCCTCTCTCACTCCAGGGTTCCGGAGAGCAAAACCAAATGGGCCCAGCGGACAGAGAAACTGTGCACCTTTCCGACACCCACCGCTCCTCAGCCTCCTCCTTAGGCTGCTTCTGCTGCCCGTCTCTCCATCTCTTTGCCCCCCCCCCATGCCCTCCTTCTGAGACTGACAGATCCAGGGTTCATTCAGAGCAGACAGGCACCCGGGGATGGGGGCATCCAAGGGCCTTCCAAGGGCAGCCTATGAAGCTTTTACAAGGCCCCGAGTGTCTGCTTTCTCCTGCTTGACATCAAGCCAGGGGAACCCGCCTTTCCACCCATCTCCCACCTCAGTCCTTCCTGCCCCAAGTGCTATTTCACGGCTGTCTCGTCTCCAGTTTCAGCAGCAAAGGAGAAAGACCACAACTTCCCAGCTCCTTTTATAAATATCTTTTTCTCCATCCCAGCAGGTTGGGTTAAGCCAGACTAACATGGAAAGAGGAGTGGGGGTGTGTATGTGTGGGGGGGGGGGGGGGCGGGGAGGAATGGAAAAGAATCCGAGGGAAAGGGGGCACTCTTTGGAAAACTAGACCCATTCAAGCACCAGGTGTGAACGCTTTAAATAGAAGCCTGCTTACATTGCACTTAGAATAATAACAGTTGGCATTTTAGGTTCCAGTCCCTTTTCAGAAGGCTAACATTTAAGTTCCATTCATATCCTGGGCAGTTTTCATATCAAATGAATTCATTGTAGCAAATGTTAAAGGTTTGAGCGAACCAGCGCGGCGTGGTCCCGCTGCTGTCTGTGTGTCTCACATTCCAAGTTTGGGAGTTTATTTTCCAAGTTATATACTAAACCTCCCGCATTCCAAAATACACACAGCGACTCTGTTTTTCTAAAATGCAGTCATACATGGGAATTTCATGACATCAAACCCTTAAAAATGTGGAAACTTTGGTTGCAAAATACTTAATAGGGGAAAATAATAAACCTCTTGATTCGCGATTTCTTTGCCCCGTTTATGATCCGTTCCTGAAACGGTGACGGGCCAGGACGCTGGGATTGGCAGGCATAATCGCACATTCATATATGCTGCATCTTGGCACGGCGGGCTGCTCTCTCTCTGTGATCTGGAAATATTTTCCTTTCAAACAGGAATAGAGAGGTTACATGAGGGTCACCACCCATCTCACAAAAGACTTTTCAAACGAGACGAAAGGCAAGCAGTTCTGATTTCTTGGAAGATCACCAGTGAGCTTTCGAAATAAAAAGATTACAAAGATGCTGTGGGCCTCCGAGCTGTTCTCTCTCTCTCTCTGAGATGGGGAGTTGGGAGCGCTTACGGCCAGCTTAAGGTTGGGAGCAGCTGGCCTTTGGCCTCCGCCGTGCGTCCCTCACGCAATCACCAGGCAGGCTGCTGGCTGAAGGCGCCGTCCCTCTTCCTGTGGCTTGGTCGCCGGCCCCCCAGCTTGCTCAGGAAAGCCAGGGTACGGCCACCTGCCTGCACACGGCTGTCTTGCCCTCAGCCCCACCAGCTGACCTGCTCCGTTCAGTTGGACCAGGGTGACCACACTTCAGATGCATTTCTTCCTTGGGAGCTCATAAAATGTCAGGACCCATTGGCCCCAGTGGAGCAAACACCTGCTTTCCTAAATCACAGAAGGCTCTGCCTTCTCCCAGGATGACCACACTCTGTTATGTCTGTTGGGAAAGGAAAGAGCAGGGACTTCGAAGGCAGATGGAGGTAGAGGGACGAAGTGATTCAATATTTGCCCAACTCCCAAATCTCTCTGAGGAATCAGAAGATACAGTAGTTTCTTTGAGCTTAAGGAATGTATTTAGTTCCTTAAAGTAAAGTGAATTCACTGGAGAAACTTACCAGAAGCATCTGGCGTGTAGATTAGTGCCTGGCGTATAGTAGGCGCTCAGGGAATACTGTGGAGTGAGTATTCCAGGCCCTGTCCTAGGTGGCGGGGCTGTGACAGTGGACAAAACAGTCAACGGTCCTTGCATGCATGGAGCTGGTGGTCTAATGGGGGAAACAGATATCAAGACACATAACATGTGCTATTTTAGATGGAGATTTTAAAAAAAAGGTCAGGGGGAGAGATCCTGCATGGAAAGAGACACATGAGGAAGGACACGTGTGGAAGGGTCTGGGAAAGAGGGTGGCTGGGAAAAGCCTCAATGCAGTGGGTACATTTTGAGGAAAGACCCAAAGGAAGGAGGGAGTGAACTGTGTGGACAACTGGGAAAAGTGTTTCGGGCAGAGGGGACGGCACGTGCCAAGGCCCTGAGGTGGGGGGCCTGGTATGTTCAAGCATCAGACAGATGCGGCGGGAGCCAAGTGGGCAAGGCAAGGAGGTCAGAGAGGGTGAAGGAATGGACTTTGCTTAGAGAGCCATCTTCAAAAAGTTCCAGAAGCATAAGTTAGGGAAAAGATTGTTTAAAAAGATATATGATGATGAGACTGTAGCAATGCTGGCAGTGGCAAAAAGTGTTTGGGTTACTCAAGGAAGTGAGCAGATGGGGAATCTTGGGTCTGGGATGGGTTGTCTGAGTTCTTGAGGAAGCGTGTTGGAAGAGTGATCCATGCACTTGAGTGGGCTCTTTGGACCTTGTAGGGATCGTGACTCTCAAGTAGGGACAGATGTTCTGAGGTCTCCTATGGAGCCAAATCTACTTTTTCAGAGAGAATGGAGCCTTCACCCTAAACTGACAACCTTCTCCCTCCATTGACATTGGCTCAGATACCAGTAAACACTCAATCAGACACCAGCAGGCCTCACCCTGGCGAGTGGAACTAACACGGCTGATTCCATAATTAAGAAGCTGCCAACTGGATTTGTCAAAGAGAGAGAGAGCTCCCTTCTTTACAGCTAGGACTGGATCTTTCCCAGATTGTTCTGCTCTTGCATTCACATCATCAGCCATTGGGATCCCTGTTCTCTTGGTATCTCCAGAATGCAGGGTTTGGCGATAGACTCCCACGCGTCCACATGGAAAAGAGAAAACCTTTCTATTGCACTCACCTTTCCCTCTGGTTCCTAAACCATCTCCCGTTCCAGATTTTGTTCCCAGGGCACTTTCCAGGTTTTGTTGGTGAAACTGTCACAGCATATTATGCCCATCGTTATTTTGGGATCCAAACCAAATTGCTGTCACTTTGTTTCCTACCACCTTGTTGAACTGGACTTTGACCTCAAGCTTTGACTAAAACAACCCCACTGAAGTGCAGGACTCAACAGGTCAACTGACGACTGAAGAGGTCAATGACCTTTAACCCTTTGCTGTCACTGAAACCATTGGGAGATTTGAGCTCCTGCCGTTGCCTTGGAGCACAACCTTTCCTTTCTGCTCTTAACAATTTTCCCAGGAACCTACTTGAACTTAGAGAATGCCATGCCATAGATGTGTGTTTTTAAAAATGAGTGTTTTGAATCCTCGTTGTAACTTGTTTTTGTTTTGAACAGTGCGGTGAGTTGGCCAAGAGGACACTCTGCCCTGGGGGACACAGTTACCTCTGGAGGTGGCTTCCAAGGTACTCTGAGTCACTCTCCCACCACCAAAAGGAGCCATCCTGGGACAAATCATCTAAAAGCAAAACAAAAACTAGCTCTGTTTCCCGGCAGTTCTGAAGCTCATAAATGAGTGGCCTTAAGGGAAGATGCTGCAATACCAAGAGGACGGCTTGAAGGAATGAACAACTGTGCCGTGGGAACTGGGAAGGGACCACACTGTGCCAAGACCAGGCGGGGTCTTGGTCCATTTCCACAAGGAAGTGAATTAAAGCAGCGAGGAGAGCCAGCGAGGGCAGCTAACTTGGGTGAAGCACGAGAAGGTGGCCCTGGCAGTCAGATTTCAGTGGGAACAGTGTCTGCTGACCAGCAGCTCCGATCCCTTTGCTACAATCCCAGCTGTGCTGGGAACTGACCTCATTCATGAAGTAAACATTGAATCAGATACCAGCAGGCCTAATCCTGGGTGAGTGGAAATAACACGGATGTTTCCATAATTGCGACGCTGCCAATTGTTTTGGCAAGAGAATCTCTAAATATGTCAATCGGAATGAGTTCATTACCTTTTCTTGCCAATTTAATCAGAAGCCAATTGTCTTGTTGAGGTTGAAATTATGTGTATTAAAATGCTGTGCTTTCTTTTTAATTTTTGTATTCCACATAGTGTATTGGAAAGCAGCGTAGTCTAGCAACTGGAAGATAATATTGGGAATCTGTCGATTGGAGCCCAGCCCTGGCCGAGGCTATAGTGCTTTGTACCTGCCAGGCTTTGGAGGCATGGATGGTGGGACGAGGCCCTGTCATGTGATACAGTCCTGCTTATAATCTAGGATCCTGATGTTAGTGTGGACTGCTTCATAGTCACAGATGCTTAAATAGTTCTCTTGGGATTACTTGGAGGACGTCCATACTACAGGTCATTCATCATGCCCCTCATTTCTCTTTTTCACCTCCCCCTTCATCTTCATGCAGTTCATTCAGGAGATGGAAGGAGCTGGCTTATTACTCCATCGTACTTGAGACCACTGCTGGCAATGCAGTTTCACAGTTTGGAAGGAGCTCATCTCCAAGGTCATCAGCTCATGGAGGCAGCTGAGCATTGCTATTTTGAGTCTGAACCGTGGAGCCAGACTGCCTGAGTTCAAACTCAAGCTCTACCCCTTAGGAGAAGGGTGACCTTGGGCAGCCTACTTAATCTCCCTTCTGTGCTTCGATTTCCTCATAAGAGGATGACTCTAAAAATGAAGACTATTAAAAATAAGAAATTAAAGAGGCGTGCAAACAGTTCCTACCTGGTAGGGGAGTTGTGAAGAGATAATGAGGAAATTCACGCAAAGCACTTAGAAGAGTGCCTGGCACATGGGAAGAGCTCAATCAATATTAGCCTTTATTATTGGTATTAGTCTGAATGAGCAAGAACAGATCATATGGAATGGTCATGCAGATCTGATGTAGCGGGAAATCTACACAGTGTAAATGAACAGCCACATTCCAGGCATGGGGTCAGACACCAGGCACCCCAACTGATGGCTGAGTCTCCATGTCACTTAAACCAGTCCCCTAATTTCTCGGTTAGTCTTTGATCTATAACATGGAGTCATTGTTGACTGTTCCTTCCTTAAAAGAAAGTACTGTTGGATTTTGATGTTGAAGCATCTCAAAGAAAGACTCCATAATGTGCCATGCTTCCAGTTGTAGACGGATCTGTTGGTTATTTTCTTTATTATGCCTGAGCACAAGAAGCAAGGAAACATCACCAGGGGGCATTCTATACTGGGATAGAGACCTGAGCAGTTGGGGCTTTTCATTTGCATAGAGACCGTTTTCCCCTAAGCCAAGCCCTTCCATCTGGTTCCTTTCATTGCTGCTCCAGCTATGCCTTGTCCCTCCTCCAAGTACCCTAGAACCCCTGTCCAGGTCATGAAGAGTGGGGGGCATTCCCACGGATTGCCCCCCACATTGCCCAAAGGAGCTCTGAACCCTCGGCAGGGAACAGTGAACACGCCGCACGTCCCAGGGCGCTTTGGGGAATCATGGAGAATTGAGGCAAGTGTCCCAATCAAAAATAAATATATATGTGAACTGGGTAAATGGGAGTCAATGAAGTTCATGTTGACTCTGGGCAAAATTTTGGAGCAGATAAAGAAATAGTTGAAAAGCATTTAGAAAGGGCGATCATAAGGGGCAGCCTTGATTCACTGAGGAATGTCAGGGAAAGTTTCACTAGATTAGTAAAGCAGGTGTAGCGCGATGACTTTGACAATAATTTGACGGTTTCTCATGCAATCCTTCCAGCAAGAGAGCGACAAAAAGGCTGCTAGAGCATGCAGGGGTGTTGGATGGTTGTGTGGTACATCGCTCTGAAGGGTCAAGGCACTTACACAAGGGCGCACAGCTAATTAGTGCCAAGGCTGGAATCCACGCCCAGGTCCTGCGTCCCAGGTGAGGGGTGGCTCGACCCCACCTGGATCCAGAGCATGGCAAAGTGGCATTGTAATCAGCCCATGGAAGAGTGTCATCCCCGAGGCATTCTCTGGTGGGCATGCCATACAGCTCTGTCCTTGGCCCCAAACTCTTTAACAGTCTATCAACAACTTGGATGAAGCCAAAGATAACTGCTTATCAACTGTGCAAATAACATGAGACTGGGAGGGAAGGCTAGCTAATACGTTGGAATTACAGAATAAGAATCCAAAATTATCTCAACAGGGAGGAATGATTGCTTGAATCCAACAAGATAAATTTAACTGGAATGCACGTAAAGTTCTGCATTTGGCTCCAAAACTCAATTGCAAAAGTATAGGATATGGTTGAAAAACATGTCCAACCTCACCCATAATCAAAGAAACGCCAATTAAAACAACCATGAGATAATAATTTTCCCTTATCAGACTGGTACTGATTAAAAGAATGAAAATGTCCCCACATTGGTGGCTTGGGTGTGGGGAAACAGGCTCCCTTGTAAACCGCCTGTGAGCATATAAATAAAATCACCCTTTCTGAAGGGGTTACTGGAAATATATAGCAAAAGCTGTACAATGTACCCTTTGTCCCAGCAGTTTTATTTAAAGAAATGCATCCGAGACAAGTATGCAATTATTTATGTATGAGGACTTTCATCAAAGCACTGTTAAGAAAAGGAAAAAGACTTTCTTTGGGGGCGGGGGGCTAGGTGTTCAGTTTGGGGATCAGAACATTTGGAGGGCTCAGGAGGGTACCACACAGCTGTTGTTGAATACTCCACACTATAAAGAGGAAGAAGCAGAACCTGTTTAGCTCCTGAGGGCCAGACCAGGACTTACAAGAGGTAGATTCTGTCTTTGCTACATCACACCATCGAAGGGTAGAGTCACCATTCAAGCTGAAGGCGGGTGGGAGGTGACAGTCATTTTCTCGTCCTGACACCCAATGCCAGGATGAAATGAGAGACGCTCCTGTCACCCAGTACCCCTCTGTTTTAGTTTGCTAAAATGGATGAAATATAATATACCTTAAACGGGTTGACTTTTACAATGGGGATTTATTAACTTGCAAATTTAAAATTCTGAGGTCATGACAATGTTTGGATCAAGGCCTCAGCAGGGCGATCCCTTCTATTATCTTGGAGATCCTCAGCTCCTCTGTCAACATGGCCAGTAACATGACGATGTCTGCTGGTGTCTCCCTTCTCTTCCGGGTTTCATTGCTTCCAGCTTCTGGCATCAGTGGCTTCCTCTATGAGCTTCTGTCTGTGTCCTTGTTTCTCAGTTTCGCTGGCTCTCTTAGCTTCTCTGGGGCTCTTTTTTTTTTTTTTTTAAATATTATTATTGACAAATCTTCACACACATTCGGTCCAGACATGGTGTACAATGACTCACAATATCATCACATAGTTGTGCATTCATCACTCTGATCATTTTTAGAACATTTGCATCACTCCAGAAAAAGAAACAAAAAGAAAAAACTCATACATACTCTATTAGTTAAGATTCTCTAGAGAAACAGAATCAACAGGAAACACTCGCAAATATAAAATTTATAAAAGTGTCTCATGTAGCCGTGGGAACGCAGAGTGCAAAATCCGCAGGGCAGGCTGTGAAGCCGACGATACCGATGGAGGGTCTGGATGAACTCCACAGGAGAGGCTCACCAGCCGAAGCAGGAAGAGAGCCTGTCTCTTCTGAATCCTCCTTAAAATGCTTCCTGTGATTAAATTAAAATCACTCATTGCAGAAGACACTCCCCTTGGCTGATTACAAATGGAATCAGCTGTGGATGCAGTGACGCGCTCATGATTTAATGCTATGAAATGTCCTCATTGCAACAGACAGGCCAGCACTTGCCCAACCAGACAAATGGGTACCACCACCTGGCCAAGTTGACACATGAACCTGACCATGACACATACCATACCCCTTATCCCTCCCTCCCATTGAATGCTAGTATTTCCATCTACCCAATTTATTTTACCCCTCATCCCCCCTATTTTTTATCTGTACTTTTTTACTCATCTGTCCATACTCTGGGGCTTTTTTTTCTGGGCCTTTCATCCTCTTACAAAGAACTGCAGTAAGAGGATTAAGTCTCACCTCCTCAGTCAAAAGGTCCCACCCACAATAGATCTACACCCACAGGAATAGATTCAAATAACATAATCTTTTCTGGGGTACACACAGCTTCAAACCATCACACCCTCTTACTGAGAGTCTGGAGGAGCTGACCCCCTTCTCTCTAAATCACTTGGGAGTACCTGTGTGTCCCAATTCCTAAAAGTAAACTTAAGAGAAGCTTTTTTGAAGAAAAGAAGTAAAAACGAGTGTTTCGTCTCACCAAATCATCTCTGTTTTATTTTGGCTTCTGGAAGACACATGCATGCGTTAAGTGTTTGCTCTTTCTCCACCTTTCCTCTTTTGCATTAGCTTCCTTGAACACTAAGTTTTAAGCAGCGATCACGTCGGTCTAAACTACTTCATATCCGGCAACCCCAAATATGGAGGATTCTGTACTTTTGGATAATTATCCTTAGAGTTCCCTCATGTTTGTTTATCACTTCAATTTACTAAGACCCCTTCCCAGTCTGTTTCGTTCAATCCTCACAACAACTATGTTAGGGGAAAATTATTAAAAATACTCAGAGTCAAACTTTGCCATAAGGGAGACACTTGCCATCCATCACATCACGGAATCCTCACTGCCTCACGTCTGGGGCCAGGACTAGCCTCCCTCTGACCCAGCTGGGACCACAGTTATCTTTTTATAAATGGCACGCAAGGCCCTGCATGGGTGGGCCAGCCCTTTTCCAGGGTATCTCCTACCTAGAGCCCCTCATTCTCAGAGCCCCAGCCACTTGTCCCTTTCATTTACTATAACATATGACACCCCTTCCAGCCACAGGATTTTCCCACATATTCTTCCTTCTGCCTGGAAGGTTCCCCTTCTCCCCTCTCTCTTTCCTACATATCCTTTGGATCTTATTTAACAGGTCACTCCCTCCGGGAAGCTCCCCTCTCCCCTCCCTTTCAGCACTCAGCTTTCCTTCATCACACTTACCATAATTGATTAATAATCATGTGCTGGGGTGACTCGGTGGCTATTGTTTATTCTCCCTTCCACAGTGTATGGACTCTATGGGGGTGAGGAAACATGTGCACTTAGGTTCCCCATTTTGGCTCCAGCAGCGGGCACAGCACTGGTCATAGAGCGAGGCATTCAGTATTGCAGCGTGAAAGGCTGCTGTATTGCTTTGACCACATCACAAATGAGGAAACTGGGGCTCGGGCAGGTTAAATAAACTTCCTAAAGGTCACAAAGCAGGTAAGTGGCAAAGGGGGACTGGAACCCAAACCCCTTTGGGCTCCATTACTTAGTCCTCCAATATTGAAATGCATCCCCTTACTCAACATACTTACTGAGTGCCTGTCATGTGCCACACCCTGGTTAGGCACTGGGGATATAGTAAAGACAAAACAGACAAAAATCCCTGTCCTCTGCTATGCAGAGAGGGACATCAAATAAGAAAAAAATGAATTTATGATACGTTGGAAGGTGAGAGATGTAATGGCACAAAAGGGAAGGGGACAGACACGTGGGGTTGGGAGAGTCCGAGTTGCAATTTAAAATAGGGACATTAATTCAAGTGGGCTTCTTTGAATTGGAACATTTGAGCCAAGCCTTGGAAGAGATGAGGGAGGGAATCTTGCAAATATTTGAGGACAAGCCCCATGCAGAAGGTAAAAGCAAGTCTGGTGGCCCAGAGGTAGTAGTGAGCCTGGCAAAACGGCCAATGAGCTGGAATAAAGTGAGCAAGAGGGTCAAGAGCAGGAGAGGGCTCAGAGCGGTTCCTGGGAGCCTTGTCACCCAGGTCCTGACTGACCATGGTCAGACTTTGACTTATATTCCAGTGAGAGGGAAGCCTTTTCACAGAAGAGCCACATGAAGTGACTTTTGTTTTAAAAGAATTATTCAGACTGTTGTGTGAACACAAACTAAGCGGGAGGACGGTAAAGGCAGAAGCAGAGAGACCAGTTAGGAGGCAATTACAACAATCAGGGTGAGAGATGATGGGGTCTTGGGCTATGATGGTTATCAGTGGAGATGGGAGTCTGGATATATCTTAAAGAAAAAGCCAAGAGGACTTGCCGACAGATGGACGTGGGATGAAGGTTCCGGACCTGAGCAGCTGGGAGGATGGGAGTGTCATTGTCGAGACGGAGTACTCAGGAGTTCAGTCTTAAATTGTTGGGTTTGGGGTGCCTACTAGGCATCCAAATGTTGATGCCAAATAGGTAGTTGCATATTCAAGTATGGAGATTTGGTGGAGAGATCCAGGATGGAAAGATACAGATGAGATCACCAGTATATAGAAGGTCTTTAAAATCGTGAACCTGGAGGAGATCATTAAGGGTTCAAGTGAAAAGAGAGTGAAGTACAAGGAGCCATTCCCCAGACACCACTACATTTAGAGGTCAGGGGAATGAGGAGGGGCCAGAGGCGAAGGAAGAAAACAAAGAGAGTGTGCTGTCCACAAGAAGAGTGAAGCAAGGATTTCAGGAAGGGGTGGGTGATCGTCTGAGTCAAACACTGCTGACAGATCAAGTAAAGGACAACTGAAAAGAGCTGGAGAGTGTGTCTGCAGAGGGTTCAGCAAAGAGTGGGAGGAGAGAACTGGAGACAGCCAATACAGACACTCTTTCGAGGAGTGTCAGGATTCAGGAAAAGCGAGGGGTGGGGTGGGAGCTGGAGGAAGAAATGGAGTCACAGAAAGGGTTTTCTTCAGAAGGAAGAAATCGCTCTTTATACACTGATGGCAAAGACCCCATGGGGAGGAAATTGAGGCTCAAAAAGATTAGGTGATTTGCACAAGGTTTTCCCTGGTCCAGGTCTCCTCTACCCACTCCGACGCTGTGTAAGTGATAAATTCAAGCCTTACTGCTTCATGCGGAGCCGTGTCTTGGGCAGTTGACTGTGGATGTGAATTCACAACTCAGTGATTATATTAAACACCATTGATTTTGGATGGATTACATGATATATGAATCTATCTCTCAATAAAATTGCTTTAAAAATAAAAAGAAGCCTCTCAAAATGATTTTGGGCACTAACTTTGGCTCTGGGGGGGGTCCCTTGGAACAACCCATCCGGGCAACCCGAGGGCGTCGCGGTTGCCAGGGGAACCGGCGCCAGGCCTGCGCTCCAGCGAGGCCTCCGTACGAGCCTTGAAAACCTCATCCCCACCCAATTCTCCTATCCCGTCTCAGGGGCGGGGCCAGCGCCCTGTCTCCACAGCAACGGCTCTGCCATTCCGAGCTCAGGACTTCGCGACGGCGCGAGGCGCTCTCTGGTGACGTCACCCACCCAGCGGCGCTTTTGCGTGACGTAACCCAGCCTGGGTAGGGCGGGCTTCGCATTCGGCAGGTGTCGGAGGGGCGCGACCTCGGACACTGCGCATGTGTCACCCCAGGTCGGCGCATGGGCTTCTCTGAAACTCAAGTCGTGAGCGAGCGGGGCTGCTGCCTGGGCCTGGCTCTGAGGTCCGCGGGCCCTCGCTGCTGTGCCCCTGATCTTAGCCAGAGAAGCCATCGGAGAGGCTGTGGTTTCCATCTGGCTACCTCGGACCGGTCCTGAGGACAGAGATCGGAGAGTCAGACAGTTCATTCATCCGTCACCCCCCCGTCAGCTGTCATGGCGCAGGCAGCGTTGCAAACACGGTGCCACCTCCAAGTCTGACAATGCTGGTCGAACTCCCAAATTGCTATTGTCGGCGAGCTGCCTTTAGCAGGGCGAGTTCTTTCTAAACGGATGCTTCTAACTGTGCTGGAAAGATCATCAGCCTACCTTTAGAGCTGCCTGTAAAGTATGGGTGTCCACTCGCCCCTTGACGGTCTGCGAAGTTCTGCTTTGGGCAAATACGTGAACTTAAAGTGCTGGGACTTGGGACCTCTGGCTATTGCCTGTGGCTCTTTCTACCTCCTGTCAGCTTTTTAGCCAGGATCCAAACAGGTAACTTTACTAAATAGGTGACCTCCAAATAAATGAAGTGTCCTTATTCCAACATGTTGAATCCTTTTGCTCAATTTTTTTTTTTAATCCACACCCGGATATTTATTAAGCGCCTACTCCAGGCTGGGCACCGGTCTGAGCCCTGGGGATTCAGCGATGATGGCACGGTTTATTGATTAATTCAAGAAATGTTCATTGAACACCAACTATCTAGTAGGCACAGTTCAGACTATTACTGATCATTGGGAAAATGTAGAGTGATCTTCTGGAACTCACCATGTGGCTAGGAATCAGATTTGAATTTGGACTTGACTCTTCGCCTGTGTGGTCTTTGGTGAGGTATGAAGCCTCTGTCTGCCTCAGTTTCATGATTCAGGAAAGTGGGCATAATAACAGTGCTTCCTCCATAGGGCAACATGAGCATTAAACTTCATGCTCTGGTTTGGGGAGCGTTTTCTTTCTACTTCCTTATATTTCTTCCCTTAAAAGGGGGGGGAGGGGACGACCCAAACACCCCATCTCTCCAGCCCCCTCACAGAGGGCAGTGTCACTAGTGAGAAAAGAGCCCCCTGACCAGCGTGTGGCCTCGGCGGCCATCCACAGATTCTCTCAAATTGTTTTAAAAACAGCATTCATCCAGACGCTGCTTTTTGTGGGCCTGTGGGCTGAGGCCAAGCTATATTTAAGTGACGCCCTCCCACCCCATTGCCAAACAAGCGCCACTGAAACCACCCAACTCCAAAAGGAAAAGAACTCCCTTCCTCAATTGCATGGTGACTTGAAGCCAAACATGGACAGAGTGTTGGAGGGTGGCCGGCAAGGGTGGGTGGCATCCTGGATGGCCGTCTGAGGAGGAACAAACCGCTCAAGGGATGGGGGGAAGGGGGGGACGGCGTCTGGCTCCCTTGTCACCACAAGGCCTGTGGTTTCCAACCATGTCTGTATCCACGTCCCACTAAACAACAGTGGAAGAGAAAACAGACGTGCATACAGGGGGACACACACACACACACACACACACACACACACCCAGACTCACACAGCCTTCGCAGGAAGTGCAACACCAGATGTTCTGGGTTTCCTGTTCGATGCTTCCACAGCTGGTCGAGTCTGTGGTTGTGGTTTGTCTGTCTCAGGCTCATGTGAGAGACAAAAGCTGGGCTGACGGGAAAGCTCCCCTCTGGGCCCCCTTTCCCCAGCTCCGACTGTTTGGCTACACAGAAATCTGACAGGTCAGAAATTTCCTGAAACACCAAGAGTTTGGATTCTCCCAGGAGGTCACTGCATTCCCCTATCCCCATGGGGTGGCCTCGGGGATGTTCGGCCCTCACGGAACTTGGGGACAATGGAAACTTCTCCAAATACACTATTAAGAACAATCTCCATCCCTGCTGTGTAGAACGAAGCCTAGACCCGGCTGCTACGTCTTCTAAGCTGGTGCCTGACATGGAGCAGTCACTCACAAACATTTGCCACATGGAGGAATGACTGAGAATCAGGGAACTTCAGCTTTGGGGGCTGGATCTAAGATCCCCTGCTGGGCACCGCTTCTCATAACTGGGTTTGGATTCACATAGATAAGGGTTTTGTCTGTGCTGCTGATTTGCTGTGTGACTTTGAGCAAGTGATTTAGCCTCTCTGGGACTAGTTTCCTCATTTGTACCATGGAGACATTGTTCCATTTCCCAGGGTTGGAGGCCTCAATGAGACACCATGCATGGATTTACTTGGACTTGTAGTCTTGCACATAGTAACTGCTCAGTAAATTCTAGCTTCTTTTTCTCCTTGCAACACTTGCAACACTGGACAAACCCTAAAAAGCAAATGAAATAAGACAAATAACCAAATCACAGCTCCCAGGACAACTGCTGGATAGGCAGTAAAGCAAGAGTGCTGATAGTTGTGAGGGTTCCCATTGGTGGGGGCATGCTGGGCGAGGGAGGTGTGTTGGGAGAAGGTCCTGGGCCATCCTGGGGCCTCAGGGCTCTGGGAGGCAGCACCCGCTGTGCTCCTTTGGGTGTGGAGTAGGCTGGGGTCTTAGTAGAGGAGATAAAAGGCAGAGTACTCTTTCCCCACTGGGCTCAGTCACGATAATAATTATGGTGACCATTCAGTTTGCACTTGGATCTGGCATCAGAGCCCCCGTCCTAAGCAATGGGATGAGATGAGGCATCCATGGGGGCTAATGGCTCTGGAGTCAGACCATCTGGTTTCAAATGACACTCAGAAGCTGTGCAACGCCGGGCAAGTTGTTTCACCTCTCTGTGCCTCCATTTCCTCATTTATGGAATGGACAAACTAATAACCACATCATAGGATAGCTGTGAAGGTTAAATGAGTTATGCATGTAAAGCATGTAGCACAGCTGCTGGCATATGGCAAGGGATCCATAAATGCTGTAATTTGCATGAATGTATTAGACTCTTACAACAACTCTGTAGGGTACGTTATGTTAATCCCATTTTACAGATGAGGCACAGACAGGAGAAGCAACTTTTACAAGGCCCCTCAAGTAATAAGTGGCACGGCTGAGACTTTACTCCAGCTATGCCTATTTCATGTGCATGAAGTTTTAACCACCTCCCACTGCAGCCTTTTTCTCTCTCTTCTGAAGCTTCATCCCCACCTCTCAACCTGTGATACCCAGCCCCTTCCTGCCTCTGGGATCATACCCCTTGCAATTTCCAGCTCGATTCCCTCTTTGAGAGCAAGGTCTTGACTTTCAGCTAGTGTTTCCCTGTAAGAACTTACCTTGCAGAGAGATTTCTTAAAGTAATAGTTCCTTGCTGGGAATGACCTTCGTTATTTCATGAGAAGAGCTCAGTATTTGTAGGACTGTGTGCGTTTTATTCCCCCCCAAACTACTGTTTTGGGAGAATTTCAGGCACCAAGAGCAGCCTGGTAGGGAACGCTTTATTTTTTAAAATTTTTAATTGATATATATTACATATTCGCACACCATGTGATCATCCAAAGTGTACAATCAGTGGCTCATGATATCATCATATAGCTGTGCATTTATCATCACATTTGAATTTTTTCTTTTTTGTGAAAAATGACGTCTGTACAAAAAAGCAATACATTTCAAAGCGCATTACAACAAATTAGTTGTAGATCAGATTTCAGAGTTTGGTATGGGTTACAATTCCACAATTTCAGGTTTTCACTTCTAGCTACTCTAGGATACTGGACACTAAAAGAAATATCAATATAATGATTCAGCAATCATACTCATTTGATCGAGTTAAACCTTCCCTTCTCTGTATAACTTCTCTGTATAACTCCACTGTCACCTTTCATCTTTCTCTCACTTTTTAGAGGTATTTGGGCTATGCCCATTTTTATGTTTTCATGTTGGAAGGCGCTGTCACTAATATGGGGTAGGGAGATGGAACTATCTGATATTCTGGAGAGACTGGGCCCTCTAGGTTTTAGGCTTATCTGGTCCAGGGACCCATCTGGAGGTTGTAGGTTTCTGAAAAGTTACCCTAGTGCATGGACCCTTTGTAGAATTTTATCTATTGCCCTAGGTGTTCTTTAGGATTGGCTGGAATGGTTTTGATTAGGGTTTGGCACGTTGTGATAAGTAATTAATGTCGAACTGAAGTTTACATAAGAGTGACCTCCAGAGTAGCTTCTCGACTCTATTTGAAATCTCTCTGCCACTGATACCTTATTTGTTACACTTCTTTTCCCCCTTTTGGTCACAATGGTATTGTTGCTCCCACAGTGCCAGGGCAGTCATCTCCCACAGGAAGGGCCTTATTTTATTTGTTGTTTTAGTTGGAGAGGGGTCCTTTGCTGCACCCCCTCATATCCCTTGGCACTAGTGAAGGCTTCATCTCCTGCCCCAGGGGAAGGGGCAGGGACAGGGGCACCAGGGTTCTCAGTGAACAAAATTATCACCAGAAGAGCTTTGAAAATGCAGATTCTCAGGCCTGTGAATGATATTTCGAGAAATATTGGTATTGGGATGAGAGATACAAGACCTAGGTCCAAGTCCTTTAATTAGTTATGTGACCTTGGATAGGGCACTCCTGGCTCCAATGCTCTCCTTTTAAAATAGAAACTGAGCCTGTTTCACCATGAGGGGGTGCAGCAAAGGACCCCTCCCCAACTAAGTGGAAGTGCTTCGTGCCCTGCTAAACGCCTTGGCACATGAGAGATTACCAATCTTATGCTCGTGCTCCACCAAGCTCTGTAGAGAAATACAAAAGAAGACGTAAACTAGACCTAAATATTAAATCTTTGATGAGGAAGGGTAGACTATGCCAAGCAAGAGAAAGGATGAGGAAGGGTAGATTACGCCAAGCAAGAGAAAGGCAGCTCGGAGCCCCTGAATGTGTGTAAGCTCAGAAGCTCCTTTGGGCGAAGGCCGATGGCTGGAAGGGGAAGAAGTGTTGTTTTCTGCCTCTTGGATGCTGGTCCCAGAAAACAACATGGCGGACCATCCCAAGTGTGCCAGGGACTCGGATCAGTCAGGGTATACCAGGTAATGCTGCAGTAACAAACAACCCCCAAGATCTCAGTGATTGAACTCAACAAAGGTTTATTTCTTGCTCATGCTATCCATCTCAGCACATCAGCAGGCAATTCCACTCGAGTCACCCATGCTGACAGAATCCACCAGCTTATAGCTGCACCACTGGAACACATAGCCCACCTCAGTCTCAGTGGCCCCAAAAGAGACACTAGAGAAAAGGGCGTAAACTTTTTACTGTCTCAGCCTGGAAATAATTCACATCACTTCTGCTCAAATCATTGGTCAGGTCTAGTCAACTGGTGAAGCTGGGAGATGTAAGGGAGAAACGGCATGTTTGGTAGTGGTTTGTTTCTGTCACAGGATATTTCCAAGGGTAGGGGAGAAAACTGTAAACTTTTGGTCCAGCCTTCCAGTTTGAGCACACAGGCCGATGACTCTTAGAGAAGGAAGGACCCCTGTTGAGCTGCTCCTGCACCCTACTTTCTGAGAGGTTCCGGGAAAACCCAGATGCCTTTCCAATTGGGTGGAGTGGGGTTTTATTTGTTTTAGAATATTAAAAAAAACTTTTTTTCCTTATTCTCTTCTATTCTCAAAACAGGAAGAAAAGCTAGCCTGTCTCCGACAGCCAGAGATCTGGGCCAGGGCTCCTGGCATGGAGTGGAGCCATTTCCCAGCAGGCCGAAAAGTACCCCAGGAGCTCCCAGGTTCTGTGGCCCAGGGTTAGGAGGCTGATACAGCCACGAAAGCCCAGTGTCCAGCTGAGCAGGGGCTGCAGTGGGGGGTCTGGGGGCCCTCTCCATCCATACTGCCCCCCAGCAGGAGCGCTCTGTGCAGCGTGCAGCTGACCTCAACCCTAGTGTCTTCCAAAATGAAGAGCCCTGGACTGAAACCCAGCAATGTGGAGCAGCAGCTTTTCTGGAGCACACAGCTTGGGGACTTGCCGTAAAAAAAATATCTTTCATTCCTAGAGCGTTGGTGGATGAGTGGCACTTATTTGTTTAACCTCAAATCAAGCCACAGACCCCATTTCTGGGCTGCTCTGAGAGGGTTGTTTTAAAATAGCTGAACAAGCTGAAAAGCTTGGGTCTAGGTTGCTGAATGGCTTTGCAGAAAGTGGTGGGCTCAGGAAGTTCTTTAATTTTCTTTAGAATGTGATCAGCAGTGGCAGAGGGAGGTGGGTTGTGGGGAAGGAGGAAAGCCTGGGGCCCTTCTGTTGGAAGACGGCATATGGGTTCGGCCTTGGCTTCTCTGTGCCTGTGCAAAAACAATACAAAAACCCATACATAGAGCAAAAAAACATACAGAGAACTCCAACATAACCCCCACCCAGATACCCAGATTACCAACTTTTAGCATTTTGCCACATTTACTGCATCATTCCATCTACCAATCTATTTATAGATCTATCCATCTGTCCATTGTTTGCCTATCATCTGTCTATCTGTATCTATTTCTCATTTTCTAAACACTTGAGAGTAGGTTGTATATTATGCTCCTTGTTCTAGTTTGTTAGCTGTCGAATGCAATATACCAGGAAAGGAATGGCTTTTAAAAAGGGGAATTTAATAAGTTGCTAGTTTACAATTCTAAGGCTGTGTAGTTGTCCGAATTGAACCAGGTCTATAGAAATGTCCAATCTAAGGCATCCAGGGAAAGGTGCCCTGGTTCAAGAAGGCCGATGACGTTCAGTGTTTCTCTCTCAGCTGGAAGGACACGTGGTGAACATGGCGGCATCTGCTAGCTTTCTCTCCAGGCCTCTTGCTTCATGAGGCTCCCTGGGAGGTGTTTTCCTTCTTCATTTCCAAAGGTCACTGGCTGGTGGACTCTGTGGTTCTCTTGTCCTTCTCTCGTGGTTCTGCAGCTCTCTTCTCATTTTCAAAAGGCACTGTCCCCCAAATATCTCCTCTTTTATAGGACTCTAGCAAATTAATCAAACCCACATAGAATGGGTGGAGACACATCTCCATCTAATCACTTAAATGTGTGTTTAATACCCACAATTGATTGAGTCATATCTCCGTGGAGATAACCTAATCAAGCTTCCATCTATAGTACTGAATAGGGATTAGTAGAAACTGTTGCTCTCATGAGATTGATTAGGATTAAAACATGGCTTTTCAAGGGTACATAAATCCTTTCAAACTGGCACACTCCTTCAACAGGAAGGTTCTTTCCTGAAATCCATTCTAGGAAACTGTACATTCAACAGAGTGGGGTTCCATTTGGCCAGCCTCCCACACCTCCATCTTTTTTTCTGGTAACAGAATATCCCTTTCTTAGGAGAACCTATGTCATTGATTTAGGTAGGACTGACTCAGTGATGTGCATAAATGTTTAACAGTCAGCTCTTGGGGAATGGAGTGGGGCAGCCCTGATTTGTAGCATTTTCCAATTCCTGTTGTGTAAATACTCTCCCCATGGCCAATTTGAAGCTGTAGACATGATATCACTGAGACATCACTGAACATGGAGCTGTCACAGGCACACAACTGGTGCTGAGTTTACCCAGCCAAGGATGGACACAAGGACTGAAGAGGGACTATCAGGTTTATTCATTGAGAAGACTTTTTTTTCCCCTTTGGTGTTGCTAAATATATGGGCTGTTAGTCTGGGGCTGCCAGCAGCCATCTTACCTGCTACAGAGAGAGAACTTGTTTGAGATGGGGAGAAAGAGCCCTTATGATCTTATTTGAGCCCCTGGATCTGGCCTCCCTGAAGTCTGTATACCTTCAGACTTTCCAGTTAAACAAATAAACGTTCTCCCTTCTTTGCAAAGGTGGTATGAGTTGAGTTCCTGCCACCTGCCAATAAAAATTTCATGAATAATACTAATAGTTCACCCTTATGAAAACCAATAAAATAACACTTTGAATATGTCATCCCATTGCCTTCTTGGCTCCATGGTTCCTGATGAGAAATCCACTGTGTTCTTATAGTGGCTTCCTAGTACATGATGTGTTTCCTCTCTCTTGCAGCTTTCATGACTCTCTGTTTTTAGCTTTTGACAGTTGGATTATAATGTGTCTTGGTGTAGATATCTTTGAGTTTCTCTTGTCTAGTGTTCATTAAACCTCTGGGATGTAGTATATTCACATCTTTTGTTAAATTTAGGAAATTTTCAGCCATTACGTCTTCAGACATTCTTTCTGACCTTTTCTTCTCATTTTGGGACTCAGTATTAGTCAGGATTCTCCAGGGAAACAGAATCAATGACACACACACACACACACACACACACACACACACACACATATATGAATATTATAGATTTATTATAGGAATTGGCTTGATTGTGGGGTTGGGCAAGTCCAAATTCCATAGCAGGCTGCAAGCTGAGAACTCAAATAAAGGTTTTTGATGAACTCCCCAGGAGAGGCTGGCTGACTGAAGTAGAGATAGAAATTCTTCCTCACAGCTGCTGAAATAATCATATCTCCCTTTAAGGCCCTCAACTGATTAGCTGAGACTTCTCTCAGTGTTGAAGGCAATCTTCTCAGTTGATTGTAGATGGAATCAGTCATGGATTCAATTAACCTACGGATGATTTAAATCCATGAATTTACTCACAGTAATAATCAGACCAGTGCTTGCTTGACCAAACAATTGGACATCATAACTTAGCCAGGTTGGTACTTGAACTTAGCCATCACAGTCCATCCCTTGTCAACTAGGCACCCATACATAGCTCCTTAAACCATACTTAATCTCTGAACAAAAACAATAATGGTCATATTTTCACCTACTAATACTCAACTGTCACTTGTACAACTGGGAATACACTTTTTCCAAGAAGAGGGTATAAGTCCTTGGGTTTTATTCAGTCTTAAACTAGATATCCTATAACTTAAATACTGTGACATAAAGTTAATAACTTATGTTAAATGATAAGGGGAGAAGAGGAAGAAAACAAAGGTATTTGCTTTATGTTTATCTACAAACATATTCATAACAAACAAGGAAGAAGTAATCATAACCATACAGCCCTCATTTCTGTAACTGGCCACATTGTCATAGCTCATATTTAGAACTACTTTCTTCCAACACCCATTCCATATTCCCTTTAACCTCAGAAAGCACCTCAGCTGACTGTGGTCCTTTGCCTGGTGAGGTGACCCAAACCTTCATTCCTGAAGCTTCTGGGCCATTATTAGTCCTGCTTAGATTGGGTTGTTGCATTTTTTTTATTGACTTTAATCAGAGGACATGGTAGCCAGGCAAACTCTTCTTTACCTTCATTTTGTAGTGGCAACCCTATTTCCTTCTTGATAATTGGTACCAATCACCCCAGTCAGTACAGTAATTCCCTTCTTTGTTGATTCCGAGGCATGAGAAGCCTAAAGTAGCCAGGTAGCAGTCTTAATTTCTAGTTCAGTCGACTCATTGTTGTGGTGTAAGCACTTCTCCTTTTGGAACTAAGACCTTTAGACCAGCAGAGCTTAAGTTTGCAGGTACAGGAAGCAAAAGTTTTTTGGTGGATCATTAGGGATAATAGTGAGTGGTACCACTCCTATTTCTACTCTTGATTCCAGGACCCGTGAATCCCCATGTGTTGGTTTGAGACTATTATATACCCCAGAAAAGCAATGTTTTCATCCTGATCCAATCTTGTGGGGCCAGACCTACTGTTTAGGGTGGGAAACTTTGATTGGATTGTTTCCATGGATATGTGACACACCCAGCTGATTAGATGGACATGTGACCTATTCAAGCTGGGTCTTGATTAGTTTACTAGAGTCCTTTAAAAGGGGAAACATTATGGAGAAACCTCAGTTGCAGATGCTTGGAGAAGAGTTGCTTTAGAGCTGACAGACATGGATGTTTGGAGATGCTTGGAGTGCTTACAGAGAGAACAGATGCCTAGACATGGGCAGAGCCCAGCAAACATCTCCATATGCCTTCCCGTGAGATGCTAAGCAAGCCAGAACCCAGAGTTGTGTCCTAGAGGAGCTAAGTGAAGGCCCTCAGATCCTTAGAGAGGAAACCATCGACATCAGAACCTGGAAGCAACAGAACTGGGAACAAAGACCAGCAGATGCCAGCCACATGCCTTCCCATTTCACAGACATCGGCTTTTCTTGAGTCAAAGTATCTTTTCCCAGACGTCTGAGTTTTGACATTTTTCTGGCCTTGTAACGTAATAAATTCCCTTTATAAAAGCTGTTCCATTTCTGGTATATTGCATTCCAGCAGCTTTAACAAACTAAAACACTTGACTATGGGAGAAACAGCACCAGAGTGCTTGCTGATCTGGAGTATATAGAGCCTCCTAGAGGACACTGCCCCAGCTCTGCAAGGTATTGCTGTCCAGTTGGTGCTGTAATTGAGTCTTCAAAGAGCCACACCACTGTTCTATCAATCCAGCTGCTTCAGCATGATGGAGAACATGGTAAGACCAGAGAATTCCATGAGCATGTGCCTATTCCCATACTTCATTTGCTGCAAAGTGGGTTCCTGGATCAAAAGCAATGCTGTGTGCAGGACAACACATTCTGTAAGTCCGTGTATGGTAGTTTTGGCAAAAGCATTGCATGCAGTGAAGGTAAATCCATATGTGGAGTATGTATCTATTCCAGTTAGAACAAAATGTTATCCCTTCCGTGATGGAAGTGGGTTCAATGTTGTCAACCTGCCACTAGGTCACAGGCTGATTAACTTAGGGAATAGTGCCATATTGCGGACTGAGTGTTGATCTCTGCTGCTGGCAGATTGGACATTCAGCAGTGGCTGTAGCCAGGTCAGCCTTGGTTAGTGGAAGCCCATATTGTGGAGCCCAGGCATAACCTCCATCTCTACCACTGTGGCCGCTGTGTTCATGAGCCCATTGGGCAATGACAGGAGTGGCTGGGAAAAGATGCTGACTGGTATCCACAGAATGAGTCATCTTATCCACTTGATTATTAAAGCCTTTCTCTATTGAAGTCACCCTTTGATGAACATTCACATGGGACACAAATATCTTCATGTTGTACCCACTCAGAAAGTTCTAATCACATACCTTTTCCCAGACCTCCACATAACTTTCCTCCAGACCTCTTTGTCACCAATTTTCTAATCATGTTCCTCCTAACTCCCTGACCATCCAGCAAAACCATTAGCAACAGCCCATGAATCAGTATACAGACACACCTCCAGCCACTTATCCTTTCAAGCAAAATGAACAACCAGGTGCACTGCTCAAAGTTCTGCCCACTAGGAGAAGTTCTCTTTCATTACTGCCCTTCAGGAATATACCAGAAAGTGGCTATAGTGCTGCAACTGTCCACTTTCAAGGGGTATCTGTATATGGTACAGAACCATGTGTAAACCAGGTCCAAGTTTTCTCTTCCTCAGTCAACTGATCATGGGAAACTCCCCAAGAGGTCATAGCTGGGTAGGAATGGGGGACTATGGGCATTTGGTCCACCACCTCATGTAACTTCCTTGTGTCTTCAGTGCCTGCTTAAGCCCTATCTTGTATATACCAGTTCTGTTCTATAACAGAGATGATGTGCATACATAACTTTATAAAGGTAGTTCTAGTGGCTTATATTTGGCCTTTCTTACCATAGTAGCTCTCACTCCACAAGTCATGGAATGAATATAGGGATTCTCCCAGTTGCTGTGTATGTCTATTCCAATTATGCATTCTGGAACTGGGACATAACCAAAGAATGGGTTCAGGGACCCATTGGACCCATTCACCTGTGCTAAAGCTCCATTGATCACATGATGTCCACACAAATTTATTCTGACATTTTGGGTCTCCCAGAATTAATGTAACTTCCAAACCAATGTCTAATAGTCCCCCACATGTCTAAACATTTCCTTTTACCCAATGCACAGTTACTCTGGTAAAAAGCATAGATCTCTCTGGGGAAGGCTGGGAGGAAGTATACATTTTTGGCAGTGTAGAAGCATCTTTCCCCTCTTCATTCAAGGAGTTCTGAATCTTTTAATTGTCTCAGGCCTGGGAATTGATTGAGGGGCCAGGACTCTCTGTTTTGGTGATATAAGTTAGGCTTTTGTTCACTTGACCTATAACTCTTCTGCTTATACAGATCAAGAAAGAATGGAGTAGACCACCCATCTATTTTACTTCTAGGTACACCACTCTTGGTACCAAATCTCTATTGGTTAGAATTTTCTAGTGAAACAGAACTGACATATATACATAATATATTCATATATGTAATGGAAATATATTATGTTTTATAAGGGAATTGGCTTACATGACTGTGGGGATGGGTGAGTCTAAATTCCACAGAGCAGGCCACAGTATGGAAACTCTGATGAAGGTTTTTGATGAATTCCCCAGGAGAAGCTGGCGGGTTGGTGTAGAGATGGAAATTCTTCCTTCTGACTGTTGAAATAATTGCTTCTCCCTTTAAGGCCTTCAAGTGACTTGATGAGCTTTCTCTCATTATTGAAGGCAATCTCCTCAATTGATTATAGATACAATCAACTTGCTGATGGCTTAACTCCATGAAATATCCTCACAGTAACAATCAGACTAGTGCTTTCTTGATCACACAACTGGACACCATAACTTGGCCAAGTTGAAACTCGAACATAACCATCACATACTCCTATAATGCATATATTGTTATGCGTGATGATGTTCCATAGGTCTTGTTCTAGTTTACTAACTGCCAGAATGCAATACACCAGAAACAGAATGGCTTTTAAAAAGGGGAGTTTAATCTCTTGCTTTCTGCAAAGTGTTTCCTCTTTTATAGGATTCCAGTAACTAATCAAGACCCACCCAAATGGGTGGAGACATGTCTCTACCTAATCCAGTTTAACAACCACTCTTGATTAAGTCACATTTCCAGGGGAATGATCTAATTAAGAGTTTCAAACATACAATACTGAATAGGGATTAGAAGAAACGGCTGCCTTTACAAAATGGGATTAGGATTAAAACAAGGCTTTTCAAGTGTACGTACGTCATTTCAAACCAGCACAAGTCTCTTCGGCTCTGTTCACATTTCTTCATTCATTTTTCTTTCTGGTCTTCAGACTGAATGATTGCAAACGTATTATCTTCACATTCACTGATTCTTTCTTCTAGTTTTAATCAGCTGTTGAACTCCTTTAGGGGTATTTTTTTTTTTTAATTTCTATTGCTCCAGTATTTCTGTTTTATTACTTTCCATAATCTCTCTTTACTGAAATTCTCAGTTTGTTCATATATCATTTTCCTGATATCTGTAATTCTTTGTCTGTGTTTTCCTGTACCTCTTTGAGCATGCTTAAGATCATTTTTTACAAGTCTTTGTTTGGTATGCTCAAAGCCTTATATTCTTCACTGATGTTTTCTGATGTTTTATCTTGCTCCTTAGAAAGGGACATCATTTCCTGTCTTTGTATGCTTGTAACATGTACACTGTACATTTTAATATATTAATGTGTTAACTCTGGAGTTTAGTCCCGTGGTGTTTATTCCTGAATTTATATCTAGCTTGTGCTATGATAGAGATTTCCTTGGAAACCAGGAGCTAACAAAATCATCTTTCACAGTATTTGCAGATTGACTGCTTGTTGGCTGCTGCTGTCCTTCAGAATTTAGCCATCCTAACAATGAATCTGAAGAAAAGCCTGAGGCAAGAGCATAGCATCCTCTCCAGTCTTTTGAGCGTGTATCTTGTCCTAAATATGTGCTTATGGCCTTAGGAATTGCCCCAGTTAGGTGGACCTGAATGCCCCCTCTTCTCCCTATGAAATAGTCTTCCTCTTGGTCCTGGGTGCTCTATTGTATGCCCTAAAGCTTGTAATCCTTAGTCCCAGACTGCTGCAACCTGGTTGTTGCTTACATTGATTTAGCTGTCTGCAAGCTGTTTCTGCACACAGGGGAAGTTCTGGGATGGCAAACCAGAGAAGAATGACCTTGTTCAAAGTTTCAAGCTGTCATTGATAGATCAGCACAGACATACCTGCACCCACCATACACATGGAGTTACTTTGCTCCCTTTAGAACAAGGCCAGGGACCTGTACTGAAAGCACAGGCTGGCTCCACGTTGAGCCAGGAATAGTACGGGGAAAGAATCAGCGAGGGGGCCTGCAGTTTCCCTACACTCTTAAAGTTTTCTTTTTCTTGATCCTGCATTCTCCCAGTTATTGCAACCCTTTAACTGTTTTTGGAGCTCTGAGAAAGATGGTTCTGCAAAATTTTGCTAGTTATTTAAAGATTCTGTGGGGGTCGGAGCCCTGGAGGAAGAACACCTGCCATTTCAATGATGACATTCCCTGAAAGCCCATAAAATAGATTTGATGTCATGGGGCTCGATTGTGGCGGTGGCTTCACAGGTGTACGCATCTATTAAAACTCATCGTATCGTACAATTTAAGTGGGTGGAGCTCATTGTCAGTAACTCACACCTCAATTAAGATGTTAAACATTAAAACAAACATAAAAAGCTTTGGGCTGTGTATGTTGGAGGGGGAGCGGCTTTTTCCATATCTAATTCTGCCAGGTGAAGGCCCTGATAGGAAAATAAAATAAAAATAGAAGGATTGTTTTACCACCTACATGGCCAGGACCCGCTTCAGGCTTACCCACCTGGGACTTCTTTGAGAAAAAAACAAAGGAAAGGAGAAAGGAAAGTAGGGAGGAAGGAAACATCTCTCTTGGAAGTGGGAGAAGCAAAATTCTCCCAAGCTGAAGTTGGATGTGATGTCCCCTTGCAAGCCTAGGGGAAAACCTGTCTTTGTGAACCATTATCCTTCAACCAGTGGAAACAGCTTTGTAGAGTAACAGGCCGGGGAAAGTGAGGCTTTTATGGCCCGGTGCCCCTTTAAGAAGGAGCTGAAAGAGCGCTGGGTATTAAGCCATTCTCCCTTTCTGTCTTTGGGATCTGGGGGGAGGGCAGACTCCAGGTTGCAAAGGGGGGAGGGGGAGGCAAGCCTCCCTCAGGCCTGGTCCTCAGTGCCCACCGTTCACCCTGGTGTGGGGCTCTGAATTGTTTAGGGGTACACCTGGGCACCTGGGACAACACCTCATTTCCTGCACTGTCCACTCTGTCCCAAAGGGAGTCGTGAATTTTAGACAACAGCAGGACTGCTGCTTCTCTCCCTGTGAGACCGTCTGAGGGCTCACCTTGTGCCCAGCTATACAACCGTGAGCTCATTTAATTTTCACAATCCTGGAGGTACATTCTCTGATAACAGATGAGGAAGCAGAAACTCAGAGAGGTTAAGTAACTTGCCCAGGGCCGTACAGCTAGGACAAGGCAGATTCTGGGCCTCAAACTCAGGTCTATCTGGCCCCAAATTTGGCTCCCAAACACGGAAAAAATGCATTTCTCATTCTCATCTGGTGGGACCGATTTCATCATGACCAGCTCCAAGCAGGTGAACCAGCCTTGGGAAGATGAATTGCAAATGCCTGCGGCCAGTACAGGAGCACCCCGAGCAACACGGGCAGAGCACAGTTCCCCCAGCCCGGGCACCGACCCCCCCACTCCCCCAAACACGCATGTGGAGGCCCCAGGAGAGAGCTGGGGGTCAGAGCCAGGTCATCAGCCACCAGGGACCACCCCGCCCGGGGCTGACACTGGACTCTGCAGGAGCGGTGGCAGTGCCCTCCATGCACTTCTCAAGTGACTGCCTGACCCCAAACAGAGGAGCTTCAGAGCCACTGGGGGTCATACAGTCACTAAATCTCCTGACAGATGGACACAAAGACGTGGTCTCCTTGTGTCCAGTTCATGCTGGAGGTGGCCGTGTCTGGTGTCCTGAAGCTCTGGCCTTCCCCTGAAATCACCTACTTCCTCCCCTCCCCAGCCCTCGTCTGCCAAGACAGCTCCGAGGAAAGGACCCTCGTTGGTTGACATTTATCTGGATTCCAGAGACACCCGTGGGCTTGTTGGGTGACATGGATGGATGGAGAGGAGAAGGGTTGTAGGATGGCCAGTGAGGGTGGGGCTGGTCCTGACCCTTCCAGATGCCGTGGGAGTGGAGTGAGAAGGAGGAGGGGGTGGCTGCAGGGGCAGGAGGTGGTCCAGGGGTTGGGGTGTGGATGGGGGGTGGGGGGAGGCCGGTGAGCTTAGAGGAGAAGATGGCGCAGAAAGGGGCTCTGAGCCTGGAAAGGGGAGAGGCAAACCTTGGAGGACTGGCCAGCAAGATGCTGTCAGGGAAGATGTGACGGAGGGAAGAAAACACCAGGGTAATTAGAGCAAAGAAGAAGAGGGGCAGGGGAGAGTGAAAACTGTTGTAGTTTCATCTGGTTAGAAAACAGCCCTGGGCTAGAAATCAAGCAAAGCTGTCAGGGCTTGGAATGGGGCAGCGAGGTAGGGCGGGGCCCTGGTGTCCCAGGAAGGGGAGGAAGCTGCCCCGTTTCGGGGACTGGTGTCTGCTTTTGGGTGGCTGCAGTGCTGCTGTCTGGGTGTGTCTGTTGGCAGGAAGTCTGAGCAGGGCCTCGGCTGGGTTTGTGCTGCCACGTCAGAGAGCAGCCGCAGGTGACCTGGTGTCCCTGAGTGCCCCGAGGCTGTCCCGGTGGTGGTGGCTGGGGAGGGGGGAGGGGTGGCTGAGATCAGGGGCAGTGGTGACATATTTCTGTAAGGGACCTTTCTGGGGGAAGGGACTGTACTATTGGGTATATTGCAGAACAGGAATAAACTCTGGGAGACTTTACTGAGGCCTATGGATACTTTAGGGAGACACTTGAGCTACTCAAAAAATTATGACATTTAAGCTCTTTAATTATAAGCATGTACAACCTGCATGGCCTGTGCTTAGCACACAGCATGCAGCAGCTCACTGTTCACCCTAAAACACCTGCAATGAGGGCCCTACTCTTAAAGGGGGGGCAGCCGAGGCCAGGAGTCAGGTCTGGTCTGAGCTAATGAGGGGTGGAGCCAGGATTTGGCCCCAGATCACCTGCACCCGTGTCCAGGCTGCAGCCACTGGGGAACATGGACCTGTGTTGGACCCTGGCTGCAGCCACCCCTCCAGCCAGGCCCTGCACCCTTGGACACTCTCCTTCCATTCAGGGAGAGGCAGTGCTGACCAGCGCTGAGTGTGAATGTGAGTGAAGATGTGTCAGTGAACAAGAGAGGGTGAGTGTGAATGTAAGGGTGTGACTGCTAGTGTGTGAGTGTAAGCATGAGTCTGAATGTGTAAGAGTGCAATGAGTGTGAACACATATGGGCATGTGAATGTGAACATAAGTGCATGTGAATGAGCATGAGCATGTGTGTGAATGTGCATTTAAGTGAGCATGAGTGGTGTGCTTGCATAAGAGTGTGAGCAAGTGAGCACAAATGGGAATGTGAGTGAGCAAGTGTGAATATGTGTCAGTGAGTGAGTGATGTGTGTGTCAGAGTGTGAGTGAGAGCATGAGTATGAGTGTGAGTGAGCATTATGTGAGTATGAGCATGTAAGCGTATCAGTGAGTGTGAGTGAGCAGGAGTGATATGTGTGCATAGGAGTGTGAGTGTGTGTGAGCATGTGAGTATATGAGTGTGAGCATGTAAGAGCAGCAGTGAGTGTAAGTGAGCATGTGAATGGTAAGAGTGTGAATGAGCACAGTGAAAATGTGAGTGTGAGTGATCAAGTGTGAACATGTGTGAGTGAGTATATGAATGCTGTGCATGAGTGAGTATATGTGAGCATGAGTGAGTATGTGAGTGTGCAGGAAACTCTGCATGGGAGTGAATGTGGGAGTGATGCACGGGTGTAACAGTGTGGGTGAGTGCACATGAATATGTGAATGAGTGTGCATGATTGCCAGTAAGACTGAGTATGTGAGTGATATGTGTACAAATGCCAGTGAGTGTTAGCATGTTTGATGTGTGGGCATAAGTGAGAGTGAGTGCATATGAGCATGTGAGTGTGAGAGTGTAAGAGTATCAGTGAGAGTGAGCATGTGTATGAGGATATGTGTGCATGTGTTAGTGAGAGTGTGTGTATGAGTGTGAGAATGTAAGATCGTCAGTGAGTCTAAGCATGTGTCTGTGAGTGTGAGTGAACATGTGAGTGAGTGTGGGTCAATGAGTGTGAGTGACCTGTGTAAGAGCAAGCATTAGTGTGTAAGAGAAGAGTGTGAATGTGAGCGAGCATGAAGCAATGTCAGTGTGAGTAAGCATATGTGAGAGCAAGTGTGAGTGTGTCAGTGTGAGTGACCATGTGTGAGAGCAAGTGTGTGCAGATAAGAGTGTCAGGGAATGTGAGTGAGCATGTAGGAGTGTGTAAGAGTCAGTGGGAGTATGTGTGCAAGTGGGTGTGTAAGCGTGTCAGTGAGCATGCATGAGCATGTGAGTGTGTGGGCCCTGCTCCCCGGAACCGGTGCTCTCTGCACTGGGGGCCGCCGGCCTGGAGACCTGGGGAGACCTGGCCCCGGCTGTCACTGTCCCTGCAGGAAGCTGCTGGGCCCTGGTGTCCCCGCAGCCTGGCTGGGCCAGGACAGGATGCTGTGGTCTCCACAGAAATATGGGAACCGGGATGGTGGGAAGGGAGGCGGTGGCCGAGAGTGGCTCAGGAAGGGTGGGGGTGGGAGGTGTAGAAAAGGCAGGGGGGAGGAGCCCAAAGAGGACGGCGAGGAGCGTGGGGGGCCGGGACCACCAGACCGCGTCTCCTCCAAAGGTAAAGAACTTGCTCAAGACACTAAAACAAAAGGGGGGGGGGGCGGGTGTGCCCAGCATCCCCAGGGATGTACTGAGGACGCATTAAGTGTGTGTCTGCGTGCAAGTGACCTGGACCCGGTCAGTCTGGGCTTCTCATTTCTTTTTTACCTCCTGGCTTCCTGGGGGTGGGCCCTAACTGCCATCTCAGGCCCCCCACCCATACCTGCCAGAAGCCTGTCTTTGCAAAAGCAGCTTGCACCCAGCCTTCCCATCCCAGGGGACAAAGGCGTCCTCTCTGCACGCTTCGAGCTGCCGGGATGTCCCCACTGAGCCTGGTGCCTGCAGCCCCAGCCAGGGACAGCGCCCCTGTCCCTGGCCACCCGCTGGGTTCCCTTCCTGCTAATCATCAAACCACGTGTGTGGGGAGGGGAGGAGGGACGAGCGGCCAGGCAGGGGAGAGATCCCAGCCCCCTGTCCCTGTCCCCAGCCAAGCCTCCTTCTCATTTTTCTTTTAATAACCTATGGCAGGATTAAATATAGGACTTTGGAATTTCTAACTTGGAGTCAAATTCCTGCCGTTGCTTGGAGCATGGCCGCTTTCATGTTGTCATCTCACCTCTGGAAATCTGGGAATTTGATTTAAGAGGATAATCTCCAAAAAGGAAAGAATTTCACATAGGAAGATGTTTGCAACAGTGTTATTTATAACAGCGAAAAATTGGTAACTACCTGCGCTGTATCTAAAAGGAGGAGAATGGCCAAATGAATACTGGACGATCTACCGGGGAAATGTTAGGTAGACATTTTAAAAGATGGTTATGATGACTCGGTAACAACAGAAAAGTTTTATGATAACGTAAACTCCTGCATGATTACAGTTATGTTCAAAAACCACACACACACAGACACACAACACAACAAACCTGCATCCAGAAGTCTACAGAGAAAAAAGCAGC
The DNA here is from genome assembly GCF_023851605.1 of Tamandua tetradactyla. Taxonomy (NCBI): domain Eukaryota; kingdom Metazoa; phylum Chordata; class Mammalia; order Pilosa; family Myrmecophagidae; genus Tamandua; species Tamandua tetradactyla. Next base: position 216,039,164 of record NC_135328.1, read on the forward strand.
AAAAGAAAAATGCAGCAAAATGTTAATGGTTAATCTTATCGTGGGTGACTCCTACTTTTTTCATTCCACTTTTTAAAAACAAGCCTGAATAACTTACATCAAGATTGATTACACTTTAAAAATAACTTTTTCCTTATCTTGAAAGTCCTATTTACTTTTTGTAAAACATCACGAAGAAGGAAAAGTAGAAAATTAAAATGTTAGCATTTTATGTATTTCCTTCCAGTCCTTTCCCCATGCATATTTCCCCATCTATAAATAGATACTCTTTTTTACTAGCATAGAAAAATCTCAAGGAATTTTAGAGGCATGCTCTCTGGATTCGGAGGTCCCAGTTTCCTGGAAGTTTCCTGCGGCCGTGGGAAGAGCTGGGCCACTGGTCTGGGGAGAGCCAGGACGAGGGGCGTACAACAGACTCAGCTTCCCACTGAGGGCTTGGTTTGGGTGAGCCCCCACCTCCCTCAGGCCAGGGAAGCTGCCCCCAAGCCCAGCTTTCCCCATTGCAGCCTCCAAACTCGGCCTCTTCTAGGCCTTTCCAGGGACCTCGAGGCAACCAATTTGCTAGTTAATTCTGACATTTCCAAAGTCTAAAGTCTCTAACCAGTGGGAGACTTTCCTCTTTCAAGTGGTTTTGGCAGTTGCTGGCCACGCTCAGGGGATTTTCCATCTCTGTCCTCAGGGTTGGCCAACCATCGGGCAGATTGGATCCCCAAGGTTTGGGGGTGTGGGGAGCTGCCTCACCCCACTGGTGGGGATGCTGGCTGCCCTGGGCCCCCTGGGGATCTGTGGCAGGATTCAGACCCGGCCTGTCATTCATTCACGCCCTCAGGCTGGGGGGCCATCTGGCCATCTCCACGCCCCTGGGGCAAGGGGGCTGGACACTTCCTTAGCTCTTCCTAGGAAATGCCCAGCACCCATGCCTGGCACTCTTGGGGGCGTCAGGTGGGGTGTGGGGAACTCTGTACTTAGCCGGGAACTCTTTCACCCCGCTCCTGCCCATCCCATCCTGCGGCTGCATCTGCCCCCATGAATAAGATCCTGTGATTCAGAACTTCTCTATTCCCCCACCCCCTCCTCCTACCGCCCACCCCCAACCCCAACGGCTCAGCAGCTTTCTGATAACCACAGCTGGGTTTCTTTCTTGGTCAGAGGTGAGCAGGAATCACAGAATTGCTCCCTGAGCAGACTTGTCTTTGCAACAGCCGGTTTCCACTTAGAGGGCAAAACAGGTCAGGCTGGCCAAGCCCTTCTTGCCGGGCCAGGGTGAGGGTGAGGGGAGAGGGCGTGGGGAGGGGCTGGGCTCAGATCCGGGGTTGGAGTGGGGGTCGGTGGGGCGAGGGCACCGGCTCTGCTGCCTTCTGTCTGCTCCGGGCCCAGGGCGGTGCTGGGCACCCGGGAGGCACTTCAGGGTGTCTGCAGAATGGACGGTCCTCCCAAGCTGGAAGGGAAAGCAGCACAGGGATGTGGCCATGTTTTATTTTTTTGAGGATGGGAAGAACCATTTTGGTTCCCTCCTCTAAAACCCAAATCAATTCCAAAAGCATTGATAAGCACCCACCGCGTGCAGAATATGTGCTTCTTAAATCTTCGCCGTTCCATCTCTGCCCCCACACCCAGCAATCCAGGGTTTCCCTCCTGTCTCAGGTCAAAACCAGGCCCTCAGCCCTGCAGGCACAGAGGCTGATGCTTTGCAGACCCGGCCTTATAATTAGGCCTGGTGTATTGGAATTTAAAGTGAACCTTTTAAAGGAGCATTTCCTTTAGTCCATTAAACATTTATTTGAGATTGAGATTGCATTTTTAAAATCGTTGCTAATGGCATAAGGGGGCTTCAGACTCGAAGGTGCCCTGAATCAACTTCCAAACCCACAGAGCAGCCGCTTGCCAAGGGCAGCCAAGGCTGCGGCTGGGCCAGGGGGTGGGGGTGGGGGTGGCGGGGAGCTGGGCTCCAGTTTCGCTCTGCTGGTTTCAGGGACCGAGAGGCCTGCCCAGGTGCCCAAGAGACTGCGGGTCCCTAAAAGGATAAGCGTGTGGCTGAAGACAGGAGGACCCTCACCCTGGTGGCTCGCCCTCTTCTCCCAGACCCCTCTGCGCATCTTCCTGTGGTCACTTTCTCTTCCGGTTCCCCCCCCCCCCCAAGGCTGGCCCTTTCCAGGTACCTCCCCTTTGAATTCCTGGGAGGGGAAATCTGATAGGCCCAGCTCATCGTGGGTTTTTTGCTGGGGTAGGCTCTATTTGAAGAGGCCCTTCCCTTCCACAACTTCTGCGGGATTGTGGGATTGTGGGATTGCTGATTCTGTCTGTCCAGCATCCCCTCCCTCTCTGCACCCCCCTCCCCCCATCTCCTGGTAGCAGCAGTCCCCCCATCCTGTGAAAAACTGTTCTGAGGTTTCCAAGACCCTGCCTTCTTCTCCTCAGGCAGTTTGCCCATTTAGGGTACCACCCCCAGCCCCAAACTACTGTCCGCAGTGATTGACTTGTGACCCAAGCTGGCCAATCAGAACTCAGAATACAACCAGACATTTTTTTTTTTGACCAGAGTCGCTAGGCAGCAGGACACTTTTCTGGAGGACTGCTGAGCTAGAAGGAGGTGACCTGAGGTCTCAGGTAACCCTCATGCCTCCTTTGGAGCAACTACCTTACTTTCGACATATAGAGAAAGACAGGTGTGATGATGTTCTGTCAACTCCTGGATCTTGCTGAACTTGAAGCCGAAGCTGGCCCATCTGTGAACTTTTCAGATACAAGCCAATAGAGATTTTGCCCCTTGATGCTTGCATGAGGTTTCTGGCAGTTTTAAGTAAAACACCACCCCACAGGGCTAGTGCTCCTGCTTCACCAGTTGGAATATGGCTTTGACATGGTGCACAGGCCTTTCGTGACTTGACCTCAGATTCTCTCTGCATCCTCGTGGCTCACTGAGTACCCAGCTGCCAACCAAACTCACACACACAAGAGTCTCTTCGTGTTCAGTGCAGTGAATGGAATAACGGCCCCCTGAAGATGCTCGTGTTCTAATCCCCAGAAGCTGTGGAAATGTCCCCTTATATGGCAGCTGTTTCTTTAGATGATGTGACTAAGGATCTTGAGACGGGGAAATTATTCTGGATTATCTGTGTCAATGTCATCACAAAGGTGAGACTGGAAGGTCAGAGTTCAGAGAAGGTAATGTGAGGACAAAAGCAGAGGTCAGAGCGAAGAGGGGCCATCCGCCAAGGAATACAGGCAACCTCTAGAAGCTGGAAAAAGCAAGGCAATGGATTCTCCCTTAGAGCTTCCAGAAGGAACTAGGCCCTCCCAACACCTTGATTTTAGCCCATTTAGACTGATTTTGGACTCCCGACCTCCAGAATTGGAAGATACTAAATTTGTCTTGTCTTAAACCACTGAGTAATATGTTATAGTAGTAAGAGGAAACTAGTATGCTCAGCCAGACATGCTCTCCTCTCTCTCTTTCTCTGCTTAGCATCTTCATACATTCTGTGCCTTCTGTCTGGGGTCCCCTTTACCACCCTCATAGCTGTCTAACTCCTGCCAGGCCTTCAGGGGGCCACAAAGCCTTCCTCGTTTCCAGACAACCATCAGCTTATGTGTCCGTCCCCACTGCCACCCCCAGCTAGGCAGTAACCCCCCCACCTGCATTCGTGCAGTCAACAGATGTTTATTGAGCACTTGCTGTGTGAAAACAATCTTCTTGTCCTCTTGGAGCTTTTTTTCTAGCCGGGGTCCAGGCATAGGACCTCTACTCTCCCATGGCAGTATCTGCAGCACCTGGTGATGTCAGGCCCATGCAGATTCAGTGTTTGTTCAATTAATGAAAGGTAGAGGGAGGGAGAGGTGCATTTCCCATCTGCAAGTGGCGTACAGCTCCAGGCCTCGCCTTCACACAGATCCCATTCCCACGGGCAGTTCCGTTCCGGGAAAGCATCGCGTCTCAAGGCTGCGAGTCAGTCTGAGTGGGCCTTGCTGGCTTTGAGTTCCCGGGTCCCTCCCGCACTTGCCAAGTCTTCTCATGGCTCCACCAGAGCCCAGGGCCCACTGTGGGACCAGAGACACACGTGGCCCATTCATCAGTCTGCGACCTCAATGGGTCTCTTCCGAGCTGCCCTTCTCCCTGTTCACTCCCTGTTCTAGTCTGCTAGCTGCCAGAATGCAACACACCAGAGACGGATGGGCTTTCAATAAAAAGGGATTTATTTTGTTAGTTCTTCAGAGGAAAGGCAGCTAACTTTCATCTGAGGTTCTTTCTTACATGGGAAGGCACAGGACGATCTCTGCTGGTCTCCCCTCCAGGCCTCTGGGTTCCAACAACTTTCTCCAGGGTGATTCCTTTCTGCATCTCCAAAGGCCTGGGCTGAGCTGTGAGTGCTGAGATGAGGTATGCTGAACTGCTTGGGCTGTGCTACATTGAGCGCTCTCATTTAAGCACCAGCCAATTCAATTAAACATCATTCATTGCAGCAGGCACACCTCCTAGCCACTGCAGATGTAATCAGCAACAGATGAGGTATACATGCCATCGGCTCATGTCCACAGCAATAGAACTAGGTGCCTTCACCTGGCCAAGTTGACAACTGAATCTAACTACCACATGTCCACCCTTTGTCAATGTGGCAACTACACACATCACCTTAAACAATATTAAGGTGAAAAAAAAATTCTCTTCTGGCTGTGGACCTGTGAATCTCAAAACAAGTTGTCTGGTGCCAATATGCAAAGGAGGGACAGTCACAGGATCCATAGGGAGAAACTGGAAAGAAAACCTGCAGGGCAAATACCATTGGATTTTAAAGTCTGAAAGTCATTTATCCTTCAGCTTTAGAAAGTGGCAGTCCGACCCTTTCCGAGGGCCTATGCAGTGGCCCACCTCTTTCCAAATCAATCTCAGGGGACACTGAGGAGACCACCTTTTTCTCGGCTCCACTTTCTCCAGGCGTCAGGGGCCATACCTGGGCTCTCTGCCATTTCCGGGGCACAAGCTCAACCCCTCCATGTGGTGGCAGCCAGGCTCTCCCCAGTCCCCTAAGAAGCGTGCTACACCTTTTCCAAGGCCTGAGGCTGCACAACTCTTCCACTGCAATGAGAGGGAGACTCATCCTCGCCCTTCAGGGTAAACTCATTCTCTCCATGGGTGGGTCCACTCTCCTGGCCGAGGTTTCTTGGCTTCAGACCCGAGCTTCCATGGTACACACTCTGCAAACTCCAATTTGTCCCTTTATGTCCCCCTTTGTCCAGACTAGCAGTAGTTCCGTTTACGCCAATAGTCTCTTCAAGCACTCCAGGACTTCTCCATCATTCTCTTCACAGTTCCTCCAAAATCTTCCCCTTAGCCATCCAAAAAACCGTTCCAACATATCTAGTATATGCAAACCGCAGCAGCACCCCACTTCTCAGGTACCAAATCTGTTCTAGTTTGCTAGCTGCCGGAATGCAACACACCAGAGACGGATTGGCTTTTAATAAAAGGGGATTTATTTTGTTAGTTCTTCAGAGGAAAGGCAGCTAACTTTCCACTGAGGTTCTTTCTTACGTGGAGGGCACAGGATGGTCTCTGCTGGTCTTCTCTCCAGGCCCCTGGGTTCCAACAACTTTCCCCGGGGTGACTTCTTTCTGCATCTCCAAAGGCCTAGGCTGAGCTGCAAGTGCTGAGATGAGGCATGCTGAGCTGCTTAGGCTGGGCTACATTGCTCTCTCTCATTTAAGCACCAGCCAATTCAATCAAACATCATTCATTGCAGCAGGCACACCTCCTAGCCGACTGCAGATGTAATCAGCAACAGATGAGGTTCGCATGCCATCGGTTCATGTCCACAGCAATAGAACTAGGTGCCTTCACCTGGCCAAGCTGACAACTGAATCTAACTACCACACTCCTTTCCCAGGAAGACTGCTCCTCTTGCTCCCCTTTCCCAAGCATAATGGTTCTTGGCAGTGGGGTGGGGGTGGGGCAATTTTACACCCCAGAGGAAATGGCAATGTCTGGAGACGTTTTTGGTGGTCACCATTCAGGGTAGGGGGTACTACTGGCATCAGGTGGGAAGAAGGGGGAGAGGCCTGAGATGCTGTTAAATACTGTACAATGCACTCCCAACAGAGAATTATCCGGCCCTCAAATGTCAGCAATGCCGAGGCTGAGAAACCCTAAGTCCTACCCTCACAGTTTTTCTTCCTACCCTCACATTTTTTTCCCAATCAAAATTCTAATAGCCTTCTTTGCAAAAAGCCAATTTTCAAATTTATTTGAAGCATAAAGCACTCTGAATAGGCAAAAGTATCTTGAAAAGGTAGAATGAGGTTGAACCACATATACTTTCTCACTTTAAAGCATATTACGAAGCTGCAGCGGTCACAACAGCATAATGTCAGCACAATGACAAACACCCCGAGCTGTGTCATCGAATTGAGGCTTCAGAAGTTGATGTTCACCTCTAAGGCCAACTGAATTTTTTTTAAACTTTTTTTATTGTATAGTATAACATATATACAAAGCAAAGAAATAAAAAAGCCATAGTTTTCAAAGCACTCTTCAACAAGTGCTTACAGGAGAGATCCCAGAGCTTGTCATGGGCTACCATACGATCCTCTCATATTTTTCCTTCTAGCTGCTCCAGAATGTAGGAGACTAGAGGGCTTAAATACTTTTTTATCATCACAATCGACTTTGTTGCCTTCTTTTTTTGGCAAAAATAACATATACACAAAAAAAGCTATAAATTTCAAAGCAAAGCAGCACAATTAGTTGTAGAACATATTTCAGACTTTGACATGGGTTACAATTTCACAATTTTAGGTTTTTACTTCTAGCTGCTCTAGAATACCAGAGACTAAAAGAGATATCAATTTAGTGATTCAGCATTCATATTCATTTGTTAAATCCTATCTTCTATGTGTAATTCCACCATCACCTTTGATCTTTCCATACCTCTGTTTGCTACCCTCACATTTTAAAACTATTTTTGGCTGGAGAGTTTTAGTGTTTGGGTTATGGAGATTTGGCCCTTATTTTCAGAAATAGATGGGCGCAGCTCTCCTGTCTTATGCCATGGGGCATCCTGTCCAAGTGGCTCGCTGCTACGGCCATGTCTCCTTTTGAAGGCTGTCCCCAGCCTCACCCCCGGCACCTTCATTCCAGTTGATTGCACACTCCAGGGCTGTGATACGGGAGGCCAGGCCAGACTGCCAGAGAAGTGTGTAAACTGCTTGCTGACCCAACGAGAAAACCCCCAAACACGCCCCCAGTTCAGGCTCTGCTCACCTTGGTCCAACTCGGGCCACGGGGGAAGGACTGGAACCGTCTCCCCCACCATCCTGCACCCTGTCCCCTGCATGTGGCCAGTGCGCCTCAGCTTCCTGATCCGTAAAGCAGGGAGAGCCAGTCACCCTATCGAGGACTGGAGGCATGCAACGTGAACCCACTCACTGCCCTGAATCTGCTCACAAGGGTTGATGGTTAAATAATCAAGATTTTGTGAGCCTGCTGTTCAACATACCCATCTTCAAAAGTGAAGTTATCTTAAAAATAAATTGTGTTATCACTTCCTAACTACTCTACTGCGTTTTTTTTTAATATGAAACGCGTAATGAATTTGTGTGTCATCCTTGTGCAGGGGCCATGCTAATCTTTATATCATCCCAACTTTAGTGTAGGTGCTGCCGAAGTGAGCACCTTTTCTACATTTTACTATTATCTATGCCCTTGAAGTTATTGACGACTATTTTATCACTATGCGATGCTGCAACTCCACATTCAGAGACATCACGTTGGTAGCTTAGAATCAATCATGGCAGAAGTATTTACACCATGGAAATTGGCAAGTGCTACATGCCAGGGCTTGATTTATCTCCTAGACTTAAGAAAGTGGTGGAGAAAGTGTCATAACGCAGATTAAACTTGAATGTGAGTTGAGTCTGTGGCCATTTCATCGTGACAGTATTCAAAAACTTAACCAATCCTGCAGCAAAGTGACGTTCCAAAGCCCAACTTCGTTGTTTCACTTTTTCTTCCTCTTAAATGTAAATATCGATCGACCTTCATGTTGCAACTGCACTTGCTCATCATGGATGTGGGATGCTTCTTTGCTGAATTGAATCCATAGTAAAATTTATACTAAACTGGTTGCGTTTTCACCCCAGAGAGCCAGCTGGTAAACCTGTTCTGGTCCAGCCCAGCCCAGCATATCACTGTGCATGTGAACATTCTTAATGCAGAGACAGGGCACACAGTGCCAGTTCAGCTGAGGGCCCTGCAGCTGAGCCCATGGGAAGGTGGCACCTGTGTCTACACTGGGGTGTGACTGCTTTTGGTACTGATGGCCTGCCCGTCGTGACACCTCGGGTGGGCATCCCTGGGGCTACAGGGCATGCAGAGACCGTATCCTGAGCGTAGGGGAGCCGTCTGAGAGCCCCGGGTGGGAGCCTCTGGGTGTGGGAAGGGCCTGGGCCCACCCATCCCGGGACAAGGTCCGGAAACACCAGGTTGGCTTGGACTGAGCAAATTGAGAGGTCAGAATCAGGGCTGGGTGGCCACTTGGGGGCAGGGTGGGGTGGCCCTGAGGGGCATGTTCCAGAGTCCAGTCTAGCAGGCGAAATTCTGGGCACCGGACCATTTGCACTGAGTCATTCATTCATTCAAACAGCCTTCAGGAAGCACCCAGCCTGTGCCTGCACTGGGCTGGGAGTGGGTCATACCCTTCACCCATCTTTACCGAGTGCCTCCTATGTGCCAGGCACTGCCCGTTGGTGAGCAAGGCTCTTAGGGAGCTTCTAGTCTAGTGGGGGAGGGCAGGTAGCCAGGAAATTACTGCATCTACCCTGGGGTCCATGAATGGGGTGGGAGGGGGTCCGTAAACCACCTGAAGTGGGGATAGTGTGTGTGTTTGGGAGAGAGGATTGCCAGGCCTGGACACCTCCCTCCCCTCAAGCCCAAGCACGACTGCAGTTCGGTGTAATGAGCATGCAGGCAGAGGGAGTTTGGTGTAAGAAGTGTGCAGGCAGAGGGAGTTCGGTGTAAGGAGTGTGCAGGCAGAGGGAGTTCGGTGTAAGGAGTGTGCAGGCAGAGGGAGTTCAGTGTAAGGAGTGTGCAGGCAGAGGGAGTTCGGTGTAAGGAGTGTGCAGGCAGAGGGAGTTCGGTGTAAGGAGTGTGCAGGCAGAGGGAGTTTGGTGTAAGGAGTGTGCAGGCAGAGGGAGTTCAGTGTGAGGAGTGTGCAGGCAGAGGGAGTTCGGTGTAAGGAGTGTGCAGGCAGAGGGAGTTTGATGTAAGAAGTGTGCAGGCAGAGGGAGTTCAGTGTAAGGAGTGTGCAGGCAGAGGGAGTTCAGTGTGAGGAGCGTGTAGGCAGAGGGAGTTTGGTGTAAGGAGTGTGCAGGCAGAGGGAGTTTGGTGTAAGAAGTGTGCAGGCAGAGGGAGTTCGGTGTAAGGAGTGTGCAGGCAGAGGAAGTACAGGGTGTGATGGGATGGGCTTGGGGGCATCGGGGAGGGCTCCAGGAGAAAGGAAAGTATAGAAATCATTTTCCCGAACACAAGCCAGGTGAAAGGTTCCAGGCATATTAGAACCCCCACCCTCATCAGCACCAAATTGCCAGCTGGTTGATGGGTGCACCAGGTCTGTGCATGGCGTCTAGTGCTTCCTGCTCAGCGGGCTGGCACTGCGGGACCAGCAAGGGCAAGCGCCTTCCTCGGGCTTTATATAAAAGGCCCAAAAGTGACCCTTCTGGGGCAGTTCATCCAAACCCCCTTCTCATGCCCCCTCCTCCTAGAATCTCCTCCGCACACCAAGATTGCCAGACCCAGCACATAGAAGTGCAGGGTGCCCAGTTAAATGTGAGTTTCCGATGAACAGCAAGTAACTTTGTAGTGGAAGAATATCCCGCACGATGTTTGGCAACCCTGTGCCACCCCCAGGACGCACACCGTTCCCTGGGCTGCTTCTCCCTCTCTCTCGGCAGTTTTATGAACTACAAAGGCAAAGTGCTGCTTTTGGAGGAAAAAGACCAGAAAGAAGGCAGGACTGGAGCTGCTCCCGAGGCTGTGCCTGCAGGGACCCCAGGTCAGAACCAGGCACAAGGAGGAGTCAGACTCTGGGGACCCAGAGAAGCAGAGGTGTCAGGCTGGATCCCTGAGGGCAGAGCTGGGCCTGAGTCAGGACAGGGCCTCGAGCAACTTAACTCCCACCCCCAAAATCAGGTGGGTCCCGGGGAGGACTCGGGCTGAGAGCTGGGGAGCACAGGCTCCGGGTCTGAGCTCAGACCTTGACTCTGACACTCACGAGCTCTGTCACCTTGGCAGACACTTAGCTGCCCTGAGCCTTGTTCTCCCACCTGCCAAGTGGGGATAGCAGTGGAACCCCTGGGCCGCTGGGAGGGCTGCAGGGATGGAGGCCCTTGCACAGGGCCGGCATATTCCGAGTGCCAGATACATGGTAGGCGTGGTCACAGACATTGGCCGTGCTAGTGCGTGTGTCATTCTATAGTACTTACTATACCACAGTGACGGATTATTATTACCAAGGACAGACTTCTGTTTTGTTTGCTGTGATATCCCTTGTATCCAGTGCCTGGAACATAGTAGGTGCTCAGTGATGATGCGCTGGAATGAATGATAAGGGGCAGGGCTCGGCCTGCATCCCTGAAGTTGGTACGTTCCACTCCCACCTGACCAAGAGATAAATAAACAAGACACACAGGCACTTTGACAACCTGGGCTGAGCTGGATGGCTTCAGTTCAGCCGAGTTCTGGGAAATCAGCTCTTTTCCAACCTGCAACAGGAGGTGGGTGGCCTCTCAGCACATCTAATTCTGACTCACAAAGACACCATGCCTCGGCCGGCATGGAGGACTCTGCTGGGGTGTCCCCCATCCCAGCCCCTCCTGCTCCTCCAAGACGGACGGACGAATGGACGGACCGACGGAGGGGAGCCTGGGAAAACGAGTGCAGGATGGGCAGCGAGCCCATTTCGGTGTTAAATGGCCCTCGCTCTGTCTTCGCCAGGCTTCACCTCTGCACGGGCAGGTGGGACGGGCTGGCCGGCACTGCTGAAGGACTAACCATCACCACAGGCCATATCTGAGGCCAGGTTTCTGGTTTCAGAACCTTTTGTTGGACAAATGCACTTTAAAGTTCCTGGGACTCTAATTAAGATATCCCATAAGCCCCAAACTCAACTTGTCCGGAAATGAACTCTTCACTTTTCCCCGATCCAAACTGCCTTCTCTCTGGGTCTTTCCTGCTTTGGAAAGTGGCCACCTCCATCCCCCTTCTTCTCTGAAAACCAGGCAGTTTTTCTAACCCTTTTCACCACCTCTCTGCCTTTGTACAAGCCAGTTTCAGGTCCTATTGACTCTTCTGCCCCAATATCTCCTCACTCTGCTCTGTACCCACTGCCACCCCCTGGTTCCAGTGTCTCCTGCCTGGTCAGTGGTGCAGCCCTCAAGGCTCCTGGCCCAGCCTTCCCCACCGTCTCCTCCACTTGGCCATCCCTCAAATGTGGCCTTTGTCTCTCTGTCCTGTGTCCCCCGCTCAGCATCTCCCTACTCAGCCAGCAGGTACCTGCAGTTTCACCTGCGCCCTCCTTGGTGAACATCTAAACATTCAAAAGTAAGTTGCCCCCACTAGGATGGCTGTTATTAAAAAAAAAAAACAAAACAGAGTAACAAGTGCTGGTGAGGATGTGGAAATAAAAACACAAAATGACAAATGTTTTATGATTCCATTTATATGAAATATCTAGGATTAGCAAATGCCTGGACAGAAAGTAGATTAGAGGTTGTCGGGGGCTGAGTGAAGGGGAAACGGAGAGTTATTTGCTTAATGGATAGAGTTGCTTTTGGGGTGATGAAAAAGCTTTGGTAAGGGTGGTGGTGATGGCAGACACAACGTTGTGGATGCAACTGATGCTGCTGAATTGTACACTTAAAAACGGTTAAAAGGGCAAATTTGTTTTATATAAAAATGCATGTTACCGCAATCGTTTTTTTGAAAGTGAATTTCAGGACAAGATGGTATTTGACTCCTAAATATTTAAGCACATACCTTCTAAGATAAAGGGCAGTCTTCTACGTGGTTGCATTTCTACCTTCATACCTAGGAATTTAACTTTGATACAGGAATATTATATAACATTCAACTCATATTTAAATTCTCCAACAGCCCCTAAAATTAACTGCTGCCTTAATTTTGTCTTAATATAGGGTCCAATCGTTATATTTGGTTGCCTCTTAAGTCTCCAGTCCCTCTGTCCTGCACTTCCCCTCCAAAACCTCAATCTCGCTCCGGTGGCTGGCTTGTTCAATGACCCAGCCTTCCTTTTGACTACAAGCTCTTTGAGGGCAAGTCCGAGTCTGGCATAGAGAAAGAATGCAACGAATATATATATTTAAAGTTGAATTGAAGGGATGACCCAAATCCTTTGTGTCCATAACTACCCTTTCCTTTCATGATAAAAATCTGTCGCTCCAGGGAGGGGGTTTGCAGTTGAGGAAGTACTTTCAGCTCAAACTCTTACTCAGCCTGATCCGTGGAAAGTGTGAACCACGGAAAGAGAAAGGGCAGCTTGTCTTTGCTTGGCATGTTGTGTCTGCCTGAGACATGAGACCATCCATTTCCAGCCCGGAGGGAGGAGAGGGGGCATGCAGGTGGGATGTGGAGGGGAGGGCAGGGTCATAGGTGGCTCCCCGGGGCTTCCCAATACCATATGTTGCTCTGCATGTGGGGTGACGGGTCCCCAGCAGGACTGGGCATTCTGGTTAAGACGAGAAAGCCGAACTAGATGCAGCGAATGCTTTCTGGTTGATTAGCTCCCCGCTGGGGCCTTTTCCCAGGCACAGAGAGCCATGTGCTGGGAACAGCAGCCGGGATGGGGTCTTTGGAGGGGCAGGAAGGCCCAAGCGGCCCCACGAGACAAGGGGTCATTCAGTGTCACTGCTATTTATTGACACAGCCATGACTGTTCCTGTGACAGCTGTGAATCAGAGGAACTGCCGGGAACTGTAGGCAAAGGCCAGACTCACCCGTCTGGGCAGCTGCCCGCTGTCTGCCCCCCTTTCTCCAAGGGCTGCTTCGGGCACTGCAGACCCAGGGATGAGTAGGCCAGGGTGCCCACTCTCCACGGACCTTACTGCCTGGTGCTGAAGACAAATGTCAATCCTTCGTTTGTTCATCAAATGTTTACTGAGCGCCTGCTGTTGCCAGACGTGGTTTTTCAGCACTGAGTTTGGTTACCAGTTCTGCCTTTTTGGATCACCTACTGTGTGCTAGACCTGGTTCTATTATTCCTGTTATTTGCCTGCCGTTTTTCCAGCACCTTACTATGTGCCAGGCACGGTGTTAGAATGCTCACCAAGGGCAAATGCAAAGTAAAGCACAGCATCAGGCCCTGCCCTCGCTCCCTTTGGGTCCTGGCCACTTGGAGGATGTCAGCGGGAGCCTCCTGCACCTGCACCCACGGCACCCCCTCCCCGCATTTTAGCAGCCTCCGTTGCCGGGAGACGCGGTGCAAAACATTGCCGGCTGCTCAGCAAACCTGGCCTTGCCCCCCAGCCCCGTGGGCTGCTGCAAGGAGCCCAAGCCCCTAATTAGAACCGGCTGGCTTGGCCCGCACCCTCCCCAGGCCCGAGCCGACTTCAGTGGCCATAAAACTTGCAAACCCTTTCCTGCATGCTCCCCGGGGTAGGAGCCTGGAAGGCGAGTCACTCCCCCCCCCCCCCCCCCCCCCCCCCGCCGCAGGCTGTGCAGGTGCAGCTGTGGCCTCCCAGGCTGGGGGTCCGTGGCTCAGGGGCACGGGCCTGGCACACTGTGGGTGCCAGGAAGGGGCCGATGAATGAACAAGCCCCCAGTGTCAGGGTGTGGCCACCGCAGCATCCTTACCCCCCTCCTGCTAAGCCAGCCCAGCTTTGCACCTTGCAGGGCTGGGCACGGGGGCCCGTCTCCAGGAAGCAACCTTGCCCCATTCCTAGGAGGCTCACGCTGCTTCTCTGCTATTCCACAGTCCTGGCTCAGACACACTGTCATCATGATTTTACCTGTCTGTCTGGGAGTGTTGTCTGTCTGGGTATCTAAGTCCCCCCACCCCTCACTGCACCCACAGGGCTTGGCACAGAGCAGAGTTTTGGGGTGCTTGTTGGGTGGCATCCAACCCCCTCTGGGGTCATCTGGTTCAGGAGGAAGCCTGTCCTCTCTCCTCGAGGAGTCAGAGGTATCAAACTGGAGCCCCTTCTCCTTGCAGACCCCCAGAGGCTGGCCTGGCCTGGGCCAGCAATGTCCTCAGCCAGGTGGACAGAACTGATTCCAGCTCATAAGCCAACCACTGGCCAAGCCTGGGCCGAGGTTTACACTTGGAGAAGGTCCCCATGCTTGGGCTGGCTGAGGACCCAACTAGGAATCTCTGACTAATCCCAGCTGTCCGACCTCTAGTCCCTGCCTGCAAAGGGAGCAGCTGGCACTGAACGTCCTTCTCCAGGTTCTCAGCAATGCCTGCGTGAGAGGTGACCGGTGCCTGGCACACCCTACTGCCTCCTGGTTCCCCTTCTGTACCCCAAAGGCCAGTGCAGTTTGCAGGAGACCCTGGTCCCAACCTCAAGAACTGTGCGCAGTGGCTTCCGGGGGGCCAAGACTGGCTGGACACTCTCTGGCAAGTTAGCTATTTGTTTCCAAACTCTGTGAGGTGGGGGTGGGGGTGGGGGTGTTTGTCCACACCAGTGGCAGTGGGATTCCCTGCTGTGAGGCCAGAGGGAAGAGTGGCCAGTTGAGACAGGGACTTCAAAAGGCTCCTCTGAGCCCCTGGCTCGGGCCTCAGCTGCAGGACGAGCTGAGCTGCCAGCCCGGCAGCTGGCAAAAAGTGGCCCTGCTTGCAAACAAGGACAGCACCCAAAGGCAGCTCACCCGTCAGGGTCACCTCCATCAATCAGCCGAGATCCTCCCAGGGGATGGCTTCAGACTGCATCTCTCTAGGGCGGGCGAGGGCAGGGATGTGCCATATAATATGGTCCCTGCTTGTCCTCAGCCAGCTCCCCGGAGGCCTGCGGCCAAGTGCTTGCTAATTATTTAGTTACCACTTTGTGACAGTCCCATCCAAAGTGCCCACTGGGACTAAGTGGAGACCTGCTAGGCTCCAGATAGTGATGCCGAGAAGAGAAAACTGGCATTTATTAAGCACCGGCTGTATGCCTGGCTTGGTGGTGGATACTGGGGGAAGCAGAATGAAGGAGTTGGTGGGGGCTGGAGAAGGAATGGGGGGGGGATGTGAGTCCAGGAGGGGCCGGCCCTGGGACAGCTGGAGCGGGAAGGCTGAGGCTGTCTGTCCTGTGGGTGAGGCCTGTCAGTGCTTCCAGAGAATGAGGTCTTCGGTGGGCTCCATCCCTGGGAAGGAGGTGGGGGGGGGGGGGGGTGGGAGAAAGGAAGCGGTGTCTGGGCCCGCGGCTGCAGCTGTATCCTCCTTGCAGTCTTTCCAGCTTTTCCTCGCCCGCCTGCAGGCCTGCCTCTCCCCTGGCCCCTGCTGAAATCCTAGCAGAGGCTGCAAAGAGGCCCCCGCCTCTGCCCCCCCCCCCATGGCCCCACACCTGCCTCCTGGTCTCCAGTGTTCCCGTGTGACTCAGGAGGGTGGAGGAGCAGCCTGGAGGCTGCCAGGCATCCCCTTTCGTTCCTTCCCCGGGCCGATCGCCAGAATTCCTGGCCTTGTCTAGGGGACCCAGATGGCCGCCTGGACCCCTAGTTCCCGCAGAGCACATGGGATTTGAACCCCGCTTCCACTCAGGAAAAACCTGGCCTGTCCCGGGTGTGGCTGGCGGGCCTTGTGCCAGTGTGCTCGGCCCGGGGGCCGGGGCTGTGCACAGGGCAGCACACAGGGCCCAGCGCTGACTTAATCGAAGGGGTTTTTAAATGTCCCCAGCTGCGGGGTGGGGGAGGCCTGGATGCAGGACTCTGGGCTCTGGAATCCCTCCCAGGGGACCAGCCCGAAGGAGCTGGGAGAGCAGCCTCCAGCCCCCAGGCCCAGAGACTCTCAGTCTACCCGCAGCTGCCTGCTGAGGGCTTTGAAAGCAACAGCCAGGCCTGCCCCCGTGGGAGGTCTCGGTCCCTGAAGCCCAGTCTAACAGCGCCTGTGGGACTTGGTTTTTGTTTGTTTAATTTTATTGTGGTAATACGTCTATCGTACAAAATCTGCCATTGTAATCATTTTCAGTTCAGTGATTTATGCTCCCAACGTGCTGCCATAATCATCCTCCAGGACCAAAACATTTTTATCACCCCAAACACAAACCCTGCACCCAGAGTTGTTTGGCAAATGCTCCACCATTTGCACCGCCCGCCCCCCGTAAACCCTGATCTACTTTCTGTCTCTATGAATTTGCTGGCTCTAGACATTTTACGTAAGAGGAATCACACAATATCTGGCCTTTGGTGTCTGGCTTATTTTACTCAGTTGCCTTCATGTTGTACCGTGTGTCAGAACCTGTCACGGCTGAATAATGGTCCATTGTATGGATGTGACACATTTTGTGTATCCTTTCATCCACTGACATACACTTGGGTCATTTCCACTTTTTGGCTATTGTGAATAAAGCTGCGATGACCATCGGTGTACAAACGTCGGTTTGAGTCCCTGTTTTCAGTTCTTTTGTGTCTAAACCTGGGAGTAGAATTATTGGGGCCTATGGTAATTCTATGCTTAACTTTTTGGGGAACCGCCAAGCTGACACTGGGCTTTCATGGACACTGACTGGGCGCTGTCTTTGGGTGGCATTTTCCTTTTTTTCCTCTTCCTGTGGATGGCTGGGACCATTCCACGTGAAGCACGTGTAGGGCGCCAAGTTTTGGGGGACATGGGTACCGACAAATTCCAGGAGGGTGGACTGTGCCAGAATCAACTGCTACCCCCCTGTCGTAAATCGTTTACAAGCTCTTGATCGGGTCTGGAAATCTGCCCCAAGAGTTCCCCCAAGTGGCACCAAGAAAGCGTGGGAAGCTGGTTGAGTTCTCTCTTTTCTTCCAGCAGGTTCTACTCCCTGTTTTTTGCCTTTCTTTGACTTCCTGGAGAGCTGGAACCAGAGCACAGGGTCCCCTTGGCTTTCACCGCTGGGCCTCCACTCCTGCACCCACTGGCACTTCGGGAGAAGGTTCTCTTTCTACCCCTGGACAGAGCACTGGGCTGCCTTTGCATAGGTCAAAGGTCAGCAGCAGCAGTCTGGTCTGACCTGCTACATGGTCCCCTGAGGCAGGTCTAAATATTTTGCCACCAGTGAGAGTTAGGGATTGAATGAAAGTACATCAGGACAGCTAGGTGGCTCGTGCTTATAGGGAGGTGGGTGATAGAATAACAGCCCCCACCCAGGAGGCTCACGTCCTAACCCCAGAACCTGGGACTGGGTACCTTACATGCAAAAGAAACTTTGCAGATGTGGATAAATTAAGGACCCGGCGATGGGGGATGGCCCTGGGTTATCCAGGTGAGCCGGATGTTATCACAGGGTCTTTAGATGGGATGACGGGAAACAGTGGTCAGAGGGAGAGAGAGGTGCGAAGATGCTGTGCTGCTGGCTGTGGGTGGAGGAAAAGGCCACAAGCCAAGGAATGCAGGAGGCCTCTAGACTGGAAAAGATAAGGAAATAGATTCTCCCCTAGGGCTTCAGAAGGAACACAGCACCAGGGATTTAGACCCTCTGACCTCCAGAACTGAAATGAGAATGCATTTGGATTGTTTGAAGCCACTGAGTTTGTGATAGTTTGTTATGGCTGCAGGAAGAAACGAATATAGGGGCACCTGTGGTCTTGCCTGCCCTGTCTGGTAACTTTTGCTCTGGTGACAGCTCCTGGATCTACCTCCGGGAAACCCCCCTCCCTGCCTCCCTCCCACCTGGGACCTGTGATTAGGGAGAGCTGACCGCATCTCCGGCCCCCAGCTGCAGTGCAAGCCACCCAGACAGAGGCAAAGAGGCTCCATTCCGGGATTTTTGCCGAAACCGTGGGGGGTGGAGAAGTGCTGAGGTGGCTGAAGGTATATGTAGGCCTGGAGCTATGGCAGCCACATGCCACGACAGGGAAAAGGCTGCCTTGGGGTGGAACCCCAAGTGGGAAATGGAATCCAGAACTGGGAGATGTCTAGGGGCGTGTCTGTTCCCGGCCTCCCAAAGTGTCCTTTCCCTGTGTCACTCTCAGCCCTTTGGATTGAGGTCAGTTTTCTCGGTGGGAGGGAAAGGGGTGGAGTTATAACCAGCAGCCTGGGAATGAGCCATCACTGGGGTCATTAATTATAATCATGAGTTACTGTGCTATTCCCCGAACAGTTCTATCCTGGGCGATCCGTCCGATTCTGCGTGTGCTCCCGCAGGGCTGTCTTATGTGTGTGTTACGATGGAAGAAAATGGAGAACTCCAGTGCCAGAGACCTGAGGATCATTGAACGGGCTTTAGCCTTTCCTTGGCACTTTGTGATCTAGGAATGCACGCGGGGCTCACCTCCCAGGACCAGTGACTCCGGCTGGGGATCGCACAGCTGGTCAGAGGTGCGGACCTGGTCTCCCCCTGGGGCCTCGGGGGTCGGAGGGACCTGGGCTCCTTATTTGATGGAGGAGCTGGCGACAGACTGAAGCGAAACTCTTGCAACTCTCCTAGCTTTCCTCTTCCTCAGGCAAGCACCTGCCTCACCTCTCCTGGGCACCCTCCTGCAAACTGAGAGCTTCCTCCCTGATCTTTCATTCCACGATGGTCGCGAGCAGAGGGCGTGGAGGAGTGGCAGAGGAAGCCCATGGATCTCTGGAGAAGGCTTGTGGATGTGCGGATGATGACGGGCAGAGCAGCTGCTAGCACGCCCCGCTGCCATCATTTCCATCAGCTCTCCCTATCCTTCATGCAAGCTGGGGTCGGCCGAGTCCCCCATGGCTTCTGCTCGCAGCGCGAGCAAAAGAGCCACTGCTGCCTCCAGGGGTCCGGGGTGGATGTCACTGTAATAACCACCAGCTCAAGCTTCCTCTCCGGTCCCGAGTCACCTTCCCTGTGCTCAGCCATGGGCGCTGACCTGGCTGGACCACCCCCTGGGGCTCCCACACCCTCCACCTTCTGGCTGGGGAACTCGGCAGGAGGCCGGTGGGAGGGGGCGGCTCCCGCCCTCCAAGGCCTGTCTTAGTGTCCTAGCACTGAGATATCAATCGACCACAAACTGGGTGGCTCCAAACAACAGAAAGTTATAGTCTCACAGTTCCAGAAGCCCGAAGTCCGAAAGCACGGTGGTGGCAGGGCCACGGGCTCTCTGAAGGCTCTCGGGCAGACTCCTTTCCGGCCTCTTCAGCTGCTGGTGGTCCCGGGCGTTTCTTGGCTGGTGCTACATGCATCTGTCTCTGCCCCCGTCTTCTCGTGGCCATCTCTCCGCTGTCTTCCTGTTGCCTCTCCTCTTTCTGTAAGGACAGTAGCTTTATAAGATTTAGAGCCCACCTGAAATTCAGGATGATTTCACCTTGAGAGCTTGGACTAAAATGTCTGCCAAGAACTGATTTCCAAAGAAGGTCCCATTCTGAGGTTTTGGGTAGACACGGATTTTGGGGGAGAACCATTCAGTCCCCTCCAAGGGCCCCTTGTCTCCCGTGACCCTTGACCGAAGGCCACTGCCGCTCTGAGCTGTCCTGCTCTGCACAGCCGTCTCAGGCCGGGTTTGGGGCACTATCCCTACCGTGACTTTCCGCGCCCAGGAGTGGTAACAGCTCTGCTTTTGCCAGCCCTGGGTCCTGCATCCCTCTTGAGTTTCCCCCACACTGCCTGTCCCCTGTCAGGAGCCTGGAGGAGTCCATGGCCACCACTGAGCACCCACGCCATTTCCTTCACCCTCGCAGTCCTCACCGTTCCCACTCAGAAGTGGGAAACCCAGGCCTACCTCTGAGAGGGGCCACGTGAGTGTGGAGTAGAGGAGAGGGGCCTGCCGGGTAGGCTGCAGCGGTAGGAGCCCAGTTCCAGTGGGCTTCAGCCAGGAGAAGAGCTCATCGGCCTGGGTACCTTGAGAGCCCTGGGGTGGCCTGGCTGAGGCGCTCGGGGCCCCGGCGTGCCGACCACGGTCTGGCGTGGGCAGATGTTGCTCTCCGCCTGTTGGCTCTGTGTCCCCCCCGCATTGGCTCCTGAAAGGGGCAGGGTGGTTCCCAGCTACTCCAGGCTCATGTGCTTCCCCATGAACATTCCCAGCTGAAAGAGAGCTCCTGGGAGCTCTCACTGCCCGCAAAGATCCCAGGGAGACGTTGGCTGCATTGGGGCACACTCCCGGCAGTGGTTCCCTGAGGGGAAATGAGGATACTGCTGTGACTCCAGGAGGAGCAGGGACAGGGCAAGTCCCAAGATTCCAGTCCAGTGGGGAGGAGGGCAGAGGAGGGCAGAGGGAGGGTACCTCCCAGGAGAGCTGGGAAGCGGGAGGCTGGTTATCAAAGGCGTGAGCACTCTGGGGTGTTGTGTGACAGGTGGAGAATCACCAGCTGCTACATGTGACCCCTACCCCGGCCCCAAGGACTCCGAGGTCACAAGGACCTCCTAAAGGAACGGGGGCCTCAGAGGGGCCCCAGGCGGACACAGCTGCTACTTCAAAGTCCATCTGTCTTAGGGGTCCCAGGACTGCTGTCACAAAGTACCACAGACTGGGGGCTTGAAACCACAGAAATGAATTATCTCACGGCTCCGGAAGCCAGAACTCCGAAATCAGGGAGTCAGCAGGGCCGTGTTCCCTCCAGAACTGCAGGGGAGAGTGCTCCCCAGCCTCTTTGAGCTTCTGGTGTGCACCGGCTGGCCTTGGCGTCACCGGGTCTGGAGCTGCGCCATCCGAGCGCACCTCTGTTGTCACGTGGCCTGCTCCCCACAGCTGTCCCTTCTCTCCTCATCGGACGCCAGGCCTGTGGGATCGGCCCCCACCCCCCGACGCAGCTGACCTCAGCTAACCACATTTTCAAAGACTCCAAAGTCCACATTCATTGAACCAGAGGTTAGGCCTTGAACATGCTTTTTGGGGGACACAAAACTCAACCCATAACTCTGTCCATTTGGCTCCCAGGCGCTGTGGGCCTCAGATCTCCTTGGCTGCTCCCCCAAAGATTCTGAGGCAGAGACTGAGCACTCCGGAAGCCCGTCTCCCACCTTCAGGCTGAGGGGACCAGCCCTTTTGCTTTCTGGGCCACAGTTCCCTCCACTGCGAAAAGGGGCCCTGCTTCTCTTTGGTGAGGACTTTGGAAGGGAGAAGGTTACGGGGTCCTCAGAAGGCATTTGGCCAGGGTTGGGTCTGAACCTAAAATCCCGCATCTGAATCGGTCTTGAGCCGTGGCCGTGGGGCTGGGGGCCGCCCCCCACTTGTCTACGTCAGGTTCTGTCTTCTAAGGTCCCCTCTTTGTTTCTTCTGTGCAACTTGTGGCCGACCTCATTGAGGCAGGGCCACTGAGACCCTCAGCATCTTCCAGAAATGCTGGGTGAGAGGCTGAATGCCAGGATGTTCAGGCTAGACCCGGGAGAGGGGTGGGGGTGGGCGGTTTTCTCCAGGCCGCTCACCGAATAAACACGTCTTGTGCCAGCCCAGTGCCAGGCAGTGCGGGGCGCACAGAGGAGAGGGGACCAGCCGCGGCCTGAAGTCTGAGCAGTCTCTGTCTG
This sequence comes from Tamandua tetradactyla, assembly GCF_023851605.1. Lineage (NCBI taxonomy): Eukaryota > Metazoa > Chordata > Mammalia > Pilosa > Myrmecophagidae > Tamandua > Tamandua tetradactyla. The sequence goes on from NC_135328.1 coordinate 216,060,755, forward strand.
AATTCTGGCTCTGCCTCCTGCCAGCTGCAGTCCCACTTGGGCCTTTATCCTGCAGGCCTCAGTTTCCTCCTCTTAACATCGAGACAAAAGCCCTACCTCACAGAAGTGTTATGAGCTCTGAGATGGAATGTTCCAGTGCTTTGCACAGGGCTGGTGCAAGAAACGGTTACCGAGACAGAGACTTCTGTGGCTTATTTTGTGCCATCACTGCCCCTCGCTGTGCTGGGTCAGGTGCTCTTTCCCTGGCCCTTGACTCGCTGAGTCTCGGCGCTTTCAGTTTTACCAAGCATAGGTCTGCGCATTGCCATTTTCTCTTCTTTCTCTCCTTTCACCCTTCCCCTCTGCTTTGGTCTTTGAGCCTCTTGTAGGTTGACTGGGGAGGGGACAATAAGACACGAGCCTCGTCCATCCCTGGCGGTCATTGCTGCTGTCTCCCTGGGGCCTCGGGCTGGGCCTCCATCACCTCTGTCTTTCCCTGGGACTCCTGCCCCTGGTGCTGTGCTCACACGCCCTGCTGCTGCCAGCACACCGGGGGCCCAGGACCATCGAGGTGGCTTGTCACCTCTTGCAGCATGTTTGCCCCATGGGCAACTCTCCGTCTGCGTCCTGACAAGCGACAGGTGTGCGGGCTGCCTGCCCCCCAGCCCCGGGCCTGCCCCCCCTTCCTGGTTCTCTCCCCCTTCCACCTGCTCCCAGCGGGCATCAGCCAGGTGTGTAGTGACCGGTGACCCTTCTGGGTCCATAACTCACTCGGAGCTCCCCAGTAATTTCCCTGTAACCTGGGAAAGGGAGATGGCTGGGGGTTTCTGGGAAATAGCAAAGCCGGTCCCCCTGCCCTTACAAGGGGGCGCCTGCCCTAAGTGGTGGGTTCTCTCTGTGGCCCTGGAGGTGGGTGTAATTTGGGGCAGCAGGAAGCGTTTTCCTCCTCTCCTCTTGTAGTGTCATCATTTCTGCTGAAGGCTGGGGGCAGAGACTTTTTCTGTTTTGTGCCCTGGTCTGTGGAAGGGAGGACAGAAGGGGGAGGAGAGGGAAAACCCCAGTGGGTTTCAGTCTTAGGTTTAGGGTCTCCCTGACCTAAGAGGGCCCCAGGAGCCAGAGGGGCAGCTGGGCGGGTCCCTTCCTGTGGCAGATTTGCTTGGCAGGACTTGGGGACTCATCACTGAATATTCAGCCTAACAGGGCCACTTAGAGGGAATAAGGGAACAGGGACGACATCAGAAGGGGCCTCAGCACCTCCCCCGCCGCTCTGGGGCCCGCCCCATTCCCCATCCTTCCTCCCCCCACCTTCTTCTCTGGCTCAGCATCCAAGGGCCCTGCCCGGGGCGGAGGGAGGGCAGGGTGTGGGTGTGGGTGTCCTTGGGGCTGGGGAGAAGCCGGTCAGCGTGGGGTTTGCCAAGTTCCCCCCATGGGCTCTGGGGAGCCTGGAGGACAGGGCTTGAGGGATGCATCCCACCACAGCCCACCCCGCATCCTCGGGCTTCGGCCCCCAGCCCCGCGCCGCCGGCTCCCATCACAGCATGCAGACCTCTGTGCTCTGTGTGCCTCTCCTCCCCAGGCCACCCCCAGCCCCGCGCCGCCGGCTCCCATCGCAGCATGCAGACCTCTGTGCTCTGTGTGCCTCTCCTCCCCAGGCCACCCCCAGCCCACAGTGGGGGAAGAAATGAAGACCCCTCTCACCCAGAGAGGAGCCAGGTTTAGGAAACACGGGGGACGGGCAGGAGAAGGACACCAGGCCGCACTGGACAGGCATCCAGGCTGTGCACTGCACAAGGTTAGCCCTGGCCAGGGCGCTGTTCCGAGTAGACACAAACTAATCTAGATGAGACCAAGTGGGTGAGCATGGGGTGCCGGCCGGGGCCAGGGCCTGAACCAGCCGGGTGTGTCCTTTTCCGTGACCCCATGCTGACACATCAGGAAGGTACCTGCACGCTCCCGGCACACCCACACACGCACGTACAGCTGGGCTCTCAGACCTGACCCCCATCCCCTCCTGGCTCCTGGGGGGCAGCTCCTGAGCCCGCAACTAAAGACCCAGGAGAGAACACACAAGTGAATGAATGAAGAAGTGGGTGAGTGAACAATGGAGGAAATGGACGATGAAAAGAACGGCTGAAAATTCTCACTGTCAGCCTTGATTCTGTGGGCCAAGCACAGCTCTAGACCTTGGAAGGCTCCCAAATCCATGCTGGGCAGAGGGGAGCCCCCTTTGCTATCAGGTTCACCCCCAAGCGGGCCTGGGGCTGGGTCCTGCAGGCTCTCCTAGCCGGTCCCAGGGCGCAGTGGGCAAACGCTGACTCTGGAGTCCACAGTTAAATCTCCAGCAGCCTGCCTGGGTGTCCGCTCCCCGAGCAGCTCACTCAGGCCATCTGGGGCTGGGGGTGAGGCGACCAGGAGGGGGCAGGTGTTTGCACCACTGTGGACCCCAGTGGGGACAGCGGGCCACTCCAGAAAAGCCCAGGCCTCTGTCCTCCCTCCCACGGCAGCATGGGCTCCGCCAGGCTGACCCCGGGCACAGGGCTGGGGGCAGTGCCAGGCGGCTAGGGTGCTCAGCCAGCTGGGAGCCCCCCCTCCCGGGCTCGGGCGAGAGGCTGGAACACAAAGCTATTTTTATTTATGGCCGTGTCAGTGGGCCGGCCCGCGTCTAGACAGCTGGTGTTATCGTCCGAGGCCATCCTGGAATGTGTGGCCCCATTTATTTAGAACAGAGGACGGCGTGAAGATTAAATGGCTCGTAAAAATAAGCTGGGGACCGATGCTGGGCCGGGGAGACAAGGTCACCCCGGCCGGGTCGATTGTCCTTGTTTGTTTTGGCCACAGGTATGTTTTCAGGGAAAACAAGGAGTGGTGGGCCCCCGGGAAAGCCAGCCCGGACCTCCCTCGGCCAGCACGTAGAGGGGGGCCACTGTCTCACCCACAAAGGGTGGGGGGGACAGGGAAGGACAAAGGAGACGCCACCTGGCCGGGGCCAGGCCTTCCGGGATGGCCAGCATTCTGCCTGCGGAAACCTCGGCTCCCCAGGGGGCTGGGAGCTGGGGTGAGTGGCCGCTGCGATCCCACCTGCCGCGCCTTGGGCGCCGCCCTCGGAACAGGGAACGGACCCCTGTGCCAGGCCGCTGCTGGGCACCCCTGTGTCTGGTCTTCCTGGAGATCAGGCCCTGGGAGACGGGTCAAGGAGATACCCACCCTGATCGCACATTTACCGCCTCATTCATCATCCATTCATTCATTCATCCATTCATTCACTCACTTGCTCCACAGATACATATTGAGACCCTCTGCTGTGCCAGTAGTGACCCAGGCCTTGTTGTCAAAGGGTTTCCAGAGAGACAAGGGGGAGCAGACACGCAATCACAGACATGCATCCCGTGCAAAATGCTGGAGACTCACAAATTATCTGCTCTTCTCACTGCCTTCGTTAACTCTGCCAGAGGCTTCCCGAAGCCCGTGGAAGTCTGCACTCCCGAGGAAGGAAGCCCTGGGCCCAGCGCTGACCACACACTGCAGCCCTCCCCTCCGGGTGCCTCCTCATGCCAGCACCCAACGCCAGGCCGGGGTCTGTGGGCTGGAAAGGCCCTGGGACCGCCTCTCCTGGAGGGCCTGGGAGGCCGCGCAGCATGCGCCAAGCCTGACGGACATGAACGGGTCACTCCTTTGTGTGTGACCTAGGATGACATCCTGGCTGCCCTGAGCCTTGGTATCACCGTTTGTCAAAGGGAGACGGGCACAGAAGCCCCATCTCAGGGTGCAGATCCGGGGCAGAGAGAGCTCAGCAAGGAGCCGCCCCTTATGAGGGCTTCTCAATGCCAGCAGTTAGCACCCGCGGGATACCTGCCATTCTCATCTCTCCACCTTCAGAGCCCAGCACAGGGCCTGACCCAAGGTGGGCATGCCAAAAACATTTGCCGATTGCACGAATGAAGTGACAGGCAGGGGTTTGCTGGGGCAAGGCCCACTTGGTGAGGGTTCTCAGGGGATGATGTCCTGGATCCAAACAGAAATGTCAATTCCTGGAAAAGAGAAGGAAGAGAAGTCAGCAAGGGTGGACTTGACTCAGCTTTTCCCAGGTAGCAAAGCAGCTGCAATTTGAACTTCTGTGCAGCCCCAGAACTGAGAAGGAGTGCAGGGGGTGGGGGGCCCCTGAGGCAAGGGGAAGGCTCAGACAGGGTCAGGGAGAGAGAGGCCCATCGGCCGAGACAGCGCGGCCAAGCAGGGAAGGCTGGACGCAGGGCCAGCCAGGTGCCCAGCCCGCCTCTGTCCCCACAAGCCCCGGCTTCTGTTCCTGAGAAGAGGGGACAGTGGGACCTCCTGCAGGGTGTGATGGGGCTGGGCAGGCTGGTTGGAGGGTCCCTGGTGCCCCATATTGTTCAGGGGCCACAGGACACTGGGCTGAATCCTGGTCCAGCATCCCCTGTGAGCTAGAGGGTCAGGGTGCTGGTGGAGCCCCTCTTTGGGTGGGGGTGGGGGTGCTAAGGGAACACGGCGTCTCTAGAATCTGGCCTCCACCCCACCCCAGCCCTGGCCAAAGGTACAAGTTCACTCTGACCTGGCCCAAAGGCTTACCTGGCCCTTCAACGTCAGGTCCTGGGGCTTTTGGGGTCCGGGAGGCTGCGGCCTCCTTCTCCTTGGCCTTTGGAAAAGCCCAGCAGTGTCTCCTGTTGGCCCTCCAGACCCAGCTGCAGCCCACCCTGCACCATTCCCAGCCCAGACCTCTTCTCTTGTCCACCTGATCTGTGTTTCTTGAGCACTTACTATGCACCAAGGCTGGCAAGCCACAGCAGGGACCGCAGAGAAGAGGTGCCTTGCCCTCCAAAGCGCCCGTTCCTGTGGCAGAAGGGCCTCAGGGCAGAGTCCTCGGGGCCACACCCAGGGCCCAGAGCAGTGTCGCCATGGAGCAAGCTCACTGGGTGCAACTGCAAGGTGCCCATGCCTCCATCAAGGGAGATGGCCTAGCACGGGGTCGAGAGCACAGGGTGTGGGGCCCGGGAGGCCTCGTTCCAGCTGCACCACCCCCAGCCGTGTGACCTGCGGCAAGTGAACTCGGACCCCAGACGAGGAGCCATGTGGTAGCTGGGGCCCAGGTCTTGGATGCCAGGAACTTTCCTGAACCGACGGCCCTCAGGAGGAGTGGGTCGCGGCCTGTGGCTTCTTTCCAGGAAACGACTGTAGAAGGGAAAGCAGCCTTGACTGGCGTGCGGCCGTTCTGGAGCCTGGGCTGGAAGGGACTGGGAGCCCAGCCCTCCCACCACGCCCACCACGTTGCATGGCAGTACCCCCGGAGCGCCAGGCGTGGACAGGTGTGGGTGCCAGGTGTGGGTGCCAGGTATGGGTACCAGCTGGGGTGCCAGGTGTGGACAGGTGTGCGTGCCAGGCATGAACCAGTATAGGTGCCAGGCGTGGACACTCCTGGGCTGAACACCCTGCCCTGTACTGAGTGGGCTGCAAACCGCCACCAGGGCTGCTCCAAGAAAAACAAGGTGCCCAGGGAGAACACGCAGAGTGCAGATTGTGGGTGGGTTTTGTGATGAGCACCCAGCGGGGATTCAGAGCCAGAGCAGAATAAGTGAGCTTGGATTCCTAGGGGTCTGGGTTACAGTTTCTGCCAACGGGCTGGTGGTGGGAGGCCACGAGCTGGGAGCACGACAGCACATTGTCTTATAGTACAGTACCCACCCAGCCCTTACCCGGTCCTCACTGTGTGCCAGATACCACTCCCAGCACCTTACACAAAGCAACCTGATGAGGCAGGTCCTATCGCCACCCCTGCTTGGCAGAGGAGCCTCCACAAATGGCAAACTTCCTCCCCCTGACAAACTCCTATTCATCCTTCAAAACCCTACTTGGCATCCCTTCTCTGACAGCCAGTGGAGTCCATTGCTTTCTCCTCCAGGCGCCATCTCCAGCATCTGCTGGTCTGTGCCCCATCCGCTGAGCTTCCTTAGGAACCTGGGTTTCTGAATTGGAATCCCCGGGGTGCAGCATGGGTCACAGACCAAATGGGGTAAGGGAGTCTGTGGGTCTTCTCCTCACTCCCGTGGGACTTCCCTGGCTCAGTGCTTGCCCTCTGCAGGAAAAGCCTCTTTAGTTTTCCTTGAAGGCAGCAAGGCCATCCTCCCAAAGGTGGGTCTAGGCTGAGCTCCTGCCCATGTCTCCTGGTTCCCCTCTAGGGAAACAACATTCCCAGCTCCTCGTCCCTGGGGAGATCAGATCAGAGAGGGCTCCCAGCTTCCAGGGATGCTGCAGGAGACCCAGGAGGAGAGGCCCCTGGACCAGAGGGGGCTGCCTTCTGGGAGACACAGGCATCTCTAGGATGTTTATCATTCCCACTTTCCCATAAATATGCTGAAAATGAGAACTTGGCCACGTATCAGTTTTGCTCCTTCTCAGAGAACTGCTGCACACCCAGGCTGGGTCTGATCTTTGCAGCACCAGGAGCTTGGCCAAAGGGATCCTTGTTCTCACTTGACAGAAGAGGCAACTGAGGTTCCCAAAGGTGGTGACCAGTCCAGGGTCATGAGATGGGCGGCCGGCACTCTGTGTCCGGAGCCTGGACCTCTGACCCTGTGCCTGGCTCTCTCTGCACTTCCATGGGCTGCTGTGGGCTTCACCCTGCAGCAGGCTGGCCTGGGCTCTCCCCAAATCCCACCATCCTTTCTGGGCCACAACCCCGGGCTCTTGGAAAAGAGGTCTCTGCTCATGATCTTTCCTTCTTCAGTTCTCTGCTGGAAGAAGTGGGAAAAAGGGAGCTGGGACTAGGTGGTGCAGTGACACGAGTTCCTCAGGCTGCAGAGAGAACCCCAGGGCCTGGCATGCTACCCCCGTGCCAGGCCCTGCCCCGCCCCGCCCCTCCTCGGGGAGCCCCAGCCCCCCGCCCGGCCCCGTTCCTCCCACCGCGGCCCTCGGAGGCGCTCTCACTCAAGGAAGAGCCAAATCCTAGTGCCGAGGAAAGGATGTTTTTCTTTCCAGTGGACAAAACATTTCTGGCGCTTTCAGGAGGGGACTGAACACTCTGTCCACTTTGGCGGGGTTTGGGATTCCTGGATGGACACAAGTGTGCCTTCACATGCAACAAGATGAATTATCCAGCCTCCGGCCCTGCTGCGCGCCCGCCCCACCCTCGTCCCACCCCTTCTCCCTTGTCACCCGCTCCGCTCCAGAGCAAACTTTCTGGGAAGTCTTTCCAAGTGGCCTCAGGAAGTGAACGCTTGAGTCATGTGCCTCTTGCCACAGGTCTCTGCTTCCAGGCCTCCTTGGCAGCAGGGAGGGACTGGGAAACGCCCCCAAGCCCCAAGTCCTGTGAACCCCAACAGCTCTCACGTTAGGGAAATCCCAGCCCGCCCCACGAGCTTGGCCTCTGTCCGGGCACTTTGGCCTGGATCCAAAGGTCGGTTCTCCCGGTGCCTCCCTGGGACTCCGCTGGCTCGCCAGGATTCACGGAGGCCTGGGAACCTTCCAGAGTCCTCGGCTGAGCTGAGCGCCCAGCCCTGGTCTCCCTGGCCTTCAATGCTTCACTTAACGAGGCTGGTGTCACGCGGCCAGAGGACAATGGATGGGTGGGACCAGGCCAGGTCTGTCTGCCTTGGGGACGGAAGGATGGACAGAAAGAGAACAGGAACGGCCACCCTGTGTCCACTCGTGAGTGCTTGGCAACAGCCCTGACCCCAGCCTGCTCCAAGGGTTGCCTCATTGCAGAGCTGCATGCAGGGTCTCAAGGCCTGCTCTAGACCCTGCCTATCCCACGGGGTCCCGTGGTGACCTTGGCGGAACATTCCAGAAGCCTAGGATCCCTGAAAGACACTGTGAATTTAGGACCTTGCTGCCACCCTCGGGAGCCGGGAGGCTTTAGAAAGCAGGCTTCCACCCTGGCTGCCCTCGGGGCAGGACAGATGCAGGCGAGGCCACCCAGCAAAGGCAGGGGGTTCCATGCCAGGGCCTGCACCCCCCGGGCAAGCTGAGTTCCGGAGGGAGGCAGACTGCTAACCAGTAAGCGAGCTTAAAAACCCAGCTCAGACACAACAGCTGGCAGCGGCTTCAAATAGTTCTCTGTCTGAAGTTGGAGTTGCTCACAGCCCTCCACTCCAGTAAATCAAACCATGTGCTCGGAGTTGCCTCGAACGGACCTGAGGCACCTCTGCTTGGCCGAGCCCCAGCCACGCCTTCCAGCCTCTCACGCTCTTCACTCTTCAACTGGCCCGCGAGTCACATTCCATCCCCTTGTAGGATCAGTTCGGAGCGGGCCTGCCTGCAGAAGCTGCAAGGATTCAAGCCCACCTCCTACACCCCAAGGAAAGACAGGGGGGCAGTGGGGGTGGTATCTCCACGGGCCACCTGGCACTTGGGCGTCACACGCCCTGGCTCAGTTTGTATTCAGGTGACCTCTGGGCAACACCCACCCTTCCCAGACCCCGGGACCCACTCACGGGAGCTGGGGAGACCAGAAAGGAGTCCAGGTCGTCCGCCCACTAAGAAGCAGTTGGGAAGGAACCACAAGCTCTTCTCCCCAGACAGGCCTCAGCCTGGCCCTCTGGCTTCCGAGCACATCCTGGGTGCCCACCCCGTGGAAGGACACCACTCCTCGGCAAGTGTGTTGTCCTGGGAGTGAGAGGCCAGGGCGGGAGGGAGCTGGTCCTGCAGCTGATGACCACGGTGATGCCTGCCTCTGACGTAGCACCCGCCACGGGCCTGGCGCTGGGCCGCGCTTCTCGTTGGCACCATCGTTCCACACATCCTCCCCGTCACCCTACGGGTGTGTGATCTGAAGATGGGTGGCATGGGTTGAGTGGTGGTCCCCCGAAAGACAGGTCCACGTCCTAAGCTCTGGGAACCGGGAACGGGAGCTTGTTTGGAAAATGAGACCTTTGCAGTTGTGATCGAGTTAAAGAGTCTTGAGATGATCATCTTGGATTACCCAGTGGGTCGTAAATCCATAGATCAGTGTCTTTGTAGGACAGACCCAGAGATCCAGAGGGGAAGGCCATGTGAGGACAGAGGTGGGGCCTGGAAGGATGCGGCCACAAGCCAAGAACTCCTGGGGCCACCCAAGGCTGGAAGAGGCCGGGATGGCACCTCCCTGAGAACCTCCAGACTTCCGGCCTCCAGAACAGTGAGGGAATAAACTTCTGTTGTTTGAAGCCAACTAGTCTACGGTAATTTGTTACAGCCTCCCCATGAAACTAACACAACATGAAAATTGAGGCTTGGAGAGGCTGACCAAGACCACCAGCTCTTTTTTTAAAAAATATTTTTATTAGTAAAACAACATGCAAACACACAAACATTCTTAAAATGCAACCATTCCATACATGGTGTACAGTCAATGGCTCACAATATCATCACATAGTTGTGTATTCATTGCCATGATCATTCTTTGAACATTTGCGTCACTCCAGAAAAAGAAATAAAAAGGAAAAACTCATATATCCCATATACCTCACCCTTCCCTCTCATTACTCTCATTAGTATTTCCATCTATCCAATTTAACCTTTGTTCCTCTATTATTTGTCTATTTTTTAATCCATATTTTTTTTACTCATCCGTCCATACCCTAGATAAAAGGAGCATCAGACACAAGGTTTTCACAATCACACAGTCACATTGTGAAAGCTGTATCATTATACAATCATCTTCAAGAAACATGGCTACTGGAACACAGCTCTACAGTTTGTGGTACTTCCCTCCGGCCGTTCTAATACACCATTAACTAAAAAGGGATATCTATATAATGCGTAAAAATAACCTCCAGGGTAACCTCTTGACTCTGGAATCTCTCAGCCACTGACATTTTATTTTGTCTCATTGCCCCCTTCCCCTTTTTGGTCAAGAAGGTTTTCTCGATCCCTTGCCGCCAGGTCCTGTCTCATCCCAGGATTCCTGTCCCACGCTGCCAGGGAGGTTTATACCCCTGGGAGTCATGTCCCGTGGTGGGGGGAGGGCGGTGAGTTCACCTGCCATGCCGGCTGAAGGAGAGGCCACCAGCTCCTACTTTCCCTGCTCTCTCCTCCCCACTCATGAGACTGATTTTAGAAAAGTGGATGTCGTTTCCATCCAGAGGGACAGAGGCTCCAGGGTCCAGGTACCTTCCCTGCCGAGATGACTGCCAGGAGTGGCTCGGGTGAACCTACATGTGTAAAAGGGTCTCCAGATGGCCAGGAGTGGGGCAAATCTTACTAACAGCTGCTTTTCTCGAGCACGTATGTAGGCCCGGCGGCTTTCCGAGGTTAAGACATTGGCTCACCTGAGCCTCGCAACGGTCCCATCAAGAGGGAAATATCCCACCCCACCCCCTGCCGACCCCGTCCTATGAAGGAGGAAACTGAGATGCGGAGAAGCGATGGGGAAGGGCGCCAGCGAACTTTACTTAAGCCAACTGGAAGTGACCGAAGGCCGTCACAAAAGACCACCTGTCGTATGGGTCCATTCACACGGGATGTCCAGAAAGGGAAAAGCACACCGGGGTGGCCAGGGGTCGGAGGGAGAGTGGCTGGGGGTGGGTGACTGCTCAATGGGCCCTGGGTCTCCTCTTGGGGTAGGAAAGTGACTTGGAACTAGATGGAGGTGGCAGTGGCACAACACTGCGAGTGCACTAAATGCCACTGAGTCGTCCTCTTTAAAAGGGTTTGTTAGGGTGCACGGGTAGTTCAGTGGTTAGAATGCCTGCCTTCCATGCGGGAGACCCGGGTTCGATTCCCGGACCATACACCCCCAGAAAAAAAAAAAAAAAAAGATAAAAGGGTTTGTTTTATGTTATGTGAATTTCACCTCCACCTTTTTTTTTTTTTATAAAGAAACCATTTGGACAAAGATGAGGTGGTCCTGGACCTCAGACCCTAGTTCCCTTAACTGTGGCTTCTCCATGGAGCCCCAGGGAGCTCATCCGTGGTGCTCCCCATTCACAGGCGAGCCCCGGAAGCTCGGGAGGTGCTCAGGGGAGCCTCCCACCTGGGCACCAAACTCCACCACCTGCTCCGAGCTCAGGCCCCGACACAGGGACCAGCTCAAAGATGAGAGTTCCTTTGCTTTCTGGCTGAAGTTCATGCCACTGATAGTCACCCGAAACGCGGGTGACCAGTTGTCACCATCTTTGCTGAACCCGAAATGTTAGGAAGGTCCGTCCCAAAGGTGCTTTGAAGTGCATTTCAGAAGGTGGGGCCCAGGGAACGTAGGGTTGGGGGTGTGTGCGGCTTGCTCTTTAACGTTGCAAAGAGACAGGAGGAGACAAGATCCGTGGGGAGACAGTCCTGGTGGGTGCCTGGTCCCAGCATGCTGGGCTGAGGTTGTGCGAAATACTTGTGGCCAGCCCCCTGGGTGGGTGGCCGGCTGGAAGAGGGGCGTCCCTGCGTGACAGCTCAGACGTCCACCTGGCATCATGAGCTCCTGGTTCAGTTTCCCAGGGACTAATTCCCTTGGGGAGACCAAAGCTCGGAGGTCCACCTTCCACTCTAGTACTTTCCCCTTGGACCTTGTCATGCTCATTCCTTCTGTGCTTGGGTGAGACACTGGCATGGCAGCTCTGAGATCTGGAGGAGGGTGGGAGACACAGAGCAGCTAGAGCTGGGCCAGTGGGGCAGGGGGGGTTCCCTTCTCCCCCGTCATGCTAACAGTCCCATGGAATCTTCTACATCAGGGCTCCCCAAGCTTCTCTGGTCTTGGCTCTTCCATTGCAGGACTTTGAAGGGCGCTGGGGAAGAGCATGGGGGTCCAAATGGGTACCATTCTGCATTTAATTTCAGGGGCCCCAGGGACCCTAGGGCCAAGGGTTCCCAGGTTGGCTACAACTGGGGATGTTCAAAGAGGGAGATTCCTGGGCCCCACTCTGCATCAGGATTTCTGGGATTTTGGATCTCCCCACTAAGTTCTCCAGAGGATTCGGATGCAGGAGGCATCAGTGACCCTCAGGCCGAGATTCCAAACCAGGTCCCATTCCCCACGCGGAGAGCTAAGACACTCCTGGGCATGCCCACCCCCGGCAGTGGTCAGGGGAAGACAGCGGGAGGGGGCCTCTGCCTTCTTTGCTCGCAGAACACACCCAGAGGAGGCTGCCGCTGGGGCCGGGGCAGGAAGGCAGAGTGGGGCCAAGGTCAGTGCCACCTTCCGTCTTGCCTGGGCTTTTCCACCGAGAACATTTCCCCTGCCCAGGAAAACCATTACCAGCCCGGCAGCCACAGCAGCAGCTGTTCTCCTGCCCAGGAAAAATTTCCAGCAAAGCGTTAGCTTTCTCTTTTGTTTAAAAAAAAAAGAAAAGAAAAAGAAAATCAGCGTCCAGCAGAGGCCACCGAAGGTCCCGGGCCGGGCTGCATCCTGCTTGCTGGCCACGGGGCCCCAGGAGGCCCTGGGGGAGCCGGGGGAGCGGCCTGCTCAGGGTTTGCTGCGGCAGGACATCATTTGTTGATTCTCGAGCCCGATCCCTCGCTCATGATTTCCTCCCTGGTTGCCATGGCCCCGCACAGAAAACACAGCAAACTCCTGGCCCCAGGCAGCTCGTTTATTTCAAATATTCTTTGCAGCTGGAACCCAACCATGTTTGGGTGTCTGGGCTGGAGCATGAACTAATTGCTCTGTCTTCGGCCCCCTCCCCGGCTCCCCCAGGATAGTTTATGGTTCAGTCAGGTCCAAATTCCTCATTTTGCAGAGAAGGAGCAGGAGGGGGGTTGGGGGGGGGGGAGGCATGCGCGGGAGGTGGACGGAGCTGGGGGGTTGCTCCCCTCTCCGGCCAAGCCCCGGAGGCTGCTACCTGCTGAAGGCGGGATGGTAACTACAACCACATGAGCCAGCGCTGCACAGACGGATTTATTAAGACGGTTCCCGTCGCTACGAGACCCTGTCCCCCCTACCCTCCCCCGCCCCCCACCTACCACCAATTCTCTCAGCAGCACAAAGGCCCTTGTTTTCCCCCAGGCCCCTCTCTCGCTCCCCCCACCGCCTGACCCCCTCTTTCCCTCCCCCACCGCCACCCCCTTCAAAAGAAGCCGGAATTCCAACTGCAACCCAGACATGAACTCCAACCTAAAAATACTTTGCAACCAGCCCTTTCCTCTGACCGCCGGCCCCGGCCCCGGGCGTGCCTGGGGGAGGCGTCTGGGGGTCCCTTTTGCCAATACCCACCTTGGTCATTGGAGGCTTTACCCGGGAAGAAAGAGCATTTATCAGGAAGTCAGTTTAGGAATGTCTGGGCCCTTCTCAAAGACCAAGTCCCACTCCAGGGAACTGCCCTTTTCCAGAACAGAGATGCGTGAGCTTTTTAAACATTGGTGTGCACGCCTGCCAAAATGCCAGCCCTGTGCAGACAGCCTCGACTCACCCTTCTGCCCTCCCGTGAGAAAAGCACAGGAATGACTGTCATTTTACGGGGGCTCGTCAAAGGTCACAAAGCTGGTGGGCATCAGGGCCGGTATTTGAACCCGGATCTGCCTCGGGGGTTCCTGGGCTCACCACTGGGTCAAACCCCTGGAATAATGTCGCTTTTCCCCAGAGACTTTGTAAGAGAAAGAGCTGACATGGTCCAAAGCGGTGGTCTTCGGACACTCTTAGGAAGAGTCGCCTGGGGAGGTGGGTGTGGGAGAATGCAGATTCCTAGGCCTGGCCCCCAGAGACCTTCATTTAGTCCATCTTGGGCAGGGCCCTGGAACCTGCATTTTACAAACACTGCCCGGTGATGCCGGTGCAGGAGGTCTGAGCAAAGCTGTTAGGTGTGTCTCCGAAAATGCGGGGACCCGGGCTTTGGTCCCCATGGTCTCAGGCCTCAGCCCAGGACACTTCTTGCAGCACCGCCCCATCCTACATGCCTTCAGAATGAAAAGTCCCCACAGCGCCACTAATGCTTTGGAACCAGTCATCAACATGTGATCAGAGCTAGTAAAGTTCTCGACTGCTCACTTTATCAGGAGGCTTTGTTCACCAATCCTCCAAATAAACCAGAGTTGCCTGCTCTCTCTGCTGAGTGTGGGCTGTGCCCACAGCAGCTGGCAGGATGGGCTCACGCTGGCCAAGGCTCACCCTGGGCACCGGGGACACAAGGACAGATAAAGGACAGGCTCCGACAGCCAGTACCTCAAGCTCAGGCTCCGTGGACCCTGCAAGGGCTTGTGCTCAGCTCCCTGTCAACTCAGCCTTTGTAACTATGTGCAGGAGACAGAGGCACCCATCCCTCTGCAGAGCCACCTTCGACTGGGCTCAGCAAGTTCCTTTAGTCTGGGCCACCAGGTCCATGTACTTCTGAGGAGGGATCGGGAGCCTTCTGGAATCATGCTCCGGGGATCTCTGCCATCTTGGGGTCCGGCTTGCATGCCTCTCTCTGCCAAGGGGTCATCATCTGCTGGAAACTGTGGGTGGTGGAGCCAGCTGGGCCCAGGAGGGGTCAGCCACACCTCTTTCCCTCCCCCAAGGCACAAAGGAGGGGCTCCAAAACGGTTTTGTATTTTAATAAACTTTCCTTTATTAGGTTACTGAGTATTACCAACGTTCATAAAATAGAATGGGAGTTTCAAAACTGTACAAGCCAAAAGGCTTTGGGCTGGTAGAAAAAGAAGGGGAGGGGGGAACGAGGCTCCCAGGGAGTTGGGTGGGGGGCGGGAGGTGCAGAGAGATGACGGAGAGCCAGCATCTCACCCGACGTCCCCGGGAGCCGCCGGGCAAGGCAACAGACTGAGCTCTGTACAAGTTCAATTCTCTTTTGTGCAACATCAACTAGAACGTGTCCCACCCTGAAGCCGGGGGATAGACAAGTCTTTAAAAGTCTTACAGGTAAGGTCACTCCCCTTGGGGAAAAAAAAAAAAAAAGCTCAAAATAATAAGGGAGCAATTTACACTCCTCACCCAGACTTGGCACCAATTTTGTGCTTTAAAAAATACACAACACTGGAAGATTTTTTTAAAGGTACCCTACAGCAGCTGTTTAAAACATACTTCTTACAGACAAATATATATGGATATATATTAAAGATTTTAAACAGATAAAGTCCTCTATTGTACCTGTACAGAAATAAGCTGACATCAGATTCCAAGAGAGGTGACTCTGGGATAAAATAAAGTTGGCAGCGCACGGGTCCACGGCGCTGGGGTCTGCTACATGGGGGAGTTGGAGGAGCATGTCCCTCTCCTGCTGGCCCCCCGCCCTCCCCCTCCCCCTTGGGAGGCTCGTGATGAAATTGGGACTGCACACTGCAGAGGTGTCATGAGGAGGTGTCATGCCCTGGGCCTGGCATCACCCATCCGGGTTTCTCAGGGCTTGGGACCCTCTTAGTACAGGTGGGTTCCCCGCTCTGGGGATGCACTTGGGAAACTTCAGCTAGAAAGGCAAAGTCAGACCCAAACAAACAAACAGACAAAACCCAAATCAAACCACGTGCAAAGGCATGTGAATCCGCGAGGTAAGCATTTACCTGGAGAGGCTGGGGGACCGCCGCCCGCCCACTCGGAGGACACCCTAAGACACTCGAATTGCACACGAGGCTGACTTTCCCTGAGGGGCCCACCGGGAACTCGGAGCGAGCCCCCTGGAAACTGTAGGTCAAGGGACTCGAACCGCGGGCTCACAGGGCACAGCCGGCGGGGGAGGCATGTGCACCCTAGGGCAGGGACGGGGGGATAAAAGCAACTGCACACCCGGACAGCGATGCCCGAAACGGGGCTTCCTTTCTAAGTGGAATAAATAAATGGCTTTTGTTATTGTTAAAAGAATAAATACGGGGTCCGGGGGAGGGACACCGGCAGCCGGGACTGATGCCAGGAGGTCCAGTGTCGGTCTCTGCCCTGGTGTCCATCGGTGGCACGCTCCCGACGTCCTGAGCTCTCCCGGCCGCGGCCCGGCCCCTGCTGGCCTGGACCCCCACCGCGGGGCGCGGCCTCCTGTTAGCACCCTTGAGCACCGTGGGGTCTCCTCTCCGGGCGCATGGCAGCCCCCGGCAGCACCCCCGTCCCCCCCCCCCCCAGAGCAGATCGGAGCTCAGCGTAGACTCTGGGGGAGTTTATTCGGATCTTTTGAAAAGGGGGAATGGGCTCCAGCCCGCGGGGGCTGCTCTGTGCCGACGTGGGAAAGGGGGAGAGGAGAATGTGTCGGGCTCCACCCATGTGCACCGGGCGGGGGTGAAGAGGTGGGGCCGGGACTCCTGCCCACGGCCACGGGTGCTGGTCCACGGCATGGGCGACCCCGGCAGCGGCGGCTCAGTGGGTTGGCACCAGGCCCGGGTGGCCCTGGCACGGGGCGGGCGTCACTGGTACAGGAGGTAGGCCTTGAGGGAGGCGGGCAGCGGCAGCGCGTGGATCTCCCCGAGACGCTCCTTCCCCAGGGCCAGGCGCACGGAGCGGCGGCAGAGATCCATGAGTGGCAGGGGCTCCGCTGGGGAAACGGAGGAAAGAGAGAGAGTGAGTGTCAGGTGAGCCCAGCTTGGCTGCACGCCTGGATGGTTCCGGAACAAATATCCTAATGACAGCAGCAAGGTTGGTGGCTGGCCCAAAGGGCCTTCCCTCGGCCGGGCAGCCTCCTAAGGCCCCATTTTGTAGATGGGGAAACTGAGGGACACGGCGTCCAAGTAACCTGCCCCTGGCACCACCCTGCTGGGAACAGACAGAGCTGGGATTCGAGCCTGGGCGGTTCACTCCACCCTGTCCTGACAAGCAGCTGCTGCAACTATCAGACTGGGGCAAATGATAGCCAGCCCACCCCAGCTGCACCCCCAGCCCCAGGCCCCACATAGGTGTCTGGTAAGGGAGTCGTTCTGTGTCAGCCCAATGGCTCGCAGGCTCCGTTATACAGCCGGGCACACTGAGGCACAGGGGGAGCTATGAGGTAGCAGGGCTGGGATTCAAATCTGAGCAGTCTGGCCCCAGTTCCATGCTCCATGTTGAACCAAGCTGCCAGCAAAATGTAAGAAATTTGTGCCTCAACTCACACGCTATGGGTGGCAGAGCAGGGAGGGGTCCGGGCCCGTCAGCTCCCACGGCTTGGCCCCAACCGGCAGGTCAGAGCTGGGGAAACCCTAGATCCCAGAGCTTCTGTGGGGCTGAGGACTGGAAAGCAAAGTGGAAATGCCAACTCAGCCACCAGCCACCACCAGGACCCTGGGATGTTAGCACCACCAGAGGGTCTCACAGCCAGGGCCTGGATCTCTTGGCCAAGCTGCCCCAGGCCCCCCAGTCAGAGTCACTTCTGGCTGCAGCCTCCACCCTGCAAGGGCCACTCTGGGTTGGTGCTGCAGGGGCACCCTGGGGCCATGCCTTCCCGGGAGGGCAGCTCTGTTCCTGGCGCAGCCAGACTTGGCTCCCAGAGGAGTCTGGAAAGGACTCCCGCCCAGACTTCTGAGCACCCAGAGGCCTGTGGGGGCAGAAATGCCCATATTCACCTCCCTCCCCGGCCTCCCCTTGCTGCCCCAGAGAGACCCCTCAGTTGCTCTCCTCCCTACCACCCCATACAGGTGAGCATGCCTGGAACTACTGGGGGCTTTAGGGGTCCTCCATAGCATCCTGGGTATGAAGTGAGCTTAAGCAAGCAAAGGGATCTGTGGCTTCATCCATGGTCACCTCTGGACTCTGTGACTCCCTCATGAGGGAAAATAAAGGTCAAACAAAAAACATCGCAGACTAGTATCCAGAATTTATAAAGAGATTGTTCATCTCAACAACAAAAAGACAGCCAACCCAATTACAAAATGGGAAAAAGACTTGAACAGACACCTCTCAGAAGAGGAAATACGGATGGCCAAGAGGCACATGAAGAGATGCTCAATGTCCCTGGCCATTAGAGAAATGCAAATCAAAACCACAATGAGATATCATCTCACACCCACCAGAATGGCCATTATCAACAAAACAGAAAATGACAAGTGCTGGAGAGGATGCGGAGAAAGAGGCACACTTATCCACTGTTGGTGGGAATGTCAAAGGGTGCAACCACTGTGGAAGGCAGTTTGGCGGTTCCTCAAAAAGCTGAATATAGAACTGCCATACGACCCAGCAATACCATTGCTAGGTATCTACTCAAAGGACTTAAGGGCAAAGACACAAACGGACATTTGCACACCAATGTTTATAGCAGCATTATTTACAATTGCAAAGAGATGGAAACAGCCAAAATCTCCATCAACAGAAGAGTGGCTAAACAAACTGTGGTATATACATACGATGGAATATTATGCAGCTTTAAGACAAGATAAACTTATGAACCATGTAATAACATGGATGGACCTAGAGAATATTATGCTGAGTGAATCCAGCCAAAAACTAAAGGACAAATACTGTATGGTCCCACTGATGTGAACGGACATTCGAGAATAAACTTGAAATATGTCATTGGTAACAGAGTTCAGCAGGAGTTAGAAACAGGGTAAGACAATGGGTAATTGAAGCTGAAGGGATACAGACTGTGCAACAGGACTAGATACAAAAACTCAAAAATGGACAGCACAATAATACCTAATTGTAAAGTAATCATGTTAAAACACTGAATGAAGCTGCATCTGAGCTATAGGTTTTTGTTTTGTTTTGTGTTGTTTTGTTTTGATTTTACTATTATTACTTTTATTTTTTTCTCTATATTAACATTCTATATCTTTTTCGGTTATGTTGCTAGTTCTTCTAAACCAATGCAAATGTACTAAGAAATGATGATCATGCATCTATGTGATGATGTTAAGAATTAATGATTGCATGTGTAGAATGGTATGATCTCTAAATGTTGGGTTAATTTCTTTTTTTCCGTTAATTAAAAAAAAAAAAAAAAGAGAAGGGATAATTGGAGATGAAGGGATACAGACTGTACAACGGGACTGGAAAAAAAAAAAAAAAAAAAAACATCGCAGAACAAAGCAGAATAGCCCATCAATTCCCTGGGACCCCATTCCACCAATAAAGCATGGGTTAAAAAGTTTCTTGGACTACTAAAATAACATTAAAAAGAAACTAAGTTAAGACCAAATCCTAGGGCTGGGAAGGGGGTGGTGGGGAAATGGGGAGCAGCCGGGGTTTCTTAGTGGGGTATGAAAATGCTCTCAAACGCACCTGGTGATGGCTGGACGCCCTGAAAACACTGAAGATGCTGCCTTGTGCGCTATACATGGGTGAACTGTGCAGCATGTGATTTATATCTTGATAAGACTGTTATTTACAAAAAGACCACTCTTAGCCTTGGCGATGCATCGACTAATTCTAGGTTTTGAAAGAAAATAAGCAACTGCCCCTCCTCTCCCCAAGGGGCCGCGGCTACAGCTGATGTGCGGCGGGAACTGATAAACACCTTTAATGGATGGTTTGGAACGGGGTCCTTCCCAGACACCTGACAGAGGCAGGAGGATGACCTAAATGACCTTCCGTGTCCATTAGGGTCAAGGACTCCACACACCCCCAATCGAATGGGCGCCATCCACCCTCCTACCTGCGTGCTGAGACTTTGCCCCTCTAAATGTCCTGCACCCCAAAACTCCCAGCCCCTAGATCTGGCTCCTCACCCTAGTGCTGCCCTGCACAGCTGCCTGGCCTCGAGCAGATGCTCCCCCTCTACCTGGGCCTCAGTTTCCCCATCAGTAAGACAAGGAGACCAGACCAGATGTCCTCCAGAGTCCACCTGGCCGAGATCCTGAAGGTCAGGAACGCCTCCAGCAGCGCTTGGCCGGGACTGCGGGGGAGGAGAGGCCCTTCTGCCCGGGCGAAGGGGCAATCTGGGCCGTGCGCCCCCTTCCCCACTCCGGAGTGCTGGCCCACCGCCACCTCGCCAGGCTGGAGCCCAGGGCCGTCCCGGGCCCCACCTTCCTAGCAGCAAAGGGGCTGCCCTCGGGGGTGGAAAGCCCTTGAGAAAGCATCAAGAACCACTGAAAGGGGCCAACAGGGAGCTCCTGGCACCGGCTTCTTGGCTGAACGGGTTTTGGGCCAATTCACGAGCAGCTCGAGAAGAAACGTTTCTCAGCACTTCGCGGCTCAGCCCTCAGTGCCCCAGAGGGCAGGAGCCTCACAGTACAGCTCTGGGGGTAGCGACAGCTTCCCCAGTGCCCACCCTGCGCCAGGCAGGAACCGCGGCCCCCAACCTACCGATGGGGAAAGGGGCCGGGGCAGGTGAGTACCGGCGCCTGAGGTCAGGGCCAAGGGCTAGAATCTGGAGACACACTCAGGTCCATCAGGCTCTAAAGTCTGGCTGTGCAGGAAAGAGGGAGCTCCCCACAGGCCTTTGAAGTTTATCCCAATGCGAAGGGGCCCGTGGTTACCTCCATCTGCCGGCCCAGACTGAAAGTGGCTGTGTGGGGTGGGGCGCTTCCAACACGGACTGACTTTGGACCACATGCAGTGAAGAATCGGCCTGGTCCAAAGAGAGACTCTGCCCTCGGCTCCTGAGTGCGGTCTATAGGCCGCTGGCTTGTCCTGCCTGGTAGGAGTGTCTGTTTGCCCGGAGACTTTGGCCACTAGACATCTAGCAATGTGATCGAGGACAGGGCCTGGGGCCCCCGTGTTCCAGTTCCAACCTCCAGGAGGGGAGGAGAGTCAAGGTCAGCCACATGGGCACAAGGTCAGCTGTGATGGAGCCCCAGTAAAACTCTGGACGCTGAGGCCCAGCTGCGAGCCTCTGGGTGGCGACACTGTTACGCTATGACACTCCTGGCTGAGAGGGGCCCCACCGACCAGGACTGCCCGGGGAGGGGACGGCCGGAAGGTCCACGCAGGACGCCTCCTGGACTCTGCCGAAGCGTCTCCTCCCTTGGCTGGTTTTAATTCATACTCTTGCTAAAAGAGAACTGTGAGCATAAGTACAGCGCCTTCCCGAGTTCCGTGAGCCCTTCTAGCAGATCACTGAACCTACAGCAGTTTTGGGGACCCCCAAATGTGTGTCTGGCATCTGACGCGAGGACAGTCTTGTGGGGATTTGGCAGCTTGGCTAATCTCCTTTGTGTCATGGAACCAGGAGTACGCTCTCCCAACACGCCAGATTTTCTAGAAAGGCTAGAGGTATGGCGCCAAGGCCTGAAAACATGACTGGCGCCACCCAAGGCCTCCCCTCGGGCCTCTTCTACACAAACAGAGGTCAGGTCCTCTGTTCTCTCAGGAGGCAAAACACAGGTATGAGGGCCCGCTGGGGCAGCTTTCCAAAGGCCAGCAGAGCCCGACGATGGCTGCAGGCAGCCTCAGGAACGGACGTGCATAGCGCCCTGGAAAACCACCCCAAGGATCTCTGCTGGCTGCTAACCCCAGAAGGTCTCTCCTCCTCAAGGCCTCTGTCCGGGGTGCACAAGGCTTTTTTACCCAGCTCCATCTACAAAGCCAGGATCCCCTTGAAATGCCACATAGAAAGTTCCCAAACAGGGAAGGCAGAGCTACTGCCACACCGCCCCTGAGGCCCGGGGCCGGCCGAGCGGGCCGCATCTGCATGATGGGGCGCTGGCCCCTCTGCCAACCCTCAAGGAGCGCGGCGTGCCTCATTTACATAATTTTTATGAATGAGAGAAGGTGAGGCCGAGAGGGCGGGCAGAATCAGGAGCTATTTACGGGGGCAGCTGGTGAGGAACGGGAGGCGCCGACTTCCCCGGGAGCCCGTGGGCCCGGCGCCTCTGCCACCTTCCGACCCAGCTCGGGGCTCCCGGGAGTGCGGGGCTGGGCGGCAGTCACAGGCCCAACGCTCACGTCGGGAGAGGCCCTGGACCCTGCGGGGGGCCACAGGCCCCGACCCCTGCCTCCGAACCTCTGTCCTCATCTGACCAGACTTCCTGGGGGCAGAGGACCGAGAATAGCCCCCTACCCCATCACCTCCCCCCACCAGAAGGGAGCCCCTGGCGAGGGGGGCAAACAGGCTACCCCACAAGGAGCCCCCCAGGGCCTGGCTGGAACGAGGTGCATGAAGGGCCAAGACGAGGCTGCTGAGTTGAAAGCTTCCCCGAGAGGAAGAGCCGACCCCTCCCTAAGCCCTCAGCCCCGAGGAGTCACACCAGTCCTTCCTGCTGCTGTAAAGGAGGAATTTCTAATTGCCAAACTGCAGGGAAAATGTTTCCTTAGAAGGAAGTATTAAAAGTGGGGGGTGTCAACTCTTATGAAAGACCTAAAATTACAGATCCAAGAAGTGCAGCGCACCCCAAAGAGATTAGACCCAAATAGGTGTTCTCCAAGACACTTACTAGTTAGAATGTCAGAGGTCAAAGAGAAAGAGAGGATCTTGAAAGCAGCAAGAGAAAAACAATCCATCACATACAAGGGAAACCCAAAAAGACTATGTGTAGATTTCTCAGCAGAAACCATGGAGGCTAGACGACAGTGGGATGATATATTTAATTTACTAAAAGAGAAAAACTGCCAACCAAGACTCCTATATCCAGCAAAATTGTCCTTCAAAAATGAGGGAGAAATTAAAACATTCTCAGACAAAAAGTCACTGAGAGAATTTGTGACCAAGAGACCAGCTCTGCAAGAAATACTAAAGGGAGCACTAGAGTCAGATACAAAAAGACAGAAGAGAGAGGTATGGAGAAGAGTGTAGAAAGAAGGAAAGTCAGATATGATATATATAATACAAAAGGCAAAATGGTAGAGGAAAATATTATCCAAACAGTAATAACACTAAATGTTAATGAACTGAATTCCCCAATCAAAAGACATAGATTGGCAGAATGGATTAAAAAACAGGATCCTTCTATATGCTGTCTACAGGAAACACATCTTAGACCCAAACATAAACATAGGTTGAAAGTGAAAGGTTGGGAAAAGATATTTCATGCAAATAACAACCAGAAAAGAGCAGGAGTGGCTATACTAATATCCAACAAATTAGACTTCAAATGTAAAACAGTTAAAAGAGACAAAGAAGGACACTATCTACTAATAAAAGGAACAATTCAACAAGAAGACATAACAATCATAAATATTTACGCACCGAACAAGAATGCCCCAAAATACGTAAGGAATACACTGCAAACACTGAAAAGGGAAATAGACACATATACCATAATAGTTGGAGACTTCAATTCCCCACTCTCATCAATGGACAGAACATCTAGACAGAGGACCAATAAAGAAATAGAGAATCTGAATATTACTCTAAATGAGCTAGACTTAACAGACATTTATAGGACATTACATCCCACAACAGCAGGATACACCTTTTTCTCAAGTGTTCATGGATCATTCTCAAAGATAGACCATATGCTGGGTCACAAAGCAAGTCTTAACAAATTTAAAAAGATTGAAATCATACACAACACTTTCTCGGATCATAAAGGAATGAAGTTGGAAATCAATAATAGGCAGAGTGCCAGAAAATCCACAAATACGTGGAGGCTCAACAACACACTCTTAAACAATGAGTGGGTCAAAGAAGAAATTGCAAGAGAAATTAGTAAATACCTCGAGGCGAATGAAAATGAAAACACAACATATCAAAACTTATGGGACGCAGCAAAGGCAGTGCTAAGAGGGAAATTTATTGCCCTAAATGCCTATATCAGAAAAGAAGAAAAGGCAAAAATTCAGGAATTAACTGTCCACTTGGAAGAACTGGAGAAAGAACAGCAAACTAATCCCAAAGCAAGCAAAAGGAAAGAAATAACAAAGATCAGAGCAGAAATAAATGAAATTGAAAACATGAAAACAATAGAGAAAATCAATAAGACCAGAAGTTGGTTCTATGAGAAAATCAATAAGATTGATGGGCCCTTATCAAGATTGACAAAAAGAAGAAGAGAGAGGATGCAAATAAATAAGATCAAAATGGAAGAGGAGACATAACTACTGACCTCACAGAAATAAAGGAGGTAATAACAGGATAACTATGAACAACTTTACGCTAATAAATACAACAATTTAGATGAAATGGACGGGTTCCTGGAAAGACATGAACAACCAATTTTGACTCAAGAAGAAATAGATGACCTCAACAAACCAATCACAAGTAAAGAAATTCAATTAGTCATCCAAAAGCTTCCTAAAAAGAAAAGTCTAGGACCAGACGGATTCACATGTGAATTCTACCAAACATTCCAGAAAGAATTAGTACCAACCCTGCTCAAACTCTTCAAAAAAATTGAAGTGGAGGGAAAACTACCTAATTCATTCTATGAAGCCAACATCACCCTCATACCAAAACCAGGCAAAGATATTACAAAAAAAGAAAACTACAGACCAATCTCTCTAATGAATATAGATGCAAAAATCCTCAATAAAATTCTAGCAAATCGTATCCAACAACACATTAAAAGAATTATACATCATGACCAAGTAGGATTCATCCCAGGTATGCAAGGATGGTTCAACATAAGAAAATCAATTAATGTAATACACCACATCAACAAATCAAAGCAGAAAAATCACATGATCATCTCAATTGATGCAGAGAAGGCATTTGACAAGATTCAACATCCTTTCCTGTTGAAAACACTTCAAAAGATTGGAATACAAGGGAACTTCCTTAAAATGATAGAGGGAATATATGAAAAACCCACAGCTAATATCATCCTCAATGGGGAAAAATTGAAAACTTTCCCCCTAAGATCAGGAACAAGACAAGGATGTCCACTATCACCATTATTATTCAACATTCTGTTGGAGGTTCTAGCCAGAGCAATTAGACAAGAAAAAGAAATACAAGGCATCAAAATTGGAAAGGAAGAAGTAAAACTATCACTGTTTGCAGACGATATGATACTATACGTCGAAAACCCAGAAAAATCCACAACAAAACTACTAGAGCTAATAATTGAGTACAGCAAAGTAGCAGGTTACAAGATCAACATTCAAAAATCTGTAGTATTTCTATACACTAGTAATGAACAAGCTGAGGGGGAAATCAAGAAACGAATCCCATTTACAATTGCAACTAAAAGAATAAAATACCTAGGAATAAATTTAACTAAAGAGACAAAAAACCTATATAAAGAAAACTACAAAAAACTGCTAAAAGAAATCACAGAAGACCTAAATAGATGGAAGGGCATACCGTGTTCATGGATTGGAAGATTAAATATAGTTAAGACGTCAATCCTACCTAAATTGATTTACAGATTCAATGCAATACCAATCAAAATCCCAACAACTTATTTTTCAGAAATAGAAAAACCAATAAGCAAATTTATCTGGAAGGGCAGGGTGCCCCGAATTGCTAAAAACATCTTGAGGAAAAAAAACGAAGCTGGAGGTCTCGCACTTTATATGCCCGACTTTAAGGCATATTATGAAGCCACAGTGGTCAAAACAGCATGGTATTGGCATAAAGATAGATATATCGACCAATGGAATCGAATAGAGTGCTCAGATATAGACCCTCTCATCTATGGACATTTGATCTTTGATAAGGCAGTCAAGCCAACTCACCTGGGACAGAACAGTCTCTTCAATAAATGGTGCCTAGAGAACTGGATATCCATATGCAAAAGAATGAAAGAGGACCCATATCTCACACCCTATACAAAAGTTAACTCAAAATGGATTAAAGATCTAAACATTAGGTCTAAGACCATAAAACAGTTAGAGGAAAATGTCGGGAGATATCTTATGAAACTTACAACTGGAGGTGGTTTTATGGACCTTAAACCTAAAGCAAGAGCACTGAAGAAGGAAATAAATAAATGGGAGCTCCTCAAAATTAAACACTTTTGTGCATCAAAGAACTTCATCAAGAAAGTAGAAAGACAGCCTACACAATGGGAGACAATATTTGGAAATGACATATCAGATATAGGTCTAGTATCCAGAATTTATAAAGAGATTGTTCAACTCAACAACAAAAAGACAGCCAACCCAATTACAAAATGGGAAAAAGACTTGAACAGACACCTATCAGAAGAGGAAATACAAATGGCTAAAAGGCACATGAAGAGATGCTCAATGTCCCTGGCCATTAGAGAAATGCAAATCAAAACCACAATGAGATATCATCTCATACCCACGAGAATGGCCATTATCAACAAAACAGAAAATGACAAGTGCTGCAGAGGATGCGGAGAAAGAGGCACACTTATCCACTGTTGGTGGGAATGTCAAATGGTGCAACCACTGTGGAAGGCAGTTTGGCGGTTCCTCAAAAAACTGAATATAGAATTGCCATACGACCCAGCAATACCATTGCTAGGTATCTACTCAAAGGACTTAAGGGCAAAGACACAAACGGACATTTGCACACCAATGTTTATAGCAGCGTTATTTACAATTGCAAAGAGATGGAAACAGCCAAAATGTCCATCAACAGACGAGTGGCTAAACAAACTATGGTATATACATACGATGGAATATTATGCAGCTTTAAGACAGGATAAACTTATGAAGCATGTAATAACATGGATGGACCTAGAGAACATTATGCTGAGTGAGTCTAGCCAAAAACTAAAAGACAAATACTGTATGGTCCCACTGATGTGAACCGACACTCGAGAATAAACTTGGAATATGTCATTGGTAACAGAGTCAAGCAGGAGTTAGAAACAGGGTAAGATAATGGGTAATTGGAGCTGAAGGGATACAGACTGTGCAGCAGGACTAGATACAAAAACTCAAAAATGGACAGCACAATAATACCTAATTGTAAAGTAATCATGTTAAAACACTGAATGAAGCTGCATCTGAGCTATAGGTTTTTTTTTTGTTGCTGTTGTTTTTTTATTTTTTGTTTGTTTTTGTCTGTCTGGTTGTTTTTTTTTTGTTTTTACTATTATTATTACTTTTAGTTTTTTTCTCTATATGAACATTCTATATCTTTTTCTGTTGTGTTGCTAGTTCTTCTAAACTGATGCAAATGTACTAAGAAACGATGATCATGCATCTATGTGATGATGTTAAGAATTACTGATTGCATATGTAGAATGGTATGATTTCTAAATGTTGGGTTAATTTCTTTTTTTTCTTTTTTCCGTTAATTAATAAAAAAAAAATAAATTAAAAAAAAAAGTGGGGGGTGTTGGGGGGCCCATGGGGTCAGGGAGTCTCCTGGCACCCAGGCAGGGTGTGGCTCACAAACAGACTCCCCTAGTCTGTACCTCCAGGAGGGGCGTCGGTCAGACAGGGGTCACGCTGAGTCCTGGGCTCCCCCCCGGCCCCTCCTCCTCAAGAAGTGCCAGGAAGGGATGTGGGGGAGACACAGCTGCCCTTCTGGGGTCTCGGCACCCAGGCCTCTTGCCAGAGCGCATGGGAGGTCACACACATGGGGCACACATTGGGGTTCCCCAATAACTCACTTGTCACCTCATGGGATCCCTGTGCTGGGAGGGTCTGCCCGGTGTGCAGGGAAGAACGAGGGGGCCGGGAGAACACGGCCTGAGCCAGCCTGGCAACTCTGCAGCTGCCCCAGGCTGGACCCAGCATGGGGTGGGTGGGGGGTGCCGGGTGGGAAGGTGCCCAACTTTCTAGATGCCCAGGGGGTGGCCAGGGGGCTGAGAGATCACGGCTGCAGAGGGCAAAGCTCACTCTCCCTGGGGCAGAGGGCAGCTTTTGTCACCCACCCCCCACCCAGGGTGCCCCTCCATCTGGGTGGTCTCACCCAGTACACACAGCTTTAGAGAACATCCATCCACAGATGACCCCCAGCTAGGACCCCTGCCTGGATCACTGTCCTGACACCCACCTGGACATGTTGGGGAGCATCTCAAATTTAATTTCCACTCTGACACCTCCTCCGCTCAGAGGCCCCACCTTGGCCACGGCGGCCCCTTCTTCCACCTGCCCAGGCCCAGCACCTCGCGGCCACCCTTGACTCTTCCTTCCCCATCTCCCACCCCACCCACAGACGTGCACCTTCCCAATGGATCCAGAGACTGCCCCCTCCCACCGCACCCGGTCCACGGCCCACCACCTCCCACTCGGATGCCTGTGGAAGCCTCTCGGGCCTCCAGGTGGTCACTTTTGCTTCCCTGCTGATTTCCTACACCACAGCTGGGGTGATCCTTCTAGGACATGAGACAACCCTCAACGGAGGAGGGAGGTGTCAGTGTCGGCACTCCAGGCCGGCTGTGCTAACACAGGTACCTCACCCTCCTTCCTAAACTCAAAGGGGAGCAGATGACAGCACCCCTCTCGGGAACCGACAGCATCCGTGTCTACAGCCTATAGGAAGAGGGGCCCATCCCGGTCTCACCAGGGCTGGGGGAAAAGAGAAAGTGTGGGGCCCTGGCAGCCATGACATCATGAGTGAGGGGTCCCTTGGGGTGCCTCGTTAGCTACAAGTGTCGGGAGGTGGCCATGCAAGCCACATGGCCCCTCTCGCCCCTCCAAGGTCCAGCTCAAGGATGCAGCTCCCAGCTTAAACTTTCCAAGCAAGAAAAATTAGGAAAGCTTCAAACTCCCCATCAGATGCAGGCCTACGTGGCACCTTTCTCCACTCACCAGGCAGGCATAGGGGCCCCGGGCTGGCTGTTTGGGCGGGATGGTCCTGCTGCAGCCCTGACCTGGCCCAGAGGCGCCCACAGGCTCCCGGTTCTGGGAGGGAGCTGGGCTGAGTGGGTGTAGTAGCTCACAGAGTCGTTCCCAGAGGGGCTGGGGCTGGGCCTCTCTGCTGGTCACCTACAGGCCCTCAGCCTAGCAATGCCCTCACTTCTGTGTCTGTGCCGGGAGCCAGAGCTCCGCACAGCTCCTCGTGCCTTCCGGCCTGTCCCGGGCTGGCTCGGCTGGGGAATCACTACCACTTGTTCATTTCACCTGCCGGAGGCCTCTCAGAACCTGCTGGGCTGGATCCCTGATCCAGGTCTGAGGTTGCTTCCTTGGGGAGGTGACCCGCTGGGGCATACCTGGCCACCTCTGCTAGGAGGTGCCACAGCCTGGGGTGCCAGGCTGGCCCGGGGCAGGGCTAGAGAGCACTAGGGTGCAGGGCAGGGCCAGGGCAGGGCCAGGGAGCACTAGGGTGCACGGCAGGGCCAGGGAGCCCTGGGGTACAGAGCAGGGCCAGGGCAGGGCCAGGGAGCACTAGGGTGCACGGCAGGGCCAGGGAGCCCTGGGGTACAGAGCAGGGCCAGGGCAGGGCCAGGGAGCACTAGGGTGCAGAGCAGGGCCAGGGCAGGGCCAGGGAGCACTAGGGTGCACGGCAGGGCCAGGGCAGGGCCAGGGAG
The DNA here is from genome assembly GCF_023851605.1 of Tamandua tetradactyla. Classification (NCBI taxonomy): domain Eukaryota; kingdom Metazoa; phylum Chordata; class Mammalia; order Pilosa; family Myrmecophagidae; genus Tamandua; species Tamandua tetradactyla. The sequence goes on from NC_135328.1 coordinate 216,089,738, forward strand.
CCCTGCAGCCTACACCACAGCTGTCTGCCAGGGTGCAGGGCTCACCTATTAGGCAGGATGTGGAGGGAGGGAGGCACTCAGTCCTGCCCACCACTGCAGGGGGTTGCCCCACCAGAATATCGCAAAGTGGGGAAGAGAAGGGGGAGGAGCAGTGGGAGACTCAGAGGGTTTGGAGACTCCCGGTCTGTGTGTGTCTGCGGGTGGGGAAAGGGGACCTCGTCCACTGCTTGCCTGGCCTGCAGGGTGAAGTCAGGACTCGGGGTCACTGAATCAAACCCCCCCTTTAGGCAGAGTCAGCCCAGGTGGATAGAACTTTCTGACTCAAGCTGAATGGGTCTCCGGCTCTGGCAGGTGGACTGAGGGCCAAGCACAGGGATGGATAGTTCTGGAACACCGGGACCTCCTGCAGCCACAGAACCCCCCACCTCCCAGAACCAGGCCGGTGTCTCTGCACGTGGGCTGTTGTCACATGCCATCTGAAAGCCACTCCCTTCTTCACAGGGACATGGAAACTGCTGCTGAAGGCCTGGGCGCGTGTCTAGCTCACGTGCTCCTCTACCAAGGCCTCCCCATGACCCTACAAACCCTTCTTGGGGTGCCAAGCCCCAGAGAAACCACTCAGAAGCCTCCAGCCCCAGAGAGAAAGACCCCAAACCTGTCTAACGAGCAAGGGAGGCCCTAGCCGCCGCGTACAGGAAGTAGTGCAACCCTCAAGGCTGCAAACGCTGGACCCAAGGACACGCTGGCTACGGACAGAATTTGGCCAACCACGGAGCAAGCCAAGAGGCAGGTCAAGCAGAAACCAAGGAGTTCCATAAAGACTATCCATCCCTCCAGCCACCCACATCCATCCCTCTGTCCATCCACCCACCAGTCTTCCATCTGTCCACCGTCACCATCCCCCACCAGGGGCCACACGGAGAAGACACTTACGGTCGAGTCCGTTCAAATAGCGCATGCGGATCTCACAGTGGCCCCAGACAGCGCTCACGACGGGGTACAGTTTTTTGCCCTTGAGTCCCCGGAATGCCACTCCCATGTACTGTCCATCCACAATGAAGCTCAGCGTCCCGTCGTCCATGTCCAGGGCCACGAGGAAGGAGTCGGGGACGATGAACGTCTCGTCCGGCTCCAGGAAGGCGGGGTAGGTTTTGCTGGGCTGGTTTTTGCCATCGTGGTAGAGCCGGTTCCGCCCCAAGTCCCAGCCCCACGACTCGTGGTTGTTTCCCACGAGGGTCGTGTACCCGACGGAGTGCAGGGGGGCGTCGGCCGTGGCCACGCCCACCACGGCGTGGGTGCCCCGCTGCCGCATGGCCCAGGTGATCTGCCACACGTGCAGCCCCCGCGTGTAGCCCACCTTGCCCCGGATGGCGTCCGTGCTCTGGGCCACCGGGTGGCGGTGGAAGATGAGCTTGTCGTCCTCCTTCACAAAGACGTTGAGCGAGCGGTCGTTGTGGTTCCAGGAGTGGAGCAGCTGGACGTCGTGGGGCACGGGCGGCATGTCCAGCAGCAGGTCCAGGCGCGTGGGCCTGCAGTAGTCCAGGCCCTGCAGCTCCTGCTTCAGGGGCCGGTACGAGGGGTCCCTCATGTCCACCGTCTTTATCCCCCCAGTGACCTTCTGACCCATGTTCGCCCGTGGGTGTCACCTCCGTACAGGATCCCGAGGCTAAGAGTCATCAATCACGGGGCCTCTCTTCCAGGTTTCCGATCAGGCCGAGAAGGAATTCCTAAGGAAGGTTGCTAGGAGACCTCTGCAAGTTGTGGAGCATTCGGCCTTGCCTAATGCACGGAAAGAAAAACAGGAGCGCGGGTGAGCAGGGGCTGCAGGAAGAAAGGGAAAAAGTGAACTATGAGCACAGGGCTACTAGAAACTGGTCGGCCCCCGAGAGCACACCTCGCAGCCTTATTTCCGTGACCCCCCCATCACCGAGTCACACCCGAGATGGGGCAGGGCCATGTGGGGACCCCGCCTGGGCCTGGAATGAAATCCCCCTTGCCCTGTCCCTGCGGCAGCACCGTCGTAAAGGAAAGGGGCAGCTGGGGCTCCGGGACCAGGGGTGACCCTGAAAGGCATGGGGTGCCCAGTTGCAGCACACGGCAGGCACTCACCACATACCCCACTGGTGCTGGGGCTCAGTTTCATGGGGCAGGAGGCCAAGTCGGCACACACCCTGAAACTGGCCATCAGGCAGCGGGCATCTTCTTAGGCCAAAATGAGACAAAGCTGATTTCCCTGGCCTGGATGTTTAAAGCCCTCCAGTACCAGCGGCAGCTGTTCAAGCTGCAAAGTCACAGCGGCACCCCCAGTTCCCTCTGGGGAAGGGAGCCTTGGAGCAGGTGGGAAGCTCACTGGGGGGTCTGGGTGTGCCCTCAGATGGCAAGGCCCCACGCAGTTGCTGTGGCCGGCGTGGATCAGCCCAGGCCCTGGGCTGGCCGGGGGCATGCAGGAGGCCCCAGTCCCTAGTCTTCAGGCAGTTTTAGAGCTGGAGTTAGGACAAGCAGGGCTTTTTCCCCACCCACAGCCTCCGGGGAGCCATGGATTTTTTGCTCTGCAGGTAGCAGCACTGCCTGTGAGGACGCGTGGCCCCTGGGCGCTACTTTGCGGTCCCTGGGCGCTTGAAAGGAGCGCAGGGAGGCAGTGCTGGGGGACGCCTCTCATAGGGCCTGAGTCCTGTCCCCTCTCATCAGCAGTGCCCTGAAAAGGGGACAGCCCAGGGGGAGGGGCAGGAGGCACAGGCTGGGGCTATCCCGCGGCTCCTGCCCTCTGTTTCCCACCTCAGGAGGGTGGGGGGGGGGGGGTGGACAACAACAGGTCGTTTTGGCTTCCTGGGCCTCACCCAGGAGGAAGGTTCTTTCTGCCACCGCACCCCTCCTCGGCTTCTGGAAGTGTGTTCTGGCTGCCCGGCTTGGGGTACAGGCTCCAGGCAGCCGAGGAAGAAGGCAGGCCCCTGGCCATGGAAGCGCAATCACCAAGGGCGTGCAGGAGACACCCCAAGAGAGACCACCCAGGCCTCCTGTTCTGAGGACCCCCTGGGAACAAAAACGTAGGTGGCCGAGGCTGCGTCTCTCTGCAGCTGGCCTACTGCTCCGCCAGCCTGTGGGGGGGTCCATCACCGGCCCTGGCTGCAAGGACGGCCGCCCGCGGGGGTGAGAAGGGCAGGGGCACCAGCCACGCGGCCATCAGCAGCCTGACATGGGAGACCTGGGGACCTTGGAGCGCCTGGGCCTGTGGGGCCAGGAGGAGGAGTGGACCTTCAGTGGGGCCGGACACCTCTCTCGGATCCCCAGACAACGTCCTGGAGGTGGCCAGGCCTCCTGGAGGCCTGTCTCCGGCAGAACATTCTGGCACAGGAACATTCGGGTTCCTGGGACTCCCCTTTTCCCTGTGGGACCGGGGGCTCTCTTGCTTGCTGAGACAACCATTTTCTCAGAGACAGGCTAGAAATCCTGCGCCAAACCTGTGCAAAGCCAGAGTAGAGCACAAGTGTCCCTTTGCAGCTAGTGACCATCTGGTTCTGGAATATTCTTAGGATACAGTGACCTCATGTCCTGAATCTCCCAGGACAGTCCCAACTCCATCCACCCTGGGAGCCACTGAACCCCCCGGGGGCTCTCTCTCTGCCTCTGCTGAGGGGCTCCCTGTGGCTTCAGGGCCTGGGTGCTGTGTAGGAATCTTTCCCAGGTCACCGGGACAGTGGAAGGAGCCTGGGTTTGGGCAGAAACATGGTCCAGGTGACCGTGGGGAAGGGCCAAGCTCGGCTGCAGCTTCCCTGACTCCTCTCCCCCAGTGCCCTCCACCCTCCGTGGGAGTGTCTTGGGGAGCCCGTGGGGTGGGGGTGGCTGGCCAGAGGCAGGCCCTAAGGCAGAGCTGAATGAGCAGGGACAGGGTACAGAGGCCCCACACCCATCTCTCTGCCTGGACACCCACTCAACCCCGTGAGGACACTGCCTGGCTCTAAGAAAGCTCACTTTATGGCTTCCTGGAGGGAAGCACCCACCTCCCTTGGTCTGCTCTACTGGAGGGAAGGCTTGTCTCTCGGGATCCCACTTGGCCTGGAAACCCACCCTCAATGCCGCCCATGGGAACAGGGAGGCAGGGCGAGGAGGAGGGCACAGGGGGGAGAGGAGAGCATGAATCGGGGCATGAGGGAGAAGGAACATGGGGGGAGAAGTTGTCCAAACTAAAATACTTGGAAGGAAATGGTGGGAGTGGAGAGAGACCAATATAGGGTGGGGGGGAGAGGAGGAGGGAAGGAGGGGAGGGAGGGGGAGGGAAGGGAGGAGAGGGAGGGGGAGGGGGAGGGAGGGGGAGGCAGCTTCCAGGTGGGTAAGCCTGGCCAACTAGCAGCCCTATCTCAGCTAGACCAGGGGTTGGCAAGCTGCTTCCATAAAGGGCCACAGAAGAAATATTTTGAAGTCAGACAGTCCTGGCTGCAAGCACTCAGCTCAGCCACTGGAGCATGAAAGCTACATAAATAAATGAGCTTGGCTGTATCTAATAAAACTTTATTTACAAAAACAGGCGGCTCCATGGTCTGCCGACGCCAGAGCCAGAGCCAGGGGCCCACGTGGGGTTCTCCAAAAAGGCCGCCATGCTGCCTGGGGGGCATCGGAAGGGGCTCCGGCAGCAGGGGCGGTCTGCGACCAGAAGAGTCAGCAAAATCTCAGCATGGAGATTTCATGCACACTCATGCACACACATGCGTGCACATACACCTGCAGTACACTGCCGGGGAGATGCCACCACCTCCGCTGGCCACCCAAGTCCAGTGGCACCAACCTGGCAACTGCATTTCCACCCTTCCTGGGCCCGTGTCGGGAGTGACCAGAGGTCCCCCCCCCGCTGGCCCTGGACCCCATGGCTTCGGGAGTCCCTGGGAGGGAGGAAGCTGGGGGGAGGGGCATCCTCCCGGGGGTGGGGGCAGCAGGTGAAGGTGCTAATGACATCATGGGGTGGCCTCTCGGCAGGGCACCCAAGCCCCAGCCAGCGGTCGTGGGCTACCTACTCCATTGCTTCTGAGTTGTCCTGCTAGCTGAGTCACCCCCTAGATGGCCAACTGCCGTGGCAACTCCAAGGCCACTCTTGACTCATCTGTCACCCACCCGTCCCCATCTCGTGTCCAGACTATGGTTAAAGTTGGCACTTCCTTCTCACCAGCTTCTTGCTGTCTACCCTTAGCCACCCCCTTGCTGCGGGGATGACACTGAAGCCATCAGCTGCCCCCTCCTCTCATCTACTTTAAAATACAGCCACAGAGATCCACCCTTTCCCAGCCCCACCCCTTTCTCTGACCTCAGCCCAGCGGGGGCGTCCCCTGCAGCCTCCTCCCGTAGCTGCACCTTCCACGGGGCCAGCTCTGTCCTGGCCCTGCCTTCCTGGAGCTGCCAGGCCTGGGAAAACTCATGCGATGAGGCCATGGCTTGGGCCACTTACTAGGATTCGACCCTAACTTCTTTGAGTTTCCGTTTGCTCATCCAGAAGACAGGACGTCACTGTGTCACATGCTCACTAAGGAGCCAATTGAGACAACATCCAAGAGAGGACTTGACACAACTGGCATTTTTACTTTCGCTTCCCACCCCACCCCATGCCGAGACCATGCTCTGCAGCCCTAACAAAGCACCCCATCATCCAGCCTCCCGGGTCCTACACCCGCCCTGAGCCACCCAGGGGTGGGCTACAGCAGAGCGAGTTTCAGGCACCTTCTAGACCAGGGGTCAGCAAGCTTTTTCTTTAAAGGGTCAGATAGTAAATATTTTAGGCTTTGTGAGCAGGATATGAATGAAGGGGTGTGGCTATGTTCCAATAAAACTTTTCATTTACAGAAACAGGCAGGGCGCTGGATTTGGCCCCTGGGCCATAGTTTGCCAGCTCCTGTTCTAAAGCCAAGCAAGTCATGCTAACCTCATTGCCAAAACACCTGGACGCAGACCGCAGGGGAGCGGGTTGGCCCCACCCCCAGGTGCTGCGTGACGGACAGCCGGCTGGGCCAGGAGGGAGCCCAGCGGGGCCCAGAACCCCAGGTGAGAAGTGGGGAGAGCCGATGGGGCCCCCGCTCTGGGATGGCCCCCCTTGCTTGTCTTTCCATCTGAGAAAGGGAAATGCTCATGCCCAGGCCTTGCAGGGCCTGGAGGGGCCACGGGAGAGTCGGAGCGGTGATGACTCAGTGAGCCCTGGCGAGTCTCAGGAGGAAGGGGCCCAGCTCCTGAGCAGGAGCAAAGCTGCCAAGGGTACAGAGGCCGCGTACCACCCCGGGAAGGCACAGGAGGGGCAGTGGCCACGTAGGCCAAGTAGGCTCTGTCGGGGCATCACTAGTCAGGTGTCACCCACAAGCACACACACACATGCACACACAGATGCAGGCATAGCACACACATAGTACACATACATGCATGCATGCATATACTCACACCCATAGTACACACACTCACACACACATGAACTCACACGCATGCATGCATAGCTCACATAGCACACACTCATGCATATTCTCACTCCTGTAGTACACACACGCATGCACGCACACACACCTGCAGTACAAATTCTCCGTCCCAGGGCAGCACAACTGGTGCCACACACAGGGCTCCAGTGCCCAGAGCTTTCCAAAGGCAAATGCAGCCCAGCAAAAGGGGTGAGGAGGAGTAAGGAGGGAGGAGAAAGGTGAGGAGGGGTAAGAAGGAGGTGAGGAGGAGATAAGAAGGGGTGAGAAGGAGGTGGTGAGGAGGAGGTGAGGAAGGGTGAGAAGGAGGTGAGAAGGGACAAGAAGGAGGTGAGGAAGGTGAGAAGGAGGTGGGAAGGGGTGGTGAGAAGGAATGAGAAGGGGGTGGTAAGGAGGTGAGAAATGGTGCGAGGAGGTGAGAAGGAAAAGAGAAAGGGTAAGAAGGGGTGAAAAGGAGATGAGAAGGGGTGAGAAGGGGTGGGGAGGTGAGGAGATGAGAAGGGGTGAGAAGGAGGTGAGAAGGAGGCGAGAAGGGGGTAAAGAGAAGGTGAAGTGGGTGAGAAGGAGGCGAGAAAGAGGTGAGAAGGGGTCGAGGAGGATGTGAAAAGGAGGTGAGAAGCGGGTGAGAAGGAGGTGAGAAAGAGGTGAGAAGAGAGTGAGAAGAGGTGAGAAGAGAGTGAGAAGGGGTGACGAGTACACCAGTGGGATTTAGGGCTCAGCAGGAGGTCAGGGATCTGTGGTCCTGATGGGGGAGGGGGGTTGCCACCCTCATCAGCAGGCTAAAGGCAGCAGAGTAAGAATTTCACCCAGGGTAAGACCATGAGTGTCTGTGTGTCTGTGCATACAGAAGCATATATGTACATGTATGACGTGTGTGTCTGCATATGTAAGCATACATGAATATGCATGATGTCTATGCAAACAAAAGTACACATGTATACTTGTGACATGTCTGTGCATACATTATGATGTACGTGTGCAGTGCGTGTGTCTGTGCATACATTAGTATAACGTACATGTGTGCTGTGTGTGTCTGTGTCTGTGCACATGTTAGTATAATGTATGTGTGTGATGTGCCTGTGCATACACTAGTATATGTGTGCAATGCATGTGTCTGTGCATACACTAGTATAATGTATGTGTGCAATGCATGTGTCTGAGCATAAATTAGCATGATGTTTGTGTGTGATGTGTGTCTGTGCATACATTAGCATGACGTATGTGTGTGAAGTGTATGTGTCAGTGGATTTGTACATATGGATGCTACAGCTGTCTGTGCTCCTAATACTTATAGGAACACTATAAGAAATCTCCCTGCAGCAGTGCTGTGGGCTGGAAGCTCCTAGTAAGATTTCCTACAAGTAAAATCAGATTCACGTGAGGATCAAAAAGGGTCAAGGGAGAAAAACAGTCATGAGATGGCGGCTGGGGCGCGGTGGGGAGCCTGTGCGCTGCACAGCTCCGGCGGCCCGGCAGGGACAAAGCAGAAGTTATCGCATCTTATTTGGGCTTTAAGTGCCAACAGGACTCCGGGGGTGGGACGGGCTGCAGTGGCCGCCAGACGGCGTCCACGCGCACAGCCTCCTTACGTGGAGCGAGCTGCCCACCCGCCCACATGGCCGCTCGCCTCTCCTCGGGCGTGTTTGGAGAGTCAGCGTCTCCACGTCCTCGAGTGGCGACGTGGCATCTGTGGGCTGAGTGTGCACGGGGGACTCTCTGTTCCCACCGCCACTGCCCTGTGCTCTGCTGGTCCCAGCTCAGCCCGGTTTCCCCAACAGCCCCGACCCCTGCCCCTGTCCTGCCCCTAGCACCGGCCCCCTCATGCCTATGCAGGGAAGTAACACAGGTGAGGGAAGGTAATACAGGTTGGGGGGGATAACGCAGGTGGGAGGTGACACAGGTGGGGGATAACGCAGGTGCCCCCCGCCCCCAAGAGACAACGCAGGTGGGGATAACACAAGTGAGGGGGATAACAGGTGGGGGAATAATGCAGGTGGGGGTGACACAGGTGGGCGGTGGTAATGAGAGAAAGAGCTTTTGAGGTGTGTCCCGTCTCCTGCACTGGGTGACTGGGTGGGGGAGGCATCCAGGCCACGCACCGGGGCGAGCCAGGGGGCCCCTTGGATGTGCTGACATAACAACAAGCGACACATTTTTTAAAGGTAAGTTGCCCTCTTAAAGGTACGGTGCAGACAATATGTAGGGTATGACCCCATTTCTGTATGAACAGAATTTTTAAAGATTCTGCCTGCCCATGTTTATATGTCTGTAGGCACAGAGAAAGGTCTAGAAGAATAAACACTGAGGCTTTCACAATGGTTGATCACGGAGAGTGAGGGTGGGAAAAATACATGCCCCCTTTATACACTTTCTACCTTGAAATTTTAAGAGACGTGCATGTATGACCTTTGCAACGGAAATGGTTTTTAAGCATGTGAGAAAGAAAAGGCTGAAAGACACCGATTTAACACGCCACGTTCACAAGAACAAATTACCCCCAAAACAACTCCAAAATGTTCTACGAGTGTCAGTTCTTATAAAGCAAGCACCGGAATTTCACCCGTGGAGATACACGTTGAGGCTCCATTAGCAGCCCATGAGCACTGAAAATAAGGGCTCATCCCAAAGCGGGACCTAATTTTTGCAATAATTTCTCCTAAGACTTCCAGTGACGCCGCTTCTGAATTACCCAGTTAACTGAGTCAAAAAGAGGCGGCTGCCTGCCTCTGCTGTCCCAAATCACCACACAGAGTGGCCTCCGGGGCTCGGCCCCTGTGGGGGCAGCTGCAGGGCGGAGATGGTTCAGCAAAGCGTGAATTCCCGCAGGCCCACCCCGCCTGGTCCGGCCGCCTCTGGGAGGAGGCGAGGAAGGACAAGGAGCTCGGCTAGCAGAGAACATGGCCTGCACCCACCCCCCCACCCCCACTTTAATTTTACAATTTTGCAAAAGGGCTTTGGGGCCAAATGGCCCGGGAACAACACCTCTCCTAAAAATCACCCCTTCTGCTGCTTCAGAGGCGGTCTGTCACCCCAGCAGTACTCCTTGTTGGATTCACGTCCATGGGGACCAGTGAACGGGGCCGGGAGGAGGGGACCCACAGGGAAGGGGCCGCCAGGAGTGGCCCCCGCACACTCACCTCCTTCCAGCTCAGCCCCCCTCAGCGACTCCGAGTGACCCCAGAACAGTAAAACGATTGTTTTGACCCACGACGGGGAAAGAATGAAATTCAGGATGTGGAACAAGGTGACCTATTTATAAAGCCTCCTTTCACCTGAAGATCAAATGTGCTCTGCCCCCTCCACCTCCCCGCCTCCCACGCCTGTGGTTGCAGACCAGGATTCTGCAAGACAAGTCCGCCCTGAGCGGTGCCCGCCGCGGGCTCTTATGTCAGCACGCGGCCTCTGCAGCCAGGCCCAGGGGATGCACCGCTCGCCTGCCAATGAGGGCTCTGAGCTCTTGGATTCTAGGGCTCCTTTCCGCCAGCCTGGTCCCAAGTGGCAGGAATAGGCTTTCTGGGTGGCAATGCTCAGAGTGGCCGGGAGGTGTGCCAGCCAGGCCAGGGCACGGGGGCCAGCGACGGCAGGACGGTGCCACGCGGCCCCTCCACCCCAGCTGCCCACTTCGGAGCGGCACCCGCCCGGGAGAGCCCAGGGAGAGCAGGGCTCTTGCCCAAGCAGAGACATAAAAATAAGTCTCTCGATGAAAAATTCTGGAAATAGAGGTGGTAGCTGCATCATTTCGTGAATGTACTTAACGCCACTGACTTAGTTCAAGTCCGCTCAAAATGGTAAATGTTCTCGGCATAAAAAGCATAAAATTTATCAGCATAAAAAAGGAATGGGAGGATCAAGATGAGAAAAAATACAAGTCTCTTCTCCCAGAACCACCAGAAAGGATTAAAGCCTTCTGGAAAGTTCTGACAAGCGATTTGAGAGAGAAAAATCCCACACGGTCCAGAGCACTAGCCTCTGACCTCAAAAGACCAAAAATGCACCTGCTGTAAACACCTACAGAAGGGCCCAGATTACTCATGATACTTTCAGAAAGGGCTCGGATCGGTTGGGCCGCGCCCCTGGGAAATCAGCATTACATTCATATAGAGACTGAAAATTAAAATAAAAAGTGGCGGCTGCAGCCTAGTTAAGGCTGTGAGTGCAACAGCTCGTGCCCTCGTGCGGGGGGCAGGTTGTGTCCTCTGGGGTCTGGTGACACAGCAGCCGCAGGACGGCCCACCCTCGAGTGCCGGTGGGAATGACGGCAGCCTCGGACAGCACCCAGCCCGCGGCTCGGGCGAGCCTCGAAACGCGCCCCAAAGAATCGAGCAGAAATCTGGCAGGGCCCGGGAGCAGCGCCGGCACCGCAGGCACATCCAGGAGGAACAGCTGGTGACTGAATCAGAAGCCCCAGCCGCGTTCCTCACCCTCGCTTGCCCCCCAAGCTCCCAAGGAAGGCGGAAAAGGGGGCCCGAGGCAGATGCCTGCACCCCCTGTACCCCCTGCTCGCTCACTCGGGTCCTGGGAGAAGAGGTGAAGCTCATCTCCCCGAGGGCGGGGGCGGAGCGGGCAGCGGGCGGGAGGGTGGCCGGCCCCGGGGGGCAGGAAGGCTCTCCCCGCAGGCCCGGCCTCTCTCCCGCCAGCCGCCCGCGGAAGGCTCACTGCACACCCCCTGCCGGCCTGAGAAAAGGGGTCTTGGCTCCACCTGCCACTTCTCTCCATCAAAGCGGCCTCCTGGGAGCAGGGAGTCTGACCCGACCCAGGCTTTCCTGGGGGCTGGGACCCCTATGGGATCAGGGGATGCTCTGGCTTCTTCCACAGGGTGCGCTGAACTGGGAAAGGTCACAGCGGGGAGTGGACCCTGGGATCAGCCCATGTCCCTCTGGGGGTACTGAGCAGGAGAGATGCGGCAAAGGCCAGGGAGAGGCTCCGAGGCCTTGGACCGGATGAGGGTACACAGAGGCCATCCCACTGCTGCCGCGAGGGTTTAGCAGGGCCGGGGGTGTGGCGCCCGTCAACCAGCCCTGCAGACCCAGCACAACGCTCTGGGACCACCTGCAGCTGTAGAGGAGGGACGGCAGGCATTCCTGCTTGTGATGTGGACTGTGCAGCCGGAGCCTCCTGCATGGTTTTGGGTATACAGTAGGTGCTTAATACACGCTGCTCCCTCCCCTTCCTCCTGCCTCACCATCAACACCGGGGGATGCCTGGAGAGACGGGGTCCTGCGCACACAACAGGAGGGAACGCCCAGGCAGGCTACTGCACCCTAGGGCCTGACAGGGTGTACAGGCACAGGGGCCGATTGGGATGATAAATGCACAGCTTAGGACGATACTGTGAACCACCGACAGTACACTTTGGATGATTACATGGTATGCAAATATATAATATTTATCAATAAAATTGCATTAAAATTAAAAAAAACAACCACACCGCTGTGCTTAGATAGGTGACCTTATTAGGAGCTTCCCTTCCTGTACATTTCCCTGCCGTTGTTATCATTGAAAAACATAAATGGGCAAACCTGTGTGTTCATCAGCTGATGAATGGATAAACCACAGGTGTCTCCACACCATGGAGTATTACTCAGTCATGAAAAGGAAAGCGGTACTGAAACCTGCTACAACATGGGTGAGCCCCGATAACATGCTGAGTGAAAGAAGCCAGCATAAAAGGTCACATGTTCCATTTACATGAAATATTCAGAAGAAGGTAAATCCAGAGACAGAAATTAGATTGTTGGTTGGCAGGGGCTAGAGGCTGGGGTGGAAATGTGCGTATGTGTGTGTGGGGGCAGGAGGGTGGCTGCTTAAGGGGTGTGGGGTTTCTGCTTTGGGGTGCTGAAAGTGTTTTGGACTGACACAGGTGATGGCTGCAAAAGCTTGCAAATGCACTGAACGCCAGAGTTGTTCACCTGGGAATACTGACTTTTATGTAAGGTGAAGCTCATTTCAATTAAAAAAAAAGAGAACTAATGGATGAAAAATGTCCAGCTCTCCCAAATTCCCACGGGCAGGAGGTGGGCGAGGGTGGGCGGCAGTGGGGCAGGGACAGGCCTGGAGCTGCCCTCGTCACAGAAGCGGGTTTGTGGCCCAGGGGTCCACGCACGGCTGCGGCCAACGACACTCGTGTGTGCAGCGCCAAGAGCCCTCTAGGGCCGCGTCGCTGCGGCCCCGACCCCACCTCCCTTTTCTTTTCTCCAGAGTGCAGCGCTGTGGCTTGGCAGTCCCTGCCGCCTCGAGGCAGCACCTGCGGATCCAGTTTCTCTGGAGGAATTTGGAATGTGTGCTGCACCTCCGGCCGGCGCCCAGGCCGGGTCCGGGGAAGGGCTGACCAACCCACGTACAGGCGCCACCGCTCTGGGCACAAGGCCGCGGAAAACCCGGGGTCACGCCAGAGCCCTTGTCCACACGTCTCCCACTCCGGGAACGAGGCGGGATGAGGAGAAACACGCCCGCGTCCAAGTGGGTCAACACCCGAGGCCACTCCAAAGTGGCCAAGGCCCTGCCCCCTGCTGTCAGAGGGTCTGGTCACCCGACCCCGCACTCTGACCCCAGCCACACCTCCGGCACCTGCCTACCAGCCATGACGCCACGCTGCCAACCGAGCTTCTGCCCACGGCCAGGGGGCCCCCAGGCCCCGGTGCAATATGACTGGACTTGTTACCACATGGAAATCCGTTCCAGTGGGCTGAGTTTCTGCAGGTCTCAAGAGGATTATCAGTTGCAGACCTGGGCATGACCCAAGCACCTCTAATCATGGGCTCAGAGCCGCAGCCAGCCCTGCTCTTGCAAAACATGCAAAGTTGGCCAAAACCCCTGTGTTCAAGGCCAAGGGTTCTGAGTTGCTCATTCACACATCTACCAAGCCCCCAGCGACCAGCACTGTAGACCTTTTTCAAGAAACCCTTCCTCCCTCCACACCCACCCCTAAATTACAAATGCTGGCTCTCCCTGGGATACCTTCCTTTAAACAATCCAGTGAGTTTGGAACATTTCCAAAGGCCCGTCCTTGGTCCCTGAGCACCTCAACAAGGTGGCTGATACCAAAATGTGGGCCATACGCAGTGTTTAGGAAACCCAGAGGGGTTTCCCCACCCCGAACTTCCAGAAACGTTTCCTCCAGGTAGAAACTGGTAAGAACCAACGACACAGACTAGGAGAAGTGACCCAACCTGAGAGATGGTCTGTGAGTGTTTTGATGATGAGCACTTGGAAAACACCCGATTTCAGTGCAGGTGCCTCACGAATGGCCTCACAGCTGTACTTCATTCCAAAAATACTTATTCGGCCCCTACTACATGCACAGAATGGGTGAAAACTGCTGCCCTCGTGTAGCTTACAGTGTAGTAGAGAAGAAAGAATCATGATCATCTAATCCACGGCTGAAGGACTCTGGCTCTTGTTGAGTGTAACCCTAGGGAAACAACAGTCATCGAGTTACAAACTTGACGGCCGAGCCACTGAGTCACCGGGGCTACTCATCTGCCCCCTGAGCTCTGGTTCTGCACCTCCCCCTCGGCACCTACGGAGGTGACACAGGCCAGCACGCCTGGACGCTCTACTGCTGAGCGTGACTGATCACGGCTCACACGGTTTGTACATCAGTCTCTAGGGAGTTTGGTAGCAGCCACTAAATTTTAGGAACACTGGATACATCAGGGAGAAAAGAAATCCAGTTCCTGAATCTGTAAAATGTGGGCTCTGATGACCCAAAGGGCTCAGCCTGCTCCTATGGGATCCTCACCTGAGTAGCCCTGCTGCCTCTCTCCAAGACATCCTGGAACTGAAACAGGTGGCTAGAGGAAGACTCCTTTACTAAGTACCTATGAAATGGAGGAAACACACACAGCCTGGAGTTGGCACCCTGGCTTTAAACTGCAGCTCTAAGAGCTGGGTGGCCTTGGGCAAGTTCCCTAACCTCTCTAGGCTACAGTTCTCCCTCCTTAAAGTGGGGGTGCTAAATGTTCCAAACTCATTGGATTGTTTAAAGGAAGGTATCCCAGGGAAAGCCAGCATTTGTAATTTAGGGGTGGGTGTGGAGGAAGGAAGGGTTTCTTGAAAAAGGTCTACAGTCATTTCACAGTGGTGGAATGCAGCAGGACGAACCCTAAAACCTGACCCAAACTCAGCAACCTCAGTGAACAACAGCCTCCAGGCGTCCGTGACTCAGCTCCCTGGGGCCACCTCTCACCTTCTCAAAGCTGGTTAAGGCACAAAGTGGTGTCAATGGGGGCAGGGTGGGGGCTTCAGATTCCCTCTACCCCCCGCCCCAGACCCTGGCAGCTGCGGGCCTGCAGCAGTGTGGGGTGGGCGGCTGAGGGGGTCTACCAGGTCGCTGGAACTTAGCCATCCGGAGACACACCTAAGGAACGGGACTTGGATCTGGGGTAAGTTTGCTCCACGAATCACACTTAGAAAATGCAAAAGGAACAAAGGGGAAGTGGAAAAAAGGGAAACTGGCCCAACATCCATTTAATGGAGTAGTCCAGGATAGCAGTCAGAGGGGAGGGAGGAAGAAACGAGAATGGAGGCACCTGCTTGTCACAGCCGAGTCAGCCCAGCTTCCAGTAGGTAAGCGAGCTCAGGACTGGCCCTTCAAACTAGGCCAGGTCCCTGACCTCAGGTACATTTCAGGACTGCAGGCCTGAGGCTCTGTGACATTAGACAGGTATTTCTTCTGCAAGCCTGACTTTCCATAAAATAAAAACAGCAGCATGTTACCTTTGCAGGTGAAAAGGGTAGCAAAGTAAGGGGCCCAGTGGCATGTCACGGCTCAGACCATGAGCCCCAGGCGTGGGGTGGCCGCCTCCGTGCTGCAGCACCCCCAGCCCTGCAATGCTGCAGGCAGCACTCCTCCTCTCCCCTCCCAGCTGCCTTCATCCT
Organism: Tamandua tetradactyla; assembly: GCF_023851605.1. Lineage (NCBI taxonomy): Eukaryota > Metazoa > Chordata > Mammalia > Pilosa > Myrmecophagidae > Tamandua > Tamandua tetradactyla. The sequence continues at coordinate 216,105,058 of NC_135328.1, forward strand.
CAGGCAGCACGTTTCCTGAGCTGGAGGGGGAACACAAACTCTCTCCCGCCGAACACGCTGAATATTTCTACCGCTGTCCCAAGTTTCCGTTCCCATATCAAAAGCTCCTCTTTTCTGCTGAGGCAGCCAGACCTGCCAACAAAACAAGCCATTGGGACCCGGGTTTTTGTAGCAGTGCCTTCCCCTTAAAATGCGCTGCAATGAATCACCCGGGGTTAATGGGCTCAGCAGCTGGGCTGGTGGAGGGATCCGTGTGAAAGTCACACGGTGAGCTCAGGCCTGTCCCCGCAGGCTGCCCGGGGCCCCCACACCCTGACCACCCCTCCAGGCACCTAGTCAGAAAACCAGACAGGCCTGGGCCCACGCACACGGGGCCCCCTTCCCTGCTCTAGAAAGAGTCCCCATGGGTGTGGGAGCCAGTAACTCGTGCCCCGTGCCCCGTGCCCCTGGGTGCTGGCTACTTCTGGGTGGCCTGGGCACCAGCAGCACAGCACCACCAGGGAGCTCGTCAGAAATGCCGAGTCTCAGGCCTCACCCCAGCCCAAACGTCGCTTTAATCAGGGTCTCCGTGACCAGTGTGCTGCGGGAGGATGGCGCTGCCAGGTTGGGTCACCCCCGAGGTGGGAGACTCCCAGGAAAGACACAGCAGAAAGAAGACCTCGGAATTTTCATCTCTCCAGGAAGCCAGTCCTGAAACAGAACTGACTCTTAACCAGCTAACTCCAGAGTGGACCAGCTTCACAGGAGCCGTGGGGAGCGGCGGGGCCCTGACCTGCCCGACGCGCAGACAGCGAGCGTGAAGGGGACGGTCCCTCGCCCCCTTCTGCTGGGGTCTGGGAAGACAAAGGTTCCCCTCTGCTCACAACCCACAGTGTCCTCCTGCCCTGCAAGGCCTCGTCACCTCCTCTGCTCCTCCCAATGTCCCTTAGACTCCAACTAACTAAACTAGCCTTGTCATTCCCTGAAGCGCCCCAAGCTTTCCGACGGCCACAACTGCCACAGCACAGCCCCTTTCACTCCCCGCCACCCCACCCGTGAGAAGCGGGCTACCCCAGGGCGCCCACCTGGCCCCCTCCTCCATGGAGCCTTCCCAGCTTGGCTCCTGCAGCCCAGCCCCCCACGGCCTACCTCTGTCTCCTCCCCGCTTTCCCCCAGCATCGCCTCTGGACCCGGGCCCTGCGAGAACCGGGCTGGAGGGTCCCTCCCGGCCCTGAGCGCACATCCTGGCCAGAACCCCTCCCGGCGCGAGACCCCCCGCCCCACAAACACACCTGGCTGGACAGGTGGCCTCGGGGTCTCCTAGACACCTACCGGAGGTTCTTGAGTTCTGGAATGTTCCAGGCAAGTGGCCGGGGAGGGCGCCGGGAGAGGCGGCCCGCGAGCGAGGAGGGGAGCGCCGGAGCCGAGGGCCTGGCAGCCGCGGGGCCGCAGCAGCGCCGCCGTCCGCGAGGGGAAGCGGCCCTTGGTTACCGCGGGCCCGGGGAACACAGAAGGCAAAACAAACACGGAGGCCGCCCCGCGGCAGCTGGCTGCTCGCGCTGGCAACGAGGACGCGGTCACCGGGCGCTTCCCAAAGCCTCCGGCGTGGAGGCCGCGGCCCGACGGGGGGGGGGCCCGCTAGGAGCCGACCCCTCCCCAAGACGCGGCCCCCTCGCCCGCCGGCCCTGGGCAAGCCCGGGGAAGCGGGGCGGGGGCTCCGGGGGGCAGGGGGGCGGCGGCCGGGACATCAGGTTTTTAAACCGGCAGGAGGCCCGGCCCGCGGGGGCTGGGGGGATGAGGTGACGCCCCTTTTCCAAAGAGGGGCAGCGCCGGCCCAGCCCGGGCAGGGGGGCGGACGACGGCGCTGTTTGCTCAGTCCCCTTCCAGCTGTGGCGCCGACTCTCCTGTCCCCAAGAAACTTGTCAGCAATGAGCAGAAACTCACCAGCGGATGAGAAAACTCTTTACCAGACTCCAGGGACTCACCTGCCTCCTCCCTGGGGCAGGGGCAACCCAGCCCCCCAGGGGGCAGCGGGGAGTGAGGCCCCCGTGGAAACAGGGCAGGGGACAGCTGAGTGGCCTGAGGATGTCTTAGTGAGTCCAGGGCCAGCCTACATGGGGACTTTCACGGGGGTGGGGTGGGGTCCTGCCCAGCCCCCAGGGTTTACACCTGAGACCTGAATGGCTTCCAGGCTCTGGCTCCAGTCATGCTGCCCCTTCCCTGCCATCCTGACCCCGGGAAGGTGGCAGCAACTCCTCCCACCCCAGCCCTTCTGAAGGGAAGCAGTTGAGACAGGACGGGCCTCCAGGACCCCTGTCCCTGCGGTCCCCAAAGCCACACTGGGGTCAGCTTTTCTCCCGACATGACCTGAGCAGGCTGATCTCGGGCTAGAAGAGCCCACCCTTGCTTCCTGGACCCTCCTGGGGCCCTAACCCCAGCAAGGAGTCGGGGGTGGCAGAGGAGGGCCGGGCGCACCTCACTGCAGCCCCCTGCCATCCTGCCCCCCCACCAAAAAGGTTTCCTGTCCCCAGACCAGATAGATCTTAAAATTCAAACAAAGAAAAAACCTCAAGCAACCAGAATGGCTGCAGGTCCTCACAGGAGGTGCAGGGTGGGATGGGGTAGGGCTGCCTGGAAGGGATGGGGTGGGGGGACAGGGGGTGGGGAGGTCACCACAAAGTCCAGCTTCCACTGTCACCAGGGCACCTTCCTTTTGTTTGTTTGTTTGTTTTAACAAATCAGTATCTTTGGAGGCTGGAGGCCCCACCAAGGACCAGGGGCTTCTGAGCTCTCCCCACCCCAACGCAGCTCTGCTGTCAGAGGGACTTGAGAGCCAGCTCCCCCCATCCTCCCAGCCCCCCGCATCCCCAGCCACAGAGAAGAAATACAGGAAAGGCTGGAATTAACATGGGGAAGTCGAGTCTCAGGCCCCCACACTGACACACCGGGAATTTAAATGGGACATTTCTAGGACAACCTGACAGAAGCTACCAGGGAGCCCCCCTCTGACCGCCCCCCTACCCTGTTTCTTCCCCTCTCTATGTCTCGCCCTGGCTGATGAGCTGATGGAGAAGTTTCTTCCAGACCTTCAGAACTTAGACTTTGATCTTGGAGGTGGGAGGGGAGGGGACAAGAATCATCGCACTTAGGGGCCAGAGCCCTCCTTGGAGACCCACCCCCCTGCCTTTTCCCTACCCTTGCCCCACCCCACCTTCCGGCCTAGGCCGTCTGGACAAGGCGCCCGTGTTTGTCTTACCCGACAGACAGCATTTCTGCAACACTCAACAGGAACCCAGCTAGGGAAGAAGTGACTTAGCAGTGCTTTTTTCTGTTTAAAAATCAGTAAACCTGACCTTGATCCTTGTCCTTCTTGTGTGGTGACTGAAGGAAAATTGAAGCTATCAGGAAAAAATAAAAGCTTTTTGAAGCAGCCTGGATGTTTCCCTAACCACCTCCTACCCATGCGGCAAGTATGCATGCCTGCCCTGCAAGGCCCTGCTGGGGTGGGGAAACTGAGGCACATCAGCACCACCAGCGAGATGCTATCCTGAAAGTTTCCATCAGAGCAGTATGTATGGTCGGGAGAACTGCTGAGGCTCAGGGGCTGGGGCAGGCTGGGGTGGGGGGCAGAGGGAGGCGGACAGGGGGACCCACAGGGCTGCCCTTTGAGGGGTCCTGGCCCAAGGGGTGAGATTTCAGGAACAGAAATGGGCCGAGGGAAGAAGCCCCATAGCAGAAGGAGGGAGGTGCGCTTGGGACAGGGGTGGGGACCGAGTTCGACTAGGGTGATGGCACATTTAGGACGATGACGTAAGGGAGACGGAAGGGTCTGGAATGAGATGGTCAAGGCCCTGAGGACCAGGCAGTGCCAAGCAGGGTCCCAAGTGTGTTGGCAGGGACCAGGTGGGAGGTGACAGATGAGAAAGCTGCCTCCCTCTGCAAGTTCATCCAACCTCCTGGGTTTCTGGATAGGAACGGGAAAGACCTATAAACAGACAGCTAGCGGCCTTCTCTTTGCATGGAGCAGTTATACTTTTGCTACTCAATGAAATGTGCGTTAACGCTCAGAGGCGCCACAAACATGGCCACTGATACCCTTTTATTGCCCCTGCCGTGGCCAGGGTGCACTCGCTGCCCACCCACAGGGGGCCGTGGCCACCTGCCTCTCCGGAAGCACTGCCCAAATGCTGTCAGAAAACACGGGGCCCACAGTCCTCCCCTCGTCTTTCTTTCTTTCTTTTGCTTTGGAGGAGGTAAGTTAAGAACCAGGAAGGAAGAATTTGCAAATTTCTTTTAGGTAAACAGAAAATGTGAAGTATGCTAACAACCCAAGAAATAACACTTCAAACCAACAGCATGCGATAGCACTGCTAATGTCTCACCCGTGAAAATGAGAAGCTGCATAAGTATGTGCTCCAGAAGACCGCCGGGAGGATCAAAGGCGGTGATGAAAATACAGAGGGTCTAGCAGCTCCTGGTGCACAGTAGGTCTACCAACCACGCTGGATGCTCACCGGGTGCCCAGGGTGTCCGGAGCCCTTCCGAGCACTTTGTATTTTAAATATATTAGCGTGTTCAGGTGCTGGCTATAATGACCGCTTCCCAGGTGCTCAAACCATAACTCCAAAGACAATCTTCCAGCGGATGAACCCAAGAGCACGATCCCGTTGTAAGGCAGAAGGAAGCCTTACAGACCCGCCAGTGAAAACATTCCGTTTTAGGTGAAAAACAGAAAAATTAAGCGAGGCCTAGAAAGAGGAAGTGACAACAGAGGAGTCCCTCTATCCAGTGCTACTGGAACAAATGGAAAATGCTAAGATCTCCAGCTCATTCTCCCTGGCCACGCTCTGTCCGCCACATTGAGCGGCCCAATGGTGAAGGTTGCCTGTACATCAATCCGTGTAAGCCAGGAGAGGAAAACCGACCCTCGCTGAGCTAGAACGTGCCTATTTATTTGGCTGACGGGCTCCTCAGACCTCTTTGCCAACCTCTTTTCTTTTCAGTTGGAATAAAATAAAAATAAGAGGAGGCCTTAAAATAGTCCCAGGCAGCGTCCAGCTCAGGTCTAGGCTCCGTGAGGCTGTTTCCCGAGGCTGAGACTGCTGGGGTATGTTCAGGTGCAGCTCCCGGCTGCCAGCGCAGCAAAGATTTGATGTGGAAATAGAAGTGGACTCAAGAAAAGAGACACGTTTGTGAAAGGCCGAGCCTGAAACTGCTAAGCTGCAGAGACAGGTTACTGTCCAGGAAATGACTCATGTCTCCCTGGTCCCACGGGGCCAGCGGTGGGAACAGAACATCGAGCAGGGTAGTTCCCGTGCTCACGACCGTTTCCTTCATGGGCTGCAAACCCCCATGGGGCCGATGATGGGGGTTGCTGGGGCCCAATGTGGCCTCCAGTGGAGGTGCAGGCGGGGCTGGCTGGTAGAGGGTGCAGGAGGCCAGCCTGAATGCCTGGAGCTCCTGGGGAGGCCAGAGGGCCAAGACCGGCCCCTGGACCCCATGCCCTCTCCCGCTGCCACCCACACTTCCTGTGGCCTCCACCACCTTCCATGCTGTCAGGCTGCAGAACCCAGCAAGCTGGCTTTGGGCCCCAGCCACTCTGGGGAAGCTGTTCGCTCAAGGTCAGTGAGCTCTTAATCGATAAATTGAACAGGCCTTTTTTTTTTAAAAAAAAGGCATCTTCTTTACCTTTCTACTATGTTTGATAATCCTGACCACGTCCTTGCCCTTTTAATGCCCTTTGGTTTCTAAGACATGATGCTAAAACCTACTCTCCAGACCCGCCACCCCAGCTCCTTTGCAGGTTCTTCTTTCTGCTTCTTGCTTAAATGCAGATGGTCTCCAGGGCCCCCCGCCCCTGCTCACAGACCCCCTCGGGGGCCCCTCTGCTCCCGTGGCTCCAGGTAGGAGCTCCTTTCCTTCCTGAACCCATCCCTTCAAATGTGACATGTCCACCAAACAGCACCGCTCTCCTGGCGGTGACCAGCCCCCAGCAACCTTGAGCTGCCCCTCCCAGCGCTGCAGTCCGGCCAGCCTCTGTCCTCAGCCTCCTGCTCAACCAGATGCAAACCCTGGTCTCCTTGACACCTCCTCTTCTCGGCTTCCACATTACCACCAAGTGCTGTTAACCCCTTCCCTGAAGCTGCTCAAATCTATGCCCACTCAAGCCATTTAGACGATTTGCTCACAAGGCCAAAGTCTCCAAATGGGTCTCCCCCACCCAGACCGATCAGCCTAAAACACTCAGTTATTTTGTATTTATTTATTTATTTGGCACGGGCAGGCACCAGGAATCGAACCCGGGTCTCCAGCATGGCAGGTGAGAACTCTGCCTGCCGAGCCACCATCACACCGACTTTTTCTTCTTTGAAAATATGTAATTCAAAAATGTTCAAAAGGTACTCAGGTTCTCAAAACCCCAAATTAACAATTGTCAACCACTTGTCACGTTTGCTTGGTCTTTTTGTTGCACGATAGACAAATGGCCAGGGAGATGATCTGAACAGGCAATTCAGAAACCGGTGAGTCCAAATGGCAAATAAACCTGTCTGAAAAGCTGCTTGGCTTCCCTGAAGGGACCTGCAATAGAGTCCTAACAAGCCATTGCTGCCCACCCTCAGATCGCTAAGTAAACCCGGAGGGTGTGCCTGCCACTGCTGGGCATGGGGGAGCCCGCAGGGTTGCGTGTCCGGCGGAAATGGGAAGCCAAGCAGCCTTTTGGGAAGCAAACTGGCAGTCAGCCCGGCAATAGTCCCACGCCCCGTACTTGAGCCGATGAAAATGCAAACACCGGTACTGAGGATCTCTGCGAGGGGATGGTCACTAGAGCTGTCACCATTCCCGGCACTCCAAACGAAGGGCACTGCTATTGGGGGAAGATCAGCCTGTTGGCACCTCAGCATACCTGCTCTATGGACTACTGAGAGGCAGTAAAAAGACCAGGCAGAACCACAGCAGTTAACCTGGAGATATTTCCAGGTGCATTTAGTGAGAAGGCAAGGGTAGACAGGGAAGATGAGCCCATTTTAATAAAATAATGGCCACCCCCAAAATAGACACATACCTTCCCCAAGCGGACAGAAAGGTGTGGAATATCCTGGAGCAGGAAGTGGCCCCGGGACGCCCTGGACAAGAAAAGACTCCCCGAGCCTTACAGCGTCAATGCTTCAGGAATAAAATGCCTGTGTGGTCATGCTCCCCCCAGAAGGCTCTGCATACACCCCGTACTTCATACACCGCAGCCAAACCTGCCGCCCCATGCAGTCTGACAGTGGTCCCAGCAGCCTTTCACCCAAGGTGGGACCTGCCAGGTCTAAGCATCAGCGCTTGGTTGGGTGCCAGCCTCACCTCCTGAAACACTCCCCCCTCCCCACGTTTCTCCCGGCCTCTAGCTCCTCTCACCTGCCCCACCCACCACCCAGCATCACGTGGGTGCCCCAAACGCCCTCCTGCCTACAGCTCGAAGTCCTGCAACCCTGGCGCACCCCCTCCATCCATCTTGCTTTGCTTCCCCCCACCAAACTCCGCACCTCTCCCACCCATCAAGTCCCCGACCCGAACTGCTCAGCGTCCCCCTTAACATTACACCCCTTTGGGGCTCTCCAAGCAGCTGCCTGGGTGCCTGCCCACCACCCAGCCGACTCTCCTGTGCAGCCCCCTGAGCTGGGGCAGGTCTTTCTGCCCTTTATCGGCACATCCTGGCTAATGCAGGGTCCATACCTACGAAGACAGAGCAGTGGCTGTCAGTCAGGCGTTTGTCATCCGTGACCCTCTTCCCCGGCTAGCTGCCACAGATGGAGGCAGGTGCCACTGGCACCTAGAGGGTGGAGGCCAGAGAGGCTGCTAGCCAGCCGATGGTCAGCAGGACAGCCCTCCACCACGAAGCACGGTCTGGCCCAAAGGTGCACAGAGCCATGACGGAGAAAGCGTAGATGGAAGGCTGCAGTACATCCCTGGGACACACAGCTCAGCGTGGGAAAGGCCCACCTGGGGCATGGGAACTGTGACTGCCCATCAGGGCTAGAGAGGGGCTGGGGTGGGGGACTTCAACTCCAAGGTGTCCCCAGGCCAGGCTGAGGCAGCTGGATTGGAACCTGGTGCTCGCCCCATGCGGCCACCAGGCTTCTGTGCTACCCTGAACAAGACACTGAACTTCTCTGCGCCTTGGTTTCCCTATCTACACAATGGAAATCAGCTGCTCCCTAAAGCGAACTCCACAGATTCTTAAGGATCTGAAAAACGGTTTCTGAGTTTGGGGAAGAGCATTTATTTATTCTCTCCTACAGATTCGCAAAACCCACCAGCCTCTTAAAGGCTCTGAAAAGTCCCGCAGGAGCCCGAAACTCAGCAGTTAAACTTGAGAAGTTCCCAAACTCGAAGACAAGGGAGCTCCCCTCTCACTTTATACCTTTTCAGACCATCCCGAGGGTGCCGGTTTGGGGAATGGATGGCGAGGTCTCTGAGAGTGGCTCCGCTGGGATTCTGTGACAAGCGGGGCCCCTGCTGCCTCCCTCACCCCTGGGAAGGAGCCCTTCCCCCAGCCACACCGACCTTGCTCCACAGGACATGTGTGCAAGTGAGCTCTGGAGCTGCGAGTTCTACAACGTGCTATAGGGAGGTCTCATCCGCCTGCCTGGCTGTGCCGGCCACACCTGCCGTGGGTCCTCCTGAAGTCCAGGACTCCCTGGGGAAGCCTAGGTGGGGGCTCACTCCTTAGGGGGGGGTGGGACAGAGGAGTTTCTCCACCCCGTTGGGGCCTGTCCTCTTCCTCTAGGCCAGAGGTCAGCACACTAGTCCACAGGCCAAGGCTGGCCTAGCTCCTACTTGTGCAAATCAAGTTTTAGTGGATCCCCAGTGCACCATGGGTTCATGGCCCAGCCGCAGCTGCACTCACACCACGGTGGCAGAGCTCAGCGCTGGGATGAGGCTGCGCGGCCGGCAGAGCGCACGCTCCACTCTCTGGGCCTCCACCGTACAGGTGTGTGTGCTCAGAGCCCTGGACGAGACTTCAGGAACAAGCATCCACCATCAAGGAAGCGGGGCCACAGCCCTCCCCCAAACACCTGCAAGGCTCCGTTAGCTAGCTCGGTCCTCCTGTGCCAATGCGTGCCCGTGGGGAGTATCCATGTGAGTATTCCGTTATTGCAGCACCGTTTGTTGAATTTTTGCTTGTTTTTTTCTTTCTTTGTTTGCTGGCTTGTTTTTGCTTTTGGGAAGTGCATGGGCCGGGAATCAAACCCGGGTCTCCCGCATGGCAGGGGAAAATTCTACCACTGAACTACTCTTGCACCCCCAACTCATCCTTTTTTGATTATGGACCTATTATCAAACAGCTTCCAAGCATCTGAACTTCGCCTATTTATAAAGGATTCCCACGAGGCTCTGCATCAAGAGATTACACACATTATGAAATGCACACAAAAGAAATCCAAGAGGATGTGACAAAACTTAAAATAGTGCTACTGTTGTTCCACGTGGGCCCACTGGGGCCGTGGGCTCGCGGGGTTACCCCCGGCACATGGCAGAGAGTGGGGGGTTCAGCTCTTCCCAAGAAACGATGGCGGCCTCGGCACACCCGCCCCAGAGGCCCCAAAGTGGAAGACCCCTAGGTGGGGGGACGTCCAGGGTCCCGGGACCCAGGTCCCTTCCCCCTACCCAAACTGGAGGGCTGGGTGAGGGCTGCGGGCCGGAAAGGAAGGATTAGGGACCCCTTCGCCCCCGAGATGGCGCCAGCTGCTCTTGCGGCAGCGAATGCCCTGTGCATCCAGGGGGATTTTTGTGTTTTGACTCAGAGGCAATAAATCTTTCCAATGAAGCCAATGCAGACTAAACTGCAGCGAAGAGTAAAGCATCCCCCGCCCGCCCCCTCAGCAGCCGGCCCGCGCTGACCGTGCTGGCAGGGGAGAAGGAGGAATGTTGGGGAGAGTCGCCAGGGCGGCTCCGGGAAGGCAAGGATCACTTTGCCCCAGCAGTGCCTTCTGGAAGTGGGGGAACAACTGCCCCCCTGGTTCTCAGACTCCCCCAGCTTCCTGGCCCGCCCCCTCCCTCCAGCCTCCCCCATCCCGGGGAGAACTCAGGGCCACGTGCAGATGGTGACCCGGAGTGCAGCAGGTCACACAGGTACCTTCCCACTAACTTGGGACCTGCTTCTGGCCACCGGGCAAGGGGCCGTTTGGGGCTCAGACACTCTGATTTTCCGAGGGGACTTCACGCTCCAAGAACTTCCATGGGGGTCCAGTCTGGGGGGCCGGGGGAGGAGTGGGGGTACCGAGTAGTGCTAGGACTAACTCACAAGTCTTCTCGCCAAATACCCGGCCAGCCAAAGAGGGGAGCAGAGCAAACCGGGGTTACGGAGGACCTCCCTGTCCTGTCCCCGCCTGTGGCCAGCCCAGCGGCTCTCCTGTCCCCCAAGCAACCGACAGAAGCAAGGAGGCGTGGGGGCTTGGCCCAGGGGTCCTGGGGCCCAGGAGAGCTCTGTCCCCACGGCCACCCCTTGCCATGATAACATGCAACACCAACGGGACAGCACTCTGGGGTCCAATGCAGGACCCCTCCCTCTGCCTGAAAGCATGCACCAACTCTGCCATGTGAAGATGCCCACAGGTCCCTAATGAGTTGTCGTTAGGCCTCTCTTGTCCTATTTCGGAGGACCCCTGACCCATTTCCCAGGCCGGGGCAGTGGGAGGAGCTTCCCCACTCCTGGCTGCGGGGCAGGCACACGACCTGGTCTCCTGCATCAGAACCACGCACCATCATGACGGGGATTATATGGGACCAGGAGCTGCCAGTGCTGGGATTCTGCTTAACTTTCTGAGAAAGGGCCCACTGGGAGGAAAGCAGATGCTTAAATGGAGAGAGAGGTGCCTGCTGATGCCAGCGTCTAAGCCCCTGGATCCCGCTGTGCCTGAAGCCCCTTGATGTTTTCGCCATTCACAGTTCAACAAGCAAGGCTCCTTTTGCTGAAGCCTGTTTGGACCAGGTTTTCTGCCACTGCAAATGGAGAAGTCCTGACCAGCTCCAAGTCAAGCTTTGTAAAGATTCCAAAACATGCTGACCATTGAAGTCCTTACCTCTCGGCCACACAGAGTTGGGGGACGGGGGCAGTGCTGGGATTGCTGCCTTTCTCACTTGCCCCTCCCCCTGGGGGCTCCTCCTTGAAGCCAGGGCTCACTGTGCCAGGGGATCCAGCACCCAGGGGCATCTGCTGTGTGAATGAGGAAGGAGCTGCCCTGCCTCATGGTGGTGGAGCTCACCTACGGTGTGCAAGGGGGGTGCAGAGCGCAAGCCTACTCTATGGAAGCAAGCGCTGCTCTATGGAATCAGCCATGCTCGCACCCACACTGTACTCTGTGGGGTCCGGTCCCAGCCCCTCTCATCCGGTAACTGCAGGAACTTAGCCATCTCCCCCAGTCTCAGTCCCAAGTTGGGCCTTGTCCCTCCTCTGTCTCTGTCCACTCAGTGAAAAGCCGATGTCTGACAGTGGCACAGAGGTCCCGGGACTGGCCTCCTGTCGCCTCCCTCCCTTCCCGTGCTCTGTCCTGCCTCACTGGCTTTCCCACCACAGGGCCTTTGCACGTCCCAAAGCCTCTGCCCGGTGCACCCACACTCAGCCCAGGTACCTGGATAGCTAGTCCCTCCCCGCCACAGGGCCTTGGTTCAAGGGTCACCTCGTCACAGAGGCCTTTCCCAGCCATCTGTTTAAAACGGCCTCTGCTCCCCACACCCCGCCTCCTTTCCCTTCTTTACTCTCTCCACTGAGCTTTTCAATTACAGTTGATTTTCCTTATTCTAGAAAGCCACAGAAAACACTAAGTTAGCAAATACTAAACCATGGCCCCTCAGGGAAAGACAGCATTAGGGTGCCTGCCAGCCACTGGTCACAACATTTTAGTGACACATCAGTACACGTACACTTGTTTTGTGTGTGTTTCTCTTTCAAGACGCCTTATTAAACATGAACTGCTGATTCACGACTGCGAACTCGCAGCCATGGCACTGGCCGTGTATCTGAATGATGCGCATCCAATGCACGCCTTCTCCATCACAGCCTCCTTGCACTTAGGAACACTAGACGGCACGTCAGCGCTGCACTTGGCAAAAGCACAAAAATGTGTAAAATGTGGCACTAAACAGACTACAAATAGGACTCTTGTTTCCAGCTCAAACCAGAAGGCAGAACATCCCGAAGTGCGTCCTCGGCCGGGAACATGAGTTTTGGGCAACCCTAATTTTTCACCACTCTGTGCACGTCCACAAACGACCGCAAAAGCGCTGCCATTGTTCATTGGGGGGTTTCAAATAAGTTCCAGCGAGGAGGCGAATTTGCAAATACCAGATCCACAAATAATAAGGGTCGACTGTACACGTACTCAGTTCTCTGCTTATACTCAGTCTCACCATAAGAATACAGGCTCCAGGAGGGCTGTGTCCGTCCATGGCCATTATCCAGCACCTAGAGCACAGGCTGGCACATAGTAGGTGCTCAATAAATGCTGTTGAGTGAGTGAATGAATGGCTCTCCCACCTCAAAACTCATGTTCTTTCTGTTTCATGATGTCACCTGCCCACACTGCCATGTGCCACTGAAGTGTCCCACCTGGGAAAGAGGGTCAAGTCGCACCCCCTCCTACACCCCTTCCATCTGTCTGTCCCTGACCTGCTACGGAACGTTCCCCAGAGGGACCCAAAGCTCCTCTGCTCAGGCCCCTCCTGAGGCTAAGTCACTCCCCAAACCGTGCCTGGCACACAGGGCCAGCCTGCACCCAGAAAGCAGGGAGCACCTTGGCCCCATACCCCACCTGCGTTGACCACTCTTTCCCAGGGGCGAGGTGCATTAACACGGGGCCAGATAACACCTCACAGTCCCATCTGGACAGCCGGCGCCTGCTGGGGAACTCGAGTCAGCCATGGGGGCAGAGAGGGGCTGCCTGGGGGGCTCTCCTGCCGTTGCCAGCTCTGAGCGGGCGGGGGCTGCCGCCCTGGCTGCACCCACACAAGCCTCCCGTGCAGGAGGCAGCAACTCGGGGGGGAGGGGCGGCTGCGCTTCCAGTCGTGGCTGCTGGCGGCCCCCCTGTTCATCCCGTGTGGGCCGGCTCCCTGAGGCACCCCATCAGCCCGTCCGTGAGGCTGGGCCCCGCCCGCGCCCCACCCTACCCAGTTATCCCAGCAAGGATGTGTCTGGTCGGATTTGACAAATGCTGGCCCAGGACCCCGTGGATGGACTTGTTTTCGCGAAGGTGACCATCTGCCCCAAATTGGCTCTGAGGGGTCCAGGGTGACAGGAGGCTCCACTGCCCGGAGTTGTGGCTCCGAGGCTGTCACCCATGTTCCCAGGGAGCTTCTGAGCATCCGGAGACGCTGCCTGGCCGCGGCCTCCTGCCAGGAGCCCCATACAAAGTGCCCTTTATGGGAACAGGACAGGCCGGGCTGGCAGTTTCAGCCTCAGGGAAACCCAGGTTTGGACTTTCTCCGCGGGCACAACCGAGCCTTTGTTTTGACTCTGCCCCGTCCCTGCTCAGGCTGGCCTGCTCCTCGGGTCCAGGCCCCGTGCCCTGCCGAGCCAAGACCCGGGCCCAGGCCCAAAGCGTCACCCTAGAGAACAGCGAGGGACACGAGGCAGTGAGGAACGCACATCCAGGCCGAACACAAACCCCGTTCCAAACCAAAACCTCATTGCAGACCTACTATGCGCTGAGACCTGGGGTCGCAGTGCAACCCACCACAGATGGCGGCGACAAGTGTGACAGCACTGACAGTCCACGAACAGAGATGAGAGCCTACTAAGTGTCTGGCGGCTGCTGCCCGGAGGCAAAAAGGCCAAAGCTCTGCTCTCCTTGGAGGCCAGTCCAGCTGCAGCATGGGGACAGCCTTCCCGGCTAAGGAACAGGTGCACATGTGATTATCTACCAGAAATTGGGTTCCTTGCTTTGGCATGGTCTAAACAAATGAGGAACGAGGACAGGACGGGACAGCCAGGAACACAGACCAGATGCCTGAGAGGGTGTGCAGAGCTGGCTTGCAGCCGGCCAAGGGTCTAAGTAGCCACACACGGATCACCTCTCCACGGTCTGTGTCCTAATTCTTCCCAATTCACCACTGGGGGAAAGGCCCACAGTCCCAAGGTCCCGAGCTGCGGCTGAAATCCATTCTGCACCCCCTTGGGCACCCAGGAGCAGGGTGTTGGTGGTGCAAACCTGGCCCGGTCCAGGTGAGGCTGGGAAGCCGCCTACGGTTTTGCAGATCTGCCCCAATTGGGCTCTTGGCCGACAGGTGAGAGGAGGAAGCCCTCTCCTTGGAGGGAGATGGGCGTGTGTCCTTCTCCACGCTGCTCACACTGAGATTCTACAAAGACCAAAAATTCATCCCGAATTAAGGCCCTGGGGCCAGAGGAGGGGAAAGCAGCCAGCCCACCGTGGATTTCCGGGGCACAGCCTACTCAGGCCTGGGCACCTGGCGATGCTGTGATGGGGACCCAGACGCCATGGCCAGAATCGTTCAGGGTCCACCATGATCCCTGCCCAGCAGGACAGCTGAGCACAAGGGTTGGAGGGGGACGGAACAAGCCAGCGGCTGTACACAAGGACCATCGGCGGCCAAGTGCACGGCCCAGGGGCTGGGGTGATGAGAGGAGACCGGTCAGGCCCAGCAGGAACTCGTCTGTCATATCCAGACACTCCAAACCGCCAGAAGGGGAAAAGGTCAGATGCTCAGACAGCAGGCCCCGGAGCGTGGATTTCCCCTTTCCACAGCGGCAGAGGGGAGGGGGGCTGCCGGAAGGAGCGGCCCGCAGGCGGGAGCCCAGGAGGCAAAGTCCTCAAAGGCCCGTCCCGGGGAGGGTGGCCACCCTGCCCCCGAGACACGTGCTGTCCCCATTCCTCCCTGTCACAGCCGGCATCAAAGCACGGTGGCCAGACTGTCACTGCGGGAAGGTCACATCTGGGGCAGGGCTGGCGGCACGGGAAGGGAGGGACCGATTCCCAAGCCTCATGAGGGAACCTCCCTGCAAGTCCAGACGTCTGATACAGCCAGACAACAAAGGGAAGTGGGGCTGGAGAAGAGTATCAGGAAGGGGGGGTGTCCCATGGGGCCGGCAGTGGCACCTCTTCACCTCCGCCTCCTGCTGACCAGTCCGAACGCCTGCCACTTTTTGTGCGGCGTCTCCTGACCCCGTGGGCTATTCTGTCCGTTTCCAGCCTCAGTCAGACCAGCAGGTGGCCTAGGGCCCCTCCCCAGCCCACCTCTGCCCTGCTGACCAGCAGTGACACCATAGCTCCAAAGCCTCTGAAAATAATTCGTCAGCCTCAGCCCCAGGCCCCTTCCCAGTCACCCCAGTTAGCACGTGTAAATCCCATCTGCCAACAGGTCAATATACAAGACAAATTAGGAACAGGTCAACGACAACAAATGAAAATCTGTCAAAAATGTGTACAAGTGAGAGAGAGGCACAGGCTTTGGAGTTGAAAACTCTGTGGTTCAAATCCCAGCTCTGCCCTTTGTCCTGCAATGATCCAAGGTTTTCTGAATTTCAGTTTCTCCATCAGTAAAAGGAGGGTAATGACAGCATCTGCCCTGTAGGACTGTGCTGAGGATCCGATGAGACGAAGCCGGGGCACACTCAGCCTGGAGTATTGCTCAAGAGAAGCTACAGAGTTGGCTCCAGGACTAGAAAGCAGCTTAGCTCAGCACCGGGAATAAGTCCCAGAGATTTGGCTTATTAATAAAGAGCCAATTAAAGACCTCACACCCACTAGGCTGGCGATTATTTTAAAAAGGAAAGTAACAAGTGTTGACAAGGATGCAGAGAAACGGAAACCTTAGTGCACTGCTGGTGAGAAAACAAAATGGTGCAGCCACTGTGGAAGAGTTTGGCAGTTCCTCAAAAAATTAAACTAGAACTTCCATATGACCTGGCAATCCCACTTCGAGGTGTATTCCCCAAAGAACTGAAAGCAGGAACTTACCAATGTTCACAGCAGCATTCTTCACAATTGCCCAAAGGCAGAAGCAACCCAAGCGTCCACTGACAGATGAATGGATAAACAAGATGTGGTCTCTCCATACAATGGAATATTGTTTAGCCATAAAAGGGATATAGTTGTGATACACGGACACATCTGATACATGGATGAGCCTGAATGTATCATGTTGAGTGAAATAAGTGAGACACAAAAAGACAGATAACTGTACGACTACACTTGTATAGAATATCTAGAACATGCAAATTCAGAGACAGAGAGTAGACTACAGTTTATGGTATCGGGTGGGGTGGAGGATGGGTAAAGGGTGCAGGGCTTCTGTTTGGGGTGATGGGAAAGTTCTGGTAATGGATGGTGGTGAAAGCAGCACAACCCTGTGACTGTAATTAATCCCAATGCATTGCATCCTTGGGGGTGGCTAAGATGGGAAAGTCATGTTGTATATGGGTTCCCACAACTGAAATAGAGAGACAGAGACCAAAGAGAGAATAACAACTGAATGTAATACATGATTCTGGACTGGATCCAATAACGGAGGAGAAAAGGCCCAAAAAGACAATATTGGGACATACCAATAAATTGGATTATAGACTGTAAGCTTTAGGTCAGTGTTAAAATTTCTGACCTTGATACCTGTACATAAGGTGGTTATATAAGCGAATATCCTTACTCTTAGGAAAAGCACATGGACGGAAGTGTTCAAGGGGCCTGATGTGTGCGATGTGCTCTCAAATATTCAGGATACAGATAACAGAGAGAAACAGACGACGGGTAACAGATGGACAGAAAGAGCGCACAATGCAGCAACGTGGCAAAATATTAAAGTTGGTGGATCTGGGTATCTGGGTGGGGGTATGATGGTGCTCTCTGTGTATGGCTTTTGTATTATTTTTACAACTTACCTGTAAGTTTGAAATTATTTCAAAATTGAAAGTTTTACACAAATAAATAAATAGCCAAACAAAACCCTTGGAGGAGGGGAGCTCAGGGAGAGCAGGTATTTAAATTGCCTACTCCTATTTCAGGGCAAAAAATTCCTATTTCTGCCCTGGGACAGCTTCTGTCCCTCTGCAGAGGAGGCCCACAGCTGCCCTGAGCAGGCTGCTGCCAGCAAGTAGACATCAAGAGCCCGTGGAGCCGCACACAGCGAGCGTGTGGCCAGTGGGGCCGCTGGCCTTGACTTGGCCACCTCACCCCCCCCCAGGCTCCAACCCATAAAACGTCACCCAAGATGCCCCCATGCCTAAGTGAGCCCCTTCCAGGCACCTGGTGCTGCCCCCAGCCAGCCGCGGCCTTCTGCTTCTCCCGACGCCAAGTTCAGCGGTTCACACTTGACCCTGTCTGTGACGCGGCTGGACCTGCAGCCGTAGACACGCTATGGCCCCGGGCTGTAGGAAAGGAAAGTGCCCCTCACCCCCAGGGAGCCTCAGGCGTGCTGAGATTCCGGCAAAGGCTGCACCGCCTCGGCCTCCCTCCCTGCTGCAAGAGCGGCTCCCACGGCCCTCACGCACATGGGCTTCTCTGCAGCACCGGGCAGAGGCTCGGCACACGTCCAGGCCTGAGAACAGGACCGCCGCAGCGCTGCCCCGGCAGGCGCCCAGGCCCGGGCGAGGGGAGACCACAGTCCGTGTCTCCCAGAAAAGGCCTGTGCTCGGAGGCCGCCGTGCCATCGGGGTATTTGGAATTCCAGAGCACACGTGCTTTCTTTGTAGTTTCCTGCTTCACCCTACACGTACCACTAGCCCAGAAACTCGATGCTCAAAAGAGCCAGCTAAGCCCAAAGAATGCAAATGTTTAAGGCCCACTGCCTGGGACGCCTCAGCAGACTAAACTAAGAAGGTTTAAGAGCTTTTTTCAGCTTTGTTTACTTTTTTTTTTGAAGGGGGTAGAAAGAGAAGGTTGAAAGGAAAAAAGACCATTTCCAGTACCTATAATGTACTACTGCCTTTTTCAGCCAGAATCCCAGGCCAGGTTACCCCAGTGGCAGGCTCCAGGGAATGGGAGTTTGAGATTCAAGAATTGGGAGATGGGGACAGAGCAGAGAAACAGGTGCCCGTTTTAAAGGAGTAGGGGGTGGGGAAGGGCTTCACTGGAGCCCAGGTGGTTTGGCCTCTCCCCCCACCCCACCACATCCACCTTTCCTGAGCAGATGTCACATGGATCCATCCCACTAGAACTGGCCACGGAGGTGCTGGCCTCAAAAGCACCCAGGACATAAACGAAAACTTCCCCACAAGGAAGCAAGAAACATAGAGTCTTTCCGATAGGGCACCTCCAAAAGGCAGCCGGTGCCAGGGAGGCAGGGGGAGGCCATCTGGGGGTGCAGCCGGGATCCCCCAGCAGGGATACAGCAACGACTAGAAAACAATCCAACTGGACCAGCCGGTCATCCCATCCACCATGGATTCCAGCACCCACCGGGCACCGAGCTCTGTCTCATGAGGCACGGGGTCCCCAGGACAAGGCAGAAGGAGCTGCCCTGGTGGAGACGGACAGGACAGGAGGTAAACACAGCGCCACGGGGTTTGAGCTGCTCCGGTCACGAAGAGGTTGGCCAGCTCACACATTCATTCATTCAGCAAGCTCCTAATGAGCACCTACTGTGCCCCAGCCACTGCACGGCACAGGCCCCAGGAACGGGCAGCCAGCACTCCAGGTCTCTGCCCTGGAGGATGTCTCGGGCCACAGGGCCTCCTGCAACCCCCACCACGTTCCCCAAGAGCTCCGAGTCGCCTCCTGGACTCTGTACAGGCCCCCAGTTGCACACAACTGGAGTAGGGCCGAGAGACAGAAAAGGCAGGAGCAGGCAGAGCCCTTTGGAGGTTACAGCCATCTGCTGGGCTGGGCACGGGGGAGACAGTCCAGGTGGACACACAGGGCACTGACAGTCCAAAGAGCTCCAGCCAGACAGACCTCCATGGTTAGCTACTCCCCTCGGGTCTGCCCTGCTCTTACTGCAATCCTCCTGCTGGAGCAAGGCTGGTCGTAGCGGGTTTTCAGTAGCTCTTTGTAGAAGGCAGTTTCTTCTGTGCAAAATTAGAAGGCAGAGAAGAGAAGTTTAAAGAGAAAGCAAAGTGGGCCAGGGGCCAGGGGGTCTGGCCTGGGCTGAGCAGGTGAGTCTGGCTGCCACTCCAGAAGCCACCTGACCCCAAGGGCTAGAAGGGGCAGAGGACCTTGTCATCCTTGTGAACAGGCATGGCCCCTTCCTGCCTCTGCTCCCAGGGACCAGGCCAGCAGGTGACAGGCCCCAGATGTTTGGGAACAGAGAGGAGCTTCCCACCTACAGCAAAGCTTATCACAGTGGGCTGTCCCGGTTCAGCCCACTGGTTGGACAGTGCTTTGAGGCCCACACTTCAAGCGGTGGTCTTACCATATTACACTCCCACCCCGGAAAGCTCACACCAGCCACCCCTGGACCCGAGAGGAGCCTGCACTTCAAAGCTACGTGAAACCTCTCATGACCCGCCACCCCAATCCTGTTCCCTGTCCCCCCCGATTCAGCCAACAGCTGGGGCTGCCAAGCAGGGGTCCCCAGGGAGGGCAGGGGCAGGCAGGGCCTGCCGGGTGGACACCCCTCTGCCCCTCCATTCCAAGGTCCCAGATAAGGAGAAGTAGCTGGCAGGGGTGGCAGGGGAGGGGATGGTGGCAGCAGGGAGCAGCAGCTCAGGGGCTCAGAGGCCCAGCCCTGTCCCCTTACCAGCTCCCTCATCCTGATGTCCACACCCTGCCCGGCTCAGCACCCAGTGACACAGCTCATCTCAGGGCCTTTCCAACACTGTCCCCATGGCCTCTGCCACCACTCCAATTCCTTCCCACTCTTTAGGACTCACTTCAGGGACCCCCCGGTGGGGCTCTTGGGCTGGGGTCCCACCTTGAGCTTGGCCTTGCACCAGGCACACTGCCTGTAATCCCCAGCCTTGTCCCCACACTGCACGATGAGTCCTCAGGACCAGGGACCCCGCCCTGGCCACAGACCCACAGAGACACTGACCCGGGCGACCCCGCTCCTGGCAAATTATAAATATGCAAAAGCGCATACTCTTTCTGAGCCACAGAAAGCAAATGCTCCGAGGCACCTGTCCCGCTGATGTCTGCGTCTCCTCGCGCCAATTCTGCGTGGTGAGCCCTACGTCCATGTTTGGAGATGTGGAAACTGAGGATCGAAGCAACTAAATAATTTGCCCAGGGCCGAGGTCAGGAGACAGAATCAAAACTCACTGTCTTCCAGAGGCCAGGGGCCTGGGAGCAGCGGCAGGAGGGTGGCCAGGGGGACACAGAGGGACAGGGCAGGCGGGCGAGAGGCTGCACCCCAGGCAGGTCTACACGCCAGGGCAGAAAGAAGCAAAGGAAAGAGGCAGAAGACCCAGGGGAACTAGCAGCAGTGGGGGGGCTCGCACAGAGGTGCCCCAGGCCTCTGGGGTGCCGCTGCCCAACTTCACCGCTTGTCCGCAGACATCCCAGGCCCGCTGACCCCCGCCTGCACTGGGCCACAGGAAATGTCATCCCGCCCCAGGCTGGAGCTTCCCAGAACAAACGCTGCATTTCCCTGAGTTGCCCGAGAGAGGGAAGTGAGCACAGCTGCTTCCCGTCCCCACCTGGCCGCCATGGGGTCCCAGTTCCCACCGAGCCACCGCCGTCTACCCCCCTTCCTCGGCCCTGGTCAGACCCCACACCCAGCCTGGGCATGCCAGGGCCCCGGGAAGCTCCAGAATAAAACAGGCCTAAAAGCCCAACAGAGGGGATGAGGCAGGGGAGCTGGGACTGTCTCCTGGTCTCCTGCCTGCATGGCCCATGAAAGAAGCACAGAGCCTGGCACACAGAGGCCCTTCACAAATATGTTAAGTGAATGGAAGATCAAAGAAGAATAAAAATCCCCACCCAAGGATGCGGGGCTCAAATTGAAGATGAGGGTATTTCTTAAGCACCTACTATGTGCCAGGCAGGTACACCTGTGCTCCCCATGGGCCTGCATTACAAATGCCCCCTTACAATCTCTTCCATCCTTTCCTTGTTCCTCCCTAACCAGCTCTTATACATCCTTAAAGGCCCAGCGTCAATGTCACCTCCTCCAGGAAGTCTTCTCGGATTCACCTACTAAGAGTAAACCCTAATCCCCTTCAAAGCTTCAGAACTGTGCTTGCCTCTTATTGCTGTTATCCCCCTCTGCACAGTATCATATCACTCAGAGAGTGATCTCTGTATTTCCACTCTTCCCTGCTAGCACATGAAGTAAATCCTCAAAGGTCAGGATTAAGGATTATAAATTCCAAAGCATCTTCACACCTCAGAGCCAGAAGGTGCTTTGGATGAGGGTTGGAGGAGAGCACCAGGCAGTTCACCCATGTGGTCCAGCTCCCACGGCAGTGCTTTTACACCCCATTTCACAGATGGGAAACTGAGGCTCAGAGAAGTTCAATGGCAACACTGAAGGTCCTGGAGTCAAGAAGAACCCCGTCATGTCCATCTGACTCCCAGGCCAGGCTCTTAATGCTTCCACCCCCACAGCTAGACTAAACACAGCTTCCTGGGGTGGCACCATGCAGCGAAAAAGCCAGATTCCTACAGAGGGGCCACGCTGCTCTCAAACTAGCCAAGAGACGTCACCAGGACACTTGCATCTGTGCTCGGAGACAGCAGGAAGCACTGGGAGCTGGACAGCCGCTAACATCCCAGGATACTTGTTGGCAAATTGCTCTAGGGCTCGGGTGCCCCTCCCCCTTCAATCAGCCCCTTCCCCACCACCCACCCCCTCACCATCCACCACGGAAGGGGCTCCGCCTGGCATGGCCCAGTGCCAAGGTCAGAGTCTGTTCAGCTTGGTCAGGTCCTGTGTCAAAGCACGGCACGTGTGGCAAGACAGACATTGCACGCATGCATGCTCTCCTCCCTTGTCCTTTGGGAGTTGTCCTCCACCCCTTCCCCAGGAGAACAGAACTCAACCCGGCACACGGTGGCCTCCAGCTCACCAGAACGTGCGGGTTGAAGCCAGCTCTCCCTGGCACCTTCCTCTTCCCCACCCGCCCCCTCACAGGACCGGGGCGTGGCTGCCGTCCCCTCTGAGCCTCTGTGCCCCCCATCCCCTGACCTCCGGTACCCTGTCTGGCCACACGCACAAAACCTGTCATGGGCCGAGTCCTCTTCTTGGGAAAGAAAACCCCCTCCATGCTTTGTTTTGTCTTTCCCCTTAAATGAAACAAATCACCCACGTAGTTAGTTACTGGAAACTCAAACATGTGAAACCAAACCGTTTGCAAAGAGAATTAGTCAGCAACCTCGGGAGGCTCGGCCCCCTACTGTAGGTGGAGCCTCCTGGGTCCCCAGGGCCCCTTTCCACCAGGGGAGCTGGGTGACCCCGGCCTCCCCGCCCTGGGGGGCAGAGGTGGCAGAGCTGCTCAAACTGTAGCTGAGGCCCAGTGGGGGTCAAAATCAGGATGTCCTGCAGGTCCCAAGGGCAAGTCCGCCTCTCAGTTTCCTCCCTCGTAAAAGGGGGATAGCAGGACCCATCATGGGGTGCTGCCTGGTGGGCTGGCTCAGGGTTAGGGGCTGCAGGGGTGTCTCCCCCAAATTCATGTCCAAGGAATCCCAGAGTGTGGCCTTCCGTGGAAACAGGGTCTTTGCAGATGGCGTTAGTGTAGACGAGCTCATCCTGGGTTAGGTGGGCATAAGCCCCATCACCGGGGTCCCTTCACCTAGAGGAGAGGCACCCAGGCACCCATGTGGAGGCCAGATGATGGTGCAGGCAGAGGCTGCGGGACCCCGAGGACCTCGGCCAGCACCCGAAGCTGGGAGAGGCCACGAAGGAGCCTCTCTTGGAGCCTGTGGAGGGAAGCCCTGCCCTCCCCCGGATCTGAGGCTCTGGCCTCTGGAACTGTGGGAGAACACCTCCTGTGGTTTTAAGCCCTCCTGTTTGTGGTGCTTAGCTTCGGCCGTGCTGGGGAACTAAAACCGGTGCCCTTCTGTCGTGGCGCTAAGACGGGTGTCTGGACTCCCAGTGACCGGTGCCCCCGAGGCCAGCCCGGGGCATCTCAGCGGGAGCGGCTCTCCCCAGGACGCAGCGTGCTGAGCTGGGAGCGACCGGGTCAGGGCAGGGGTCCCCATCCAAGTCCGGGCCCCACGACGCTGGTCTTCCCACCCTTTAGAGAGAGAGGGCAGGATCCCCTGACAGACCCGGAGAGAGAGGGCAGGATCCCCTGACAGACCCAGCGTGTTTTTTAAAAACAAACAAACATGCACTAAGGACACTAGAGCCCACCTGGGGTCCACTCCTCTCTTGCACAGACCCACATCTGCTTTGCCGCAGTCCCCCTCTCCTCTATCACCCACCCTCGGCTGCTCCCCTTCCTGGCCCTGGAGTGGGGGGCATCTGAATTTGTGACCCAGTTTAAAACCCTAGTTTTATTTAGGAGCATGGCCTCAGCCACTTGCCACTAGAAATATCCACAGGAAGGGTCCCTCGGGAAGGTAATTAGAGTCTGACGCTCCAGGCTGATTTTTCTTGGAGGAAAACAAGGACGCTGCTGCAGGAGGCCTGGTCCCAGCCTGGCCCGGGGAGACCTGGGGAGGGGCCGAAGCGGACCCTGCTCTGCATGGTTCACAAGATAAAGATCAGAAGCCGACAGCCCAGAAGCCGGCCCCCCGTTTCGCGAACCTCTCCCCTCTCCCACTGCTCATGAACCAAAAGGTACCCGGGTCCTTGGGGCCGCCCGGCTCTGGACCCCCCCAGGGGTGGCACCAAGACGCAGCTCAGGTCAGAGAGACAGGATGCCCGCCCGCTCTCCCAGCCAGCCTGCTGCTCTGTTTATATTTTGGGGGAGGAGGAAAAATTAGGCAGGACATGGCCAGATCGACTCGAAAATGTCAAGTGGGCATTCGAGGACGTGTTCAGGTTGTCTAAGTCCCTCCCGAGGGGAAGGGAACTAGCTGTCTGGTGGTGGCCACTCGTCCGCTCCACCTTCCCCTAGCACCTGCCGAGGGCCGCTGTCCCAGCCCCACCCCAGCCTCCTGCACCCTCCACTAGGAAGCCGTCCTGTGCCCCCTCCCTTGCCTATTAAAGCCTCCCTCTTCCAGGAAACTCTGCCTCCCCCCACCTTCCCCAGCACACCTGGGCACAGGCCCCAGGCAGGGCGTGCACTGTGCTTCCCATGACAGCCGCCTTTTGAGGCCTCCCACCCCCACCCCTCTTTTCAGGCTCAGAGGCAGAGTGTACAGAGCTTCGGAGCACAGGGTGCCTGGACTCACCGGCTGGGTGACAAGGTGTCTCAGCCTTCTGCATTCTGCTTTCCCCATCTGTAAAAGGGGGACAATGCCGCCCGCCCCATGGGGTCCTCCAGGATGGTAAAGGATCGAATGCATGGAAAGAATCTAGGACGGCGCCTGGCGCACATCCGTGCACTCGAAAGCCATGAGCGGGTCCATGCCATTTCTAAACGCAGCAGGAGAAGGTGGTCCAGGCGCCCGGCCTGGGCACCGGCTGGGGTGGTCAGCCTGGGGACCGGCTGGGGTGGTCAGCCTGGGCACCGGCTGGGGTGGTCAGCCTGGGGACCGGCTAGGGTGGTGGGCCTGGGGACCGGCTGGGGTGGTCAGCCTGGGCACCAGCTGGGGTGGTCAGCCTGGGCACCGGCTGGGGCGGTCGGCCTGCACGGCCTGCCATGAGCGGGCACACGCCTCGGCCTGGAAACTTCACCCGGCCGCTGTCACCAGGTGCTTTCCAAAACCGTGCCACTTCAGCGAGATGAGTCAACGAGCGAGGTCAGCCCATCTTCCACCAGATTCCACTCACGAGCTGCTCATTCTAGAAACTTCCGCGGCTATGACTTTGCTATCAGCACCAACAGATTTCGAGAAAAACCACCTTCTCCCCATGCCCCCTACCCCGGGCACACACACGGCCTGCTGAGAAGAAAATGAATTCTAGGATGGTGATGAGGGCTGCCAACTGTATACATTTACTACAAACCAGCAAACTTACATGTACAGCAAGTGAGCTGCCTGGGCTGTAATCACACCTCAGGGACGCGGCTGGAAGACGGAACCCGCACCAGCTCCCTCTACCACGCTGGGCCGGCGCCCCTCTGCCTGCGCGTCCAGGAAGGCCAGGTACCTTCTTCGTCTTACAGAAAAAGGCAAGGGACGCAGTTACATGAAGACAAAACTGCGCCATGATCACAAGGGTGCTGGGTCCCGGTGCTCGGCCACTGGCCCAAGGAGAGTCTGAGCACAGCTATTTTACGTGACTCGGTGTTTCATTCCAAGCATCCAGGAATGCTCCAAACCCACCTTCCCGGACAGAAAATAGAGGTGACACCCCCCACACCTGAAACGGGGTGGGCACAGCCCCATTTCACCCTTGACACCCCGGAATTCCAGCAGAGCCACCCCGGATGCTGCTGCTCGCGCGAGCACAGCCTTCCCCCGTGCCTGTGGACAGGGTCTGGAGGGGAGGGTTGGGGGGAGGACTGGGGGGGAGGACTGGGGGGAGGGGCAGAGGGAGGCGACCCCGGGGCCTGCAGGAGAGCGGCCTGCAAGCTCCTTCTCAGCAGCGCAGGCGACTTTCCGCCAACTTGAATCTTGTACATCCTCCTCTCACACACATAAAAAAAAGCCCAAAAGGAGGGAACAAGGGCTAGTTACTGAAGCGGGGTGACGGGGCCTGGGCGCACAGCAGCCTCTCTGCTCTTGCAGGAGTTTGAAATTTTCCACTAAAGAGAAAAAGAAACACACACAAGCACAGCCAGCAAAGCCAAACCCCCACCGTGGGGCGGGAAAGAAGGTCCTCCTGCTCCCGTGTCCTGGGCCGCCCCCAGGCCATGTCCCTTCCTCTCTCTCTGTCCCCCTATGTCTCTCCGTCTCTGTGTGTCTCTCTGTCTCCCTCTGTTTATTCCTGTGTCTCTCTGTCTCTATTTCCATATCTCTTCTTCTGTCTCTCTGTGTGTGTCTCTCTTTCTCTGTCTCTCAGTGTCTCCCTCTGTCTCTCTGTCTGTCTGTCTCTCTCTCGGCGCCACGACAGCGGGACAGAGCAGGCATTCAGGGAGGAGTGACCGAGTGCTGAAGGAATTAAAAAGAAATAAAACAGCTTTATCCCGAGCCATCTAGACGCCCCTCAGTGTGACATGCTGAGGAAAATGGTCTTTCTGGAAGCTCGGAGGACAAGCAGCAGGGAGAGAGGGGTGGGCGTGGGGAAAAAGGGACCTGTTCCTACAAAACAGCTCAAGATTGACCCGATGATGGAACCAGAAGGGGGAAAGAAAAAAACAGTGATCTCGCATATCACCCTTCTCCAAAGGTGAGGATGTTTTTCCAAAGGGGCCCTGACGTCTCCAGAGAATTGGAATCAATTCCACACTGATGGTGGTCCTTAGGGCACTGCTTCCAAGCTTCACAAAAACGCCAGGGGCCCTTTCTTCCTGCCACTTTCTTAAAGCCCCCCAACCGAGAAGACCCTTGAGCAGCTCGAATCACCGTAGGGGCCTCCTGAGCTTGTCCTGATTCCCCACAGCTCCTCACCCGTCCAGAGGTCCTCCCTTCACCCTGACACCCACTGAGGCTCCGGGAAAGCTGCACATGTACCCCTCACCCCCCATGAAAACGAACCCACCCATTAACCTGGCGGCCTCAGGGTGGCTACGAGCACGTCCCTGGGTCTCCCGCCGCCCCTGCCCATGGGAGATGCAGGGTCCCAGGGCAGGGCCGGTCCAGCCAGGAGCCCCAGCACCTCAGCCAGATCCGAGACCCCCCACCCAAAGCCTCCAGGCCAGTGGATTTGGGAGTTGAACTGGGGGCCCGGAGGGAGCCTGGCCAGAATCCCAGGTTATCACTTTCAACCCAAAGGGGTATTGCGGAATTGCCAGGGAAAATTCCAGTTTATTCAAGTATCTTAGGACCCACGGTGGGTGGGGAAAAAAAGGACACCCCTGGACCCACCAAGAGCTCTCCACCCGGGCCCTGGTGGCTCCCATGCTACGCAACTCCAGGCAGCCCTTCCACGCTCTTGCCCGGCACGGCCAGTCCCTGCTCCTCAGGCCCACTCTGCTTCCTGGACCTCCACCCTGCAGCCCCCAGCCGAGGACAAGCGCTCCCAAAGAGCCACCCACATCCACCTGACAGCCAACCTTTCCTGCGCACACAGCTATCATCTCCTTCCGTGTTGGATGGCTTTGTGCATGGCAAACAGTAAGAGCCCAATAAATGCTGCCAGTGTGATCTCCAATCAGGCCAACCTCAAGGTCAACCCACTATTGTCCACCCAGCTGGGTCACCTCCAGTGACGAACAAAGCCCTGGAGCTGGCTCTCCTTCCCTGCAAACTGGAAGGGAAGCTCTACCTGGCAGTGTTGTTTTAGGCTTTAGAAATCTCCCCACGGTGGCAAGCTCAGTGGCCGTGGCAGGCAGTCAGTGAAGGTTAAGGCTATTCCTGGCAGGATCCCACACACGGCAGAGAAGATCTGCAAGGCTAAGTACTGGCCCGCGAGTGGGAGGGGAATGGCAGGGGAAAGCAGTCAGTACCCCAACAAGGGCTCCATGTCCCCTTCTGGGGGTGACGTCTCCCCCAACACTGGGCAAGCCCACCAGTCTCTGCACCCTGAACTGTCCCCCACCTGCAATCATGGCACCACAGCTCTGGGGACCCAGCCATGCCAGGACCTGTGTCTGGGGTGCCAGTGGCCCAGGCAGGGGTGGACACTGAGCAAATGACACTCACGGGGGCTGACACTGGTTGGCACAACTGAATCACTCTCCCAAGGACATCAGCTGGAAGCCTTCGGTTTCAGTCACACACCAAGGGAGACAAAGACAGGCCACCCCACTACGGCCTCAATGACTGGACTTGTGAAGCATGGGGAGGAAAGGAGAAAAGAAGAGGAAAGAAAAGGACCGGCCAAAGCTGAAGCTCTGGTCATAGACAAGCCAACAGGATATGGAAGAGACATCAAATCTAAATTCTGCCAGAAACCAAGAGTGGCAAGAGCTCCCCAGCTCCCTGGGAGGCAAGGGGAGTAGGAGCACCAACAGTCACCTAGGCCCAGCCTGAGCCAACCCACCAGGCCACGGGTGACTTCACTGCTGGAGAAGGGGAGGGGAAGTGGCACAAACCAAGTCTGAGATGAGTCTGCTGGGCCCTGAAAAACCATTTCATGGTTTGGGACTTTACCCTAAGAGCAACAGGGAGCTGCTGGTGGATTTCAAGAAGGGAGCTGACATTTCCACTTTTAAAAGCCCATTGGTCAGAACAGGATGGTGCTGTGTTAAATTCCTCTGTCCGCTTGGCAAGGCGATGGTGTCTAGTTGTTTGGCCAAGCAAGCTCTGGCCTGGTTGTTACTGTGAGGGTTTTTCCTAAATGGATTTGCATCTATTGTCAGCTGGTTGCATCTATGCTGGTTGTATCCACAGTCAACAAAGGAGACTGCCCTCAACAACGTGGGGCGTCTCCTCTTCCGATGAGTTAGAGGTCCTAAAGTCAGAACTGAGGATTTGGGAAGTCAGAAAGGATTCCTGTCTTTACTTCAGCCAGCCAGCTTCTCCTGGGGAATTTAACTTCACCTTCATCAGAGTGTCTGACCCGTGGCCTGCCCTACAGAATGGACTTGAGGATCCCACGGTCACATAGGACGATTCCTAGACTAAATCTCCTCACATATATAACATCTATCTCCTGTCTCTGGGAGCACTCACACAGCGCTGGGTGTGCACAGGCCATGGACATAGAGAAGGACAAATACTGGCAGTTCTAGGTTAACCTTTTAAACAAGCTGAACCCAACCGTTCCCACCTCCGAGCAGCCGGCGACAGAGCCAGGAAGGCTGCGTCACGTAGGAACACCTCCATCTTCTGTGCAGACTCAATTAGCCGGTGTCTGCAGAACACACCGGCTTGTGTGCGGGCCTTAGGGTGTCAGGACTCACCCACACTCCCCATCGGTGGACGGCCACCCAGCCACCCAGCCCAGCTCTGCGGGGGCCACCGTCCTGTCCCCACAAACCAGAGCCACCCCGGAGACTGCGCCCTTGGCCCCTACACCCACTCTCAGACCACGGGGGACACCGACTTCTCTGAGCTGCCTCTCGGAGTCACTCATTTCTTCCCAGCTTCCTTCTCTGCGGCCGAGCAGAGCACATGGGTAAGGGCGCAGACCCAAGAGTGGGGCTGCTGGGGGTCAGCTCCCAGACCCGGGGGTGAGCTTGCACTGACCCTGTGGAATCCAAGTTTCCACATCTGTCATATGGGGGCAACAAGTGTTCCTTATGAGGAATCCTGTGGTTAGGAAGACTAGGTAAGTTACTCCATGGACAGCACCTGGGGGCACACCTGGGCAGGCCAGGCCAGTCTGCCCACCATCGGGCAGCCTTGGCACCTGTCTGATTTATGCTGTCTCTACCTCACTTGCTCTCACGTGCAGCTGCATGCCTTCATCATGTTCAGACGGTCCAACCTGGGAGCCTGGCCCCACCCGCCTCCCCACAGCTCCACCCACACCCACACCCACACCCCAGCTCCACCTGCCCGGTCTGGCTCAGGAGAGAAAGAGGCATCACAGAGGAGAGCTGGTTACTTCCCCCCAACTCTGCTGTGTCCCAAATGCTCTCTGTGGTCGAAACCTGGCTATTTACGAGGGAAGAACAGCTAAGCCAGCAGCTGCGGGAAGAAGCAGCTCCCCCACGGAGGCCCACAGACTCAGCCCAGCAGAGTCACAGGGCCGGGAAGGGTGAAGCCAGGTTGTAGGGTCAAGTACTCGCCCAAGAGGCCCCTAGCACACCCTGAGAAGGCAAAGCCAGAACTCACCACCCCCCCGGAGCACCCTGGCAGCCTGTCCTGTCCCCCCACAGGTGCATCGTCCAACGTCCAGGCCTGCCAACTGGCTCTCCAAAACCACCCGGCCATCCTCCCTACGTGGCCCGAGCGAGGCCCCTCTTCCATGCCATTCACCGTCATGCCCAACACCAAGACCCTCCTGCCTCCCTATCCTCACCTGGCCCCACTCCAGCCACACACCAGCCCATGCTCACCCTTCCCTACCTGCCTTCCTCCTACCTGGAACATCCCCCCTGCCTCCCCCACCTGAAGTGTCCCACCTGCCTTCCCTGCCCCAACACCCCAACTGCCTGTCCCCGCACACCCTAGCACTGTCCTGACTGGTGACAGCCTGTCTCTCCCGCCAGACTGCAAGGTTTGAGAGTAAGACCACCTCCGTTCTTTGTATCCTCAGCCCCAGCAGATCAGCTGTAGACAGCAGGTGCTCAATAAATGTCTGGATGAAACAATGAATGCTAAGCGGTCCAATAACAGCTCACGGGAAATGAAGCTTGGTTTGCAGAATCTCTGACCTCCCACGGGGTCGTGGAGGAAATTCAGATCTGAGTGTTGGAACTTCTGCAGTCGGGTCCTGGGCCCGAGAGCCCAAGGGGAAGCCTAGCAACGGCCACCACCTCTGAGCCCACACCACGTGCCACGGGCAGTGTGCAGAGCTGATACCCAACACCTCCCTGAAATCTCTCCCCCACCCTTGAGGTAGCGGCCACCCTGCACAGATGGGGGCATGAGGCTCCAAGGTGAGGCCCAGACCTGGCAGCCTCCGAGCCTCTGCTCTGGACCACCGAGCTGCTGGCCTGGCCAACGCTCATTCTTCCAGCAGGTGTCCGAAGAGCCTCAGTGAACACAGAGCGGTTGTGCCCCAGTGCTGACCTCCTGGAGCTGACAGTCCAGCATGATGACCGCCAGCCTTTCCACACTGACCACAATTTCTCGAGGTCAGAGAGCATGCATCGGGCTTGGGTGCCAGGGTAACCGACCACCGGAGCCACCACGGGAGCAAATGAGCCTGGGAAAAGGGGAGTACCGCGACCTCGGTTTCTTTAAAGTTCAGCGAGAAGAGCTTGCAGGATGTCCAGGAGAAAAGTACAGCTGGAAGCTGGGCTGGTTGGCATGAAAAACACAGGGCAGATGCAGGGTGCTGTACCAGAGACAGAGCTGGGGTCACCAGGATACAGAATGCGGGGGCTGAAATGATGAGACAGGGGCAGGAGCCTGTGCAGGGAGGGAGGTGTAGGAGAGGCAAAGAGGTATAAGGAAGGGGTGGGCGAGCGGTGGAAAGGAAAGTACCCCATAGGGGAGGCAAAGCAGGAACAGTCAAGGAGGCAGGAGATGCCAGAGAGGGTCTCAGCATCTGAGGAGTGGACAGAACTTTCTAGGCTGGAAGGAGTGGCCACGCAGCAGAAGCAGCAGGACAGGAGAGGAGGTAGGACGAAAATGTGCTCATGACAGCTGGCAGTTGGAGGGCCATCAGTGAACTCCACCGAGCAGTTCTGGGAGCAGGTCAGGGGGCGGAAAGGCCTGGAAGCACCAGGGGAGGGAGGAAGTGGAGACAGATGTGTTGGCTGCACTCTGGAGACCTGGGAACGAGCAAGTGACAGGGTGGGGTAGGGGGCTGGGTGTGGCTGGAGGGGCGGGCTCCTCTTGCCTATAGCAGGTCAGTGACCACGTGAAGCCCAGAGACAGAGCCACCGCTAGCTCCTCACCTGGCCTCCCCACCTGGAGCATCCAGCGGGAGAGTGGACTCCAAATCCGCCAGTAGTGCCCCTTTGCTCACATCCCACAAAAGCACATGAT
The DNA here is from genome assembly GCF_023851605.1 of Tamandua tetradactyla. Lineage (NCBI taxonomy): Eukaryota > Metazoa > Chordata > Mammalia > Pilosa > Myrmecophagidae > Tamandua > Tamandua tetradactyla. Next base: position 216,136,611 of record NC_135328.1, read on the forward strand.
GCCCCAATCAAAACCATTCCAGCCAGTCCTAAAGAACACCTAGGGCAATATAGAAGATTCCACACAGTTTCCGTGCACTAGGGTAACTTTCCAGAAACCTACAACCTCCAGATGGGTCCCTGGACCAGACAAGTCCTGAAACCTGGAGGGCCCAGCCTCTCCGAACATCAGCTAGTTCCATCCCTCTCTGTCATATTATCGACAGCCCCTTCCAACATGAAAAAGTTAGAATGACCATAGCCCAAATACCCCTAAAGAGTGGGATAGAAAGATCAAATGTGATGGAGTTATTCAGAGAAGGTAGGGTTAAAGGTAGGTAGAATGCTGAATCACTAAATTGACACTTCTTTTAGTCTCCAGAATCTTAGAGCAGCTAGAAATAAAAACCTAAAATTGTGGAACTGTAACCCACATCAAACTGTGAAATCTGTTCTACAACTAATTGTGCTGTGCTTTGAAACTTATTGCTTTTTTGTATACATGTTATTTTTCACACACACACAAAAATGAATTGTGATGATAAAAAATATATATTCCTTCTAGCCCCCTATATTCTGGAGCAGCTAGAAGGAAAAATCCGAGAGGGTGGTATGGTAGCCCATGACAAACTCTGGGATCTGACCTGTAACTACTTATTGAAAAGTGTTTTGAGAACTATTGCTTTTTCTTTCTTTGCTTTGTATGCATGTTATATTACACAATTTAAAAAGTAAAAAAAAAAAAAAAAAAAAAAAAGCACATGATGCGAGAATGGAAAACGGTGCATCCACTGTGGAAAAGTGTGGCAGTTCCTCAGAAACTTAACTGAAGAATGACCACCTGACCTGGCAATCCCAGTTACAGGTCTACACCCAAAAGAACCAAACACAGGGTCTCCAGCAGATACCGTGTTCATCGCAGCATGACGCACGATTGCCAAAACTTGGCATCAACCCAAGCACCCATCAACAGACGAATGGATGGACAGAACACGGTCTAGCTGCGTGACAGAATATTATTCAGCTGTAAAAAAGGAGTGAAGTTCCGACGCATGCTGCCACATGAATGAACCCTGAGGACATCCTGTTGAGCAAAACAAATCAGATACAAAAAGGCAGCTCTTATCTGAGTCCACTTACACGAAATCGCTAGACTTCGCAAATGCAGGACAGAAGGCAGGGTACAGGTTATGGGGTGGGGGGAGTGGAAATGGGGAGCTAATGCATACTGGGTGCGGGGTCCCTCTTGGAGCTGATGGGAAAGTTTTGGTAACAGATGGTGCAGAAGGTAGCACAACACTGTGAATGTGATAAGCCCACTGAATCGTACACTTGAAGGTGGGTTAAAATGAGAAATATCGTGGGGTATAAATGTTACCCCAATTTTTTTCAAAAAGCACACAATGATGCCAACTTCTCTGAAGTTTATAATAACAGAAAACCAAAGAGAAGAAGGAAACCCTAAAGTCAAACCTTCCCAGGCGGCTCCTGGGCACCCTGGCCCACCTGGCCCCCACCTGGGAGATCCCAGCACAGAGCAGGTATGCAGTGTCCCCCAACCCCACCCAGCACTGCCAGAGACGCTGCCCCTCAAACCTGCAGGCCTGGGTAGGAGCCCCAGATGTGAGCACACGCGCACAAGAGAAAGGCGTCTTCTGGGTTCTGTACGAAAATGCCAGGAACGAGGGGTCCGTCTTCCCAGACACACCCCAACCCAAGCCCAACGCCCCCGGCCGGTAGCATCCCCACCCCTGTCCAGCCCAGGCCTCTCGCCCGAGCCCCTGACCACCCGCCGTCTGGGCACATCTGCTCGGACGGTTCCCACCGGGGATGGGCTCGAGGCCCCCCGTGTCCCTGGTATTAGGTATTGCTCCTCTGCCTCACCCACTCTCAGCCATCTCGGGAGTGTGGCCTTCCATGGTGAGCCCCGAGCAGCTGGGGACCTCAGAGGCTGTACAATTCCGCACACTCCCTCACCCGCCACGTCACCCAAGCCTGCGGCACCCACCCGGGCAGAGCCGCCAGCCTCCATCCAACTGGTTGTGAGATGGCAGCATGCAGCCACGCGAGGGGACACTGAGGACATCCGAGCATCCGGTGTGCCCAGGGTCATTGGGTGTCCTGCATGCAATTAATTGTTTCAGCCTCAAGCCGCCCAGGGCGGGGGATGCCCCTGATTTACAGATGCTGCACGTGCTTTACCCACATCATCCCAGCCAAGCATCACAGCCCCCGAGGCAGCACTGAAAGGACCCTCATTTCACCGACACAGGAACGGAGGCGCAGAATGGGCGGGTGGCCTGCCCAAGGTCAAGGTCAGCAAGTAGTGCAGCTGTGTGCTGACCCTGCTACTGCTGCATCCTCTGTTTGATACACCGAGCTGGCCCCATCTGCTCTCATCCACAAACCTACAAACTCCTACCCACCCTACAGGGCAGAGAGGCCTCCTCCATGAAGCCCTCCCAAAGCAGGGGGAGAAGTCGCTCCTGCCTCTCCCCTAAGCCCTTTGCGGCATACCCCTTTATCTGCACAACAGCTGTGAGCACGTCGAGGCCTCCAGCTTGGTGTCTTGTTCGTGTATCCCTAGTCCCCAGTCAATCACTGGTCCTCCATGGAATGCCTTTTCCGGCCTCCGGGCTGGAACCTGCTCTCTTCCTTAGGCTCAGCTGTAACATGGCAGAGGCGGGTCAGGCCCCTAAGGCTTTTGGCCCCTGCCCTAAAGCATGAGGACGCTGTGGCAGGAGGCCCAGTTCAGCTACCCGGGGACAGGCTGCTCAGAAATGGAGGCTCCTGGTCACTGCGGGGTGTCTTTCCACATCCCCCAAGCCTGGAACCCTGGGGGAATTTCGCATCTCTTTTCCTTTCCTTTTCCCTGGAGCAGGGCTTCTTAGACTCCCACATGACCCAAAAGAGGAGCAGATAAGGACTCTGGTCCTCCATTGCCACCATGCTCCCGCCACCTTCCAAGTTCATTTTTCCAAGAGCCCAGGTTACCACGCCCGCAGGTAAAAGTGCATGCTGCTGGGAGACATCTGAGCAGCCCTCTAGCCAGGACGCCACTGCCCGCCTCCTTCAGGGCTGCCAGTTGAGACACCCAAGGATCCCCCGAGATCCTGACGAGACTGGCTCCATCTGACAGGTTGCTGCCTTGGGGATGCTCCAAGCCCGAGAGGCCCCAGGACCCTGGGAGATGACAGATGCATTTCAGAGGGGCCGGAAATTGTCTGCACCTGTAGGCACGATCGTGGCTGCGCGTGTGTATGTGACGTTTCCCCCAGAGAGGGTCCAGAGCTTCCACTAGACTCTTAAAGCATCCCTGGGCCCTCAGGTGGTGGTGGTGGTGGGGGGGTCCCAGACCACAAACAGAGGAAGCAGATAACATCATAACATGAAGATGCCTTTCTAACAGTTAGGCCCCGAAATGGAGCCAGCAGCCCCGCGCGGCCACGAGCTACCTGAGTGTCCACAGCCGGGACCTCGGCAGGCCTCTCCCAAGGGTGCATTTATATCCCACACGCCGTTAGTCCTGGGTTCACGGTGGCCAAGATGGCTCACCACCTCCCTTGATTTCCAAGGCGTGCCCCATGGTGTCAGACGCCCTTCTACCTGTCACTCGCGCAGCAGATTCACGGGGGTTGAGCTTGGGTTGAGGTCTGGTTGTTTCCACACCCCCCAGGACCCGGCCCCACCACAAATCCCCGGGCCCTGCATTGCACAAGGCCTAGACCGCAGCGGAGGGTTCCACCGCGACGAATCCTCTTCCCGGCCCCAAGGAAAGCCAGACGGCCCGAGCCTGATGTGATGTGGTTTGTCTCGTGATCACTGGACTCATTTATTTTTACCGTTGGGCAATGAACAGAACTCTTCAAACACAAAACAAGCAAGACTCTTCCCAAGGGCTCCGGGGGCAGGGAGGGGAGAGTGGTGGCAACGTGACAGATTCCACCCCACCCCCCGGTGAGTCCTTGGGCTCTGCTGTCCTGCCCTGGACATGGCCAATAAACGATCCCAACTCCAAGCCAGGAAAGAATATGCTGACCAGCTCCTGTTCCCAGGTCAGCCTCTTTGAGACTCGATTCTTCTCTTAAATGCATCTTAAGAAGTAGTTTCAGATGGCCCGATACTGTGTCTGAGATTCTTTCAAAACAATCCAGCAAGTCTGTCTGTGTGCGTGTATGTGTGTGTGTGAGTGTGTGTGTGTGTGCACATGTGTATGCACATGTGTGTGTTGATACCTGTTGAAGCCAGGCAATGGTATCTGGGGATTCATTTTACTCTTCTTTCTACTTTCTATATGTTTGAAATTTTCCATAATAAAACATTTTTAATTAAAAACAATCAATACACGCTTCTTGACAGAGAGGCTATAGCAGGGGCAGTGGCATACTGTCCAGAGTTTACAACCTGAGTGCCAAAATTCTGGGTTAGAATTCGGGCTCCCCTGCTCAGCCACAGAGCCCTTGGCCAAGTCACCTGCCCATCCCAACCTCGGGAGAATGGGAGAGGCAGGAGAGCCTGCTGCCCGGGGCTCTCAGGAGGTGTTGATGAGTTAGTGTGTCCAGGACTCAGTACTGAGTTTCCCTGGTACTCGTGAGCACTATAAACTGTTTCTTACTATAGTTATGATTAGGGCTCAACCAAGGTCACGCCCATAGAGCACTCAGCATGTTGCCAGGCACCTGGCCAGGGTGCCACTTTCACCCTTATGCTGGGAGGGGCACTGCCAGATGACTGAAAAAGGGGAAAGCACCAAATTGAAAGTCCAAAATGAAACGCCCTCAGCTTCTGGATTTCACCAATCCGGCCGGTGGAGGAAAGAGGCTTATGCACCCCTCGGCGGACTAAGACACACCTGTACCTGCTAATGTGCTTCCGTCTAATAGAGATGCTCATTTTCAAACTCTTCAGAAACAAAAAAGACCAATCATCACACACACACTAGCCACAGCCTGTTTCTTGAGAAGAGCTGGTGAGAAATCCCCGGACTAAACTCCCTAACACCATAAGAATCAGAGGCTTTGCTAGCTGCAGAAATGCACCTGCAGGCAAGTTTTCACTCAGCCGGGAGGAGGGGTGGGTGCCGGGAGGACGTGGAGTGGGGAACACCGCAGCTGGGGGTACCCTCGCCTCCCCTAGCAGGACCCCCCCACCCCACCCTACGCTCCAGCTCAGGAGGAGAAATTAAACAAATGTGCTGCTTGCACAGGAGCGAGTTTCACGAGCAGCCCAAGGAATGCAGCTTCACCCAGCTCCAGTGGGACATCACACGGGTCCCAGACAGGACCCCTTCCTAAGAGCCCTGAAATCCATCCATACCCCACAGGGCCGAAAGCAGGCCCGCCCGCTGCTAAATATTCTAACGCTTTTCTTTTCTCTGCCTGTCTGGCGGTAGACAGGCTTGGAAAGAAAAGGGAGACCTGTGTAAAGTTATTGCATTATGCCACCCCCCAGCACCCCATCGGTCAAGTGCACGCAGGCACACGCGCGTGCACACACACACACACACACACACACACCATCTGCTGGGTAAAGTGCTTCCTGCAGAAGAAAAAGGGCAGTAAGAGAACAGGAGGAGCTTTTAAAATGATCTAATCTGACCCATCATTTGACAGCTGGGGAGACAGTCAGTGCCTTGCCCATGACCTCAGTGCTGGAGGCAAAGTCACCGACGGCCAAAGCCAGGACTTCGGGGACTTGGTCGATAGCCCTGGCCGTGCAATGTGGGTGAGCCAGGCGCCCCACCCCCCACCCGGGGCCTCTGCTGGGAAAGGAGGGCTGGACCAGACTGATGATCTGTAAGGCGTCTCCTACTCCACCATCCCCTGGGGTGGGTGGGGTGGGGGGGCGTGAGTGTTTAATCCAGTGCTTTCCGCTACCCAGAGAGGGCTGTGAGGAAGGGGGGCGCGCTGGGAGAAGCAGCACTCCTGCCTTGAGCTCCACCCCACAACAACAGGATGCAAATGTGGGCCCAGTCCCCTGTCCCCCGACCCCACTGTCCCACCCCAAGAGAGAATTCTCCCAGGAAATCAAATCTTAGTCACCGAGGATGGGGCTTTGATTTACCATCAACATGAACACCTGTTAAAACTCAACTCATGACCAGTTTCTGATGCTACTGGCTGGAGTGTTTAATTAAACGTTACTCACAGGAAGCAGCCCCTGCCAACTCGCCCCCAAAGTGGCCAGTTCGTTTTTAGAGAAAAAGAGGGAGAAAGAGCCTGTCTGCCCAGCTGGCACCCTGGCGGCCCCGGCGGGGGTGGGGGGTGGGGTGGGTCCAGCACAGCCCACGAGGAAAGTCAAGTTAAGCATCCCAGGGTGACCGGTGGCCCTAGGCCAGGTTAGCACAGATGACCTCACACTCACACACTCACAGACACACACAGACGCGGTCACACAGTCACAGACACACCAACACACACAGACACAGCCAATTCTCAGGGGCACGCAGCCCCTCCCCTGCAGGCGAGCCCACAGCCTCGCCGGGGAGCCTTCGCGGTGCCCATCACTTGAACTTGAACAGGACTATCAAGTACTCCCGCGCCCCCCCATCCACACAGCCCCGCGCCCACACGCCGGGTGTCGGGTGATGGGATCCCGGGGGCGACCCACGGTCCCAGGCTGCTTTGACTTTGGATCTGACAAACTCCGGCTTTCCCTTCATGGCCTGGAGAAGCCGAGGGGCTCCGGGTCAGGCGGGGAAGGCGGCGCCGCCCAGGGGTGATCGCCCGAGGGCTTCTTGGGGGGGCGGCTGCAGGCTGGGCGGGGGTGGGGGGTGGGGTGGGGGAGCCCCGGGGGCCGGGTTGGGCCTCGCTGCAGATCCGCGCTCGAAACTGGCGGGACAAGAGAAACTAACTTTGCCGAGCGGGGTCGCGGTGCCCCCTCCCGGCCGCCGGGCAGTCGAGGGAAGGGGGCCCCGGGGCGCCCGGGCACCGAGAGGTCCGCAGGGGCCGCCGCCGCCGCCCCAGATTCTCTACAGCGTCTGCAGCCGCCGAGGCTCAACCCTGGGTGCGACCGTCCCTGGTGTCCCCAGGACCCCCGCCCCGCCTCGCCCCCGCAGGTGGGCCCGGGGCCCGCCGCGACCCGCCTCCGCCCGCCGCGGCAGCGGCGCTGGGCGGCGCCCGGGCCCCCTCCCCAGGGACTCGCCAAAGACTCCCCCGCGCCGCCGCGGGAAGGGACGCGCCCCCCGCGCCCCCCCGGCCGGCCCCGGGAGCCCGGATCCCCCGCGCCCGGCCCTGCCTACCGCGCGCCCGGGAGGCCGCCGCCGCCGCCGCCGCCGCTCGTCTCCGGGGCCGACGAGGCTCGGGGCGCCCGGGCCGCGCCCGCCGCCGGGAGTGAAGTGGCCTCCTCCCCGCGGCCCCGGCGCCAGCGCCTGGAGCCTGGTTCCTGCTGCGAGCGCGCGGGCTGCCCGAGCGCGACTTCTGGGCGAGGGAGAAGAAGCGATCGAGGGCTTTAAAGTGACAAAAAAAAAAAAAAAAAAAGCGTCCAGCGCGGTGGGCGGGGCCGGCCCGCCCCGCCCCGCCCCGCCCCCCCGGGTCTGGCGAGCGGCGCGGCAGGGGCGACGGGGGGCGCACCCGGCGAGAGCCGGTCGGGACCCCGCAGGGTCGCGGGGCGGGCGGGGGCGTCACGTGCCCGGCGATCCCCGCGACCCCCGGCGCCGCCTCCTCCCGGGCGCCGGCCCGGGGCGCGCCAGGCCGCGGGGGAGCGGGAGCGCGGGGCGGCGCGCGCGCCCTAGCCTGCCCGGCCGCGGCGTCTGGCTGTGGCGGCCTCGGCGGTGGCTGCCCGGAGCCTCGCGTCCCCCTCGGAGGCGTCGTTGGGAAACGCCGGGCAGCCTCCGCAGGGCGCGAGGCCTGGGTTGCAACACCCGGAGGCCCGCGGCGGCGCCAGGCCCAGAGGTCGGGGGCTTGCTGATTTAACAAAATAAAAAATAAAAAGCCGCCCTTTCGGAGGGTGGGGTTGTTCAGTCACCGCGCTGCGAGGCCTTGCTGGCCTCATCTGAAATTCCCCACCCGTCTCAAGTTCTCTAATTCTGGGGCGCAGGACAGCGGTACGTGGACCCGCGAAGATCCAGGATTCCAGGGACCTTAGGACGCGCTCCCCTTTGCGGTGCCCGCTGGGACTGGTCTCAGGACCTCGAGACCCCGAGGACCCGGTACCCTGGTTTATCCAGCACCTCCACGGCTTCAGACCAGAGCAGGCGCTCCAGGAATGTATGTTGAATGAATGAGCGATTGCCTGGTAAATCCCCCCGTTAAGGTGGCTCCTGCACGCTAGGATTGAGATTTTTTAAAATTGCTGTTTCAAGCACAAGACCTTTCCCACTCCTCACTGTGTGCAGTGTCCGGTGAAGGGGAAGGGGACTTAACATCATCCAGAAGCTGTAAGAACTAACTTGGTTTCCCTCCTTATTTGTTCTTTGCTGTGCTTAGGAGGGCTGCAGCAGAGCTGGGGACCCAACTGGACATTGTTAGAGTCCTAAGTTCTTGTTCTTTTCTCACTTCGGTGTGCTGAAGGCGACTTCTGTTTTGTTTTGAACCTGGAACTAAAATACCGCAGCTCAATTGGCTGCCCTGGGCAGGGCAGGGGCGGACACTGTGGCTCATCCCTTGTCTTTCCTGATTGGAGTTGTCCGGGAATGTTGAACCCCAGGCTGCACAGGTGGGCAGCTATCGCAGCAATCTGGCGGTACTGTACATTTAAAATAGCGCATGCCTCCTCCTGCCAGTGCTGCAAATTGAGAACTGTGAGGTTTCCGCACTTGGAAGAATGTAGGAAGTTTGGGGATAGCAGAGGGTCTTTCTGAGTTACTCCTATACCCCAGAGTAGTTTAATTACTGAAAATGACAGGGGAATGCTGCCTGTTTGGTTCATTTCTCCCCCACGTTCTGTGTGTTAAGCAGGAAGTGTGTGTCTCTTGCCCGGTGCTGACAGCTCTGCAGCCCTGCAGCCCCCCAGCCTGGGTGGTGACTGCTGTCAGCTCTTTGGGGGACAGACCAGGGCAGACTGTGTGCTGATCAAGCAGCAGGGGGCCCCCGTGAAAAGAATGACTTCCAATTAAGATTCCTCAGAACTCTCCCTACCACCCCCTTCCCCAACAGTATTAATCTCAAAATCTCAGCTCTGATCGCATTGGGGTCATTAGATCCTGCGTTTTCTGGAGGAAGCCCTGGAAAGTGAAGTTCCCTGTCCAGACACCGGGCAGGTGGGCCTGATGACTCTGGAAAACTGGTCACCCGGCTCAGTTCCGCCGTGGCGTAGAGCTGTGCTGAGCAACCAAGGCCCGACTAGGTGTGGCAGGGGTACCCGTGCATCAGACCGCGCTGACAACTATTGTTTGTTAAAAAGATACATCATCTTGAAATATGGTGACAGCTGATAAACACCATCCAGGTATTTGAAGACTGCCTCAAGAGTTGAACCATGTACTGTACTCTGAGCTCCTGGTGGCCCCACCCTCCCTCTACCCCGTTTTATCTCTTGCACGCACACAACTTGTGCATTTCTCTAGTCTAAGGGAAATGATGGGGAAAAACTGATACCAAATTAGCATCCCCTACTTTTTCAAGCGGTGCATCTGACGGTGATTCTAGTCTGTCCAGAGATGTCTTAGACACTCATTGGGCCATTAGGGCAGAATCCCCCTGCCCTCACAAGTAGTCAGGGCTCCCACCCTCTCTGAGCCCCTTTTGCTGATTGGAGTGAACTGACAAGGTGTCTGGAATTAGATAAGCTCCCGCAACCTCAGCTCAGCCATTTCCCAGCTGTGGGAACTTGCGCACATTACTTAACCTTTCTGAGTTTCAGTTTCCTCTTCTGTAGAATAGTTCTACACGTTGCCCAGGATTTGCGTGGGGAAGTGCAATAAATATTTATTGCATACAACATGTACAGGGCATTGTGTTAGAATGAAATTTGAGGAATTTCAAGATAATACACATTTTAGATATTATTGTGACAATAATAAAAAAAAAATGTTTCCATGACACGGAGTATGTCTAGATCCACCACCAACAGAAAAAAAACAAAACCAAAGTATATTATTAAAATTTAGGCCTAGTCCCCATTCTGCATCCTTAGCATAAGATACACTTATCTTACAAAGTGAAATTGAAGATGAATTCTGATCTTATAGCAGTCATGAATTATAGTACATTGATTCATTTTATAAAATACCTGGCTTTAAACCGCTGTAGTTTTCATACAGGATTACTTATTGTTAAACAGTGACACCTTCTGGAAAACTGTGAACTTGCAGCCTAGCTCTTATAGATATTGCTAAATGTCAGAATAAAGGGAAAGCTGCGGAGCAAAGTTCAGTCGCTTTAAATGAGACATTGAGCAATGACCAGACTGGGGGAGAGTTCCTATGACCTTGATAAGAATTTAATAAAGAGATGACCTTGATCTTGTGACAATAATTATTGCAAAGTTCTTCAGAAACACGTTCACAGTTCTGGCCTAACAGCACCAAGGGCTCTGCAGACCCATTCCCCGATGAAATTGGTGAGAATTATTTTTTATTTTTACTATTTTTTCATTTTTGGCATGGGCACACACCAGAATCAAACCTGAGTCTCTGGCATGGCAGGCCAGAATTCTGCCTGCTGTTCCACCGTCACACTGCCCAGAATTATTTTTTAAAACAACCATTTAATGTATCTGGAAAGGGTCCTGAGGGCACATAGAAAATGAAGAAACATTTATTCAGGAAAATCTACTATAACCCAGTAGGAAAATTGAGAGTCTACAGTATTTGAACCAAAATCCATCCCCTCCCTCCCTACTCCAGCTCAGTGGAACAGAAACTTCATTTCACACAGTACAGTGAAGAAGACAGGGCTTCCCAGAAGGAGCACTATGTCAGCCCTTCTCATCATGCCTGCAGCTACCTGTTGCTGAGGCTAAGTCCTGGGCAAGGGAGACCCAGAGGTGGAGACTCCTTTCTTTGCTTAGCACCCATGCATGGAACAGAGACTCTACCTTGGGTGTGGTACCCCTGAAAATATGGGGGTCCCAATAGTCTTTGCTCTGGATTGTGGGGTGAGGGTCTGTTTCTGGAGAGGAAAGCTGAGGAGAACTGGGGCTGCTGCAGCTCCCCTCCGTCAAGTGGGGCTTGCATAAAGTGGGGATGTCACCTAGAGAGAATGTCACCCCCAGCACTAGAGCCAGGGCTCAGAAATTTTGCCCAGCCTGTAGAACAGAGCTCTAAGTCCCTCTCCAAAGGAATTAACTTCATTTGCAACAGAGCACGGAGAAGATCAAGCATAAGGGCACTACAGGCTGTGGCAAAACGCCATTAGGAAATGACTGATAGACTCATTGGAGCTGGAGAGAAGGAATTGAACAGAAGGAGCCCTCCTGGTGTCAAATCTGAAACACTGACCTCAGGAATATCCTTTCAAAGGAGACTGAATTTTATTGGGTCCACTTGTGGAGCAGTTTATGCCCAGGGCATTGTTTAAAGTACTAGAACAATTATCTGGCAATTAGTGAAGCTTAACAGTTGGGTGGGATCAGAGAAAGAGCCCTGCTACAGCCACTGACAACCTAGGGTGACTGTGGCATACCCAAAGCTGCTCCCCATAAGGAGCAATGAGAGAAGTGCCTCACTATGGAGGGGGTGGGGGTGGAGGGGAGAAGTGGAAAGACTTCACTAAAATAATCCAGGCAGTGATTAAACAAGTAAACAAGCAAATAATAATAAGTCCCAGACTGTAAGGACCAGCATCCATAATGCTACAATAAAATATCTAAAATGCCTAGTTTTCAAGAAATTACAAGGCACACAAAGAAACAGGAAAGTATGACATACACAGGGAAAAAGCAGGCAACAGGAGCTGTCTGTAAAAGCAACCAGATGTCACATTTAAAGGAGAAAGACTTCAAAGTAGTTAAAGAAGTAAAGGATTAAAGATGTAAAGGGATGATGACAATGGAGAATATTTTCAAATAGAGAATATCAATAAAGAGATAGAAATTATTTTAAAAGAACCAAATGGAATTTCTGGAGTTGAAAATTACAACAACCAAAATAAAAAATTCAGTAGAGGGGCTTGACAGTCAAATAGAACTTCCAGAAGAAAGAATTAAAGAACTCAAAGAAAGGTGGTTGGAGGTTATTTGATCCAAAGAATAAAGAGAAAAAAAAATAATGAAGAAAATGAACAGAGCCTCAGAGACATGTGGGACACCATTAAGTGCACCAATGTACATATAGTGGGAATACCAGAAGAAAGAGGAAGAAACAGAAAAAATAATGGTAGTACTAGAGAAGAGAGGAAGGAACAGAAAAAAAAATACTCAAAGAAATAATTGCTGGTAACTTCTTAAATTTGTTGAAAAGCCTAAATGCACATATCCAGTTAGTTCAAAAAACTCCAAATAGGATTAGAGACACATCAGAGTAAAAATGTTGAAAATGAAACAAGGAGAAAATCAGGAAAGCAGCATGAGGAAACAACTCATCACGCAGAAGAGAACCCCAGTAAGGCTAACAGCTGACTTAACAGTAGAAACAATGGAAGTCAGAAGGCAGTGACTTCACACAGTCAAATTGCTTTCAAAGGAAAAAAAAACTGTCAATGAAGAATCCTATGCCTAACAAAGCTATCTCCTAAAATAAAGCTGAATTAAGATATTTGCAGGCAAGCAAAAAACTTAGAGAATTTGTTGTTTGATTACCTTCGTTACACGAAATGCCAGAAGACGTTCTTTCAGTGATAACAAAGTGACCTCAGACAATTATTGAAATCCACAAGGAAAACAAGGAATACCAGTAGAAGTAATTAGTAATTATATAAAATTATATAAATGAATAGTTCTTCAACTTCCTTCTCTTAACTGATTTAAAAATCAATCATATAAAACAATATGTATAAAATGTATTGTTGCATCTATAACATACAGAAATGTAATATATTTGCCCATTATGGTACAAAGAAAGTGGGTGGCAACAAAGCTGTATTGGGATAAGGTAATTACTCCAGAGGGTAACTCAGATCCATGGAAATAAATGAAGAGAATCAGAGATGATGAATAAATGGCTAATATAGTAAAAGCTGTAAATGTATACATTCTCTCTTGTGTTCACTTAGTTTCTTCAAAAGACAACATTACATAAAACAAAGCTATAACAATTGCTGTTGGATTTGTAACATTTATAGATGCAACAAGAATAACAATAATACTACAAAAAATGGAGGAAAGGAGATTATAGCTATCTAGGACTGGTGTTTAAATATCTAACTGGAATTAAGCTGGTATGAACTATAAATCCAAAGCTGATTCTGATACGTTAACATGTTTCTGGTATGGCCTAGATTAACCACTAAGGAGGTAAGTACAAATATATAGTAAAAAATCATTAGAGGAATTAAAATACTATATAAAAACATAAAGAAAGCAATAAAGGAGGAATAAAGGAAGAAAACATGCCTGAGACATATAAGAAACAAAAAGTAAAAATGAAAGCCATGAACCCAACTATATCAATAATAATATTAAATGCGAATGAATTGAACAATCCTATCAAAAAGCAGAGATTGTCAAACTGGATAAAATAATAAGATCCAATTAACTACTGTCTATAGGAGACGTACTTTCGATTAAAAGATACAAATAAATTGAAAGTGAAAAGAATAGAAAAAATATGCGAACATCAAACACAAGAAAGCTGGAGCAGCTGTACTAATATCAAACAAAACAGCATTTAAAAATGCTACTAGAGAAAAAAACTGACATTTTATCATGATGAGACGGTCAATCCAACAGAAAGATATAACAATTGTAAATATACACGCACTTAACAAGATAGCACTGTGACACTTCAGGTGTCATTTTGGCCAGGTTATGGGGTCCAGTTGTTTGGTCATGCAAGCGCTGGTCTGATTTTTGTGAGAGTATTTCATAGATGGGTTAGTATCATTAGCTGATTTCTTCTACAGCTGGTTGCATCAACAGAGGATTGTCCTCAGCAATGAGGAGAGTCGATTCATTCAATCAGGTGGAGATCTTAAAGCTAGAACTTTGGATTTCATAAGTCAGAAAGAATTTCTGCCTCTTCTTCAGCCGGCCATCTTTTCCTGGGGAATTCAACTTCACTTTGTCATTGAAGTCACCAGCTTCCAACCTGCCCTACAGAATTCAGACTTCTTCATCCCCATGACCATGTGAACCGATTTCTACAATAAATCTCTCTCTCCTTCATTCTCAGTCTCTTTCCCTAAATATGTATACATGCACTCTCGCTCACATATGTACACATCACATATATATACTGTCGGTTCTCTTTCTCTGGAGTACTCTAGCTAATATAAGCAGCAAAATACCTGAACTGGTATTCAAAAATATCAGTTCAAAAACTGACAAAAATTAAGGGAGAAAAGACAAGCCAGCAATTATAGTTAATTAGGGCTATTTTCTACCTAGTTGTTCTACCCATTATTGAAATTGGGGCATTATTAAATTGTGAACAAAAGACATATCAACCAAGTTGTGTCAAACTGAGAGTCAGAAATAAACATTAGGCTGTATATATTTTACTAGAATAAAAATTTTTGAATAACATAGGACTGTACAACATAAACAGTGAACCTTATTATAAATGATGGATTATAGTTACAGTGTAATTATAAAAATGTTCTTTCATGAATTGTAACAAATGTACTACACTAATGCAAGGTGTTAGTAATCGGGTGGTGTTCTGGTTTGCTAGCTGCCAGAATGCAATACACCAGAAATGGCATGGCTTTTTAAAAGGGGGAATTTACCAAGTTGCAAATTTACAGTGCTAAAGCTATGAAAATGTCCAAATTAAAGCAAGGATACAGTAACATCCAATTTAAGGTACCCAGAGAAATACACCTTGGTTCAAGAAGGCTGATGACGTTCAAGGTATCTTTCTCAACTGGAAGGGCACATGGCGAACATGGCGACATCTGCTAGCTTTCTCTCCAGGATTCCTGTTTCATGAAGCTCTTCCAGGGTCGTTTTCCTTCTTCATCTGCAAAGGTCTCTAGCTACGTGGGCTCTTACAGTTCTCATGCCTCTCCCCAAAATGTTCCCTCTTTTAAAGGATTCCAGTAAACTAATCAGGACACACCTGGAAAGGGTGGAGTCACATCTCTCTCTAATCAAAGGTTAATACCCACAATTGGGCATGCCATATCTCCATGAGATAATCTAATCAAGTTTCCAACCTACAGTATTGAATAGGAATGAAAAGAAATGGCTGTCTCCACAAGATGGATCAGGATTAAAACATGGCTTTTCTAGGGTATATCATCCTTTCAAACAGCACAGGTTTTATATAGGAACTTTGTATTTTATGCATGTTTTTTCTGTAGATCTACAACTTCTGTAAAAGAAAAAGCATGGTAATGACACAAGGGCAGACATACCAATGGAATCAGATTGAGAATTAAAAATTAAACCCTCACATCGATGGCCAATTGATTTTTGACAGGGATGCCAAGTCCACTCAATGGAGAACTAATAGTCTCTTGAACAAATGTTGCTGGCAAAACTGGATATCCATATGCAAAAGAATGAAGATGCATCCCTACCTCACACCATATACAAAAATTAACTCAAAATAGATCAAAGATATAAATATAAGAACCAAAACTATAAAACTTCTAGAAGATTCCCAGACCCCTTCCCATGGCAACCCCCCCCCCCAAACTTCTAGAAGAAAACATAAGGAAACATCTCAGGACCTTGTGTTAGGCAATTATTTCTTAGACCTTACACCTAAAACACAAGTAGTAAAAGAAAAAAAAATAGATAAATGGGACAGCATCAAAATTAAAAGCTTTTGTGCATCAAAGACTTCATCATGAAAGTAAAAAGCAGCCTAAAGAATGAGAGAAAACACTTGGAAACTACTTATCTGGAAAGATTTTAATATCCAGAATATATAAAGTAACCTACAACTCAACAACAAAAAGACAAGCAACCCGATTTTAAAATGTGGCAAAAGACTTGAATAGACATTTCTCCGAGGAAGATATAAAAGTGACCAATAAGCACGTGCAACTATGCTTCACAACATTAGGGAAATGAAAATCAAAGCCAAAACGAAGGAGAAAAATCAAGGGTGATGGTTGGGTTATACAGAGAAGGCAGGGTTTAACAAATGAGTATGACTGCTGAATCATTATATTGATATTTCTTTTAATCTCTGGTATCCTAGAGCAGCTAGAAGTAAAAACCTAAAATTGTTGAATTGTAACCCATACCAAACTCTGAACTCTGTCCTACAACTAATTGTTGTGCTGCGCATTGAAATTTATTGCTTTTATATATATACGTTATTTTTCACAAAATAGAAAAAAAATGATGATCATACATATGTGTATATTCCTTCTAGCCTCCAATGTTCTGGAGCAGTTGGAAGGAAAAATCTGAGAGGATCATATGGTAGCCCATGACAAACTCTGGGATCTGTCCTGGAACTACTTGTTGAAGAGTGCTTTGAAAACTATTGCTTTTTCTTTCTTTACTTTGTATGTATACAAAGTATACATACAAAGTATATTGTATAATATAAAAGTTATTATACAATAAAAAAGTTAAAAAAAACACAATGAGATTTAATTTTATACTCACTAGAATAGCCACTATTTTAAAAAATGGAAAATAAGTGTCAGAGAGGATGCAGAGAAATGGGAATCCATGAGAACAATATTAGTGGAAATGTAAAATGTGCAATTGCTGTGGAAAACAGTTTGGTGCATCTCAGAAAGTTAAGTATAGAATAACCATATGACCTGGCAATCCCACATGTAGGTATACATCCAAAAGAATGGAAAACAGAGACTCAGATATATTTGCATACCAATGTTCATACTGGTATAATTCACAATTGCTAAGAGATGGAAGTGACCCTAGTGTCCATCAACAGACTAATGGATAAACAAAATGTGTTATACACATACAGTGGACCATTACTCAGCTGAAATAAGAAATGATGATCTGAAACATGCTATGACACTATGAAGACATTATGTTGTGTGAAATAAGCCAGTAGAAGAGGATCAATATTGTATAATCTCACCAATATGAAATAATCGGTGTCATGGTTAGGGACAGGTGTCAACTTGGCCAAGTTGTGGTACCTGTTCATCTGATTGGGCAAGCGCTGGCCTCTCTGTTGCAATGAGGACATTTCATAGGATTAGGTCATGATCACGTCAGCTACATCCACAGCTGATTCCATTTGTAATCAGCCAAAGGGGAGTGTCTTCTGCAATTAGTGATGCTAAATCCAATCATGGGAAGCCTTTTAAGGAGGACTCAGAGGAGACAGGTTGCATTCCTGCTTTGGCCGGTGAGCCTCTCCTGTGGAGTTCATCCAGGCCATCCATTGGAGTCATCGGCTTCGCAGCCTGCCCTGTGGATTTTGGACTCTGCGTTCCTACGGTCACGTGAGACACTTTCATAAATTTTATATTTGCAAGTGTTCCCTGTTGATTCTGTTTCTCTAGAGAACCCTAACTAATACAATCGGAATAAACAAATTTCGTAGAGTCAGAAACTAGAATAGAGGTTACCAGGGGCTGGAGTGGTGGGGAATCAATACTTAATGGGTACAGAATTTCTGCTTAGGTGCTGGAAATGTTTTGGTAATGGGTGGTGGTGAAGGTAACACACTGTGAATATAATCAACCTCGTTGGAATGTGGTTAAAAGGGGAAATTTCAGGATATGTATGTTACTGGAATAAAAATCTTTTGAAAGGCACATGTTCATCTAAGTAGATGCAGAAAAATCATTTGAAAATACCCAACATCTTTTCATAATAAAAATACTTTAAAAACTAGGAATATGAGCAAACTTCCTCAACCTGACAACAAGCAGCCGTGGAACCCCATCATATTTACTGGTGAAACACTGTATGGTTTTACATTAAGACCAGGGACAACTCAGGATTTCTGCTCTTGCTACTTCTAATCACAGCCCTGGTGGCTCTAGCCAGGACAATTTGGCAATAAAAATAAACAAAAGTATCCAGATTGGAAAGGAAGTAGTTAAACTCTCTGTATTCATAGAGGACGTGATCTGGTATACGGAAAATCCTAAGGAATACTCTAAAAACTATTAGAACCAATCATGAGTTCAACAAGGTAGCTGAATATGAGATTAATATACAAAAATTAATTGCATTTTTATACACTTGCAATAATGATCCAGAAGTGAAATTTAGAAAGCAATTCCATTTTTAAAAGCATCTAAAAGAATAAAATGCTAAGGAAATAAATTTGAGAGAAGTGCAAAATGTATATTCTGAAAACTACAAAACACTGTTGATAGAAATTAAAGATCTAAATAAATGGAAAAACATCCATGCTCATAAACTCAAAGAATGATTATTGTTAAAATGGCAATACTCCCCCAAATTAATCTACAGATTCAATGCCATCCCAATCAGAATCATAGCGGGATTTTTTGTAGAAATTGGCAAACTGGTTCTAACATTGATGTGGATTTCAAGGGAAACAGAATAGCCAAAACTATCTTGGAAAGAAAGAAAGAAGTTGGAGGATTCACACCTCCCAATTTCAAGACTCACTACAAAGCCACATTGATTTAAATTGTTTGGCGTTGGCATAAGACAGGTATTGGAGGAAGAGAATTGAGAATCCAGAATTAAACTCACGTGTCTTTGGTCAACTGATCTGCAACATGGGTTCCCAGGCCATTCAATAGGGAAAGACAACCACAGGTTTTGGAGAGGATGTGGGAAAAACTGGAACTAGAGCCCTCACACACTGCTGGTGGGCATGGAAATGGTACAGCCTCTTTGGAAAACAGTCTGACAGTTCCTCCAATGGCCAAACATAGGTTTACCATATAAGCCAGCAATTCCGCTCCTAGTTACGTACACAAGAGAAAGGAAAATAGATGCCTGCACAAAAATCTGTACATGAATGTTCAAATATTCTGTCTTTAGTCTATTAAAGATACATAATAACCCAATGTCCATCAACTGATGAATGGATAAACAGAATGTGGAAGATCTCAGCAGTGAAAGAATATTCGGTCATGTGAAGGAATGAAGTACTGATATATGCTACGAACGGGTGGACCTTGGAAACAGCCTGCCAAGTCACACGCTAAGCCGGTCACAAAAGTTCACGTAGGGTGTGATTCCATTTATTTGAGATGTTCAGAACAGGAAACTCTGTACAGACCAGGCAGATTAGTCGTTTTTAGGGCTGGGCGAGATGGGGCTTTGGGGAGGTGATAGCTAAAGGGCAGAAAGTTTCTTTTTTTTTTTTTGAGGTGATGAAATGTTCTAAAATTGACTGTGTTGGTGGTTGCCCATCGACGGGAATACACTAAAGAACTTAAATACGTGATTAGTATGGTATGAATATGGTATCTCAATAAAGCTGTTTAAAAATAGCCAAAATAAAGCACTTCCTATAAAATAACGGTGAGCTGGCAGTGATCTTGGTAGCCGTGTTAATTCTTCACCAGATGTTTTCAAGTCTTTTGGTGTATTTCTGCCATGGTAAGATGGCTTGAATATTATAGTAAATCTCCACTTAAATAATACTTCCCTGAGTACTTACCATTTGGTCTTTCAGTATTTATTTATTTATTATTAAATACTGAGGTCGAAATGAATAAATATTGAGCAGTGCCAGCGCTGTTGTGTGTGCTGGCAAGAGAAAGTAGGAAACAAATTGGCCCAGGAACCTGAACTTAGAGAATTTCCATTTGAGTGGGAGAGACAGACAATAAACAGGTAAATATACCAGTGAGTGAGATAATTTCGGACAGTAATAAGTGTAATAAAGAATCAGCTTACACAAATGTACTGTGGTCTGTGATTCTTTCACCGAGAGAATGAAAGAGAAGAACTGGGTTCTGTGACCTTCGTTCACACTTGAAGCCTCTCTCTAAAGATTCTGGAAAGGTCACCCTTCTGTTCCAAATGACCGATCAAAGGAACTGCTCATTTCCTCTTTGCCTCCTTCTCTCTGCCAGTGCAGGGCTTGCCTTGTTTGACAGACGCCTCTACCAAACTCGCAGCTTCCCTGCTGCGCCCTCAGCCTTCAGCCGGGAGCCCAACTGCCGTGTTTTTTTCAGCAAGCATGTGGGGGGCTTGGACTGTGGGCCCTGCTGTGTGCTGGGCATTTGTCAATGTTTAGCCCTGGTCCTAAGAGGCAGCAGTTTAGAAAATCAGCTCCCTCTTCACCTCACTCCTGGGGAAACACCGCCAAGAGCTGGGACATCAGTGCTGCCAGCCTCCTGCAGAGTTCGGCTTATTCAGGTGAGAGCCAGGGAGGCTGGCTCTGGGCAGGCCTTTTCCACAGCAGGGAGGTTCTGGGTCTTTCTCCCCAAAGGAGATCAGGTTGGAAGCAGAAAGAATTAAGGAGTCTAAACCTGTGGGATGATAATTGCCCTAGTCTGCTAGCTGCCAGAATGCAGTATACCAGAAACGGAATGGCTTTTAAAAAGGGGAATTTAATAAATTGCTAGTTTACCGTTCTAAGGCCGAGAAAATGTCCCAATTACAAGTCTATAGAAATGTCCAATCTAAGGCATCCAGGAAAAGATACCTTGGTTCAAGAAGGCCGATGAAGTGCAGGGTTTCTCTCTCAAGTGGGAAGGTAATTGGTGAACACAGTTACAGTTTCTCTCTGACCTGGAAGGCATATGACGAACACGGTGTCATCTGCTAGCTTTCTCTCCTGGCTTCCTGTTTCATGAAGCTCCCCGGGAGGCATTTTCCTTCTTCATCTCCAAAGCACTGGCTAGTAGATTTTCTGCTTCGTGGTGCTGCAGCATTCTCTGCTCTCTCTGAATCTCTTTCTTTCTCCAAAATGTTCCTCTTTTATAGGACTCCAGAAACCAATCAAGACCCACCCAAATGGGTGGAGGCGTGTCATCACCTAATCCAGCTTAACAACTGCTCTTGATTAAATCACGTCTCCAGGGAGATGATCTGATTACAGTTTCAAACGTGCAATATTGAATAGGGATTATTCTGCCTTAATGAAATGGGATTTTGATTAAAACATGGCTTTTCTAGGGGACAAATATCCTTTCAAACCAGCACAATAATAGATCCTTAAATTAAAAAAAAAAACAAAGCTAATGTTTACTGAGTGCTTATTATGTGCCAGGTGCTCTGTCATCCAAGGAGGTGGGTACTGTGACTAGCTCCACTTTACAGATGGGGAAACTGAGGCACAGCGTGGTTAAGTAGATTGCCCAGAGTCACCCAGCTAGGAGGCGGCCAAGCCCAGGCTTTGAAGCCAGAGCTACTCCAGAGCCCGTGCCCTGTGTCGGCCCCGGGCAGGCTGCCTGTGCTGCCTCCGGGAGTACCGGCGGCTGAGGGAGCGGGAGCCCTGCCTTCTCAGCTCCGGGAAGGGGTCACTGCAGAATATGTCGGAGACCAGCTTGACCACGTGACAAGAAAATGGACAGTCACGGCCTCTAAGCAGCAGTTCTGCAGTCGGGCAGAGGGTCAAGAGAAGGGGGTGGGGGGCAGTCAGAGGCCCCACACGGGGGTCCAGGTCCAGGTTTGATTCATTTGATCCTCTAAATAACTCCCAAAACTGCCCAGCCCTGGTCACCTCCCCATCAGCGCGTGTCCCCGGGATGCCACTGGCCCTTCCCGCCTTCCCACTGGTGTTTCCAGCTTTCCAGGTCCCTCCGATCTGCTTCCCGCTCGGCAATCCTCGCCACCTTTGCAAAACGCAAATCCTGCCAAAAATATGTTGAGTGACGTGACCCTATTTGGAAATAAGATCTTTGAAGATGTGATTAGTTAAGATGAAGTCAGACTGGACTAGGGTGAGCCCTAATCCAATACAATCGGTGGCCCACTAAAGAGAGGATTTGGGGACTCAGATGGACAGACAGACAGAGAAGATAGTCATGGGGCAGCGGCAGAGCCTGAGTTACGCCACAGGCCAAAGAAAGCCGGACCGGCAGCAAGCACCCCAGAAATCTACAGCCTGGCCCACTGATCCCCTCATCTGGACATCTGGGCTCCAGGTCCATGAGGCAGTACCTGTCTATGGTTCCAAGCCCCCCATTTATGATGTCTGTGCCAGCAACCCTGGGAAGCTAAGACCTGCTGCTCTTAAACAGAGCTCAGAATTTGTACCATTCCCAGCAGGCCCTGGGGAGGGGGGGCTGGCTTCTGCCCTCCCCCCCGGCCCCCGTGGCACCTTCACCCACTTTTCCACCTCTCCTGGCTCCCCCACCTTCCTGTCATCCTCCAGGGTCCAGGGGCTGAGCTGGACTCTGCTGTCTCAGGCTGCCTGCTTCACATATGTGCCACCTGGGGCTCAGGCCAGAGGGGCAGCAGAAACCCCCAGGAAAGCTCTCCCCTCATGGAAAGGGGCCAAGAAGGAAAGCCCAGTGGCACAAGCACATTTCAAGCCTCTGCGTGAGTCGTGTCTGCTCACATCCATTGGCTGAAGTAAGTCCCGGGGCCAAGCCCCAGGTCACAGGGCGGGGATGGACACCTCAATGGGGTGAGGTGGGGGATAGTAAACATTTGCTAAATGGTGATCAACCTCCTGCGCGCCTCACAGTAATCTAAACTGCAAGCCAAACCAGTATTTGCTGCATAAATGAAGGTATTTGCTTGAGCAAGATTAGTCGCATATGGAAACTAAAGGAGAATACAGTGGAGAGTGGAGGAAGGTCCTGGGTACTTTGCAAGTTCAGCCTGCCCTGAATTGTGGCTGGGGCTCCCTGAGGCAGCCTTGGGGACCACATCTCCAAAGGGCACCCAACACAGGACAGCATTCTGTGCACGTGGACATGCTCTAGGCATCCGCCCACCTGCATGGCCGGGCTGCCCTGTCCCCGGGGAACGGCTGGCCCTGCCAGGGGACACGGGGGTTTCTGGGACAGGATCACCTTCTCCTCCCTCTCCTTGCAGCCCCTAATTATATGGACCAAGTCGATCCTTCACGGCCCAGAGCCGGCCGACCAGTCAGGCCTGGCTGCAGATAACCCCAGCGGCTAAAGGCAGGACCGGCTGTTCTCCCATCAGCCCCACAACCACAGGGACCTATCTCCCCCTCCTCTCCTTGCCGGTGAGAGCACTGCATTTTCCCACGCCGGGAAGTCACATCCCAGATCCGTCCCCAGAGTCCTGCAGGAGTGGGACCAGCCCTTTCCTTACCCGCCTAGAACATTAGCTGAACAGCCTTCGAGTTGCACAATCATAGACTCTTGGCCCTGGGAAGCGCCTTAAACACCTGTGATGGCTGGGTGGGGAAACTGAGGCATGCAGTTGCATGAGCAACTTGCTCCGGGCTTCCAAACTAGATGGTGACAAAGGCCAGAAATTACCCTCAATGCTTTAAATTCCAAGATCAAGAGCAGAAGCGTGTAAAATCTCTTTGTGCCACTGACCCCAAGCAAAGTCACCTTGGAGATTCCTCCTTCCCCCTGAGTGAGCCCAAGCTTGGTCTCCGGACCTCTATAGGGCCCGTTTTTTTTTTTAAAGTTATTTCTGTTGTACAAAAAATTGGCAGAGAGCACCTACGAGTGGTTTTGGGAAGATGGTGCCAATTTAGGAATTCCGTGTGGTTTTGCCATGTCCTGTTCGGGAGTATTGGGTTGGAAAGTCTTATTCTGTGACTGAAGCTAGTAAGGATGAGGCAGGTGGTGGAGAAGGAATTGAAGTCTTAAAAAAATGAACCTCATGCGAAGGAGAAAAGGGTCAGTGTACACACAAGATGTATCACCGAAAGGGCCAAGTCCCCCAGCCCTCCCAAGGGTGACTGTTTCTGAGAGTTCCTCGGTGTCTCCTGAAAAAGCCTGGAACACATACCCCTGCCATAGAACAGTTGCAATGAATGAATTTATGAAAGATGATTTCTTCATTAAAATTGAAATATAGCCTAAACCAGGCTTGGGAATGTTAGAAAACGCACACGGTGTAGATCCTAACACGTGGAAACCTGCCATGTTGTCCACATAGATATCGCAGATCGAGGTCCAGCTGAGCCAGTAGATTACAAAACTGATGGAGACCCAACATCACTCCAATCTGTCAAGCCCGAGAGAGGCCCAGGGGGGCCCAGCTGGAAGGCGGAGCCGGCAAACCAGCCCGACTGCCCTAAGATATGACCCTCAAATCCAAGTTGGGGGCCGGGCTGCAAAGCAAAGTGAACACTCCATTCAGAAGCTACACTGAAGGATATTTATGAATTTTCATCACCGGCTTGTTTGTTGGGCTGACAAATGGGTTGATGTGACGATGGAAGGCATTAGAAGGCTGGAAGGTAAGACTCAGGAACAACTAGAAACAGGATGTGAGAAGGGTCCCCTCCGAGGGCACCAGCAGCTGAGGTTTGGATGTGTCCCCTGTAGGTCAGACACAATATCAAACTGTTTCTGTAATTGAGGACAAGGGCGGGGATAGGCTCGGCCAGCGATGGAGAAGAATCTGACCAGTCTCTTGCAGTGTGGATGTTTCCCAGCCATGCGTGTACAGCTGTGAATGCACACGCACAGGTTCCCAACCACGTGTGCATCTGTGTATGTGGGGGGTTACCTGTAGCTGTATGTACAATGCACACAGAGCTACAGATAAGGTACACACATTTGTGCATTTATTTATATATATATGTATACATGAGCATACTGAAGGGGTTAGCACCATATCTCCAAAGCACTGTACCAATCTTCAGCACGAAGGCAGAAGAAAATATTTTCAATAGATTTTAATAATTATCAGAGTAATATCATTAATGGACAAATTGACTGCAACGTAATACTAGCTTGGATGTTTCATAAGTGTCAATTCATGAACCAATATATATGGCCTATTATTAACTGTCCCTTCTTTAAATCAATCTTACAAACTTTCATGTCAGGCCCATAAACAAACTCCCACAGAAAAATTTATTCTAATTTTTTTGTTATCCCAGTAAATCTGGGATGTAAACTCTGAGCATATTTATAACTATTTCTGGATGGTATTCATCTTACAGCCAAGTTTGACAATATCTATTAGTGAGGGCCAATTTGTACTTGTTTGCCCTGAAGAAAAAAACCTTTAAAAATTTCCAATTTTTATCAGATTTTAATATTTTAAATTCAAATATTTTTTCTACATCAAAAGTAGCAAAACTGGAGATGATAGCTTCTGATTTATAATGAACGCTGTATAATTTTCAGGGGCTCTTTAGCAACAGAAATTAATCTTTTTAAATAATTTTTTTTGTATGCTGTATGGCCGGGTTCATATTTCATTCTTTTTCCTTGTGAGTATCCCCTCACCCCTCATTGCAGCACCATTTGCTGAATTTTCTGTTTGTTTTTTCATTTGTTTGCTTGTTTGTTTGGGAAGTACATGGGTCGGGACTTGAATCCAGGTGTCCCGCATGGCAGGCGAGAATTCTACCACTGAACCACCCTTGCAACCCCCAGAGACTAATTTTAATAGTATTTTAGGCTGCGTAGAAAAAGTGGATGTTTAGCAGTTCCGTGGAGCCTTGTTTCTGAAATTCAGACTGTTTTCTGAAATGGCAGCTTGGAAACTATGCAAATGGCCCAGATTCTTCTCAGCTTACACAATAGAATATAGTGAGGAGGGCTTGCCCTTTTCATGTTAAAACACACTTTAAGGAGGGGGGTGGATGCTGATTTGCTGACTTGGAGATAAGAAAAAAGACCCAGCAAGAGGCTTGCCTGCCTGGGTTAGGGGGCCCTGCCAAGGGGCTGGTGGCCTCCGCCTTTCCCTCTGCTTGCAAGGGGAGGGTCCATGTACACAGATCCCGGGTAGGAATTAGGGAAAGGCGGAATCCTGGGTAGAAGCTGTTGCCCTTTTTTTTTTTTTTTTTTTTGGGTCCTATATTAGTTTGTTAAGCTGTTGGAATGTATACCAGAAATGGAATGGCTTTTAAAAAGGGGATTTAATAAATTGCACGTTTATAGCTCTAAGCCCATAAAAATGTCCAAACTAAGGAATCCAGTAAAATATACCTTAATTCAAGGAAGGCTGATGGGTCTGGAACAGCTCTGTCAGCTGGGCAGTCACATGGGTGGCATCTGGTGGTCCCTCGCTCCTGGGCTCTGTTGCTTTCAGCCTCTGTCCCTGTGGGGTCCCTCACTTTGCTTCTCTGGGGCTGGCGTTCACCTCTTGGCTTCCCTTGGCTCTCTCCAGGTTGTGGCTTGCTTAACATCTCATGGTAACATCTGCTGGGCTTCAAGCATCTCCAAACATCCATGTCTCTATTCTGTGAAGCAACTGTTCTCCTGTAAGAATTCGAGAGTTTTGCCACGCAAAGGAGGACTTCAAGAGACGTTCTCTCATGCAACACGCAAGGGGTTTATTTACCACACATGCGTGAGGCTCACTGAACACGCAGGAACAGAGAGCCCCTAGCCTGGGTTTGGGGAAGCTTTTTAAGGGGGAGGAGGAGGGGGGTGGGGGTCGAGCATGGGTCACAGGTGTTGCTTCATGCAAGAAGCAGGTAACGATCATTTTCACAACAAGCATTTCTGGTGCAAGGGGTCATGGGGGTTGGGAGAGGCAGATAACCACCCCGGAAGGTCCCGAGTTGTTTTTCTTAGCCTGATGGGGCCCATAACTCTTTCCTCTACAATCCTTAACTCACACTAAATGCATAGTAGTGAATATAAAATGACACAAATCCTTTTGCTAGATATTTTTATCATTCAGAAGCTAAAATACATGTAAATAGCTAAATTAGGCAAGAAAAGTTAGCTACTGCTAAGTTTTATAAAATCCTTCTTTACATAAGAAAAGTTAGCTACTGTTAAGTTTTATAAAATCCTTCTTTACATAAGAAAAGTTAGCTACTGTTAAGTTTTATAAAATCCTTCTTTATATAAGAAAAGTTAGCTACTGTTAAGCTTTATAAAATCCTTCTTTACACTCCAAGCGTCTGCATCAGCTCTCTCTGTTGACTCTGTATGCTCGGACGTTTCTTCCAAATGTTTCCTCTTTTAAAGGACTCCAGCAAACTAATTAAGATCCACCTGGAATGGGCGGCGCCACATTTCCATCTAATCAAAAGGCCACATGCACAACTGGGCGTGCCAACTCTCCAGGGATATAATCTAACCAAAAGTTATTGAATCAAGATTAAAAGAAACGGCTGCGCCCCAAAGGATTGAATCGGGGTTAAAATATGGCTTTTCTAGGGTACATACTACTTTCAAACCAGCATAGGTCCTTAAAAAGAAGCAACAATAGCTAGGTAAGTTTTTTTTAATCCGTTTTCTCTGTCCAAATGTAGCTTTCCTCCTGCCGGTCCTGAAAGCTGGAGTGGGATGATATGGCAAAAGCATTTGCTGCTCACAAACCGTCTGCTTTAGCTCCACGTCCCTCCCACAGCGCGCCAGGCCCCTGGTCGGGTCACGTCAGCCGGCCGCCCTGCTGGCAGCCGCTCAGCCCTGCGCCCGCCATCCCCTGCTGCAGGGCTGGCAGCGACCCAGGCAGGTGTCCTACGCCCCTCATGTCCTGCGGGTGCTCAGGACAGGGGCTGGCGTTTCTTCCGGACACTGCTGAAAGACGGGTTTTGTCGGGGTGTCACTGTTATCTGTGATGTTTGGTGGGAAGAGGATTATTGCTGATTTCGTGAGTCTGATCCTCGCCTTTTTTTTTTTTTTAACATGGGCAGGCACCGGGAATCGAACCCGGGTCCTCTGGCATGGCAGGAGAGCATTCTTGCCTGCTGAGCCACCGTGGCCCACCCTGATCCTCGCCTTTTAATGAACTTAACTCCCGCTGGCACTGCAGCGACCCTGAGAGCTTCGAACACATGGAAGTGACCCTGACAGCTTGGGCACACGTGGAAGCGAGAGCCTGGCACGTGGATTTTAATGTCTTTTCTAAGAACCACAGAGATTAGAAGGAATATGCAGTGAATATGAGACCTGGTTTACTTGGCAATCTCTTATGTAAATTACAGTAAAACAAAGTAAATGGAAGTTCAGCAAAGCATAAATTTCATCACAAAATGACAAAAAAAAAAAAAAAAAAGTAAAATTAGTGAGACGGTGGTGTGACAGGGTGGACTCGGGCACCTGCTTCCTGGGGTTGGATCCTGGCTCCCGTAGGACTGCTCGCTGTGTGACCTTGGGAGGGTCACCTCACCTCTCTTTGCTTTGGGTTCCTCACCTGGAC
Source organism: Tamandua tetradactyla (assembly GCF_023851605.1). Classification (NCBI taxonomy): domain Eukaryota; kingdom Metazoa; phylum Chordata; class Mammalia; order Pilosa; family Myrmecophagidae; genus Tamandua; species Tamandua tetradactyla. The sequence continues at coordinate 216,164,726 of NC_135328.1, forward strand.
GATGATAACCACCTGTGGGTGTGGCAGCAGCACCCTCCTTTGCTTTGCCCAGCTCCTGGCCCAGGTGTCCCTGCAGGTGCGCTGGCCGGCCTCCCACAGGTGTTACCTGTTAGCGCGTACCGTTGTGCATTACTCTGACCTCCAACCTCTGACTCTCAGGCTTCCCTGTTGACTCTCAGGCTTGAGAGACTGTGGGACCTGGTTAGGACCCTGGCTAGCACCCATGCGGAAGCTGCCCAGAGGCGCAAGGTTGTTCATGTCCACAGGGGCAAGCTTTAGCTGATGGTAAATTCTTCTCCCCGAGATGCAGCATTTTGTTGCTTCCCCGAACAGTCGAGCAGGCAGGCAGCCCACCTGGTGGAGCCCAGCGCAAGGAGGATCCCTCTGAAGGCCTCTCTCTCCTCTTTCCGCTGCCGGGGACCCCAGGTGTTAAGAAGATTGACACGGGGCCGCGGTGGCTCAGCGGGCAAAGTGCTTGCCTGCTATGCCGGAGGACCTCGGTTCGATTCCCGGCCCCAGCCCATGTAACAAAAACGGAGAAACAAAATACAATAAAACAAGAAAATGTTTAAAAAAGATGTTTCCCTTTCTTCCTCCCTTCCTTCCTTCTATCCTTCCTTCCTTCTTTCTGTCTTTCCTTTAAAAAAAAAAAAAAAAAAAAAAAGAAGATCGACACGCCTGCAGAATAGTGCTGGCTCTCAATCCTATTGCTGCATGGCCATCACCACAGCAGAACATTCCCCAAAGGGGACTTCTAATTAAACATGGCTGACCAAGCACCCAAATGTATTGCCCTCCCAAAATTTCATTAAAATGAATTTTTCAAGTATAGATGCCTAAGGTCAAAGAGGATGGTGGAGGTTGAGAAGGCAATAGTGGTCATTGCCTCTGCAGAGTAGGGAAAGTGCCTGCAGGGGAGGTGAGGGAAGTGGGCAGTGCTGAACTTGGGGAGGTCAGGGGCTGGAGGCCCAGGTCCCTCTGAACATGGGTATGCAAAGTGGAGGACTTGCAAATGCACCTGAAGGAGCTGGACCCACAGATCCCCTCCCCAACCAGGTGCAGCCAGCTATTCCCCTCCCAGCCTGGGGGAAGTTGGGAAACCAGCCAGAGGGGCTTGGGCTCAGAGAGAGCAGACAGAGTGGGGGGTGGGACGGAGGCATCTTACTGAAAACAAGGGGATGAAGCCTAAGTGTGCACATTGAACGAGGCATCCATGCCCCTTCCCCAGCTCCAGCTCCCCAAGCATCAGAAGCCAAACTTTCACTCCACAGGTAAGAGAGGAATCATTTCTAGGAAAATGAACCTGCCCAAGAGCAAAGCCTGTAGAACTTTCCATTCAAAGGGCCCCTGACAAACAAGAGATGGCCCTACAGTGCATGCCACCAATAATATGGTTTAGAGTTGTATGCACCCCAGAAAAACATGTTCTTAACTTAATCCATTCCTGTGGGTGTGAACCCATTTTAAGTAGGAACTTTTGATGAGGTTACTTCAGTTAAGGTATGTCCCACCTCAATCAGGATGGATCTTAATCCTAATTCTGGAGTCGTTTACAAGCAGAATGAAATTCAGATGGAGAGAGAACCACAGGAGCAGCCAGAAGCTGAAATTCATTGGAACCTCGAAGAGAACAGAACCCAGGAGAGGCCGCCATATGCATTGCTGTGTGAGAGAAGAGCCAAGGATCACCAGCAGCCGGCCCCAGAGCATAGTCTTCGAGAAGAAAGCATCACTTTCATGACACCTTGATTTGGATATTCTTTTAGCCTCAAAGCCATGAGCTAATAAATTCCCATTGTTTAAGCTGACCCACTGCATGGTACATGCTTGAGCAGTCAAGGAAATAAAACACCACCTCCCACATACACGCTGCATTTCCAACCTGCCTTTTAAGGCTCATGTTTAAATGTAGATGGGTAGCTAAGGATGACCGGACGTTTGAGGAGAATCTCTGTATCGGTCAGGAGGGATGAGGTATGGTAACAAGAAGCCCCCAGATTTAAGAGTTTTCAAATCATAACAGTTTATTTCTTGACCACACTCCACCCTGATATCAGCTTGTAGGAAAACTACTCCGTACTGTCCTCCACCATCTAGCAGGTTGCTGTGGCAGAGGGAAGATGTGATAACTCCCATAATGATCTCTACTATTATTAATATTTTAAAAAGTTTTAAGTGATCTGAAGCTTATAGTAAAGTTGCAAATACAGAGTAAAGAACTTTTTTCTTGATCTATTTGAAAGTTCTGACATGATACCTCATTGCTCCCAAATTTTTTGTGTATTCCCTACCAAAAAGGGCCATTCTCATTGTCTTAGCTTGACCAAGCTGCAACTTTTGTTGGGGTTGCATTGAATCTATAAATCGCTTTGGCTCGAATTGACTTTTTTTTTTTTTACATGGGCAAGCACCAGGAATCGAACCCAGGTCCTTTGGCATGGCAGGCAAGCGTTCTTGCTGCTGAGCCACCGTGGCCCACCCTTGAATTGACATTTTAACAATATCTAGTCTTTCAATCCTATGAACACAGACTATCCTTACATTTCCTTAGGATGTCCTTTCTGATTTCTTTCAGCGGTGTTTGGTAGTTTTCCGTGTACAAGTCCTTGGTCAAATTTACTCCTAGATATTTTAGTCTTTTAATTACGATGGTAAATGAAATTATATTCTTGGTTTCCTTTTCAGATTGTTCATTGCTGGTGTATAGAAACACCACTGAATTTTGCCCCTGCCTCTTTGCTGAATTCCCTTATTAGCTCTAATAGGTTTCTTGTAGATTTTTTTGTGATTTTCTCTATATAAAATCACATCATTTGTGGATAGGTGATGGGTACACTTCTTTCTTTCCAAAGTGGATGCCTTTTATTTCTTTTCCTTGTCTAGTTGCTCTGGCTAGCATTTCCAGTTCAATAGCAATGGTGAAAGCTGGCATCTCATCTTGTTCCTAGTCTTAAAGAGAAAGCTTTCAGTCTTTCACCTTTGAGTATGATCTCAGCTCTGAGTTCATACTATCATGAACAAATATGCTATCATGTTGAGGACGTTTCCTTCAATTCCGAGTTTTCTGAGTGTTTTTGTCTAGAAGGAGTGCTGGATTTTGTCAAATGCCATTTCTGCATCAAGATGACCATGTAGCTTTTATTCTTCATTCTATTAATATGGTGTATTGCATTTATTAATTTTTTATACTGCACCACCTTTGCATTCCTGGAATAAATTCCACTTGATCATGGTGTGTTAGCCTTTAAATGTGCTGTTGGATTTGGTTTGCTAGTATTTTGTTTTTGTTGAGGATTTTTATGCCTGTATTCATAAGGGATGTTGGTCTGTAATTTTCTTTTCTTGTGATCTTTTTATCTGGCTTTATAATTAGGGTGAAGTTGGCCACATAGAATAAATTAGGAAGTTTTCCCTTTTTTTTTTTTTTCAAGTTTTAAGAGAGTTTGAGAAGGGTTGATATAAATTCTTCTTTGAATGTTGGGTAAAATTCACCAATGAGGCCATCTGGTCCTGCGATTTTCTTTGTTGGGAGGATTTTGATTACTAATTCAATCTCTTTACTGTTATTGGTCCATTGAGATCTTCTATTTCTTCCTGAGGCAGTCGAGGTAATCTGTGTATTTCTGGGAAATTGTCCATTTCACTTAGTTTATCTAATTTGTTGACATTGCATTAGTTCATAGTATTCTCTTATAATTCTTTTTAAATTCTTTAAGATTGGTAGCAATGTCCTCTTTCATTTCTCAATTTTGTTATTTGCACCCTCTCTTTCTTTTGCCAATCTAGCTAAGGATTTGTTAATTTTCTTGATCTTTTCAAGAACCACTATTTTTGTTTCATTGATTTTCCTTATTGTTTTTCTATTCTCTATTTTATTTATCTCCTCTCTAATCTTTGTGATTTCCTTCCTTCTACTCACATTTGAGTTTCCTCTTTTTTTTTTTTTTTTTTAGTTCCTCTAGGTACGAGGATGGGTTACTGATTTGAGATCTTTCTTCTTTTTTTTAATACAAGCATTTAGAGCAATAAATTTTCCTCTCAGCAACTTCTTTGCTGCATCCCATAAGTTTGGATATTTTTGTGCTTTCATTCTCGTTTATCTCAAAATATTTTCTAGGGCGGGCCATGGTGGCTCAGCAGGTAAGAATGCCTGCCTGCCATGCCCGAGGACCCGGGTTCGATTCCCGGTGCCTGCCCATGTAAAAAAAAAAAAAAATTTCTAATTTTCCTTGTGATTTCTTCTTTGACCTGTTGGCTGATTAGGAATGTGTTATTTAATTTCCATGTATTTGTGAATTTTCCTATTTTCCCTCTATTATTGATTTCTGATTTTATTCTATTGTGGTTGAAGAAATCACGTTCTGTGATTGAAATCTTTTAAAATTGATTGAGACTTGTTGTGGAACTTAACAAATGGTCTGTCTTAGAGAATAATCCATATACACTTGAGAAGAATGTGTATTCTGCTCTTGGTATGTGAAGTGTTCTATCTCTCTGTTAGGACTCATTGGTTTACAGTATTGTTCAAGTTCCCTATTTCCTTATTGATATGTGTAGATGTTCTATCCATTATTGAAAGCAGTGTATCGACGCCTCCTTCTATTGTTATCAAATTGTCTATTTCTCCCTACAAATCTGTCAGTGATGACCGCCGCGCCCCCCCCCCCCCCCCGCCGCCCCAATTCTTTGAACACTTCCTTTCCTACATAGCAGGATGCTCCAGGCTCATTTTGTGTTTTCCTTACCTTAGCCCTGGAATCAGCTATTTCTCCAAAAATTCCTGAGTACTTTTTCTGGAAAAGGCTATTGAGAAACCAAGATCTGGTTCAACCTGACTGGTCCTTACCCGCACTTAACCCTGCAGAGAGAGGAACTATTCTGGTTTGGAACAGAAAGACAGGCGTCTCCAAAATGGCACTGATGGGTGACCTAATGTCTTTTCATTGAGTGGAAAGTCACAATTCTTTCAGAGATTAGGAAGGAAGAATTACTGATAGGAAATTAAAAGATAAGGCAATAAAAAAAAGGAATCCAGTTTGGAAAGGAAGAAGTAAAACTTTCCCTATTTTCAGATGACAGGATTCTACATATAGAAAATCCTGAAAAAATCCACAAGGCTACTAGAGCTAATAAAGGAATTCAGCAAAGTCTCAGGGTACACAATCAACACAAAAATCAGTTGTGTTAAAGAGTTCTGAACAGCTTAATTCATCTTGAAAAAGAAGATTGAAATCAGAGGACTCATATTTCCAATTTTAAAACATAACAAAGTTATAATAATCAAAAAGGCATGATACTGGCACAAGGACAGACATGTAAACCAATGGAATTGAATTGAGAGTTCAGAAATAAACCCTCAGATCCATGGCAATTTGATTTTTGACAAGGTTGCCAAATCCACTCAACAGGGAAAAAATAGTCTCTTCAATAAATGGTGCTGGGAAAACTATCTATATGTGTTCTGGTTTGCTAGCTGCCAGAATGCAACACACCAGAGATGGATTGGCTTTAATAAAAGGGGATTTATTTCATTAGTTCTTCAGAGGAAAGGCAGCTAACTTTCATCTGAGGTTCTTTCTTATGTGGGAAGGCTCAGGGTGATCTCTGCTGGTCTTCTCTCCAGGCCTCTGGGTTCCAACAACTTTCCCCAGGGTGATTCCTTTCTGCATCTCCAAAGGCCTGGGCTGAGCTGCAAGTGCTGAGATGAGGTATGCTGAACTGCTTGGGCTGTGCTACGTTGAGCTCTCTCATTTAAGCACCAGCCAATTCAATCAAACATCATTCACTGCAGTAGGCATACCTCCTAGCCGACTGCAGATGTAATCAGCAACAGATGAGGTTCACATGCCATTGGCTCATGGCCACAGCAACAGAACTAGGTGCCTTCACCTGGCCAAGTTGACACCTGAACCTAACTACCACAATATGCAAAAGAATAAGGGTGGACCCCTATCTCACAATAAATAAAAATTTAACTCAAAATGAATCAATGATCTATGTCTAAGATTCAACACTATAAAACTTCTAGAAGAAAACACCGGGAAACATTTTCAGGGCCCTGGTTAGGCAATGGTTTTGTAGATTTTTACATCAAATACACACAAACAGCAAAGAAAAAATAGATAAATGGGACTACATCAAAATTATAAATTTTTGTGCATTAAAAGACTTCATCCTGAAAGACAAGCATACAGAAGGGAAAAACCATTTATCCAATAAGGCTTTAATATCCAGAATATATTTTTAAAATTCTACAGCTCAAGAACAAAAAGGCAAACAACCCAATTTAAAATGGGCACAGGACTTAGATATTTCTCCAAAGAAGCTATAGAAATAGCCAACATACACAGGAAAAGATGCTCCACATCACTAGCCATTGAGATACCACAATGAGATACTACCTCCTACCCTCTAGAGTGCCTATCATTTTAAAAACAAGGATAAGTGTTAGGATGTGGAGAATTGGGAATCTTGGTACATTGTTGGTGGAAATGTAAGATGGTGCATCCACTGCAGAAAACAGTTCCATTCCTCAGAAAGTTAAATATGTAACTACTGGATGACCCAGCAATCCCACGTCTAGGTATATACCTCAAAATCTTCAAAGCAGGGACTCGAATAGATATTTGTACATCAATGATGATAGAAGCATTATTCATAATTGCCAAGATGGAAGCAATCAAGTGTCCATCAACAAGTGAATGGATTAAAATTTTTGGTATATACATACAATGGAATATTATCCAATCATAAAAAGAAATGAAGTTTTAATACAGGTTACAATATGGATGAACCTTGAAGATATGATGTTGAATGAAATAAGCCAGACACAAAAGAACAAATGATGGATGATCTCATTTATATGAAATAACTAGAATGTTCAAATTTATAGAGTCAAAAACTAGAATGTAGGCTACCAGGAGTCTGGGAGGGGGCAGGGGATGAGGAATTAATGCTTAATAGGGTAGAAAGTTTATGTTTGGGATGATGGAAATGTTTTGATAATGGTGATGGTAACATGACCTTGTAAATGTAATTAACTCTGCTGAATTATATATATGAATGGGGTAAAAATGGGTAATTTTAGGTTGTATATATGTTACCAGAACATACATACACACACATACATACATAACAAGGCAATAGCTAACTACAAAATAAACCAAACAACTGCCAGAAAGGAAATAGAAATATAGTACACTATATGGCTCAGCTGTAGACAATATTTATATCGTCAAAATAATGGGCACATTGAATATTGCTTTAACAAAAAATTGTGATACAACTACATCACAAAGTTGGGAGAAGAGTGTGAATCCTTGTCTCCCAGAGATTTAGATTAATAATAATAACAGACAACACCTGAGAACTTATTACATGCCAGCACAAAGTAAGTACTGACTTGTGTCAACTCATTTAATCCTCACATGAGCTCTATGGGATAAATGCTATTATCTCAAATTATAGATGAGGAAACTGAGGCACAAACAAGAGAAGTAACTTGGTCAGAACTGTGCAGCTAGGAGGAGATAAAACCAGGATTTGAATCCAGATCATCTGGCTCAAAGTAAGTGCTTAGCTGCCAGTCTACCTAGCCTCTTAAATTCCTAAAACTTTCAGTTAAAGTCTTAAAATTGAAAAAAATATGAAAAAGTGGATAAGCAGTCTATTGAGGAATATGACCATAGATGTCAGAAGAAACAGCTACAAAAAATTCACAGGTGATCACCCCTTGGGGGTAGGGATTGGGCATGGTTGCCCAAAGGTTGGGTGGGAAATTGCTGGGGTTTGTTTTACGTAGAGCACGATGGTTTTTAAAAAACTATTTGTATGCATTATTTTTTTTTTTATTAACGGAAAGAAAAAAAAAAAGAAATTAACACAACATTTAGAAATCATACCATTCTACATATGCACTCAGTAATTCTTAACATCATCACATAGATGCATGATCATTGTTTCTTAGTACATTTGCATCGGTTTAGAGGAACTAGCAACACAACAGAAAAAAATATAAAATGTTAATATAAAGAAAAGAAATAAAAGTAGTAGTAATAGTAAAAAGCAACAACAAACAAACCAACAAGCAAACAAAAACAAAAAAAACCCTATAGCTCAGATGCAGCTTCATTCAGTATTTTAACATGTTTACTTTACAATTAGGTATTATTGTGCTGTCCATTTTTGAGTTTTTGTATCTAGTCCTGATGGACAGTCTGTATCCCTTCAGCTTCAATTACCCATTGTCTTACCCTGTTTCTAACTCCTGCTGAACTCTGTTACCAATTACATATTTCAAGTTTATTCTCGAATGTCCGTTCACATCAGTGGGACCATACAGTATTTGTCCTTTAGTTTTTGGCTGGATTCACTCAGCATAATATTCTCTAGGTCCATCCATGTTATTACATGGTTCATAAGTTTATCTTGTCTTAAAGCTGCATAATATTCCATCGTATGTATATACCACAGTTTGTTTAGCCACTCTTCTGTTGATGGAGATTTTGGCTGTTTCCATCTCTTTGCAATTGTAAATAATGCTGCTATAAACATTGGTGTGCAAATGTCCGTTTGTGTCTTTGCCCTTAAGTCCTTTGAGTAGATACCTAGCAATGGTATTGCTGGGTCGTATGGCAATTCTATATTCAGCTTTTTGAGGAACCGCCAAACTGCCTTCCACAGTGGTTGCACCCTTTGACATTCCCACCAACAGTGGATAAGTGTGCCTCTTTCTCCGCATCCTCTCCAGCACTTGTCATTGTCTGTTTTGTTGATAATGGCCATTCTGGTGGGTGTGAGATGATATCTCATTGTGGTTTTGATTTGCATTTCTCTAATGGCCAGGGACATTGAGCATCTCTTCATGTGCCTCTTGGCCATCCGTATTTCTTCTTCTGGTAGGTGTCTGTTTAAGTCTTTTTCCCATTTTGTAATTGGGTTGGCTGTCTTTTTGTTGTTGAGTTGAATAATCTATAAATTCTGGATACTAGACCTTTATCTGATATGTCGTTTCCAAATATTGTCTCCCATTGTGTAGGCTGTCTTTCTACTTTCTTGATGAAGTTCTCTGATGCACAAAAGTGTTTAATTTTGAGGAGCTCCCATTTATTTATTTCCTTCTTCAGTGTTCTTGCTTTAGGTTTAAGGTCCATAAAACCACCTCCAGTTGTAAGATCCATAAGATATCTCCCAACATTTTCCTCTAACTGTTTTATGGTCTTAGACCTAATGTTTAGATCTTTGATCCATTTTGAGTTAATTTTTGTATAGGGTGTGAGACATGGGTCTTCTTTCATTCTTTTGCATATGGATATCCAGTTCTCTAGGTACCATTTATTGAAGAGACTGTTCTGTCCCAGGTGAGTTGGCTTGACTGCCTTATCAAAGATCAGATGTCCATAGATGAGAGGGTCTATATCTGAGCACTCTATTCGATTCCATTGGTCGATATATCTATCTTTATGCCAATACCATGCTGTTTTGACCACTGTGGCTTCATAATATGCCTTAAAGTCAGGCAGCGCGAGACCTCCAGCTTCGTTTTTTTTCCTCAAGATGCTTTTAGCAATTTGGGGTACCCTGCCCTTCCAGATAAATTTGCTTATTGTTTTTTCTATTTCTGAAAAATAAGTTGTTGGGATTTTGATTGGTATTGCATTGAATCTGTAAATCAATTTAGGTAGGATTGACATCTTAACTATATTTAGTCTTCCAATCCATGAACACGGTATGCCCTTCCATCTATTTAGGTCTTCTGTGATTTCTTTTAACAGTTTTTTGTAGTTTTCTTTATATAGGTTTTTTGTCTCTTTTGTTAAATTTATTCCTAGGTATTTTATTCTTTTAGTTGCAATTGTAAATGGGATTCGTTTCTTGATTTCCACCTCAGCTTGTTCATTACTAGTGTATAGAAAAGCTACAGATTTTTGAATGTTGATCTTGTAGCCTGCTACTTTGCTGTACTCATTTATTAGCTCTAGTAATTTTGTTGTGGATTTTTCTGGGTTTTCTACATATAGTATCATATCGTCTGCAAACAGTGATAGTTTTACTTCTTCCTTTCCAATTTTGATGCCTTGTATTTCTTTTTCTTGCCTAATTGCTCTGGCTAGAACTTCTAACACAATGTTGAATAATAGTGGTGATAGTGGACATCCTTGTCTTGTTCCTGATCTTAGGGGGAAAGTTTTCAATTTTTCCCCATTGAGGATGATATTAGCTGTGGGTTTTTCATATATTCCCTCTATCATTTTAAGGAAGTTCCCTTGTATTCCTATCTTTTGAAGTGTTTTCAGCAGGAAAGGATGTTGAATCTTGTCAAATGCCTTCTCTGCATCAATTGAGATGATCATGTGATTTTTCTGCTTTGATTTGTTGATATGGTGTATTACATTAATTGATTTTCTTATGTTGAACCATCCTTGCATACCTGGGATGAATCCTACTTGGTCATGATGTATAATTCTTTTAATGTGTTGTTGGATACGATTTGCTAGAATTTTATTGAGGATTTTTGCATCTGTATTCATTAGAGAGATTGGTCTGTAGTTTTCTTTTTTTGTAATATCTTTGCCTGGTTTTGGTATGAGGGTGATGTTGGCTTCATAGAATGAATTAGGTAGTTTTCCCTCCACTTCGATTATGTTGAAGAGTTTGAGGAGAGTAGGTACTAATTCTTTCTGGAATGTTTGATAGAATTCACATGTGAAGCCGTCTGGTCCTGGAGTTTTCTTTTTAGGGAGCTTTTGAATAACTAATTCAATCTCTTTACTTGTGATTGGTTTGTTGAGGTCGTCTATTTCTTCTTGAGTCAAAGTTGGTTGTTCATGTCTTTCCAGGAACCTGTCCATTTCTTCTAAATTGTTGTATTTATTAGCGTAAAGTTGTTCATAGTATCCTGTTATTACCTCCTTTATTTCTGTGAGGTCAGTAGTTATGTCTCCTCTTTCATTTCTAATCTTATTTATTTGCATCCTCTCTCTTCTTCTTTTTGTCAATCTTGCTAAGGGCCCATCAATCTTGTTGATTTTCTCATAGAACCAACTTCTGGTCTTATTGATTTTCTCTTTTGTTTTCATGTTTTCAATTTCATTTATTTGTGCTCTAATCTTTGTTATTTCTTTCCTTTTGCTTGCTTTGGGATTAGTTTGCTGTTCTTTCTCCAGTTCTTCCAAGTGGACAGTTAATTCCTGCATTTTTGCCTTTTCTTCTTTTCTGATAAAGGCATTTAGGGCAATAAATTTCCCTCTTAACACTGCCTTTGCTGCGTCCCATAAGTTTTGATATGTTGTATCTTCATTTTCATTTGCCTCTAGGTATTTTCTAATTTCTCTTGCAATTTCTTCTTTGACCCACTTGTTGTTTAAGAGTGTGTTGTTGAGCCTCCATGTATTTATGAATTTTCTGGCACTCCGCCTATTATTGATTTCCAACTTCATTCCTTTATGATCCGAGAAAGTGTTGTGTATGATTTCAATATTTTTAAATTTGTTAAGACTTGCTTTGTGACCCAGCATATGGTCTATCTTTGAGAATGATCCATGAGCACTTGAAAAAAAGGTGTATCCTGCTGTTGTGGGATGTAATGTCCTATAAATGTCTGTTAAGTCAAGTTCATTTATAGTAATATTCAGGTTCTCTATTTCTTTATTGATCCTCTGTGTAGATGTTCTGTCCATTGATGAGAGTGGTGAATTGAAGTCTCCAACTATTATGGTACATGTGTCTATTTCCCTCTTCAGTGTTTGCAGTGTATTCCTCACGTATTTTGGGGCATTCTGGTTCAGTGCGTAAATATTTATGATTGTTATGTCTTCTTGCTTAATTGTTCCTTTTAATAGTATATAGTGTCCTTCTTTGTCTCTTTTAACTGTTTTACATTTGAAGTCTAATTTGTTGGATATTAGTATAGCCACTCCTGCTCTTTTCTGGTTGTTGTTTGCATGAAATATCTTTTCCCAACCTTTCACTTTCAACCTATATTTATCTTTGGGTCTAAGATGTGTTTCCTGTAGACAGCATATAGAAGGATCCTGTTTTTTAATCCATTCTGCCAGTCTATGTCTTTTAATTGGGGAATTCAGTCCATTGACATTTAGAGTTATTACTGTTTGGATAATATTTTCCTCTACCATTTTGCCTTTTGTATTATATATATCATATCTGACTTTCCTTCTTTCTACACTTTTCTCCATGTCTCTCTCTTCTGTCTTTTCGGTTCTGACTCTAGTGCTTCCTTTAGTATTTCTTGCAGAGCTGGTCTCTTGGTCACAAATTCTCTTAGTGACTTTTTGTCTGAGAATGTTTTAATTTCTCCCTCATTTTTGAAGGACAATTTTGCTGGATATAGGAGTCTTGGCTGGCAGTTTTTCTCTTTTAGTAACTTAAATATATCATCCCACTGTCTTCTAGCTTCCATGGTTTCTGCTGAGAAATCTACACATAGTCTTATTGGGTTTCCCTTGTATGTGATGGATTGTTTTTCTCTCGCTGCCTTCAAGATCCTCTCTTTCTCTTTGACCTCTGACATTCTAACTAGTAAGTGTCTTGGGGAACGCCTATTTGTGTCTAATCTCTTTGGGGTGCGCTGCACTTCTTGGATCTGTAATTTTAGGTCTTTCATAAGAGTTGGGAAATTTTCAGTGATAATTTCTTCCATTAGTTTTTCTCCTCCTTTTCCCTTCTCTTCTCCTTCTGGGACACCCACAACACGTATATTTGTATGGTTCTCATTGTCCTTGAGTTCCCTGATACCCTGTTCAAATTTTTCCATTCTTTTCTGGATAGTTTCTGTTTCTTTTTGAAATTCAGATGTTCCATCCTCCAAATCACTAATTCTATCTTCTGTCTCTTTAAATCTGTCATTGTAGGTATCCATTGTTTTTTCCATCTTTTCTACTTTGTCCTTCACTTCCATAAGTTCTGTGATTTGTTTTTTCAGTTTTTCTATTTCTTCTTTATGTTCAGCCCATGTCTTCTTCATGTCCTCCCTCAATTTATCGATTTCGTTTTTGAAGAGGTTTTCCATTTCTGTTCGTATATTCAGCATTAGTTGTTTCAGCTCCTGTATCTCATTTGAACTATTAGTTTCTTCGTTTGACTGGGCCATATGTTCAATTTTCTGAGCGTGATCCATTATCTTCTGCTGGCGTCTGGGCATTTAGTCAGATTTCCCCGGGTGTTCGACCCCACAGGTTGAAAGATTTTTCTGTGCAATCTCTGGGTTCTGTTCTTCCTATCCTGCCCAGTAGGTGGCGCTCGTGGCACACGCCTGTCTGTGGGTTCCACCAGCGAAAGTTGCTGTGGGTCCCTCAACTCTGGAAAACTCTCGCCGTAGGGGAGGTTCGGCAGCCGAAGCGTCTTGGAAGAATGCCAGCCGGCCCGGGGTTCCAAACGCGGGGAGGGTCGCCGGCCGTCGTAGCACAGGAGAGCGTCCAGCCAAATTAGCCAGTCGGCCCGGGGCACCAAGCATGGCGGGAGGGCGCCAGCTGTCGCAGCCCGGGAGAGTGCACTGTTCCCAGCCGACGGGGGAGTCACGTGTTTGGAAGGGATCCCCCGGTCACTGTTCTCCGCAGTCTGGGGATTTCCGACCCAACTAGCTCAGTTGTTCCGGGGGGTCTCGTGTGGTGGGGGCACCAGCCGCCGTGGCCTAAGGGGACCGCCTGTCCAATTCTACCAGCTGGCCTGGGAAGGTGGAAGGGAGGGACTCCGGTCGCTTGCCGTCCCACCCAGGAAAGCCCGTGCCCCTTGGTGATCTCACCGGAGCTGGTTCTCCCAGATAGTCAGCCATTCCAGGATGGGGTACGCTGTCCCTTTGATCTCCCTCGTGGCTCTGGGAGCTGCTCTGTATTATCTCCACTCCCCCAGTAGCTGTTCTGGAGGAGGAAAGGTGAGGGCGGCAAGGCTGTCGAGGCTGGTGGCGGAGGAGCACGGTGAAGGCGGGGGAAGAGGGCACCGTGGTGGTTGGAGAGCAGCCGGAGCAGGAGGGGGAGGAGGGGGGAGAAGGATGGCGGGCGGCTCGGCTGCTGCGGGGCGTGGGCGCCGCGCAGCGGGCCGGCGGAGAAAGAGAGGGGAGAAGGATGGCGGGCGGCTCGGCTGCTGCGGGGCATGGGCGCCGCGCGGCGGGCTGGCTGAGAAAGAGAGGGGAGAAGGATGGCGGGCGGCTCGGCTGCTGTGGGGCGTGGGCGCCGCGCGGCGGGCCGGCTGTATGCATTATTTTGATTAAAATTAAAGCCAAAGTGAGAAAAGGAAATTCAAATAGTAGAAAAGGAATCCCTAGTGCTTTCCTCAGAGACAGACTCCCTCACCAGTCCCTGAGGGCCTAATGCAGATGGGGTGCTGAACTCCCCGGGCTCCCCTTTGCTTCTCCCCCCTTGTTTCCTTCCCCATGGTCTGAGCTGGAGAGGGTTCCCATCAGAGCTCATGGGTCTCCCTCTCGAGTTCCACTGCACAGACAGGGCTCAGAACCAGGCAGGGTCTTCCCAGCTGCAGGGGCCCCTGTGAGTGTCCCCAGAGGTCTCTTTTCCCTGGCAGAGCTCAGAGCCCCGCGACACTCCTGCCTGGGGTAGACCCAGTGGAGGGTGCGGGCACAGGCAAGGTTAGTAAAGCAGGGAGTCGTGGGAGAGGCCCAGCAGCCTCCCAGGCCGGCCCAGGCACCACAGCATCCCTGGTCCCCTCTTGGCTCATGGGTTGTCTGCGAGCCCTGGTGACGTGGGCACAGAGACGCCCCGAGCTCTCATCAAGGACCATCTCTGGATGGCGACTTGGGGTATTGGGTCTGCCAGATGCCAGCCAGGTTCCCTCCTTCCCCAGCCCCCTCCCTCTTTCCCCAGCCCCCTCCCTCCTTCCCCAGTCCCCTCCCTCCTTCCCCAGCCCCCCTCCCATCCTCCACCCATCCCTGCCCCATCCCCCGAGGGCCACACCACTCAGTGTTTGGGTGAGGTCCCCAGAGTGCCTGTGCAGAACCCAGAAAGAAGAGGCCTGGGTGGAGTGGGCTGAATTTCCTTTCAATTTAAAGAAAAATCACAAAATAAATATTTTTAGGTGCCAGCTAAGAAGTCGCTTCCTTTGTGCAAGGCTCTTTATCGCCTGACCCGGTCTGCAGAATTAGGGCCTGGCAGGGAGGAGGGAGCAGGGGCCTCTCGTCTCCTGGGGCTGGTTCGGGACAGATGCTGACATCTGGTTTAAGTGAGGGTCTGTTTCTCCCCCCACTCAACCAGCGGATTTGCCTGGAGCTCTGGAAGGAGCTTTCAGGAAATTGGTGGCAATTTGAACCCGGGCTCCTTCTGGCCTCTGGATTTCATTCCAATAGGAGACCACCCAGGCGGCTGGCACTCGCCAGGAGCAGGCTGAGCTCTGCCTGGGAGATGCTTTGCAACCGAAGCCCAAAGCCAGGGCCGCCGGCTGCGTGATCGACAACCTGCACCATCGGGGCACCGGAGGCCTCAGAAGGGAAGGCGGAGGGCGGGGTGGGGAGCGCTCCCGCGGCTCGGCTGGGCTGGGTCTGTCTGGCCGGTCATCCGGGAAGGGCACAGGGAGCTGTAGACAAAGCTCAGGGGGACGCTTCGGGCTCCGGCAGGGGAGGTGAGCATGCAGTTGTGCAGACCTGGGCTGCAAGGCGAATCAGGAGGAAGCCAAGTGGGGCAGGCCGCTGGGGCTGGGCTGGGGCTGGGCAGCTTTGCTACAAATCAGTCTGCATGTGCTGTGATTCCTACTGTTAAAAGAGCACTCTGAGAAGTTACTGTGCTTTCAGAAAGGCTCCTTGGTCATTAAGGGGGAGTTGATTCCCCCACCCACCCCCGCCATGAGCACCTTGGAGGTTATAGCACATCAGAGCCTGCCAGACCTCAGAGAGCCGCAGCACCAGCCTCCTTGACTTGTGGGTGCTGAGACCAAGGACCAGAGAGGAGAAGAGGCTGGCCCTATGTCACACAGCACAGCTCTCTTAATCTGTCAGCTTTCAGCTGAAGCTGACGCGGAAGCCTTCCGTGATGTGTTCCAGGCTCTGGCCTGGCTGGGTTGTGATTGCCTATTTCCCCCTCCAGATTGGGAGTCCTGGGGTAGAGTGCTTTCTGTACATTCCTGGTTTACCCCGATATAGGGCACTCCGTATCCCAGTAGGTACTCTGCAACAAGTTGTGGAGAGATGTGAAATCAGTGTATAAGCATGGACTGAATACCTGATTTGTGACTACCAAGTTGATGGCATTCCCTCCTGACTCTCTGCTCCCCCTAGCACTGCTCATCTCCCCCCAGCACTGCTCACCTCCCCCCAGCACTGCTCACCTCCCCCCCAGCACTGCTCACCTCCCCCCCAGCACTGCTCACCTCCCCCCAGCACTGCTCACCTCCCCCCAACACTGCTCACCTCCCCCCAGCACTGCTCACCTCCCCCCCCAGCACTGCTCACCCCCCCCCAGCACTGCGGCTTCCCTTCCCGCACCCTCTCTGAACACAGAGCATGCCCCCTGCGGGGTGTTCCAGTCTCTGGCTAGACCGTCGTTCCTGAGTGCAGGGCGGGTCCAGGTCACCCTTGTCTAAGACAAATGCCTGGCACTCGAGGGCCTGCAATTGCCGGATGAACAGGTGACGTCACACACGTGCCCAAGCCCCCCGAGTGGTGGCCAGGGGTCTCCCACTCAGGGTCCTGGGAGGGAGGGGCAAGCTGAAGCCCCGGCTCGGTGCTCCTTCCCGGAAAGCAGGGTTAACTCAGTTTCCAGGGGAGGAAACCCAAGCTCCCAGCGGCAAAGTCGCCTCGTGCCACTTGACAGCTAAGCAGCAGGGGGGGATTCGAACCCACCTCCTTCTGGCTCCATGGCCCACTTGAACCTCACAGGGGTCCTCGAAAGGCCAAAGACAATAGGGAGCCCATTTGCTCGTGCATCCTGCAGAGTGACAGGCAAAGCCTTGCCCGCGGGTGCTGGACAGGCCGCGGTTCTGAAAGGAAGCTGCTGCCTGGACGGATTGGCGCGGGCCATGCCTGGGGGGCCCCGTGCTGGGGCGCGGGGGCGGGGGGCGCGGGGATGGGGTCGCGTTCTGGGGTCCAGCCAGCACTGGGGCCAGGACTGCCGTCGCCGGGGCCGCTGAAGGGCACCCCAGGGGAAGGCGACTCCCGCACAGCAGGGCACCCGCGGTGCAGCACCGACTTTCCTTTGACCGGAGCCCTGCAAAACCACTGCCGACTCAGTCCCGACTCAAACAGTGAGCACTTACTGAGCACCGACTGTATACCAGGCAGTGGGGTCAGAGGGATGAATTCTCCTTGCCGGCTCATGGGAAGAGCTGGACGACAGACACATTACAGTTTGGTGTGGAAAAGGCAGGACGTCACCTCCCTCGTTCACGGCTATGTCCCCAGAACCTGGAGCAGTGCTGCCATCAATAGTTGTTTGTCGAATGAATAATAAATGAATGAATGAACGAATGAGCCCAGTGGTGGGATAGCTTGGCAGCTGAGTGTTCACACAGCAGCCTGATGGGACTGGTCCCCTCCCCTGTTAAAAACCCTTTGATAATTCCCCATGCTCCATGAAGCAATTCTCAAACTTTCTCCCCAAACTACCCCAACCCCCCCCCCCAAAAGTGGGAATATCTTTGATGTTCAGTGCTTTCTATTTGAAAGGGGTGGAATTTTGCATTCTGCTCCAGTTTTATTTTAGCATAAAAATAACAACTTTTTCTTTCAAATCTTGGAGAACAGCTTTTGTTTGATGAGATAAAGCCTTATTTTCCCTGGGCCTTCAGGCCCTCCCACTCTCTGAGAGACTGGAACTGACCCAAAAAAACATCTGCTACTGCCCACCTCAGACCTCCTCTCCCCCGCCCCCCAATTCAGGACACTTTGGGCCCCCTGCCTGGTGTTCCCCTCTTTCACCCCCATCACCTCCTTGCTGGCATCTACTCATTGCTCAAGACACAACGCAGCACCTCCTCCTCCAGGAAGCCCTCGGGGCTGGGCTTCCATCACACCCTCTGTCAGACATCTAATACTGTATTACATTTCAGAGTCTCAGACCTGTCCACTCTACTATCCAGGACTCTTTGTGAGTGACAAAAATCCAATTTAATTTGGTATAAATTGGAAACTAAAGGTGGGATTGAGTGGTTCCTGTAACAGGGGCAGGCAAGGGTGGTGCCAGCCTCTGGGATTACTGGAAAGGAGGCCCCATGCTCTTGTCTCACTGGCTTTGTTCTATGGGACCAGCTTTCCCGGGAGGCAGGAGGCCTGGCTGGCCAACACACTAGGCAGACACACAAACAGTTCCGAAGTAAAAGAGGAAAATGTTCTTTATCCACCAGCTCCACGTAGAAAAATTCCAGGGCAGGCATGTGAGTCCAGGTTGCATGAAAACAGACGGCACCCACAAACTGGGATGACTTGAAGAGGATTCAGAAAAGGCCTCTTTACAAGAGTATGGCCACTGGGCAGGGAACCCACGGGCTGATACTTCCCTGAGGCTGCTGACCCATGGGGGGCCCGCTTTCACTCCTGGGCCTGAAGTACCAGGGAGGAGGGAAGGTACTGGAACCCTAAAGGATGGAGCTAGGCACAGGGAAGAGGGCTGCCTGCGTGGGAATAGGACCTTCTTTCTGGACATGGCCGGCCCGAGGTCACTCACCCTTTACCTTCTTCTCACCCTGTTGATCGGCCCTCTCCTCCTAGTGGCTGAATCCAATGGGAGTGACAATGCTGCCTAGCTTCCTGGAGCACAGACCAGGGTGAATAAGGGAGGAGGGAGGAGCTGGCAGGTCCATAGAAGACGTAGCAGAAGGCCCAAGTGGCCCTCTTCCTCCCCATCTCTCCTTGGACCTCACTGTTGGCCAGGAGATTAGTCTCCCATGGGCCTGGCCTTAGGAAACTGCCCCCTTGGAGAAGGGGTGGGAGCTGTAATCAGAGGAGGACAGGGGTGCTGAGAAGATCATTGCAAAGGCGCTACACCTTTCCCAGTCCCCTGCAAACCATAAGCTCCAGAGGCTCAGAGATCATGGGGGAGTCCTTCTTTCTCTCTGGAGTTCAGTGTGGATAAGTGTTTGCTGAATGAATGATGTGTGGCAAAGTCTTGTGTACTGGGCACACCTGGCACAGGTGTATTCAGTCACTTCCCTGGGGCAATGAACACGTTTCTAGAACCAACTGTCCAGGAGCACAGGCGCTGAAGCATGGCCTCTCCAGACGGCAAGGGAACCATGCCTCCCTACCCCCACCTACTTCCCTGAGCACAGTGCACCAACCTGCACCCACCCCCAGGCCTTCCTGCAGCCCCTGCCGGGCGGGACCGAGCCAGGGGAGCAGGCATCTCCCAGGGAGCTGCCGAGGAGGCTCTGGGGGTCTGCCGGGGGCACAGGCATCCCTGGAGCTGAGCACCTTGGTAGGAAGACTGTGGTGGAGACGGAACTGGGAGAAAGGGGTCCTTTTGTGGAAACTCCGGCCAATCTCTTGAAAGAGTCACAGGAGAGTCCCAGCTCAGGAAACCCCACCAAGGAGCTGCCCCTGGGGTGGGGGTGGGCAGGGTGACTGTGTCAGGCAGGACGTGGAGAACTGGCTCTAGGAGGGGACACTGGGGCTGGATGCTCGCCCAGGTCCTCTAGTCACCTGGAACCCTTGCTCCCTGCAGTGGGGTCTGCACCCAGCTCAAAGGGGGCCCACGGGCGTCCAGGCCAGCTTGGAATGAGGTCTGCGTTCAAGAAATGGGCCATGGGACCCTCCCCCTACCTCCAGCCCCCACTCCCCAGCCCCGCTCCTCCACACGGCTTCTTGGGACTTTGTGAGAACCCCCCACCCAGCACAACATGTCAGGAATCAAAGTGCAACTAAGAAGGGGCAGCTGGGAGGCCTTGGAAGATTCGAGGCACTCCCGGGTGCTGGAGCGGCGGGCTCCAGGGAGCCGAGACCAGCCTTGGAGCCCACGCTTCCGTCCGAGCGCCCCAGCGCCTGTCGGGCCGGCTCCCCTCCCGTCCACACGCCTCTGACCTCGGCCCTCAAGCAGGGTGGCCCACCCCACAGACTGCCTGCAAAACTTCAACCGTAAACACGCCCCTCAACTTGGATTTCCTGAGGGAGTACTTGCTTCTGAAATAAGTTCAGGATTAGAAAAACTTTTGGGTGGATGCTCCATACTCTGAGCACAGAAGAACAACTGCTAAAAAGGTTGTTCCTACTACCGGCCCGCCCCTGCCTGTTCCAGCAGGAGGCGTTTAATGGAACAGGCCGATGCTCTCCCCTGTGCTTTCACGCCCGGGGCGTGGGGCTGTGTCTGGGTCTTCCGCTTTGGGGAGCAGCTGCCCCAGGGTGGGCAGCCCTCACCCCGACCCAGTGACTGACGCAGAGACTGGCCCGGCCAGAATCTCCATCAAAGGCAGCTTACGGGCAGAAGCAGGACCAGGAAAAAGGACAGGGTATTTGCCTCTAAGCTGCCTTGGTGCTTTTGTTTGCAAAAACGTTGATACAAAGATCTCCGCTTTTTGGGGGGGTGGGGGGATGGGGGGCTGATGCTGACCGGGCTTCCCCTGGCGGTGCCACTAGAGCAGGCCCTGGCGGGCCGAGTCATGTGCCCCCAGGATGTCTCGGGCAGAGCCACGGAGCCTGTGCCCTCTCCAGAACACGGAGACGCTGCGAGCCGGTCCTGCCTGCAGCCACGTCCCCTCGCAGGAGAAGCTGTCTGCAGGAGGGAAGAACGAGACCATACAAAAGGAGGGTTGCCAGATAAAATGCAGGATGCCCAGTTAAACTGAATTTCAGGTACAGAACAAGTAAGTTTTACAGTATAAGTATGTCCCAGGCAACATCTGGGATATACTTATCCTAACAAAAGTTATTTGTTGTTTATTTGAAATTCAAACTTAACTGGATATCCTGTCTATTTGCTAAATCTGGCCACCCTAATGCAAGGAAGTTTCTGGAAATGCTGCTCGTGCTCCATGCTGAAGCTGCTTCCACCTCTGGAATTTCAAGGAAAGGAGCCAGGACATTTTCTGTTACTATTTTTATTTTAATGTAGTTTTCATGGGTTTCTGTCACTTGCAACCCAGAGTCCTGGTTGATGGCCAAAGTTCAGGAACAAATTAATAGGTGGCATGTGGAAGTCCAGGGGCTTGGAAACCCAAAGTGAGGGCAGGGGCTCAAGGACTCCTGGAGGGAGGGTATCTGGCCCTACTGCCTGGCCCCCAGCCCAGCGCCGCCTCCTCCTGCCTCCTTTCCAGGCCTGAGGCCCACTTGGACCCTCCGGCCCTCTCCCCTGCCCTGGCACTCTCCCGGGCCTCCTCCTACGCTGGACACATCGCGGCTTCTAAACTCTCCTTAGCTGTTGTGCTTCTAATTATGATCATACCGCATTGGTTTTCTGATTACAAAGTAATTCACGTTTACTGGGTCATTTTAAACCTTCTATTCCCATCATTTTAAAAGAATCAAGAAGTTTTGTTCACGCTCCAAGGACCTCTCGTTGCAGTCTTCTCTCCACCAGCCAGATGTTCAAAATGCTCTAAATGCTCAGCCCCAAGGCACTGGAAGCTCATTAGGGTGTTGTCACTCTCCAAGCCATGATACAAGCTGTGAAACTGTCACAGGAAGACAATATGGGGCCATGGAAAACGTTCATGAGAAAATATAAATAAACTGAAGCCAAATACAAAACTGGGTGTCAACAGAAACTGCTAATAAGTAAACTGCTAATAAAATAAAGCTTCCAAGGACGGGGCAGGGGTGGGGGGAACTGCTGAACATGGCAGGGTAATTTCTCCTTCATTTTTTTTGCTTTTGTTTTTGGTTTTTTTGCACGGGCAGGCACCGGGAATCGAACCCAGATCTCCGGCATCATCTTGGTTTTTATGTGCTATTAATTTATTTGGTTATTTTATTTTTCTTATAAACATTTTTTATTGTGAAATATAACATATATACAAAAAAGTAATAAATTTCAAAGTACCTTGTAACAAGTAGTTATGGAACAGTTCTCAGAGTTTGGTATGGGTTACAGTTTTACAATTTTAGGTTTTTCCTTCTAGCTACTTCAAGACACTCAACGAAATATCATTATAATGTCAGCAGTCATACTCTTCAGGAAATCCTACCTTCTCTGTTGTAGCTCCTCTTTCTCCTTTGATCCTTCTCCCAATCTTTAGGGATCTTTGGGTTATGCCCATTCTAACTTTTTCATGTTGGAAAGGGGTGTTGATAATAATAGGATGTGGGATAGAATTAGCTAATGTTCTTGGAGAGGCTGGCCCCTCTGGGTTTCAGGACTTATCTGGCCTAGGAACCCATCTGGACATTGAAGTTTTCTGGAAAATAATCTTAGTACATGCAACTTTTGTAGAATCTCAGATAGAGCCCTAGGTATTCTTTAGGGTTAATAGGAATGGTTTTGGTTGGGGTTTGGCAAACCATGGTAAATAGCAATATCCAGCTAAAGCTTGCATAAAAGTAGCCTCCAGAATAGCCTCCAGACTCTGTTTGAACTCTCTTAGCCACTGATACCTTAATTTTTACATTTCTTTTCCCCCTTTTGGTCAGGATGGCATTGTTGATCCCACAGTGCCAGGGCCAACCTCATCCCTGGGAGTCATGTCCCAAATTGCCAGGGAGACTTTCACCCCTGGACGTCATGTCCCACATAGCAGGGAGGGCAATGATTTTTTTTGTAGAGTTGGGCTTAGAGAGAGAGCGAGGCCACACCTGAGCAACAAAAGATGATCTCTGGAAGTAACTCTTGGGCATTACTACAGGTAAGCTTAGCTTTTCCATTACGGAAATGTTTCATGAGGACCAGCCTCAAGATCAAGGGCTTGGCCTATTGACTTGGGAAACCATAATGCTTGAGACAGTATCAGGGGTTTCTCCACGGTAAAGCTTAATAGTTCCATATTTTTTCTCCCATCCCTCAAGGGGCTTTGCCAATATTTTTTTTTTTAATCATTCCATTCACATAT
The DNA here is from genome assembly GCF_023851605.1 of Tamandua tetradactyla. Lineage (NCBI taxonomy): Eukaryota > Metazoa > Chordata > Mammalia > Pilosa > Myrmecophagidae > Tamandua > Tamandua tetradactyla. The sequence continues at coordinate 216,187,652 of NC_135328.1, forward strand.
AAAATCAGTAATTCACAATATCATCACATAGTTGTATATTCATCATCATGATCATTTCTGAGAACATTTGCATCAATTCAGAAAAAGAAATAAAAAGAAAACACAAAATTTCATACATACCGTATCCCTTACCCCCATTCATTGACCACTAGTATTTCAATATACTAAATTCATTTTAACATTTGTTCCTCCTACTATTTATTTTTAATTCATATGTTATGTTTTACTCATCTGCCAAAAAGGGAGATATAAGGAGCATCAGACACACAAGATTTTCATAATCACACAGTCACACTGCAAAAGCTATATCATTATACAATCATCTTCAAGAAATATGGCTACTGGAACACAGCTCTACATTTTCAGGCAGTTCCCTCCAGCCTCTCCATTACTCCTTAACTAAAAAGGTGATACCTATTTAATGTGTAAGAATAACCTCCGGGATAACCTCTCAACTCTGTTTGGAAACTCTCAGCCATTGAAACTTGATTTTGTCTCATTTCTCTCTTCCCCCTTTTGGTCGAGAAGGTTTTCTCAATCCCTTGATGCTGAGTCCCAGCTCATTCTAGGATTTCTGTCCCACGTTGCTAGGAAGGTCCATACCCCTTGGAGTCATGTCCCATGTAAAGAAGGGGAGGGCAGTGAGTTTACTTGTCATGTTCACTGAGAGAGAGGCCACATCTGAGCAATAAAAGAGGTTCTCTGGGGGTGACTCATTTTAAGTAAGCTTAGCCTATCCTTTGTGGGGTTAAGTTTCATATGAACAAACCCCAAGATTGGGGGCTCAGCCTATTGCTTTGGTTGTTCCCACTGCTTGTGAGAGTGTTAAGAATTCTACATTTGGGGAAGTTGAATTCTCCCCCTTTCTCACCATTCCCCCAAGGGGACTTTGCAAATATGCCAATACTTTTAAATTAACTACCCAACATACTCTGGGATGTATCCAGGTATTACCTTAGCTATATAGAATCACAAGCCCTCATTCCCTCCCATGTCCTCCTTATTCTGATTCATCTCAGTCCTGACCCAATCAGCTTCATCCTTATCTCTAAATTAAGCCTGATCTCTTTTTCAGTTTCTTTAACAATTGCTGCATGCAGCAATGCTGACTTTCAGGGCTATGAAACTCAACTCTGAGTCTAAGGCACCCAAAGTTCCAGGAAGATATCAGGTTATACATTATGGTGTATTTATACATACATAGAAATCCAGAGTGGAGAAAGTTACCTTTTACAACCAGCCTTCTCTCTTGTTTGGAAATGAGAAGGGGCCAAACCTCAGCTTTGCGGCCCCTATAACTAAAATTATAATATAAGAAGGATAAACAAAGAGGAAAGAAAACCAGCAGCCCAAGCATAGAAACGAGAACCAACAAGGAAGAAAGGATTAAGGACTTTGGACAATGACAAGATAAAAATAACTCATAACCTGCAAGACTCCAGCGTTGGGAGGCTGTTGCGTGGGAAGCTCTGGGGGAGTCAGTGTCTCCACCTGCCAAAGTCAAGAGAGCCCATGGCCTAGTTTGCTCATTGCCAGGATGCAATGTACCAGAAATGGAATGGCTTTTAAAAAGGGAATTTAATAAGTTGCAAGTTAACAGTTTCAAAGCTGTGGAAATATCCAAATTAAAGCAAGTCTATAGAAATGTCCAATGTAAGGCATCCAGGGAAAGATACCTTGGTTCAAGAAGGCTGATGAAGTTCAGGGTTTCTCTCTCAAGTGAGAAGGCACATGGTGAACACAGTCAGGGTTCCTCTCCCACCTGGAAGGGCACATGGCGAACACGGCGTCATCTGCTAGCTTTCTCTCCTGGCTTCCTGTTTTATGAAGCTCCCTGGGAGACGTTTTCCTTCTTCATTTCCAAAGCTCACTGGCTGGTGGACTCTCTGCTTCTCGTGGCTGTTTTGTTCTGCTCTCTCAGAATCTCCCACATTCTCCCAAATGTTTCCTCTTTTATAGGATTCCAGTAAACTAATCAAGACCCACCGGAATGGGTGGAGTCACATCTTAATCAAGTTTAATACCCACTCTTGATTGAGTCACATCTCCCGGGAGATGATCTAATTAAGGTTTCAAACATACAATACTGAATAGGCCTTAGAAGAAATGGCTGCCTTTACAAAATGGGATTAGGATTAAAACATGGCTTTTCTAGGGGTAAAATACATCCTTTCAAACTGGTACAGCCCCAAATCAAAATTGAAACATGGAGTTAAAACACATGTTAAAAACCATACAGACTCCAGCCTCTTTATGCTTTTATACATTTCTAACTTTAAAGAGATCTTTTTGAAAATGCTATTTATTGCATGACAAAATATTTATTTGGAAAATAGCAGTTCCCTGAGTTTCAAGTAAAATTATCAATGTGTTACAAAAATTAAAAATAGCATCAAGAGAAGGATCCTGGTTTTATAAATTTATAAATTTCTATCCCTTCTCTTTGTATGTGCCTAATATTACTGTGGCTTATTTCTGGGAGATGGGACTTTACATTCATTTGTTCACTTTTCCGCACTGTTTCAATTCATTTATAGTGAACATGCATCATTTGTACTTAGTCTTGATCCTCAGGTAAGCAGATGAACAGGTGAGTGGGCACCTGGGGGTGGGGATGGAGGGGTGCAGAAGGCAGCCACAGCCACATGGCCCTTCTGTGGGGAGCAGGGCCAGCAGGCAGACACACTGCAGGGCTCGAGCACTGGGCTCCAGGAGCTGCAGAAGGCCGGCTTGAGCCAGCTGTTCCTGAACTCGTCTCCTCTGAGGACTCCTTGTAATTCTGCCGCTCATTCCCTCTTGCCCTTCCAGCTGCCCTGGCTTCTGAAACTTTTGTCCTATCAGGTAAATGGTGCAAATTAAGCAATAAGAAAACAGCCAGACTTATTCAGCACTCGGCCAGCTGGTGTCACCACGCGGAGCTGGCGAAGCCCTGGCCCCACCCTGGGCCTGCACCGCGGACTCTGTGGCCAGTTTCTATTGCGCTTTCTGGAACACTTAGCAAAGCCCCTGGTGCGATATCAGTTAGGTTTTCCTATTACACGTTACAGCCCCACTTTAACTAGCTGAAGCAAGAAAAGGACTCAATTAGCGCCTGTTAAGTGAAAACTCCGTGCCCACCCACCCCCACCTTCAGGCAGGCCGGGTCCGGGTCCTAGGGGACGTCTCAGAACTGCTGGTCTTGGGCTCTGGTCGCTCCCTGGGCAGCCCCCCGCTGCAAACCCTGAGGGTGAAGGCCCGGAGAAGGAGGCACCCGGCCCCCCTCCCAGGCCCGCCCCTGAGCCGCAGGCTGCAGCCATGGGCATGTGCTGCCCAAACCGGCCACCACCCTTGCAGTCACAACCCCCACAATACAAGGACATGGTGGCTTCTCAACGAAAATCGAGGTGCGTTCTCCAAGGGGGGGAAAGGTTGCGGGGAGGGGAGGCAAACATCAAATGCCCCCACCCGCCCCCAGTGCTGCCTTCGGGACGCCTGTCTCCTCCCCGTGTGTTCCCAGGCTGGGGGACAGGACTGCACGTGCTCCTCTGCCAGCCCGCGGCTTCCCCCACTCCCCTCACCTCTGCAGCCGCCCCTGCCGGGCTCACCTCTCTGGGATGGGCCCTGTCACCACTCCTGTCCTCCCTGCTGTTGGTGACCACCAGCAGCTCTCCGGCTCCTGAACAGACCTCGGGCCCCTGGACCCTCCCCAGACCTCAACCTCCCGGGAGTATGACACAGGGGAGGCGGGAAGCAGGCCGGGGGCAGAGAGGAAACAAACGGCGGCACCGGCCATGCTGCTGCGGCCAGCACCTCCTCCCCAACAGACAGACGCCCTCGAGCCCAGGCCCGGCCCCAGCTTAAGGGCTTCCACGGCCCCTGTCCCCTGCAGTGGGGCAGACAGTTCCTCTAGGAGGGGCTTCCCTCTCCCTCTTCTCCTTGCCCCACAGAAGCCCGGATGCCGAGCTGTAGGATGTGTTGACGCGACTCAGACGGCAACATGTCGGGAAGCCAGGGGCTGCCCGCACCCACGCAGGCCTCCTGTGGGAGCGGCCCGTGAAGGATGGCACCCATGTAAACTTTTCCAGCCGCAAACATCAGCCATCTCAAGTCATCGCACCGCAGCAGAGGCTGCTCCCTGGCTCCCAGGGCTGGCTCTTTCAAACACACCGACAGAGTGGAGGAGGGTGCAAGGGCCGCAACCCAGGAAAACGGATGCCACCGGGCTCTGCTCAGCCAGCGGTCTGCTCTCCGACCCTCATGCACCTCGGAAGGTTTTATAACTGACACCTGTGGGGGACCCTAAGAACCCAAACTGACAAACGTATGCAACGTCTGTTTAGAATTCAACTCTCAAGGCCAGCCCCCAGCCAGTTAGACAGACTGGACAGATGTCAGCAAACGGTAGTGTGCGTCCCCCCTGCCCCCCCACCTCAGAGAGACAGGAAAGATGCAGAGGCTTCCCTTCAAACACCTGAGAGCAGGGTGAGAGGTTTCAGCCAAGAGCATCCCTGGTAATAAAAGAATAGGCCAAGACCTAATTCATCAAATGTTTCTGCATGGGACACACGCAAGCGCATGCCCCACGGCCCGCTTTGCCAACAGATGTTCTCCAAAAAGTTGGCTGGAGAGGACAGTTCATCAAAGGGACCATCTGCCCCAAGGGTTGCCACACGTTCAGAAAACACCTTTGGCTCCCTGTCCTGTGCTGACAGCTGCAGCAGCAGGTTTGCACCTTGCCTGGCAGTGAGCACAGGGCCTTGGGGTCCTGTCTCCCAGTCCACCTCGCGCCTGGGGCCCGGGGGCGTCTGGGGGAGAGAGGCTGGTGTGCTTCCCGGGGCCCATCTGCTCTCGGATAGCTTCCAAGAACATGCGCTGATGTGGGTTCCCCTGTGATTTCCGTGAAGACATGTTCTGGAAGGAAGAGGCCGGGAGATGGGGGTGGGGGGGTCCTCCTGAGCGGAAGGGGCATCAGCCACTGCCAGGTGGGAGCGGGTGGGAGTGGGCCCAGCACCCTCAGCACCCTCGGGGGCACTGGGCAGGAGACAGAGCAGGCAGGGCCGCAGCAGGGGAGGTTGCGTTTCTAGGAGGTGGGGCCAGCCCATTTTAGTGACTGTAACCCAAGGGCTCCATGCCTCCCAGGGCCGAGCTGGACCCACCCAGATGGTCTTATGCCCTCATCTGTCCAGGTGATCTCTTGGAGGACCTCCCTCCTCCCTCCTGCAGGGTCCCTAGGTGATTAGTGCCTCATCAGGTGCCGCCCCCAGGCTGCAGCCTCTCCTGGGAGGGGAGGCCGAGGCTGAGCAAGTGTGCAGCAAGGGTGCAGCAAGTACTCCGGACGGGCAGCCCCTGAAAAGACAGCGGGTTTTCAGCTCAGCAGGGCCAGGGCAGGGGGTGAATGGCCCCGAGCACACCCCACAGGCTGGCAGCGTTCGGAGGCAGCAGCCCCTCGCCCTTGGCTCTACTGACCTTCCCCGGGACTCATTAGTTCTCTGACCCCAGACACTGCCAGGCAGCTTTTCTACCCCCGGATGGGAGTCTGCAAGGACCACGTGTGCTTTAGACAAAATTAAAGCTGTTCCAAGGAGGCTGCTTGAGGAAGGCTGCCTATGTTTTCAGGAGCAAAAATATTTTTTCTGCAAAACTAAATGTAGGAAATAATCTCTTCAGGTTCTACTGAAGCTTTGCTTTTCAGCATAATTGCTAAAGCTTACCCTTTCCTTCACCTGTCATTCCATTCCAAAGTTGTCCTGGGGGTTGTCTCTGAGGGAGAAACCCATGTGAAGGGAAAGGAAACTGGAATTTGGGCTTGAAAGCATGCGAAGGGAAATCCTGAGCGCTGCCGGGTTTGTGGGAGCTTAGCTGTGCTAACGTGGGGCCTGGGAGTGGGCAGAAAGCACTGGCCGTCTGCAGGATCACAGAAAGCTGAGGGAACATCAGCAAGATGAGACTATTTTAACTTGAGGTTAGCAGAAAAACTTGCCCCCAGATTCAAAATCTGAATCTACCTTACAACCACCTGGAAAGTTCCTCAATTCTTTCTCCCCAACAAATGGCAATCGTGTTTGCTCTAGAGATGCAGATTTGTTGGCGAAACCTCAGGAGGGAGGGGCCACCATTTACGGGTGGGATCAGTGCTGCTGTCAGGGCACCTGGGCTGGGGCAGCCGCCCCTGCACCGAGACCTTGGGGCTCCCTGGGAAGGAAGGGGCTCCCCAGGGCAGCCAGGGGCACGGCTCTGGAATCCTAAACCTGGGTTCCCAGCTCGGCTGCCCCACTGGCCGCCGTCCATCACTAGACAGCGGGTCCTCAGCCTGAGCTGCAGTTTCCAAATCTTCCTATGTGAGGACCCAGCCCGAAGGGTCAGGGCTGTCAGAGGATTAAACAGGCACGCTCCAGGCTTCCGGCCAGCGCGTCTCCCCACCCCTCTCCTCCCCTCCTTCGGGTGGACCACTGGGTCCAGGGGCTGAAGTTGCTGCCGGGGTTCCCCCAACGGCCTGAGCCGGCAGCCTGGGTGGGGGTGAGCCCCACGCAGGGAGCTGCCAGGAGAAGGAGCCCAGGGCCCAGCCCAGTGCACCCCCAAGGCGTGAGGTGGGGGTGGGGCACAGGCCCCCCTCGGAGTCTCCCCATCTGGGTAGAAAGTCCGATCAGGACAGTATTTTCAAACTATGTTTCAACTCAATTTAGGGGGTTGCAAGCACCTGATGTTAAAAGATAAACAGAAAATGGAGGGATTCCCGGTTCTGAGGGTGAGAATGCCTTCCTGACGCACATGACAGGCTGTGAAGGTCCACGAGCCACGCAAAGAGCGCTTCCTGCCGCAGATCATGGTCCACAGAGCTTGAAGCCAGCAGCCGGGGGTGGGGGGGCGAGGACCCCTCCCCCAGCGCGGGGCGGGGAAGGAAGGGGGAGCGAGTGGCGTGACCAGGCCTCTGGGTGGGGCCTTTCCAACGTGCTTTCGGGGATGCCCTTGATTCTGGGAGGGAGCCAGTGGCGTTTTCACCTCCACCCGGAGGACCCTTCGCACGCCCTTCCAGATAAAAGGGAGCGTTCTGAGGCAAGTCACATTTCTGGGTAACAACTGCCTCACTCTTCTGCAGAGGAGGTGACATCAGGAGCCCACTTGCCCTTTGGCCGGGAGCGAGGCCTATGCCCGCGAAGGCCCTTTCTCTAGTGGTTCAGTCGCAGGGTCACGATCCCGAAAAGACAGGTGGGGCAGGGCTGCCAAGGGTCGGCAAGACCATATGGAAAAGCAAAGAAATGCACCTCCCGGGCCCGCCGCACAGGGGGCCCGCCTCGCCAGGCGCCTCGAAGCAGCGTGGAGCACGGGCGCCCCCGCGTGGCCGCGGCCGCAACCGCCCGTGCGCTCTGGGAAACCCCGCCCAGCCCCTGCGCCCCCCACCCCCGATGCGAAAGAAAACGCACCTCCCGGGGCGCCATGGTCAGCCCTCCAGGTGGTGATGTTCTCTTCGGACCGGGCCGTTGGAGCCCAAAGGAAAGCAGAAATTAACAAGAGTGCCTTTCACAAACGAGCCCCAGGCTCTCCAACCCCCTCGAAGCACATATCTCAAAGGAAAGCCAGAATCCTTTTAAATCCGTACCCTTGAAGACAGGTGTAAACAATCGAAAGTAGAGCACTAGACTGTGATGTTCCTACTCATGAAATGAAAGCCCTCTTAAAAAATCCTGCAGGACATCCAGACTAGGTATCTGCCTTGCTATAGGGAACGTGCAACTATAGGGAAAGTCACAGCAAAATCTTACTTCTCTATAGTCAGACCTTGGGGACATAACTATGTGGGAAGTTGAAATGAAAATTAAATGCATCCTGAGAGGTTTTGTTTTAAAGAATTTCAGAGATCCCTTGGAGGTTTCAGAAAAACAGGCATTACTGGCCCTGGCTTCTCAAGAGCAGAACGCCCAGCCTTTTCATCTCTCAGAGCCTTAAGCAGTGTGCCCGTGGTGAAGTGAGAGTGGCAGCAGGGGCCAGCAGACAGGAAGTGGGAGGCTCAGCTGCGGCAAGAGGCAGGAAGAGAGCTGGCTGCAGCCTGTCCCTGCTCCACCACCACCATCGGCCATGGCCTGAGCACCAGCACCTGTGAGCCGCAGCCGCCCCCTCCAGGAAGGCTCCTGTCCTGCCAGATCAGAGCAGCATGGGTGGCCCAGCATCCCTGGGCATCATGTCCCCTCCCCACGCTGAGCTGTCACCACCAGGGAAGGGCTCACCTGGATCCTTCCTGGTAAAAGGAGAGAGGCTGCTGAGAGTGGAAACACCCACCAGGGATTCCCCTGAGATGTAAGTGACCCTTTTAAATTCAGGGTCCCTGGAATGGACTGATCATCTGCACCGAGTGTGTTCATGGAGTCTGGCCAGCGAAAGGAGTGAGGGTGGGGCGTGGGGTCCTCCTTGAGGGAGCTGGGGGGACCAGACCCCTCTCCACCCACACAAAGCAAGCAGCCTTAAGATTTCTGGAACCTTTGCAACTTCCCAGCATTTGCTGCCAATACCATAATGGCTCTTTGTCTCTCTGAACGAGCAATAGCAAACTCTGTAAATGGCGGGTAGGCGGACTGTTTCTGAAGGACACAAAGAAAAGGGGGGGTGGGTGGGAAGACCTACCCCATAGTCAGGGTTGAGGAGGAGCCCAAGGAGGAAAGGAGAGAAGGCTGGGCGTGCAGAGGCCCAGGAAGACAGGGGCGGTGGAGGAAGCAGAGGTTGGCCCTTCTCGAGGTCTCTGAATAGTTCCCGGCATCCGGCTTTGCACCGGGCTCCACATCTGTGGAGGCCTTCGCCCTCCTCTCTCCCTATCCCTGCTCTTCTTTCCCAGACAGCCCATTTCGTCCCAGTCTCTGAGTCTTCCCAACACAACAAGACGGGGACTGACGGTCAAAGAGGTTGAGATAGGGCCACGTCCTTCCCTCTTCGGGGGCTTGACGCCAGGCATCAGATTCCAAGGGACCAGCTGGGGCACGTGGAGCAGGCGGGGGGACGAGGAGGGGAAGGGAGGGGACAGGTGTAAGGAGCACAGGGGCGAGCCAAAGGCAAAGGCACTTTCACCCCAGGAAGGCCTCGTAGTCCATGTACCAGACCAGCTGGCCGGAGCTGGGCAGGACGCCTGAGATGGGCCATTTCCTGGGCTCACGGCCCACGCGGCTGACCAGCAGGGTGATCTCCCGCTTCATCTTGCCCATGACCAGGACGGCCACCCTCTTGGCACGGTTGATGAGAGGCAGGCTGAGGCTCATGCGGTCATGGGGCTGGGAGGGGCTCCTGGTCATCACCACCAGCTGCTCGCCGTCCAGGCCAGCAGGCGACTGGGGGAAGAGCGAGGCCGTGTGTCCGTCTATACCCATGCCCAGCACCACCAGGTCGAAGCTGCTGTTGGTCACGAGGGCTGAGATCTCGGCGGCGTAGAGCTGGGCGCCCTGGTCCTCCTCAGCACAGAGCCGCCGGCGCAGCTGCACGGGCATGGGGTGGACATTGTAGTGGGGCACCCGGACGCGTGGCAGCAGATGTACCTGCAGGCCCTGAAAGTTGGACTCGGGGTCTGAGAGCGGGACGCAGCGCTCGTCCACCAGCCACAGGTGCGTGTGGGCCCAGGGGAAGCTGTAGTGGCCGTGGGCGAGCTGCTGGAACAGGGCGATGGGGCTCGAGCCCCCTGAGAGTGCCAGGTGGAACTCGCCGGAGCGCTGCACTGCCCGCACGGCAGAGGCCTCGATGTCGCTGGCCAGCTTAGAGATCAGCTCATCGGGCCAGGCCGAGATCAGCGGGCTGTCCCGGTACTTGGACCTGAAAACCTGGAAGTCACTGGGCATGGGGGCAGAGCCTGGCCCGGGCACCAGCTGCTCCGGCTGCTGCTGGGAGAAGGACAACTGGCCGCCACTGAACTCAAAGTCCAGCAGATGCCCATTCTCAGCTCCTCCCGGGTAGACGCGTGGGGCCTCGTGGGCCAGGCTGTCCAGCAAGGGGGTCCAGAAGAGCCAGGAGGCCAGCAGGTTCTCCGTGGTGATGAAGGAATCCTTCCGGTGGTGGAAGAGGTGAGAAATGAGGATGGAGTAGGCGTCCAGCTCCTTCACAGGGCGGTAGGCGTAGAAGTCGGAGAGGGGACGGCCAAAAAGGCGGAGCCCGGGCTGGCCCTGCAGCTCCTGCCAGCTCTCAGAGGGCAGAGAGGGGCTGAAGAGGTTCCTGCTGACCAGCACGGCAGGGCTGCCCAGGGCCCCGTGGCCGATGTAGAAGATCACCTGCCGAGGCAGGCACTGGCTGCGGCTGGCCGCCCAGTGCGTCTCGCTCTGAACGCAGTGCGCCTGGTTCCTGAACAAGACCCGCACGTAGCCCACTCGCTCGTCCAAGGCCTTGCCGGACAGAAGGATGAACGGGACGCCTTCCCAGCGCGGGTTGTCGATATAAACGAGGACGCCTGGGTGGCAGGGGAACAGCACAGGTGACACTCCAGCACAGAGAATGGGCTTATCCCACCTTTCTCTTCCTGCCAGCCCTGCTGCCCTCTGAGCCCCTCCCGGGGGCTCCCCACTGCCTTCTGATCTGCCTTGCTACACTCACCCCTTCCATTCTCTCTCCTCCCAGCCTCGGGGCCTGCACGGTGCTTTGCCATCTGCCTCCCTTGAGAAACCCCTTAAAGTCGGTCCCCAGAGAAGGGGGGCTGGGCTGAGTCTCCCACCTCGAGACTCTAAAAGGGGACGTCTCACTGTGCCGGCAGTGGGGGGCAGGCCCTGACTCTGGGTGCTTCCCAACTCCTGTGCCTGAAGCAAAGGCAGGTGAAGGGGTGGAGGAGGGGCACGTTCAGGGGGTCTGCAGGGGGAGGGAGCGACATGCGGGGCGAGCCAGAGTCTGAAGGCCCTGGGCCTATGGTGCCCACCTGGCGTTCCCACGCACCACCTCTTCGCGACCTGGGGCTTCGCCAGTCCTCGTCTATGCGACGGGGACAGTGACGCACCTTCTCGTGGCCGCGTGTGCAGGTTAAATGGGATGATGTGCATACAGAGCCCGGCACATGGCTAGTGCACGTGAATAGCTGTCGCTCTTGGTGGGGGGTTATTAGCAGGAGCTGAACCTCAGCAACTGCCCGAGATGGGCTCTCGTGAGCACCTGCCCAACCAGCCTGGGTCTTGCCCACGGGACGTGTCTCTGGCTGGAGCTGAGCAGAAAGTCTCACCACGTGGTCCGCAAATAGGGGCTTTGAGCCATGGGGCATCAGCCCCGAGCCCTGGAGAGGGAGTGGGGGCTGGAGATCGAGTTCACCCACGTGAGCAGACTGGTCAGTTATGCCCATGGTAAAACCCCCACAGCAGCTCTGGACAGCAAAGCTCGGGTGGGCTCCCGGGTTGGCAGTACTCTGTGCGCACACTGCCAGACACCGGTCCGGGGGACAACGCTTCCCCTGGACAACAGATGGTTCATGTTTGGGACCCACCCCAACCTTGCCCTGCATCTCTTCCCTCAGCTGGTTCCTTTTCATTTGGACCTTTCCCTGGAATAAACGTGACCGTGACCCTGCGTAGAATAGGCGTCGGTGAGTCCTGCTACTCTTTCCAGTGAACTGGCCAACCTGAAGGTGTTTGGGGACCCCCACCCCATCCATGCCGTGGGTGTCAGAAATGAGGGTTGTCTTGTGAGGACCCTCCCTCTCCCTCCAGATTTGGACCCTGAGTGTTTGGGCAGACGTGGCAGTCTGGAGGATCTGCCCTTACCCTTGGGGTCTGGCTGATTTCAGGCACAGTCTCATCTGCGAGGTCAGACATAAGCTCCCCGAGGGCAGGATTCGTGCCTGAGCCGGCAGGGCGAGCCCTCGGAAGGCATCTGTGGACTTGGCCTAACTTGGCCATAAGGCTGTCCTTTGCCCAGTGGTGGCCACCGAGTGAGCTGGCCCTTTAAGCAGTCAGCCAGAGACTGCAGGGGAATTGCACATTTGCCAGCAACCACGCTTGTGAAAGTCCCCACCTATTGTCCTTTCCGACCCAAACCAAAAGGCTTCCGGGTTTGGAAAGCGGCTTTCGGCAGGGCAGGCGACCCGGCTGCCAGGCCCGGCCCCAGGGCCCACCTGCGAAGGTTGGCGTCAGGCTCTGGAAGCTCCCGGGCTTCTGCAGCTCCCGGCGCACCTGCTCGCCGTAGGCCTGGTACTGGCCCACCACGGCGCTGGTCCTCTGCAGGACCCGCAGAGCCTGGAAAGTCTGCAGCTTGTGTTGCAGCACAGCCTCCACGCTGCTGACCTGGCGGGGCAGCTCCATGGCCACCAGGGTGAGGATCTCCGTCAGGTGGTTCTGCAGGACGTCGCGAATGACGCCGTACTCCTCGTAGAAGCTTGTGCGGCCTGGGCAGGAGGCGGGGAGAGAGGAGGGAAAGAGTGGCCAGGGGGTCTGATGTTCCCGGCAGTGCCAAGACCTCCACCCCGCACTGCGTGGCCTAACTCCTTCATTCCCAGTCCAAAGCGCCTATTAAAGACCTCAGCAGAGAAGAGGCACCTGCAAGCCGCCTCCCTTCACGAGGACCCTTCTAAGAGGTGTCAAACTCAGGCGCCTCCAGCAATCTGCCTGGGAAGGCTCTGGGCCAGCCAGGATCAGACGGCTCGTGCAGGTATCCGGCTGGCCTTTTGCGCGGCCCCCTCCTTGGTGTGGGCCACCCGGCAGGAGGCTGCAGGGTCATGGTTACGATTTGGGCTTTGGCGTCTGCCTGCCATTTACTACTGTGTGATCCTGGACAAGTTCCTGGACCTCTGAGTCTCTGTTTCTGCATCTTGCCATTAAATGGGGCTAAAAGTGCCACTCTACTGCCAAATGCCCACACAGGCCTGGTACTCTCAGCTTACGCTGAAAAGGAAGAGAGGAAGGGCAGGAGGGAGAAAGTAAGTAACTAACGAATACATAATAAATAGAGCTTATGACAGAGTGTAACTGGGGGGCAGTGGGGAGCAACTTTATATAGACTAATCTGGGAAGTCCCCTCTGAGACCTGAAAGATGGGGAACGTCAGCTCTGCACAGAACCAGCAGAGAGTATTTCGGATGAAATGTACTTTAAGTGCAAGATACCTGCAGCACAAAGTCCCCTTGGGGGAATGGTGAGAAAGGGAAAATTCAACTTCCCCAAGTGCAGAATTCTTGACATTCTCACAAGCAGTAGGGACAGCCAAAGCAATAGGCTGAGCCCCCAATCTTGGGATTTTTTCATATGAAACTTAACCCCACAAAGGATAGGCTAAGCCTACTTATACTTAGGCCTAAGAGTCACCCCCAAGAGAACCTCTTTTGTTGCTCAGATGTGGCCTCTCTCTCCAGCCAACACAGCAAGCAAACTCACTGCCTTCCCCCTCTCTACGTAGGACATGACTCCCAGCGGTGTGGACCTTCCTGGCAACGTGGGACAGAAATCCTAAAATGAGCTGGGACTCAGCATCAAGGGATTGAGAAAACCTTCTCGACCCAAAAGGGGGAAGAGCAAAATGAGACAAAATAAAGTGTCAATGGCTGAGTGATTCCAAACAGAGTTGAGAGGTTATCCTGGAGGTTTTTTCTTACACATTAAATAGATACCACTTTTTAGTTAAGGTGTAATGGAGAGGCTGGAGGGAACTGCCTGAAAATGTAGAGCTGTGTTCCAGCAGCCATGTTTCTTGAAGATGATTGAATAATGATATAGCTTTCACAGTGTGACTGTGTGATTGTGAAAACCTTGTGTCTGATGCTTCTTTTATCTACCTTATGGATAGACGAGTAAAACATATGGATGAAAAATAAATAAATAATAGGGGGAACAAATGCTAAAATAAATTTAGTAGATTGAAATGCTAGTGATCAATGAAAGGGAGGGGTAAGGGGTATGGTAGGCATGATTTTTTTTTTCTCTTTTCATTTCTTTTTCTGAATTGATGCAAATATTCTAAGAAATGATCAGGATGATGAATAAACAACTATGTGATAAAAAAAAATTTTTTTAAAGATCCTGCAACAGGAAAGACCTTAGCATGCTAGGGGGGCTCAATGAAGGTGAGTGAGAGGAAGAGGAGGGGACTGAGGCTGGAGAGGGGTACGGTCTTGCAGACCAGGTAAGGAGGCTGGAGTTTATTCTAAGTTCCAGGGGGAAGCCAGGGAGGGTCTGTGTAGGAAAGGCCCATATTTGGGATCCACCCCTGGCCTGCTGGGAGAGCAAGTATCTAGAAGCAAGGAAACCAAGGAAAAGGCTATGCAGTTGCCCAGAGGAGAGACTGGGGCTTTGGACTCAGGTGGTGCTAAAGGAGATGGAGTGGGTGAAGAGCCACAGTGTATTCTGGAGACAGAACTGGGTGCACCTGCTGAGGGGGAGGGGTAAGCATGAGAAATGGAGGAACCTGAGAGAGCTCCTACAATTCTGGCCTAAGCAGCAGGATGGGCGGTGATGCCGTCTACAGAGACAGAAGACAGGGAGAAGAACATTTGGTGGGGGGAAAGTGTGGCTTCTGTTTTAGGGGAGTTTCAGCTCTAGACACCCAGGTGGAGACGTCAAGTTGGCAGATTTTAAATTGTGTAACAATAAAAAGTTTAACAAAAAAAAAAAGAAATGAAGTTCTGATACACGTGACCAAGTGGATGAGGCTAGAAAGCACTGTGCTAAGTGAAAGAAGCCAGTTACAAAGGACCAAACATTGCATGATTTCACGTTTATGAAAGTCCTGAAATAGGCAAATCCGTAGAGACAGAAAGCAGATCCCCAGGGGCTGGGGACGTTGGGGAGAAATGGAGTGGGGGGTGACTGCCAAAGGGTACAAGGTTTCTTTCTGGGGTGATGGATGCACAGCTCTGTGAACAGATAAAAGCCGCTGAGCTATATCCTTTCCATGGGAGAACTGGGTGGTGTGTGGCAGGTGAAGTACATCTCAGTAAAGCTGGTTAAAAAGTTCTTGAGCAAGGAAGTGGAACCCAGAAGGTCAGCTGTCTCCAACCAGTAAGACAAGCTGGCAGGAGACGGGGCTGTCGGTGGGGAGGTCGAGGCAGCCTCTCCCGCGATGGAGGAAGCAACAGGGCCACAGCTGAAGCAGTAACAGGGAAAACACAAGACCTTTTAGTGGATGAACAACAACCAGCTGGGCACCGAGCAACGGTGAGTGGCAGGAGTCTGGCCCGAGGCCAGGCGTCCGGGCTCTGGCCCTGGCTCTGGCAGCTGCTGGCCTGGGGTCCGGGCAGGTGAGGCCACTCGTGCACAGAACACGAACAGCCACGAGCCCCTGCAGGGGTGGGGTGGGGAGGACTGATGCTTTCCCAGACGCTGGGCTCAGGACGGTGCCTGGCACCCGGGAAGCATGGATAAAGGCTGGAAGTGGGTTTATTCTACAGCTATCAGGGAGGGCTGCCAGACATCAACTCAGGGCAACGTTACCATTTGGAAAGAGAGACATGAGAAAAAGTAGCCAGTACTTGATGAGAAAAAATACAATGATGGTTTTACTTCCAAATCTCCTGAGTCGGAAGTGATGAGTTGACATCCATGGAAATTCCTGAGAGGTGGAGGTGGAGGGGCAGGGCCAGCGATAGGCTGGAGGAATCCCAGGGCTCACCTCTAGCATGCCACGTGGTGAAAGCACCGTCATCTCACAACCACCGAGGAAGAAAGGAGCTACGGTTCACTAGGCCACCCCACTGATGGTGAGACACACACAGTTCAGAGGTGTACAAAATGATCAAAGGTGTCTTAGAATAAGTGGATTAGAGTAGATTTAAGAGTGCAACGAGGATAATTAAAGCTTTAAGAATAGACGCATTTTTGATGGGGAGTCTGGAGATGCAGCAGAGTCTTTAAAAGCCCGTCATCTGCTCACTAGTCATTAGTTCAGCAAATCCCTAAGTGACCCTTTTCCTATTTTTATCCTATCTCAGTTTGCGGAGAGAATGCAGCCCCCAGGTTTACTGCCTGCTGTGAAAGAAAGGGCTTCCTTTATTTCTTAATTTCAAGCTTCAGAGGGTGTGCCACAGTTATACAGCCTATAGATTTATGGCTGTCGATTCCACCTTGGCCAGCTCTGTCTTTTCAGAGTTTAAGTGCGGGGACCAGACCACGACCTGCAGAGAACACAAAGCTCAGCGCAAGGACAGGGGGTTGGGGGGCCTCGGTGGAGCCCAGCATGCGGTTTTCTAGCTTCCATGACCTATATTACTGCTGCTATCCTTTCCTGGACTGAAAATGAGGGTTAAAACCCATCCATTTACAAACTAGGGTAGAAAAAGGCACAGCCAAGTGGACAGCTGGAAGAGAGACCTTCACACCTGTCCCCCATTCACTACCAGTCCAGAGCCTGTCCAAGATCGCAGGTCACCAGGCAGGGCAGACCCATCATATGCCCCCGGGACACTGCCCCTCAACACCTCCCGGGAGAGCATCCCGTGGAAGGCAAGAGATGTGCGCACATGCCTGCAAAGGGCCTCTACCAACCTACCAGAAGGGAAGGAAGCAGTCACGCCCAGTGCTGGCCAAGTTGTAGGAATTTATCACATATATACACACACCGCAGTGGCAGATTTTCTGGAAACGTTTTAGTGGGTAGTGGCACTGGTGGCAGCTCTCAGCTGGCACAGAGGAGGCAGGTAGAGGAGCTGCACCCCTTCTGCCCACTGCCGCCCCCTGCCCACGGGGACCCCCTTCCCCACACCTTGGGTGTACACATGGACTGATCCTCCTAGCAGCTCCCGGCACCCGGGACCCCCGCCCAAGACCCCCGTCCGGCTGCGCATCTGCAGCCCTCCGGCCGCACACGTCCTGGGAGCCCGTCCTGGGGTGGGAGACTCAGGCCAGGAAAAGTACCAGCTCATGGTGGTCGGCGGGGCAGTGGGGGCAAGTCAGCACTCCCGAGCTAGTCCATCCCATCCTATTTTGTAATGGGTTATGATCCAACCACTGAAGATGCCTATACAAAGCAGCACGTGATGATGACAGAGCGGCCCGGCTTGATATTCTGGACACAGCAGGACAAGAAGCGTGTGGAGCTATGGCAGGGCAGCACATGAGGTCTGGCAGGCTTCCTGTTGGCCTTTTCAGTCCCAGCTAGAGGCCGTTTCAAGAATAGACTCTCAGAGGAAAGGACCGTGATGAATTCCCGATGGTTTTAATTGGTAACAAAGCAGATCTGGATAAAGACAGGTAACACAGGAAGGACAGCAGTCAGCACAACAACTCAAGGCAAGACACACGGAGGCTGCAGCAGAGCTCAGGATGGCCAGGGACCAAGCACTCCATGCACTTGTCCAGGTGAGAAGGACATTTCAGGAGCAGGAATGCCCTCCTCTACCAGACCCAACACAGAAAGAAAAAGACAGGAAAGACTGCCACTGTGTCGTTTTCTAAAAAGTTCACATCTTAAAAGTTCTAAAAAGTCTCTCCTAAAAGTTCACATCTTGTTGGTACCTTGTTGATACCTTAGACAACCAAGTCTGACAAATGTTCTCCATCTTAGCCATAGACCAAGCAGCTGGCCAATCCCTTCTGTGAAGATAATATATGGTCATTTCAAGATAGATTCAAAGGAAACCCCAATGCTGCTCCTAAGATAACCTTTCTCCTTAAAAATATTTATTTACATACACACATGCATTTTTAAGGGCTTACATTTTAATAGGGATAAACACTTTTTGAGACCAAGTTGTTTGCCAAGCTTCAGTCTTGGGATGTGAAATAATTTTTAATTTCTGGAATCATATTGCTTAGTGTTCCTCTAAATAGAAACTTAGGTTTTCTTCATGTGAGTTTTTGTTCATCTTAAAAAATTTTGATGTCAGCATTAGTTAACCTTAGATACTCTGAACTGAGTCTACAAAAGTGAGACATTTCAGACCTTTACTGATGCTACAGCTTTTGTTTTCCAGTGGCCAAAATACTGAAATGTCTGTTGTATTTATGGATTCAAACCCACTTAGAAGGTCTTTATTATAACTCCAACTCTAGAAAAGAATAGTCTATGTGGCCAGATATTTGGGTTCATTTTGGGCTTAAGCATTTCATTGTTCTTAGTTTTTTAAATTTAACGCTTTTCGCAGCCATATTGAGGACAGAAATAAAGTCTGTCTTCTTTTTCAAGTGTTTCTGGATAAGGGACTAAAAAAAACTATAGCTTTTTTTTTCCCTAACATCTGAGCTTTTTTGTTTGATGTAATATAAAATATGGAATTGATCTTTCCGGGGTGCGAGATGATTAATGCTTTTCCTATACACTGTTTTCTTATCAAACTAGTTAACAAGTATTTTTTATATGTTTGTAAGCAAATATGTTTTCACAGCATAACTTGTGTATATGTAAAGATAAGTATTTAATTCTCACTGTTCACTTTTTTTTCTTTTGCATCGGCAGGCACTGGGAACCAAACCCAGGTCTCTGGCATGGCAGGTGAGAACTCTGCCACTGTGCCACCATTGCACCGCCCTCACAGTTCACTTTTAACTGAAAGAATTTTAAAAAATGGAAGTTACAGGAAGTGTGGCAGAACTTTACTTGCTGTTCTGGTCCCACCTTAGGCCAGTCACAATAAGGCTTCCCAAGAGAAGACAACTTACAGGATGAGAAGCTAAAATCATTTTTTCACTATCGCCTACTCCTCATTGACTGTTATATAAGGGATTACATGTAAAACTTTTAATTGGCAATTAGTGTAACTGTGGATGGCTTCTGATTTTGTTTCTAATTCCATGGATTGTGTTTAAACATTACCAAAGTTACATTTTTCCTGATTTTGAGATACTAAGTGGTATCTGCAGAGCTGTCACTTTATTGAAAGTGTACAACAATCCCACAGAGTTTATACAGCATACCCTTGTATAGTTTCAGGTGCTAGAATTAAAACTGATCTGTTTCACACACAAAAAAAGATGTGCTAACAACTATACAGTAGTTTTACCCTTTGACTTAGTAATTCCACTTCAGAAGTATCCTTAAAGGAAAATTTTTTTTCAAATGCTCCTAAAGAAAAGGTCTGGCATAAGAAAGTGGTGACAGCTGCACAACTTTATGAGCATCTAAAACCCACTGAATTATACACTCTAAAAGGGTGAGGCTTATCTCAGTAGTGATTTATATCTCAATAAGAAATCTCATAAATTATTTAAAATAGCAAAAAGTGGGAAGACCCAAAATGCCTCATATTAGAACAATGTCTATTCTGTGGTGTACACAGAATTGAACAGAAATATAAAGGTAGTAAAAGGTATGCACTAGCTGACTGTTGATACATGGAAATTTAAGTACACACATGGGTGAGTGAGACAGTACTAATGTGAGGTGAATAATGGGCACGAACACGGGTCTCGAAGTCACACATCACACGGGCAGTGAATGGCGGGTCGAGAGACCGACAGCAATGCTTCCTCCTCTCCTGGCAAAGCTTGGAGGAGCACATGACGCCTGTGAGGACTCTCTGCACATCATCTGATCTAGTCCTCACACCGCCCCAGGCAAGAGGTGGCCCTGGAGGTCACAGCCTATAGAGCCGGCCCTGTCCCCCCACATAACTAAAAGCCAGCTGCGATCCCCACCACCTGGGCATTACGAGGAAGGAGGAGGAAGGACTACTTAGGGGGCAGGCTGCTTTGGGCTCACCTTGCAGAAGGACTGGGGGTCAGCCCTGGGGGTCAGCTCCAGTCTCCTCTGGCCACACGGGCCGGCCTGGTCCCAGGTGAGAGGCACCACAGCCCCTGGGGACAGGGCAGCCAGGCCAGCTGGGAAGTACCCTCCCACCCCCCCACCAGAAAAGCCTTCCCGCAGAGGGGAGCTGTGCAGCCGGGAGACGGGTCCTGAGCAGCCGCCGGGTCGGACAGCAGTGGTTAGCAGCTTAGGTTCCAAGGGGCACGGACCTCGGTTCAAACTCCCAGAGGAAGAGGCAGCCCCGCCTGGCCAGCTGAGCCTCACCCAATAATGAAACAGCCTCCTGCTGGCAGGGCCTGACCCAATGGTCACGAGGGCACCCAGACCACCTCCGCATAGGGGCTAAGTGACTTGGCCAAGGTCACCCTTCCACAGCCTGGGCCGGCCAGGGCTCCCAGGGAAGTGCGACTCTCAGAGGAGCACCTCAGGCCAGGCTGAGAAGGGCCAGCTGGCTGAAGGCCTGCTTCTTCCTTTCCTCCCCCATCTCTCTCCTCCTGCCTGGGCAGCTGCCTCCACTCTGCAGCAGACTCCTCAGGGCCAGAGGCTGCGGCAGAAGGAAAAAGCCCGCTCACACCCAGTGGTGGAGGGGAGGGAGCCGGGACGCCTGCCTCCATGTCTGGATATGCAGTGCGTGGGGAGGGGGGACATCCAAGTGACCTTGCAGCTCAGAAGTCCCTTCCCCAGGGCCTGCAGCAGCTCTAGCTGAGCGAGCTCCATTCCCACGCCAGCCTGCAGCCCTCCTGCTCCAGAGCTCAGCCTGGCCATCAGGGCTACCACCAGGTGCTAGGTCATAAGCACCACTCTGGCACAGGAGTCAGCTCAGGCTGCACAGCTGCAGTGGGAAAGAAGAAAGTGCTGAGGGACCCACGGAAATGCCAGGCAAGGGGCAGTGGAGGGGTGAGGGAGGATGACCTGCCATACCCTGTCCTTGGGACCCCAGTCTGAACTTCTGGTTTTCCAATTCTGCCCGGGAAACTTCCCAGCCACATGCAGTCCCACTGTGAGCGACTCACTACTGAGCTTGATAAACGCCAGCAGGAGGGCAGCCTTTTCTCCCCCTGCCTCCCACTCCCAACCCACGGGGCGACAGCAGCCCAGGCCTCCAGGCGCTGGTCAAAGGGCTACTTGCCAAGGGATGGGCTGCAGAGTCCACAACCCAGGACCTCTCTCTCCAGCCTGAATTCTAGTCTGTAAGGAGCCACCTGAGGGACAGGCACCAAAGCAGGGCCCAGAGGGTAGCATGGATAGGTGCTTGAGCCCCCAGGGCTGCAGCAGAGAATGCTCATCCTTTGGCAAGAGGGTACTCAAGGCGCACAGCTGAAGAGGGAGAGAGGGAGGGCCGAGACACCCCCCATCCAGAGGCCCCAGTGAGCACTGTAGCAAGGAGTCATTCCCTGTGACCCACTGTTCTCGGCCTGTGCATGGAACTGGCAGGCACAAGCCACCCAGGAAGCCCCAACCCCAGGACAGTTGCGGTCCTGCTGGCTACCCTGCCAAGGCCAGCGGGCTGAACTAGTCCTGCTCCCAGCTGCACCCAAAAGGTTACAAGCCTCTCAGGACAGTGGAACTGGCTATCTGATTTGCTTCTGTCTCCCGCTGCCTCCTGGCTGGTGGCACAGAGCCCAGCTGAGTGGAAAAGCATTCTGCTCTGGGTAAAGAAGCAGCCCGACCCTCCCCTTTGAACCTACCCCCCGCAGGCACAGGAGGAGACCCACACCTGAGCCCTGGCTGAACACCAGGAGCAGAAATTTGGAAGACAGATTCTCCAAGGCCCACTAGGCATCTTTTCTGATGTGGATTCCAGAGTGGAGAAGCCCAGCTCCTTCTCAAGGACAGGAACACCCTTCGAGGCCTAATGCTGCCTGATCTCTCCACCCATCGTGGCCTCCCCCTCCCCGCCTCCCACAGGCGCACTCATTTGGGTCGGTGTGATTATATTATGTCCCCAGTGGACAGAGGCTGAGTCTCACACCTCCCTATAGCAGTACAGCCTCTGCTCAGAGCTTCTAGCACTAAATACACATTCAGAGAGGGAAGGAGAGAAGAAAGAGTAAGAAAAAGAACAGGCAAGGAGAAAGAACAAGATCAGGAGGTACAAAAAAGAAACAGACTTCTGGTTCCCTACCCAGAGATAAGGGTCTGGGTGCCCCCTCTGTCCCCCCAGGTCTGGCTGCATACACTGGGGGGCAGGGGTGGGGACAGTGGCCTCGGCGCTCCGACCAGCTGCAGAAGACAGTCCCAGGACAAGCTGCTGCTAATGCCACTTAGGCAGCACAGCGCGACGGCACAGAGCCTGGCGCTGGAGCCAGACACCGCCCCGAGAACCCAGGCGCCGCCACCCACGGCCTGTGACCTTGGGAGGCTCCTAGAACTCTCTGTAAGAGGAAGCTAAGAACAGCGCCTTCCTCAAATGAGGGGGGTGGGGTGGGGACGGTTGAACACACAATAAGAAATTGCTTTTCCATTATCGGGTATGAACCAATGCTTTGGATATATATAGCCAATACTTTGAAAATCTGATGAAATCACAGAAAGCCAGAGCTCAAAGGGAACGCAGCTCTCATCATTTACAGGAGCTGCCTGTCACCCACGGTCACGCACCAAAAGGTAGAGACAGGCTCCAGCTGGGGCCCCTGACCCCCAGGTCAGGGCTGTCCACCCAGCACTGGCTCAGCACTCCCAAGGGCATGCCCGGTCCCGAGAGAAGCCTATATCCAGTGGGAGAGGCAGAATGAGCAAGGATGCAGAAGTCTGACATTATGACGGGGCTAACAAGGGAAGTACGCGGTGCTATGAAGACGCTAAAGGTGGGTGGTCTCGCCAAGGTGGTCAGCAACAGCTTTGCTGGGAAGGGGACGACGGAGCTGAGCAGGGCACAGGAAGGTGAACAGGGGCCAGGAGGAGCCTTCCTGGCAGAGGGCACTGCACATGCAAAGCACAGGAGACGGAGAAGCCAATGAGCGAGGGCACAGCAAGCAATGGGAACCTGGTCAGGGTGAAGCCAGAGAGGACAGCAATGAGAAGCCAATGAGTCATTGGCCCCACTACCTCCCAAGTCCCTGGAGGCCCCTGGGACAGTCTTAAGCCTCTTGCTGCCTGGGGTTAGATCTTGGCCGGTGCCAGTCTGACAAGCACCAATAGCATCTCCAGGCCTCCTCTCCTCAAGCCTTCCTGGGCCTCTTTTCTGCCTGGGACCACCTCCTTTCTCCTTCTCCCCAGCCCAGCTCCAGCCCTCTCCAGACTGGTTAAATGGCTGCCTTCCTTCTCCTACCCCCTGCCCCCCCATCCCCACCTCATCCACCTCCCGTGACCTCCATGCTTAGGTAACCTCCAAGTGAATTTCCAGTGTTTTCCACCTGCCCAATGTTTCAAGCACTGGTGCTAGGTTTACTCCAATGGACCACGCTGCAGGTGCCCTGGGGCTCAGCAGTCCGGGAGCTGGGCAGACCCCAGAGGAGACCCCATACCAGAAGGCTCCCCGTGAGGAGGCGGGGTCCTTGACACAGGTGCGGGGGCAAGCGAGGGCTAGGAGCTGGCAGGGTCCTGGGCCTCACCCACCTTCTGCATCCACCGTCTCCTTCATGACAATCTCCACCCGCTCCACGTGGTGCCGGTCCCACAGGCGGTCCAAGGCCTGTCGGTTCTGGTCTCGGAAAGGCAGGATCTGAGCCACGGCCTGGCAGGGAAAAGGCTGGTTGTGCCCTAAGTTCCTCTCGGGTGAAGAAGGAACCCTCTGAGAGCAAGGGCCCAGACCTCCCCGTCCCCGCCGAGAGAAGACGCCCTCTGGGCAGGAGTTCCTGGACTTCGGGGCTTCACACAGCCTAGAAAATGCTCCAAAACATTTTACGTGGCCTCCACAAGGTTACCAGTGTCTCATTTTGCCAAGAAAGAAAATACTTAAAATCATCTATTCTCTATCACCAACAACTTTTAATACAGGGAAAAGACTCGGCACCAAACCGTAGCAAGAAAACCTTCAAATTGCAAATGGTCAGTATTTTTACTCCTGCCTTGAATGAGTGAAAACTTCACCAGGACAGGTACCGGTCTGAGGGCCATTAGGAAGTCGTAGCTCTGGGCAACTCCAAACAAGGTTGAAAAGAAGTCCCTCTGTTCTAGGTATCATCTGGACACTGCCTTCCCTGCACTTGCCACCTTGTACTCTGCCAGGCAGTGCCCCCGGAGCATCCTCACACCACTACTTCTTAGTAAGAAGAGAGCTATCATCACTGCAACGCGATGAACAGGCAACAGAAATCAAGAGAGGCCAAGTGACAGCTGCTCGGCAAAGCCAAATGATGACCTGGGTCTGATGACTGCCTCAGGCCTGTCCTAGATCTTCTGGTGGAATCCACCGTAGGTGCCTGCCCACTGGCCCCGCTTCACCCGCCTGGACAGGCCCAGGGGAGGCTGGTGCTGGTGTGCTCTCTGCTGGGGTTTCTGGGAATGGACGCCCCGAGGGCTCCGAGGGCACATTCAGAGTGAACTGGCCAGCTGACAGGTATCATCCAGGCCAGCCCACACTCCTGGCTGAGAAGCATGGCCTTAGGTCTCTGCTTGCCTCCTATTCAGTCTTAAGATCTTGTTACACGCCTTCTGGTTCAAAACAGAATGCAGGAAGGAAAGAAGGAAGAAGGCTAATCCTAATTCCCACATCACACGCAGCTGGAGCCTGATGTGGAACCAGTCCCCAAGCCACCAAGGAAGCACAGGAACACCACGAAACCAGGGCCCGTACCCCAGGGGGACGCATGAAAGAACACAAGACTCCACCAGTGACGCTGGACACATAGACAAGAACCGGACAGTCCTGGCCTGGTTAACCACTGATTTTCCTTTGCCTTCCACCTCCTGCCCACCTCCAAGAAGTCTGTGGGTGCTCAGATTTCACAAGGCCTTCAGGTTCAATTCCTCTATGAGCAGTGTGGCCTCACTGACAGGTCTACCAGAACCCAACTTCCCCCAAGCTGGGCAGGCCCCTGGTTGAAGCTCACCTGCTTGCCCAGGTAATGGTCCACACGGTACATCTCCTCTTCTTGGAAAAAGCTCCCAAGTTCTGTGGCCAGCTCCTGGGCTGAGCGGTAGTCCTGGCCAAAGGGTTTCTCCAGGGCAACCCGCAGCCAGGCACCTGGGCCTGGGCGGCAGCTGCTGTTGATGTTGCGGGCAATGTCTGCGTAGGCAAAGGGTGGCACTGAGAAGTAGAAAATCCTGCCGGCCTCCCGGAGGCCTTTGTGTTGCACATGTGCCTCGATGTCCCTGCTCAGAGCGCTGTAGTCTGCAGCTGTCTTCAGCTGACGGTACTGGCTCAGCTGCAGGAACTGGTCCTTGCGTTCAGCACAGTGACTGGGCACCATGTCCGCAGGGCAGGAGAGGGTCTCCAGGGCCTTGGCCATGAGCTGCTGGCCCTTCTGGGGGTCCGTCAGAGCAGCGCCATGGAAGCTAAAACTGTGGCCCTTCCCCACCTCGTCCAGGTATAGCTGGAACAGTCCCTGCCACAAGTACTTTTTCGCCAGGTCCCCAGTTGCTCCCAACAGGATTATGGAGACATGTCCCTGGGGCTCCTGGGCCTGCAGGCAGCCCAGCACAGCCATGCAGGTTGCCACTGTGAGCACCTTCCAAAAGCCTGGTTGCCTGGAGACACAGCAGACAAGGAACAAGGAAGGATCAGACATGGGCCAGGTGGCTGTGATGTGGAAGGAAACACATCTCTGAGGTATCAAACATTTCCTGCCTGGCAAGAAAACCCAAGGGTTTCTTAGGAAAACATTACAGCCCCACAGCTTCCCCCCTCCCGCCTCAGAAACCTGGCAGCTGTCCAGGATACCGGCAGGTAGGGAATCTGCCCAGCAAGCAGGGACTTTGGCCGGAAAGGCCTGGGGCCACCTACTAGGTCCAGAATGGACCACTCTGCTGCCAGGAGTTTGGAGGAAGTGGCATGAGCCACCAGGCAGGCTCACGGCACTGCTGGGGGAGCACAGGGTCAGAGCTGCCCACTCTGCAGCCACACTGGCCCTGTCCATGGGCACAGGGGACCTGGACAGTCAGAGCACCTCCAGCCCAGGACTGCGAGGAGGTCTAAGAGCACTGCTGGACTGCCAGAGGATCTGCCAGCTCCCCTCACTTCTCTCTCTGCTTTCTGCCATGCCTTCTGGGCTCCAAGCACCAAAGGATTCACAGCAATTGCTTGGACACAGCAAAAATTGATGAAAAACACAGACTCTGGAACCAACTGCCTGACTCACCTCCCAACTAACCCCTTCCCAGTTGTTTGACTTTGGGCAAATTATTTAACCTCTAAGTTTCCTCACCTGAAATGGGAATAATAGTGTTACCTACAGAATAGGGTTGTTATCAGAATTACATGAGTTAATATTTACAGTGTGCTTAGGGCCTGCTGCATACTCTATAAGCAGCAGCTATTATTATGGAATATTATTAATAGCAGCAAACAAGGCTGAGCACTGAGCTAAGTACTGATGTGCATTTGCTCTCATTGAGTCCAGACAAGAGTCCTGGAAAGAATCACCCCCTTTTGTAGATGGAAAAACTGAGGTAGGTAAAGGTCATACAGTGAGAAAATGGGGAAGCCAGAACCTGACACCAGGCTCCCTGCTTCTGGGCGGAATATGCAGTGACCATGTGCTGTGGCCTCCCCAAGGTAAGGCTTAGGTCTCGGCTGCTTTTCAGCTTAATCAGAAGTAGCCAATACGTGTGAAAGGCCAGAGCCCTATGACACCAGGAGATTTATATTTTCTGGTCTTCTATTCTGACCAAGGCTGCAGGGCTTAATGCACTGACTCCATCCATGGCCTCCCTCCAGCTCTCCAGTTTCCCACTATGGCTGGTGCCTGGAGGGGCGGGTAGCAGGACGTGAGGGGTGTGGTCAGCATCACTGACAATCAGAGAGAGTTGGGAAAGGGGGCTCCGCCTGGGGCGGGAATAACAAAGAAGGATCCCCATACCCGACTTGGCATCTCCCACGTGCCAAGCATTTGCCCACAAACTTATGAGGCTGTAATCTGTTTACATAAATAGAAAAACGGAGGTTTGAAGAGGTACAATGGCTTGTAAAAGGCCCTGATACCCAGGGTCTGCAAAAACTGTCAGCTCACCCTCCCACTCAGCCCTTCCCCACTGAGGGACCAGATCTGCTCCTTCACTCTTACATCAGACCCCCTCTCCATACTTTACTCTTTGCCTCCTTCTCTCTCTTGAGCTCCATACCCAAGTAAGCGAATAGCCAAAACCAGATGCAAACCCAACAATGGCGCTTGTGCCAGTGTCGAGGCACCAGATATCTGCTTGTCAACTCTTTCATCATTCGGAGCTTTAAGTGGAGGATCAAGGAAGCACGGAGTGGGCCCCCGACCTCTCTATCTGCACGCACCCCGAAATACAAAGACGGGCCGCAGGACCATTCTACCTTTTTCTCCTGCTTTTCAATCCCTGTCCTTGGCCCTTCAAGCGTTTCTTTCTTAACCAGCAATTGCTCCTGTCTGCAGGGAAGGAAAAGCTGCAAGGTCAGTGCAGGAGACAGGCAGGGGGAAATCTGAAGCCCAGAGAACAGCCTGGAGAAGGAGGAGCCGCCAGCTGGCAACTGCATCTCAGCGCTCCTGATCCGATCCTGGGAGCCAGGGTTCTGGATGTGCCTGGTACAAGGGGAGGAGCCCATGGGCCTCAGAGCACTGGATGGGCAGGTGGGGGACCCCCAGCCCAGAAGACTGCAGACAAGCGGGGAAGGATGGCTCCCTGGCCTGAACTGCCTCCTGACCTCTATTTAATCCTGTTCTGACGTCAAGTCGTGCTGCAGTCCTCCCTGACTGGCCCTGCTCTCAGTTCCCAGTTCTCAGATCAGCCTCCCTTATCTCTTGCTTATGTTCCCAGCACTCTCTTTAAACAAATACAAATCAGAGACATGAGATATTTCAACATAGCTGTTTACTCTTTCCAAAGCTGGGGGTAGGGGGTGGGGTGGGGAGAGGTGGTGAGCAAGCATTTGTGTGTGTGTGTGTGTGTGTGTTTAATTACCATGTTTTTAAACCTTAACACTGTTTCTCAAACTTAGTGTGCCCACAAATCTCCTGGGGATCTTTTCAAAATGCAGATTCTGGTTCAGAAGTTCTGGGGAAGGGACTGAAGTGCTGACAGCTGGTTCAAAGACCACACTCGGCAGCCAGACTCTTGAATACTGATCAGTGAAGCTCAGAACAATGGTTTTCAATTAGAGGAGTGAATCAGAATCAACCGGAAGGTTGAAGATGGATGGTAGACAGGAAAAGGTACAATCAATGCAAGCTCAGGTCAACAGTCGACAGTAACACTGAAATATGCTTCCACTGACTGTAACAAAGGCATATGCCAAAATTAAAGGACAGCAAGCGAGGGCCATGGGGGAGGGGTATGGATTCTATGCGGAAGAAAAGGAAATGTCTTCACATAGGTTATGCTGGCAAAGGTATGGCTATTTATAGGCTGGACTGTATGATGTGCGAATAAAATGGTTTAAAAATGAAAAAAAAATAAACTGGAGGGTTTTCCAAAATGTACATACCTAGTCTACTTCCTCCAGCAAGGGAGGTCCAGGATGCCACACATGAGTATTTCACCCCCTGCAGAAACTATGTGCTGACCACCGAGATAAGTGCCGTCCGCTGGGAGCCTAAAGCCACCTAAGCTTGCCAAGGTATTGTGTGCATCACCGGACGAGAATGTAAGCGCACTGCGAGGGAGGTTCTCCTCCTACAGGTGAGGAAACCGGGAGCTGAAATAAACTGCCGAGTGGCAAAGCCCCCAATTGCTAGGCTAAATAGCTTCCTATGAAGTAGAAGACCAGGATATCTGGGTGAAAGGACCCGGGATGGAGACCATCCCAGCAGAATGCCTGCATTACACCTGATACATCTGGGGCCTCCTTTCCTCATCTATCAGGGCTAATCCCACAACCTAACTGGAGGGTTGGGAAAAGTAAATGAGGTGGTACGCTTCACAGAAGCCCTATGAATGGTAGTGATTTCATGTAAAGTGCCTCCTGGCCCCAAGGGAGGTCTGATGTCATTGCTGTCAGTAAACCCCCCCCCCCGGGGTGCCGGGCTCTCATCTCCAGAGGCCACAGAGCCCAGGAGTTCAGGACAAACTGTGGTACTCACGAGGCACTGCCCTGCCCTGGGCCCCACACCCGCCCTCCCGCAGAGGGAAGGCTGTTCAGCTGCCCAGACAGGGAGGTCAACAGGCCCAGCGAAGCCCAGTTAACCCCAGACAGGAAAAGCAGCCTAGACCCTGGAGCAGAGGGGAGGGGATGGGAGTTCTGGCTCCAACATGCCACCCGTGGCTGAGCCTCCCACATGCTGGGGAGCTTCTACTTTGGAAGGTTCCTGAAGCACTTTCTCCTCCTACCTCCTTGTCTGTGCTAGAGGGATAGGCTACAAAAGAAATCTTTTTAAATGACATTTCTGAACTTAACCAAAAACCACGGGAAGTAACCACACAACAGATGATCCTTCCGTGAATTTCATTTCTAATAAAATAAATAAATAAGGAAACCCTCAGTGCAAAGTTTTAAAAGCTGTAGGCTAGGAAGGATGGTGTATTAGATTGGGGATCGGAATATATGGGGGTTCTTGTCCAGGCCCTGCCTCTAAACCACTACATATCTCTGAACTATTTGTTTCACCCACCAGGCCTCAGTTTCCTCCTCTATGGAACAAAGGGTCTGAAAACAGCTCTACAAATGTTACAGTTCCTAAGTTCTATGTTTTCCAAGAAAAGGAGATAAGCAACCTGTTATCAGGGGAGATCAGGCAATGAAGCGCTTAGAGTTGCAGACCTGTGCAGCAGGGCAGGAAGATACAGAACTAAATTAAGACGTTGAGCTAATGACTGCAGATCATTCAGAAGTTAAGAAAAAATCTCTTTAAAGCTATACCTTAAGTGCATAGAGGATGCAATTTCACTGCTTCAAGATATTTGCCAGAAACACATTGTACCAGAAAGTGCAGGGTTCGGGGTCACTCTGGATAGGTGCAAAAGACCTTTTTCCTCGTGGATAGGGAACGTGGGCAGCCGGGCACAGACCAGGGCCCTCGTCACTGCCCCAACCCTTCACCCAAAAGGTTCCCACAGGTGGGTGATCCTGGGAGAGACTTACCTTTTAAAGAAGGGCTCTGCTAACATCCCAAAAGGGGTGAGCACTGGCTTGGCCAGCCAGAGGGTTTGGGTCAGAATTAGGGTTCCAGTCCTTGTTTTCACCCACGCCAAAGAGGCAGACATGGTCAGGAACCACGCGGCCGCCCCTGATCAGTTCCAGCACCCAGCCTTCTTACGCTGGAGCTCTGGCAGCAGGGCGGTTCCTGGTAAACCACAGGAGGAAGCAGTTCCAGTCCCCTATTCCCAGCAGAAAGGGGGCGGGAGAAAGGCGCAGGGAGGCAAAGGTCAGCGGCTGCTCTGCCAGTTTGCTTTCCCGACACCACTCTGACGTCCTTGACCGCTACCTTCTGTTTGCTGCCTAGAAAGGGAAGAAGGGACATTTTCTGATAATCACAGCCCACGAGTATGGAATTTTTAAAAGAATGTGTGGGGGTAAAACAAGAAATCATACTAACGATCGTTTTTAACCAAAGTACAAGGTAGTACGCCCAGGCCCTGTTTCAAAAGCCAATTCAAGCATTTTTCCTGCACTCTTGCCTTGACCTGGCCCATCTGTGCCAAACGCATCTCTGCAAATGCAAGTCAGATCTGTCAATGAACTCTGGTCTGTGCTCACTGCCCTCAAGGCTAGGCAAGGGACAAAAGTAGGGAGACCAGGCTCTGGGGCCCTTATTCCTCCCTAATCTCAGAGAACCCTCATTCTCACCACCTCTTTAGGTAGCACTCTTGGGTCCCAGTATCAGTGATGTGCTGGAGCTGGCTTGTACCTGCACCTGAGATCTGACTGCTAAATTTTCAAGAATGTTTCAAGTCAGTTATAAAATGCAGTCATTATTAAAACTTGAATTGCATAAACTTATACTTAAATAAATTATAGTAAGAACAAAGGTAATAAACAGTCCAAATTCACCCATTCCTATTTATTTTACTATTATCTATCCTCTTGACATTACTTATGCCCTTTGGGTCTGTATGGTGAAGATGCTCTATAACGCTCTGCTTGAAACTGGCCATGGTGGGTATTTACACAACAGCAATTGGCACCCTGGTCTCTGTCAGGGTTACAGTAGGAAACTCCTAACTGGCCTCCTGCTCTTGCTGTTGCCCCTTTTGTAGCTGAGCCTCGGCATAGCAGAGTGACTTTAGAGCAGGGGTCGTTTCCCTGTTCAGAGGCCCACAGGGCCTGTGCATTCCGGCCTCCCACCTATGAACTCTTTGACCTCTACTCTCACTGTTCTGCTCCAGCCACCCATCCTCCTGCCTCAGGGCCTTTGTACTTGCTGTTCTCTCTGCCTGGCCCACTTTTCCCTGCAGACATCCACATGGTTCACTCCTTCCCCAGCTTCACATCTTTGCTGAATGTCACCTCCCCAGTGATACTTTCTTAGACCACTCCATGTAAAACGGTAAACCTGCCACCCCCATCCCACACACTCTGTTCCCCGCCCCTGCTTTATTTCTCTCCCTAGTAAGTGTCGCATGTAATACACTGTGTGACAACTATATTTATTATGCTTACCATCTGTCATCCTCCCCCCCCAGGAGTGCAAATGCCAAAGAGGGCAGGGATGTTTGTCTGTTTTGTTCACTGCAGCATCTCCAGTATCCAAAACAGGACCTGGCACACAGAAGGCATTCTATAAATATCTGCTGAATGAATAAATAAATAATCCCATTCGTACGACAGTCACCAGCATACATGATCCTTCTGGGGGTACCTGTATTTGAATGACGGTTCAAAGGAATAAGTCTCTGATGGTGACTTTCAAGCACCATGATCCAGCACGCAGCAACAGCAGCACCTTACTACGTGCAACAATACTATTTATAGTAAAAGAGATGTTTATAGAGTATTTAACTCTATGCCAAATACTAGGCTAACAGTGTAATATTAGCCATTCCATTCTTGCCACAACTCTATGCGTGGGTACCATTATTAACCCCATTTTTAGCTGTGAGTAGAGAGGAAATTAGGGCACAGGGAGGTAAATTAACTTACAGAAGGTCAGAAAGCTCTGAGGTAGCAGGATCTGAATACAGGCAGTCCGGCTCCAGGGCTTACCCATCCCACCTAATTATAAAATGTGTAACTATTGCTTCCACTAGCTAAATTTAAACACTGTACTGGTGCAGACACTGGTTCTGCTCCCCTGAAAAAGACCATAACAACAGAGGTGTAAACCAGAAAGACTATTTCTCCCACTTAAACCACCCAAGCTGGTAGACAGCTCCGCTCTGAGGTCAACTTGCCATCAACATGAAATGCTCCTGGTCTCACATGTCTACTTCTGCCTGACAGTGACTCATTCTCCTTCCTCCTGACATCATGTTTAAGGCATCAGGCTTAAGGCTGAGTTGCTCTGTGGAGGCCTGGGAGGTCCTTGGGGCTAGTTTCTGGAAAATGGTTAAGTGCTTGAACTTTGGATTCAAATACCTGCTCTTCTACCTGGTGGCTGTGTGACCTTAGACTACTTATTTAACTTCTCTGTGCCTTGAACACAGAGTGGGAAAACTGGTTGACTAGCAGCACAAAACATCACCCTTGTAAAGCATGTAGCATGATCCTTGACACACAGTAAGCACTCCAGAAATGTCATCTTCTTTCATTATTAAAACAACGTCAATCAATCAATAAATCATCAGGGAAGGGGCTTTTCTTGCTAGCTTCTTGGGATTGCTATAAAACCAATCAAGCATCCTTTCAACAGGAAGACAAAATGCCAAGGAACAGCTCATCCACAGCTCATCATGATCTGATGAAACCTTAAAGGGATATAATGCTGGGATGGTGACTTGGTTAAAAGTTCCCCACAGGCTTGGACGGATTTATAATCTAGCCTCTTATTCTCCAGCTGTAAATGGGAGTGACCTACTTCATCTTAAGGTCTGGCCGAAACACACACACACACACACACACACACACATTCCCCAATTGTGGCTGTGAAGACCTTTTGGGAGGGTATGTTGGTAAGAAATCTCCCAAAGGCCATCTGACTCCCAACTCAGGGTACCAAAGAAGAAAGTTTGACTTCCTGCTCTGGCTACAGATGGAGTCCCCAAGTTGGGGCCTGGGGGCTTCCGCGGTGCAGTCAGGCAACCAGCAACAACATTTTGCTTTGGTCAAATGCCATAAATAAAGTGACAAGCGACTGGGCCACAAGTGATCAGAGGCACCTCTTAGTTCCCCTTTATTTCCTCACAGTTAGCTTTTTCCCTCTTAAGTGGCCCCAAACCATTCTGACAGGAACAGTTACTTAATACACTCCACAGTCTGGATAAAAACAAATTGACTCTGTTTGCCTGGAGGGGTTATCTGTTGAGCATTTACCTCAAAGAAACAGTTACAGAAAAAGCCGTCATGCCAGCCACGGAACACCTGATCTCTGAAACGCACAAGACTGGCTTCATAAGCTCAGTAACTGTTTCAGTCATCCACTGCTACCAAGAACGTGGAACGTATCGGAAGAAATGCCCCTTCTAACTGCAGGTTCCCCTGCCTGCTGCCTTTCGTGAGCCAGGAACCTGGGGAGGGGCTTGGGGGGGGGCGGGGGGGGCAGGCGTCCTCTCCCTAAATTCTCATTCCTGATCAAACGTTCCCGGAGGAGTGTGCTGATTTTCTGACATCCAGAGAGGTTTACCTGTAGCAAACCATTCTTTGGAACGGTGCAGGGGAACCGGCGATTGGAACCCGAGCGGCTGAGGGCAAAGGCCAAGGAGATCCAGGAAAAAGGACTGCGCCCCACTCCCGCCCGCCCCTCTCGAACCCGGGACCCGCCACCCAACGACACAGCAGAGGCGGAAGTGGGGACCGCATCTGCCGCGGAGGGCGGGCTGCGGGGCGGACAAGGCAGGCGGGTGGGCGGCGCCGCGGGGCTCCCGCGCACAAAATGCCCGAGGACTTGACCGCGCGCGGTCGGCCTCCCGGGCCGGCTGAGCCCGGACCTGTCTGCTGGGCCCTGGGCCAGCTCGGCCGACGCGGCCCGGCTATAAACAACGCCTTCCGCCGCAGCCAGCCCGAGAGAAAAGGCGGGGTCTGCAGCTTACTTCACCTCGCTCGCCACAGCCGGGCGCTGCTCCGGGGAAGCCGGGGGCGGCCGCCGGGGTCCGAGACCCGGGCCCCGCGAGTCCTCCTTCAACGGGGGCGGGCCAGGGCCAGGGGCGCCCGGGACAGAGGCGGGCCGG
The DNA here is from genome assembly GCF_023851605.1 of Tamandua tetradactyla. Lineage (NCBI taxonomy): Eukaryota > Metazoa > Chordata > Mammalia > Pilosa > Myrmecophagidae > Tamandua > Tamandua tetradactyla. The sequence goes on from NC_135328.1 coordinate 216,221,564, forward strand.
GGACCGGGACCGGGGGGCAGGGGCCGCCCAGGACGAGGACCGGGCCTGCTCCCACAGGTGCGCGCGTCACGCGGCCCCGCGCCCGGCGGCCTGCTTGGATTTGGCCCGCGGAGCCCGGGACTGCCCAAGCGGAGGCCGCCGCCCCTTCCCTGCCCCGCGCTCCCCCTCCCTCCCCCACCCCGAGACGCCCGGGAGTGCCGGGCCTCGGCTCACGGGGACCCGCACCTCGCTCCCCGCCCCGCGCGCACCTGGGATCCCGGGAACGGACGCGCGCGCGCACCGGGACCCCGGGCGAGGGCGCGCAGGCGGCGGAGGCGGAGGCGTGGGGGAGACCACGCCCACGGGGCGGCGGGGGCGGGGCCTCGGGGGTGGCCCCGTGGTTCGCCGGCCGCGGCCTGAGGGCGGGCCCCGCGTCCCTGCGGCTGACACGCGCGCGTGCCCCAGACTTGACCACGGCAGATGGTTGTGCCGTGGAGGCAGCCCGGGAGCCGGCTTCCTGCTCCCCCCCCACGACCTGGCACCCGCTCGGGACCTCGCACGGGTCGCGGTCCTCCCCAGGCCTCGCTTTCCCCAGCTGTAGAAGGCGCGGCTCGGTGCCTCGGATGTTCACAACCACCAGTAGTGATTTAGGGGTCAGGGGGCGACAGTGCCCTGCAGGGGACAGCTTCAAAGCTCAGCCTCCACCCTGCCACCCGCGGGACCCTGAGGGCACGCACCTGGGCCTCGGAGTCTTCCTCTGTCCGGTGGGGATGAGAGAGCCTCCCGCTGCCCCAGGCCGCCCGGCACGGGGCAGTGGTCAATGAATGGTACCTAAGGGCACTTGGGGGCTTCAGGAAGCACAGCCTCCGTCTCCTTTATCTGTACAGGGAAATAATAAGGCCTTCTCTGCAGGGTGGCTCTGAGGTGTTTAAGACAAGGACAGCTGCCTCTCGCGGGACCCAATGACCGGTAATTCGCTGCCTCCCTGCCCTACCCCCCCCCCCCCCCACGGTCCTGCAATAGGTGACCCTCACCCTGCTGTGCCTCATGCCCACGGTCCCCCAAACCCCTCAGTTGGGGTTCCTGCCCCCATGCGGCCCCGGCCACTGGAGAGTCAGCTTTTCCTTTCGGTTGTGGCCAGCAGAGCCCAGTGAGCTCAGGCTTCTACAGCTGGGTGGCTGCTACCCTGGCCAGCCGGACACCCCCCCCCCTCGCCCCGGACCACCTCCTGGGCCTGGGTTCCCCGTCCCCACCCCCAGAACATCTCAGCTCCGTGCCTTCCTCAGACCCACCTTCTTCCTGCCCCAGAGACAGGACAGCGCAGGGCCACCTGTGCTGAGGCGCAGGGGCCAGCCCAGGAGGGGGATTCCGACCTCTTTGTAGTGTTTTTTTATTTCCTGAAGGTTCCGTTAGAGGTGGGAGTGTTGGGAACTAGCAGAGGACACCTGGCACGGCCAGCAGGACCGAGGGGGCCAACGAGCGTGATTAGCACACAGGGTGTTGGACAGTTGGGCCCAGGAAGGCTGGGCCCTGCTGTCACCAAGCCATGGGCCACCTGGGGCCTGCAGGAAGTAGGTGGCCAGGCCTCAGGAAGGAGTTGGGCCACACCGAGTGGGGTGAGGGCCTAGGGGCGGGGGTGGGGGGAGGGTGTCGAGGAGCCGGGCACCCTCTGGGCTGCCTCCGAAGCTGGATGTGGGCAGGTGGGTCTCAGCAGGGGCCAGTCAAACCAGGCTCGGGTAACACCAGGGCCCTTGACCTAGAGGCCCTTCCTGTGTTCCAGAAACCCAGGAGTGCCCTGCACCCACGTGGCTATGAAAACCAGAGCCAGGGCTGGGGGCGGTGCAGAGGGGACGAGGCAGGTGCCCAGAAAGCGGACACACCGAGGGGACACTCCCCAGATCTCGGTGCACTGATCAGAAGGGAGGGCTCCAGCTCATCTTTAAACATATCCTCAACCACGCCCCGCGGTAGGCAGCTCATGAAGAAAATGTGTGCGTCCAACTAGGTGTCAGGGAGGCGGGGTCTGAGGAGTGACATGAAATGAGCCTGGGGTGACACAAGGGCCCTGCCCGCTGGTACTTCCACTGGCCCACAACTTTGAGAGGTTTGCATTTCTCTGCTTCTTCGCTTCTGTACCCTGTGGGCTGGTCTGCGCGATGGCTTTGCCTTCTCTGATCGTGCCAAACCCCCAGTGTCCGGGTGTGAGAGTATCTGCCCCACCCCCACCCCCGCCCCAGGCCACACATCTAAAGCCTTGTCAGTTTGAGCCTTGAGATCCTCGCCAGCATGGTGGCCTCCCCAAGGCTGTGCTAATTTCCGAGCTCACAAGTAGCAGCCCTGGCCAGGGACCAGATGTGCCCAAAGCCCCCTGAGAAAGGAGGGACACCTCGGGGGAGTCCTCTGTCCTCACTGGGTCCTTGGGCACCCCGTACTGGCAAGGAGTACCCAGGGGGATTATTGGTAAAGCTGATTTTTTTAAAACTTTTTTTTATTGTATAGCATAACATTTATACAGAGCAAAGGAATAAAAAAAGCAATAGTTTTCAAAGCACTCTTCAACACGTAGTTACAGGACAGATCCCAGAGTTTGTCATGGGTTAACATACCATCATCTCAGATTTTTCCTTCTAACTGCTCCAGAATATAGGAGGCTGGAAGGCTTAAATATTTTTTTATCATCACAATTGACTTTTTTTCCCTCTTTTTTGGGGGAGGGTGGGAAATAACATATATACAAAAAAGCAATAAATTTGAAAGCACAGCACCAAGATTTGTTGTAGAACATATTTCAGAGTTGGACATGGTTACAATTCCACAATTTTAGGTTTTTACTTGTAGCTGCTCTAAGATACTGGAGCCTAAAAGAGATATCAGGTTATTGATTCAGCATTCATATTCTTCGAAGCTGATTTTTTTTTTAATTAATTAAAAAAATTAACTAACACAACAATAGAAATCAATCCATTCTACATATGCAATCAGTAATTCTTAATATCATCACATAGGTGTATGGTCATCATTTCTCAGTACATATGCATCGATTTAGAGAAAGAAATAGCACTACAACAGAAAAAGAAATAAAGTGATAACACAGAGAGAAAACACAAATAAAAATAAAAAGTACAAAAATATATAAGAGAAAAAAAAAAAAAACAAACAAAAAAAAACTATAGATCAGATGCAGCTTCATTCAGCGTTCCAAGATAATTACATTACAATTAGGCAGTATTGTGCTGACCATTTTTTTTTTTTAGACGTCATACCATTCTACATATGCAATCAGTAATTCTTAACATCATCACATAGATGCATGATCATCGTTTCTTAGTACATTTGCATCGGTTTAGAAGAACTAGCATTATAACAGAAAAAGATATAGAATGTTAATATAGAGAAAAAAAATAAAAGTAATAATAATAAGAACAAAACAAACAAAACAAAACAAAACAAAAACCTATAGCTCGGATGCAGCTTCGTTCAGTATTTTAACATGATTACTTTACAATTAGGTATTATTGTACTGTCCATTTTTGAGTTTTTGTATCTAGTCCTGTTGCACCGTCTGTATTCCATCAGCTCCGATTACCCATTATCTTACCCTGTTTCTAACTCCTGCTGAACTCTGTTACCAATGACATATTCCAAGTTTATTCTCGAGTGTCGATTCACATCATTGGGACCATACAGTATTTGTCTTTTAGCTTTTGGCTAGACTCACTCAGCATAATGTTTTCTAGGTCCATCCATGTTATTACATGCTTCATAAGTTTATCCTGTCTTAACGCTGCATAATATTCCATCGTACGTATATACCACAGTTTGTTTAGCCACTCGTCTGTTGATGGACATTTTGGCTGTTTCCATCTCTTTGCAATTGTAAATAACGCTGCTATAAACATTGGTGTGCAAATGTCTGTTTGAGTTTTTGCCCTTAATTCCTTTGAGTAGATTCCCAGCAATGGTATTGCTGGATCGTATGGCAATTCTATATTCAGCTTTTTGAGGAACCGCCAAACTGTTTTCCACAGTGGTTGCACCATTGACATTCCCACCAACAGTGGATAAGTGTGCCTCTTTCTCCGCATCCTCTCCAGCACTTGTCATTTTCTGTTTTGTTGATAATGGCCATTCTGGTGGGTGTGAGATGATATCTCATTGTGGTTTTGATTTGCATTTCTCTAATGGCCAGGGACATTGAGCATCTCTTCATGTGTCTTTTGGCCATTTGTATTTCCTCCTCTGAGAGGTGTCTATTCAAGTCTTTTTCCCATTTTGTAATTGGGTTGGCTATCTTTTTGTTGTTGAGTTGAACAATCTCATTATAAATTCTGGATACTAGACCTTTATCTGATATGTCGTTTCCAAATATTGATTCCCATTGTGTAGGCTGTCTTTCTACTTTCTTGATGAAGTTCTTTGATGCACAAAAGTGTTTAATTTTGAGGAGTTCCCATTTATTTATTTCCTTCTTCAGTGCTCTTGCTTTAGGTGTAAGGTCCATAAAACCGCCTCCAATTGTAAGATTCATAAGATATCTCCCTACATTTTCCTCTAACTGTTCTATGGTCTTAGACCTAATGTTTAGATCTTTGATCCATTTTGAGTTAACTTTTGTATAGGGTGTGAGATACGGGTCTTCTTTCATTCTTTTGCATATGGATATCCAGTTCTCTAGGCACCATTTATTGAAGAGACTGTTCTGTCCCAGGTGAGTTGGCTTGACTCCCTTATCAAAGATCAAATGACCATAGATGAGAGGGTCTATATCGGAGCACTCTATTCGATTCCATTGGTCGATATATCTATCTTTATGCCAATACCATGCTGTTTTGACCACTGTGGCTTCATAATATGCCTTAAAGTCTGGCAGCGCAAGACCTCCAGCTTCGTTTTTTTTCCTCAAGATGTTTTTAGCAATTCGGGGCACCCTGCCCTTCCAGATAAATTTGCTTATTGGTTTTTCTATTTCTGAAGAATAAGTTGTTGGGATTTTGATTGGTATTGCATTGAATCTGTAAATCAATTTAGGTAGGATTGACATCTTAACTATATTTAGTCTTCCAATCCATGAACACGGTATGCCCTTCCATCTGTTTAGGTCTTCTGTGATTTCTTTTAGCAGTTTTTTGTAGTTTTCTTTGTATAGGTCTTTTGTCTCTTTAGTTAAATTTATTCCTAGGTATTTTATTCTTTTAGTTGCAATTGTAAATGGGATTCGTTTCTTGATTTCCCCCTCTGCTTGTTCATTGCTAGTGTATAGAAATGCTACAGATTTTTGAATGTTGATCTTGTAACCTGCTACTTTGCTGTACTCATTTATTAGCTCTAGTAGTTTTGTTGTGGATTTTTCCGGGTTTTCGACGTATAGTATCATATCGTCTGCAAACAGTGATAGTTTTACTTCTTCCTTTCCAATTTTGATGCCTTGTATTTCTTTTTCTTGTCTAATTGCTCTGGCTAGAACCTCCAACACAATGTTGAATAATAGTGGTGATAGTGGACATCCTTGTCTTGTTCCTGATCTTAGGGGGAACATTTTCAATTTTTCCCCATTAAGGATGATATTAGCTGTGGGTTTTTCATATATTCCCTCTATCATTTTAAGGAAGTTCCCTTGTATTCCTATCCTTTGAAGTGTTTTCAACAGGAAAGGATGTTGAATCTTGTCAAATGCCTTCTCTGCATCAATTGAGATGATCATGTGATTTTTCTGCTTTAATTTGTTGATATGGTGTATTACATTAATTGATTTTCTTATGTTGAACCATCCTTGCATACCTGGGATGAATCCTACTTGGTCATGATGAATAATTCTTTTAATGTGTTGTTGGATACGATTTGCTAGAATTTTATTGAGGATTTTTGCATCAATATTCATTAGAGAGATCGGCCTGTAGTTTTCTTTTCTTGTAATATCTTTGCCTGGTTTTGGTATGAGGGTAATGTTGGCTTCATAGAATGAGTTAGGTAGTTTTCCCTCCACTTCGATTTTTTTGAAGAGTTTGAAGAGAGTTGGTACTAATTCTTTCTGGAATGTTTGATAGAATTCACATGTGAAGCCATCTGGTCCTGGACTTTTCTTTTTAGGAAGCTTTTGAATGACTGCTTCGATTTCTTTACTTGTGATTGGTTTGTTGAGATCATCTATCTCTTCTTGAGTCAAAGTTGGTTGTTCATGTCTTTCCAGGAACCCGTCCATTTCCTCTAAATTGTTGTATTTATTAGCGTAAAGTTGTTCATAGTATCCTGTTATTACCTCCTTTATTTCTGTGAGGTCAGTAGTTATGTCTCCTCTTCCATTTCTGATCTTATTTATTTGCATCCTCTCTCTTCTTCTTTTTGTCAATCTTGCTAAGGGCCCATCAATCTTATTGATTTTCTCATAGAACCAACTTCTGGCCTTATTGATTTTCTCTATTGTTTTCATGTTTTCAATTTCATTTATTTGTGCTCTAATCTTTGTTATTTCTTTCCTTTTGCTTGCTTTGGGGTTAGCTTGCTGTTCTTTCTCCAGTTCTTCCAAATGGATAGTTAATTCCTGAATTTTTGCCTTTTCTTCTTTTCTGATATAGGCATTTAGAGCAATAAATTTCCCTCTTAGCACTGCCTTTGCTGCGTCCCATAAGTTTTGATATGTTGTGTTTTCATTTTCATTCGCCTCGAGGTATTTGCTAATTTCTCTAGCAATTTCTTCTTTGACCCACTCGTTGTTTAGGAGTGTGTTGTTGAGCCTCCACGTATTTGTGAATTTTCTGGCACTCTGCCTATTATTGATTTCCAACATCATTCCTTTATGGTTCGAGAAAGTGTTGTGTAAGATTTCAATCTTTTTAAATTTGTTAAGACTTGCTTTGTGACCCAGCATATGGTCTATTTTTGAGAATGATCCATGAGCACTTGAGAAAAAGGTGTATCCTGCTGTTGTGGGATGTAATGTCCTATAAATGTCTATTAAGTCTAGTTCATTTATAGTAATATTCAGATTCTCTATTTCTTTGTTGATCTTCTGTCTAGATGTTCTGTCCCTTGATGAGAGTGGTGAGTTGAAGTCTCCAACTATTATAGTATATGAGTCTATTTCCCTTTTCAGTGTTTGCAGTGTATTCCTCACGTATTTTGGGGCATTCTGGTTCGGTGCGTAAATATTTATGATTGTTATGTCTTCTTGTTTAATTGTTCCTTTTATTAGTATATAGTGTCCTTCTTTGTCTCTTTTAACTGCTTTACATTTGAAGTCTAATTTGTTGGATATTAGTATAGCCACTCCTGCTCTTTTCTGGTTGTTATTTGCATGAAATATCTTTTCCCAACCTTTCACTTTCAACCTATGTTTATCTTTGGGTCTAAGATGTGTTTCCTGTAGACAGCATATAGAAGGATCCTGTTTTTTAATCCATTCTGCCAATCTATGTCTTTTGATTGGGGAATTCAGTCCATTGACATTTAGTGTTATTACTGTTTGGATAATATTTTCCTCTAACATTTTGCCTTTTGTATTATATATATCATATCTGATTTTCCTTCTTTCTACACTCTTTTCCATATCTCTCTCTTCTGTCTTTTTGTATCTGACTCTAATGCTCCCTTTAGTATTTCTTGCAGAGCTGGTCTCTTGGTCACGAATTCTTTCAGTGACTTTTTGTCTGAGAATGTTTTAATTTCTCCCTCATTTTTGAAGGATAATTTTGCTGGATATAGGAGTCTTGGTTGGCAGTTTTTCTCTTTTAGTATTTTAAATATATCATCCCACTGTCTTCTAGCTTCCATGGTTTCTGCTGAGAAATCTACACATAGTCTTATTGGGTTTCCCTTGTATGTGATGGATTGTTTTTCTCTTGCTGCTTTCAAGATCCTCTCTTTCTCATTGACCTCTGACATTCTAACTAGTAAGTGTCTTGGAGAACGCCTATTTGGGTCTAATCTCTTTGGGGTGCGCTGCACTTCTTGGATCTGTAATTTTAGGTCTTTCATAAGAGTTGGGAAATTTTCAGTGAAAATTTCTTCCATTAGTTTTTCTCCTCCTTTTCCCTTCTCTTCTCCTTCTGGGACACCCACAACACGTATATTTGTGCGGTTCATATTGTCCTTGAGTTCCCTGATACCCTGTTCAAATTTCTCCATTCTTTTCCCTATAGTTTCTGTTTCTTTTTGGAATTCAGATGTTCCATCCTCCAAATCACTAATTCTATCTTCTGTCTCTTTAAATCTATCATTGTAACTATCCATTATTTTTTCTATGTTTGCTACTTTATCCTTCACTTCCATAAGTTCTGCGATTTGTTTTTTCAGTTTTTCTATTTCTTCTTTATGTTCAGCCCATGTCCTCTTCATGTCCTCCCTCAATTTATCGATTTCATTTTTGAAGAGGTTTTCCATTTCTGTTCGTATATTCAGGATTAGTTGTCTCAGCTCTTGTGTCTCATTTGAGCTATTGGTTTGTTCCTTTGACTGGGCCATAGTCTCAATCTTTTGAGCGTGGACAGTTATCTTCTGCTGCTGGCGTCTGGGCATTTATTCAGATTTCTCTGGGTGTTGGACCCAGCAAGGTTGTAAGATTTTTCTGTGAAATCTCTGGGATCTGTTTTTCTTATCTTGCCCAGTACGTGGCGCACGTGGCACACGTTTGTCTCAAGTGTTTGGAATGGGTCTCCCCCAGTCACCGATCTCCGTGGCCTGGGGCTTTCGGATCCAAATCTCTCCGTTGGTTCAGGGGCCGCGCGTGGTGGGGGCGTCAGCTGCCGCGGCTTGAGGGGACCCTGTGGCTGGTTGCGGGCCGCAGCGGGCCTGGGGGATTCCCCACCGGACCAGGAAGCCTCCCGTCGGGGGGGGGGGCTTCCGCGGCTTGGATAGCCCTCCTATCTGAGACTCGTATCCGCGGACTCGAAGCAGAGACTCGAAGCCGCCCGCAAAAGAGGGGTGCCACCTGCCTCGGCTTGGGAAACTTGCTTCTCCAATACTCTCAGCAGGCCCGGAAAGGGGGGAGGGAGTAGCTCGGACCACCGCAGCTGCCGCTGATCGGGAGATCGCATGCCGCTCGGGGGTCTCACTGCAGCCGAGTCTCGCAGTCAGTCTAGCCAGCCCAGACTTTGGATAGCCCTCTGATCCGGGACTCGTAGCCGCGAACTTAAAGCCGAGACTCGAAGCCGCCCGCAAAAGAAGGGCGCCGCCTGCCTCGGCTTGGGGAACTTACTTCTCCGATACTCTCAGCCGGCCCGGGAAGGAGGGAGGGATTAGCTCGGACCGCCGCAGCTGCGGCCGCTCGGGGGTCTCGCCGCAGCCAAGACTCGGAATCAGACTTGCCAGCCCAGACTTTGAATAGCCCTCTGATCCGAGACTTGTAGTCGCGGACTCGAAGCCGCCCGCAAAAGTGTGGCGCCGGCCGCCTTGGCTGGGAAGCTTGTCTCTCCGAGTCTCTCAGCCAGCCCCGGAAGGAGGGAGGGATTAGCTCGGACCGCCGCAGCTGCGGCTGCTCGGGAAATCGCCCGCCGCTCGGGGATCTCACTCACCGCAGCTGAGTTTCGCAGTCAGACTAACCAGCCCAGACTTGGTTACGCTGTGTGTCCATTCCCTGCTGTAGCCCCGGGAGCTGTTCTGTACTGTTTCTGTTCACCTATTAGTTGATTTGGAGTCGGAGGAACTAAGACGCATGTACCTTACTAAGACGCCATCTTGGATCCCGAAGCTGATTTTTTAATCTTCCTGGTCCTTAAGCGGAGGGGGAGGCAGAAATGAGGGTCAACCCAGCCTGCTTTACGGACACGGAAGGTGAGACCCAGAGAGGCGTCTGTGCAGTTAGAAATAAAGTCACTTCGCAGTCTCTGTCTTTCTGGTTCCACTCACTAAGTCCGCTCTAGTTGTTCATGCTTTTCTTTTTGCAAGGGAGGGGAGGGGAGAGCAGAGGTTCTGGATTTTCAGCCACCAGTAGCTATAGATCTTTTCATCCTCTGACGTGAGAAACTACACAAGCTGGATTTTTTTTTTCTTAAGATTGACTTCACAAAGTCTGTAGTTGTGTATTAGTTTTCTATTGCTGCCACAACAAAATCACCACAAATTTAGTGGCTTAATGATACAACTGTATTATTTTACAGTTCTGAAAGTCAGAATTCTCACTTCTGGCTAAAATCAAGGTATCAGCAGGGCCGCGTTCCTTTCTGGGGTGCTGTTTTCTTGCTCATTTGGGTGGTTGGCAGAATTTGGGTCCTTGCAGTTGCAGGACTGATGTGGTAGTTAGATTCAGTTGTCAACTTGGCCAGGTGAAGGCACCTAGTTCTGTTGCTGTGGACATGAACCAATGGTACATGAACCTCATCTGTTCCTTATTTACATCTGCAGTCGACTAGGAGGCGTGCCTGCTGCAATGAATGATGTTTGATTGAATTGGCTGGTGCTTAAATGAGAGAGCTCAACGTAGCACAGCCCAAGCAGCTCAGCATACCTCATCTCAGCACTCACAGCTCAGCCCAGGCCTTTGGAGATGCAGAAAGGAATCACCCTGGGGAAAGTTGTTGGAACCCAGGAGCCTGGAGTGAAGGCCAGCAGAGATCACTCTGCCTTCCCACATAAGAAAGAACCTCAGTGGAAAGTTAGCTGCCTTTCCTCTGAAGAACTAATGAAATAAATCCCCTTTTATTAAAAGCCAATCCGTCTCTGGTGTGTTGCATTCCGGCAGCTAGCAAACTAGAACTGAGATTCCCATTTCTCTGTTGACTGTAAGCCGAGGGCCATTCCCGATGCTAGCGGCCCCCCCCACTCCTCGCCTTTGCTTCCTTCCTCCCCTTCAAAGCCAACAGTGCTGGGTCAAGTGCTTTCAATCTCTCCTCCTCCTTCTGGGTCACGCCTCTGAGCCAGCAGGGGAAGACGTCTACTTTTACGAACTCACATGAGTAGATCGGGGCCACTGCATAACTTCCCTCCACAAGTTCCACACCCTTAATTGCATCTGCAACGTCACTTTTGCCAGATCATGTGCTGTGTCCACAGGTTCCGGGGAACAGGGGCTGGGCACCTTTAGGGGCCCTTACCCTGCCTACCTGTCGTAAGTTTGCAGATTCTCAAACCCTCGTGATTGCCTAGGATCTTTGTCACAAAAATTGTTTAATAGTAGATTTATTGTGCTATAATATACAGAACACACAATTCACCCATTTAAAGTACACAATTCCATAGTGTTTAGTATGTTCATAGGGTTGTGTAATCATCGCCACAACCCATTTTAGAATATTTTTATCATTCCGACAGGATACCGGGTACCCATTAGCCGTCCCTCCGTCTCCCCCCAACCTCCCCGCCCCAGGCAACCACTAATCTACTTTCTGTGTCTATAGACTTGACTATTCTGGGCATTTCGTATAAATGGAATCATATAATATATGGTCTTTTCTGACTGACTCCTTTCGCTTAGCATGTTTTCAGGGTTTATCCACATTGTAACATGTATCAGAACTTTATTTCTTTTTATTGCTGAATACTATTCTAATTGTATTATGCTACATTTTTTTTTTGTCCATTCATCAGTTGATCAACATTTGGTTGTTCCCAATTTGGCTATTTTGAATAATGCTGGATAAATAATGCTACTATGAATATTCTTGTACAAGTTTTTATGTGTGGACACGTATTTTCACTTCTCTTGGGTTCATACCTAAGAGTGAAATTGCTGGGTCACGTGATAAACTCTATGTTTAACTTTTTGAGGAACTGCTAAATTGCTTTCTGAAGTAGCTGCACCATTTTTCATTCCCACCAGCAGTTATGTGAGGCTTCCAATTTATCCACATCTTCACCAACACTTATTATATGCTCTTTTGATGATAGCCATCCTCGTGGGTGTGGTGGTATTTCATTGTGGTTTTGATTTACATTTCCCTGCTGGCTAATAACATCGAGCATCTTTTTAAGTATGTATTGTCCACTTGTGTATATCTTCTCTGGAGAAATGTCTATTCAGATTCTTTGCCCAGTTTTAAATTGGGTTATTTGTCTTTTCAAAATTGAGTTGTCTCTCTGCCAGAGCCAGCAGGAGGGGCTGTGACACCTGTATCCCCTCACCCTACGGCTTCACCTCTGCCACCATGCCTGGAGGGCTGCTTCTGGGGAGCAGGCCCCCAATTTCAAGGCCAAGACCACCACTGACTCTATCAGTTTCTGACTATCTGGGAGATTTATGGGGCATTTTTTTCTCCCACCGTCAGGACTTTATCCCCGTGTGCACCACGGAGCTTGGCAGAGCTGCAAATCTGGCACCAGAATTTGCCAAGAGGTATATTAAGATGATTGTCCTTTCAGTAGACAGTGGTGAGGAGCATCCTGCCTGGAGCATGGAGATCGATACGTACAATGGTGATGTGTCCAACAAAGCGTGACCTCTTCCCATCATCGATGGTAGGAATCGGGACCTTGCCAACCGGCTGGGCATGCTAAACCCAGCAGAGAAGGACGAAAAGGGCATGCCTGGGATGGCGCGTGCGGTATTATTTATTTTTGGCCTTAATAAGAAACTGAAGCTGTCTATCCTCTATCCAGCTACCACTGGAAGGAACTTTGATGAGATTCTCAGAGTAGTTTTCTCTCTCCAGCTGACAGCAGAAAAGAGGGTTGCTATCCCAGCTAATTGTAAGGATGGAGACAGTGTGATGGTCCTTCCAGCCATCCCTGAAGAAGAAGCCAAAAAACTTTTCCCTAAAGGAGTCTTCACCTAAGAGCTCCCATCTGGAGAGAAATCCCTCCCCTGCACTCCCCAGCCCTAAGTCTCTCTGGGAAGTTGACGCTGGAGCTGCTCACTTAGCACAGTGACTCAGAGGTTGCCGCCTGCTACTCACGTTTTCCTGCAGCAACTCCATAAAAACATCCTAGTGTGATCACAGCCAAAGTCTTTAAGTTGCTGTACTACTCGCTTATTAAATGAAAATGGAACTCTAAATCTCTTGGGATTCTTTACTGTGTGCCTTCCACCAGCTCTCTGTTCTGTCCCTATGTCTCAGCCCTCTGCTGGGTCTCTGAAATATTTTCTCTATTTGGGGCTGGAATCTCACCTCAGGGTTTGTGATCAGCAAGTGTAAGTATCGATCGCTGAGGGTTGAAAAGGCCTGTTTTGTTGCATCATAGAATGGCTCAGCTTTTCAGCTGTCCCGAGCAAATCCTCTGTTCTGTTATCCATCTTGGCGAGGAAAAGGACTTCCAAGTCAACGTTCTCTGTAAAATGCCCAAGTATATAACCCAAGAACTTAGAGTAATCCAAATATTCTTCAATATTCAGTGTTTTAACCACAGCTTGGGACAGGGGAACTTTTCAGTTCTGTACTTTTCCAACTCAAGTGGGAACAGTGAGAGGAGGGGTTTTTAAAATATTTTGCTATAAAGAAAAGAAAATTTTGCAATAAATTTATATCAAAATTTGCAATAAAAGGAGGAGTTACAGAAAACAGAAAAGGTGCACCAGAAAGTGGCAGCTCCTATAACAAGTGCCATTTGTCCTTCACGCAGTGTTTCTGTACATCAGTCTGCTCTAAAATGTGATATACATAGAAGAGCACACCTTGGGAAGAAAGGAAAGGACGATTTTAAATGTTTTTTTTTTAATAGAACTGTTCTAGCAGTGGGTGGCTATTTTCTGACTTTTGCTTTTTTGGGGATTAGCAAATAAAATCCTTTCTTAAAAAAAATTGGCTTGTAAGTGGTCTCCTTATATTCTAGATACAAGTCCCTTTTCAGGTATATGATATGCAAAAATTTTCTGCCCTTCTGTGGGTTGTCTTTTTCCCTATCTTGATAGTGTCCTTGGAATCATAAAAGTTTTAAATTTTGATGATGTCCAGTTTATCGCTGTTTCCTTTTGTGGCTGTGCTTTTGGTGCCACATCTAAGAAGTTCAACATCATGAAGATTCACCCCCATGTTTTCTTCTAACAGTTCAATAGCTTTAGCTTGCTTTTAGGTCTTCAATCCGTCTTGAGCTTATTTTGGTCTATGGTGTGAGGTAGGGGGTCCAACTTCATTCCTTTACGTGAGGCTGTTCTGTCGTTCCAGCACTTTTTGTTGAACCATCACATAATGTCATGTTCAAGACATATCTGCTTAGATACACATGCAGCACTGACAGTATCAAAATCTCCATAAGACCTCAGAAGACCAATGCCTGGCTAATAATACAACCTCAAAAAAAGTTAAAGGAATATGCTGCAGGCTGGGGAGCCAGAGCCTCCAATGCAGGCCCCAGGGTCCCCCTTTGCACTCCACCTGGCTCTGAGTGACCCTGAGAAGGTTTTCTCCAGATGGTCACTTAGCTGCAGTTTGCAGAGGTGTATATGGTGTCCTTGGGCAAAAGGGCAAACTACCAGTGTCATTATTGCCTGAGCCAGATATCAGAGGGGAAAAAAATCCCAAATTGTGCTTGGGGGTTGCCTGGGCCAGAGAGAGGTCAAGGGAAAAGGAGAGAGATGAGACAAAACAAAACAAACAACAACAAAACAAAACAGCTGGCCTGGCTGTGACCCAGGGCAGGGGACCTTGAATAATTAAGCTAGTGGCACCTGCACTCAAGGTGGACATTTCTTGCCTTAAGCTCCAAGAGAGAAAAGCAGGGAAAAGCTCTCAACCGGCAGACAAAATGAGAAGATAAAAGTCTGGCAGCAGCCCCAGACACCTCTGCACCAGTAAAAGCTGCATCGCATCGTTCGGGCCAAGTGGAGACGCAGCCTGGGGACAGCCTAGCTTCCTGAGCAGGTGATGGATGAGCCCAGGGTCCGGGGAAGGACAGGGCACCCTTGCAGGGGGAAATGTGACAGTCAGCAGGACTTCATGAGGCACAGGCAGCTGCCTGCTTGCTTCTCAAGGAAGCTGGTGCTGTCAGCCTTTCCCAGCCCTGCAGTGGTCTGGTCTGGGGCCAAGGGGTGAGGAGCCTCTGGTGAGCCGGCAGCAACCAAGTGGCTACGGGTCACGGCAGGGGACTCCTCTGCACTCATCAGTCCCTTCCACCCCTGTCCTCGGCTTTCCAGTTTGGAAAATACAGGTAAGGTGCTTCTCATGCATTCACCCAAGGCTGGGCTTATGTACTAATGTGAGTGGGGGTGGGGGAGGGTAATTACTTACGTGCCCGATGGGTAGGTAGTTAAGGAAGGATTCATCAAAACCTGACACTTGCTCTGAGACTACAGGAAGAGAGGCTAGCCATGCCAAAGGTGGAGGAACGGTGTTCCTGGCAACGAGAACAGCAGGTACAAAGGCCCTGGGGCAGGAACCAACTTGGCGTCCAGAAAGGACTGAAAAGAGGCCAGTGCAGCCAGGGCACTGAGTAAGAGGTAGCAGGCTGTGGAGGTGGTTCTTGTGGGGCCACAGTAAGAACTGTGGGGATTTGTTCTAATTTGTAACAGGGAAGACTCTGGGGATTTTTTTTTTTCATTAAAGAGTGATGTGATGAGTTTTCATTCCAGGAAAGTCATTCTGGCTTGTGGGTGGGAGGTTATTTTAGGGTCCGGGCAGGCTGAGATGCCCACCCCAGGGGGTGCCTGGACTCTGTAGAGGAAGATTTGGGAGAGCAAACGGACAAGACGTGATGATGGATTAAATATAGGTGGTGCAGGAGGAGAGAGAATCGAAGTTGCTGCCTGGACTTGTGGCTTACACAGTTGGATCACCTCACCCCCTAAGCAAGTCTTTGGGGGGCCTGGAGATGTTCCTCTTGGGGAGCTTAAATCCTCATAGGGGAGCCCAGCTTCGAGTAGAGGAAGTCAGCAAGGCAGTGGCACCAGAATCCCTGAAGTACAAGCCTACCTTGCTTTAAATAGCAGATTTGGTGCTAAAAAAAAAAGTATTGCATAATGTGATGATGCTGTGAGCCACTGATTATACACTTTGGATGGACTGCATGGTGTGTGAATATATCTCAATAAAATCGCATTTTAAAAAGTAGTGCATACATACAGAGAAGGTAGAATTTAACAAATGAATATGATTTCTGAATCATTATATTGATATTTCTTTTAGTTTCCGGTATCTTAGAGCAGCTAGAAGACTCTGATGACACTCTGAAGACACTTTGGATGATTACATGGTATGTGAATATATAATATATTAGTAATAATTTTAAAAGTAGTGCATTCAATAATATAAGCACACTGAATGAAGCTGAATGCGAGTATGATAGAAGGAGAAGGGCTGGGGGCACGGATGAAACCAGAAGGAAAGACAGAGGATAAATACTGAGACTGTATAACTTAGGAATGCCCAAAGTGGACAATGATGGTGATTAAATGTACAAATATAAAAACATTTTTGCATGAGGGAGAACAATTGAATGTCCACATTGCAAGGGGTTGAAAATGGATGGTGTACAGGAAAAGGTACAGTCAATGCAAGCTACAGTCTATAGTCAAAAGTAACATTGTAATATGCTTCCAATGAATGTAACAAAGGCATAATGTAACAAAGGAAGCCAGGGCGGGGCGGGGGTGGGGGGTGGGGTGGACATGAGGGAGGGGTATGGATTTTAGGCAGAAGTAAAGGAAATGTCTTAATAAAGATTATGGTGGCGAAGGCATATCTAGTCACTTAGGTTGGATTGTATGATGTGAGAATAAAATGGTTTAAAAATGAACAGAGAAAATAAATGAACACAGAGAAAAAGATGCACCTATTTCCTGTCGTGGGGGAACTGAGAGGTGCAGCCCCTTGGAAGGCAGCGTGGTGGTTCCACAGGAGGCTAGGGGTGGGGTTGCCATATGATCCTGCAACCCCTTGCTAGTTATATACCTTGAGGAACTGAGAGTGGGGACAGGAGTTGACATTTGTTTATGGTGTTTATGGTGGCAGTGTTCCCAATTTGCAATGGAGAGAGGTTGCCTAAGGGTACAACAACTGAGGAATGGAAGGGGGAACTGTGGTGTTTACATATACGGGACTACTGAGCAGCTGCAAGAAGGAATGAAGTTGTTAGGCATGCAACTAGGTGAATGAACTTTAAGGACAGTTTGTTGAATAAAATACCAGAAACAAAAAGACAAATATTATCATGCTTTACTCATATGAATTAACTATAGTATACAAACTCAGAGAATTGAAGTTGAGAGCATGGGTTAACGGATTGGGGTCTATTGTAAAGGTTCCTAGATTGTAAGCTCTTACAGTAGTCACATATATTTAGGAGTTGTAACTGAAATTTCTAAATTCTGAGATACTGAACTATTTGTATATAACCTGGTCGCTCCCTGAAACTTTGGGTATTTATGTGACACCTGAGACTCAGAGTTAGAGCTCTGAAGCTATGAAAGTCGGCAGGACCCCATTCAGCAAGTGTTTAGAAAGCTGAAAAAGTGATCAGACTTTGGCTAGAGATATGAATAAAGTTGATCTGGATAGGACTAAGGTAAATCAGAGTCCTGGGTAAAGGATGATACAGCCCATATTTTCAGACTTCAACCTCTGTGCAAGACCAAAGGGAGAGATGTTTGTTTGGTGCAAAATTTATATTTTTGGTTAGCACATTCTCTAATTTAACTGGTATGGTCCATTTACTTGAACACCATAATTACATGGAATCTTGAATAGGGTGTGAGATCTTGTTGGTTTATACAGGTTGATGTGATGCCCCCAATATATCCCAGAGTAATTTGGGCAGAGAATAAAAAAGTATTTGCAAAGTCCCCTTGGGGAACTAGGGAGAAAGGAGGAAATATTCAACTTCCTCATCTGGGGAATTCCCTGATATTCTCACAAGCAATGTGGACAACAAATTCAATAGGCTGGGCTCTCAATCTTGGGGCTCATCCAGATAGAGCTTGCTCCTGCAAAGGAGAAGCTAAACCTACTGATAATTATGCCTGGGAGTCACCCCTGGGAAGCCTCTTTTGTTGCTCAGATGTGATCTTGCTCTCTAAGTCATCTTGGCAGGTGAACTCACTGCCCTCCCCCTATTTGAGACATGACTCCCAGGGGTGTAAGTCTCCCTGCCAATGTGGGACAGGACTCCCGGGGATGAACTGGGACCTGGCATCATGGGAATAAAAGGGCCTTCTAGACCAAAAGGGGGAAGAGAGGAATGAGAGAAAACAAAGTTTCAGTGGCTGAGAGATTTCAGAGTCCAGAGGTTATCCTGGAGGTTATTCTCATCCGTTATATAAATATCCCTTTCTAGTTTATGGTGTATTGGAGTGGCCAGAGGGAAGTACCTGAAACTGTTGAGCTGTGTTCCAGTAGCCTCGATTCTTGAAGAAGACTGCGTAACTATACAGCTTTTACAATGTGACTGTGTGATCAAGAAAACCCTGTGTCTGATGCTTCTCTTAAATAGGGTATGGGCAGATGAGTTAAAAAAAAAAAAAAAAAGAATAAAAATAAATAAATAATAGGGGGAGAGAAAGGGTAAAAATTAAGTAGATTGCAGTACTGTGAGTCAAGAGGGAGGGAGGTATGAGTTGTTTTTTTTAATTTGTTTTTCTGGAGTGATGCAAATGTTCTAAAAATGATCATGAAGAACACACAACTAAGTGATGTATTGTGAGCCACTGATTGCATAATATGGTTTGACTGTACATCTGTGGATATTTCTCAATAAAAATATTTTTTTAAAGTAGTGCATAAAGCAAAAATTCATATTTACTGTTTAGAAATCACCTTTTCCCTAGGGACTTATTTGGTTGCAGCCATGATTTTGGTTGGTCTCCACCGGTCTGATTCCCAGGACCCTTCCCTGGAGAAGGTCTGTTGCTGTAGTCCGGAAATTAATGCTTCCAGAAACCCATCTTCGCTGTGTTCAGGAATCTCCTTTGTAGGAATTTCAGGCAAAGCCTCTCAAACATTTTAGAATCTTTTGACCACTTAAATAATGGCTTTCTGACTTTTTTGCTTTGTAAAATCTTATTCCATTAACTTGAATTACATATAACAGTAAATAGATGCTGCAGTTGTTATTATTACAAAATCATAATTAACAAAACAGATGCTCAATAAAAACTTCTTTACATGATCTGTTTTCACGCAGGGCAGGTCCGCTGATGCCTTCACATCTAGGGCAAAGCAAAAAAGGACCTCCCTCCCTGGAGCACACCTGACCTGGAGAGGGGCCCCAAAGTTCAAGTTCTGAGTCTCTGCATGTTAGATGTAACAGCCCCTCCCACGTGGATGGACGTACCTATCGCTGGTGAGAAATCTGGCCTTGAGGTTTGGGGCAGGTGGCGACGTTGTGGGGTTTTCCCTGACCCCACCTCCTTTGAGCTCTCCCTTCAACATTTCCTGGAATGCACGATTTTGAAATGACCACGCGGCACCCGCAAGCATGCGTCATTCCTCTCCTTCCGCCTTTCTGCTGTGTGGGGAGCATCTTGTCACCTGGACAACACCCATTTGTGGATGCAGTTGTCCGGCAGTTGCTGATGAATATATACCCCTTCCCGTCCCCAAGTGCAGTGCCCTCCTTAATGCATGCTTGGCGGTGAAGTGGGTGAGTTAATTAATATATCATGGCATGTAGCTGGCAGATGTTTGTCAGATCGTCTGTGTTGTCTTTACATATACAAAAAGCCACATGTGTGGAGGGAGCAGGATCTGAGACTTGGCTGATGGGGTTCCCTGAATCTAGATGTACACGGGCTTCCCTGTGGGTTGGGTTAGGATGAGTCCACTCTGGAGTGGCTGGTCATCCTTCTACCTGTGTATGGGGAGGGCTGGACAGGTGGAGGTGTTTCCCGCAGCTGACACCAACCAGGGCCAAAGCCGGTCCCTGCGCCAATAACAGGCGCCTCCTCAAGGGCCCAGACCGCGCCCCCCATTTATCTTGTATCTCTCATGACGCCCAACAATGCCTGTCCCGCTTGTAATTACCTGTAACGAGTAACTCCTGTGTAGGGGCTTAAGTCAGTCATTTTGCCCATTGACGAGTCCAGGGTGGGACAA
This sequence comes from Tamandua tetradactyla, assembly GCF_023851605.1. NCBI lineage: Eukaryota > Metazoa > Chordata > Mammalia > Pilosa > Myrmecophagidae > Tamandua > Tamandua tetradactyla. The sequence goes on from NC_135328.1 coordinate 216,241,429, forward strand.
TGTTGCATGCATTTGAGTACTTGTTACAAAAGAAAAGGCCTCTTGCACTGCCTGACTTTAAGGCATATTATGAAGCCACAGTGGTCAAAACAGCATGGTGTTGGCATAAAGATAGATATATCGACCAATGGAATCGAATAGAGTGCTCAGATATAGACCCTCTCATCTATGGACATTTGATCTTTGATAAGGCAGTCAAGCCAACTCACCTGGGACAGAGCAGTCTCTTCAATAAATGGTGCCTAGAGAACTGGATATCCATATGCAAAAGAATGAAAGAAGACCCATATCTCACACCCTATACAAAAGTTAACTCAAAATGGATCAAAGATCTAAACATTAGGTCTAAGACCATAAAACAGTTAGAGGAAAATGTAGGGAGATATCTTATGAAACTTACAATTGGAGGCGGTTTTATGGACCTTAAACCTAAAGCAAGAGCACTGAAGAAGGAAATAAATAAATGGGAACTCCTCAAAATTAAACACTTTTGTGCATCAAAGAACTTCATCAAGAAAGTAGAAAGACAGCCTACACAATGGGAATCAATATTTGGAAACGACATATCAGATAAAGGTCTAGTATCCAGAATTTATAATGAGATTGTTCAACTCAACAACAAAAACACAGCCAACCCAATTACAAAATGGGAAAAAGACTTGAATAGACACCTCTCAGAGGAGGAAATACAAATGGCCAAAAGGCACATGACGAGATGCTCAATGTCCCTGGCCATTAGAGAAATGCAAATCAAAACCACAATGAGATATCATCTCACACCCACCAGAATGGCCATTATCAACAAAACAGAAAATGACAAGTGCTGGAGAGGATGCGGTGAAAGAGGCACACTTATCCACTGTTGGTGGGAATGTCAATGGTGCAACCACTGTGGAAGGCAGTTTGGCGGTTCCTCAAAAAGCTGAATATAGAATTGCCATACGACCCAGCAATACCATTGCTGGGAATCTACTCAAAGGACTTAAGGGCAAAAACTCAAACGGACATTTGCACACCAATGTTTATAGCAGCATTATTTACAATTGCAAAGAGATGGAAACAGCCAAAATGTCCATCAACAGACGAGTGGCTAAACAAACTGTGGTATATACATACGATGGAATATTATGCAGCTTTAAGACAGGATAAACTTATGAAACATGTAATAACATGGATGGACCTAGAGAACATTATGCTGAGTGAGTCTAGCCAGAAACTAAAAGACAAATACTGTATGGTCCCAATGATGTGAATCGACACTCGAGAATAAACTTGGAATATGTCATTGGTAACAGAGTTCAGCAGGAGTTAGAAACAGGGTAAGATAATGGGTAATTGGAGCTGATGGGATACAGACAGTGCAATAGGACTAGATACAAAAACTCAAAAATGGACAGCACAATAATACCTAATTGTAAAGTAATCATGTTAAAACACTGAATGAAGCTGCATCCGAGCTATAGGTTTTTGTTTTGTTTTGTTCTTACTATTATTACTTTTATTTTTTTCTCTATATTAACATTCTATATCTTTTTTGGTTATATTGCTAGTTCTTCTAAACCGATGCAAATGTACTAAGAAACGATGATCATGCATCTATGTGATGATGTTAAGAATTGCTGATTGCATATGTAGAATGGTATGATTTCTAAAAAAAAAAATGGACAGCACAATACTACCTAATTGTAATGTAATTATGTTAAAACACTGAATGAAGCTGCATCTGAGCTATAGTTTTTTTTCCTTATATATTTTTGGATTTTTTATTTTTATTTTTATTTTTTCTCTATATTATCATTTTATTTCTTTTTATGTTGTCTTGCTATTTCTTTTTCTAAATCGATGCATATGTACTAAGAAATGATGATCATACATCTATGTGATGATACTAAGAATTACTGATTGCATATGTAGAATGGAATGATTTCTAAATGTTGTGTTAGTTAATTTTTTTAATTAATAAAAAAATAATAATAATAAAAAAAAAAGAAAAGGCCTATGAAATTCAAACAAATGCCAAGGTCTCTTAAAAGCTTTGTTCCCAGGGTCCGTGCAATAGGGAAACACGATAATGGTGTTCTCCCGTGCCTTCTGGTATTAAGCCCCCTAACCGGGTGGTTGAAGCCCAAAATGAGTTTACCTGTACTGAGTTCCAGGAAGCCACGTGGGGCTCCCAGGTACTTGCAGAAATCTGAATTACAAATAGAACACTAATGAGTGCTGCCATTCGGAGAACTAGCTCCAAATAAACACACATTTAGAGATGAGGCTAGACGTGCAAATGGAGCTCTAATTAATGCGTGTGCTAATTGTGCTTCTCTGTAATTGGGGGATTAACCCAGACGTACATTTTGAAGCTTTTGCGTGCGACTGGTACGTTGGACTCGTTGGGTGCAATGAAAAGCAACTTGTTTGTCTCGACACTGCTGGTTCAAACCTGCTCGCGCTCTTGCCCACTCCCCAACGCCCCTTGGGTGAAATCTGGGCCAAGCCCCGTGACTTTCCTGGCCTCTCTCTCTCTCTCCAATTGCTTCAAGTCAGAATGCAAAATGTCCATCTAGTCCCACGTAATTGTCAAAACTTGAAGGTTAAGGCTTCTCCCCTCCCCCAGCTCCTGGCAGGAAACTGCTGAGAGGGAAACTGCTTCCCCAGAGGGCTTCTCCTCTGTTTTTCCCACTGGGGCACCCCACGCCCGCTTGCTAGATGCAGTCCTTGCTTCCTGTGGCATTGCAGTGGGCAAGGACAAAGACACAGGAAGGGGACAGGTGAGGTTTTACTGGGCTGGTAGGCAATGGGTGGGCATCCTACCCCCGGGTTGGGCACGTATTTATGGCTTATCTCTTGGGACATTTTGGAGAGTCTTTGGAGACTCTACACTGAGAATCTCACACACGGGGAACTCCAGGTTAAACATCTCCTTTTGTGACTCCACCTTCAGCCTCTGGGTATTGGTTTATAAACCCCAGACCTTGTCCCCTGAATTTTCTGGTTTCTTTCCCCTCCAAGTGGTTCCGTTGGGAAATCTACAAACCCCAGACCCACACCTGGTCCACAGGAAGCATTCACCTTGGACCAGATGTCAGTGAAACAAGGTTACTACCAGGGGCTGATTTAGCCAGGGCCCCCGAGTAGATTTCTCAGGTGGGGGTTGCATCCCAAGCCATTGCACCCCAGGCTCCAGGGACATGTGGCTGCTGTCCGAGCTGTCTCCATAAAGCCACTCTCTAAGCTCGAGGAGAGGGACAAGCAACCACTGCCACCCCACCAAGGGCACGATGCTGACGCCCAGCTTCCTTGGAAAACATTCTTTCCCAAACCTCAAATTCGTTTTGACCTTTTTTTCTTCCTCAAAGTAATTTTTGTAATGGATGCCAAGCTGTTATTTGACCACCTCCTTTCCTTGACATTTGACTGGTCATCCTCATGTCACTCCAGAACTGCGGATAGTTGGAGCTTATGTTAGTTAGATTCAGTTGTCAACTTGGCCAGGTGAAGGCACCTAGTTCTGTTGCTGTGAACATGAGCCAATGGTATGTGAACCTCATCTGTTGCTGATTACATCTGCAGTGGCTAGGAGGTGTGTCCCCTGCAATGAATGATGTTTGACTTAATTGGCTGGTGTTTAAATGAGAGAGCACAATGTAGCACAGCCCAAGCAGCTCAGCATTCCTCATCTCAGCACTCCCAGTTCAGCCCAGGCCTTTGGACATGCAGAAAGGAATCATCCTGGGGAAAGTTGTTGAAACCCAGAGGCCTGGAGAGAAGGCCAGCAGAGACCATCTGTGCCTTCCCACATGAGAAAGAACCTCAGTGGAAAGTTAGCTGCCTTTCCTCTGAAGAACTAACAAAATAAATCCCCTTTTATTAAAAGCCAATCCGTCTCTGGTGTGTTGCATTCCGGCAGCTAGCAAACTAGAACAGAGCCCTTGATAGAAATGGAGACTGAGTCCCATTTTAACTAAAGTTTCATGACCTGCGCTTTTTTTTTAATTGAAGTTATACTCACATAACCTAAAATTCACCATTTTTAAGTGACCAATTCAGTGGCATGTAGTACATTCACAATGTTGTGCTGCCACCACCTCTTACCTAGTTCCAAATCATTTCTGTCACTCCAGTAAAACCCCTGATAAATTGGGTAGACGGAAATACTAGTGATCAATGAGAGGAAGGGGCAAGGTGTATGGCATGTATGGATTTTTTTTTTTCTTTTTCTTTTCCTGGAGTGATGCGAATGTTTGAAAAAAATGATCATGGTGATGAATACACAGCTACGTGATGATATTGTGAGCCATTGATCATACGCTATGTATGGAATGTATGTGTTTGAAGATGTCTCAATAAAAATATGTTTTTAAAAAAGTGTCCTCCAAAAAAATAATTAATAAATAAATAATAAACCCCTGTACCCAGTCACTCCCCATTCCCTCTCCCCCCAACCCCTGGCACATCTCCCATCTGCTTTCTATGGATTTTCCAATTCTGGACAATTCATATGAATGGAATCATACAGTATGTGATCTTTTGTGACTGACCCCTTTCACTAGCACAGTGTTTCCAAGGCTCATTCATGCTGTAGCATGTATGGGAACTTTCCTCTTTATGACCAATTAACATTCCATTGTATGGATATATCACAATGTGTGTATTCATCCAGTGTCTCCACCTTCCAGCTATTGGGAATAGTGCTGCTATGAACATGCATGGACATGAATTTGCTGTGGGGAGAACCTTTTCTCATTTCTCTGGGGTCTGTACCTAGGAGTGGGATTGCTGGGTCATGCAGCAGGTGATGGTTGGGTTCTGGTGCCAACTTGGCCAAGTGATGATGCCCATTGGTCTCCTCAGGCAAGCACCAGCTAAACCATTGCTGCAAGGATATTTCATGGCTGGTTGATAAACCAGAGGCTGGAGAATTCAATCATCAGTCAGTGGATTGCAGCTGTGGCTGATTACATCTTCATCAATGAAGGCGGTCCTCCCACAACGAGTTCATCCAATCAGCAAAGACTTTTAAGGGAGAAGAGAGATTCTTTCACTGTTTCTTCATTCAGGAAGCCTCTCCTGTGCGGTTCGTCCAGACCCGTCATCAGAGCCACCAGCTTCACAGCCTGCCCTACAGATTTTGGACACTTCCATTCCCATAGCTGCATGAAACACCTTTATGAATTTCATATTACAGATCTCTCCTGTCTGTTGGTTCTGTCTCTCTAGCAAACCTTGACTAATACATGGTAATTCCATACTTAACTTATCTTTTTTTGGATGCTTCATAGCCAGGATCACATTTCATTCTTTTTCCATGTGAATATCCTGTTATTGCAGCACCATTGTCGAATTTTTTGTTTGTTTTTTGGGAAGTACATGGACCGAGACTCAAACCCGCACCTCCTGCATCACAGGATGAACTACCCTTGCACCCCATGCTTAACTTTTTTGAGGAACCACCAATCTACATGTGCTTTTTTTTTTTTTGCATGGGCAGGCACTGGGAAGCAAACCTGGGTCTCCAGCATGGCAGACAAGAACTCTGCCTGCTGAGCCACTGTGGCCTGCCCTACACATGCTTTTAACCACCAAAATATTGAGTGCAAACGAATAACGTTTTTAAAAAAAAAAAAAGATCTTAAGAATTTTGCTTAATACTAAACCTTGGAACAGGTGGAAGATTCTCAGCAGAACAGAAGGAATCCTTGTGAACCACGAGTGGCTTCAGGAGGCCCAGAAAATGGCTTAAAACCATGGGTCATGAGAAGAAGTTCCACGAGCTGATGAAGGTCTTTCTGGCACACATGGAGCATCAGGGAGCTGGAATTCTGCAGTTGGATGAATTTGGTCAGAAATATTGAAGAGCTCATGGGCGCCCCCTGCCCCCTTCCTAGGTATTGCACCTAGGCAGGTGTAGTCTCTTACCCAACCCAATTGTGCGAAGTCAGGCACCTACTCAAGCCATGGCAGCGTACACTTCTCCACGCGGTGGGCAGGCGCCCCTCACCTACCGTCTTATCCTCTGGGACACATGGGGCATCCAGGCAGCACCTACACTGAGTTACAGCCTAAGGATGACGTGGGGAGGTCCACAGAGATTGGAGGTTCACTCTTCTACTTAAAAACATTCTTTTAAATTAGAGTTTTAGATATTAAAAACTCTGTGGTTTTATTTCATTTTCTCTTACATTTAATTGTGCCCTTGGTGGCTTAGAATAGTAATGAATGAAATCTAAAACAATGTAGCAGGCACATTAAAATTGCATATATTTGAATAAAGTGGGCTCCTAATATCCTCCAAGAGAAAAAGGCCAGGTTTCCTCGTCTTAAAGGTAGGAGGACATAGCGTTCTAACAAGGCTACTTCTCTACCCAATGTTCATTCTCTCCTTTTTCATTAATAGCAAACCCTTGATTGTAGTCAGTATGGTGATGTGTAGTTTTAGCACTACATTTCCAAGCTTCTCTTGCAGCTAAATAGGACCACATGACTAAGTTCTAGCTAACAAAATGTAAGCAGAAGTTGTTGGATAGAATTTATGAAAAGGGGGTCGGACAGCCAGCATGAGTTTTTCTCATATTCTTCTCCCCCCCTCCCCACCTTCCTCTTGCTTCTTGCCTGGAATGCTGATGTGACAGCCAGAGCTCCGGCAACACTTCTGGCTCATGAAGTAACTGTGGAGGCACCATCTCCACCCCCACCACCATGGGAAAAGAGAAAAGTAGAAGCAACCCAGGTCGCTGGGGACCCTGTGGAGCCACCATAACATCCCCAAACCACAAAATTCTAAAATTGTCTTTTTAATGTGTGAGAGAAGTAAACTTCTATTTTGTTTAAGACTCTTTTTTTTACAGCTTCTGTCATTTACACAGGTCTTATTTGTTGTGTCTACTAAAAGGATCACTTCAGCACCAATTTTTTTTTGGTATGCTGTGCAGTGGGGGTCAAATTTCATTTTTTTCCATGTGAATATCCCATTATTGCAGAACCATTTGTTGAATGTTTGGTGGGTTTTTTTTTGGGGGGGGGGGGCGTGCATGGGCCAGGAATCAAACCCGGATTTCCCACGTGGCAGGCAAGAATTCTACCACTGAGCTATCCATGCGCCCAGCACCAATGTTTTTATTTAAAGAACTTTGGAAGGAAATCTCTCTGGAATTCATTGTGTACTTTCTTATGCCAACCAGACACTCATCATATAGTTACTAGATAAAATACAGGAAGTCCAATTAAACTGGACTTTCAGATAAATTTACTAAATTTTAGTAAAAGTATATCCCAAATGCTGCATGGGACATACTTATACTAAAAAATAATTTATTGTTTATCTGGAATTCAAATTTAACAGGGCGTCCTGTATTTTCTTGTGTTAAATCTGGCAGCCCTACCAGAGCAAACTCTTTTTCTGCTTTGACCCACGTGCCAAGCTCAGTGATGATATATGTCTGGGGCCTATTGAGGCACATGGGGTGCTTTTAGTTCTTTTAATTCGTATTCCACTCTTCATGATGTTTCTGTCTCTTTCTTGTTGTTTTTTGCTGTTGTTCTTTGTTTGTTTTGCTGTCCTTTTGCTGCTGTAAGTGTGCCTGCCTGCAATTTTGCCCCTCTTCCTACATCAGATGGAATATGTGCAATCTATGAGGGAATCCGACCACCTGGATTCCCTCATAAATTGCACATTTTATGAGGCACACAGTAGGGCTCTGTAACATTTATAAATGAATGAACAGTGTTCAGAGCACAGGCCCAGGTCTGGACAGCTGGATTCAACTCCGGGTCTCCCCATTTTAGCTCTATGTCCTTGGACAAGTCATCTAACCCGCCTGAGTTTAGGTTCCCCGATATAATGGGGTAGTCAGAGCCACCTAATGGGGTTTGCAAGGGTTAAATGTGTGTGCAGTGTGGAAAGGGCACCAGGCGCCTTGGGAAGCACTCAGCAAATGGGAACAATTACCCTGGAGTAGGCTTAGCCACCGGATAGCCCAACCGGGTAAACAAGGATCCAAGGAAAATCTTTTATGAGTAAAGCATGAGCAATAGGATGTTGAGGTTGTTCAGAGGAACTGGGGGCGGGGGCGGGGGAAGGGGGGTAAGGAAGCTGGGGGCTGGGAGCTGGGCCCCCAGAGAGGACAGTGGGACAGTGCCCTGCACGTCATCGAGGGCGAGCGGGTGATCTGAGGGGATAGCAGGGATGACAAAGCAGAAGGCTGTGCAAGACATTCACCCCTTTATCCAACTGCGGGTTGAGTTGTGTCCCCCAAAAAGATGTGTTCAAGTCTTAATCCCCAGACCTATGAATGCAACCTCATTTGAAAATAGGGTCTTTGCAGATGTAACCAAGTTAGGAGGGGCTCATAGCGGATGAGGGTGGGCCCGGGGTCCAATGTGACTGGTGTTCTTATGAGAATTAGGAAATGTGGACACAGAGAGGGGACATGGAGAGAAGATGGCCATGCAAAGGTGGAGGCGGAGATTGGGGGTGCTGCGGCCACCAGTCTCGGATGCCGGAACTCCTAGCCACTGGAAGAGACCAGGAAGGAGCCTCTGGGAGCCTGTGGAGGGAGCACACCTTGGCTGACAACTTGGCTTTGGACTTTCAGCCTCCAGAACCGTCATTTTAAGCCACTGAGTTTGTGGACATTTGCTACGGGGGTCTCGGGAAGGTGCGACCCCCACAGATAGGAATGGCAGGCCTAGGAGGCCAGTGATGGACAAAGCGAGAAAGCCCTGGCGTCAGCGACTTCCTGTCCAGGTGAGCCACGTGAAGGCCAGACCTGGGGCGCAGACGGCGGCGGCTGGGGAGGGCCTGGGGGAGGGGCCCCTCCGAGCAGGCGGCGAAGGGGGCCTCTCCCAGGTCAGCATTTCTGCTGACCCCCCCAAGGATAAGAAAGGGTCAGGCGGGGGAAGAGTGCCAAGGAGAGGCAACCGCAAGGGGCCTTTTAAAGAACGCAGAGGAGGCCCGGAAGGGCAGGTCCGAGTGAGTGACAGAGAAGGCAGCCCGGAGGAGGCTGGGAGTCCGCTGGCGCTGGGCCAGGGAGCCTTCGCAGGTCTTGGGGAGTCGTGTGCACCTATTCTAAGATGGGGGGCAGCACTGAGGGGCCATAAAGCCAGCCCTTCCTCCCAACCAGTGCATTTGGGGGATGTCAGGAGGAGACTTCCGGGGGTCTCAATCTAATGAGCTCTAAGAGGGCTCTCGGGAGGCAGATTTCACTTAGGGGAGGAAATAGGAGTCCCCGAACGATGGAGGTCATAGGTTTGCCTAAGATTAGTGAGAAGTTCCAGTGGGATGTGGCCTTTCTCCGGTTCATTCATTCATTCCCATACAGGCATTGATGGAGCTCCTGCTGTATACCAGGCACCGTCCTGAGAGCTGGGGCCCAGCAGTGAGGAAACAGCTGCTTCTCTGCTTCAGGGGAGCTTACATTCTCGTGCAGAGAATCACAGTATTCATCAGTAAATACGGGTACAGGGGCAGGCACTGTAGAAGTGCTAAGAAGGAAAAACAGAAGCAAATGAGGGGACAGGGTGATGAGGGCGGATGCTGGGGGCTGTTTAAAGAAATCGCTCCGGGAAGGGCAGAGTGGAAGGAGCTCCTGTCCTAACGTGGTCATTTAAGGGACCCCGGGAGGCCTCCCCTGAACTGCAAATATTTTTCGTTCGGCTGCAAGGTCATTTCTTTGCAGTTGAAGCTTCTGCTAAACACAAACTGTTGTGTTAAACACAAACGCCCATGGGAAGAAGCTCAGCTTCAGCTGGTTTAGCTGCCACACCTCCGCGAGGACGTGGTGACCGTCGGTGGACTGCCAGCTACACTGGGCTTTGGCTCAGGGCAAGGGGGAAGGCAGCAAGGACTGTCCACGTGGACAGACTGTCTCTCTCCGCTGCCCTGCGCACAGTATGTGCTCAGCAAATACATGGCGAGTGAACGAGTGAGAAGCCCTATAAAGTGTGGATGGAAACCGGCAGCTCTTATATTTGAGCACTTAGGGCTCTGTTGAGATAGGCCAAAGGTCAGTGGGGAGGGTAGAGAGTGGGCATCCCGCAGCTGAGGAGGGAGGAGGGAAAAAGGCCGCAGGCGCCCTGGGTGGCAGGGGTCTTCCTAAGTGTACAGTGCACGGACATTCGGCCCTGTCGTCATCGAGGCCTCACAGGGAACTGCTTGGAGTGGACGAACCCCCCACCCCCCAGTGCAGTAGCATCAGGCACCTGGAAATTCAAGGCTGGACAAGCCTTTGTCTTGAAGTGAAGATGGGAGCTGCCCCCGCCCCCTCCTCCCCATCCCGGGCCCCTGCGGTTTTGTGTTGGCACAGGAAAGGCCAAGCGCGTTGAGGTCATCAGAGAAGACTTTACTCATCCGGAACAAAGAAAAGTCCCCGTGATGCCGTCACCTTTCTCCCATCCCAGTCCAGATGTCTTGCCCTCTGAAGGTCGAGGAACTTTCTGTGATTTAAGGCGCAGGAATCTTCCGCATAGGACGGCAACCTCGGGCTTTTCGGGAAAGCCCTGGCCTCCTGGGAGAAGGGAAAGATCTCGAGATCAGCGCTAGAGATAGATGGTGTCTTAGAAGCCCCCCAGGACAGATCACTTTCCCTGGGGTTAGCCTAGCTTTCTCCCGCTGTGCTGAAAATGCAAGAGACTGGAAGGCGGCTGAGGCTGGGCCCACCGAGGGCACCGATGAGACCTCGGCTGTGATCCCTGCGCCTGCGTGCGAACTGCTCACCGCCGCGGGGACAGCCCATGGGGATAGCCCATAGGAAGCAGACAGCACGAGGCTTTCATGGCCCAAGTCCTGAGAGTCCACGCGGCCATGTGTGTGCCAAAGCCGCCAGGGTTCAGGGGCTGCAAGAAGAAATCCTATATGCTGGCACCGGCTCTCGGAGGAAGGGAAAGGATTGCCCAGATTTCTCAAAACACGCAAGGGAAAGGGGCCCACGACGCAGGCAATGTCCAAAAGACCACCATTGTTTCTAAGCATCCTTTGATTTTAAAAATGAGATCCCTATAGATTGGGAGAAGGAGGAAGTATAACAGAGAAAATGGGATTTAACAAACAAGCATGGCTGCTGAATCGCTGTATTCATATTTCTTCCAGCCTCCAGTGTTTTGGAGCAGCTAGAAGGAAAAATCTGACAGCCCATGATAGACTTTGAGATGTGTCCTGTAACTTCTCGTTAAAGTGTGCTTTGAAAAGTATTGTTTTTTACTTTTTTTGCTTTGTATATATGTTATTTTTACAATTAAAAAAAAGCTTTAAAAAATGCATGCTGGTTCCTCAGAAAGTTAAGCGTAGAGTTACCATATGACTTGGCAATCCCATTTTCGAGCATAGACCCTGGAGCATTGGAAGCAGGGACTCAAACAGGTTCTTATACACCCATGTTCATCACAGCATTTATTCACGATAGCCAAAAAGCAGAAGCAACCCAAGAGTCCATCAACCGATGAATGGATAAACAAAATGTGGTATGTATACCTACAATGAGATATTATAAAGTTATAAATAAGAATGCACTTCTAATACATTCTGCAACAGGGATGAACCGTGAAGCCATCATGTTGACTGAAATAAGCCAGCTGGAAAAGGACAAATACTGTATGCTTTCACTTATATGAAATAATTGGAATATGCAAATTCATAGAGTCAGAAATTAGAGTACAGTTTGGCAGGTGTAGGGATTGGGGTAGGAATTAAGGAGTTTATGCTTAATTGGTAAAGAGTTTCTGTTTAGGGTGCTGGAAAAGTTTTGGTAATGGATAGTGATGACAGGAGCACAACGTGAATATAATTAACAGCACAGAATTGTATACTTGAAGGTGGTTAAAATGGGAAGTTTTATGTTGTATACATATTACCACAATAAAATTAAAATCTTAAAAAGTTCACAGAACCGTGCAACACAAAGGGTGAACCCTACTATAAACTATGGGTTTTAGTTAATAATATATTTATAATAATATTGGCTCACCTATTGTAACAAATGTACCACACCAACGCAAAATGTTAACAGAAGGGAAAACTCTCTATATGCTCATTTCTTGTTAATTCTTGAACTGACAGGTGTTTCATTAATCACTAGCAAAGAAGTTGGGGTGATGGGGTAGGCAGTGACATCTCCCCTCCATTCTTGGAATGGAGCTATGCACTGTTCTCACAAATTATAGTCTCACCATGTGTCTAGGGCAGAAAGAGGTGTCCCTGGTAGGGTGATCAAGGACGATGCCCAAAGGTGATGCCAAAGGTACATGCACCCAAAATACCCTATAAATGGAAGAGAAACGAATCAGAGACCTGGGTTGGGTAGAAAATCAATGGCCTCAAATGGAAGGAGGAAAGAACCTGCAGCTCCAGCACAACTGAGCGGAAGTATGATTAAGAGCATGTATTCTGGAGTCAGATGGCCTAAATCCTGCCCCTCACCAGCTGTGAGATCTAAACCTCTTGTGCCTCAGTTTCCTTGACACTGCCCCCCCAGGCTGTTGTAAGAATTGAAGGAATCAACTCCTGTAAACATTTAGAGCAAGCCCAGGCCCATGCCGGCATTCTGTAGATGTAGCTGTTGGCTTCTGAAACCTCAGGGGTCCGTGTCACGGCCGAGACTGAGAGGAGGCGAGCGGCACCGCATTCGTGTGAGAACAGCGTGCTGGAGGCTCGCGTGTGGAAACTTCCATCACAGGACGTCATGGATTGACTGGTGCCTCCCAAGAGGTGTGTCCACGTGGAACCTGTGACCATGACCTTATTTGGAAAAAGGGTCTTTGCAGAAGAAGTGAAATGAAAGATCTTAGTTGAGCTCATCCTCTATAATGACGACAGGTGTCCTTTTAAAGGACGAGAAGAGAAGGGGAGAAGACCCACAGAGGAGAAGACTATGTGAAGACGGAGGCAGAGGTTGGAGTGATGCAGCCACAGCCAAGGGGCCCGGGGAGGGCCAGGAGAAAGGAATGACACCGTTTTCCCCTCAGAGGTTCCAGAAAAAGCCAACCCAGCTGACAGCTTGACTTCAGACTCCTGGGCTCCAGAACTGGGAGAGATAAATTTCTGTTGTCTTAAGCCTCCCTTTGCTCGTGGTGATTTGTTACAGGCCCTAAGACTCTAATGCGGATGACATTTGGGGTTTCAGAACTGTACAGGACTGAAGAAAAGTTTCCTCTGGATTCTGAGTCTCGTGTAGGACCTTGCCTCCAGCTACAAGAAAACTACTGGACGTTTCTTCCACTTTCAGAGAGCTGAAGCTACCTGGGCTAGGTCTGTATATCAACTATGGGAGAGAAACTGAGCCCCAGAGCAGGGAGGCCGCGACTAAGGTCGCAGGAGGAAGTGTGACGATTGGTCCCGTGGACAGAGGGCGGGATGAAGAATCCGTAGCCCCAAATTCTAATCCAGGTGCTGCGTTTCCTGGCCCTTGGGTGAGGCCCCGCCACTTCCTGGGTCTCAGTTTACCCATCTGTGAAATGCAGGGATTGGGCGACATGCTGTGGGGGCAATCCTTCCAGCTAGGACCATCCCTGAGTCTGTTGTCACCCCAGTGGGAGAAGGAGGGGTCCTGGGCTCTGCCCACTTGCACAGCACACGCTGAACAGCCTTACCTGTCCCACCAAGACGGCGCGGGGAAGGTGGGGGGCCACACGACACCCACAGTTGCCGCGGTACGCTGCAGCAGTGTCACTGTGTCCCAGGCGGGATGCAGGCAGCAGAGCCTCCCTCCCAGTCCGTTTAGAAATAAATCACGCACTTCAGCAACGGCACGTACATGGAATGGATGCAATTGGCCCTTCTGAATGATTTATTTAGGAAGGGAGTCTTAGTAGCCCCCCATCCCCCCCCCACTTTTTCCTTTATTGTCTTTTCCCAGATTCTCAGTTTACAATACATTCAAAACCCATGAATATCTACTTCTCCCCTTACCCTCTTCTACCTCTTGGTGTGTCTGTTCTGCATAGGCCCTTGTAAATTATATTAGAAAGCAGTATTTAAAGTGTGTCTTTAGGTCTGCATTTAAAGTGCTCTCTCCTGGAATTTCCCCAAATGAATCTTTTTAAATGATATTAACTTGCCCAGAAGCAGGAGCACACACTTTAAGAATTACAGACTTGTCAAGAACAAAATTTACACTTTGTGGCCATCTTTGTACATATCACGGGTGTGCAAAGTTTTAAATGGGGTTTTTTGAAGGAAAGCAAAAGGAAAAAAAAGAGAGAGAGAGAGATTTCCCAAACTGTGGAAAATCTACCAGCAGACTGAAAGGAATTTTCCTATTCTTTTTTCACCCTGGGTCTACCTCTGTCCTTTATCAGTCAAATGATCGTGTTAACGTGTCTAAAGCAAAGCAGTCGGTGGGTCTTCCCTTCAGTCCTTTCTGGGCGTCAGGCTGCAATTCTCAAACTTCTGAACAAGTTCCATCTTCTCCAAAATGTGGTCACAGAAAGGAGGGCATGAAGGATTCTGCAGAGTCCCGGTCTTCTTTTTTGTTGTTGTTGCAAGAAAAGCATCTTCAGGTGAACAAATCTGGGAGGTGGAGAAATGGCTGGTCGGGGGTGGGGGGAAGGAAATTCGGGGAGGGAGGAGGCTCTGTGGAGATGTGCGGGCATTTTGCAGTGTCAGGAGTTTAAATTAAACCGGGGGAGGGGGGCAGACCATCCCCGCCGCCTGCAGCGTCGACTCTCGGCATCATTTCGGTGCAGGGACCCAGCTGACACTTCTTATTTGGGGACCTGCCTCGCCAGCAGCAGTCTGCAACTTGCCGGCGTGTGGGCAGGACGGCAGTCGCGGAGCCGAGGAGAGAGAGGTAACTTTCCGGGAGGGGTATGTGGGCTTCTTGGTTCTGGATCAGCTCTTTCCCACTCTCCTCAGACAGTCGGCAGAAAGATTCCCTTTCCTTTAGGTTTTTAAAAAGCTTCCTCCCCCGAGAAGCTGGAGCCCTCTCCCTGCACTTTGCAGAAAGAAACTCCGGGTTCAGATCCGAGAACTCCAACTAGGTCCCTTCCTGCGTGGCTTTCCAGCTGAGTCAGTTGCTTGTGAACCGAACATTTTTAAAAAGTGATTTTAAAATGCTGTTTGAATTCTTCAAATTGGGTTTCCTTCTCTCGTCGGTTTCATATTGCACCTTGTGTTTTAATTAAGCCTTAAAGAATGTAAGTTTGGGGAGGAGGAATCTGGGGTAGGGGTTTTACACGATTAAGACAAAAAAAATGTTCTGCTCCATTGCAGTCCTGGTGCAGTCCCAGCAACCTGGCTTAACTGCAGAGGCTACCGTGGGACCGTCTGCCTCTCCTCTTTACCCTTGCAGAGCCCGAGTCTCTGGTTCCACGCCACCCCCCACCCCCAGCCCCGCTCCCTGCCTGTCTTCTCTAAGCCCTGTCCCCCATCTCTTTGCTACCCATCCCCTGCAAAGGACCCCGGTAAGTGAGCTGCCGCCGGTGGCAGTTGGGGTTTGAAGGAGAATCTGGACACTGCAGCTTTAAGAATGCCGTACTGCGAAATCTTTCTCCTTCAAGTGACTGCAGAACTGCAGCAGCCGCGGCGGCGACGGCGGCGGGAGGAGGAGGGAGGACAGGGGGTGCCCACTCTCCGGCCAGTCGGTCGGGTGCCTCGGACTGGGGAGCACTCAGCCTCGGGCAAAATCCAAAGCACAATTGGGACCTGCACTTCGGGTTGGTTTCTCTCTCCCACGCCCTGGGGGGTTGGGGAAGCAGGGGTTGGGGGGCACCGCGGACTCGCTCGGGCGGCTGAGGAGTTTAAGCTTAGTCCTTGTCTCGGCACGTGTCTTGCTGCCTCGTGTCTGCTTTACCGGCTCTTTGAGCCATGTGGAATTGGGCTGGAAAAGGCAAGTCTGACTTCTATTGTGATCTTTCTCCAGCCTGGCTTGAACCCTAGGAAGCCAGATGCAGCTTTCAATGCCTTGTGAATTGGGCACGGAGGTTTTATTCTTTCGGGTTTACTGAGCTGAGCTGAGCTTTGGAGGGAAACTCGGAATGGAAGGATATGTGTCCGCAGGGGCAGGGGCTGCAGCATTTAAGAATAGGGCTGAGTCCCTTTCTTAGTAGTAGTGGGTGCTGAGTGATGATATATGAGGCAGTGGGGAGGGCTCCGTGAGCGGTTGTTCAGAGCCAGGAGGAAGGCACCCTTCGGGCAGGGGCTCCTTCCAGGGAAATGCACGAGTAGCTCGAAGTGCCTGAGCTCTGGGCTCTGGAATCCAGACTCCCCTGCACCCAGCCCAAAGGCCTCCCGAAGTCAGCTGCTGCCGCGGTGTGTGCCGGCTGCAGGGGGTCCCGGCTGGCACGGCTGGCGCGGCGTTCCCGGACATGCGGTGGTTCTGCTTGGGGGGTGATGTCGTGCCAGCACAGGCATCTGCCAAGGTGGTCCCAGGTGCCAGTAGGTCTGTGCTCCTTGTGATTCCTCCCAAAGCAGAAAGATGTCTTTTGACAAAGAAAAAAAAAACTTTAGGTCTTAAAGGAGCTCAAAGGATGGGCAGGGAGCCTCTCACTTATAAATTACCCAGGCCAGCCACTGAAACAGCAATGGGGTAGTGGCCTCCATGGGTCCTGGCTCTTGTGACAGGCAGATGGGAGGCCCAGGGGTCGCCGCCAGGACACTGCCTGCTGTGGCAGAGGCCGTGAGGTTGAGGCTCCTTGGGACATGCCAGGCACTCACATCAACCCTTCTGTCGGCATTTGGGGAAACAGGGACTCATAGAAAAATAAATATTTTATAGAGTTTTGAACCCCACTGTTACCTAGACCAGAAAAGTGCTCTCCAGGCTGAAAGCACCCCATCTGCCAATTGGGAATCTCTTTCTACTTGCGACTTTCTCAATCCCCACAGCCTCACAGCCCTTTTCTTATTTCACCCATTTTCTAACACACACCCCATAAATCTAAAGCCACCTCTGACCTTTGCCCCCAAAGCTGTAGTGTGTGTTTGCAGAAATCCCTAAGCCGTATGCAGTAACTTTAATTTTCCCGACTGAGGTCCTCGGATCTGAATGGCTTAGAGTCTGATACACCCCAGCGGTCACTGGGTCCCAAGCACCAGGGTCCTCTGAGGTCAGCCTCGTGTGCTGCTGCAGACAGAGCCTCACTTGTGTGGCGGGCAGAGCTTGTCCCACCCTCTGGATATGGCTAGGATGGGCTGTTTCTATCCGATCTTGCAGTTTTCCTTCACAATGGGATGCAGGCACCGGCTGCCTCACCACCCTGGGAGAGTGAGAGAATGAGCTGGGCACCAAAACAAGCCCCCCACCCCCACCCCATGTGCTAGTTGCAATGCCTCTGCAGGGACAAAGGAAAAGCACTCTGTCCCCAGGTGGCAAGCAGCATCCTTTTGATTCTGGAATTAGCCAAGGGCAAGGCCTTTTGGCAATAGCCGCAGAGCAAATGCTACCCTTGGGTCCCAGCATTCCCTGCATGTCTGCTTCTCTCCGGTCCCCTGTGTGTGCATCCTGACATCGCGGGGGCCCGTGGGACGGCTTACGCACCCCGCCAGCAAAGAATGGGCCAGGCATGTGCAGTAGGCTGCCCTGGCTTCTACAACCTTCTCTGCAAGAGGCCTCCTTCCCCCAGGCAGGTGGTGTCTTGGCCAGTGAAGGCATAGAGGCAGTTGGGAAAGAGGAGGGGCAGCCACACAAGACCCTCAGGGGTGAACAGGGCAGGGCTCAGCCCCTCTGGACCCCTGGACGCCCTCTTCCAGCCAGCTGCTGAGTAGCTGATCCAGGGCAGTGAGGAGCCATGTTTCCCAGGTTTTCTGGGGCAGAGAATCCAACACAAGTGGTGGCTACCCCGGGACCCCGTCACTCCTCCTGAGACCTACTGGCTGTGGGACTGCAGCATGGCAGGAGTGAGGAAAAGACGCCCCTTGACCCTGTCCATGTGTCACATGCCCCTGGCTCTGGGGCTTGACCCCAGAGTAATGTCTAAGGGGTTGTATGGGCCTGGGCTGGTCTTTACAAATAATTTTCCGCCTTTCCTTCCCCCACGGTACTTAGAGCAGGGCGCAGTATACTGCAGGAATTGGTGAGGGAGGCTAGAGCTGGTCCCGGAGGCAGAGGGGAGGTGTGGATGGAAGGGGACAGAGGCCCGTGCATTCTGGCCAGAGGTCCGAGGACGCGGCGGGGACAGGGCTCCCCGGGACGCCTGGACACGAACGCACTGGTGCTGACTCAGGGCCTGTCTCCCGCGCACCTCCTCCACCCCCACTGAGTGCCCTGCCTCGGCCAGCCAGCCCGGTTCGCGGCTCCCACGCGGCTGCAGCCGCCCCGCCCCGCCCCCGCCGCGCGGCCGAGTCAGCAGTGCCCGGCGCGGGGCTGCAGCAGCCCGGGGCGCTGCGGCTCCCCTGCACCACTGCTCGGGCGGGCGGGCGGCGCCCCGGCCCGCGTCGGGCCCCGTGGCCACCTCATGGCGGCTGCGCGCAGCCAGAGCTGAGACAGGACTGGCGTCGCTGATTGGTGCAGTGAGTGAGCTTCGGGCTTTATTTATGCAACCTTTTCTGGACAACTATACTTTATTGGAGTTGAGGATGGTGGGCAGGAGCCAGCTGCCCACCCCCTGAGGGGAGGGATGGAAAATGGGGGGACTCTGCTTCTGGGCTCTTGGACCGACTGGCTTTGAGCATCCTTGGATGAAGCATTTCGTGGCCCCACCATCATCCTCCCTGGGTCTCCAGCACCCACAGAGTGCCGGGTGTGCTGTGGGAAACTCCACAGCAGCATGAGAAGTGCCATACCTGGGAGGTATCAGAGGAGTTAAGGCTTTGAGATGAGCCCAGGGGGTTCTGAACCCCACAATCTGAAGCTTTGCACCTCCCACTCTGAGTCCTGGACGCGAGTTTGGAATGCAAGTCTGCCTTCCACTTGGGGTGTAAGGAAGGGAGCCCCAACTCAGGATTCCTCCTGGGCGACGAGGGCTCAGTGACCTTCTCTGATCGTGTTCTTGAATTCTCCATGTTGTGATTTCTCAGACGTCCTCTGGCGACAAATCGAGACACCTGAGCAGTGGAAGAGTTTTGTGGGGTTTATTATTATTATTATTTTTTCATTATCATGTAGTTCGTTGTAAGAAGGTTGAACTTGCATGTGAAGGCTACGTAGACAGAGGGGCCAGACCAGCCCTTCCGCAGAGGAAAGCTGAGCCAATAAATGCAGGTGGGCAACATGCTGGGCTCAGAGGGCAGGAGCTGGGGGTCCGGGAGGTGAGACAGCAGCCCCAGGCCCACACAGCACCTTTGGCCCAGGCAGCAGTCCGGGTGCAGGGCTCTATCTATGCCAGCAGCACATGCATCCTGCCTGACTAGTCCCCAGGGGCCTGGCCTTGGTGGAGCCCTGTCTCCTGGCAAGCTGGGAAGTGATGTCACACTGCGCACACGAACCTGCTTTTCTGGGGATATTCCAGGCTGTGAGACAGTTTGGAGTCTATGCCCAGAACCCTAAACTTCTGCTGGAAGAGCCTCAGCTCTGTTGGCTGCTCTTTCCCATCCCCGGGTTTTCGTTTGAGTGTCTCCACCTTGGAGCCTGCCCTTGGAGTCCTGCATTGCGCTGATGGGGGAGAGGATGGAGGTGGGGGAGGAGGCAGGGGAAGAGGAGCCTGCAGACTCTTGGCAGTGCTGAGGCCATCCGTTTGGGCACTGCTCAGGCCTGTGGGCACCCCAGCCAGCCATCGGGAGCCATCTCTCTTGGCCTGGGATGGGCACAGCACTGCAGCTCCAGTGTGCCCTGCCAAGGATGCCGGGCGAGGAGGGCCCCTGGGGACTGCCTGCACCCTCCAGGCAGAGCCAAGTGGCCAGGTACATGCAGCTCCTCCTGGGGCTAAGGTCTAAAGAGAGGGGGTGGGGGGCCATGTGCACAAATAGCAGGCCTGGTTTTCAACTGGCAATGGGCTGTTGGTGGTGCCCACCTGGCAAGGAGGCCAAGCACAGGCTGAGAAGAGGGCACGACCCAGGGAGGCAGGTAAAGAAATCGGGGCTCCAGGGTGCTGCTGGGATCCCAGGACTCTAGGACCAAATCCTTTCACCGGTGCAGAGTCAGCAGCTTCTGCAGATCTAAGGATCAGAAACCATCTTTGCTTCTATGCATTTATACCCTAACCCTGGCTGCCTGAGGTGCTGTAAGCTCACAGCTGCTGTAGTCGGAGCTGGAAGATGGTTAGACACCATCTGGCCTGACCCCTCACTTGGAAATGAGGACCTGAGCTCGTTTTCTGATTTGGCCAAGGACATGGCAGCTCAGAGCAGAGCAAGGGGACTCCAGGACGCGTCTCACCTGGCGTGGGGGGCGAGGATGAGCTCATCAGCGCTGGACCCATCAGGTGCCTGGCTCAGGTAAAGAATTCGGGGACGGGGAGGTGACATGCACCTAGGGGCCTGAGAACCATAGGCAAAACTCGCTGGACCCCAGGCAGGGCTGGCAGGGAACTGGACGCTACCTTTGAGTGGGTTTGCAAGGCCTCTGGCTTAGAGCTTTCACTGGGTCTGGGTATGGGGGGAGAAGGTACCAAGCTTCTTATATGTTCCTCCTCTTTCCAATTCTGGAGAATCAGGGTCCCTTGAGCCTGGCTGCTCCCTGCCGGGGTATTTGTGCTGTCATTTAGGCTTCCTCCAGCAGAGGTCCCCCGAGGACACTGGAAGGAAACCCAGCTGCTCCGGCTGGGCTGGGGATTGGGTTGCAGAATTGGGGGTGGGGGGTGGGGGTGGGGGTCCTTGGATCTAGGCAGAAAAGTTTTCAGGATTTTGGTGTTGACTAATACCGAAAGTTTACTAAGAAAGTTTCCTGCCATTCTGGATCTATGTCGTCTCTTAGGCCATCCCCCAACGCATTCTCAGACTCTGTAGAGAGGTGTGGTTTTTGTTGTTGGTTCTTATTTCGTGGTGGGCCTGACCAGTCGTCGTCGGTACATCTGTTATTTGAGGACGTTTAACGGCGTTCCCTGTCCTTGAGGTGCAAAGGAGAGGTTGAAAACGGGTAATGCTGATGGAACGCCTGGCCTAGCGCAAGCTCTCCTGGCATTTCAGGGCAGGCCTGGTGTCTGCCACTGGTTTGGGGAATGTCACGGAATGACAGTAACGAACCCGACAAGAGTCCACGGGAACCGGCCCCTGGAGGGTGGTGTCAGGCCTTTTCCACCAGCCTCTCTCTGGGGGATCCTTCAGGCCCTGCTTGGGGCATCGACTCAGAGTCTTGGGCTCCACCTGACAGCTTGGGTGTCTCTCTCTCGTGCCCAGTGAGTTTTCACTTTCCTCCTGAAAGCTTCACGCTCATCTGGAGCAGTGAATAAGACCAATCGGAACACCCGGAAACGGAAATGTGGCCTATTTGTGACCTTCAGCCCACTGCTCGGAGGTGAATGACTGCAGTTACATGGAAAGCCGGCCTTGCTGTGCCTTCCATCGCCCCTCTTCTCTTTGGGGAAACATGTTCTTGCGGATTGCTTGTTATCATACCCCAGTGGCAACTTCTTAGTTCTCCAGTTTAGGGCTAGTGGAAGACTCTGTGTTGGGGGCATTCACGGCTGCACAGTTCATGGAGGCTGCCCGTGTAGGATCTCGGAGGTGTTCAGGTCGACTTGTCAGAGGCAGAGAAAGCTGACTAGAGCCGTCTCATATGGGACCAAGAGCAAAACAGACTTTCTTTGACCCTCTGTTGGCGCAAAATATCTAAGATCAAAGAATCCCTGATGTCACTTTCTTGATAATTCAGGTCAACCCACCAAGTAATTATTGAGCATCTACTAACTGAGGTTGGTGCTAGGACTATGTAGAAAGCAGATCTCTGTCTTGAAAGAACAGCATTGCATTTCATCTCACGGCAATAGGGTGGCAAAGCGCCGGGGACAGGGGGCCTGTCTCAGAGCTAAAGTTGACAGCTTAGTGTCTCCCTTTTCCTCCTTCCTTCTTGACCCAAATCAGGATTGAGGGTGGGAATTTAGGGATTTTGCCAGTGTGCGAAATCGTTTGGGTTCAGCAGCATCGCTGGTTGACTATCCAGCCCTGCGGTTCAGATTCCTATTTCAGCGCCCGAGGCAGGGCCCATTGCTGGTCTGCTGGGTGCATCTGACTGCAGGGTCTGCCCGCTGCAGGCCAGGGAGTGGGGTGTGGCCTGGCCTTCGTGTTCAATGAGGGTCCTCAGGTTTTTTCTCTCACTTCTAGTAAACGGCACATTAAATGGTATTCGGTTAATGTGTATGTTTTTTAAAAAATCCTGTTTTTGCACTTTTAAATGCTTAAAATGCCCCTTTCTCTAATTCTGTTTCAACATTTCTTCCTTTTGTAGAATCCCAGGTCCCCAATACATGGTGTCTTTTGTCCTCTGAAAGCTCTACCTTGCCACACTCAAGATGTTGCCTCTTTGTGGCCTGGAGGTCACTTTGTCTTGCAGCCTAAATATGGCAAATAGACTGTTTAAGGTCTCAGAGATATCAAGCTTCCACTGTGTGATAAATGCACTTATTTCACAATAGGGGGTGGACGTACATGGTTGAAAAAACCACACACACAAAGAATGCAGATTTGGGTTTTCTTCAAAACAGGTGGGGTAAGAGAGCAAGTTCAGGATGAAATTGTGCAATAAGCCAAGCTAGCCTTCATGCTCCCTTCCTGCCTGCCTCTACCCCCCACAGGCCACCCCCAGAGGCCCAGAGGGACCCCAGGCCGCCAAGGAGCTTGATGGCCTGAGCAGCATGTTCGTGTTGTCTGACCCACCTCTCTCTTCTCCCTTAAAAGTCTGCAGTCTGCTGGGGAAAACTAGCACACACAAGCCTTTGGGAAGGCCCAGGTCTCTCAAGGGAGTTTGCATCTCCCCGGGGATTCCTGAAAATGCAATGCCTTAACTCAAAGGAGGGGGTCCCTAGTAATAAAACCACTCTTTGGAGAAATGATGGATGAGGAGACTGAGCAGACCTTCCAGGTTCCCTGCTGTGATGTGCGCCTGGACCTGGAATGGAGTTGGTTCTTGTAACCGCTTTGCCTCTTGCTTCATTGGGTCCCCAGAGGCTGACAGTGGCTGCGTTCCCAAGGTGTTCCTTCAAGGCGCATGGGGAAAACACAGACCCGGCAGAGAAGTACTACGAGTGGACTTCTCTCCTCTAGCCAGGAATCCTTATGCTTTCAATAGACAGTCTTCTGAGGGCTGTGCTGAGCATTCTCACTATTCACAGAAAGACACGGCTGTGCTAACCCCACACTAACCATAGCAACTAAGTGGTGACAACAGCAAATACATAATTTTCATTATCCGCCAAAAGGACTGAGAGTGTTAGGTGTGGCTGGGTAGAGAAGAAGAGGTTCTGCTAAGATAATTTTCTGCATCCATTTATGAGACTTGTACCCATGGACTACACGTTTGAAGGATTTATTTATTCTAGGATCTGGGGTGTCTTTCTTTCTGCTGTTTCTTAGTTGACCCTGGCTGTCCTTTAAATCCCATCGATTACCATGCTTCTTGAACTTCAGCTCTGTTCAGCAAGAGTTCCACCTGCTCTCAGCACATCCCCAGCATTCCCCATTCCACAATCTCAACACATACATGGGGAATTATATTTAACCCACCCTTCCAGGGATGGCCTTCTCTGCTAAAGAACAGCCCATATTTCCCACCCACTGGCAGGGAATTACTTTTCCTTTTTTTTTAAGTGATGAATCAGGAGAATAATGTAGTTACCTGTACCAGAAATAAAGTGCTGATATTACTCTTCTCTGAATTAGGAAAGAATTGTTACATTTTCCTTCCATGACCCTTTGGCTATAAAAAATGAGTATCGCAACCACAGGCCAGGCTCCCCTTAGCTGCATCATCCCAACCCCTGAGCTGCCTCTCCACGTCTGGGGACCCAGGATGGAAACTCACTGAACTCTCACAACCTTCGGTTCTTACTTCCCATCGATGAAGATGATGGCGAAGGTTGTCCCCAAGTGCCCAATGTGGTTGGTTCCTTTGGCTTCAGTGAGGGGAAGTGGCCTTCCCGGCAAGTTCCAGGAACAAGAAGCCAAGCAGCGGGCCTGGGAAGGAGAAGAGCCAGCCTCCAGAAACCAGAAGCTGGCCTTTGGAGCCCACGGCAGGGCTGCCATCCTCCACAGCCGTGGTCGCATCTGGGTCCTCATGTGTTTGTTCCACCATCATTGGGGCTCAGCTCCCCCCAGGTCTGCTGTCTTGGTCCAGTTCTCTTCCTCCAGACACTTACTGGAGGAAGTAAGGACACTTAAGTAAGCTTCCTTACTCTTTAGACAGTGTCTTTTCTCTCCCTCCTAGATCTGCTTGCACCCAACTTTGGCTGACCCTTAACTTTGGCCTAATTTAGGCCCACCATGACCCACCAGCCTCTCTACCTCACAATCTGTGTGGCTGCAGCTCCCACCAGTGACAGCATCATTCCCATTAGACAGGTGCAAGCACCTATAGACAGGTGCTAACCCTGGCCCAATGACATGGGATGGAGGCTGGACACATGACAGGGATCCCCTTTCAACAGGAAGGGCTTCTTTTCCTTAGAAAGAACCATGGCTTTGGCAGGCACTGAAATTAAACATGAAGCCTACACTCTTCCCTTTGGCCGTATGAGATGGATGGAATATTTTTTGACTCCTGACAGGAGCTGGCAGGATATGGCTCAGCAAGGAGAGCCTTTCAGATGGAGGGATAATCTGAGCAGATGCATGAGGTCGGTAGCCTGCGCTGGTTTATCCGTTTCAACAAACACTTATTAAGCACTTACTGTATGCTAGACACTGTTTTAGAAGCTGCAGATACAGAAGTGAACACAACAATGTCCCCGTTTGCATGGAGCTTACATTCTAGTGATGGTTAGAGAAGATGGACAACAAACCAAGATGCAAATGAATAGAATGTCAGATGGTGAATACATGGGTAAATCATAAAGCAAGAGAGTGGAGTGAGGAGTAATATGGGAAGGCCTCATCCATCAGAAACCCAAAAGAGGTAGGAAGCAAACCATGTGGACATCCAGCATGACAGCAATCCAGGCAAAGGGTATGGCAAGTGCAAAGGCCCTGAGGCAGCTGTGTGCAGAGTGTGTTCAAGATACGCAAGGAGGCTGGTGTGGCTGCAACAGTGTAAGCAAGAGCCAGTTTATTTGAGCCTTTTAAACCACGAAAAGGACTTTGGCTTTTAGTGTGGCTGAGATAAGGAGCTATTAGAGGGTTTTGGTCAGAGGAGTGATGCGATCTGACTTTGTCCTAAATTGATTGCTCTTGGATGCTGTGTTGAGAATGGACTTTGGGGAGAAAGGGGCAAATGAAGCCAATTAGGAGGCAGTAGCACTATGTAGGCAAGAGATGATGGTGGCCTGGACAAGAGTGGAAAGAAACAATTAATGCAATGAGAAAAAGGAGAAAAGTGGTTGGATTCTGGAGATATATATATATATATATGGCACCAGAAATCAAACCCGAATCTCTGGCATGGCAGGTGAGAATTCTGCCACTGAGCCACCATTGCACCGCCCTCTGGATATATTTTTAAGGTGGAGCCAGTAGGTTCTGCTGGTGGATGGGATGCGGGGTACGAGAGAGAGGAGACAAGAGCAAAAGGGAAGTTACTGGCCCAAGCACTGGAAGGATGGCGTTGCCGTTTATGGAGATGGGAAAGACTTTGGAGGAGCAATCCGGAGAGGGAGGGTGAATCAGGGCTTTCGTTTAGGATATCATGTTGGAGATTCCTACTTCACACCCACGAGACTGACCTGGACATTGGCTATGGGAGTGTCAGGGGACAGGACGGTGGCAGACAGGCAATGCGGAAGTCATCAGTGGACACGACTCAGTGAGTGCCTGGATGAGATCACCCAGGAGGGAATGTCGGTACCAAAGGGGTGCAAGGAACAAGCCTTGGGCTCCCCAGTACAGCAGAAGAGACTGGAAAGGCATGGCCGGTGAGGTTAGTGAGAACCAAGAGAGAGTGGTAGATTAGTATTCAAATGGAAAAAAAATGTTTCAAAGGTGAAGGAGGCGTCAGCTGTGTTAAACGATGCTGATGGGTCGAGCAGTCAGGGCTCGGAATTCGCCCCTGGACTTAGCAACACGGAGGTCATTTGTGACCTTGACAAGATATGAGTAGAACAAAGGAAAGCTTTCCAGTCGCCCTCCTAGACTCAGTGGCAAGAAAGGGGAGGCTCTCTCAAACCGAGGCACATGGCTGCAAGGGTGTGAGCACTGACCAGGCAGCCTGCACGTCCTGAGGACTTCACCTGCCCAGGGATAGCTGTCCTTCTACCGTAGTTCCCAGCAGGTGCACCTGCACCGCGGGGCAACCCTGTCGTCTTGTCTCTGATGGTCACAGAGAGACGCCCGCAGGCCCTTAGTCAATGGGGCTGACTGGATCCAGCTCTGGTCCCATCATGAGCTGCCAGGTATTTGGCGTCAGACTGCCCAGCACAAATGACCCATCAGACCTTTTCAAATATTTTGCTAAAACTCATCCCACTCCTACCGTTCAAACAGCACGCTTGTGCTCACATTCAGAGTGCTGCACTATCCTCAAATGATAGTGCACATATGTGCTATAAAGCACATAGCTGGCTTTATAGTGAAAGGCGTCAGCCTTCAACTAATTCAGAGGACAATTTGGTGACCAGAGAAACGTCTCCTTGCAGAGTTGCCTTTGTCTGGGGATCTCAGTCCCCAAAAGTGGATCACCATGGAGAACAGCACCTAACATGCTTCACGTAATGGTCATCACCTTGACAAGATCCTGCGAGCAAGTGCCGGGGGTGGGGGACACGCTTTCTCCAAAGGCCCCTCAGAACAAGCCTGAGGCAGCAAACCCATGCGGGTGGCAGCCCAGGTTTGCAACTTCCCGAGGCTCTGGCTTCTTGCAGGACCGACTTTGGAGCTGTGCAAACATGTGCTCATGCCACTGAGGGACTGGGTTTAACATTTTACTTAATTAAAAAAATAATTTAAATTTTAAATGTGGCTAGTGGCAATGATATTGGACAGCCAAGATACAGAACTTTTCTGTTAGCACAGAAGTTCACAGGGAAGAAGAGAGAGGGAGAAAGCAGTCAAGGAAGCTTCTGAAGTTGTAAGTAAAAGTCTGGGCCATGTAGGTTGTGTTTCTCACCTTGGAAAAGGGTTAATAGCTTTCATCAGATTCTCAAAGGATTTTGTAACCCAAAAAAGGTTCAGAACTATCAATCTGGAGAAATGGATAATATAATATAAATAACATATATGTATATGTAATATGACATTTTATGTGTGTGTATACCTATCTATATATATATTCATATATGCTGTGAAGTTGCACCAGGTAAGGCAGAACTCACTTTTTCATTTAAGGAGGAAGTGCTCTTTAAAAGATGTCAGTGCTTCTGTTTCTGGCAGTGGGGACATGAAGCTGTTTCAGAGCAGCGCTCTTTGTCCCAGGAACAAGATTCCCTCAAGGGTTCCTGTGCCACTGAGTTCCGGGCACAGGGCAGACTGGAAACTTTGTCTTAGAAAGGGCTGGAGCCAGGTGGAGGTGGGTCTCCTCTACCTGCTGGAGCATGAGGTGCGGTGGCAAGTGATTGGAGACTTGCACTGGGGCCAGTAAACCTTTCCGTGGGGAGGGGGGCTGGGGGGGTAGAGGGGGAGGGAGGCAGGACGGGGAGGGGGCCCAGACCTTTCCATCATCTGGGATGAACTGGAAGGAACCCAGTAAGGTCAGCCGACAGGAAGGAACGCACCCCAGAGGTCAAGAAGTCTGGGAAACGAGTCATCTGACGCTGACTCAGGGACCAGGAAGTCTTAGAGAAGGGCTCGGCGCCCTGGCACCCGGCACCCGTGGTGGCCCAGCCAGGCAGCCTGACCCGTGGGGGGACAGACTGGAGCCAAACCACCTGGGCTCACACCCCAGCCACACTCTGGGGCAAGTCTTCTAACCTGTCCGACCTCGGTTTCTTTATCTGTCATAAGACAGGAGGTAATACCCCGTTACTCTGAGGGAAGACCTGGTAATACCTTTGGCCACCAAATTGTCCTTTGAATTAGTTGAAGGCTGAAAGCCTTTCACCACAAAGCCAGCTAATGGGCTTTGAGGATAATGCAAATGGCCCCAGGCGCTCAGGCCTGAGCCCTCCCACCCCCACCCCGGAACGCCCCCCCCCCCCCCAGCGTACGTGTGGTTCAATAATCAGTACAGTGGGGGTCGGAAAGAACCCTCTCCCAGAAGAGCTAGAAGTGGGGGGCTTTGGGTGGACCCTACTGATGCAGCATGATGGGGGGCCCTCCTTCATCACCCCACCCTATGCCCTGCTGCCCTCTGGGTACTTTGGGGGGGGGGCGGGATCCTGGGAAGGAGCAGGGGTCCTTCCCACGGTCCTTAGGGCGAGAGCTTGGAGTCCTTGCAGTTTAGGCGTTGGAGGAGTGTGGCCCTCTCTCCTTCAAGCTGGTGGAATGGGATGTAGCAGTTGCGCGTATTCAGGAAACCTGCTGGCAGCAGGCAGACCTGGGAAGTCAGGCGGTTTTCATGCATCACGATAACAGTGGAGGGGTCTCCTCCATGCCGTCGTCAGATAGGGCCGTGTGTTCCGAGGGCCACGGAGTGGACAGGTCAGCTGCCCTGCATGTGGACAGCAGAGGCTCAAATCCCAGCTCTGCCGCTTACAAGCTACATGACCTTCCCTTGACATGGGGCTTAAGCTTAAACTGCTCTGAGACTCAGTTTATCACCTGCTAAATGGGCATAAAACTAGGGATTTTTTAGAGAGAGCAAATGAGGTAAAGTATAAAACACATAGCACACTTCGTAACATATATAATGACATAAATAGTAGCTTTATAATATACATCTAGTAACTATCTATTTATGGATTGATAGATACCTCCTAAGATAAGTTGATCTCTGCCCTCAATTAGGAAAATGATTGATTTTATGCATAAGCCAAAGAACAACTGTAGGAACTAGAAAATATCAGAAACCTAAAGCTATATTTAGTTAAAATGCCCAGTCAGCGTAGTGATGAGTAAACACTTTAAAGTAATTCTCCCCTTTGTACAGTACTTTTTTTTAACATTTGTTCCCCCTTATTTATTTATTATTTTTTTGCTTGGGCAGGCACCAGGAATTGAACCTGGGTCTCCGGCATGGCAGGAGAGAACTCTGCCATTGAGACACCGTGCCCCCCCCCTTATTTATTTTTAATCCATATGTTTTACTCATCTGTTCATACCATAGATAAAAGGAGCATCAGACACAAGGTTTTCACAATCACACAGTCACACTGTGAAAGCTTTATCATTATACAATCATCTTCAAGGAGCATGGCTGCTGGAACACAGCACTACATTTTCAGGCAATTCCTTCTAGCCTCTCTAATACACCTTAGCCTAAAAAGGGGATATCTATATAATGTGTAAGAATAACCTCCAGGATAACCTCTCGACTCCGTTTGAAATCTCTCAGCCACTGACACTTTATTATGTTTCTTTTCTCTCTACCCCATTTTGATCGAGAAGGTTTTCTCAATCCTTTGATGCTGAGTCCCAGCTCATTCTCGGATTTCTGTCCCATGTTGCCGGGAAAGTTTATACCCCTGGGAGTCATGTCCCACATGGAGAGGTAGAGGGGGGTGAGTTTGCTTCTTGTGTTAGCTGAGAGAGAGAAGCCAGATCTGAGCAACAAAAGAGGTTCTCTGGGGGTGACTCTTAGGCCTAATTTTAAGTAGGCCTAGCCTATCCTTTGTGGGGTTAAGTTTCATATGAACAAACCCCAGGATTGGCTCAGCCTATTGCTTTGGTTGTCCCCACTACTTATGAGAATATCAGGAACTCTCCACTTGGGAAAGTTGAATTTTCCCCCTTTCTGGCCATTCCCCCAAGAGAACTTTGCAAATACTTTTTTATTCACTGTTCAGATCACTCTGGGATTTCATGCCCTACTCAAGGTTCCATGTACTTATGTTGTTCAATTAAACTGTCCACATAAGTTATATTAGGAAATGCACTAGTCAAAACATAAATTTTGTACCAAATAAACATTTTTTGCTTTAGTCTCACACATAAGTTAAAGTTTTAAAATATGAATGACCATCTATTTTCAATACCCTGCAATATTGACATTCCTTTGTTCTTCCTCATGCAAAAAACATTTTTAAATTTGTACATTTAGTCACTATCATTATACACTCTAGGCATTCCTAGATTATACATCTCAGTCTTTATCGTCTATCTTTCCTTCTGATCTCATTTATGCCCCCTCCCTCCAACCTCTATCATTCTCACATTCAGCTTCATTCAGCGCCTTTTTATAGTATTTTGGCTTCTTGCATTTACTTGCTATTTTTAATCTGATTGAGATTTCTTCACCAGCCCAGCAAGACACAAGTTAGGCTTCCTTATTCAGATGTGGGGCACTAAAAATGGTGCTTGTCGACACTGGTGAGCTCCAGGGATTCCACCCTCATGCACCACAGGTGGATATGCACATGCCATGAGTGTGCACACACATGCACGCCTTTACACACACT
The DNA here is from genome assembly GCF_023851605.1 of Tamandua tetradactyla. Lineage (NCBI taxonomy): Eukaryota > Metazoa > Chordata > Mammalia > Pilosa > Myrmecophagidae > Tamandua > Tamandua tetradactyla. Next base: position 216,271,861 of record NC_135328.1, read on the forward strand.
CACCTGCCCGCCATCACCACCACCAAGCGATTCTCTGACGTCAGGGCTGCAGTGAAGAAAGCCCCTCCTCCTGGGACCCCTTTCTTCTGCAGAAACAGAGGGGACAGGCCCCTTGGCCTCTTGTCCCTGGGACCACAAGCCAGGGCTCCGACAAGAATCACTGCGGCCTTGGGATGTGGGACCCTCCTGTGTTTCCATAACCCAGATCAGAGCCTCTAAATTAGGGGTGCTGGTAGTTACAAGCGTGCCGGGGCTCCCAGGCGCTCAGAGGGTGCATGTCCTGCACTCTCAGCCAGTGAGGAGACAGGCGAGTCCTTTCTTTTTTAGGGTACATAATTCACATATAATTTCACCTCTTTAGAGTTTACAATTCAGTGGTTTCGAGCATCTTCACAAACTTGTGCAACCATCACCGTGATCTAATCCCAGAACATTTTCATTTTCCTTTTCAGAATTAGTATTTGTGGACAAGATGGAACCCTCAGCAGACAGGGGATGAGAATTCCTTGGGTTCCTTCCCTAGCTTTTCCATGGACTTGGAGCTGTATGTTTTCAAAGGAATTTACTGACAGTTTTTCTCATTGGAGGGGAAAGATCATTGAGAGGGGAGGCTGAGCAGGCAGCACCCACAACCCTGGGCCTCTGTGGTTAATCCAAGGTCCAAAGGCCCCTGGGCAGGCTGCTGGGAGTCAGCATTGGAGGAGGGGGGAGGTGCGTGGGTTGTCAGGGGCATGTGAGGATTTTCCAGGCCACTGCCACACCCCATTTCTCCATAGCCCCCTTTTACTTTAGCATGGAAGTTAGAGGTGTATGCGTCTCCAGGTGCTGATGTGTTCTAGAGGAACTATGGGGAGGGGCTCCCTCCACATGCCTGGCCAGGCGGGCGGAAGTGTGACAGAGTTTGGTATATACAGAGGCCTTTTAAAAGCAGTCCTCATTTACTCTAAAATACTTTTTAAAAAAAATTAAAAAGGACTGTACATGGTTTGGCCTCTGGATGGAAAGGCACGCGCATAAGCAGTGGTTCAATTTAGCTCTGTAGTTGCCAGATCCTGGCATCTCCAAAGTAATCATAAGATTGTTAGGTGGCCAGGTCAAGACATCTCGGTGACTGAAAGAACAGCAAGAAAGAAGGGCCAGCCACGGCAGGGGACTTGGGTGGGGACGTGTGTGACAGAGAGCTGAGGCTTCCTCAGCGCCCAGAACCCCTTGGGCACTCCAAAGAGGTTTGTTAGAGAGGCTGGAACTCATGAGTTGGCAGTTGTGAGCCAGTTTCTCTGTGCACAATCTGGCTACAGTAACCCAGGGGCAGGGGTGTGTGTCATTCATTCATTCCACATCTACTGAATCTATACTGAGCCCAGGCAAGATGGCAGGTGCACAGGGAGTGGAGACTTGGGGTCCCCAAGAGTCGCACTGGTTGGAGGCAAAGTGCTGCCTGGAGCAGCCCCTTCCCCGCAGCGAAGTGGGCTTTCGAGGCTGCCCTTGCTGGTGCCTTTCCGCCAACCCGGCCGCACCCGAGGACAGCACAGCCGTGGACACGGCGGGAAAAAGGAGGTGCTCGCCTCGCAGGCTGCCGGGACTCCTCCTCGCAGCTCCGCGCTCCGGACCCTGCAAGCGATCACCCCGCGTCTGGGTTTACATCTCCGGGAGCCGAGCCCGCCCCTCACGGACCCGTTAAAGTTTGCGCGGGGGGGGCTGCACCCTGGCACCCCGCTGCGCCGAGCCCACCCTCCGTGCACCGCCCCCCGCCATGGCCCCCAGCCCGTACCCCTGGCTGCCTAGTGCCGCGCCCCGGACTGCCTCCCGGGGCGGCTCACTGGGCGGGTAGCTGAGCCGAGACATCCCTGCCCCGGCAGCGTCGGAACTTGGGGCGGGGGTGGGGAGAGCGGGGTGCGGGTTCCTGGCACTCCAGGTCCTTTCCAGCCTCTCTGAACCAGCGGCTGCGTGAGACCCTAGGGCATTCCGGGGTGGCAGGGTCGCGGAGACCCCGCGCGCAGAGCCCAGGACGCCCCGCCCCGGGTGGTGAGTTTCTTCTTTCCCTTTCCCAGTGAAAGGCCGGCGGGCCGGGCATCCCGGCGAGCGCCCCCATTCTCTCTGTGTGCTTCTTCACGGCGCCCACGCCGCCCACCTCGTCGCGGCCCTGGGCCTGCCCCGGCTTCCGTCCCGCCGCAGAGGGACGCGGAGTCCCCGGAACGGTGGCGATGGCTGTGGAGCTGGGGACGTCGGCTCGAGCGGGGGTGGGGAGGGTGCAGGCAGGGGGCGCGGCGCAGACCCGGCGCTCTCGCTTGGGCAGCGCTGGCTGATGCGACGGGAGCGGCGGACGGGACCCGGAACCCTGACCGCGTGTCGCGGCGGACGGACCCACGTCCCGGCTGCGCGCACTGCCCCGGCCGCGCGCCCCGCCCTCCGCCTGCGCCCAGGCCCCCGACGTGAGCGCGACGCGCAGCGCGCCGGGTCCCCCGCGGGCCGGCGCCGCCCCCGCCCGCCCCTCCCGGCCCTACTTGATCCCTTTTTCGTTGGAGGTGCCTGAGAAGTCGCCGCCGCGTGGGCTCGGGACCGGCCACGCTCCCCGGCTCCCCGGCTGGAGAGACGCGTCTCCCGCCCCGGGGCCGGGCGGTGAGCGCAGGAGGGAGGACCCAGGAGCGCGCAGGAGGGAGGACCCAGGAGCCTGGGCTTGCCTGGGCTTGTTCAGGCCGGGGCTCCTTCCCTCGGTGACCGGGCAGATCGGGGGGGATTTCGAGGTTTTTCCGAGAGCCTTGCGGCCAAGCCCGGGGGCAGGAGGGGCCTGGAAGCCTGCACGACCTGCTCGCCCAGCCCAAGGGTGAGCTCAGGTAACCGCGTGTTTCTCCGTCTGTCTGGAAGTTTGCAAAGGAGGAGGGAGGGACTAGACCACCTACTTTAGTAATAATAATGGAAATCCTGTTGAATTGTGTCGCCTCCGAGTCAGAGAAGGGGAAGAATTTCCCAGAAGCAACAAAATGCTCTTTGATTTCATAATCTCTGGAGAGAAAGGATTCCTTTTTTGGGTTTTGCCCAGCTGGCTATTTCTTTCTTTCTTAACTCGGCATCGTGAGGGCTAGGAGGCTCACTGGCTTAGGAGCCGGAAAAGGAACTCCAGTTTTACTGCCACTTCTCTCTCCCAGACGTGGGACGGGAGTGCCTTTAAAGTGGAGCCTTTGGCACTAGCTACCCAGGACTGTTGTGTAAAATCTCATGCGATGGCAAAAGTGCTTCGGCCACTGCATTAGAAGCACGGAAGGGGTCGAGTCTTCTGCCTGCTTGCCTTTTAAAGGACAGGGAGTGGGGTTCAGGCTTTCTGCCCTCATGGTGGACTGGTGCGCCCCCCTCCCACACCCTCTCGGCCAGCGCCGGGTCGGGGCTGGCAGCTGCAGGGCAGGAAACCTGCCGGGGCCGGGGCCGGGCAACCGGCTGCGCGTGGCTTTGTGGAAGGACCATGGCCTTGAGCGCCGATCCGAGGAGGTGCCGCGGTGCGTTCCCTGGTCTCCGTATCCGGGTGGAAACTAGAAAGACCATAGCCTGCGCCCTGTCCTGCTAGATCCACGCTGGCCATGTGGAGCCCGGCAGTGGCGCGTCCCTTTAGGAATGCCGAAAGTCACGGCGAGGGGGACAGAACGGCTCACTGCACCTCTCCCAGTTCTAGAGATCTATAGAACAAATGGCTCCCCCTCCCCCACCCACGCTGCAAGGGCTCGGCATCGGTAATGATGGAGTGAGGTGAGCTGAGGAAGAGGAGGGTGGGGCCGCTGTGCTTGTCTTTTCCCCTTGAAGATCGATGGGGGGGTGGGGGGTGGGGGGTGGAGGGAGCCGCTGCCGAGCAGCATGGGCTGTCGGGTGGGTCAGGGGCTTGTCTCCTGACCTCCCAAACCTGAGGGCGGGTCAGGACAGTCCTGCTCTTCCCAGTCCAGCTTTCCTCCCGACCCCAAGCATCTCTTGGTTTACTAACTTGGCAGCCCCGAGGACTGCACTTTTGCTCCTCCCCCACCCCTGCTGCCCTTGGCACACATTGCAGATCCATAATGCTAAACAGGGAGAGACCTCGGGGTCCTTCCCATCAGCCATTTCCCATTGATCGGGGCTGGCACCGCACGTGTGTCCCCGTTGCCATCCCAGCCCTCACCTGTCCTTGTGGCTGGCTCTGGAAGCGGGAGCTGTAGGAACTGTATCTGCTGTAGGAGGATGCCGGGTGAGCCAGCGGCTGCCCCTCTGCTTGGTGGAGACCAGACATACATGCACAGGAAAATAACAGGGTCGGACTCATTCATTTACTCCACAGATATTTATCAAGTCCTTGCTGTGCACCGGCATCATTTTAGCACTGGGAATAGGAAGCAAAAGCCTTGCCTTTGTGGAACTTACCTTCTGGTGCAGGAGACGGGCAGTGAAAGAACAAAACAAATATTTTAAACAACTTCAGGTAGCGAGCCCCAGGCAGGAGGTGCTGTTTTCGTGGGGGAGGGTTAAGGCACTGAGAAGAAAGCTGACTAGTGATGGACGTGGATCTTTTCTGGCAGAAGGGACAGCGTCCTTGAAAAGTAGTGTCAGGCAAGTCACTGAACTCTCCAGTGCTTCTGGAGCCCGGGTCTGTGGGGGTTGACTTGGTGAGCCAAATTGATTCCTAAACCTGGCATTAACCATATTCTTGGGCTAACAGATTATCTCACAACAAAATTCACTTGGAGCAAAAAAGGATACGCGTGCAGTTGCCGTCACCCCCTTTTATTCTAAAATCCATCAGCGATGATGCGTGAAGCAACTTGCAGAGCCCGGGTCACGAATCTAACCATTCGGTAGAGACCTTATTGTATCACCACCAGGAAGATGGTAGTTCTTGGAATTGACTCCCCACACCCCAACTCAAATTCAAATCCCTCCTCTCCATCCCCGTGAGACAGAGAAAGAGCTCTCGGTAGCTGGGGTCTGTGTTGAACTAACGGCACTCAGATACCTGCCCTAGGCTCCTGCCTCCCTGGTTGGGGCAGAAACAGTGGGGGGGTGTGAGATGGGGTGGAAAGAGGCCCTGCCAGGGTGGGTGGGTGGGGGGCAGAGCAGTGTTTCAGAGCAAGTAGAAATGTTTGGTCCCTTCCCTTTCAGGCTTGGGCACAACACCTCATCCACCGGCCCACACCTCTGCACCTGCATGGCGGGGCCCCATAGCTTTCCAGAATCTTCCACATTGGCACCCACCAAGACTGCCCTATCCCCCAAAAACCATGTAATCCCAAAATACTTCAAAACTTCCATTCCCATAGAGTCATTCATAAGCTTCATCATTCCATGCTGAATTTTTAAAAAAGCAAATCCTTCCCCTTTCCTCCCCTCCACCAAAGAATCCCCTTCTCCCAAACACTTCCAGATTATGTGCTTTGACTGTGTGTAACAGCACTAATTAGATTCATTTATGTGAATTGTTTCCGTTTAAGCCTAATTACTGTACTGGAGAATAATGCTTATGTGTGTCGTTAAATATGGGTCAAATTAACTCTGTTAGAAGGTGTAGTTAAAGTAGCAAAGAAATAGAAAGAACATTGTCTGGGCCCGAGATGGTCTCTGTTCTACGTCTCATTTCCTCGGTGGTTCTGGGCAAGAATTTAACATCTTTTGACCCATTTTCTTATCTTGGGATAAATAATACCGGCCCTGCCTGCCTGCCTGCCTCACAGAGTCACCACAGATCAGTGAGATGGGCCTTTCCTTCTCCCTGTGGTATTTCTGCCTCCTGTGAATAATAAGCATTTATCGAGCTCTGCCTGGGTGTCATACCATGCTGAGCCCTTTATGAATATTATCGTCTTTAATCCTTATAGCACCCCCTGGGAGGTGGCCACGATCATCCCCGTTTTACAGATGGGGAGACTGAGGCTTTGAGGGAGCACGTGATTTGCACCAAGGCTAAGTCCAAGCGTGGCTGCAGCAGTGCCAGACTTGAATGTGTGAAGTCCAGCATGATAACCCCCCCGGGTGCTATGGAGATGGGGTCTGGCAGGCCCTGGGAGGGGAGGGCCCAGTGCCCTGAGGCCTGAAACCACTGGGAAGGCGCTGGGAGAACTGCAATTATTGTAGTTGTTATCTCTGGCTGTGTAACAAATTACTGCAAACGGAGCAAGCTAAAACTCTTATCTCGCAGCTTTCTGGGTCAGGAGACCCGGCACCCTGGGGCACAGCCAGGTCCCCTGCCAGCTTGTAATCAAGGCCTCCTCTTTCCCTCCCCAACCCCCCACCCCCACCCACCCCCGTTGCTCCCTTCAAAGCCAGCAGAGCACGTCTCTGGCAAGCAGGTGTTATTTATTCGTGCACTTGTGTGTCCACAAGTCCAGCAGGTGTTGTTAGTGAGCTCCTTCTGTTCTCTGCCCCATACTGCACTGGGCACTGGCACAAACGTGAGCACGTGGTGACCGGGTAAGGAGGGGGACAGGCATGTCCCTAAGTATCTAATTCACTGTGACTTTATGCCCCAGAGCAAAATTTACAGAGGTGGGGGGGGGTCCCTACACCTAGGACATCCTGGGCAGCTTCGCTCTGTGGGAAACAAGCAGGAGGAAGGTCACTATGGGGACGAGCAGACAAGGGGGACAGCCTGTAAGAAGAGTACAGGGGCCGGGACAGCACGTGGGGGTGGGGGGAGCCCTGAGGACCTTGGCAAGGCTGTGGGTAGGGTGCAGGTGGGAAGCAGTGAGTGCTGTACCCCCACCTCACTAGGAAAATGGGAGGGCGCTTAGGATGCTCCCGGATGGAACACCCAATACCAAGAGGACAGGCCCATGGAAACCCTGAGTGTTTTAGACAGCTGAGGGGTCATCCGGATCATCAGAACTTTTGAATTTTACCATTTTTGGCTGGAGAACTTTCTGGAATGTAGCACATGCTTCTTTGGCATCTTAAAATAGAATGAATGTAATTTTACCTTTTCCTGCCGAGGCAGGTCATTACTCAGAACATTCGTTGCTGGCTGTGTGGTGTGACCAACGGCGGGAGGCCGCAGCCCTAAGCCGGCGGGACTTGTGTCGGCGAGTGTTTTTTATGGTATTTCCGTTTCTTACATCATTCTCGACCTCTCTGTTTGGCTCTCCTTGGTCCAGTCAGTGAATCTGATTTCAGCAAACCTTTTCCTCTCCCCCCACCCCCGAGTTGCTGCTTCTGAATTCCCTTGGGGTCAGACTTGCCCATCCCATGTCAGGTTCGTATGGGGTCGGATGTGAGTCAACCCAGTGGATTTAAAGGGCAGGCTCGCCCTGTCCCAATATCAGAGTAAGGGAGCGGGTGGCCTTTGAAAATGGAGCAGTGCTTTGAGTTGTTTTCCATTATCCTTCGTTCTCTGGTGTACTTGCTTTTTGATTTCAGCTAACTGTGAAGTGGGGAGATTGTTTATCCAAGGAGAGTGTGAATTAAGAGAACAGGAGAGGCCTGGAGTTAGCACATGCTGAGGAAGTCAGGATCGTGGGCTGCTCAGAGGCCTCTTCCCCTGACTTCCTGGCTGCTGGTGGAGGCGTTGAATGAGTGACTTGTGATTCCGGGCAGCTCGTAGTTTCCTGTTGCTGCTATAACAAATTACACAAACTTGGTGGCTTAAAACAACAGACATTTAGTGTCTCAGCTCTGGAGGCCAGAAGTCGAAAATCCAGCTTTGCTGCCTCCAGGGGCTCAGGTGGAACCCCGTTCCCGCCTCTTCGGCTTTGCGTGGCTCCAGGTGCTCCTTGGCTTGTGGCCGCATCCCTGCAGCCTCTGCCCCTGTCTCCTCACGACTGTCCCTGCTCGGTTGTGTCTTCTCTCCTGCCTGTCTCAGTTCTCCCTCTGCCATGCTCTTAGAAGGACTCTTGTCATTGGGTTTAGGGCCACCCGGATAATCCAGGATGACCTCACCTCAAGAGCCTTAACTCATTCACATCTGTAGGGACCCTTTTTCCAATAAGGTCACAGCCACAGGTCCAGGAACTGGGGTGAATATCCTTTGGAGGGCCACTCGGCCTGCCACGGTGAGTGAAGGTTTAGTACAGGCCTGATGCATAACGGGTATCACTGTTAAATTATCCCTTATTCATTCACTCATTCTCTGAGCACCTGAGTCTCCACCCTGACCCAGCTGTCACACTGGGGGCTGAGGGTGCACCAACGAAGGGAGGCCGGGCTGTGCTCCCAATCGGTTGGGGGGTGGGTGGGGCAGGGAGGTGCTTCCCTGTGTTTCCAGATGTCTGGGCCCCAGGCTGAGCACTTTCAAGTGGACTTCCACGGCTGGGTCAGCGAACCTGCCCACATTTACATTTCCGTCACTTGGGGACATGGCATTCCTAGTTCCAAACAGCCAACTCACAAATGGACTAATGAACAGTCAAGTCACTGTTAACCGACACACTAGGTGAACTCAGTCCTCAAATATAAGCGCAGTGCCTTACGTCTACGGCTTCCCAAACCCTTTCCCATCCACTCTTCCTCCTCTTTTAGAGATGGCCCATGGAGCTCAAAGGACCCAGCGGGCCTGTCTCCTTGCCTCCCTCCCTTCCCTCCCGGCCTGCCTTGCTGGGCAGACCTTCATTAGCATTGGCCGTGCCAGGTGTGAGAGGGCAAACGGGCAGCTTCCGCTTGGTCTCGTGAGGAGGGGGGAAGGAGTCAGGACAGGTGCGATGCTGGGGGCAGCTCCTAGGATCCCACAGTGGGGGTGTAGCCGGCCTCCCTAGGAGGCAAGGTTGGACGGAGGCTGGAGGACAAGCAAGGGCTGGAGGTGAAGCTGGAGGGGGTAGGAGAGTCCCAGCCCCAGTGAGCAGGGGGCGTGCCCCACTGGCACCCCAGATCCTGCCATGGGCCAGGAGGGGCGGCTGAGCCCCAGAAAGTAAAGCTTCCTTCTTTTGGCTTCAGCCAGATGGACATCACATGCAAAACCCCTTGGGCAGGGCGAGTCTCTGCCAAGCTGCAGACGGGCTTCCCCAGCAGATGAAGGTGTATCTCCTGGAATAGAGGTGTGGAAATTTACTGTACTTTTTAAATTATAAAAGTAATAAAAATAACTCTCATGAAGAGTCAAACAGTTGAGACGCAGATGAAGTTCACGGGCCACACCCACGTGTCCGCGTGTCTGCGTTGTCTTAGCGAAGAGGCTGCTCTGACTAATACGGTACGATGGGGTTCGGTGCTGGGAATTGACTGGCTCACGGTTTCCGAGGCTGGGAGCCTGCTTCCTCTCGGGTGGGTGGCCTTCTGGCTGGCCAGCCTTGGGGTCCCCATCACATGGCAATGTCCTGTCCTTTCTCTTCTCTTGAGTGCTAGCTCCTCCCTGAGGCTTGCTCTCCTGTGTCTGAATTGCTTCTGTTTATGATGGACTCCAGCAATCTGGAGTAGGCCCAACCGTGTTCAGTTGGGTCACACTTTAACTAGAAATAACACCTTCAAGAGGCCTGTTTACAGGGGGTTCACACCCATTGGAACGCAGACCGAGGGTACAGAATTCAGCATTGCACATGCATACACATACACACATGCACACACACATGCTTACACATGCACGCACACACGCATGCATACACATGCACTCATGCCTACGCACATGCACACACATACACATGCACGCACACACACGCACACATACACATATGCACACGCATGCTTACACATGCACGCACACATGCATACACCTATGCACACACATGCATACACACACGCAATGCACACACATGCTTACACATGCACGCACACACGTGGGTGCACACATGCACACACATGCATACACATGCACACATGCACACACATGCATGCGCACACATGCACACTTTGCATCCCCTCCCCCAAAGCAGCCGTTGTCAGCCTGGCCATGCCCTCCTAGTCCCCTCAGCTCTCAGTGGTGTTTCCGTGGATGTTTGGTAAGCCTCGTGTCAGAGCAGACTCAAGAGAGGGAACAAGCGCTGTGTGTTCCTAGAACCTCAGGCTCGGGCGGAGCCCGTCCACTGGTCAAGGGCCATGCTTCAACCTGCAGGGTCTGGAGGGGGGCAGCGGGGGATCAGTGGGGAGTGAGGCTCACCCCAGATCTGCAAACAGGCTGCAGCCACTCTGCTCGGCCTCTGGAGTCTGGGGACTCCCCAGGCTGGCGTGACTCCAAGAATCCTGGTATTTACCATGCCCCTCCCCCCTGCCTTGGCTGGTCTTTGGAGGTGCCTGGGGTGGAGTGGGTCTGCACCCCCCTTCCCTCCTTGCCCTGCCTGCATTCAAGATTGGAAGGTCCCCCTTCCCCGCTACCCTGCCCACTGGGGGACATGGGTCCCCATGAGTTCCAGGGGGTTGGCAGGTCAGGAGCGCAGAGCTACTGCTTTAGCGAGCAAAGCTCTTATTTATTCACATGGGACTAAGTACGTGAAAGCATGTTGTCACCTGCGAAGCACCTGCCCACGTGAGCACGTGCCGTGCTTGACTGTGCGGCAGTGAGAACTGGCCTCGCCCTTTCCTCGTGCCTTCTCTGTGAGGTCCTCGGTGCAGGAGCAGCTGGGAGGTGAGCTCGGAGGACGTGGAGGCCTTGGCGAGGGTCGGTGGAAGCCTTGGAGCCGGGTGGGCATCTGTGGGGCCACCTGCCCACCTGAGGGCTGTGAGCAGAGGGTCTGGGCCCATGCCCACAGGGCCTCGGTTCAGGGAGGAGGTGCCACCAACAGGGGCCCTCTGGGCAGAGGGACCTGTCTGGGGCAGATCCAGAGACCAGAGGTGACCACCTGTCCAAGTTTGCCAGAGAAGAGAGAAGAATGATTTTTGCTGTAATAGGGGAGTCTCGTCCGTGGCCCTGCTGCCATTTGGGGCTGGTGAATTTTGGTCGTGGGGGGCCGGGACGGGATGCTGTGGCCCTGAAAGCAACTAGATGTCCGAGTCGTGACAATCAAAACTGTCCGTAGACATTACCTCGTGGCCACGGGCGCAGCCAGAGGCCTCGGCAGTGGGCTCACGTGGCCCAGGCCTTGGCATCGGAAGCGGCCCTCGCACTTCTCGGCAGTTCTCTTTGTTTCCTTTCCAAATGGCTGACCTCATCAGGCATATTTGTTTGTTGCGTTGACTCACCCAGCTCTAACCACAAGCAGCCTTCCCACTTTGGGGGATCCCCAATGACTTGTCATCTGACTTGGTATGTAAATCTCTAAAAAAGCTTTTCCGACCAAGCTGGAGGCAGAGATCCTCCACTTCTTCCTGAGAGTGTCTCAGGCCCGCTGGCATGGTGCTGGCTACTTGGTTCTGCGCGCCTGTGCACGTCCATTCTCACCACGACAGGTGTCCTTTACCCTCGGGCGGGTCCCGGCCGGTGACGGGCAGAGGCTGAAGTTGGCTGGTGCTTGTGGGGTTTTCTTAAGGGGCTGGGGAGGGGGTAGGAGAGCCCAAGGAAGGGCTCTTTGGGGGAAGGAGGCAGGGCCGGGGGTGGACCCTCCCCCTCACCCCCACCCATAGGGGCTGACCCCATGCCCACCCGGCCTCAGCACAGGGAGGAGATGCCACCACCAGTGGCCCTCTGGGCAGAGGGACCTGTCTGGGACATATCCGGAGACCAAAGGTGACCATTTGCCCAAATTTGCCAAAGAAGAGAGAAAAACGATTTTTGTTCTGTTAGAGGGGTCTCTTTTCTGTGGCACTGCCATCATTCGGGGCATCTCCGCGAGCTGCTGGCGTTGAGAAGAGGCCGGGCAGCGCCCAGCCGGCCTGACCCCGAGCATCTTGGCCAAAGAGCTCTGGCCACACCCAGCAGCAGGAGACCCTTCTCCCCCCTCCCCCCTGGCCAGCTCCCCACTTCACCACCGGGGGGGCTGTGACCAGGGAGGGGGAGGTCGCACAGTGCCTGCCCTCACTTCCTCTCTGGGCTCATTCCCAGCCTCACTGCCTCCTCTGGAGAATGGAGCCTGGCTTCCTGGGGGGAGTCTATCTTACCACCCACCTGGGACTTGAAAATCCACGTTACTGAAAGATCCCTCTCCACTGGGCCACAGCCCCTGTCGTGGGCCGTCACAGTTTCTGTTTTGTGGAGACGCTCAGAGGCTCAGTTTAATTGGCCTGCTCAGAAGCACCAGGTGACCGAGCCTGAGCCATGGCCGGGACCCCAGAGTCTGGTCTCTCGCCATGCCAGGCGCAGCGTCTGTGACCTTGCACCTGGACAGCACTCTGCAGGTGATGCTCGCCTACGGGCTGGGAGACCAGGATGGCGGGAAATGCCCGGTGACGCCACCAGACCTGGTGCCACCGGCTCCACCAGCTGCCCAGCTGGTTAATAGCCCCAGCAAACCCTCCTTGTCCAAACCAGCCAGTCCCCCAAGTGCACAGCAGTCGTTATTGAAGGTCCAGGGGACAGAGTGACGGCTGGGCAGGTGTGTGTGCGCTCACAGCTGTTTGGGAGGCGCCTATGGCAGCTGGAACTTGCTATTTGCTCTCTGGGGCTGTTCCCTGCCTTTACCTGCGCTGGAGCTTGGCAGAGCTCAGAGCCTTCTGGATTCCAGCATCTGTGGGGACCAATCTGTTGGCTACTGGAGTGGACCTACCGACCCCAGACAGCCGCCCCGCAGGAGCCAGCAGCCTGGAATGCGGGCCCCGCCTCTCTCCTGGCCCCACCCAGGCTCACTTCTGCCTACCAAGGTGGGTGTGGGGTCTCGGGTTTTTTCCTCTCTCCTCCTCCGGCCCTCCCCTTCCCTTTTGTTCTTTCTCTCCGCCAGTTTTAGGTTTAGAGTCCCAGTGACTCAGAGGAGAGATGGCCCAGAGTTGATTGGCTGTCGCTGGGTGGAAGCCGAGAGGGGAGGGCACCTGTGTGCCGGCGTCCGGGCAGGTGAGTGCACACCCACGGAGGGGCCCAGGGGCACGGTGAACCCAGCAGGTCCGACAGGTGGAGCCAGCCCGAGGGCTCAGCTGACGTCCTCCTTCAGCCCTCCGAGCAGGTGACTGACCCTTCTCTTTTTTTCTGCTTGTTTTGTTCTCTGACAACTGCAGGGAGCATTTACAGCTTGAGGAAAGGACCTCTGGATTGGGGGTGGGGGAGATCATGCATTTGTTTGGAAAGAGGTTTGCCTGTTTTGATATATAAGGAACTTGGCCTTGGCCTTAGAAAAGCACTTCTAATTTTCAGGTCCTTGGTTCTGAAAAACAAATTTCTTGCTGAACCTGGATGCTTACTGGCAGGTTGATAAGGCAAGGATCTGAAACCAGGAGTTTTTGGGTTTTGATGTTTTTTTGGAAACTACAAGTGAAAGGCCTGGGAGGGGCTTGAGGGTAGTTGGGTGAGCTGTTTCCCTCGAGGTGGGGGAGGAGCGGGGTGGGCTGTCCCCAGCAGCGGGGCTGGCACTGTCATAGCAGCTCCGTCCTGTCTCAGGGCAGGTGGGTGAGAAGCCCTGGGCTTCCTCTAAAGCTCGCGTTTGTGTTCCAACCCGGCAGACTGGATTTGGTTTGAAATTTTTGCCTCTCCTTAAGACTCCTTGACTAAGAAACCCTGCCTCGGGCATTCTCACCCCTGCTGCTTCTTGGCCTCTCCGTGCTCCCTCAGGCAGTCCCTTTGAGGGGCTCCTGGGCTGAGGCTGGGAAGGTGCCCGGGTGTGTTCAGCTGACGGGCAGATCTGGACGCCCCGCGTGAGACCAGGGCCGGCCTTGGTGGTTTTGACAGAATTTAAAACACACTTACAGCCCTCCCCGGCACGGTCGCATGTCCGTCACCATTGGGCTCACACCCGAACGCGTGTCCTCTCAGCACTTAGGTTTTGTGAGAAGCGGACTGGGAAATTGTTTTTGCTGTATTTGAACACTTTGTGACCGAAATCTTCCAGTGGTTTGCTCCTTTTTTTGTTGTTGTTTTTTAATCCAAGGCTATTTGTGAAACCCAGACTGCTTACATTATGGGGGTCTGTCTGCTCAGATTCCTTCAGCTGCCAGAAAGAGAAAAACCCATTTCAAATTGACTTCAGTAATCAGAGGATGAAGAATTTTATCAGACAGGAAGCACGGAGAGGAGGCAGCATCACGACGGGGTTGAACTCATTAGTTTGGTGATGTCGGGGGACCAAGTTCCTTGGGCTCCCCCCCACCCGCCCTCGGCGTTGCCTCACCCCGCCAGGCTCCTTGGGGGGGCCTCTCTTTATCAGGGAGAAGGGCTTTCCCCCACCCCTTGGCTGACCTTCCTTCTTGTCTCACTGGCCAGGATTATTTCTCCTGTCCAGCCCCAAACCGATAAAGGAATAGGTCGCCAGGACTGGCTTTGTGAGGCACATAGCTGGGAGGAGGAGGAGGAGGAGAAGAAGGAGGAAGAGATCCAAACAAAGTCATCACCTGCCAGCAGGAGAAAAGGAGGAATGGATTCAGGTCAGGCAACCAGCAGTGTGTGCTATGTCGGAAAATTGTAACGAATTCAGATTCCTAAATTAATTAGGGGTAATACAATCACTCTTGGTCCTAAAACGCATGCATTTTATAACTAAGTCCCTTAGGCAAGCATGGTTTTAGTTGGTCGTGGCATCTGCTCGCAGCACTTCGCTTCCAGGGAGGCTCTCTCCCCAGTAAGCACCCGACCGGGGTCTGTCACTCTTCCGAGTTCTTTTCCATCGTGCTGAACCTGCTGCCTCCCAGAGGCAGCCGGGCCAAGGCTTCAGCCCTGGGAATGAGAATAGTGAAAAGTGGGCTCATAAGTACTGAGAGGCATTAGGTAAACATAGTCTCCCCAGCTCTGCAAAGGGCAGAGGTGGTAGCTCCTGGGGTTGCAGCCCCAAAGGGCCACCAGGTGTGTCCGCCATTCACCGAGGGACGCCACGGTGATCAGAGGGAAAGGTTTTCACCAGCATCACCTACCGGGAACTTGGGGTGTTTTCACTTTTCTCCTGGGCAGGCACAGGCACTGCTGAAGCTTAGGGGCAGTAAGGACAGAGGCCACTGCACTGGGAAAGCTAGGTCCATATTCTAGTTTGCTAGCTGCCAAAATGCAATATGCCAGAAATGGAATGGCTTTTAAAAGGGGAATTTAATAAGTTACAAGTTTACAGTTCAAGCCTATAAAAATGTCCCAACTAAGGCATCCAGGGAAAGATGCCTTAATTCTAGGAAGGCCAGTGGGTCTGAAACAGCTCTGTCAGCAAGGACGGCGTGTGGCTGGCATCTACTGGGGTCTTTTGCTTCTGGTTTCAAACAGCTGCCAGCCTCTGTCCCTGTGGGGGCTCCTCACTTTGCCTCTCTGGGGCTGGCTTTCATCTCTTGGCTTCCCTTGGCTCTCCCCAGGCTCTCACTTGCTTGACAACTCATGGCAACATCTGCTGGGCTCCAAGCATCTCCAGACATCTGTGTCCCTATTCTGAGTTCTCTCCAAAATGTTTCCTCTTTTGAAGGATTCCAGTAAACTAATCAAGACACACCCTGAATGGGTGAAGTCACATCTCCATCTAATCAAAAGGTCACACCCACAATTGGGTATGTCACATCTCCATGGAGATTATCTAAATTTCTGCCCTATAACATTGAATCTGGATTAAAAGAAACGACTGCCCCCACAATATTTGATCAGGATTAAAACATGGCTTTTCTCGGGTACATAAAAGATTCAAACCAGCACAGTCCACTAGACACAGTCCAGATGGCACATTTTGAGGCTCAGGACACCTGTTCCTGAGATGGTCACTCTCAAGGTAGGCGTGTCTCTGCCTCAGCTCTCACCTGGATGGACGTCACCTGCAGATCTGAACAGGGTTTCTGAGGTTCTTCTCCACCACTGTCAACCCTCTACCCCAACCTCACCCCTGGGAGTTCAAATGCAGGAAAATCCCTTCGTGCTTTTGACGGCCTTGCAAGCTGTAAGAGGGTGCTCTGGGCTGTGTGGAGCATTGCTGCTTCCTCCAGGGCTTGGCAGAGGGCTCCACCCCTCCACACCGTCCTTCTCCGTCCACATGGGCCCTCGAAAGGCCCTTGTCCTCGTGGCTCCAAGGGAGTCACATCCAACCATTTGGTTTTGCTGCAGAGCGAAAGAGGTCTTGGCTCTTTGGAGAGATTTTCCAGTGAGAAGATTACCACCCAGCGTCACACAGTTTTCTCCATGAAAGTGACTTTTCTTTTCAAGGCCATTGACTGGCCCTGCCGCAGCCATGCTGGTCCTTCCACCTCATTCAAGGCCATCGGGGCCATCGGGGTGCATCCCTTTTGGTCTAATTCAGGCACATTGCACTGGGATCAGAGAGATGTCAGAGTCGGCATTTTCTCATGCAGGTTGTGCCATCTCTGGGCCGTGCCATGTTGGAGCAGAAGGCAGCCTTTTGGGCAACCTCCAAGAGAAGGGGCTCTTCCCACCCTGAGGATTCTTTGAGTCTAATCACGTGTGGGGTGTCTGCTCTGCGCCCCGTGCTGCATTGAGTGCTGCCGGTGAGCAGAGGAGAGAAGGCCCGGGTTTCAGCCTGCCCTGCCCTCGGTCCTGTGGAAGCCAGGGGCACCGGCGCGTGGCCCAGCAGGCATCTCCCAGAGATCATCACCGAGACCAGCCTCCACCAGCTCTCCCTGCACTCCACTCTGCAGCCAGGAGGAATCTTGAAACAAATCTGGCAAGATCCCTTTGTCCCTTAAAGCAGGCCGTGGCTTCCATTGCTCCTAAAAAATGAAGTCTGGCTCAGGATTCATCTCTGCGGCCTCTCCCTCTTGCTCCCCTCCTCCCCTTGCCCCACCTTTGCCCATCCTGCCCTCCATGTGCCCTTCCCTAACCTCCCAGACGAGGCCAGTTGCCCTGGACCAACCCTCCCGTGTCCGTGGATCTCCCCACAGCTGTGATTTTGCACACCTGTGGCTTCTTGCCCATCTCTCTGTGGGCCCCAAGGCCGAGGACGGCTGCTTGTCCCTGCCGCTGCAGTTTCAGCTCCCGGCCCAGCATCAGCTCCCCGGAAGCGCTCACTCAGCGGGTGGGGAAGGGGTGAAGGGCTAGATTCAGGCTGCAGGATCTGAGGAGGAGACTTCCAGAGTGAGCTCCCACAGGGGATGCCCGTCACTGCCCACTCCTGGGAGTCATCCGTCCAGAACCTCGCTACCAGAATCAGCTTCTTCCTGAGCTGCTCTTTTATTCTTAGATGCTCAGAGCCCCCCTGGCCAAGGTGGCTTCTGGCTTCCTCATGCTCCTCCTGTTCTCTGCAGTGAGAGGCGTCGGGCCGGGGGCTCAGGAGCACCCGCTACCCGGGCAGGAAGCGAGGGCGGCCCGGCCTCTAGACTGCGCGCGGGTCTGAAGACGTCCTTGGAATGAACTGAGGCTTAGCCTGGCCCTGAGCCCTGGCCTCCTCTCTCTGACTGGAAAAGTGTCTCTGAATTCCTGGTTTCCCCTCTCTGAGGAGAGCCCTGGACTCAGCCCAGGCAGGGACGACCCTTTCTGGCCACCAGAACTGTCCAATCAGCCCGCATAGTGGCCTGCCTTCCTTCAGGTCACTTGCCTGGATTCAGAAAATGTGAGTCTGCATGGAAATTGGGGGCTGGGACTGCTTGGTGGTAGGAGCTACATCTGGCGGGCTTGGGGTGCTCCCAAGCTGCCATCTTGCTTTTCTGACCCAGCCTTTCCGTGGGACTATTTTGGAGGCCCCGGCTGGTACCCCGGTCTCTGTCTTCCCAGGCTCTGCATTTGTGCATGCGTGGGGCTTCGGTGGGGTACTGCAGGTGCCCCACCCCTGGGAAGAGCACATGCCCTTCTCCCAACCAGTCCTGGCCTTGACCTCCTGCCGTTCGGAGCTGGTGACTGTCCTCAGCCCATGAGTCCGTCTCACACCCCCAGTTCTGAATGAGCCAACGGGCCCAAATACTTACTCTGTGCTCACGGCCCAGGCGTGCCTGGCCACTTTGTCCCACGTCGATGTCCCCACTGTGTGACGTCTGTCTCTGTTTATGTAGTCAGGGCTCCTCTACCTGGTCCAGCTCCGTCAGGGGTCCAGGGACCGATCGAACCTTTATTTGGGTTCTGACATGTCCCTGCATTCTTTGAGGACAGTGGCTGAGGACAGGGCCACACAGAACGCCTTTGGCTCCATCCCAGACCCAGTGATTCTGAGTCTGGGAGTTGGAAATCTTCATTTTTAACAAATTCCCCTACACCGTCAAGTAGGGGAACCGCTGCCCTTATGGGTTGAATTGTGTCCCCCAAAGCAACATGTCAGAGTCCCGATTGCTGGCACCCACAAATGGGACTGTATTTGGAAGTAGGGTCTTTGAAGATGGAATTGGCGAAGATAAAATGGGCCTTTAAGCCAATCTGCTGTGTTCTTGTAAGAAGAGGAGAACTGGACACAGACAGATGCTGGAGAGATTGCCCCATGAGGATGAAGAAGCAGCCTCAGAACCTACATGCTAGGAAGCCATGGAGTCCCGCGCACAGCAGCGGTGTGGCGAGGCCAGGAGAGTCTCCCCGACAGGTTTCAGAGCGTGGCCCTGCCCATACCCTGTTGGGGAGACGGTACATGCCCCATGCTTGGCGCCTCTGTCTGGGGCACTTTGCTGTGGTGGCCCCAGGAAGCCTAAGACAACTGCTCTAACCTGATAAAACATGAGCCACTGGAGCTTGCCTCTGGGATAACATTTGCCATGTCTGGGCCATTTTTTTCCCACTCAGAGATGAAAATTAAAGTTCAGCCTGGCTTGTTTTTCAAGCAGAGCATTGCAGGTTCACATGTTTAGGGAAGGGGGACTGGGTTAGAGCAAATTGCCATCAACAACCTCTTTTACAGTTCATAGTACCTGGCAGAGAATGACCTCTTGTGCCCTCTATACTGTGGGTCTTTCTCCTCTTTGGTGAAGAGATTGGGCTGGCTCTTGAGGCTGCTTTTATCTGCCCCGTCTTGCCTGGAATGCAGGTTTCTGGGACCTCCTGAGCTGGGGCAGGGGTCGTTTTTATCCCTCTGAGGACATGCCTCACACGCCCTCCCACTTGCAGAGTGCACTAATCTCCTGCATCTAAAAGCAGGCGCCACCTTTCCCTCTGGCTGTGCTGCTTGCGACTACTGTCATTTTCTCATTTTTTTCTCTTCCAGGGAATTGCTGACTTTCTCTCCTTGTCACCACACAGTGGGCCAGCCCTGTTTGGGTCTCCTGACAGCCTCGGCTTTCTCCTCCATCCTTTCTTTCCTCCCCAAATGTCCTTCCTATCACCAGATCCTGGGGCAAGATGAGTTCGCTGCACTGAGCTCCCGCCCAGAGGGCAGCGCCGGGGCCGGCTGTGAGTGTTTCTTTGGCAGTGTCTTAGCTGGTTGTTGTGAGTCATAGTGAAGGAAGCAATCAGCAAGTATACTGCCCTAGAAGTGCGGCACGTTGATGGGCCCGAGAGGGAAGCAGAAGGCAAGGGAAGACAGGGCCGTCGTGAGAAGTTCTGCTCCCAGATGCCAGCTGGTGAGTGCTGCCGGGGGTGCAGGCCGGGGGGGGGGGGGGGGGCCTCAGGCAGGCGAAGGAAAAAGGCATGGGGGCTGGGCCGTGGGGTCTCAGCAAGGGTAGGGGGGCTTCCGGCTGGGGCAGCGTTTGCCCATAGGGATGATAATTCCCAGCCTTCACAGAACACTTTCTACATTAGCAGCTCTGCTCTGAGCATTCAAACCGTATTGTCTCCTGAGCTAGAGTCTCTCACCCTGTCTTGCAGAGACAAACTCAGGGGCTCAAAGAGAAAAAGTAACTGCAGATGCAGTGAGTAGAGAAGGGGGCAGGATTTGAATCCAGAATCTGTTAGAGAGTGGCCTGGGTGGCTGTGGCCCCCGCTGGACCTGACTTGGATGTGAACCTGTCCGGTGAGACAAATCCTAATGCGATCATTAGGTGGGGGACGGGCCCTGCCTGGGCAGGGGAGAAGTAGGCCATGGGGAGGACCCTTCTTCACAGCCAAAGCCGAGCCCAGGATGTCAGCGGGCGTGAGAAGCTGGTGGTGTTTTCTACCCCCTGATCAGGAAGAAAGCTTCCTCCGAGGGTTAAATTCCCTGGGTCCCACCAGCTCCACCTACAGATGACAGCTTTAGGTCCACCCAACCACAGTTTTGGCCAGCTGGGTTGCCGTGGCAACGGGAGCTGCACCCAAGCCCAGAGGGCGGAGCTTGAAGACTCAGTGGTGGTTCTCCAGGTGCCGGGATCCTCGGGGAGCCCTGTCCCTGCCCCTCTCCCGTCAGCTTCTTGGCACTCTGTGGCATCGGGCCGAGGGCTCTCCACTTCTCCATCCCACTGTTTTTAACACGGTCCTCCAGCCTAGCATTTGCAGAAGTTGATCTCAGCCTGAGAGGTGGCGCCAAAGGCCATTGGCTTGTTCCCCTTACCCTGATAGCCAGGACAGCTGCCAGGGCCACGTGGTGGCACTTAGGTGACGGGGCCTCCGGCACCTGGACACGGGCCAATGCTGTGACCCCCGGCCCCGGCATGCCCACACACTGCTCCCCGCCCAGCCGCTGCCCGGGCCCCTCCCCTGCCCACCCCATCTGCCTGGACCCCGTCGTTGCGCTCTGCCTTGGCTGTGCCAATGCTGCCTAGTTCTGAAGGGGAGAGGCGCTACCTCCATTCTCACCACTGTGTGACAGAATGCGCTGTCCTAGTGTGCCAGCTGCCAGAATGCTCTAGAGCAGAAACCAATGGCTTTTAAAAGGGGGCATTTAATAAGTTGCTAGTTCACGGTTCTAAGGCTGAGAAAGTGTTGCAATTAAAACAAGTCTATAGAAATGTCCAATCTAAGGCATCCAGGGAGAGATACCTTAGTTCAAGAAGGCTGATGACGTTCAGGGTTTTTCTCTCTCAACTGGAAAGGCATATGGTAGACATGACAAGGTCTGTTAGCTTCCTTTTAAGCTTCTTGTTACAAGAAGCTCCCCTTGGGGATGTTTTCCAAAGGTCTCCGGCTGAATGGGCTCTCCTGGTTTCTTGGTTGTCTCCAAAATGTTTTCTCTTTTAAAGGACTCCAGTAAACTAACCACGAGCCACCTGGAATGGGTGGAGTCACATCTCCCTCTAATCCAATGTTAATACCCACAATTGGGCAAGCACATCTCTGTGGAGATAATTTAACCAAGTTTCTGACCTAGAGTGCTAAATAGGAATTAAAAGAAGCAGTTGCTCCCTCAAGATTGGATCAGGATTAAAACATGGCTTTCCTAGGGTACGTAACCCTTTCCAACCAGCACAGGTGCCTTCATAGGTTTTTCTGGGATGTGGAGTCTACCCTTGGCCTCGACACACTCCGGCCGACAGGCCTCTCCCCCAGTCTCAGACTCTTCTCCCTCTATCTTACCACTGGAGAGCAAGGTGAGCAGCCAACCCCTTCAGCAAAATCTGATCCCTACTGGAATTGTTCTGTTGTCCTCAATAAACTGGAGCTCCAAGGGGTCGCTTCAGAGAGGGTCCCTCTGGGATGCATGTCGGGTTGGCCAGGCCCAGTCGGACGTAAAGTCCCTTCTGCTCCCCAGACCCAGGAGCCAGGCGTGGGCTGGAGTGGGGCTGATGAAATGCCCGGAATGCCAGCTGGGATGACAGATCAACACTGAGAATTCCTTCCTGAGTTTTTTTTCTGAGGCAGCATTTAGGATTGCTTCAGAGCTGAAGTCTTTACATTTTTCCCAATTTCAGGAAAAGTGAAAATATCCTTTATCCCCCAAACCACTGATTTATTTGGGGTTCTGAAATTTTAAGTTAAAGGGGCCACTCACTGGGTTTATGATCTCACTAGCCTATTAAATTTGGGTTTAGGTGAAAAAATTTGCTAATAACCTCTTTTTCTATCTAGATTTGCTTTTAGTTGTGCCACCATAAAAATAAGAGAAGTTATCATTCTCAGAATTCACTGGCAGAAGTTCTTGGGTAATAAATAAAGAAATGGAGACAATAGACAATCTTTGTTTCATTTTGGGTCTTTGATAAAACTGATGTCTCTGTGGTAATTTAATTTGCTGTAGTGGACTTCAGAGTAGCCAGGAATTTTTTTTGTCACTTTTATATCTGACAGTGGAAGAAGAAAAGTAGACACTCATACATTCTTTTTATTGGGCTTTTTGTCTTTCTAGAAATTCTGGAAGACGAGAGGAGCAGGGTTGGCTCCATGGGTGATTTTACGATGGGTTAGAACAGTGAGGGGCCACTTCTCTCTCTCTCACACACACACACACACACACACACGCACGCACACACACACGCAGATGCCATGAGTTCGGGGGTGGGGGGTGGGGTCAAGGTCCAGTAAATTGAGAGTAGCCTGCCTGTGGCAGCATGCCCTTCTGCTCTTGGGGATGTATGGATAGATTCTAGACAGCAATCTGTGAGTTAGAAAGAGGGCTTGAGGTTTTCATGTTTGGCTTGAATATGAAGACAATGGAGTTAGACCTAAATTTTATGTTCTGGGGGTAACTGTTCTATTACTGGGAGCAAAGTGAGATTTTAAAAATACATTCTGATGTCCAACAGTGGATGAATGGGTAAACAAAATGTGCTGTATCTATACAAATTATTCAGCCACGAAAAGGAATGAAGTTCAGATACACTCAACAGCACGGATGAACCATGAAACCAAGTTGAGTGAAATAAGCCAGACACAAAAGGACAACTATTGTATGATCTTCCTTACATGAAATAATTAGAATATGCAAATTCATTGAATTCGAATATAGGGGCTGGGGTCGGAGTAGGGAATGGGGAGTAATCCTTTATTGGTGCAGTGTTTCTGTTTGGGGCAATGGAAAGGGTTTGACAGTGCATGGTGGTGACAGTAGCATAACACTGTCAATGTAATTAACAGCAATGAGTTGTATACATGGGAAGTAGTTAAAAATGGGAAATTTTAGGTTATATATATGGTACAAGAATTAAAATTTTAAAAGACCATAGAATTGTACAATACAAACAGTGAACCCTGATGTAAACTATGGGCTGTAGTTATAGTATAAATATAATAATATTATTTCATCGGTTTTAATGAGGTTACCACTCTAATGCAAAGTGTTAAAAATAGGGAAAACTGGGTAGGGGCGGGTAGAGTATGGGATCTCTGACCTTTCTGCATGATGTTTCGTAAACTTACAAATTCTCTAATTAAAAAATTGGCAGAAAGAATAAGCTGAAATAAATATTTAAGCTATAAAACTAAGAAGAAAAAGAAAGAAAGAGCACCTGTGGTTTTCTCCCAAGAGGAAGAGAGAAAAGGAAGAGAGGTCCTGGCTCACAGAGAAGATAAACAGAAAAGAGTAGAAGAGATAAAGAACTTGAAAGTTCAATCAATTCATAGACATGCCTGATTCCTAGCGGAGAGTTTGTTTTCCTTCCTGTTAAACAGCGAATGGAAACTGTCAAGGCAAAGTGAGAGAAGGAGGTCCCCAAACCAAAGAAATAGGGGTCCCCTAATAGATCCCTGAGAAGTGCCCAGTGTTGTGTTTCTAGAAGCCTCTGAAGACATTGCATTCTGTTGGCCAAGGACTTAATACACATCTGCAGCTTTGCAGGATCTGAGCATTCACCAGGGACCAATGCATAAAACAAAGCACAAATACAGTGACAATTTGAAAATCAAAACTTCTAAAGACACATACAAAAAGCCACAATCTTTTAAATAAATCTGATGTGTGAATCAGGATATGAAGATTGTTCATTAAAAGAATATATATATATATATTGCTAATAATGAAGTGTCACTAGGATGTGAGCACACTGCTGATGAAAGACTGGAATTGCTGGATACTTGTACCCATGTGGAAAAAATGAACCTTGAACCTTACCTCACACCCTATACAAAAGTTAAGTCACATCATAGACCTAAACAGCAGAGGTAAAACTCTTTAGAAGAAAACATGGAAGGTCTTCATGGCCTAGAGCCGACAAAGATCTCTTGACACAAAATGACCACCTACAGAAGAAAAAAAATGATAATTTAGATTAAGTTTGTAAACATCTGCTCTTCTAAAGATATGGATAAGAAAATGAGAAAACAAGCCACAGATTGGGAAGATATATTCACAATACAAATATCCTATAAAGGATTTATATCCAGATTATATGAAAAACCATATGTGCTGGTTTGAAAGGATGTATGTCCCCTAGAAAAGCCATGTTTTAATCCTAATCCCATTTTGTAAAGGTAGTTGTTTCTTCTAATCCTTATTCAGTATTGTATGTTTGAAACTAATCAGATCATCTCCCTGGAGATGTGATGTAATCAAGAGTGGTTGTTAAGCTGGATTAGGTGACAACATGTCTCCACCCATTTGGGTGGGTCTTGATTGGTTTACTGGAATCCTATAAAAGAGGAAATATTTTGGAGAATGGGAGATTCGGAGAGAGCAGAGAATGCTGCAGCACCACAAAGCAGAGAGTCCATGAGCCGGCAACCTTTGGAGATGAAGAAGGAAAACATCTCCTGGGGAGCTTCATGAAACCGGAAGCCAGGAGAGGAAGCTAGCAGATGACACCGCGTTCACCATGCGCCCTTCCAGCTGAGAGAGAAGCCCTGACTATGTTCACCATGTGCCTTCTCACTTAGAGACCCTGAACTTCATTGGCCTTCTTGAACCAAGGTATCACTCCCTGGATGCCTTAGATTGGACATTTCTATAGACTTGCTTTAATTGGGACATTTACTTGGTCTTAGAACTGTAAACTAGCAACTTATTAAATTCTCTTTTTAAAAAGCCATTCTGTTTCTGATATATTGCATTCGGCAGCTAGCAAACTAGAACACCATACAATTCAGTAATGGAAAACGAATTTTAAAGGGGATAAATAATTTGAATTAACACATCACAAAGAAAGTCACACCGATGGCCAATGAACACATGCAAAGATGTTCAACATCTGGAGTCATCAGGAAAATGCACATTCTAACCACAGTTGCATACCACACACACCAGCTAGTGTGGCTAAAATAAGAAACCTGGTACCAAGTGTTGACAGGTGTGGAACAACTGGAATTCTCACATATCGCTGGTGGAAGTGTAAAATGGTACATAGAATTTGGAAAACAGTTATTTGAAATTTCGAAATAAATTAGATACTGTGACTTTAAAAATAAAAACCACAGCAATTAAAATACTGAATATTGTTACAAACCATATCAACATCTCCTAGCTCTCCCATACCACATCACATGAGTTGAAAATCATTGAACTAAAGGTTTATAATAATAGCAGCTCTCTGTGCTAACCCGCTGGGCTTCTTAAGCAGAGACTTTTTTTTCCAGGTCCCTGTATAGAAGAACGTGCCTGTAAAGTGTGATGAGCAAGGGTAGCGGGGGTTAAGGCTTTGCTATGTTTGTGTATTTTACTTGAATATAATGTATGGGAAGTATTTAGCTTAATGATTGACAAATACTAAAGCCCTATAAATGTTAAGTATTATTTTATCATTTTGGTGGGAATTGCTCTTGGATTTTCCTGCCATCATTTAAAATCAATTAAAAATACGTTTGTGTTAATTTTTTTAAGTGAGCCCTAATGTAAACTATGGGTGTTAGTTAATAATATAATTATTATAATATTGGTTCATTAATTGTAACACGTTAGCACACTAATGCAAAATGTTGTTAGTAGGGAAAGTAGGTTGGGGGAGGTATATTTGGGAACTCCACACTTTCTGCATGATCTTTCTGTAAATCTGCAACTGCTCACAAAAATAAATTTTAAATTGTATACAACAAGCTCTGTGGATTGCAGATACCAATTTCCAGTTTTGATGTTGTACTGTAGTTCTATAAGATGCTATCACGGGGTCTCTCTGTGTTTTTGTTCTTGTGTTGATTTTTGCAATTTCCTGTGAATCTATGATTATTTTGAAATAAAAAGTTAAAACATATACGTTAACATGTATACTTGACTAAATACATTGTATATCCTGGATTGGATCCTAGAACAAAAGGCGTGAGGTGCAACCTGGTGAACTCCAAAAAAGTCTGTAGTTAAAAGTAATTTGCCAGTGTTCATTTCTTAATTTGACAAAAGTTCTATAGTTGAATAAGATAGCATTGGGGGAAATTGGGTGAAAGCTCTCAAGGAGCTCTGTACTATCCTTTGCAGTGTTTCTGCAACTCTAAAATTATTCCAAAATGAAAAGCTTGTTAAAAACAAAGCGTGATGCACACAACTGTGTTGGGTTTGTATCTGAACTTATTTAGGCACCTGATGCCCTTTAAAAAAACACTTTCTTTAGCTAAGGCAGCAAGTGTTGCCTCTAGCATGGGTCAATAATTAAGGGCCCTTTTGACAAACTATTTTGCTCCCTAATTTGGATGGTGGTCAGAGAGAACCCTGCAGAGTTCTTCAAACTCAAGAGAAGCCCTGAACCCTTCCTGTATGAATCACACATTAGGAAGAATTAACTAAAACCAGTCTACTCTCCAGATCAGAAACCGAGATGCAGGAGAGACCTGATGCGATCCAGATTGCAGTTTCCTAGAGTATTTAAAACCAAATTCTTACTTTTCTGTTGTCCAAGGTGCTTGCAGATGTACAGAATAATCCAGAAACTCTAGCTGTTGTTTTTAAAAAGTGGGGGAGGCGTGGCCTTTGCTACACTCTCTGGGGGCTCCCTTCAAGATCAGTGGTTAAGACTGGTGGTGGAGTGGGGAACCCAGGCCAAGCAGTAGTGTCAACTGAGCACCTGCTCTGTGCTGGTGCTTGGCAGGGGGCCCAGGTACGGGCGGGCATTGCGAGATGGTGGTTGCCAGTTGTATCCGCCTGAACTTTGGGGACCCGCTCCCTTCCCCGGCCGAGGGCTAGCCACGACCCCACCTTCTTCCTGATTGAATGAGTCCTGGGTCCCGATGAGACAAGACGCACCACACCGTGTGCCTGAAAAAGTGGGGTTCTATTGCTCTGCCCGCTGGATGCCCCCAGTGCCGCGCCCTTGTACTGCCCAAGTGTTTCCTGCCACCCTCCGCGCTGCCTGGTCCTTCCAATAACCGTCTCTTTGCTCACCTTCGCCAGAGTCTAGTCTGTTGTCTGAAATGTATGACTCTGATGAGTTCACCTTCCCCGAGTGGAGAAGGGGTTGGGGGAGGAGGACTCCCCTGCACACCTGTGTGCCCCAGCTGTGTCCATCACCCTGCGAGGCTGCCCCTTGCCTGTGGCCACTTGGGACAAGCCACTTCATCCTTTGTTCAAACTGGAAATGTCAAGGTCCACTAACAACAGAACCTCCCTCTGTACTCTTTAGCCAGGAAGCGCTTTGTGTACCTCCAAGCAGGGCCCCAGCTGGTACCGCCAACCCCCCCTTCCCAGGATCACTGTTGTTAACATTATTCCAAAACAAAACAGCGTGCCTCCTCCTAATTTTCATAGCTAAAACTGAAGTCACGGATTACCCTCTAAATTAGTGATTTTGAGGAGTTGGGTTTTTTCTACACTACTTGAAGTTGCTCCGCTCTTGAACGTGGAATCCAGAAAGAAGGAAAGAAACCATGAGGCATGCAAGTGGTGTAGAATCAGCCTCCGCGTAATATTCTACAAGCATCCACAGGGTGAGCATCAGAGCCCAGCCAGCTCGTAGGGGGCCCTCGAGAGAACTCCGTGGAATGAGCGGCTCTGGACATCGCCGTGTTCTGAACTCTCTCTGGCTTTCTAATGCCTCTGTTTGCTGTTTCTTAAGACCCAGGCTGGCTTCTGGGGCCCCATGCTTACAAGCTGCCTGCATCTGGGCTTGTTGCTGTCCTGAAATTCCTAATAACTTTTGACCAAGGGCCCTGCATTTTCATTTTGCCCTGGGCCCTGCGAGCTGGACTGCCGGCCCTGCCTCCCACAGGCCCTCAGGCTGCAGGTCACCAGCACTCGGGGGCAGGCCGTGGGTGCCCACCGCCCAGGAGGACCTGGCCCTGAGCAGACACTGGGTGAAGAGATGGTATTAGACTCACGCAGAGGGTCAGGGGAAGCGCTGTCTGTGGGGTTCGCATCCTCCCTCCAGCTGGAGAGCCACCGCCCCACATTCTTTCTGGGATTGCCACTCACCTGGGTGGGAAACTTTGTACAGTGCCTCAGCAGGACCCAGGAAGGGATTGATTCAGTTTTGTGAATTGTATCAAGTTGGGGATTTTTCTGGGTCCTTCAGATTGAAGCTTTCATTGTTTAAGAATGTCTCTCTGGTTTGAAAAACAGAAACTGTCGGCCCAGGGCCTTTCTCCTGGGGCTGCAAGGAGACGCACAGCTTCAGCTGGGGGTGGTTGCTCAAGCGTGTGAGGCCCTGGGGTTACCTAATACTGGTTTTCGGATGGACGCAGGAAGAGCGGTATTCAGAAAACGGGCATCCGCTCTTCCCCAATTCCCGGGGGGCCCTGCGCAAGAGGAAATGAGTGTGAGCGGGAGGTTTGGGGTCAGAGCCGGGAGCCGGCCAGGCAGAGAGCCCGCAACCTCCGGGTGGCTGAGCTCCGTCTCCTGGGAGCGCGGGAGGCCGGGGCCGGGCCTAATCCCCCGGGAGTTGGTCCCACGTTAGGGTTCCCCAGCCTAGGGTGGGGCCCAGGCATCTGCACACGTGCAACGCATCCCAGGCCGGATGCAGGAGAAGCAGACTGGTCCTGAGGCTCTGCTTGCAGAGACTGGCGGTGGCTCCCTGGCGGTGCATAGACTTTTCTATGTGTTCAGAATTTTCCACCATAAAAAGTCTTTTAAAAAATGCTTCCGCGGAGATTCCAAGGCCTCTTCCTGGTTAGGACAAAGGAGGGAGGAGGCAGTTGTAAACCTGCCCCCGGTCTCCCCGACACAGGGGAGGCAGCGCCTCCTAGTGGCGAGCGTGTGCACTGCTTGCGCAAACGGGCAGTGCCCTGGAGTGTGCATGTGATCTGGACCAGGACAGCCAGGGTGCCCGGGATGGCTGTGGGAGGGGACATAAGGCCAGCCTTAGGGCAGGCTCTTAACCTTGGACCCCTGCCTGTCTAGCAAAGCCTATGGATCCCCAGAATAAAGGCATAAAATAAATGGGATTCCAAAGCAAACTGATGAATCTGAAATACAACCATCAAAATACCTGAAAAAAAATCAGATTGGTTAAAGAGTGGTACACGTGCTTCTTATTAGCACATTGAGTAAGGTCTAGCAGCAGCTAGTCTAAGGAGGATGATAATTTAAAAGTAGCAGTGGGCATAAATGATATTTGAGAAATCTGCAACAGTTGCAAAGTGACATGAAAATATCTGTGATTTCTACTGGAAACAGAATCAGACAGCTAAAAAAAAAAAACCTACTGAGACTCGTTGTCTATATTTATGAATAAGGGAAATGCTAGATTCCACTGGGAAGTCCATGAAAACAAAAATGCCATTTTGGCTCCCTCTAGGTTGCTGACTGCAGGCCGAGAGCCTGGAGGGAAGCTGCTCACCCCCTTCTCAGCTCAGGTGGCTGCCTTCTGGCTTCCGCATGATCTCATCTTTCATTCCAAGATGCTGACAGAGCCTTCATCAGGGGTCTCTGCCCTTATCAGGCACACGCCCTTCAGAAGAGACTAGAAACAAGCCATACAGAACAGATTCTACACGCTCAAAATTTATGTAAGATGTTCCTACTATGTTTTGGATATAACTGATAAGTGATTTTTACTGAAAGCTTTCTTTTTTAGAAACATTTATTGTGGTAACATGTACGTAACATAAAACGTGCCATCTGAACCATTTTTAAGTGGACAATTAGCAGCATGAATTACATTTACAATATTGTGCTACTATCACCACTATCCCTTACCAACATTTGTCATCACCCCAAACGGTGAGAGTTTTCTTTTAATTCCATTTGCTTTAGTGCTTTCAACCAAGCTTAAGCCCATGGCCCACTTTCATAAAGCAAAGGCAAACAAAACATCTTCGGAGGGGGTGCAAGGATAGTTCAGTGGTAGAATTCTCACCTGCCATGTGGGAGACCCAGGTTCGATTCCTGGTACATGCACTTCCCCCTCTCCAAAAAAAAAGCAAAACAAGCCATCAAAAATTCTACAAATGGTGCTGCAATAATGGGATACTCACGTGGAAAAATAATAAAATGTGACCCCGCCATACAGCACAGACACACACAAAAAAACCACATCTTCTGGAAGGTTCTGAAGGGTCTCTGGCAGGGGGAGGGGTGCACGTCCTTTGTTTCCTCACGTCTGTAAAGAGTCACTGCTTGGACATCTCCCTTACACTGACCACCTCCCCCACCCTGACCCTTGCAGCGCCGCAGGCTTCAACAGGACGTCCCTGTCCATTCCCAGGCCCTGGGAGCTCGCAAGTCTAGGCTTTAAAATACTGGTGCTATGCTGATGACTTCCTGATTTCTATCTCCTGATAGGACCTCTGCAGCCCTACCTGTAAAGCAATCCCCTGAGTAGGGGATAAAGGAAAATGCCCTTTCCCCTTCAGTGGCATAGCCTTTAACTTGCCCAGCCCTGTTGTATAGAGGCAGCTGGCATGCCATTGCCCCACTTGCCCAGCCTTGCTGTAGAGAGGCAGCTGGCATGCCATTGCCCCAGAAGTGGCTGCAGTGTGAGAACCCCTGTGGGACCAGGTCTTGGAGGGCATGTGGCAGGAGAGCCAGAGCACAGCAGAGCTCGGAATGGGGAGAGGGAAGGTTCCAGGCAATGGGGAGAATTTGAGTTCACCCCTACCGAGACCAGAGAGCTTCTCCTGTGGAAAACTGTGCCCAAATGATGGGACGGTGCTCCTTGAAGCAGATGCAGCAGCAAACCACCCCCCCCCCCCCCCCCCCGCCCCGCCGAGATGTGGCAGGCTAGGCTTTTCCTGGGCTGTTTTGGTTTGCTAAAGCTGCTGGAATGAAATATACCAGAAATGGAATTTCTTTTAAAAAGGGAATTTATTAAGTTGCAAGTTTACAGTTCTAAGGCCATCAAAATGTCCAACCTAAGGCATCCAGGGAAAGATACCTTAACTCAAGAAAGGCTGATAGGTTTGGGGCTTCTGCTGGAAAGGCGTATGGCTAGCTTTCTCTCCTGGCTTCATCAGACAACTTCCCCAGGGTGTTTTCATTCTGCATCTCCAAAGGTTTCTCTCTGTGTCAACTCTGAAGCTTTTTCCAAAATGATCCCCTTTTAAAGGATTCCTTTAAGTGTCCCAACCTTGAATGGGTGGAGACACAGCTCCATGGAAACCACCTAATCAAAAAGTCCCACCCACAATTGGGTAAGTCACATCTCATGGAAACAACTTAATCAAAAAGATCCCACCCAACAATATTGAACCAGGATTAAAGAACATGGCTTTTGTGGGATACACATCAGTTTCAAACCAGCACATTCCACCCTCTGGACCCCCAAAAGACATGTTCTTTCCAAATTCAAAATACATTCATTCATTACAATATTACAAAGTCTTAAACCATTTCAGAAACAATACAAATACAACACAAAGTCAGAAACAGTACAACATTTCATCAACGTCAATTACAGGCATGGTCTGTCCTAAGGCAAAGTTCTCCTCTTGCCGTGGACCTGTGAAAACTCACAACAAGTTATCTGCTGCCAATACACAAAGGAGGGACAGTCATAGGGTACATGTTTCCATTGCCACAGGGAGAAATTGAAAAGTAAACAGGGGTCACCTGGCCAAAACAGTTTCAAAAACCTGCAAGACAAACTCCATTGGATTTCAAAGTCTGAGAGTCATTCATCCTTGGGGCTTTAGAAAGCAGCAATCCCACCCTTTCCAAGGGCCTACGTAATGGCCCTGCTCTCTCCACATGCTGGGGCGAGAAACATGGGGCACACTGGTAGAAACACCTTTCTCTCAGCTCCACCTTCTCCAAGCCTCGGGGCAGCACCTGGGATCTCTAGCATCTCTGGGGCACACACTCAACCTCTCCAGAACAATGGGGTGGCAGCCAGGCTCCCCCAAACCCCCAGTTTATGTGCTCCACCCTCTCCAAAGCCTGGAGTGGCAAAACTCTTCCTGAACATTGAGGCAGAAGATCCACTCTCTGCCTTTGGGGAAAACTTACTCTCTTCACGTCTGTGTCTGCTCTCCTGGTCAGAGGTTTCTTGGCTTCAGACCTTAGCTTCCCATGGTTTTGCTTTGGAAGTCATTTCTCCTTCAATTTGTCCGCTTTCTGTCCCTTTTAGTCTAGACTGGCAGGGGTTCCATTAATACAGATCCCACAACACTCTTACTGGTTTTTTTGTGCAGTATACTGGGATCATGCCCATCAGACAATTGGCCTTTCCACAGATCCTTTCTGGATAACTCCATCTCCAGTTCTCGCTTTTCTGTAATGGCTGGCTGCTTCCATGTTTGGTTAAATCCTCACATGGGGCACTAGTCTCTGGAGGTCTAACTTTCTGGGAGCCCACAATTTTCCAGACCATCAATTTCTGTTTTCTTTGTACTCAAGAGTTCAGTTCTCTACTTACCTCATTCCTGTCTTATTTTACTATAAGCTGCAAGGAAGAGCCAGGTTGCATTTCCACATTTAGTTTGAAAATTTCTTCAACTAAGTACCCTAGTTTGCCCCTTTTCAATTTTGACTTCCATCCAACAGCAGTATTCAATTTGGCCAAACTATCTGCCATTTTAAAATAAGGGTCACCTTCCTTCCAGTTTGCAATGACACATTCCTCATTTCTGTCTAAAGCCTCATCAGAGGTATCTTTAGAGTCCTCATTTCTCCAACAGTCTCTTCAAAGCATTCTAGGCCTTCTCTAACAAGTTCCTCACAACTCTTCCTGAATCTTCCCCTTACCCATTTAAAAAGCCATTCCAACATGTTTGGTATTTGCAAACTGCAGCAGCACCCCACTTCTCTGCTACCAAAATCTGTTTTGGCTTGTTAAAACTGCCAGAAGTCAATATAACAGAAATAGAACTGCTTTTCTTAGTTGTTTCTTGTTTTTGGCTTTTTTTTTCCCATGGGCAGGCACCGGGAATCGAACCCCAGTCTTTGGCATGGCAGGCAAGAATTCTGCCTGCTGAACCACCGTGGCCCTCCTGGAACTGTTTTTAAAAAGGAAATGCAAAAGTTACAAGTTTACAGTTCTAAGGCCATCAAAATGTCCATACTAAGACATCCAGGGAAAGATACCTTGACTCAAGAAAGGCTGATGGGTTGGGGCTTCTCTGTCAGCTGGGAAGGCACATGCTAGCTTTCTCTCCTGACTTCTTTAGACGGCTTCCCTGGGGCTTTTTTTTTTTCCTGCATCTCCAAAGGTCTCTCTCTTTGTCAGCTGTGAAGGTTTTTCCAAAATGGTTCCCTCTTAAAGGGTTCCAGTAAGTGTCCCCACCTTGAATAGGTGGAGATACAGCTCCATAGAAACCACCTAATCAAAAGGTCCTACCCACAACTGGGTGGGTCACATCTCGTGGAAAGAATCAAAACGATCCCATGCAACAATATTGAATTGGGATTAAAGAAAATGGCTTTTCTTTTTTTTTAAATTTTTATTAATAAAACCAATCAGCATACAACACGAACATTCTTAACGTATGAACATTCCATACTTTGTGTGCAATCAATGGCTCACACTATCATCACATGGTTGTATATTCATCACCATGATCACCTCTCAGAACATTTACATCACTCCAGAAAAAGAGATAAAAAGAAAAAAACTCATACATACCATACCCCTTACCCCTAGAACGTGGCTTTTCTGGGGTACACAATAGTTTCAAACCAGCACATGGACTGTGTGGTCAAACGGCCACATGAACATGCCCGGTGGTTGCACAAACTCCCTGTGGCATGCTCTGGGAGGTGGGTGGTATGGAGAGGGGCCCACGGGGCCAAGTTCCTCTTCCGTGGCACTGGTATGGGAAAGGGTGGGACAAGCTCCCTGAAGTGGGCTTCGGCTGAAGGCAAAGCCTGCACCATAGTCACCTTCAAACAGGGAAATGAGAGTAGTGGCCAGCCGGGGTTTCTACCAAAGTCAAGGACAAAGTCCCTCTTGTGCTCTAGCTTGAGACATCACATGGCTGGATCATAGGCTGAGCTCAGCAGAGTGTTGAGGGCTCCCCCAGCTTAAAGATGTCAAGCTGTCACTGCTTTTGCAGTTGTCAAGAGGAAGAGCGTCTTGTGCCAGCTCCTGAGGTGAATGAAGGGAGGGGATTGCAAAATGCAGCATAGCTAGTCACAGCTATGGGGCTAGGTCTGGGCCCTGAGCTCTGCAGCCAGACATTGGGGTGTAGAGGCGGCTGTCATGAAGCATCTGGACATTGGACATAGCCCTTTTGGGCGTTGGACATGTTGCAGAAGACAACTGCCAGCTGGCTAGGTGCAGTTGCTAGAGAAATGTCTTAGGGTCAAACTCCAGCTGAGTTTCTTACCAATTCTCCCAGTGAGCAGAAGGAAAAAGGATCCAAATTCCGGAAATCAAAAAAATGTTGTTAATGGGACATTGCATTCCATATGGGGTGGGAACCATTGGAGGGAGCTTGGAGCCTGGGCTGATCTGGGTCTGTGCTCTTTGTCAGGCCAGGGTACGAGACTGAAGAGCCCCAGATATCCTGCCGTGAGCTGGGGTCAGGAGTCCTGGCTCCCTTCGGGGGTGGTCCCTCCGGACAAAGGTGAGGGAGCTGAGCTGGCTTTGCCTCATGGAGCAGCTTGGGAGTCATGATTCTCACTTCCTGGTTAATGCCTGGATCCACCGGGGCAATATCAGTGAGCTCGGACTGTGGGAAATTAGCTTCAAGCTTAGGTCTAAGCAGCTTGAAGCTCTATCACTGCATGTCTTTCCCATTTAATAGGAACACTCTTTGAAAGCTGTTTTCCAGTGCAAAGAAAGCCAAGCAATCTTCTGACCTATGAAATAGCCAACTGCTCACCTGGGGAGGAGGCCAAGCTCTTTAACCTCAATAAAGCAAGACAGATGTAGTGAGTTTTGATCTGTTCACAAAGCAGGTTTCCAGAAGATCAGCTGTATCTCCCTTTCTCCCTAAACACCTGAGGATTAAATGATGTATAATCCAGGGAAGGAGGCCATTCGAGGCTTTTGCCTAGTCACATGCAATAACCCAGGGTCATGCAAAATCCAAGCTTAAAACCATTCATACCAGTAAAAAGCAGAGAGGCTTCACAACAGGACTCCCAGCTGAGGTCTATTTATGGTCTGTGTTCCTCTCAAGAGAAGGTCAGGGGACTTCTGAACGATTAGAAGTGACTCAGAAGGAAAGCAGCTGTTTTCAGTTCTCTGCAGAACAAACTCCATGAATATGTTGGCTCAAGATGCCGAGAATTCTTTTAGTAATGTGTTTTCCTGAATAAAAAAATAATATATGTTCATTCAAACTGTGTTTATAATAGACAAGACCTAGAAACAATACAAATGTCCCAAAACAGTAGACTGGATAAATACATTATTTATACGATGAAATACTATGCAACAGTGACAATGAATGAACTACAGCTATGTGTGAGAATACACATCTCACAAAAATAATGTGGACCATAAAATAAGACCCAGAAGGGAACACAGAATACGATCCCATTTATACAAAGTTCGATGACAGGCAATCCATGCTATTTTGTTCAGGAATGATTACATAGATGGTTCAAAAGAAAAGCAAGAAAATTACCAAGGGGCTGAGAGAAGACTTCTGGTGTGCTGGCAACATTGTATTTCTTACTCTGATTGGGTTTTTTGCTTTATAATTTTTCATGAAATTGTTCATTTGTGTGGGAAGCCAGAGCTGCCTGTCATGCCTTGACCAGTCCCTACTGCGTAACAGGCTTTCCTTGGCAGCTGGGTCTAGAGCCTGGATATTGCTTTATAAAGACCTTTAATAAAAACTTTAAAAAAAAAAAACTGATTTGACTATATGCCCAGGGCTCAGACTCTGAGGGCCATGTCGACCCCCGGGAGCATTGGTGCTTAGGGGTACCCGGCTTAAGACGTTTCTGTGCTTTCTCTAAACCCTCAGTTTGCAGAACTAGCCAGAGAAATAATGGGCAATAAATCTGGTGACAATGAAGTCTGAAGGCTAGCGGGGCAGCACCTTGATTAACTGACCTATAATTCAGAGTTATAGGATCAGAAATGGGTTATTATTTTTATTATACCTCTCCACTGCACCTCCCTGGTAACCTCTAATCAACTTTGTCTATGAATTTGCCTGATATAGATATTTCATCTAAGTGGAATGAAAGTATTTGTTCATTGTATCTGGCTCATTTCACACAACAAGAAGTCTTCAAGATTCCCTCTGTGTTGTAACACATACCAGAACTTTATTTCTTTTAACAGCTGAATAACATTCCAATGTATGTATGTACCACATTTTGTTTGTGCGTTCATCTGTTGGTAGGCACTTAAGTTGCTTTCACCTTATGGGTACTGTGAATAATGCTGTGAATATTGGTATACAAGTAAGATTTTTAGGATGATTTTTCTTGATGAATAAGGAAATATATAATGCATGTAGAAAATAAATTAGCACTTCTCATTAAAAAATGTATTTTAATAATAATATATTAATATAAATTAATTAATAAAATGTATTAGTAATAAATAATAATTTGTATTTTATGCACTTTTCATTTTTATAAAATTTTTAAAAGGTAGATATATAAATGCAAAATCAAATCTAACGTACACCAAAAACTACAAAACATTGTTGAAAGAAATTAAAGATTTAAATAAATGGGAAGACATCCAATGTTCATGAATAAGATTTACTAATAGCAAGATCACATATACCACCAATTTACCGACAGTTTCAGCACAGCCTCTATCATAACCCCAGCTGGTCTTTTTGTAAAAATTGACAAGTGGATCCTAAAATTCATATATAAGTGGAAAGGACCAAGAATAGCCAAACAGTCCTGAAAAAGAACAGAGTGCTTCCCAATTTAAAAACTTACTGCAAAGCGACAGTGATCAAGACCGTCTGGTACCGCATGAGGACAGACCATCAGTGGATCACTGGAAGATAACTGAGAATACAGAAATACACCCATAATTTATGGTCAGCTGATGCTTAACAAAGATGTCAAGACAATTCAACAAAGAAGAGGTAGTCTTTTCAACAAATGGAACAGGACGATCAGATGCAAAAGAATGAAGTGGGACTGTTACCCTGTACCACATACAAAATTTAACTCCAAATGGATCAAAGACGTAACTATAAGAGCTAAAACCATAAAACTCTTAGAAGAAAACCTAGGTATAAATCTTCATGACTTTGGATTAGGCAGTGGTTTCTTAGATACACCTAAAAAGCATGAGAAATCAAAAAAGAAAAAGAAATAAATTGGACATCATTAAAATTGTATTTTTGTGTTTCAAAACACAATGGGAGGAAGTTTTAAATTAAATATTTGGTAACAGTCTGGTATCTAGAATACATAAAAGAACTCTTACAACTCGTTAATGAAAATACAACACAATTTTTAAAATGGGCAAGGGATTTGAATAGACATTTCTTCAATTAGGATGCGCAAATGGCCAATAAGCACATGAAAAAGATGCTCAACATCATTAATCATCAGTGAAATGCAAATTAGAATCATGGTAAGACCCCATTCCACACCGACTAGAAAGCTACTATCAGAAAGACAAATAATAACAAGTGTTGTTAAGTGGGTGCAGAAATTGTAACCCCCATTCACTGCAGGCAGAAACATAAAATGATGTAGCTGCTTTAGAAAACAGTCTGATAAAAGGTTAAAATAAGAGTTGCCATATGAGCCAGCAATTCCACTCCTGGGATAGACCCAAGAGAACTGAAAAAACACATCCATGTAAAACACATCCTGTGTATGTGAGTGTTCACAGCAAAGCTGTTCATAATAGCCACTGAGTGGAAATTATCCAAATGACGATCATCTAATGAATGGAAAATTAAAAGGGGTATATCCATATGTGGTGGTTTGAAGTTGTCTGGACTCCAGAAAAAGCTGTGTTCTTTAATCCATTCCTGTGGGTGCAGACCTATTGTGGGTGGGACCTTTCGATTAAGTATTTCAATTAAGATGCGATGTGCCTCATTCAGAGTGGATCTTGATCTTCTTGCTAGAATCCTTTACTAGAGGATAAAACACACGCAGAAGCTAAGAGACGAAATTAAGAGAAGCTCACAGAAAAAGCCCCGGAGAAGCTGAGAGGAAGCTGGTGAAGCCAGAAGCTGGAAGCAAACAAACCGACAGGCAGATGTGACATGCGCTTTGCTATGTGACAGAGGAGCCCAAGCTCATCTTTTAACTGGTCTTTGGAGAAAGTATCCTCCTACTGATGCCTTTTCATGGCCTAAGAACTGTAAATTGTAAGTTAATAAATCCCCTTTGTAAAAGTCAAGCCATTTCTGGGATATTGCATTTCGTCAGCATTAGCAAACCAAAATCCATACAAGAGAATATTATTAGACAATAAAAACGAATGAAGTACTAACACGTGTTCCAACATAGATGAATCTTGAAAATTCCATGCTAGGTTAAAAAAAACAAAAACAAAAAAAGTCACGAAAGTTCACATATTGTATGATTCCTTTTATACTTGATGTCTGGAACAAACAACTCCAGAGAGACAGAAAAGAGACTGATGGCTGCCGGGGTAGAGGAAAGGGGGAAATGGAGAGTGACTGATAGTGGCCACCAGTTTCCATTTAGGGTGATGGGAACATTCTAGAATTAGTGGTGATGGTTGCACATGAGAATATTTAGTATATTCAGCTATGTGAATATATAACAATCCGCTGAACTGTACATTTAAAAGGCGGAATTCAGTTGTATGTGAATTATATCTCAATTTAAAATGTGCATTTTTAAAAGAAAACTGTAAATTGTGAACTAATACTTAATTTAAAAAAATCAAACCTAATTTTCAAAATAGCACACGCTTGTTGTAAGAAAACTTGGAAACACCCGCCCCCACCCCCCCAAGGAACTGCCACCTGAGACGCGCCCGCGAACGCTGCCGGCGGCCCCGCTGGGGGACCTGGCGGCCCTTTTCGCAGCCAGAGGAAGGAATGTCCCCGCCCTCCCCGGCCCCACGCGCCCTCTGGCTGGCCGAGAGGCGGCGAGGGAATGTCAGCCCTAAAAATGCCTGTCCTCCCGCCCAGGACGGGGCGTCCTCTCCGCGTGGCAAAAGCAGGAGAGCCCCGGGTGCGGCGCGCGGGGCTGGGGCGTGGGGGCGGCACGCGGGAGACGCGGGGGGGTGGGAGCCAGCCGGGGCGGGGCGGGGCCCGCCGGGGCGGGGCGGGGGGCGTGGGGCCGCGGGGCGGGGGCGGGGCAGGGCGCGGGGACGCGGGCGGGGCGGCGCGGGGACGCGAGCCGCGGGCCCCTCCTAGCCCAGACGGCGCTGGCCGCGGCCGCAGCGGGCGATCGGGACTCTGTGCTCGCGGGGCCCGCCCTCCCCGCCCCGGGCCCCCGCCGGCCATGCCGCCGCCCGCGCCGCCCACCGAGCTGGTGCCGTCGGAGCGCGCCGTGGTGCTGCTGTCGTGCGCGCTGTCGGCGCTCGGCTCGGGCCTGCTGGTGGCCACGCACGCCCTGTGGCCCGACCTGCGCAGCCGGGCGCGGCGCCTGCTGCTCTTCCTGTCGCTGGCCGACCTGCTCTCGGCCGTTTCCTACTTCTACGGGGTGCTGCGGGACTTCGCGGGCCCCTCGTGGGACTGCGTGCTGCAGGGCGCGCTCTCCACCTTCGCCAACACCAGCTCCTTCTTCTGGACCGTGGCCATCGCCCTCTACCTGTACCTGAGCATCGTGCGCTCCGCGCGCGGGCCCCGGCCCGGCGGCCTGCTCTGGGCCTTCCACGTCGCCAGGTGGGTGCCGGCGGCGCTGCTTTGCCTCGACCCCTCTTCCCGCGGCCGCGTCTTCCCGGGGCTAAAGGTGATGGTGGCCCCCGAGGTCGGGGCCCAGCGGCGGTGTCCGCCGGGACCCCAGGGCAGCCCTGGGCGCGGGACGCGCTGGGCTTGCCGGAGAGGAGGACCTGTCCGGGGCTTGGCGGCAGGGGGCGCCTCCCGCGGCGAGGTGGGCACCTCAGCCCAGGCCCTTATAGGGTGGGGGCCGAATGCGCGCCCTCGGGACCCGGCCTTGGTAACTTGGAAGCAGTCGGTGACCTGACGAGGACACTCTGTGCCCTCCACCCCTCCTGCTTCACTGTGTACCGGCCTCACCCATCGGAGCAGCGCCTGCGCCCTAGGCTGGGAGTTGAGGCGGTGGCTGCCCTAGCTGCAGAGAACCCCACCTCGATGCACGCCACCCCCTGCCCCGCCCCGCCCCGTGCTGTGGGGGCACAGGTGCACCGGGCCCCTGCAGGGGTGCTGAGCTCCCCCACGGCTGTGAAGTTCCCACGGGGCTGCCTTTCCTGTTTGCCCTGAGCTTAGGGACAGAGGGCTGGTCCGGGAGAGCCTGCAGCCTGCCCAGAGAGTGAAAACAAGCCTTGAGGGGAGGCACAAGGAAGGCTTCTCTCCACCTAGGGGTGTGTTGCTCCCGGATCCCCTCCTGAGAGCCCAGGCCCCAGATTTAGGGCTTGTTGCCTGTTCACCCTGCCCCAGATAAGTGCACCAAACACTGCCCTAATTATAGGCCCTTTCTATTAAGGTCTTGAGTGCTTTCCAAGGGACTGGCAGGACAGTCAGCAGTTTGGGAGAGACAGGTCACCCGGGTGTCCCAGTGGTGAGGCCACAGCCTGTAAGTGTCGAGTGTCCCTGGCCACCAGCCCCCACAAGCAGCTGTTTCCCGGGAAGCTTAGTGACCTGCGTCTCAGCTGCTTGAGTCAAGAGGGCCACTTGGTCATTCAGGCCATGCCGCAGATGCCGCGGGGACCAGTCTGTCCTCACTTGTGGAATCCCACTGACCCCTCAGGTCTGCTCCAGGGGGTGGGGTCTCGGCCTGGCAGGAATAGCGGGCACACAGGAGGTCCCTTGCAGTGGAAAAGGAGCCCTGAACCGGACCTTTCTTTCCTAGAACCTTTTCTCTACCCCCATCCCCTTTTTTTAAATAGTGAATGCGATTTATTTTTTGAGAGGTAAAGAGACCCTGGTACAACTACTTGTGCAAAAGACAGATTTCCTGACAAAACTGAGTCGGGAGATCTTTCTGTTCCTAGCAGTATTTTCAGGTGCTTAATAACGGCCTCCTTCTAGAAAAGTCTGCGTGTCCCTTTCTGGCCTTGACAGAGAAGCAAATTGTTCATCTTGCCTGCTGAATGTGACCCACCCACTTCTTAAAAGGTAAAAAGGAAAAGAAAATTACCTGTATGCAAGCTGGAAAGTGAATTTAACAGTTTATTCCTTGGAGTTCTCTTTCAGAAGCCAACAACCAGTCTTTACTAGTCAAAGGAAATTGGGGCATAACAGGTGCACCTACCGACCTCCATCCTCCCAAAATGTATTCAAGATCTTACTAAGGACGTGTTACTTTGGAGTATTAGTCTGTAGTGGCTGAAAGGGCCTGTTAGTGTAAGAAAAATCAGTCCTCTTTTTCAAACCATCCGTTCTTGGAAAGTTTTGCTTTTTATTTTAAATATGCCCAACCCAAGAGGCCATGTCTCTATTCTATAAAGAATTTTTACAGATCAATTTTTAAAATATTTTTATTGATAAAATTTAACATACATTCTTCACATACAACATTCCATACATGGTGTACAATTAATGACTCACGATATCGTCACATAGTTATGTCTTCGTCACTATGATTGGTTTTTTTGAACATTTGCATCACTCCAGAACAAAGAAAAAGGAAGAAACAAAACTCATACATGCCATACCCACCCCCCTCATTGACCACTATTTACCCAACTTATTTTAACCCTTGGCCCCCCCATTATTTATTTTTTATCCATATTTGTTACTCATCTGTCCATACCCTAGATAAAAGGAGCATCAGACACAGAGGTTTTCACAATCACACAGTCGCACTGTAAAAGTTATATCATACAAATCAATGTTTAAAAACACCATAACTATCCTGATAAATGGGCAAAGGAGATAGTCAGACAAAATAGTAATGGCAGTTGTTAAACATATAGAGAAAAAAGTTTAGTCTTGTTAATACTCAAAACACTTTAATTATAACGAGGCATCATTTTCTCATTAAATTAGAAGAAAATACATTATATTGTAATACTAATATAATACTAAGTAGAAAGCTCACATGCTACATACCAGTGAGAGTGAAATTTTCCTGCGTTATTATTGGCTATTATTTCCTACATTATTATAAATTGAAATAGTCCTTGCAGAAAGTATTTGGTTCATCTCCTTGGATCCAGTAATTCTGTTTCTGGGGACCTAGTCTACGGAGATAACCCAAAATATATACAAAACCTTTACCTACAGAGGTCTGTGACAGCACCACTTACAGTCGTGAGATCCTGGAAGCACCCTAAATGTCCGACGGTAGGGGCCGTAAGTTACAGAGTGCCCCCCCAAAATGTCCTCCACCATTAATGTTGGACACCAACGGCCTTACTTTTTAAGAGGAAAAAAAAAGCCATCTTTAAAACTGAATTAACTGGAGGGCAAAACCAGTCGCAACCAAGTGAGAAGAGATGGCTGGAGAGAGTCTGCACACACATGCACACACACGCGCGCGTCCCTAGGTGGCCCCCCGCCCCCTGGCGTCCCACAGTGACACTCAGCCACGCCCCTGCTGGGAGGGTGTGGATTTTTTGTACCAAAAGAGTGCGTTTTTCTTCTGATTGGGGAAGAGGGGGCGCTGAGACTTTCACTTCAGCAGATGTGGCATCAGCCCTCTGTGGTTGGCAAGAGGGCTGTCCTGTTGGCAGAGGGTGGCAGTAGCCCCGCCTTCCAGAGCCTGGAAACGGCGGGGTTGGCAGGGGTCTGGCCACCGAGCAGGTGAGCGGGAGCTCAGCCCAGCACCCAGTGCTGCCCTGACCCCCAGGCCATTGCTCCTTTGATGATTCCATTTTGTCTCTTGTCTTGACAGGAATTGCTTAATTGCGATATAACCCGACAATAATTTATTTTTTAACTTTCCAGCTTTCTCAGATGTTAACATTGTACCATATCAGCTTTATCCGCTCCAATTTTTTCCCCCACTCAAGAGCAAATTTGCAGACATGAAAACCCCCAGCCCCTAAAGACTTTGGAGTATATTTCCAAGAGACAAGGGCAGCCTCTTACAGAACCGCCTGTATTTACCCCAAGCAGGAAGTCCACACTGCGCAATGCCGTTATCTGATTCAAGTGCTTTATTGTGACTTTGCCTGTGTCTCAATAACGTGCCTTGCAGCAAAAGAAATTCCCAGCTCAGATGCCATACTTTGTTTTCCTGTCTCTTCATTCTCCTAGTTCTTCCTTCTGTCTGGCTTTGGTTTCATGACATTAGCTTGTTGTAGAGGTCAGGCCAGTTAGCTTGTAGAATGCCCGGCAGTCCCCATGCCTTTGCCATTTCCTCCTGGCTGGATTCAGAGTCTGCACTTCGGGCGGAACCTTCCAGAAGCATGCCCCGCTCTTGCTGTCATCTTGCT
The DNA here is from genome assembly GCF_023851605.1 of Tamandua tetradactyla. Taxonomy (NCBI): domain Eukaryota; kingdom Metazoa; phylum Chordata; class Mammalia; order Pilosa; family Myrmecophagidae; genus Tamandua; species Tamandua tetradactyla. The sequence continues at coordinate 216,315,133 of NC_135328.1, forward strand.
GCAGCGCATCAGGGCCAGGGGTTTGGGATCCATTACCGGGGAGATCGACTCTGATCACTTCTGCCAGGTTTCTGATTTGTGAAGTTACCATTTTTCACATTGTAATTAGTTAATAGTGTTAAGAGATACCTGAGACAATAGAAACTCCCTGCTGCATCTCACACTTCTACGCCAAGATCCATTGACTTCGCTGGTGTTTCAAAGTGAGTTTTCTGGTAGTGGCTTTTTAAGGTTGAATGAAAATATTCAGTGGTATTTAAGCAGTCCTTTTCCTACTGTCTGAGCTGTTGAGGTAGAGACCTCTTGCACGTTCCTGAGGCGACATGTCCCTGGCCGTCCCTTTGCAGTCCCCACCTAAGCAGCCTTGAGAGACGGGGGGCGGGACAGTTGTGGGTGAGAGCACTTCCTGAAGCAGCCTGAAACCAGGCCCAGCCCTCACGGAAGGGGCCCCCAAAGCGGGGGGCTTCTCGATGACAGCCGGAGCTGGGGAGTGAAGCCCCGCCCCACAGCTGCATGGGATCCTGCCCTGGGAGCATGGGGGGAAACTGGGGTGGCACCAGCTCCTGTGCCAGGAGAGAGAGGCCTGGTCAAGCCGTCTGCCCCTGGCTTTTATTTTGGCTCTACTGCGGTGGGAGTGATGCACAGCCTTTGGCAGAGATGGGCCGAGGCCCTGTGCCCCTCTCTGACGTGCCCACTCCTCTCTGACGTGCCCACTCACCCACTGGAGTTCGCCTGGAGTTCTGGAGGAAGAATCTGTGGCACCCCAATTCACCCTAAAACCTTGTTGTGTGGGGAGAGTTCCAACACAGAGAAGAGGGGGAGTGGGGCTCTGTCGGTCCCTGCGCAGCTGTGGTGACAGGCCACGGGGCAGAACCGGCCACCTTAGACGTGCTCCCCAAGCAGTCTGTGTCTGGGCGAGGGGATAACACAGCAGCTGCATCAACAGCACCCGAGTCTCTTGTCCAGCAAGAGTTGAACTAGTTTTGTTTGTTCCTCCCCTCATATTTTCACAGGTCACTGCCAGGGAACCAGATCAGGGCATGGGCCCGGCAGCCAGTAGGGACAGGAGGGTAGAGGCTGCCTCTCGACCCTTCCACCTAAAACCACCTTAGCCCCTGGCCATCCCTTCCCCGGGCTGGGCCCCAGCTGGGTGGGAGAGGCTCCCCGGGGCCCTCCAGAGCCGGGACTGCGGGCACCGGTGCCAGGCGGGGGAGGGTGTCTTTACGAGCTCCTCTGGACATCCTCCCGGCAGGGTGGCCTCGTGGCCTGGCCCAGGGGCTGGCTCCCCGGCCTCTCCCACACCCGGGACAGTATGTGCCCATTGTTCCCACGGGAGAAACGTCCAGGCCGCCGTGGACCTTGCAGCCTGCAGCTGGCACCCCTCCCGGCCGCCTCCGTCCCAAGAACCATTTCTCAGTCGGCGCATTGTTGCGCGATCGTCGTGTTCTGTGAGCGTTTTTGAGTTATGCTAAGTTTCAGGCTGTCGGTGGGCGGAGGGCGGTTTGCAGACCAACGCGGCTGTGCGGCACGCAGAGGGGGCAGGAGGCCCCTTTGCTTTCTGCCCAGCTGGTGCCACCCCCATCCCACCAACAAAATTTTAAAAAGATGTGTAGTAAGGGTGAGATGTGGGTTCGGGGCAAAGTGCGGGCAGGAGTCCTGCAGTGGGGCAGACAACGTAGCAGACCGTACTTTCACCCTGCACAGACCAGCCCCTGCCAGCCATGTGGCCGCAAGTGGGTGGGTGGAGGGGACTTAAAAGGGTCTTGGAGACTTGGTCCACGCTTTCTAGGAGGAAAGCGCAAGCGTCTCCCTCGCCACAAGGGTTTCGGGGACCACATGACAGAAGATGTGGTCATTAGGCAGAGCGGGGAGCTCCAGGGACCAGCTCTGTCTGGGGCGGGGTGGAGGGTGCTGGGTCAACCCAGGGCATCCTCTCGTAGGGGCCAGGCCCCCTACGCAGGGTCATCGGACGAACGCCAGGGAATTCCGCCCTGGCAGGTCCCTTGCTTGCCCCTTGGCTGGTGCTTCCAGCTCCCGATCTCTGGAGGAGATTTAAAAAGCAAAAGGATGCTCCCAGCCCGGCTGAGAGGACTCTGCATGGCTCTTTGTCAGTGCGCCCCTCCCCTAGGCATGTGCGCCCCCAGCCTCACCCTGCCATGTGGGGAGGGGTGGGGCCTCCCAGCTCATCCCTTCACCTCTGGGAGTCAGGCCCCAGCTTCTGGGCAAACACAGGGCCCAGGTGGGGTGGGGGCACCAGTGGGAGCAGCTTGTGGTGCCCCCCCCGAACGGGCATCTGCTCAGGGTGTCGGGGTGCAGGCTTCTTCCTCCTGGGCAGACCCCAGCCCTGCACCTCTCAGTCGACAGAGTTGGGGGGGCGGAAACCACTGGGCCCCCTGTCCCTCCCCCCAGGGCCTTTCGCAGTGTCCCGGGGGAAGCCTGGCCTGCTGCTCCTGAAGCTCTCGGCTTAGCCTCGGCGGCTCTGGGAGTTCAGGCTCGAGCTGGAACCTTTCCCGCAGGCGGCACCTCGTCGAGGTTTTCGAAACACTCGAGGGTAGCGCAGTCACGTCATGTGCACGCAGGTGGGCCGCCTCTGCGCCAGCCTGCCAGCCCCAGGAGGAGGGGTGCCAGCGTGCAGCTGGGGCTGCCACAACAGCCTGCACCTGGCCGTCAGCTACCTGGGTTTCTAGGATAGGATCCGCCGCAGCCCTGGGCCTTTTTCACAGGTGCTTTTATCAAGCCACTTCTTACTTGTTGTGATTTTATGTTTTGTTGGTGGTTTCGTTTTTGAAGGGAGAGAACGTTTTGTGACGTGTGTCAGAAAGTTGAAGCGTACATTTCTGAAGGCAGGACTCATTTGCACATGGCTGTGTTGTTACCTAACCGATCGACGCCACCTGCCACGTGGTGGGGCCCTGGGTCACAGGACAGGGGCTGCTTACTCACCTGAGGTTACCAAGATGCCGGCTCTGTCCTCAACCTGTAGGTCCAAAACCTGGGACACTTTTGGCCCCTTATCTTTTTTGTCTTCTGTCCCGTGGAGAGCTGGAGCTTGCTTGCAAGACCCATCATTAAACTTTGGGGAATGTTGTAAGCTGATTGTTAAGCACAACCATTATTTAAAAATCAGATATGTAAACTTACAATTAAATACATTAGATTAAAAACCAAAGTAGTAACTACTCAAGACTCATCACGTCCTAATCAATATATTAGTTTCTGTTATCGATTGCCCTTGAAGTGGAGTGATGGAAATAGGTAATGGCGTGCTCACCTGCATCTCTTCTCAGCTGCACACCTTGGTGGCTCTTGGCCACGGGGGAGTATTTACACCAGGGAAATCGGCCCGCAGTGCAAACCAGAACTTGCTGTAATGTTTTGTTGATTTGGTAGAGCAGAGGTCAGCAGGCTTTTCCTGTAAAGGTCCAAGTGGTAAGTGGTTAGGGCTCCGTGGGTCATGACCTGGCACAGCTACTCCATTCTGCGGTTGTAGCACCAAGCAGCCTCAGTTCCCCCTAAGATGATGGGGATGGCTTGTTCTAATAAAAGTTTGTTTTAAAAACAGCCTTGGGTCTGACTTGGCCTTTGCACCATCGCCTGCCGGATCCCTGGTCTAGACGCAAGAATGTAATGGAAAAAATTCTGACCATATAGGTTGAAGTTAAAAATATCACTTTCAAGTTCCATCTCTGAACTTATGCATGGATGACAGCCTCGTTGGGGCAGGAAGCCGGGTGAGGGGGAGGGGTATGGGTATGGGGGGTATCTGAGTGGGAGGCGGGAAGGAGAGGCCATATCCAGAGCAGAAAAAAATCAAGGAACCATCCTTCCACTGTTAGGAAACTATCATCTGACAACGTGAAGAAGTAGTTCGTGTCACTGAGGAACGAAGCCCCAACATACACTTGTTCTCCAGCTCTTCCTTGCTTCTCTGTCATCGTAATTGATACATTAAACAAAAACATCAGCCAGCATTCGTGGCACGGAACTACTGTCATTTGCTGATCGCAGCCGTAGGTTGGCTATAGGTTCCAGGTTAGCAGAAAGCAGTGAAAGCGTTCTGTGAGATTAGCTGGCTTGTGGAATTTACACTAGGGAGTATTTTATATTTTGTGTGTGTGAATTGTGTCCTCCACACCCTTTATAGCAGTAAAGTCTAAAATACACTTTTGTATGTGTGCGTCTATGTATGTATGTACATGTACGCGTGCATATTTCTTTTGGAGAGCCAGGGTGTTCGAAATCCCATCACACCCCTGTCCGTATCCATATGTTACGAGTTAGGTTGCCCTGTTTTATGGGATTATTAGAGCTTTCCCCTCCCTGCAACCGCGGGCTTGGTGAATCCACCTCTCCTCAGCCCCTCCCGCTTAAACACCTTCCCCAGCTGACACTGTGCTCAAGTCCACACGCTAGCTGGTCATTGATCAAGTCCACGTTCTTAACCCTTTCAGTGACATCTGTTTCCCAGTCTACAACCGCAGAATGGAGTAGCTGTGCTAGGTCGTGACCCACGGAGCCCTAAACACTTACCGCTTGAACCTTTACAGGAAAAGCTTGCTGACCTCTGCTTTGCCAAATCAACAAAACATTACAGCAAGTTCTGGTTTGCACTGTGGGCCGATTTCCCTGGTGTAAATACTCCCCCATGGCCAAGAGCCGCCAAGGTGTGCAGCTGAGAAGAGATGCAGGTGAGCACGCCATTACCTATTTCCATCACTCCAAGGGCAATCGATAACAGAAACTAATATATTGATTAGGACGTGGTGAGCCTTGAGTATTTACTACTTTGGTTTTCAATCTAATCTATTTAATTGTAAGTTTATGTATCTGACTTTTAAGTAATGGTTGTATTTATATAATGGTTCAGCTCCAGGCATGGTCAGTGATGCTGGGGAAATGTATTGCTTTGCAGCTCTCCTACTAGAATCCTAAAGCTGCAAAGTGTGGGTCTGTTTCCACATCTCTCATCCGGGCTCTGATAAAGCCAGGAAGGGGCAAGGAGGACAGAGCTCCCTGAAGGGAGCCAGGCTCCTCCCGGGCTCCTCCCTCCTGCTGGCGCTGCCCAGCTCTTCCTTCCACCCTGAATGGAAACTGCTGTTCCGAAGTCCAGCTGCCTTCATGGTGACTGTCTCCAAATGCTACAGTGTCCCCCTTTCCAGACTTTCTTAGAGGAATCCTGTGAACCATAAAGTGACAAGAAACAACAAAATTATTATTTTGGAATTGCTGTTTTAGACTTCAAAGACCTTTTATTTCATTTTTGGTCCTTTTCTTTCAGCGAATATTTAAGGAGCTAGTTGGGGAGTATTGCCTCAATCTCTTGGCTCAGACTTCATTCATTCATTCATTCACTTGGCAGGCCTTTATCCTGCCCCTACAGCATACCAGGTGCTGTTCTAGATGCCGGGCTTAGAGCACTCGACCACAGGGGTCTGCCTCCACTGAGCCCACAGAGTGCATAGCTGGGCACCCTTGGCCCAAAGTTCCGCTTGTCGTGAGTTTTGAGGATGCTGGCCCTTTACTAAAGCCAATGCATTTGACACTAATTTATATTAACTTACCAGGTTTGTAACCGGGCCCCTTTCTCATAATCCTTTCATTCTTTCCTCCCTGAAAGCGGATGTGCAGCTCCCTGCCTCCCCTGTGGAGGGGCACCCACGGGCGGAGGCAGTGACACATCCTCTCCCCCCGTGCGCCCTGCAGAGGCCCCTGAGTGGGGGAGGGCATCGTCGGCCAGGGCCTGCCCACCGCCCCCTTTCAGGGCTCCTTGACAGCAGGGATCAAGGTCACTTTATGGTTTGCAGGACCCCAGTAAGGAAGTCTGGGGAGTGGGACAGCGCAGCATTTGGAGACAGCCACCATGAAGGCAGTGTGTGCACCTCGGACCCAGGGGCTGGCCAGGGCTCTCTTTATGGGGTGGACATGCGGGTGGGGTTGCCTGCTGGGGGGCAGGGGCTGGGGCCGGCTGGGACTTGCAGACACGAGTCTCTTCCGCCTTCCTGGGTGCTGGTTTTGAGGACACCTGCCCCTTCCTGTCTTCCAGGGACACTGACTGGCCCCGGGCCGCAGAGGGGCACATCCATCAGCCTTCGCCCAAGCTTGGCCGCGTTGGCCCTCACTGAGTTCCTGGCTGGCCGCAGTGACCCTGCTCTCTGTTGTCATTCCAGCTGGGGGGTCCCGCTGGCGATCACCGGTGCCGCCGTGGCTCTGAACAAGATCGGCTACGATGCCTCTGATGTATCCGTGGGCTGGTGCTGGATCGACCTGGAGGCCGAGGACCGCCTCCTGTGGATGCTGCTGACCGGGAAGCTGTGGGAGCTGCTGGCCTACGTCACACTGCCCATCCTGTACGTCCTCATCCGGAGACACATCAGCAGGGCGGTAGGTGGCCTGGCCCCGGGGAAGCCAAAGGTGCTGGCCCGGGCCCCAGGCGGCCCCCCGAGGGGATGGGAAGGCTCAGCCCAGGGTGACTGGGTGCCAGCCTGGGTAGCTCACAGCCGTCCCAACTGCTGGCTGCACGGCTCTGCAGGGGCCAGGCCTGCCCGCCCTCCCTGTGCCCACAAGGCCGCTGAGCTCGCCGCTCCCTCCACGGGGGGGGGGGGGTGGGTGGGTGGGGGGCCTGAGCCCTGCTCACTGCTGCCCCCTGGTGGACACATCACGGTGGCGGCTTCAACGTGAAAGGAATTTCGATGCGAGGCGAGAAGCGTCCCATTAGGAACTGACCCGGGATGCCCCTGGGAAGACAGGGCCACGGAATTTCATAAGCAGTGATACAGATAACTCACCAAGTGACACTCAGTAACTAAAATGATGTAATAGGTGGTAGGTTCTTTAGGCCCCCTGGAATTCATAAATCCACAGGCGGGGTTGGCCAGAAAGTCTAGAAACAAATAGTTTTCTTCCAACAGTTTGGACAGTTGTTCCTTTTCCCAAGCACCATTTCTGCAGAGGTAAAATGCGGGCTTCCTCCTACCCGGGCACAAACTGCTGCAGAAAGCCTGTGCCACGGGAGTTTCTAATGAGGACGTGGGCGTGGGTCCTGCCCAACCAGGGCGAGGCAGCCGTGCAGATCATTACAATACAAGACCAAATGGGGTACGCAGAGACGAAATGCTCTGAATTGTGGGCTCCTGTTGCAGGGTTGCCAGGGCCAATCCCTGTGGTCCCGCCTTCCTATTGTTCAGAGGCTGAACTCGCAGGAGGGTGTGTCCCCTCTTCCGGGGGCACTTTTATCTCAGCAGCCGTTTCTGAGCTCAGAGGAGGCTCCTGGCCGCTGTGTGTGACTGTCGGGACACTTAGTCACCTCCCTGCCCTCCCACTCTGTCTTCTTCTCAAGTCCAGACTTGTGCCTCTCTTCTGACTGGGAAATTGAACTGCTTCTCACCCCACCCGAAAGCCCTCGCCTGGCTAGGGTGCCAGCAGGACTCACCAATGGGTGTAAAATCCACTTTCGGCTTCTTGCAAGCATTTCCTTGTGGCTGGTCAGCTGGTCTCCTGCCCGGGCTGTGGACACACTTCTCTCCTCTTTTCCACTTCCACTGAAAGGTTCTAGACTCCCTGATAAAGGCTTCTGAGCCTGCAGGCGCTGCTCAGGGCTCCCATCCAGATGCCCTGTTCCAGGTCTCCTCACTTCTGGGTCTGCAGGTGTCTGGAGAAAGGAAGAGAACGTGGGCAGGGAGGAGAGAATGCACAACGTGCTCCCTGCCTCTCCCTGGGAAGGAAAACGAAAACCGATGCACTAGGAGAGGCTCTGCTCAGAAGAAGAATGGACCAGGGCCCTAGTGGGAACCCACCTCTCCCACCCCACCCCCATGCTCTGCTGGGTTCTGAAGGGGTGGGGGGCACCCAGTTCTCTGGGCCACTGCAAAAGGCCCAAAAGAAGGAGGCAGGTGCCCTGAGCTGATGACCTGTGGAAGCTGGGGTGCTGGACACCAAGCCTCTGGCTTCTTTAGGACATGAGATGATAGCTGGGAACTCGGAGTCCTCCCCTCACCTGCAGCTCAGTGCCCCCTGACTCAAAGACCAGCATGCATCCTGCTATGGGTTGTCTCATTTATTGTTAAATATTCACGTCTGACCTGGACACCAAGCTTCCCCTTCCCTTCATGGAAGGGCTATCCTCACAAAGAGGGGAGCCAAGGCCAAAGTGAAGCACGCTCTCCTTTCTATTCTGCCCCAGCTTTGGCAGAGAATTCTCTTGTCAGAGCTAACTATGGAGGCGTCAGAGCTGCTGACCCCATTTGTACGACAGAGAACGTAGGAATGAGGTCAGAGCCAGGCCAGGGATGGCCTCAGTGGGACACTGTAAGGAACGTGGGCAAGGGGGAACCAGTGAAGGGTTTCAGTGGAGGACAGTCTTCATCTGGCTTAGGCTTTTATTTTTCCTTTAAAGATTTTTTTTGACCACGTATATATAGTGTACAGTTTGCCATTTGAACATTTTAAGTGTACAATTCAGTGGCATTAATTACATCCACTGCTGTGCATGTCAGCACCCCAAAATGAAACTCTGTACCCATTAAGCAGGAACTCCCTGTTCCCCCCCGGCCCACCCCAGCCCCTCGTACTCTCTAATCCGCTTTCTGTGTTTATGGTGTTGTCGATTCCAGATGTTTCACCTAAGTGGAACCGTATACTTTTTTGTCCTTTTGTGTCTGGTTTTGTTCACTCGGCATAGTTCGGCTCAGAACTTCCTGGAGCTGAACGATAGATATTCCATGATGTGCAGAGACCACATTTTGTTTTACCATTCATCTGCTGATGGACACGTGGCTTGATTCCACCTCTTGCCTGTTGCAGACCTAGCTGCGGTGAACTTGGGCCTGCAGGATTCTGTTTGAATCTCTGCTTTCGGTTCTTTGGGGTATTAACTTAGGTTTAAAAGAACAGTGCCTCTCCTGTGATGAGGAGGTAGGTGGGGCAGGTAAGGGTAGAGCAGGGCGTCTGGGTAAGAAATGGGTGCATTTACACAGGATGGCGCGGGGGCTCGACCCGGTGGGGGCGGGGGCCAGAAGACCAGATTTTGGGTATCTTTGGGATGCAGTGCCAGCAGGACTCCTCCTGAGCACGTTTCTGGCCTGGACGCCCGGGAGGTTGGACTTTCCACTAGCTGAGATGGGGGTGTAGGAGATTGGGGGTTCAGTTTTGGACATGGGAGGTCCGAGAAGCCTTTTAGACACCCACGGGAGACCCCGAGCTGGCAGTGGCCCCAAGAGTTGGGAGTCGGTGGGGCAGTGGGGGGTGGGTCCGGGGGTCCGGGCTGGAGACAGGAACTGGGCCCTCAGCCTCAGGTAGGACCTGGGCAGCGCCCTCGCCCTGCGGTGCTCATAGCTGCCTGGCGCCCCCGCAGCACGCGGCGCTCTCCGAGTACCGGCCGCTGCTCCCCGAGGCACGCAGCCCGCAGCATCGCCCCTCCACCGCCGACACGAAGCTGCTGCTCATCCCGCTCGTCTTCATTTGCCTCCGGGTCTGGAGCACCGTGCGCTTCGTCCTGACCCTCTGCGGCTCCCCGGCCGTGCGGGCGCCTGTGCTGGTCATCCTGCACGTAGGTCCCAACCCCGGCTCCGGCCTTGCTGCCCCCGGCCGTGAGGTCCACACCCCCCCCAGCCACCCGCCCAAAGTCAAGTGGGCACATCCCACAGGGCAGCCAGGGTGGAGAGGTCAGCGGCACTGTGTCCCCCAGCCCTGCTAGGGCACATCCCCGGAGGGGCGCCTTGGGAGAGATGGCAGAGAGGTCAGCCTGGCTATCGCACAGCCCCGGGCATGGGGCGCTCTGCAGTGACCTAGAATAGCTCCGGGAAAGTTAGTGCATCGGGGCTCCTGCCCAGCCCAGAAGCCCTGGGCAGGGTTGTGAGTCCAGGCCTGGCGGGAGCTCTGCCCACGTGGCCGCGGATACCCCAGACTGCCTCGGGGCTGGCAGGAAGGGCCAGGCGAGCAGCCGCCCGAGCCTCTGAGCCTCACGCTGGCACTCACGCCGTCTCTTCTCCCCGCCAGGGCGTCGGGAACACGTTTCAGGGAGGCGCCAACTGCATCATGTTCGTTCTCTGCACGCAGCCCGTCCGGGCCAGGATCTTCTCCCTCTGCTGCTGCTGCCCAGCCTCTCCTCCTGCCCAGCGTCCGGCTGGCTCTCTCGGGGGGTCTGTACCCTCCAGGACCAGAGAATCTCAGGAATCCCAGCGGACCCCAGTTGAACTTCCCAGCACCTGAACTTCGCCCTTCCTCCTTCTGTGCCTGGGTGCTGCCCTCCAGAACAGGCAGTTCTGTGGGTTATCGCTTCAGGGTTGGGGCATGGGTGCCTGCTGCCCGGTCAGCCCTCGCCATGTCAGCTTTCGACCCCCAGTGTGGGCGGCAGCTGCAGACTCAGCTTCTTCTACCTCCTAGAACTCGGGTGGCACGTTGCACCCCGACACGGGTCCTGGTGCACTGGGGGTATCCCTTCTGTGAGGGCAGGTGATGAGACTCCGGGAAGCCAGTGGTACTAGTCATTGTTGGGTGGTCCCAGGGCCCAGCGATCATTCACCTCTTGAGGAGCTCATGGCACTGTTTACAAATTGGGGGACCTATACCTGTAAGACAGAGCACGAAGAGATACAACCTCTGTACAGCCATCCTGCAAGTGACTAAATTCAGTGTCAGGGGGAGCAGAGATGTGACCCTAACCTAGACGTCACAGAGCAGGTCCCTGGAGGTCAGGGGTGGAGTGTCCCTGGCGAGTATTACTGGTCAGTCGGGGTGCCAGGTACCGATCCCCAGATTCCCGGAGGTTTCTCGGGGACCACCTTAGCGCGGCCCAGCATACCTGCTCAGGGACAGCGGGTCTCCGGCCCTACTGAATTCTCTGCAGAATTTGATGGAGATGGCATTTGCGTTTCCAGGGCAGGCCAGAATCTGGATGCTGGCCTCTGCCAGCTGGTTGCTTAAAATACTGGTTCCAGCCTCTGATGTAAGGGTGGGGCCCCGGGCAGGGGGGCACAGGCAGAGACCCTTGAGGATGCCCCACTGTCTCTGCAGTCTTTTCTTAGAATATTCTTGCTCTTGTGAAGACTAAAACAGGGCGAGCCAGGAGGGGCCCTGCTTTTCACTGCCTAGGTTCGTTTTTTGTAGAACAGGCAACCAGCAAAGTAGCGAATGATCCAAAAACTGGTGCTTCCCGGAAGGTGACGATTTTAAGACACAGCTGTTTTCAGAGTTGGTTGGGGGGTTTGGCAGCACAGACCATGGGGGTGATTATTTACATTTAAAAGACAAGCAATTAAAAGGAGATTCTTCCTCTCTCAGTGGGTCTCCCACCGACACTTTCTTCTATTTCTTTCCTTGCCATCTGGCCCTGAGAACTAAGTCACAGCAGCTGTTGGTTCTGAATGGGGCCGGCTGTGCAGTCTTGTTCTGGGAGGGATTGGGAAGAAAGTTTAACTTTACCTATGGGTCTCCTTCCCTCGGATTCCACCCAGGCCCTGCAGAACTGAAATTGTTTCTCAAACCCAGTGGATTGTTCCTTAAACCACTAACTCCCAAGCCATGCTGTACTATCGATTCCTGTTTTACTCTCAAAAGTAAAATCCATTTCAGGAAGAGAATCCAAAAGCAATAGGCACCTAGAAGATTAAGTCCAAAATGCCCATTTTTGGTTTCCCTTAAAAACATATTTCCTTTTGAAAATTAGCAAGGAGTACAGATCCCCTTAGAAGAAAAAAAAAAAAAAAGATCTGGGCTGCCTTAAGGAAAGCTGCTGCCGGGGCTGGGCAATCTCCTTTCCTCTAGAGACTTGTTAGGCCTTACAGCGCATTGCAGGCTCGTAACCAGTAAAGACCCTCACCTTAGCTGCTCATAAGGAGCTGAAATTCAGGACCTGCTAGCTGCCAAAAAAGAAAGTCATTCTCCCTAAATTAGAGGTGCACCAGCCCAGGGGATCGATGTTAGCAGAAACTGCTCAGAAGGGGCTCCGGGGACCTCAGCTCAATTGCCGCAGGGCAAAGGGACCACTGGCTGCGGTTGTGGCTTTGGCAGGACAACCCGAGACCTGGGTTTGGCATCTTCGCAGCCCGGCCATGGCATCATTAAATCCCCAGGAGTTGGCGGCTCAGAGGGGTTGTCTCTGAGTGCCTCGGGTCCCTCCAGCTCGCCGTCTGCTTGGCTGATAGCTGGCTGTGCCACCTGCTTTGGGAAACACCTCTAAAAAGTTCCACCTCGGAAGCATCCGTTTCAGCTTCCTTTGCTGCCCACCGACCCTGCAGGACGATTGGGTGTGAGTGTGACCATGCGGGGTTGGGCGGGGGAGGAGCTTGTGCCTTTGCCTGGGCCCCAGACCAGGCTGGGTTAGTCGGGGTTCAGACCCCACCTCTCTCCAATGCAGGAGCTGCATGACTGCAGCTGGGGGGAGGTAAGCTCAGAGTGGGGCTGTCCCCTCAGCCCGCTGGGCCTGGGGGTCCTCTGATAGTGTCGTTGGCATTTACATGCCTCCCTCCTTTACCCATGTGTGGCCTCGGCTACCACAGGTGCTGCCGACGTGCCGGCCCTCTCACTCAGGGTCCCTCTCTGTCTGCACTGTCCAACCCTCCACCTTTCAGGTTTACCAGCTCCTTTCTCCCCATTTGTGTTTCAGGGTTTTTATTTCTTAATAAAGACTATGATTTGGTCCGGGGTGAGGGTGCAAACCGAGCTCTTCGTAAGTTCACTACAAGACCATTTTACAGACTTCCTATCAAGGCTGATAACGTGTGTTTCTTGCACATGCAAAACTCTTAAGGGAAACTTTGACCTCCTGGGTTGAAACCCAGGCCTTGCTACTTTAAATTAAATAAATGAATTATTTTTCATTTGCATATTTGGTAAACTGATGCGCCGCAGATTTGGGAGGCGGGGAAGGCTGACAGGTGCTGTAGAGACCACAAGAGCATGTCGGGGGGGACGCCCACCTTGGCAGCTGAAGTCCAGTGGACAGCTGCCCTGTGGGCGCAGCCAAATTCTGCCAAGTTTGCCTAACGAGGATCACGGGGTGGGATGGGAGGTGAGGATGCAGATTCCCGGGCATGCCATCATCAGGGTCCTCCCTCCCAACTTCCAGGACACACCCACGACTTGGGGCTTAGGTGGCATGGAGGAGACGCTCCGGGCGGAATCGACCCCCGGTGCCCCTAGCTGTGGTGGCCACCTCGGGTTACGAGCCGCCTGCGGCCACCTGCAGATCCTACTTTCCTCAATGGCCCGCATCTTGGGAACTTTGCTCCCCAAAGCACTGCTTGTCCATTCCGCTTCTTTTCCAGACTTAGTGACTTTAAAAATACATCAACCAGCACCTAGAAAGGGCTTGTGTGTTTTTGAAATGAACTGTTTTTTTTAGAGAAGTTGTGCACGTACTAAAGTCGTTGGCAGTGGCTTCCACCAAGGAGCCTTTTGGAGTCTTTGGTCTGCGCCCAACTGGGACGTGCCTCAGACCTCTGGACTAGGTGCTGGGAACTCACCCAAGAGAACCTGAGAAAGCTGCCCCTCCCGGGGGCCCTGTGCCGCCATCTGCTGCCACGCCCCTCCCTTCCCCCGTCCAGCCTGTTGTCCCCCACAGTGGTCTTTGTCCCCTCTTCCCTGATGTCCCCATGGTCTCCCTCTAGAAACTGTCTCCAGTCTCCTTGTCCCCTTTGGGAGGCACCCCCCCCCCCAAACTCCATCAAACCAAGGCCAGGTCACCCCTGCCTGAAAGCCCCAGGAGGTATCCGTCACCCACAGGTAGTAGCCCAGCCTCCTGGGCGTCGTGTGTGTCCCCATTTCCGGATTTCTCTCCATTCTCCTCACCCTACCTAACAGTTTGCCATTCCATGCTGTTCCATGCTGTTCCACACCATTCCCTCCTGCCCTCCCTCAGCTGACACCCTGACCCCACAGGTGCACCCCCTCTGCTCCCACACGCCCCTATACACATGCCACTGTCTGTGTGGAGACCATGAGCTCCAGGGACCCCTCTAGGGGACCTGCTCCCCCAGAGCCTGCCCAGTTCCCGGCACAGAGTCAGACCCCATCCCAGGGCCAGCCCAGGGCACACTTGAGGCTATAACCTTTTCACACCAGAAGTTACAGAGGGGAAGCTTTGGGAGAGAGGTGGATACTTTCAAAATGAAGCCTCTTCGATCAAAAATACACCCCCCACATTCTCAGCATCACGTGTCAGAGAAGAGCCTGGAATCCATGGAGACAGGGTTTGCCAGGGGTTCTGGGGTCAGGACATTGCCAGTAGCTAGCAGTTAACGGTCACCGAGCCCTCACTATGTGCCAGGCCAAGTGCGTTTGCCAGCTGTTCCCAAACTCATTCTGCAAAGGAGAGCCGGGAGGATGGAGAGGCGTCCTCAAGGCCGCCAGGGGGTAAGGGCAGGACTGGAATTTGAACTCGGGGCCACCCAGACTTGTACTGAGCTCAGCAATCATTCTGTTAACAGCAAGCAGCAGCCCAGTCCAGCTCGTGGAGAGGCCCAAATATGCACGCTGTTTGTGGTTTCAGACAGAAATCCCCCACCAATTAAAACGCACAAATTGCCACTACTATCGTCCATGAAAACTTTCTGCGCTCAAAGCAAGTTCCTACTGGAACAGAAGGCACGACTTCTCAGGGCCACCAGCGCCACTGCCTCACTCTAGAGAAACGCCCTGACATTGTTCTACATGCGTGGCGGCTCCGTGGGGAGTTCCTGCTCATGGGGCATCACGGGTGCGCTGTGCAGCTGGGCAGCGGGCAGCGGTGGGCATCCACGAGGGTCTCCTCTGCTCGCACACGTGCTCCCATCCACAAAGCAGGCAAGCTTTGTGGATGGTTTAGATTCTGCAAGAAAAGGTATCAGGAGAAACAGGTGAGTCCCAACGCCACGTCTGGGGACGATGCATTTCTGGAAGAAGACAAACGGGGTTCCGGCCACGGCTCTACCGTTCTATAATTGTGTGACTCTGGGCAAACGATTTTAAGCTCTCTCAGCATTGCGCTCATCCACAGAGGGGATAATTATGAGGCTGAAACGAGCCCCAGTGCTTCAAGCGCTGACTGACCTGGAGAAGGAGATTTCCTGGCTGTCACTATTCTCACCTCCAGCCTTTCTAGTGTCACCCAGTCCCCAGCTCACCTCGCACAGCTGGTTCTGCCCCTTTATTTCCAGTGCCCCCAGCCTACCTTTATCAGTCACCGGTGACCATGGAGCCTTACCTGTGTGTGTGCGGGGGGGCGGGGGGGGTGGAGACTTACCTTTGGGGGGTTGCACCTATTTACTCAGCATTTTCAGAATTTCCCGTGACCATTTTGTCAGAGATGGGAACAGACCCTCGCTCTGAGCATTCCTGCAGCTTTTCTTTTCCCAGCAGAATGGCAGACTTGCCTGGGCACAGTGCACCGGGAAGCGCTCTTCAAGTACCAGCAGGGAAAACCCTCGCAGCAGCCAGCATCTGTCTGGGGAGCAAATCTCTGCCTCTGCCGCCCCATCACCCGGCCACTCCAGGAGGAAAAGCAGCTGGGACAGCATGGGGGTTAAAGGACAAGGGCTCACTGCTGCCTGAAGTGGCGAGCAGGGCCCTGGGGACGATGTGCCAGGCTGGGGGACGCGTCTGCCCTGGCTGGGCACAGCCCCGGAAGCCTCGGGGCTGGAGCCCAGGTCGCCTGGGGACCTAGTTAAAAATAGACTTTGTTTCAGTAGGTCTGGGGTGGGACGCAAGGTTCTGCATTTCTAACTGGCTCCCAGTTGGTCTGAGGCTCTGTGCGTTTTCCAGGGGCTTCAGGGGCTCGGGCTGCTGCTCATCTGGCTGGGGGTGGGGGTGGGGGTGGGGCTCCTCTTTTCTCCAGAACCCCCTAGCAAGAAACAAGGCTAGAGCTCTGCTTTTCTACCTTGACCACGAGGGAACATGCAAGGTCCCCTTGGAGGGCTGCTGGCTTCCACGGCCTGTTTCTTAAGAACCCAGGCAGGAAGTGTGAGGAGGGTTGACCAGCCTTTTGGCTCATCAGTAACAGATGCCATGGCGTGCTGGTAGATAAATGCTCAACAGGCTGCGGGTGGTACTGATTTCTGGTATTTGCTGATTTCCAGGCTCTCCCCAGCATGGTTGGTTTCAAAGACGGCAGGGTAAAACCGCGTACTTCCACAGCTAATTATGCGTCGCTTAGAGCACTCCCTTCTGGGTGATCTGATACTCATTTTACATGTGCCTCTGCCCTTTCATTGCCTTTGAGCTCTTTTACAGTTCTGTAGATTGCTGAGAACTGCTGCCAAGGCAAAATAATACTTGTCTATAAATAAGCAAATAACTGCTGGAGGAGAAGGTCTTCCCTCCTTCTGAGCTTTCCAACTGTTTGCAAATTCATTTCAATATTCCTGATCTAGAAATGTGTCTGTTCTTTGGATTCTTTTTTGGGGGGATTCTCTTTGAACATCTGCCTGCTCCCGTCCTTTAGGTGTATTTGGGCTCTGTCCAGTCTTTTTCATTGTTGGAAACGGGTGTCGATTATATGGGATGGGGGATGGAACTAGTTGGTGTTCTGGAGAGGCTGGGCCCTCTGGGTTTCGGGACTTATCTGGCCTAGGAACCCATATGGAAGTTATAGGCTTCCAGAAAGTAATCTTAACACATGAAATTCTTGTAGAATCTCAGAGCCCTAGATGTTCTTTAGGGCTGACAGGAATGGTTTTGATTGGGGGTTGGCAAACCATGGTAAATAGCAATGTCTAGCTGAAGCTTGTGTACACTCTATTTGAACTCTCTTGGCCACTGATACCTTATTTTGTTACGTTTCTTTTCCCCATTTGGTCAGGAAGGCATTGTTGATTCCATGGTGCCAGGGCCAGACTCATCCACCGGAGTCACGTCCTGCATTGCCAGGGAGACTTTCACCCCTGACGTGTCCCACGTGGGGGAGAGGGGAATGATTTTACTTGCAGAGTTGGGCTTAGAGAGAGAGGCCACATCCAAGCAAAAAAAGAGGTTTTCTGGAAGCAACTCCTAGGCATAACCATAGATAGACTTAGCTTCTCCGCTACAAAATGAAATCATTAATGCGTATTTATGTTTTATTTGTATAACTGTCATGATATTTCTGTTTTGAAAAGAATCCTTCAAAGCCAAGAATTTGAGGACACTGAGCAGAGTTGGAAAGGGATGTGCAGGATAGCACTACTGGAGAATATTTTGTATTTATTACTATTTATTTTTATTTATAATTTTGAAATTCACGTAATGTAAAATTAACCACTGTAAAGGAAACAACTCAGTGGCATTTAGTACATTCACATTATTATGCCATCACCACCTCTATCTAGTTCCAAACATCTTCATCACCCCAAAAGGAACCCCCTGACCCATTAAGCAGTTGCTCCCCACTCCTCCCTCTCCCACTCCCCCCCGCCAGCCCCTGGCAACCACTAACCCATGTTCTGTCTCTATGGATTTGCCTATTCTGTAACTTTCCTATAAATGGGATCATGTAATATGTGGCCTTGTGCCTGGCTTCTCTCACTTTACACAATGTTTTTTGAGGTTCATGTAGTGTGTATCACAACGTCTTTCCTTCTAATAGCTGAAAAATCTTCCTTTGTGTGTACAGACCACATTTTTGTTTATCCATTCATCTGTTGATGGACACTTGGGTGGGGTGACCTTTTGGCAATGGCTAGTAGTGCTGCTGTGAATACATGCATAGATATCTGAGTTCCTGCTTTCAGTTCTTTGGGGCATATACCTAGAAGTGGGATGGCCAGGTCATATTGGAAGTTCTGTGTTTAACTTTTTGAGGAACTGCCAAACTGTTTTCCACATTACTGCACCACTCTACCTTCCCCCAACAATGTTCCTTTTTTCCCCACAACCTTACCAATACTTGTTATTCTTCATTTCTTCAATAACAACTGTCTTAGTGGGTGGGAAGTGGTACCTCGCTGTGGTTTTGAATTGGGTATTTCCCGAATGGTTAATGATGTTGAGCATTTTTTTTCATGTACTTATTGGCCATTTGTATATCTTCTTTGGAGAAATGTCTATTCAAGTCCTTTACCCATTGAGGTATCTTGTGTTGAACTGTTAAGACTTCTTTGTATATTCTGTATGCTAGACTATTATGTAATACGTGATTTGCGAATATTTTCTCCCATCCTGTTGACTGTCTTTTCACTTCCTTGGTAATGTCCTTTGATGAACAAAAATTTTTATTTTGAGGTGCAAAATCCAAAAAATATCCATTTTTTCCTTTGTCGCTTGTGCTTTTATTGTCATATCTAAGAATCCTTTGCCAAATCCAAGGTCATGAAGATTTAACTTTATGCTTTCTTATAAGAATTCAATGATTTTAGCCTACACCAGAACTTCATTCCTTTTTACAGCTGAATAATACTCCATTGTATGAATAGACCACATTTTGTTTTTCTCTTCATCCCTTCTATGGACACTTGGGTTGTTTCCACCTTTTGCCTCTTATGAATAATGCTGCTATGAACATTTGCTTACAAGTGTATGTTTCAGTCCCTGTGTCAATTCTTTTGGGTATATACCTAGAAGTAGGTTTCCTTTGCTTGTTTGTTTGTTTGCTTACTTGCTTGTTCCTCATTTGAGCTCCTTTTCAGTTTTAGGCAGATAGTAAACACTTACAGATTTCTTATACATCCAAACAAGTTCATGAAAAGTTACAAATAAAGTACATGCATATTTCAAACACCAGCTAATGTTGTCCATTTTGGATTTTTATACAAAACTATTCAGTGTACATCGTAAGCCCAAGACCATGCAAAAGGGGGTTTCACAAATTATTTGGTATACAGCTAACAAAAAAATGCATTAGATACTTCAGTTAACTGCTCTAACCAAAGCTTCTGTTTGTCCCGTGCTATAAAAAAACTATCTATTTACATAGAATATTCATACAGTGCAAACCAGTTACATTGCAAAAAGTAATACATCTATGCTAGATGACAATACTGAATGATTCAGGAAATCATTTCTACCTTACTTAAATAACATTAACAATTTCATTTTCAACTTTTAATGTATCATATCCATGATGTTGCCAATCTAACATATTTTTTAAGCTATCTCTCTATTCTTTGATTCAAAAGCCAATTACAGAAACAAGAATTTGACCTGATTCTGATTTTTGACAGTTATGATACAATAAAGAAATGCAAACATTTTCCTTTGTACACTAACCACTTCTTCGTTACATAATCCGCTCTAATAATTGTGCCTTTAACAACTGTAGCTTCCTCTGTGATAAAATCTCCTGGCTTCACCCAAACATGTTAAAATTATTCAGGTTTCCTGGTAAATGAAAGAAGGAGATACACCTTCAGTGGCCAGAATCTATTTTTTTTGCTGCCTTAATTATCTATAGTTTATGTTACTATAGAAGGGAATGCCATATCTAGGAGTTTTAATCATCCAAAACAGAAGACTTGCTCCAGTGGATCCCAGGAGCTTTTTACATATGCACTAGTGAGGTCCACTCCCTGTGAAAATGTCCACTTTAAATATGAGTGCAGGGTGGGACATGGTGGCTCAGCAGTCAGAGTGCTCGCCTCCCATGCTGGAGACCCGGGTTCGATTCCTGGTGCCTGCCCATGCAATAAGAAGAATGCATATATATAAGTGCAACAATAGAGCAACAGCTGCAGCGTGCTCCATACCACACACGCAAAGGGCCCTCACAGTTCTCTGTAGTCACGGGACACTCCCCCACCCCCACCCCAGGCTGAGCCCACAGCCCAAGAGCTAAGGATTTCCAATTTTTTTTTTTTTTCTGTATGAGTATCATGTGGCCTCCTTCCAAATTTGGTAGAAATGCTTTTTGAGCAGGGGAATGCAGTCAGGTTTTCTTAAAAGAGATAAAAAAAAATTTCTCCAGATTGTTATGAAATCACTGCACTCATTAGTGTATCCTGGGCATTAGCTGCGGAGGGGCTGGAGATTTTTCAGCATTTAAAAACAGTTTTGAGATTTGTTTTAGCTTCAACCAGTCTCACTAGACAAAAAAAGAGCCTACATTGACAAACTCTTGCTCTTGAGGCTTGCTCTTGTGAAGCTGATGTAGGTAGCAGAGAAGCTTAGCCTACCTATGGTTATCCCTAAGAGTTATTTCTGGAGGACCTCTTTTGTTGCTCAGATGTGGCCTCACTCTCTCTAAGCCCAACTCTGCAAGTGAAATCATTGCCCTCCCCCCTACATGGAACATGACATCCAGGGATGAAAGTCTCCCTGGCAGCGTAGGAGATGACTCCCAGGGATGAATCTGGCCCTGGTGCCGTGGCATCAACAATTCCATCCTGACCAAAAGGCGGGAGGGGGGGGGGGAGTATAATTAAAAAGGTATCAGTGGCTGAGAGAGTTCAAGAGGCTGCTCTGGACGTCACTCATACAAGCCTCATTTAGGCATTGCTACCTACCATAACTTGCCAAACCCAAATCAAAACCATTCCAGCCAATCCCAAAGAACACCTAGGGTGTTATATAAGATCCTACAAAGGTTCCATGCATTAGGGTAACTTTCCAGAAATCTATAACCTCCAGTTGGGTCCCTGGCCCAGATAAGTCCTGAAATGTAGAGGGGCTAGCCTCTCCAGAACATTAGCTATTTCCATCCCCCTATCCCATATTATCAACAGCCCCTTCTCACATGAAAAAGTTAGAATGGACAGGGCGGGCCGCGGTGGCTCAGCGGGCAAGGTGCTTGCCTGCTATGCCGGAGGACCTCGGTTCGATTCCCGGCCCCAGCCCATGTAACAAAAACGGAGAAACAGAATACAATAAAACAAGAAAATGTTTAAAAATGTTTCCCTTTCTTCCTTCCTTCCTTCCTTCTATCCTTCCTTCCTTCTCTCTGTCTTTCCTTTAAAAAAAAAAAAAAAAAAAGTTAGAATGGACATAACTCAAATACCCCTAAAGAATGAGAGAAAGATCAAAGGTGATGGTGGCGTTATACAGGGAAGGTAGGGTTTAACAAATGAGTATGAGTGCTGAATTATTATACTGATATTTCTTTTAGCCTCCAGTACTTTAGAGTAGCTAGAAATAAAATAAATAAATAAATAAATAAATAAAAACCTAAAGTTGTGGAATTGTAACCCATACCAAGCCCTGAAATCTGTTCTACAACTAATTGTTATGATGTGCTTTGAAATTTATTGCTTTTTTGTAGATATGTTATTTTTCACAAAAAGAAAAAAAAAGTCAATTATGATGATTAAAATATATATATTTACATATTCCTTCAAGCCTCCAGTGTCTTGGAACAGCTAGAAGGAAAAATCTGAGATGGTGACAAACTCTAGCATCTTGTTGAAGAATGGTTTGAAAATTACTGCTTTTTTTTCTTTCTTGGCTTTGTATATATGTTATATAATACAGTAAAATAAAAGTTTGGTTTTCTTTTTTTAAAGAAGCCTACACTAACCAAGGATTATTTGCTGATAGAGTCTTACCTGCTCGGCATTAGCACAGGCCGATTAAGTACTGGGTCAAAGGGGCGTCGAATAAACAGCTACCAGCCTGTGCCCGCTCAACATCTCCCAGGGCCCATTGGTGCCAGGGCGACCAACCTGTGGGTGACAAAGGGAGAAGCCAGATGAGTCACCCCCCCCCTGGGGGGGCTGCAGGGGGCCCCCCCCCCCCAACGTGGTAAAAGACCGAGATGGGGCAAAAGGGAAGACCTCCCCCATGCCACCAGCAGGAAAATGAGGAAAGATGGGGGCAGCCCAGGGCAGGGGGCGGGGAGAAGAGGGCACGCCCCACCCTCTTTGTCGGTACCTGGGACTCTTTCGCGCTGAGTGTGCACGTCAGCTCGACCGCACGCTCCATCATCTTAGTACTGGCCTTGGTGATGTCCTCCCCTCTGCCGGCGGGGCCACCTCCGGATGGCGACAGTGATACAGTGGTTGTGCAAAATGATTCTCCTTGCTGGGCTGATCCACGGGCCCGTGGTTCACTTGGTTGGGGTAAGGGGTCCTCGTAGTCATTGCCAACATGCATGAGAGGCCTGCTCATGGGCTTTTCCACCGGGCGGCCGCGAGGCCACCCTCACCACCCTGGCCCCGGCAGCCGCCGCCACGTGCCTCATGGTTTTCGGGTTTCTGCGCTTGCTGCCCTGATCGTGGGTTCTGCCACCCTGACCCCAGCCACCGCCACCCTGGGCTGAGAAGCAGTCGCCTGCAAGACTCCCCTGCCCCGGGTCTCGGCTTCCCCGTCCCACCCCCCACCCCCCCCGCCCCCGGTGTCCCATCCTCCTCCAGCTCTGGCCTCGTCTTGCCCACGCCCCCCTCACTCCACGAGGCCCCCCCAGCAGCACCAAGACCCAGCAGCCGAAGTGGCTTTTCGCCAGGACAACTGATAACCCGTCATTGCTCAGCTAAGCTGCATTTGTGCCTGCAGGAAGACAGCATGCTTCGGCTTGGCTGAAACTGTGCAGTTTTGACATGGATTCAGCAGTCCCGCCTCCGTGAGCAGCGGAGGAGAAGCGGTTTGCAGCGCCGCGGCTGTCGGCCACCGCGGCTTTGTTTTTACTACAACTGAATTGAAAGCTCATGTAGTTGAATTTTTAATAATGGCTGCGTGGAACAACCTGCTCACAGCGTCCCTGAAGGGTTACCGGCAGGCTCTGGAGACCCACCCAAGCTGGCTCCTGCACACCACGGAGTATCTGGCCTGCCTTTTCTCATTTTCTGTGACCAAAGAGAGCTGTCCAGCCAGGGTAATGTGTAACCAAGAGCAGCCACTCGGGCCACCAAGGAGCCTCCTGGCGCCCTCGCCTTCACGCTCTCTGTCCGTGATTCCCCTGGAACATGCCCTTCCAGGGCTCCTGCACTTTCTGATAGGAGAGGTCAAATTCTGTTCCCGATAAGTAAAAAAAACACAAGCACCTTGTAAAGTCTCTGAAATGTATACAATAGGTGTGTCAGAGTGCGCTCGGCCGCCTCCCTGCCCTGGGCACCTGGAATACCTTGGACAGGAGCCCAGATGACTGCAGAGCACCGGACAGGCTCGTGGAGCAAGACAGTGGGCTGGGACCACGTTTTCTCCTACTCTGTCCCCACCCTGCAGAGTTGGGTTCCGATAGCCAGGGGCATGCCTGGCTGGGGCGTGGGTGGCTAAAGAAGGCACAGAGTGATCAGGGAGACACACTATGTGGGTGCCAGGCTGGGACATCTTGTGTCAACCAACTGGACCATCTCCCACCCCTCCCTACCCCAGCTTCTCTGGACTCGAGTGCTGCCTGTGCCTTTTCCGGCATCTGTTCATCTCTCCTACCTTCCCTAAAGCTGGAATAGGGATGACCTGGGGAGCTAATGCCTCCCTCCCTGCCACTCCCTTCATCAAGCAACCCCGCATACACACCACGCCACTAAACCCAACCTCCTCTGTGCCCTCTGAGACATACCCGGGAGCTTCTGCTGTGTGCCCCGAGAACCTCACATTCCACCATGTCACAGAGAAAAGTGGGAGACGTCACTTTAATCCCATGCAACTTTATGATCTGAACGCACACCAAACGCATCGTGCAAACAGCAGAGGGGGAGGCGTGCTTTCTCCCTCCGAGGGAGAGGACTCGGGACTCCCACGTCCAGTAGGACAGTTTCCTCGGAACTTGAAATCCAATGTTAGGGCCGTAGTCACGAGTCAACTAAAATAAATTTGTAAAACACACATATAGATACGAAAATGTCTTTTGCATCTTCTTCAACTGCTCTCCTAATTCCACCACTGAAGTTAAAATTACAGAAAGCAACATGCTTCTTGCAACTCTAAACCAACCCAGAGAAGCGCTTCTGCACGATTTTTAGCTTTTTTCTTTAAGGTCTTCATTAAGTTGCTAAGGCTTGTTCTTCAATAGAGACAATGCTTGCCCTGGGTGATCTCGAACATTATATTAACGTGCTGCAAGCACATACAAACACCGGGGCCCTGCTTACCAGTTGTTACAACTCACGATGCTGAGGCATGTAAAGAGGTGGAGAAGACTTCACCATTTGCACAACCAGAGACTTTTGGCCAGAGTATCTTCCGGTTTCCTGTCCTAACAGACTTGTGGGTTATATCAGTGAGAATTAGGTTCAGCTGCAAGATACAGAAAACAAAGAGAGTATTTTCTTTCATATGACGTTCACACAGGTGGTCCGGGGCAGGTAGGGGGCTCCACTGAGTAGGGGACCCCAGGCCCTTCTCTCTTGTGGCTCACCCTCACCGTCCAAGCTAGTGGCACCCACATTCCAGGCAGCAGGACGGAGAAAGGGACGAAGAAGAGAGCAAGGTTCCCAAGAAGTCACCACATGACATCCATTCATTAAACAGAACTTTGTCATATGTCCCTACCAACTGCTAAGGTGGCAGGGAAATACAGACTTTATTTTGGGCAGCCACAGGTCCAGCCTTAATTTCTTTTGCTGTAGAAGAGGGATTGATGAAATGGATATGGGGATGCAGGAGGGGAGCCACTAGCAGTCTGTGCAATACAGTCCTTGTGGCAGAACTTAAAATTCCAGAACATTCCTAGTGGAAGTGAGACCAGCAGTGACCTGAAGTCCTGATATTGTTATCTGATCAAAGAAAATGGCCCAGGGACTTTCCAGCTTGCGTTTGTGATGCTAACCCAACATTTTACATCCCTGATTAAATTTTCCTATATAAAACTTTTTTTTAATTCTGAAAAGCTTCATTTTCAGAAAGACATCATTTTTATTTTTGCTTCCTTAGTATAATAGTAATATAGAAACGCTCTCATTTCCCCTCCTTCCCCATATTGTCTATCACTCAGTTTGGTCCATTTTATACCCAAATGTATCCACTGCCCTCAGTTTTACCACCACGCTGGCCCCAATCGCCACTGTCTGTCACCTGGTCTATGGCAAGGGACTTCTCCCCCTCTCCCTACACTGGTTCCTTTTCCCCTAATCAGTTTTCTAGGAGCCAGAGTCAACTCGCCCAAGACTTCCCTCTGCTCCTGGCACAAAAATCAAGCTCTTTAATGCAGTCTACAGGTGCTTTGTGCCCTTAGCCGCACTGACCTCACAATCCTGGATGACCTTCCCGTCTCTACCCGTGAGCCTTTGCACAAGCCTTTCCCCCTGTCTGGGCAGCTCTTTCTACCACCTCATCCCTACCCACCCCATTTGCCTGGCTAAGCTCTATTCATCTTTCTTTTACATCTCAGCTCAGATCACTTTTTCAAAGAAGCGTTCCCTCCCCAACTCCTCTCTGCCCTCCTTCAGAGCCCTTTTGTAGTTATAAGCTCATCAATGTGATTATTTGACCAAATTCTGCATCCCCCAACTGGAGTATAAGCCCCATGAGGACGAGGTCACGTTTGTACCTTGTTGTATCCCCACCTGAGTATGGTGCTGGGGACAGTAAATATAAATATGTGCTGGGATTAAAAAACCATCTAACATTTCTCCTCTCAGAATAACCACTGTTTTCAGATTCTGATAAGTGTTTTAAGGTCTGTCTGGGCCAGTTTGCCCACAGTGCAATGGGATGGGATCCACTGGGCTGGCGTGTGTGTTCACATTAACATTTACATTTTGGGCTAATAATACAATTTTGGAATTGAGATCCAGGACCCAAATTCTCAGACCACAGTCCTTGCCAAATGCCTGCTTCCCACTTTCTCCATTTGAAAAGGAGAAAGGGCAGAAGACACAGCCCCCTGAGGAGGAGAAAATTGACTATGGATTCTTTTTTTCCTCAATGATAAAATCCTAATTAAATTTCCCAGTTATGAATCAAGCTGTGAAGGAAGTGGAGACAAGAAGATCAAGGAAGAACCTTGCACCTGCAACCACTCAATTTCCCAATTTTTTTTCTTTTGCCCCTTGAATTTTTTCTGTTCCCTTTAAATTTTTATTGTGGTAAAATATATACAACATATGCATTTCCGATTTTACCAACTTTCAAGGGTCCAGTCCAGTGATGCTAATTATCTTCATGATTTGTACAGAGGTCATCACCACCCACTGCCATACCCTTCCCAGTACTCCAGAAACCACACCAGTAACCCCGGACCGCCCCCTCCCCCAGCTTCCCTTTTAAAATGATTCTTTAGCTTCACTTTCCTGGGAACATTAGTTACCTGTTCCCACAACAAGCCTCAGTCTGCTACCTGCAATTAGCCAGAGAGTTCTAGGGTTAATTGGCCGCGACTTAATATGGCCATTTCATGCTCCAAGGCGAAAAGTGAAAGGTCAAAATTCACTGGTTCACAGGTTCCCTTCCTAATGCTGGTTGTGCAGAGACAGAGGGGGGTGGGGAAGTGAGGGGGTAAGGGGTGGGGGGTGGGGAGTGAGGTGGGGCGGGGACGGACGCGGGGCCCAGTGGGCGGGAGTGGGGGATGGGGTGGGAAAGGCGTCCATCTCCAGTTTTCAGCTCCTGTGGGAAGTAAATAAACCTGGAGCTGAAAACCAAAACGTAGCTCGGCCTGAGACGAGGGCCCAGGCGGAAGGACCGGAGAAGGAACACCCCCGCCGAGCCCCCGCCCCCGCCGGGTCTGCTCCCTTCTCACCTCGCGCCGCACCCTGGGGCGCGCAGACCAGCGGGGGCGGGTTCGTCCTGCCTGCGCCAGCCCGTGATCGCAACCAGGGGAGGTGGCGTCCGCCTCCCGGGGCAGCCCCACGGGGCTCGCCCGGCCTGGACCACCCGCACGCTCTCTGTTTGGGGAGGTCGAGGTAGGCCCGGGGTGGGGTGGGCGCCCCAAGACACGCAAGGAGTGAAGTGGACGGGCAGGACCGAGGGGCGCATCCCCTGCATCTGCCAGACTGATGATTTGCAAACTTGTAACATTTCTTTTTATTTGACTGCACAGCATCTCTCCTTCCCCTTACTCCCCACTAGGTGATTCCCCCCAGGCCCCAAATTAATGTTCATTTTCTTGGGAGACTTGTTCAAAATTCTGTAATAATCTGAAACCTCTGGTCTTGCCAAACCTCCGTTGTATTTGCTGTATTGGGGTGAAGTTGGTGAAAGGAAATGGTCAGTGGTCGGTTCTTCCTGGTGAGTAGGGACACAGGGATCCCCTACACAGCTGTCACACTGCTGCCCCCTTCACAGCCCCCAACACAGCCAGGCCCTGGTGAACCCAACTGTGTAGTTGGGTTCTTGGTTCCGATCAGAAATGCCATACAATGGGGTTTGTTGAAACAATGGGAATTTATTGGCTCATGGTTTTGAAGCTAGAAGCAGCTCAGGCACTGGTGAACTTGGGTCCTTGGCTTTCCCATCACATAGCAATGCATATGGTGGAGTCCTCTCCCTGCTTTTTCAGCTCCCATTGCTTCCATGTGACTTTCTTTCCATAAAGCTTCCAGTAGCCATATAAAGGCCCAATCCCATTCAACTGGGCCACAACTTAACTAAAAATACATCTTCGAAGGGTCCTGTTTACAATGGCTTCACACCCACACGAGTGGATTAGGAACATGTTTTTTTCCTGGGGTACATAACTCAATCTGCCACACCTGTTCACAGTTCCTGCGTTTGCTGCTGAGGCCAGGAAAGTTTCCCAACACATCGTGAGCGCCCAGTAACTTGGCATAATGTGGGTGATCGGAGGAATTATTAAATTAACTGGGTTGGTGCCACAGAAAATAAAACAGGGAGTATGTCCCGTGAAGATGGAAGCCTGAGGGCCATGGGGGACTTTGCTCTGGATTTTGGCTGCCTGCCCTGGCATGTCTGATGCCCCCTGAGCACGGGTGGAGCGCAGGGGCCTGGCGGTGGCCCAGCCTTGGGTGTCCAGCCCCTGCTCAGCAGCTGTGATTCATTTTCCCTGCCCTGCCAATAAGGGGTTTAGATTTGTACTGCTTTCCAATAGTGATAAATATGCACGAAATGATGTCTCTGATTTCCTTTAAAAGGAAAATAAGAAACTTTCTCTCTCTCTCAAAAAAAAAAAAAAAAAAGTGTTGCATAGTTTATTGGGCGAATGTGGAATCCCCAGCAGAGAGATTTGGCTGCAGGATTCCTGGGAGGGACCATTTCTAAGAAGCCTCCAATAGCCCAATCTATTGTCCCTGAATTACCTGGTGTATTGCAGGGTCAGTGACAGCTGTTGCTTTCCTTCGTTTGTGCCAGAAATAGCCCTTCCATTAACTCGCCACCTGCCTGACTAGTGGACGCTTTAGGAGTGAGGAAATTTCTCAGTGTCTCAATTGGGAAGCTGCTGATCCCGCAGTCACAGGGGCACCCACTTGCCTGGGTAAAAAAGAAGTGGAAAGAAGACAAAACTTTGGGTTTCTGAAAGAGTTAATCCAACTTAGGCTGGCTGTAAAAATACCATTGGCTGTTACCTTGCAGGGCCAAAGTACAGCCAGAATGTCTTCTCTCTCCACCGAGTACATCTGCTATTTTGGCTCAAAGGAGACAAGCAGCAGTTTGTACTTGCCGTGGAAAGATGGAGTCACGGGAGCCAGTGGAGAAGGAAGGGGTAAGCACCCTGTCCGGTGAAGAAGCTGAGAGCAGGTCAGCTGCCAGGACCTGTCAATCCTGGAGCGTCCCCAGGGAACTGTTTGGGGGGCCTGCCTCTTGGGAGGCCTAGAGAAGAGGTTTGGAGACAGGTGAGGAGACAGCAGCAGACTTTAAAAGCACCTGTTACAGAATGGAAGCGGCTCGAAGGGCTTGTTTGCTCCAACTTTCTTAACAGTAGAGGCAGTGGGATTCCAAAACAAAATCCTTACACATTGTTTGTGAGATTGTTTTTAAAGAATCTATTTGCAATTTGACTTAAGAACTTTTGGAGCAGTAGCATTTTATTTGATCTTTTCAGCAAGTAACCAAGCTAAGCTGGCATGGAAAGAAAACAGACTCTGAAAAGGTGTTGCTGCTTGCCAGACCCTCAGGACTTGAATTTAGCTCAATTCTGTAGCAGAGGGGCCCTAACTTTTAGTTGATGAGGCTTCCTTTTCATAGACAAAAGAATTTTGTGGACAGCCCCCCTGCCAAGAAAATTGCAATGGTAGTTTTAGAATCCTTTGATTGAGGACGATACATAATGACAGAAAGATGATTAAATTATTGTGAGTCTAATAACGCTTATAAGATGTTTGCATTTTATTTATCACAGTAGCGTCTGCTTATATTTGGAGGGAGGGAGTTGTACATAGTTGTGTAAAATATTATTTATTCAGGCAAGGCAGTGCTTGGAGCCCACGTGGCTGTGAAACCCTTGGCGAGGCAGCTTGGGAGCACTGCTCCGTGACACACAGACCAAGTGCGAGTTTGGGGGGGTAGAAGAACCTGACATTCATGCCTGCACCACCCTGTTCTGACTGTGGGATCTTGGGCATGTTTACTTACCCCCTCTGTGCCTCAGTTTCCTCATCTGTAAAATGGAAGTAATTATGACACCACCTCATGGTTAAAGGAGATAATGCATGTAAAGTTCCTGGCCTTTAGTGAGTCCCCCAAAAGTGTTATCCCTTTTCTATCATCCTCTGGCTCAGGGTTTCTCACCCGTACTATTGGCATTTAGGGCCAGATAATTCTTCGTGGGAGGCACGGGAACGGTCCTGGGTATCGTAAGATGTTAGCAGCCTGCCAGACCTCTACTCACCAGGCACCAGCAGCACCGCCCCCAGCTGTGAGAACCAAGCATTGCCCAGAGGGCAAAGGCCCCCCCGCACCCCCAACTTGAGAGTCACTGGTTCAGGGTTCACGGAGCACCTTTCCAAGGATTAACATGTTTGAGTCTCACAGCAGCGAAGAGGGTGTCAGACAAATCAATCGTCCGCCCTCTATATGAGCACGAGGAACTAGTCGGAGGCGGGGGGAGGGCTTAGGCGTTTACATGGGTGAGGGGAGCCCCTGGTCTGGGCTCTGCCCCCCTTCAAAGGCGCCACCCAGCCTTGCCCCCGCGTAGTGGTCCCTCCAGTTGCCCCGGGAAGGAAACCTCCCGTGCCTGCAGAATGGGCTCCGTGCCCGCAGGCAGGAGACAGGCTCCCGGCCCCAGGCAGCTAAAGGGCCGACCTGCCCCTTGGAAGAAAGCCAGAGCACGTGCTGGCCTTTCAGGGAGGCAGCAAAAGAAAGCATTTCAGGGGTCCAGTGCTTGTAAGGATCTGGGAAATCACTAAGTGAGGCCAAGGAGGGGATCAGGGGCCAAGGAGTAGTGCAGCGGCAGGCCGGGGGCAGTCAGCGAGTCCTGGGCTCCCAGCAGGCTGCGGGGCCTGTTGGGAGGGCACCGGGCATGGCGTGGCCAGTGGGCGCTCCCCATCCCGCGGGCCACGTGGCCTTGGGCAAATCCTGAGCCTCGCCAGTCTTGAGTTTTCTCCTATGTAAAAAGAAAAGACCAGTGTCAGCCCAAAGTGCAAACAGGAATTCTACCAGGAGGAAGGACTCATAGCCTGAAAGGAAAACATCAAGTATGTTCAAGAAAAATATATATATATATGCCAAAGTACTTTGGGAAATGATGATACACATTTCGCCTGAAACCTCTGGGTCCTCATTGAGATGAATTGATAGTGACAGTAAACCTGTATAGAACTCTTAGTACATGCCACGTGTGGTCCTAAGCATTTTACATACAAGAACTCATTTGTTTCTCAACATCAATCCTAAAAGGAAAATAGCAGCAGCATGTGCATTCCACCATTGAGACACAGAGACATTGAGTAACTCGCCCAAGGCCGCACAGCCCCTGCAACTGGAGTCGAATTCAACCCTTGCACTGTGGCCCCAGCAAGACATGCAAGGAACCATATACTGAGGCACCACCAGGCCTAAAATGTCACAATTTTTGTCTCTCTATGCTCCCTGCATCATTTAAGCCTCTCCTGCCGTCTGTGAAACATTGGGTTCAATATTGTGATAAAGTGACTTAGATGAAAGTTTTGATAAATCAAAAGAGCTAACTTTCCCAGGGCTATTTGCTTCTGGCTGGAGATTTCTGAGAAGATGGCTTTAGAGGTACAGCTGTGACCACAGAGACACAGTCCCAAGGCAGGCGGCACAGGCTGGGCTTCTGTCCCGTGTCCCGTGTCCCAGAGTCCCCACCCTTGCCAGCCCTGGGGTGGGGGGTGGGGTAATTTTCTGGAGTCTCTAACTGTCCTAGGCATTGTAAAACACACAGGAAGCCAGTTTACTGAGGGCACCGGGGATGTGTCCCGGGTTTCTCCCAAAGGCCTAGCTCAGTGTCCTACCTCCCGGCGCCCCCAACCTCCCCATCCTGTCCTGACGGTCACTCATTTGCCCAAGTGTGACCCCAACCTGCTCCCTCACCCCAATGCAGCCCACTACCAAATCCTTTTTTAACCCTGGAAAGTAAAAAACAAACAAACAAACAAACAACAACAACAAAAAAAAAGCAAGGAAAGAGAAAAGAGCCCAAGCCCTAGTTTTCTTTTATATGCCTTATTTTATGTAACAGCTTTTTTGAGAATGTAATTCACATCCCACGCAATTCATCCTTTTCAAGTGTGTGATTCACTGTATGCTCACAGAGCTGTACAACCAACACCACAGACAATTCTAGAACAGTTTTATCACCCCAAAAGAAGCTCTGGCCTCACTAGCAGTCATGCCCCTTTTCCCTCAACCTGCACCCCCTCCCCAGCCCTGGGCAACCAACCATTAATCTATTGTGTCTCTATGGATTTGCCTATTCTGAACATTTAACATAGTGGAACCACACAATGTGTGGTCTTTCGTGGCTAACTTCTTTTACTTAGCATAATGTTTTCAAAAAGGATTCATGTTGTGGCATCTATCATCCTTCCTTTTTATGGCTGAATATATTTCACTGAGTGTATATACCACATTGTGTTTATCCATTCATCACTTAATGGACATCTGGGTCATTTTTACCTTTTGTCTATTGTGAATAATAATGCCACTACAAGCATTTGTATGTAAGTTTTTGTGTGAACATGTGTTTTCGTTTCTCTTGGGTCTATACCTGGGAGAGGAATTTATGGGCCGTGTGTTAACTCCATGTTTAACCTTTTGAGGAGCTGCTTGACTGTCCCTCGTGGTGGCTCCACCATTTTACATTCCTACCAGCAAGGTATGAGGGTTCCAGTTTCTCCACCTCTCACCAACACTTGTTAGTATCCGTCTTTTGTTTTCAATGTAGCCATGTGAGTGGACGAGAAATGGTATCTTTGGCTTTGATTTGCATGTTTCCCATGGGTGCCAAGTCCTTTAATTTTACTTCCTAACTAGTCCATGGAGCTGCTACTTCTTGCCTCTGCCCTTCCCCAGCCTCCATCCTCTCCCGGCTTGCCCTCTGCAGTAACGCCCTCGGTGGCCTCCCCACTTCTGTTCACCCAGCAGATAGACTGAGCTTTTAAAAGTTCAAATCTTTCCGCCCCATTCCTTGCCTTCCAGAGCACGTGTCGTGAACACCTGATCTGTCCCGTGGCCCCTCCTGCCCCCCGCCCTGCTCAGTCCCTTCCCTCCATTCCCGTCCTGTGTCCCACCTGAGATGCTGGAAGGTGCCACGCCCCTTCCTGCCTCAGGCCTCCGCACATGCTGTTCCCTTTATCTGGAACACCCTTCTTTCTTCCCTTTCCCCCCTTTTTTAAGGCTCAGCTTAAATGTCACTTTCCTGACTTTTCTTTTTAACCACTCCTGTGCTTTTTCTTCACAGCACTTAGCAGTCATGGTTTAATCATTAAATTATCATGTGGAGTTTTAGAGTGTCTGCTTCCCTGTTGGACCATAAACCTCCTGAGGGCAGGGACCCCATCTGGTTTTCTCCCCAGGCTGCAGCCAGTGCCCAAATACTGCCAGCCCTTGATAAATACTTGTGTCACAAACGAATGAAACCTTCTCAGAGAGTCTTTTCCATTTCCTGAGGTGACATCTGACAGCCTAGGAAAGCCCTGACTTCTACGGGATCCAGGGATGTGCCCTTGGCTTGAATTCAAGGAGGAAGCCCAAGAACAGAGGCTGAATTACGTGCTGTGTGCTTAGAGACTCTAGAGCCTGTGCGTCTCTGAGAATTCTTGCCGAGGTCCTCTTAGAGAGACCACAAAAGCAGCCAGGGCTTGGCTGTCCAGTCCCAGAGCTGAGCTGAGCTTGGCAAACCTGCTACTGGCCAGAACCATCATCTGTGGCCCGAGGGGCTTTGAACCTAGAAATGTCTTCAAAACTGAGGCGCTGTCAGGGGCTACACCCGGCCTGTGGCATTTATAGTTAATCATCTTGCTGGGAAGAGGATAGAGGAAGAGATCATTTCATCAGCATTGTCTTTTTTTGTTTGTTTTTAAGAAAACTAAACACCACTATACCCCCAGTACCTAGAACGGGCTATTTCATGGTAGATGCTGAGTATGAATGAATGAATGAAGGAGTGAATGAATGACTACCCAGGGCTCTGCAGATGGGAGGTGAGCTGAGTCCATCGTGCCCAACCTCAGCAGTGGTGTGTGCACACCCCCAGCCTCCAGCTCAGCCCCGGCAGCTGCCTTCCCCACCTCCACGTCCCCCACCCCCCGCTGCTCCCTGTGACACTGGCAACAGGCTGGGTGGGGCAGGCTGGCTGCCTTGTCTTTACCAGCATCTTCCTGCTGGATTAACCATTTGTGGTTCACACTGGTGGAAAGAGAAGACTGTTGCCGGCAAGCGAAAGGGTTAAGTTTCACCCAGTTTTTGCTCTGAACTGGCCCCTTGCATAGCTTCCTCTCGTAGGGAGTTAACTTCTGCTCCAGGCACCCAGGGGCGGCAGTGGGGTCCCTACTGTGCTGCCTCCACTTACCTCTCTCAAGAGATCCTCTTTAGATTCAGTGGGACAGAAGAAGCCACGGGGACCTCAGCCTCCCACGACTGGGGCCCGGGAGGGTTGAACGTGGACTTGGGGGTGTCACATGAGAAAGGGGAGCACTCGAGCCAGAGGATGGAGGATGGTGCTTCTGTGGTGCCTTCAGAGAGTAGCGTCCCCAGTTCACCCTGGTCATTGGGCTGGCATGTCCCAATGAGCCCCCGCGGTCACTCTGAGAAAATGTTCTTCTTGTTTGAGGAAACTGAAGATCTTAAAAATTAAGCTAGAAAGTGGCAAAGGCCAAATTCAAGATGAGATCTGTGAATTCAAAAGGAAACCTCTTTCCACTTCTCTCTTTTCCCCTTTTCATTATTACTACTGAATGCCCTTTTTAAAGATTGTCTCCAATGGACATTCAGTTCCCTCCTGCATCGAAAGAGGATATTATCACAAAATGCTCGTGTTCACGAGTCCCCAGGAATCTATAAATATAAATTTAATTTGTATTTGTTCATTGTGCCTTCTGCCTATCACAGCAAAAAAAAATTTTTTTTCACATTTTTTTTTCCTCTTTGATCTTAGGGGAGTCGGTGTTTGAGACAATGCTGGGCTGTCATGGCAAATGCAGGCTGGTGGCAGGAATGTCAGAGAAGGGATTAAGATGTTAGGTGGCACGATGGAGGCGGGGTCTCTCAGGCTCTCTCTGACCCAGTGGTTACCGGGGATTTGCACCCCCGGCGGCATTTGGCAGTGTCTGGAGTCACTGTTGGTTTTACCAGTGGAGGTGCTACTGGCATCTAAGGAGCCAAGTCCAGGAAAATGCTGCGCCAACCCCTCAGTGCCCAGGAAGCCCCCACCACAAAGTAGAATTCGGCTCCAATTGTCCATAGTGTAGGGCTGAGTAAGAATGCCTCAGCCCGGGGTCGGTAGGGAAATGGTAGGTGGCCACACTGGTGCCCCGTGGATACTGCAGGCGGCCCCTTAGCCCGGGGCTGCGCCCTGCCCTGAGCCGTGATCTCTTCTGCAGAAGCTGACCCTGGTACTGGCCCTGGCCACGCTGATTGCTGCCTTTGGGTCATCCTTCCAGTACGGGTACAACGTGGCGGCCGTCAACTCCCCTGCAGAGGTAGGTCACTCTGGGGAGAGAGACACAGACCCCTATAAACAGGAAGGTGGGACTGCGGTAGCCCGTGGCAGGGACTGGACACACAGTGGGTCCTCAAGCAGGGGCAGAGGGCAACACTCTCAGGACATATGGCGCAGACCCGAGGGAATCTTCCAGCACAAGGCCATTGGGAGGGACCAGGTTCCCAGAGGCTCAGCTTCTCAGGGAGAGCAGGCACAGGTCAGGAATGGCTGGACACCGAGTGTGCTGGGTTCTAGGAAGGGGCTGTGAGTGTCCATGACCCTCAGCTTGTAGTGAGATCAGAGGGGCTGGGGACACTTGGCCGACTGGAGGATTTGGGTGACTCCTTTCTGGTGTGAGACATAGCCAGGGCAGTTTGCAGTCAGGTATGTGTCCCCGGTACGTGTACCCTGCTGACCTGCCATTAATGAAGTTTTGTCCCACCAACCTTCTTCCACTTAATGGATGTTGATCTCTGTGGGTCCGTGGCGTCCCACGGAGTGGCCTAACACCTTCAGATGTTCTTTCTGCAGAACCAGATCAGAATATATGCTGTTCCGTTTTGTTTTGTGCCCCAGATCATGAAGCAGTTTTACAATGAGACCTACTATGACAGAGCTGGTGTGTACGTGAGCGACTCTCTCCTGACCCTGCTGTGGTCCGTATCTGTGTCCATGTTCCCCTTCGGAGGCTTTATCGGGTCCCTCCTGGTGGGGCCCTTGGTGGACAACTTTGGCAGGTAAGGGAAGCCTCGGCTCCCAGGAGCCCGTAGTCCACATCAGAGCTGAAAACCTTGGCCTCAGACGGAAACCCAATTTTTTTGTAAGACTAAGGTAATAACCGCTGTGATTGTCTTTATTTCCTGATGAGATCTGAGAGGAAGGCGCACAGTGACCAAGTACGTGGGGCCTAGCCCGAGTCCTAGGGGTTAGCAGCGGGAGCGACGGGGACCCACAGGCTCTCGGATGGACACGGAAAGAGCCGGGTTTGCCACGACAATCCAGGACACGCGCTCGCTGCCTTCTCACCTTGATGCCGTCTTCCTTACCAAAAGCAGGACAACCGTCTCTCCCCGTTGCATTGCCTTTCCACGGATCACACGTTGGAATGGCCTGGCCCACTGTCAGTCCCAACACAGAGCGTGATGGCATTCTCGGACTCCACATCGTAATTTAACACAAAGACCTTGCTACTCTCTCCTTGACCTTGGGATCAGCTACTACACGAAGTTTAGCCTCAATGAAATTCCTGAAAACTCTGAATGGCGGAGACGCCTGTCACACCCTCCAGCGCGAGGCAGTCCCAGGCTGCAGTCGAGGCCCGGCGTGCCCTGGGCAGGGCTGAGGTCATTGTCCTACCTCTAGAAATATTAGAAGTTCTCCCTCCTGTCAGTTCATCTGAGATTAGAGAGCTTGTCTGCCTGTCCCCCTCCCTTAATGGAGAAGCCCGTGGGGCTTGGCTGAGGCCAAATTGCTTATTCTAGTGAAAGATGTCGTGAGCCCAAGAGTCCAGAGCAGCACCCAGACCTTGTTCCCTTCTCGGTAGTTCTGAGAAAGGATCTGAGATGAGAAATATGCCACCTCTGGTTTGGGGTCTGGGACCCTAAGATCCTCCGGGGAGGTTAGTGTTGAATTCACGGCCCCAAAAGGGCTTCTCCCGAGAGCATCCCTCAACTCAGGGTCAGGGCTGCAGGCCTCGTCTCCCGAGCGAAGGGCTTGCCTTTTGGGTCAGCACCGACAGCTGAGGGTTGCTGCTCAAATATCGAGTTGGGAAGGTGATAACGCTGCTGAGCTGTCTGCAGTTTTTTAAAGGATTTTTTGGTGACTTTAAGCAACCAGAGTAACAGCCAACCCTTCTTGATGGGTTCCTGAGTGCCTGCACTAGCCTGGGGGCTTATCACATACTGACACATCTAATTCTCAGAAAGGCCAAAGAAGGATGTATTATTACCAGCCCTGTTTTAAAGATGGGGAAACCGAGGCAAAGAGTAGACAGCTGGGAGGTGGTCAGAGGGTCCTTCTGAGCACAGGCTAGTAACCTGCACACACTGCTTCTCCTTACAGGGCCGAGGCCTTCTCCATCTGTGGTTTCATTTTGCAAGTCGCGCATACAATAGCTTTTCTTATGCAAAATGTTTAAAGTTTCAAGTGGTCAAATTTAACTTTCACTTATGGTTTTTGCTTTTAGTGTCTTAAGACAGCCTTCCTTCCCTAGAGTCAGAAGGGTATTCTTCTACACTTTGAAAAATAGTTTATAATGTTGTTTTTCCCAGAGACAGATAAGATGGAAAACATGGTGGGTTAAAAGATGTGAAGGAACTCCGTGGAGTTCCAGCAGAAAAGAACGTAGAAAATGTCAGAAAGGCAATATTGGAAGAGATCATGGCTGAACAATTTCCAGAACTGACGACAAAGACGTGAAAGCTCAGACAAGGAACCACAGAGATCCCAGGATCAACGAAAACTAAATCCACGCCTTGACCCATCACGGTGACATACCAGACTGGAAGAAAATGGAGAGTGCTAGCCTGCCCATGGATGAGAAAGCTCAAAATTGCAAGGATTTGGGTTTTCTTTAAATTAATTTATAAATTCAAAGCAAATCCAACCAAAATCCTTTTTCAAGGATTTTGAAATACTGATTTAAAAGTTATGACAGAAGAATAAAGGAGCACCACTAAGGCACATTTGAGAGAAACTGACTTTCCACACTGGGTGAAAAATAAAGCAACATTAGCTCTCCCTTTCTCACCACATACAAAGTAAAATCCCAGGTCTCTCTGGGAAAAACAAAATTGTAAACTATTTTTTAAAGTGTAGAAGAATAACTTTCTGCCTCTCGGTCAGGTGTTTTCAGGATTGCCTTCCAGGCCATTAATTGTCTCTTCAGCTGTAATTCACCTGCTAACTGTTGGAAGTTTACGGAAAAACCATGCAGATAGTTGAGTTCCCTTAAATCCCCCACCCCATTCCTAACATCTTGCATGAGTATGATGCAGTTGTTACAATTGATTAAAGGATATTATTCATGGCCCACATTAGGGTTCTCTGTGTTGTACAGTCCTGTGAATTCTTTGCTTTTTAAAATTTTTTATTCTAGTAACATCTACACAACCTCAAATGTCCCCCTTTTAACCACATTAAAATATATAATTCAGTATGGTTAATTATACTGGCTAAGTTTTTAATTCAATGGCCCTATTTTTCATTTCCAAAAGTTCTATTAACTTATTTTGCAAATCTATTTTGTTTTGGTTTTATGGAGTCTCTCGTTCTTTCTTATAGTACCATTTTGGTCCCTTATCTTATGACGCTAATTGTTTTAAGCATATTTTAAAGTCTCTGTCTAATTCTGTTGTCTGAAGCTGTGCTGCTGATGATGCTGCTTCTTGCATATGGCAGATTGTTTCCTGTCATAGTGGAATTACATCTATATCAGGCTGAAGGAGGGAATCCTGGGGAGCCTGGCTCGAGTTTTGCTACTGTCAGGCACTCTGGGGCTGTTACCGGACCAAGCACACATCTAATCTTGTTCCTGACTCCCATGGGAATGCTTTTCTAAATTGTATTAAGTTTGGTCATTGTTATAGGTTTTTATCAGCTTAAGAAAGTCCCTTCTATTTATAGTTTGTTAAAGTTGTTTGCTTTTTAAAAAATCATAATGGATGTTAAATTTTATCCACTCCTTTGCTGCTTCTAACGAGATAATCATGTATTTTTTCCCAGCATCACCTTTAATGTGGTAAAATACCTTGAAAAAATTTGTAATATGCTGTTGAGTTCAAGTTGCTGATATTTCGCTTGGGAATTTTGCATCTGTGTTGATCAGTGAAGCTGTCCTCTAGTTTTCTTTTCTTCTGATGTCCTTGCCCAGTTTTGGTTTCCAGATTACATTAAAATCATCTTCTCTTATGATTTCAAAAGCCTTTTACAATATTTGTAAAATACTATACTATATTACACTACACTACCCTATACATTCGTTCTTACCACTGAGGCCCTCTGAACCGTGGTCATTTGCTCCACCTCAGAGGAAATTCCCACCCCAGGCCATGTCCTTGACCTCCCTCAGTTTTGGGACACAGGGAGCTTAAAACACGCAAAGCAAAGCAAATCTGTAGCAGGTGGAGCCTGGAGAGGGAAGGTGCTCGGTAAATGTTTGTTGAATGTATGCATGAATCCTTAAACCAAACTAACTCATGCTTTGTCCTTTGCAGAAAAGGGACCCTGCTGTTCAACAACTTCTTCTCCATCGTGCCTGCCATCTTGATGGGATGCAGCCAAACGGCCAGGTCATTTGAGATGATCATCATTTCCAGACTTTTGGTGGGAATCTGTGCAGGTAAGCTAGGCCCCCTGCCTTGCCCAGCTGCCACACAGGTTCATCGGGAGGAGGGGCAGCGGGCTCCCAGGGACCCCAGGCAAGCCGGGGCCTCCGAGGCACCTAGGCTTAAGCTGTACCTGCGGCTCTGTCGTGAAAAAGCCACCTGGGCCCAGCCTGCTCCTGAGTGCATGCAGCAGGCAGGTCTTCACTGTGATGCTTCCTGGCAAGAAAGCTGTTCTCGGAAAGCACTCAAACTCAGAATCTTTGGGGCAGCAGGCCCTTTCAAACCCATCCTTTATCTTAATGTTTTCCAAACTGCAGGTGTTAGGCAGTGGGTGGTGGAATCTATTTAGCCCAACATTTCCTTTTTAAAAATGAAATACAATAGACTGTATCTCATATATATAGTAAGGGTAAGTGGTGTCTTTTGAAGCTTTGAAATTATTTATCCATACGTGCATGCATGAATAGGCTGCAGTGTAAAACGTATTTCTGTGGGCGATGGTCAGAAAGCTTGAGGAGCCATCTGAAAAAGGAGATCCCCTGCCAAAAAGGAGTTCATCACAGGCACCTTTCAACTTTTATACGGCACTTTCAAGTTTGCAAAGGGCCTTTCACATGTCCTGCCTGACTCTGTCCAGACGGGCTGCCTGCCGACATGATGACCCTCCAACCCACTTCCAGTGTGCCATCTCCTGCCTCATCCCCAGGCTTCCCTCTCCTCAAGGCACACCGATCTAGTGACACCGTGAGATTCTTTTACTCCTCTAGCCTTGTATGAACTGCTGCTTCTACCTAGAACAGTCATTCTCAGTTGGGGGCAATTTTGAGCCCCAGGCAACATTTGGCAGTGTCTGGAGAGTTTGGGTTACTGCATCTAAGGGGAGGAGAGTGCTATTGACAGCTAGTGAGTGGGGGCCAGGGAAGCAGCTAAACATCCCACAGTGCAGCAGACAGCTCCCAAAAGAAAGAATTATCTGGCCCAAAATGTCAATAGTGCTGAGGTTGAGAAACCCTGGTCTAGAATATTCTCTTCTTTTTCTCTGCCTGCTGAACTCCACCTCATCTCTCAAGACTCAACTCAAATGTCCTTCTTTCTGCAAAGCCTTCCTCTACCAATCAGGTTCTCTCCTCCAGACAAATATTACCACATTGTTCTCATTTTCCCAAACACACCTCTAATTGAGCACATCACACACTGTATTGAAAATGCTTTATGTCTATCACTAGAAAGGGAGTGCCTTCAAGTAGACACTGTATTTTATTCAACTTTTATTCCCAGTACTTGCAACAATGCCTGGCAAATAGTAGACACTCAAATGTGTATTGGACAAATGGATTAAATAAGATGCAACTACAAAGAAATATAAAGTATTTTTAAAGTTAAAAAAAAAAAAAAAGCCTGCCGGCAGAGGTACGGCTCACCTGAGGTCTCTCACCTGGACCGTGGAGCTGCTGTGCAAAGCCGGACCCACTGCCCTGTAGCCCCTGCCCCCAGGCTGGGCTTCAGTGGTTTTGGGAAACTCCCCAACAATTTTCTTGAAACCAAAGGGAAGCAAGGCTAAAGCCAGGCTGTGGCATCATTTCACAGGCCGCTCCCCCCGGTCCTGGAGCTGGCATTTTTAGGAGCTCTTGTCTTCTTCCAGGACAAGGCAAGAAGGGAGGGTTTGGCCAATGTCAGCAAGCTCCTTAGCTGGAGTTAAGTGGCACTAGAGGAGAAGTCAAGGAGCCTGGTGGTAGGGGAAGTGGTAGAGAATTGCAGGGCAGGGGAGAAAAGGAAAGGAATAAATTTCCTAAAGAGAGCGAGAGGTCATTTCAAGGGGACAACAATAGATGCCCTGGCAAATCTGACTTGGTCATTGCTTTTCCTGAGCATCTGGACGTTTCTCTCTCTGCCACCCACCCCTGGGCTTTGTCTTCAGGTTTTCCCGGCAGTGATGCTCAACTTTATGGACAAACTAGATGATTCCAAAAAGTTGTCAGCAGCCGGAAGTTTCAGCCTCTTTTCTGGAGACCACCTACAATTCTGAATTGGCTCCAATGGGGAAATATTAGCCTTCAGTACATAGGTTAATCACAGTTAGGAATTCTAACCTTTACTCTTATGGGAAATTTCAGCCAGCAGTTCTCAGACATTTTGGTCTCATGACCTCTTTACACTCTTAAAATCATTGAGAACTCCAAAGAGTTTTTGCTCGCATGGGTTCTATCCATCAATATTTACCATATTAGAAATTGCAGCCAAAAAATGGATTAAGTCACTCAAGAATAACAATAAGCCCATTGCATATTTTATGAAAAATAAGTATTTTTTCAAGAAAAACTTAGAGATAAGGGCATTGTTTTACAGTTTTGCAAATTTCCTTAATGTCTGGCTTAACAGAAGACGGTTGGACTCTCCAACCTGCTTCTCCATTCCATTCACGGGACATCACATGTCATGTAGCCGCTGGAAAAACTCCACTGTACACGCATGAAAGAACGAGAATAAAAAAACAAATAACATCTCAGTATCGTTATGAAAAGAGTTTTGATCTCATAGACACTCTGAAAAGGTCTTGGCAACTCCTGGGACCCTCAGACACTGGTTTGAGGACACCTGCTACCGTGTCACCCATCATACATGCCCTGAAAAGTCAGGCAAGAGTATAATCAAGCTTCCCGCAATCTAGACACTCAATTAAAAATATCCAGATTGGGGCGGGCCACAGTGGCTCAGCGGCAGAGTTCTCGCCTGCCATGCTGGAGACCCAGGTTAGATTCCCAGTGCCTGCCCATGCAAAAAAAGAAAAAAAAGCACCCAGATTGGCGTGGTCCACAGGTGTTCCCTTTAAAAACAGAGTAAACGCCTACTCTGACGAGAAGGTGCAACGAGAAGCAGCACAGTTTGGACGTGAAGATGTCAGCAGTTAGCTGATTTGGTAATAGTCCATTTCTTGGCAAGAACCCTGAAAGCTTTCACCAGCTGTAAGGAATTTGAGCTTTAAAAGCCACTCTGCTCCAGCTCTTGTGTCAGAACAAGACTGGCTGGGAGAGCCCTTGTGGAGTCATTTTGAAGCTGAAGTAGAGATGGCTTCCCACCAGCATTAAGGCAGCGCTGCCTCTTCGCATGCCTCCCATGTGTGACTCGTCAGTTATTTCCTTAACCAAGTCGAGAGGCGACCACCTGGCCTGGGGTAAGCGGTGAGGACGGAGCCAGTGCCCGGGAGGACTCAGCTTCCTTACCCTCCCCCACCCCCCACTGCCCTTTAGGTGCCCCCCCGGAGGCCTTCCATGGAGACCACCTCTTGATGTTCAGGAACTCCCGTGGTCTCTTCTGAAATGCAGCGGGGATATCCTTGGGCAGATGCCCAGCTCAGGGGCTCCTCTCTCAGTACCCTCAGCAACTCCAGCCCTGAGTCGTGCGGGCCTCACGCCCCCTTGTCACTTCCCGCACAGACCCCCGGGTCTCTCTGAGCCTCGGTATGACCTGTGGCTGGTAGGGTGACCTCTGGCCTGTGGCTGCCCCTCTCAGCACCCTCTGGGATCCCTCAGCCTCTCATGGGGCTTTTAGGAGAATCGTATGGAAAATTGGATCATGTGAAAATACTTCGGGTCCTGTAAAATTCTATTGTCCCCTCTTCTAAAGGGGTTCAGGTACCGGCATGACAGGAAACCTTACAAGTTTGAACATCGGGGATTCAGAAGAACTACAGGCATTACATAAGCCTCAGAAATGCAGATGCTCCGTGATAGATATTCACATTTTTAATGTTTGTCATTAGAGACCTGGAGCTTGTGCTTAAAATGTGGAAAAGGATCTATGCGTGGATTTATTGCATAAAGTGAAGTGAAGCTACAGCTGGTGGGAAAGGACCACTGGCCTGTGAATAGCAGTCTGTCCCCAGCGAGCGAGAGAGGTCAGTGTCGCTTCCCGCGAGGCGTGTCCACCCCGTGACTCGGCCCGTCGCCTTCACGGCACCAGTCCCAGAGCAGGGGCTTGTTCCTGGGCTTCTTTGGCCTGGCTGCCTTCTCTCTCCCTCAAGTTTAAAGAAAGAATCGGAACAGGAGTTTGCTTTCTCCTTTGCAGTTGTGAGCGAGTTCCGTCCAGGGTAACGCAATCGCTGTGTTGGAGTCACCGTGAGGAGATGCGGCCCGTCCCCGCCAGACTAGCTCTTCCTCATGGTGTTTGTGTTTCTCCTCTCCTGCAGGCCTGTCTTCCAACGTTGTGCCCATGTACTTGGGGGAGCTGTCCCCTAAAAACCTGAGGGGCGCCATCGGGGTAGTGCCGCAGCTCTTCATCACCGTCGGCATCCTCGGGGCCCAGATCTTCGGTCTCCGGAGTGTCCTCGCCACGGAAGGAGGTGCGTGCCCAGGTCCCCAGGGCCCCTGGACCCCCAGCCCGGCCTGAGCGGCTCCCTCTCCCGGGCGCCCGGACCCCACAGTGCTGGCGTGGTGCTCGGGGTGGCCTGCGTTCTCCAGTCCCTCCTGGGGACACGGGAGAGGTAGCTGTGGCTGCACAGGAGGTACCCCTGTCTCGGCCACCCTGAGCCTGTGGGGGCAGGGGCCTGTGCCCGGTGGCACTAGCCACCCGCGTGCCTGCTCCCTTCCACGCCGGCCTCCCGGCTCCCTTCCACGCCGGCCTCCCGGCCACCTGCTCCCCGAGGCTCTGTGCTTATGCTCATTTCACACACCAGGAAAGGGACACTCGAGAGCCAGGGGGACCTGCCCCCTGTCCCCACGAGGTGGAGTCTCAGGGCTGGGCTTTCGTCCCCCACGTGCACTCTGCCCTCCTTGAGAGAGCAGGAGCCCGGCACGCAAGCGGACGGCAGCTCACACAGTCATTTCCGCGCCG
The DNA here is from genome assembly GCF_023851605.1 of Tamandua tetradactyla. Lineage (NCBI taxonomy): Eukaryota > Metazoa > Chordata > Mammalia > Pilosa > Myrmecophagidae > Tamandua > Tamandua tetradactyla. The sequence continues at coordinate 216,359,095 of NC_135328.1, forward strand.
TTTTCCGTGGCCTCCCCTTTCTTTGTGTCAGATCTCAAACCTCTGAAAGGAAAACCATCCTTAGTGAAAACAGGCTAAATGAATCCAGTGCTTATGGCCACATCTTCCATCCGGACTCACTCATTTCTCCAAATGGCCCTACAAGGCATGTGCAGTTACTGTGCCCATTTCCCAGATGCAGAACCAGAGGCACAAAGAGCTTGGATAAGTCACCCAAGGTCATGTAGGGCACACACCCAGGCAGGTCGACTGCCAGGCCCATGTCTAAGCACCACATCCTCCCGCCTCTCAGCCACCCTTGCCCGCGTCCAGACACCTGTTGTGACACCACATCCTCGGGCCCAGCTGGACCTGAGGTGGATGCTCTGTGGTCCCTGCCCAGGTTGCTCACGGGGCTGGGCGCGTAAATGAGCAGCAGGACGGCATCGCCATCTGCACAACCCCACGCAGGAGGGAGGGTCTGGCTCTCTGCAAAGGAGACAGAGCAGAGAGAGGGCCTGGACTGAGCAGGGGACCAGCATCCCAGGCCCGGGAAGAGGGGATGGAGGTGTAAAAGTTCACCGTGCATTCAGGGAACTGCAGATATTGTGCTGGCTGAGAACATTTGTCCTACCAGGAGTCTTTGACCTGAAAGAACTTGAACTGCAGTGCTGGAGCTGAGGGTGCCCTCTGCAGCTCACCAGGGCTCTCTCCCACCTTGGCTCCTACCCCACACAATGACAAGACCACCCAAGCATTTTGTCGGGTGTCATCCCTGGACAGTATGGGTCTCAGGAGGGAGGTGCAGATGGAATCACCAGGGAGAGTCAGCTTCACCAAAACCTCCAACTGCCATGCAAAGGAAGGTGGACACTGGCTCTTTGCAGGGGAGTCCTAGACCTCGGTCCTCTAAGTGTGGTCCGTCCTGGGAGCCTGTTAGACATGCAGACTCTCGGCCCCAGGCCATAGCTGCTGAATCAGAACCTGCATTTTAACCAGAACCCCAGGCAGTTTGAAGACATTAGAAAGAAAGCAGCTCTGTCCAGGAGGTATTTCATGCGGGGTGGAGTTGGGGTGGCTGGGGCAGGGGGGTTCTGCTCTGGCTTGGATGAAGTGGTTGACGCGATGAAGAGTCCAGAGAGTAGACAGGAGCCCATGGTGGTCACTCAGATCCTAAACCAGGACAGGAGATGAGGATATTCCTCCAGTGCAAAACTGAACAAGGCTTGATGAACCACTGAAGGTTGTACAAATGAATGGGGAGAGGGAGGCAGATGTGGCAGAATGTTCTACCTTAAACAGCTGGACAAATGGAGATGCTACTAGCATGGCTGGGTGGGGGCAGGAAGTGATTTCATTGTGGACATATGAAGTCTAAGGAACCATGGGACGTCCAGGTGGAGATTCCTGAGGGTGTGGTACCCAGGAAAGATCTGGGAGCCTCCAGCAGACATGGGGCAGCAGTTGATGTCCTGGAACTGAGAGAGAGTCCAGGAAGATGCCTGACTGCTGAGAAGAAAGAGGGGTCTCCGTGATTTAAGGGGTGGGAGGGGAGGCAGAGACAGTGAAGGCAGAAGAGGAAATGGGGTCCCCTTAGAACTCTCATGCTGCCTCCCCTCATTCACTGACGCTCTCTAGACAGAGTACATGCAGGGTGGGGGCTTTGGCCTTATTCCTCTCTGAATTCCCAGCAGCCAGAACGATTCCTGGTGCCTAATAGGTGCTCAGTAAACAAAGAAGAAAGGAAGACCAGAAGAGAATAGTGCCAGAGAAGCCACCAGGAAAGAGCCTGCTGGGTTCAGATCACAGCTTTGCTCCTAAATAACTGTGTGATCTTCTCTCCGGGCTTCAGTCTTCCCGTGTGTGGCATGGGGACGAGCCTGGCACCTGCCTCATAAGATGCTTGTGGAGGGCAAATGAGCTAATCCACCAGTAGCAGTTAGACCAGGCCAGACAGACGTCAGCCACGGTCTGCTGCAAGCTCACGGATCAGCCAGCACTGACAGCGCGTGCAAGGAGCCTGGACTACTCATTCGCTTCTCTTCGAGCCACTTTTATTGTGAAATTCACATGTATAAAGGAAAATTCAGAAAACACAAAAGTACATTTAATCAAATAGGAGAAACCTGTGTCCCCACTACCCAGACCCAGAACCAGGACCACGCCAGCCCCCCAAATCTGCACCACCCCCCCTTTGTGCCCTGCACCCCTAAAGGAGGCTGCCAGTGTGACAACTGTGGCTATCTTTTCCTTGCTTTTCCCTGTGCTTTCACCACCTCTTGCAATGATGTAGCTAACTGGACCTGTTTCTGAACCTTATGTGGATGGGAATGCATTGTGCAGATTCTGGACTCCACGCTCTGTTTGTGGCATTTGTGCATCGTGGCTGGCTTCAGTGGCATGGTGTGCATCCATCCCGTGAGCACACTGCGATTCAATCACCCGCCGACTGCTCTGCTTTAGCGTTTCTGGTTTAGCCTCTGCTGTCCGGGCCGCCCTGGCCTTCCCGGTTCAGTGTCCCAATGTCCCAGCACGAGCTGCTCTGAGCATTTATCTGGGGGCGGAACTGCTGGCTCAGACCCCAGCTCCTGCCAGGCCATCCTCTAACAGACAAACCAGTGGCGTGCACAGTTGCCCTTTGTCCACGTCCTGGCCAGCACTTGGTCCCAGCAGGCTGTTCCCTTCCTGCCAGCCTGGTGGCTGTGTGCTGTCATTCGCCGCCTCTCTGTCCTGTATGTGCTGAGCAGCGCTGCTCATCCATGCCCCGTGCTGGGGCTGCAGGGGTGAGAAAGACCGAGTCCCTGTCCTCCGGAGCACGTGCTCCATCTCCGAGGAAATACTCAGAGTGGGACCGTTGCCTGCGGTGTGGAGAGCCGGGCTGGGTGGCCCCGAAGACGGCTCCGGGGCAGTGGCGAGCCGGGGCCCCCGAGTGGACGCGCTGTGTCCTTGCAGGCTGGCCGGTCCTCCTGGGGCTCACCGGGGTCCCCGCCGCCCTGCAGCTCCTCCTCCTGCCCTTCTTCCCCGAGAGCCCCAGATACCTACTGATCCAGAAGAAAGATGCAGCGGCTGCCAGAAGCGGTAACGTTAGCCGGCGGGCGGGAGAGCGCTGGGCCTGGGGGGGTCCCGGTCGGCGCCCCCAGACCCCCCTCTCCATCGGCCGCCCCCTCCTTCAGCGCTGACGCGGCTGCGAGGCTGGGCCGACGTGGACGCCGAGGTGGACGAGATCCGGCGGGAGGCCGAGGCGGAGAAGGCGGCCGGCTACATCTCGGTGCCCAAGCTGCTCCGCGCGGCGGCCCTGCGGTGGCAGGTCGTCTCCATCATCGTCCTCATGGGCGGCCAGCAGCTGTCAGGGGTCAACGCGGTACGGGGGCTCCTGCGGGGGGCGGCTGGGGCCCTCCTCCCCCGTGGGCCCGGGTCTCCTCTGGAAGGCCGCACGGGCCCCCGCGCGGAGCCCCTTCCCCCGCCGGCCCCTCTCACGGCCCCACCCTCGTGCAGATCTACTACTACGCGGACCAGATCTACCTGCGCGCCGGCGTGGGGCAGGGCGACGTCCAGTACGTGACGGCCGGCACGGGGGCGGTCAACGTGGTGATGACCACCTGCGCTGTGAGTGCCTCCACGTACTGAGTGCTGGCTCGGTGGTGGATGGGCTGAGGAGGCTCTCACAGAGGAGGAGCCTGTGGTCCAAGGTGGCCTCTGCACTCTCTTCCGAGACAGCCCATCCCCTGTGGGGCCACCCCAAAGATGAACCCCACTGCCCCCCCACTCTGGAAGTGCCGCCTCCCCCAGCCCCACCTGAGGCTGCTCTTCAGCCTCTTAAATTTTCGGCCGCCAAGCCGCCCTGGTCCCTGCGTGACAGGCTGAGCTGGCCCTGGCACGGGCAGCGCAGTGGCCCTTGGCAGCACCTGCAGAATGGAGGGGTCCCACCTCCGTGAGGGGAGAAGCCCTGGGCTCATCCCGATCTCCAGCCAGCCTCCAGCAGCTGTGGGCCTCCTAAGGTTTAGGGACATGTTGTTGGAAGGCTCTCAGAGGTGGAATGTCCTTGAGGTCTAGGCAGCGTGGCCAGGGCCACAGGCCGACTTCCCATGGGTTGTTCCAGGGCACGTCACCCAAGTGCATGCACACAGGCCTGCACACGCCCAGTGAACACGCCACGCACTGGGTGAGGGGTGTGGGGGTGGGCAAGGACTCCGCGGAAGGCAGCTCTGTGGGGGGCAGGGGAGGGGTGTCCTGAGCCCCTCCCCCGTCTGCCCCTTGCCCCAGGTGTTCGTGGTGGAGCGCCTGGGCAGGAGGGTGCTGCTGCTGTTCGGCTTCTCCCTCTGCTTCGCTGCCTGCTGCGTGCTCACGGCCGCGCTGGTCCTGCAGGTGAGAACAGGAGGCCCCGGGGTTCGCAGGGCCAGACCCAGGCACCCCGTGCTTCCAGGGAGGGACTGGCAGAGACGTCCCGCCCCACACCTGATCCGGAGTACAAGGAGGAAGAGATCAGAATGATGTGTTGTCACAAGTCTGACCGGCCAGCCATTCCGAGGCCCACGGCCCTCCGCCCCCCACTGCCCACTGCCCCTTTCAGCGGCGTCTCCAATGCCCATCGGCGCCGCCCTACCAGAGGGGAGCCTGGGTCCCTTCTCCCCCAACCTGGGCCGAAAGACTGACCCTCTGGTCATCCTAGCACAGCCCCTGGGTCCCACCGTCCCCATCACTGGCACTCCTGCCTTGCCAGGTGTGTGCCAACTGGGTTTTCTCCCACAGGACACGATAAGCTGGATGCCCTACATCAGCATCGTCTGCATCTTCTCCTACGTCGTGGGACATGCCCTGGGGCCCAGTATGTACCCCAAAGCTGGCTTCATGGTTGCTGCCCCCCCACTCCTACACCATCGGCCCAAGAAACCTCCAGCTAGGGCTCCTCGGAGAGGCTCCTCCCGCCTCAGCGGGGTGTGTGGGGCACAGTTAGGATGAAAACAGGAAAGCAACTTGTGTAGGTTGCGACTCGCTGGCCTGTGCGACTGGCCTTAGTGAGCCTGGGGGGGTGGCCATCAGCCGGTGTTAGGGACATCACAGGATGTTGGCCATTGTGCCAAGCACACGGTCTGTCCGCTTGTGCTGTTCACATCCTCCTGCGGCTTCCCCACAAGGGACACATTGTGGTCCCTGCAGACACAACGCTTCCCCTCTCGTCCAGCTGCCAGGGTGCCTCTCACGAGGCTGGGCCTCTGGACCTTTGCGTGGGATGCTCGGCCTTCAGGGGAGCGCCCTCTCCCACTCCCTCCCCCCAGGTCCCATCCCCGCTCTGCTCACCACCGAGATCTTCCTGCAGTCCTCGAGGCCGGCAGCCTTCATGGTGGGGGGCACCGTGCACTGGCTCTCCAACTTCGCCGTGGGTCTGATTTTCCCCTTCATTCAAGTAAGTGGCACCCACAGCCCCAAACCCATGGGACACCCCCCGCCCCCTCAGTGCCGGCCTCAGCCCCTCGCCTGGCCACCTGCCCTGTTTCTCCCCCCCCCCCAGGATGGCCTTGGAGCTTACAGCTTCATCATTTTTGCCGTAATATGTCTTCTCACCACCATTTACATCTTCCTGGTTGTCCCCGAGACCAAGGCCAAGACATTCATGGAGATCAATCACATTTTCGCCAAGAAGAATAAGGTGGCAGAGGGGTACCCAGAAAATGAAGAAATGAAAGATCTTTAATCCCCTTCCAGAAAATAACTCAGGGGCAGAGGAGCCTGGGAGGCAGGCTGTAGAGACCTTCCCCGCCTGGCGTTTCGGACTCCCAGTGTCTGTGAATATCCAGAAATGGGGCAAGTCCGGTACAGGGCGCAGTGGGAAATGTCCAAACAGTTCTGGGCTGTTCCTCACGCCAGGCCACCTCTCCCCAGATTGACCAGGCACAACTATGAGATACAAAGAATGGCTGTTCCTCGGCCCTGCGGAGTTAGCCATTTTGTGGCTCATGGTAACACCAACTTTCATAACAAATAAACAAAAAAAATGATTGTGGAGAGAGGAAAGAACTCGAGTTCTGCCAGAGAAACTAACTCTTCTCCAGGTCCATGGACCTCTCAGGGCCACACACCTTCACTCAGAGCAGGACTCATCTGCTCAAACCCTTCTCCTGCCCGGGAAGTCTGATGTCAGCAATGACATCTAGGAAGCTGGGGAACAAGTCCTTACGGAGACAAACCAAGTCAGAGACCATTAATCCTAAATTGCACTGTTGGAAGAAAATGGAATTACTTCTTTATACTGAATAAAACAAATGTGACTGCTTTTCACCAAGACACACTTCTCTCCATGAGCAGGGGGACGGCAGCAGGGGCGTCTCCCGCCTCCTTCATGCAGCTGCACTGAACTGCAGGGTCATCTCCTCAAGGGCAGGGGTTTCTCCCTCAACCCCCTTTCCCTGGAGGAGGCATTCAGACAGGGAAGAAGTAAGGAATAAAGGGGGAGCAAAGTGGTGATTTTTTAAAAATTTAAGTTCAGGAAAGTCTCTGCCCATCTTCAGGTACAGAGTGAATAGCGGTGGGTCCTGAAGGTGAAATGGGATGGGGGGGGAGAGGCAGAAGGGGATGGCCCCCTGGCCCCCACAGCAGAGCTAGAGACTTCTTTTCTTAAAGATGTGAATAAAGCGTTGTGTATGTATGAGGAAAGTGCATTAGAAAAATGTGAAGAAAACTTGATGTGGGAGAAGGGAAGTGGCGGGACCACCTGCTGATTGCCTCTGGCAGGGTGTGAGATAAAGGAAAGTGGAGGCCAGAGGCCGGGCAAGACATCCATGGGAGCTGGAGAAGGAGTGGGGATTTGGCAGGTGATGGATTTAACAACTCACAAGAGTAGAGAGGGCCCAGCCCAAGTGAATGCTGTAAAAGTTGTGGTTGAACCATCCTTGCCCTGCAGTCTGGAAAGGGGGCACAGAAACAGGCAAAGACAGGGCTCTCAGCGCTGAGGGGAGGACAGGTCAGCAGGGTTGTCATGCATTCCGCCAACATCAGCTGCGCACCCCTACCGTGGGAGGGGGTGGGGTGGCCAAGACCTTGGGCATCCACTCCCTGAGCTCAAACCTTGGTTCTGCCACTTCTTAGTTGTGCAAGTTGGGCAGGTCGCTTAGCTGTTCTGTGCCTCAGTTTCCTCTTCTGTTAAGTGGAGCTGATCACAAATACCACATGTGGTGGTTGTGAGAATTACATGCATTTGTATGTTTATAGATTTTAGATGCATGCCCGGCAGGTTTAAGAGATCTCAGCTATAGCTACGTGCTTGGGACCGGTGCTGGTCTTGAGGACAAATAAACCCACAAGAAAATACAGTGAGAGAGCGCTATGTGTGAGCTGGGGTTGAACAGTTGAGGAAATGGTGAGGCGTGGGAGCCACGTGCCTCACTGCCAGAGCAGGAGGTACAGATGAGCAAGGGGGGTCCTTTGGTGAGAGAGCTGGAGACATGGGGATGAAGTCATGTTCAGCTCAAGGACAGACACAGCTATTCCATGTGGAGATATGTGGAGAGACACACACATGCAGCTAGAGAGATACATGGACCTGGTTCTATGGTGGCACAGAGGGAGGTGAGGCATTGTGAAGGACACAGAGGGTTTTTCCAGGGGGAGGAGATGCAGCAAGGAAGTGAGGAATGGAGGCTCCAGGTGAGGGGCAGCACCTGTCATGGAGGTGTTGTGGCGTCAGGGAACTCCAGCTAGTTTGGTCTGAAGGTGAAGCCAGAGGGTGCAAGGGGGCAGAGCATGGGGTGGGGAACCCCTTGTGTGCCAAGCGCTGGAGTCTGAACTTTATCCTGCAGATAATCGTGGAGTCCGTGATCTTTGAGTTTCAGGACGTTCGGAGGCAGTGGTGTGGAGGGGTGGGTCTTGGACCGCTGCCAGGAAATATGAAGCCCCAAGTGGAGGCAGCAGGGGAGGGTCAGAAACAGAGGGGGAGCTCAGAGAGACGCGGTAGGATCTGGCGACCCCTCGGCCATCAGAGGAGGAATCCAGCATCCCTCCCAGGATTCACCGTGGACCAGTGGTGAAGGGTTTGGGGAGCTGGCAGTTTGGGGAGAAGGTATAAAGTATTTTTATATCTGTCCAGACAGAGGAGTTCACAGTAAAGATGTAGAAAGGAAATTGGCCCTATGGCTCCGGGGTTTGGAGAGCAGAGACATTGATATGGGGAAGCTACACATTCATTGCACTTACTGTGCACCAAGCACCATTCCAGGCACTGTTCCAGGCACTGGGGATATACCAGGTCGGGGAGTGAGAGGCACCATAAAGAAAAATAGAGGAGTGTCACGGGTGAGAGGCAGGGGGCTGCCAATTTCAGAGGGAAGTAGTGGAAGTCCTCCCTGAATGTGGGAAACCACCCCGGGACAGCATCTGGACAAACCCAGGAAACAGCGAGTACAGATGCCTAGCGGTGGGAGGGGGCCGGCCACATTTAGGGAATAAGCGGAGACCAGTGGGGCCTGAGCAGGGAGAGAGGGAGGGGTCGGAGGCAGGGAGCTGGGAGGAGGTAGGACTTCACTGGGAGTGTAACGGGAAGCCACTGGCTGGTTTGAGTCTGAGCTCAAAATCAGGATCTGATTTGCAATTCAAAGGCCCATTGCTAGGGTGCAAGGGTGGTTCAGGGGTAGAATGCTAGCCTTCCATGCAGGAGACCTGAGTTCGAATCCCAGCCTATGCCCCGCCTGCACCTCCAAAAGACCCACTGCTGCTGTGGGGCAGCCGAAGAGGAAGCGAGGAGATCAGATCCTTTCTAAATGATCCAGAAATAGGTTAAGGTCCAAATCTGCAAAGTAAGGTGACCCTGGGTAACGGAGTGAGGAGATAACAAGAAGGGGGATGGAACCCCATAAGGGACCAAAGAAGACAGAGGAGCCAGCTCGGCCTTTTGCTGGGACCAGAGAAGGAAGTAGGATCAACTGAGGCAGAGAGAAAAATATTAGACCCTACATTTATTTTTTTTTCCTTCCTCCTTGTCTTGGCTTGCCAGAGCTGCCCCTGACAAATGCCCTGCGATGGGTTGGTGCCAACACCAGGCACTTATTGGCTCGCAATTTGGAGGCTGGAGGCCCCCCACGAGACCGGGCAGGGCCGCACTTCCCCTGAGTCCAGAGGGCTTGTGGGACCCTTCCCTCCAGGCGGAGCCCTGCTTCCTTCTCTCCTCCTAAGGCTTTCTCTGCCTGCTGCATCCTGATTTCCTGTGTAGGGGCTCCTGGCATGCTGAATAGGGACCACATGTTTCAGTTCAGCCACACATTAACTGACAACATCTTCCAAAGGTCCCATTTACAGATGGGTTCACACCTGCAGGAAAGATGAAGATCCGAACCTATCCTTTTGGGGCCCATGATTCAACCCCAACATTCCCTTCTAACTCCGAGTGTGGGTTTTATCGCCTATATGATGTGCATGTGTCTAATTTACTTAAAAATGAAGTATACATATATTAGAGGTTTGTATTCTGAGTTTTGTTACTGATGGGAAGGCACGACAAAAAGTTTGGAGAGCCTTGGGGGCCAAAGATAAGTGAAGGCTAAGGAGAAATGACAGTTCAGGAGAATTAGAAAATGTCAGGAGGGAAATGGGAGGTTTCTTGGAAGCCCATCAAGTTTAGGGCCAGATAGCAAGGGAAGGGCCTGTGGGGAGGAAGGCTGCAGACCTCTTCCTCACTGCTGTGTCCACAGTGCCTAGAAGACTTTATGGTTCTTTGATTGTTTTCTCACAAGGAGGGTTTTGAGGGGTGACACAGCAGAACCAGGAAGAGGCGGCCGTCCCGAGGCTGCATGTCCATCCCCCATTAGCTCGGTTTGTCCAGTGGCTTCCACATTTCTCAATTTCACAGACCAAAATCTGGTGGACTGACACAGGGATGCCTGGTTTCTGTTTTGCAAGTAAGAGCATTTTTAAAAACATTAATTCCTATCTACTCTGATAATGAACCAAGACATTAAATGAGAGGACATTTTTCTAGATAGGGGGAATGGAATCACAGGATAAATTTAGTCCTTCAGATGGACTAGATTTTTCTTTACGAAGCCTTTACTGCATTCCCCCTGGATCCTGATGTTGCTTCACAACCCGGGCAGAGAGATCAGAAGGGGTGAAAATGTGCCCTGGCAGTGAGGGAAGGGCTTGCAGCCGGCCGCAGATCTGAAATCCAATGTTCGCTCCCGACGTTTAATGAGACAGAGTCTTGCCAACTTAAATCTGCTTCCTCGAAGGCTGGCTCCTAGTTTCTGCAGGAGAAGTGGGGAGGCAGAGGGCTAGTGCCCAGCACAGCTGCAGGAACGCCCCCTCGCCGTCCCCTCTCCTAAATTCCTCAGCCGGCTGATCGGGTGCTGGTGGAGGGTTGCTCCTGTCACCCAGAATTCTGCTGGGCACAGGGACAAGGAAGTGGCCTGTGCATGACATCTTCTGTCTCCAAGGAATTTACAAGGAGGACAAAAGCGCAACCCCAAATGAAACATGGAGCGGCCAGATTTAACAGAAGGGAGAGAGCATTGTGCTCAGCTAGGGGTCCGCGGTGAGCTCGTGAGCATCTGGGCAGCTCCAATGCCTGGTAGAGAGCGTGGAACTTATTGACACGTAATGATGTTTGTTGAATGAATGAATGTGAGCGGGAATGACCTTCAAGGAATAGACAAGCTGTGAACTGAACCTTCAGGAATGGGCAGGAAGTGTGCAGGACAGAGGAGAGGTTGTTCTGGAAAGCCGTGGTGGAGGAAGCATCGTGGGATCATGACTTAAGGACCGTCCTTCACTCAACAAATAGTTACCGAGCACCTCTAGGCGCCAAGCAGTGAGTCTAATGGATCTAATGGCCAGAAAAGCAAGTGAACAAATAGTCAAGGTCACCTCATGGTAGTGCTAGAGCATGCCTGGCCAGGGGTGGGGAGACTTTAGAAAAGGAAGCTCTAGAGGGGGCCTCCCAAGGAGGTGATGTGCGACCCAGGACCTGGGGGAAGAGTTCCAAGTGGAAGGAGGTGAGGAAGGAGCTTGGCTTTGCTCTCAGCTGGACTGCAGACTCGGAGAAAGGAAGGGGAGACATAAAGAATTTAATCAAACGCTATCAAAATATATGTGAGCATTGTGACCTGATCAGACAGGAGACAGGCCAAGAGAAAACAGCATTCAATCGGCAAATAAAGTGGAAAGATCCGTGAACTAGCATTCAAGTGTCCTTAGAAGCAAACGGGAAGATGATTGTGGTAGGCCAAATAACACACACGCACACACACACACAGTATGTCTGCATCCTGAACCCTGCCTCCTGTGGGTATATTATGTTACATGGCAAAAGGGATTTAAATTTACAGATGGAATTAAGCTTGCTGATCAGATGGCCCTGGATGGAAGACTGTCCAGGATTATCGGGGTGAGCCCGAACCATCGCCAGGGAAGAGGGAGGCAGAAAGCAGGGAACCAGAGGGCAGTGGGAGAAGGACTTCGCCCAGCGTGGCTGGCTACAAAGATAGAAAAAGGGGCCATCCACCAAGGAATGCTGGGGAAGACAAGGAACAGGATTCTCCCCAAGAGCCTCCAGAAGAAATGCAACCTTGCCCACATCTTAACTTTAACCCAAAGACAGCCGTCTCCAACCCCTAACCTCCAGAACTGTAAGGTGGTAAACTTGCGTTGTTTAAAGCCACTGCATTTGCGCCAATTCGTATAAAAGCTACAGGACACTAATCCTGGTGTCGGTACCTGGAAGTGGGGAGCTGCGTACCTAAAAACGTGGAAGCAGCCTTGGCAGTGGGCCATGGAAGGAGGTGGACAGATTTCAAGAAGCCTGATAGAAAAAGTTCTCCACCTGCTTATTCCTGCGCTGTCCACTCCTGCGCCGTCCACTCCTGCGTCGTCCACTCCTGCGCCGTCCACTCCTGCGCCGTCCACTCCTGCGCCGTCCTGCGAGCCCATGTTTCCTTCTCTGGTCACTTAACATGAAGCTCATAACTTCTACGTAATTTTCCTAATTGCAAAGGCCTTTTCAATAGCAGCCCAGTATTCCAATTAGTTCGCCCGTCATGATTTATTCAGTACTTCCCAGTAGAGGTAATTCTGAAATGAGCACCTTCGTTCAATTATTGCATTCATTTACTTAATACTGTTGGGTGTAATTATAAATAATAAAGTAACATTTCTTTAAAATTATTTCATTTGCTCTTTCTCCCAAATGGACAATTAGTCCAAATTCGGAAGGGTTGGTATAGACAGAGAGATTTTACAGAGGACGCAGTGTAGAGTCAAACAGCAGCCTGGCTTCCTTTCCAACATGTCTCATTTCTAGGAACCCTGTCGGGTGTTTCTCCCACCGTGATGCAATTGGGGAGCTTCGGGTTTTGGTTTCAGGTTAGTAGATACAAAGACATTGCTTGCCCGTGTGGGATTGTCACAGGTAAATCACTGTAACTCTTATCGCACGTTCATGAAAATGTGCTCCTGGGGAAGTCAGCAGGTGCAGAGGCCAAAGGGTCATAAATCCCAGAGGGAAGGGACGGAGCTGGCTGTGCTGGGGGCGGCGCAGTGCCGAGCTCCCGGTGGGCTTCCCGCACACCTGCTGCCAGGATGGAGGAGAAAGAGACGAGGACTCCCCCACCTGCCTCGCTTCCACATAGAGTAAGTGCCAGGTCTAGGAAACTGTCACTGTCACTTTCGCTCCAGATGTGGGGACTTGTGGAGGGAGGCGAGGCTTCCTGAAGCTTCCAGCAAGGAGGGGGTGGCCTGACCTGGGAGGCGGGCGCCAGCCCTGGCAGAGCAGCATCAGCTCAGGCAAGGAGGGAGAGCTGAGCCCAGCTCTGGCGATGCCAGCCTCCCCCAACCTGCCCCCACCCTGTTCCCCGACCCTCACTGCCCAGGAGACGCTGCCCCAATCCGGCCACTCTCTGGCTGGCAGAGTGTGCAGGGCTGAGGGCTGTAGGCAGTCAAGTCACTGCTGTGTACCTGGAGGTGGGGGTGGGGATGGGGTGGAGGTGAGGGTGGGGCTGGGGCACGGTGGGGCAAAGGATAGGGGAGGGGGTGGGGTGGAGGGGTGAGAGTGGGGGTGGGGTAGGTGGGGCAAGGGGTTGGGGTGAGGGTAGGGTGAGGGGGTGGATGGGGTGGGTTGGGGTGGGTCCTGACTGCCGTCCCCCTCCGGCCTCGCCCTCCACCTCCCCTGGCCTCACCCGGGGCACAGGTGGAGGGTGGCGGAGGCCCCACCTTTCCCACCTCTGGGGTCCAGGCCCTGTCTACAGAGCTGAGCATGGCTTCGTGTCCACAGCTCCCGCCCGCCGTGGTGCTGGCCACTCTGAGTGCCGCCTCGGGCTCGGCCTTCCAGTACGGCTACAACATCGCCGTGGTCAACACGCCACACCAGGTGAGCCCGGGACAGGCAGGCCACCGCCGTCCCCATCGCTGTCCCCATCACTGTCCCCCCTCTCTCCCCAAGGCTGCCACCCTTCCCCGCAGCACCCTGCCTCCTCCGGCTCTGGATGCGGGTCCCCAGGGAGTGCCACCCTTCTGGGCACCCTTGACACACTGGCCCTGCTGGGGGGGCCCTGGGGGCAGAGTGTCTCCAAGGCCAGGTGAAGGAAGAGGCCGAGCAGGCAGGAACCCCTGCCCTGGGCGCGAGCTGAGGCCTGAGAGCTGGCCACCACCTCTGACCTCGTGGAGGGCAGGAGTGACCTTCAGGGTGGGCGCTGGAGACAAACGCCTGCTGGGAGTGGGTTCAAGAGAGAGCAAAAGGGAGGGGAAGTAGAGGCGGTGCTGCGGGAGCAGGGGAAATGGAGGAAGGTGAGGGTGTCAAGTGAGGTTTTCGTAAGGAGGGAGCAGAGTCTGCAGGCTGCTGGGAGGGTGCGGCCGAGAGGGCAGGACCAGGGAGGCAGGACAGAGATGCTGCGGGCGGCCCTGTCCCTGGAAGGGCCCGAAGGGGGGGACCTAGCGACTCAGGTGGGAGCAGGTGCAGTGACTGCTCACCTGGGGTGTGAGTTCTGCCGTATCCAGCGTCCTTGCTTTATAGCTGCACCTTGTTCAACAGACACCATAGGAAACACTACATAATGGCCCGTAGCGTGTGTGAGTATATGGAGATGTATTGCCTTTGATGGAGCATCTTTTCTGATTCAATGTTCCATCACTTTATCACATTTAATGTTCACAAATTCTCTCGATAGCCAATGAGGAAGCTAAGGCTTCTGGGGTTTAGATGACTGGCCTGAAGTCATGCAGTCAGCATGCGTATTTGTATGTTGCCTCTTGCCCCGTCCTAGCGTACAGTCTATTCTTTAATTCTCAGGTCACAGCAGAGAGACAGCAGGTTCGCCTGTGTCCCAGGTGGGGGTGGGGGAGGCAGGTACTGGCAGGAACATCTCTTTCGGCAGCAATGAGGGAGCAACTGAGTTCACATAACGTCCTCGTCTCTCGGGGGCCGCACAGGGTTCTCCGCTGGGGACAGGCCAATGTTTTCCAGGTCCTGAAGTCATTTTATAACGAAACCTACTGGGAGCGCCACGGCACGTTCATGGATGAGAAGCTCGCGCTGCTGCTGTGGTCCTGCACCGTGGCCGTGTTTCCGCTGGGCGGCTTGCTGGGCTCGCTGGTTGTCGGCGTGATGGTAGACAGGTGTGGCAGGTAAACAGCAGGTGTGCTGCGCTCGCGCCTAAAACTCACCTGAGCAACCCTCGCCCTGTCCGGGTGGCTGTGCACCTGGGGGAAGGCGCCAGGCCCCACGTGGCCACACTCAACATGACCTGAAAGCACGTCCCAGAGTGCCTCTGGGGTTCCCTCCCCCAGGCAGGTGCTCCGTAAGGACAGTGTCTCCCCCACCCCCATGGAGGTGGTGGGCCTTTGAGACCACCGCTCTCAGGGTGCAGCCGCCGAAGCACTTCTGCAGCTGTGCAGCACCTGCCTGTCGATGGGGTTGATTCGTGGTTCGTGGCCTGTCGATGGGGTTGATTCCTGGTCCGTGGCCGCGGCCTGGGTGGTGCCTGCTGCAGCCCCCGCCTGCTCTGCGGCCCGCGGGCACGGAGGAGATCTGGCTCGCTGCACGTGCCCGGCTGCCGCCCCGCCGGAAGAGAAAAGCTGCTGCGTTGTCCTCTGCTGGGCGTGCGTGGCTGCGCTGACCTTTGGCTTGAGGTCCAGGTGCTCCAAAGACGTGACTCCACAGATAAGGACCGTTGCCCGGTCAAGGTTCCCAGGAACGGGAAGTGGGAGCCGAGGCCGCACGGGGGGAGGCGCAGGGGGACTCCGGTGGCTCAGTCCCCGCTCGGTAGGAGTCACAGGCGCACGGGGCCTGGACAGGCCCAGCAGGGCAGCGAGTGGGGACGGGCGGGAAGCCCTCTGCAGAAAGCAGACTTTTCAAAAACCTTAACACATTCCATTTTCCCGCATAAAAGAAAATGGAGTAGAAAATTATGTAATTAAAGCAGGACCCGTAGACCTCTTCTTCTAGACGCTAAATTGGTCAAGTTAATACTCCATATTGTGTGGTCTTGAATGGAGGAAACATCAATGTGTTGTAGTGATTCCTGATTCCACAAAGTCAGTCTTTTTATTAATTTGGAACATTTTGTATAACGGACTGTTCCAGAAGCCCAGGTTTGGCCTCCACTTTGTTCCCTGAAGAACCCCAGTCACAGACCTGGGGCCTCGGAGACTGTCTTACATGTCCTCATTTACAGATGAGGAGCCTGAGGCCCGGGAGGAGCAGTGGAGTCTGCCCTGCCTTGTCTGAGCTTCCAGCCAAGGCAGTGTGTGCATGTGTGGTTACATGTGTGGTGTGCATTGTACATGTGTGTATGTGTGTATGTGTGTGTGCACTTGTGTGTGTGCATGTGTATGTCTCTGTGTGTGGTGTGCTCATGTGTATATGTGCATGTCTGTATGCATGTGTGCACATATGTTGCTGTGTGTGTGTGTTTGTGTGTGTGTGTAAGGAGCGTGTGGGCTGTTCTCCTTGGGCCTCGGGGCTGCTTCCCCGCTCTGCTCATCCGGTTTGGGCCCCGTGGGCAGCTCCCTGGAGGGTGGCAGTGTGGGCAAGTGGCCGAGGAAGCCGCCTACCTGCCTGTCGTCTGCCTGGGCAGGCCTCTGCCGCGTGGCCAGGGCATTTTCACAAAGCTCTCGGGACCCACTCTGGCAAGGTTTCTGGATTTCTGTCTCCTGGCACCAGAGCCTGGCCCTCCTGGGGTGACTGGCCCCACACCCCCGTGTGGGCTGGGTCCGAGGGCATGGGCATCGGATGGGGAAACCATGAGAGGAGTGCAGTGTCCTGGGGCTGCCAGCAGCTTTCCTGCTCCAGCCCTGGAGGGCAAAGGTGGAGCACAGCTCCGGGAGCTGCGGGGGTGGGGTGGAGGGGGTCAGGGGGGCAGCTGCCAGGAGCTGAGACCCCAGCCAGCAGCCGCCCCAGCGAGGGGCGCCCTTCCTTCCTTCTAATCCATGCTCTTCTCCTCTGGCAAGACCCAAGCCCGAGGTGAGGGTGCAGGGGCAAGGGAGCCATTGGTGCAAGTCAGCATTGGGGCACACAGCATGGAGAAAGGTGGGTGGGGGCACGAGGGGAGCAGGGTGCCTCGAGCAGGCTGCTCTTTCCAGCACTCCCGCCTCTCCTTCATAGGGTCATGGCTTTCCAGACTTAGAAGGAACCTTAGCGATCATCTAGTCCAACCCTACACCATTCATCAGCATTCCTGACAGTGGTCTAGTCTAGCTCCTGCTTGAATCCCACTGGTGACAGGGAGCTCACTACCTACCAAGGCAGCCCATTCCTTTTTCTCCCCTACCATTTTCAGGCTGCTGCAAGTACCTGAGTGCCCTACCCACCCCCCATCCCAGCTCGTCCTTCCTGGAACTCCCGCTCTTTCATCCCTGCTTTCTTATTCTTTCCACTGATCGCTCCCCTCTCAGGCCTATTCCCAGCACCTCCCCGATGACTGAGGGCAGAACAGGAGCTGGTGCCAGGGGAGGGGTGCTCTGCCCCTCAGCCCCCTGCCCTCTGGGCACCCCTGTTGTTGCAGAAAAGGGACCCTCCTGATCAACAACATCTTCGCCATCCTCCCCGCCATCCTCATGGGTGTCAGCAAGGTGGCCAAGGCTTTTGAGCTGATCATCTTTTCCCGAGTGATCGTGGGAGTCTGCGCAGGTATGGGGGTGACAGCCGAGCGCCACGCCCCCTCAGGGTCCCCATGTGGGGAGTGTCTCCCACGCAGGTGGCTGCATTCGGCTCTTCCTGCTCTAACTGGGACCCCTTTCCCCGTGGGCCCAGACTCCCCTCCCAGCTCTCGGGCCCCTGCGAACCTCATGCTCTGTCCCCGGCCCTTTGCAGAGCAAAATGTTCCATCAGAAGGATCTTTAAAAACATACTTGTTCCTGGAGGTGTGAATGACTAATACAGTCTGTAAGGCCATTTCCGAGGAGGGTATACAGTTTAAATGGATGTGAAGGGGCTTCAAGCAAAAGAACTCAGCATCCAGGGCCTCAAGGGGGCTTCTGAGCCATAACGACTTGTATCAAAAAGAAAAGTAAGGGGGCTGCGAAGGTAGTTCAAAGTGGTAGAATTCTCACCTGCCATGTGGGAGACCCGGGTTCGATTCCCAGTCCATGCACTTCCCAAAAAACAAACAAACAAGCAAAACAAACAAAAAATTCAACAAATGGTGCTGCAATAATGGGATACTCACATGGAAAAATAATGAATTGTGACCCCGTCATGCAGCATACAAAAAAAAAGAAAAGTAAGCAAACAAGTAATATATGTTACAGGAAAATCAGGATAAACCCAGGCAAAGAGTTGTCTTTAAGTCCTATTGAGTCAGAGATACACAGTGGCCTTGAACCCCTCCCCTGACCCCGTGGGATCTGAGGATTCAAAAGGGGTTTCTGAAAAGCCTTATGAAATGGTTAGGAGCGGCCCAGTTCCACCTGCACAGGAGGACGGAAGCAGGCAGGCTGGGGCTGACCTCAGGGAAGGTTCTGGACTACGAAATAGAATTGGACAAATTTGCAGCTCCCGGGCCTGGGTGGCTGGGCTGCTGGGCCCCTCCCCCGACTTTCCTTTTGTCCAAACTAGGCATAGCATACAGCGCCCTTCCCATGTACCTGGGCGAATTGGCTCCCAGGCACCTGCGGGGCACCCTGGGAACCATGACCGAGGTTTTCGTCATCGTGGGAATCTTGCTGGCCCAGATCTTCAGCCTCCAGGCCATCCTGGGGAACCCCGCAGGTAACCACAGGCCCCCACAGGTGAGAGGAGGGGAGGGAACCTCCGAGCTGCAGGCACACTGGGCACCGTCCTCATCTCAGCTGGAGCCATGCTGTGCTCCACGGGGCCGCAGGAGGCCTGGGAGGTGACCTTTGCGCTGGATAGTGTGGCCCTTGGTGGACACTGGTGGCCTGGATGAAGGCTGTTTTGGAGATGTGGTGGGAGGTTGGAAAACATTCAGGAGGAGAAGAATCAGGGAGGAGCAGGAGAGGCTACTGTTTGGTGTTTGGCTCTAAAGGGAGCAGGAGGAGCTGGAATTGGGTGTGGGGTGCAGAGAAGGGGGTTTTCCACGGGTGGAAATGAACACAGGAGCGGACAATAGGGAGCCAGGTGCATCCCCGGGGACTCTGGGGCGTGGGGAGGCTTCCTTCTGAGTGCTTCAGCCTCCTCGGTGAAGTAGGAGTCAAGGTGGAGGAGGAGAGTGCAGGCGGGAGGGTGGAGATGGCTGAGCGAAAAGGTCACCCGGGGGCATGGCCAGAGGCTACACTGGAAAAGGTCCAGATGAAACATATTCAGATGACCCACTGCCACCCCCGTTCCTTGGTGGGTGCACCATGTCTCTGTGTTCCCCACACTACTTTGAAGAGACTCCGAGGCTCTGAGCTGGTGGCTTAGTGGACAATCATTAAGGATAACGAGTCCCAGAGGGCCCCAGGGCATTGAAAAATTAAACCCTCCAACTGCAGTTGAAGACTTAAGCTGATGGGATCTGAAGGAAGTTTATGCCATTCTACTCCTGCTACTCGCTGCACGCATTGCGTGTCTTCAGCCCTCACGATTCCCTATGCGATTCTTATTATTTATCACCTCCATTTTACTGATGTGTAAACCGAGGCTTGAGGAAGTTAAATGACTTGTCCAATTCTCATCGTAGCAAATAGGGGTGGGAGGTAAGTGGGTGCAGATCCCGTTCCCTTAGTCAAATCTCAGGACCCCCATCCCTTAATCCAAACCTTCCAGACACAGGCACAGCTCTGCAACCTTTCCCCAACCCAGCTGCCAACGAGATGAGGAGATATCCAGTCATCAAACTAGGAACAGGCCATGGCTTGTCCAATTCAGTGCACAAAGTACATTCACAGTGTTGCACTCCCATCACCACCATCCATTGCCAAAATCTTCCATCACCCCAACAGAAATTCCGTACCTTCACGTCATAACTCTCCACTTCTCCCTCTCCCCCAGCCCCTGGTAATGGCTGATCTACCTTCTGTCTCCATGGATTTGCTTATTCTAAATATTTCATACAAGTGAAATCATACATCTGTCCTTTTGTGTCTGGCTTATTTCACTCAACATGACGTCTTGACGCTCCATCCATGCTGTCACATCACATGTACCAGCATTTCATCCCTTTTTACGACACAGTAATTCCAAGTATGCAGAGACCACATTTTGTTTATGGATAGTTTGCTCATCTGATGATGGACACTTGGGTTGCACCCACCTTTTGGCTATTGGGAATAATTCTGCTCTGGACTTTGGTGTCCAAGTATCAGTTTGAGTCCCTCTTTTCAGTTCCTTTGGGAATATACCCAGAAGTGAAATTGCCAGGTCATATGGCAAGTCTGTATTTGACTTTTTGAAGAACTGCCAAACTGTTTTCCACGTGGCTGCCATTCCCACCAAAACTGTTTGAGGGGTCTCACTTTTCCACATCCTCACCAATACTTGGAACTTTCCATGTTTTAGAAAGCAAATAGCCATCCTAATGGATGTGAAGTGCTACTGCATTGTGGTTTTGATTTGCATTTGGGGAGTAAACTTTTTTTTTTATATTTTCAAAAACTTTTTTTAAAAGGACAGTTGCATAAACTATACAAACCCCATACAGAGAATGTCAACATACCTCCAGCCCCCTCCCCAAATACCCAGATCCACCAATTCCAACATTTTGCCACCTTTGCTGTATCATTCCATCTCTCTCTCTCTCTCTCTCTGTCTGTCTGTCTGTCTGTCTTCTGAACATTGGGGAGCAGGTGCATACAGCACATATACTTCCATGTACACAGCCTACAAACAAGAATATTTATCTATGAAATCACCTTAAATCAGTGACCAAGTTTAAGAAATTCAACTATAAAACTTACATTCTGTATTCCATATTTTCTTATGTCCCAATAATGTCCTTTTGTGCCTTTTCTCCTCCATTCTAAGATCCCATACAGTATCATGTGTTGCGTTCAGTTGTTATTACCTCTTCAGTTTCTCTTTTGTCCTTCCTTTCTTTAGTTTTTTAATTGTAGAAACATATGCACAACGTAAGTCTTCCCATCCCAACCCCTCCCAAGCACATCATTCAGTGGGATTAATCACATTCACAAGATTTCGGGACCCTCACCACCAGCCGTTATGAGAACTTTCCCTCCACCCCAGACAGAAACCCTACGCTCATTCTGCATCAACTTCCCATTACCCCTGACCCCCGCCCCTGGTAACCTGTGCTCTACTTTCTGACTCTATAAATTGGATGTTCTCTGATATTTTCTTTGTGGTTACTATGGGGCTTAAATTTAACACCCCTAATCTATGGCAATCTTGGTTGATTCGATACTAGTGTAACAACTTCAATAGAAAACATAAACTATGTTCTTATACCCCTTTGTCCCCCCACCTTTATGTAGTTCTTTTCACAGATTGCATACTTACACACCATGTGTTCAAAACCATTGATTTATCATTCCACTTTTAGGCACTTACCTTTAGATCCTATAGGAAGAAAAAATGGAGCTACAAATAAAAAATACAATATTACTGGCATTTATATTTACCCATGCCATTATCCTCACTAGAAATATTTATTCCCTCATACACCTTTGATCTATTGTCCATTGTCCTTTCCTTTCAACCTGCAGAACTCTCTATAGCATCTCTGGTAGGCTGGTCTAGTGTGACAAACTCCCTAAGCTGTTTTTTCACTGAGTGTTCTAGTTTGCTAGCTGCCAGAATGCAGTATACCAGAAACGGAATGGCTTTTAAAAAGGGGAATTTAATAAATTACTAGTTTACAGTTCTAAGGCTGAGAAAATGTCCCAATTAAAACAAGTCTATAGAAATATCCAATCAAAGACATCCAGGGAAAGATACCTTGGTTCAAGAAGGCCGATGAAGTTCAGGAGTTCGTTTAGCATCTTGGATGTGTATATTCATGTATTTCATTAAATTGGGGATGTTTTCAGCCATTATGTCTGGCTGATGGACTCTCTCCTTCGTTGTGCTGCAGCATTCTCTGCTCTCTCTGAATCTCTCATTCTCCAAAATGTTTCCTCTTTTATAGGACTCCAGAAATTTATCAAGACTCACCCGAATGGGTGGAGACATGTCATCACCTAGTCCAGCGTAACAACCACTCTTGATTAAATCACATCTCCAGGGAGATGATCTAATTACAGATTCAAACATACCGTATTGAATAGGGATTATTCTGCCATTATGAAATGGAACATTGATTAAAACATGGCTCTTCTAGGGTCCATACAGCCTTTCAAACCAGCACACTGAGAACGTCTTTTAAAATGTCCCTCATTTTTAAAGATGGTTTTGCAAGATATAGAATTCTTGGTTTGCAATTTTTTGTGTTCAGCATTTTAAATGTCTTCCCACTGCCCTCTTGTTCCCATGGTTTCGAATGAGAAGTTGACACTAATCTTATTGTAGGTGACATGGTGCTTCTTTCTGTCACTTTCAAAATTTTCTCTTTATTTATGGCATTTGACAGTTTGGTAATAACATGGCGTTATGTGGGTCTTTGGGGATTTATCCTGTTTGGAGTTCGTTTAGCATCTTGGATGTGTATATTCATGTATTTCATTAAATTGGGGATGTTTTCAGCCATTATTTCTTGATTATTCTCTCTGCTCCTTTCTCTCTTTCTTCTCCTTCTGGGATCCCCACCATGATGATACTGGTACACTTGATGAGTTCCCATAGCTTCCTCAGGCTCTGTTCACTTTTCTTCATTCTTTCCTCTTCTCTCCTCAGACTGGATGATTTCACTTGTCTTGTCTTCAAGGTCACTGATTCTCTCTTCTGCCAGCTCCAATCTGCTGTTGAGCCCCTCTAGGCAATTTTAAATTTCTGTTTCTGTGGTCTTCAGTTCTCTCTGGTTCCTTTTCATAATTTCCATCTCTCTATTCTTTTTATATTTATTGTTTTCCTGGTTTCCTTTAATTCTTTGTCCATGTTTTCCTTTACCTCATAGAGCATATATAGAACCAATTTTTTAAGTCTTTTCTGTCTGATATGTCCCATGTCTGGTCCTCCTTATTGATGGTTTCTAATGCTTTAATCCTCTCCTTTTTCTGAGCTATCACTTCTTGTTCCTTTGCACGTTTGTGATCTTTTGTTGAAACCTGCATATTTTGATATTTGAATGTGTTGTTGCTGGAATTTAGACTCTGAGGTGTCTGTTCCTTAAGCTCGTAACCAGCTAGTGTTATGACAGAGCTTTCCTTGAATGCCCAGAGCTAACCAAAAAAAAAGAAGGAAAAAAAGAAAACATCTTTCCCAGTCTTTGCATATTGTCCTATGGACTTCTCTCCTTCATAGCTTATCCATACAATGAGTTTACAGAATAGCTCCAGGCCAAAGTGTAGGGAATTCTCTAAGCCTTTTTGCCCATGTATATTTGTGTTTGGCCCTAGGAATTCCCCATCTAACACCTACAAATGTCCCCCTTCCCTGGGATACCATTTCCTCATGGTCTGGACACCGCACTGTGTCCTCCAATGAGCAGTCCCTTGCCCTTTCTGTAAGAGAGCTTGATGAACCACCTTCTACACCCAGGGCAAGTTCAGGGACAATGAGTCGCTCAGGCGACCCCCAGTCAGATCTGCCCACATATTCAAGCTCCCAGTATGTGCACAAGGGCTGCTCTGCTTCCTCTGGAGCTGGGGCCCAGGATCTGTACTGGGAGCATGGGCTGGCCGGGGAGGAGGGCACCTCTAAATCCCACTGCTTTTAAGTGGCCTTTTTCTCCATCCAACACTTGCCCTGTTACTGCAGTCCTCTGTTTTCTGGAGCTTGGAGAACGATGCTTCTGCCAGTTCTTGCTGGTTGGCAAAGCTTCTGTGGGGGGCTGGAGCCTTGAAGCATCTCACCCACTGTCTTGATTGACACAGGGCCCGAAGCAAACTTTTAACGCATGTGCTCTTCCTCAGACAAGCAACATTCTTGCAAAATAAATTAATAGCGTCTTCTCTGGATTGATACCTATTTTCTCTATTTTCAATGGGACCCCTTTGTGGACAGGTTTCAGGAAGCCATCTGTTGTCCCTACTGTCGTTGGCTCTCACTGAAGGCTGGACCATGTGGGCAAGTGACCCCCTAAGAGGAGGGTGTGACTGGTGGAAGGTCAGCGGGGCCTGGGGCCCAGAGACTCACAGGCTCCACGTCCCAGTGTTGGTTCCTTCCAGGCTGGCCCGTGCTCTTGGCCATCACGGGGATCCCTGCCCTGCTCCAGCTCCTCTCCCTGCCCTTCTTCCCCGAGAGCCCTCGGTTCACTCTGATTCAGAAAGGAGACGAAGAAGCAGCACGTCAAGGTAGGGAAGACCCAGGCTGCTCCATCGAAGCCCCTCTGAGCCCCTTCACCCCCCTTCCTCCCCCCGGCTTCCACCCAGGCCTTCAAATGGCCCTCCCCATAAGCCCAAAGAAGAGAATAGGCAGGCGAGGGACCCAGAGACATACTGAAGACGCAGGCACCCTAAAGCACAGAAGTGCCCTAGGGCTGGGGGGCACCCACGGTGGGGTTTGGGGCAGCTCTGGGGTGAGATCGAGAGCCAGAGTTGGGTCACAGTAGATGGAAGTGTTGAGAGGACAGGCTGCTCAGGGTGGGGTGGGGTTGCCAAGGGGCACACGGTCCCAGTGTGGGGGGCAGCAGCACTAGGCCCGGGGAGGATGAGTGGGATGCCCTGTGTGATGCCCTGTTCCTCGCAGCCCTCAGGAGGCTGAGAGGCCGGGCTTATGTGGAGGACGAGGTGGAAGAGATGCGCAGGGAGCACCAGGCCGAGGAAGCTGAGGGCCGCCTGTCTGTGCTCAACCTCCTCACGTTCCGGCCGCTCCGGTGGCAGCTAGTGACCGTCATCGTGCTGATGGCCGGCCAGCAGCTGTCCGGGGTCAACGCGGTAGGCGGGCGCATGGGCTGGGGGTGGGCGAGGGAAAGGTGCTTCCCCAGAGTGGAAGGCTGATGGCTCTGCAAAGCCCCTTTTAGGGCTCCAGGTTGGCCAGAACCGAACCCCACAGACCCTCTCCTGAACAGCTGTGAGTAGTGTCTGTGTTCCTACTGTGTGCCACGTGCACTTCTGAGAAGGAACGAGCTGAGGCCCCGGCGAGGCGGGTCAGAGCTCGGGGGGACGTGCCCCAGTCCCAGAGGGCAGCGGCCAGGGGTAGCCACGCCTTGTCACATGGATGCTGGGGGTTGCAGGTGGCAGGACGCCCTTGGAAGTAGCTAAAGCAAAACCAGACTGCATTTGCAGACTCACATAGCTCAGCCAGGCTTGGGCCTCGGAAACAGACAGAATGCCGTGGGAAGCCCAGGAAATCTTCACTGCCTCAGCTCTCCCTCCCACCTTGCACCCGTTTGAGTCTTCTCTTGCTGCAGGGCATTTCTCTTTGCTTCCCCAGTCTCAGGGAGAAGACGTCTCCCGGGAGTAGTTCCTCCCCTCTGTCCAGGAGGCCAGCCAGACTGGGATGGAGACAAGGTCTCCTGGTCCCGACCGTGACTTCCCAGGGCAGGGCAGGGCAGGGCAGATACTCAGGCCAGCTCAGGTTGGGGCCCCCCTGCACATGCTCACTGGGACCCTTGGGTGTCCCTCCCTGTGAACATGGGTGCTTCTGCCCCAGCTGCATCATCCGTGGAGGGGAGAGCTGCACAGAGGTCTGAAAAAAAGGGGGAGTCACTTCCCAGAAACGTAAAAGGTTGAGGAGGAAACCAATGAATGCCAGAGGAAAGGGTCAGGGTAGAGGGGGCACCCTCAGATGCTCCCCGGGCGGGAGCAGCACCTTGGAGATTTTGGAGCGGGGCTGGGCAGGAAGAGGAGCCGAGCTTGGGGCTGCGGGGCCCGCAGGCGGGAGCACAGCGGGAGCCCGCGCACTCCTCAGCTGCCCAGCACAGCGCCCCGCTTTATGGCAGCAGAAATGGGGGCTCGGAGAGGGGAAGGGCCGTGGGCAAGGACGGGCGCGAGCACCTTGCGCTCTCCTTCCAGATTAACTACTACGCAGACACCATCTACGTCGCGGCGGGCGTGGCGGCCTCCCACTCGCAGTACGTGACCGTGGGCGCCGGGGTCCTCAACGTGCTGGCCACGATCGGCTCGGTGAGTCGGGGGGCTCTCGGGGCAAAGGGCCCCCACCAAAGGCCCACTGGCTGTGGGGTGGGGGGTGGGGTTCTGGCTCTGCCTGGGGGAGCTGGGCTGCTCCTGGCCTGACCCCGAGAGGGTCACCCAAAAACCTCCAGCTCCTCCTTAGCTAAATGAAAGTGGGGACGGCGGTACCCCGAGTTCGGAAATAGGTGCTGGGTTGTCGTTGGCGTAATACTGTTATTTCCCAGTTTCGCATCTAAGACCTGAATCTCTCTGCCTCTTGGCACACGCTGCGTAAACGGGAACGCAGGCAAGGGGAGCTCGTTTACAAAACCATCGCCACGCTCCTTCCTTTAGAGCGTCTCTAAATTGTTATGACGTTAATTCCTGTTTCTGAGGTTAAACTTGGTTTAGAGAGTTGTTGGTATTTTCCAGACTTAGCTGGGAGCCCTCAATGGGTTGAGCAAGCTCCAGAGGATTTGGCAAGACAGGGAACGGGGCAGTTACGGGGCAAGCCAGCGAGGGTGGTAAGAAAGCGCAGGGAGGGGAGTAGAGAGGCCCCCACGGGGGTCCCCATTGCGGGGAGCAGGGCGCAGGCTCCCGAAGGGTCCCGGCAGTCCCCTCACGTCCCCTTCCCCGCAGGCGGGCGCCGTGGAGCTGCTGGGGCGCCGGTTCCTGCTGCTGCTGGGCTACGGCCTCTGCGGCTCGGCCTGCCTGGGGCTCTCGCTGGCTCTCCTCTTCCAGGTCTGAACCCCAACTTGCTGCCCCACGGTGGGGGGGCTGTGCAAGGGGAGGGGGAGGCCCCTAAGATGCCCCGTGGGCGCGCCACGTCCGGCGGGCGGCCCTCACTCCCTCCACGCACAGCGTTTGCTGATGGCCCCTGTGCCGCCGGGACATGACCCACGGAGGGTTTCACTGGCCGCCCGCATGGCTACCCACGCTCGAATAAGCGGCCGGGGCGCCAAGAAGCAGCGAGGGAGACGTTACAAGGAGAGGGGCAGTTCCCTGTGTGTAAATAAATGTTGGGGCACAACTACACTAGCAGATTTCCACGCGGGATGAATTGGGGGGGGGGGCTTCACGAGCAGGTGCAAGAACTCGAGGACGGGGTCTGGGTGGCAGAATAAAGTAGGGTCCGGGCATGCGATGGAGGACAAAGCTGTGGCTGCAGGGACAGCAAAATCCCAAGACCAGTTGGAGGGGTAGAGCGTGTACAGAAGGAGAGGTGGGTCTGATTCCCTGGTGTGATTGAGACAACCCCCTGGTATCTCAACCGGGCAGGGCTCCCGGCTGCAACCCCACCAAGCCGCCAGGTAGATGGGCCCAGCCCTCATCTCAGAACCACCTCGGCGACCAGGAAAGGATGAGCCGGATGGGGAACTGCAAGGCAAGGCATTTGGAGCAGGTGGAATACTGTCCGATTCAGGGCATTACACGGGACGGCAGCCGGACAACGAATGCATCCTTTTAATTTGTCATGTTCTCACCATATATATGTTCACTGCGAGAGTTTTGAAAATACTTGGGATGGCCATGCCAGGAAATATTTTTTTAAAACCTGCATTTTGCAGAACCTCAGCTCTCGCTATGCCCTTGCTGGGTTTTGTTTTGGTTTGTTTTTTTGCAGTAAAACCACACCCAATCCTTTTTCAATGAAAAAGATCTCACTGGAAATACTCCCAACCGCGAGGACACAGACTGTGTGGGAGATTATTCTGTTTAGAGACAGTATCTATTCTTTTCCTTCTTCTCCAAGTGCTCCTTGCCCCAGTGACTTTCTCCTTAATTATTGGGTGAGCACAAAGAATGTCTGGTGAGAAGAAGCTGGTTCTTATGTTCAAGGAAGAGCAAGAGAGCAGGGGCCTGCGGCAGAAAAGAGGAGGGGAACAGCAGGTTTTGGTTAAAGTTTTATTTTGGAAAGTACTTTAAAACTAATATAAATTTGGAGGATGTTTAGGGCCGATAGACCAGCACAAGGAAGGAAATGCACGTGAGCATTATGCCACCCCAGAGGCCATCGTGGGTTATATTTCAGAAACCCTGACCTCATCCCCAGCCATGCTTCTCCTCCCGCTTCCGCGTCCCCCCATCAGCCAGTCCTGGCGGCTGCCTCCAAGCCCAAGCCCAGGTCAGCCAGGCCAGCCTCCTCCTCCTTGGCTTGAAGTGTCAAAATGGAACCCCCACCACGCCTCTTCCGTCCTGGCCTCCCCGCTGTTACCTCTGCTGAAAGGTGAAGCACAGTCGGCCCTCGCTGCTCAGAGGCTTCCAGTGCGTTTTCTTTTCCGGTCGAGGCCGTCCCCGCCTCGCTCAAATGCTTCTGCGGAGCATTTGTCATCACCGCGCTTAGAGAGCGAATGTGTGGGTCGTTTGGGGCTCACCATTTGGCCTGGTCTCAGTCTGCCAGCCTGATGCTTGCCAGCCGTTCCCCCAGCTGCTGGAGGCAGAGCCGACACCTGCTTTGGAGAAGACGGGGTCCTCCAGGACCCCCTGCCTGGCAAGCCTAGAAGATCCTCTCCGCCCGGTGCTGTGGACCCCAGTCTGGCACCTGCTGCTGCTCACTTGGGCAACTGCTTGAGCCCCGAGGACCGAGTCTCCTCCCAGACCATGTCCAGCCTCCTCTGTGCTGTCTCCGCACCTGTAGGATGGAAACAAACCGTCAGGACTCAGAGAGCTGCTGCGGAGAGAAAATGAATGAATACGTGGGAGGTGCAGAGAGAGGGCCTGGGGCCAAAACAAGCATAGGCTGGTGCTCCCATCCCAGTTCTCCTCCCAGAAGGACTGTGAAAGCTCTTTGCGAACTGAAAGAGGGGTGTCGAGCCAGGTGCTCGCCTCGCTCCATCCTGCAGAGCCTCGAAGGCTCGCGAGGGTACTCAGAAATCCAGGAGTGATTCCTTCCTGAGGGGGAATGGGGGGACCCGCCTGCACTGGGAGGCCCCAGGCCAGGACCACCGAGACTCAGACAGCCCCGCCTCTGCCCACAGAGCACGGTCCCCGAGCTGTCCTATCTTGGTGTCATCTGTGTCTTTGTCTACATCGTGGGACACTCCATCGGGCCTAGTGAGTACCTGTGTCTCCCTGGGCACAGGTGCCCAGACCTGGCTCAGGGAAGTTCCTGGGCTGAGGTCCAGAGCCCAGGGAGGAAATGAGCCTCTGTACAGGGGACTCCTGCCAGCCAGACCCATCTGGGGCACCTGGGCTCGTTTCCAAACCCTCCAAGTCCAGGGCCCACCTCAGGTCACGCTGTCCCCGTCCTGTCCTCTCCAGCTGGGACCCCTTGTCACTTTATCCACATCCTGTGCTAAGCGCGCCCTCGGGGCCTTCACCTGAGTTGGTTCTCAGGCAGCCTCCCAGACCCCAGGTTACCTGTCACACCTTTATACCTGCCCTCCCCACCCCTGGAGGCGCCTCCAGTGTCAGCATCCCCGTGGATCTGCGTTTTGAAAAGGGTTGTGCGTGCCCTGAAATGCAGGCACTGCTCCACTCAGCACCCGCAGCAGGGACCGAGCACCTCTAGGAAAACAGTGTGGTGGGCAGGAAGCCTTCCCGGGCACCCCAGCCATGGAGGCGGGAGGGAGAGGACAGGCCTGGCACGGCCCAGCCCGTGGGTGCTGCCTGGAGATGCCCAACAGCTCAGCCAGGTCCCAAAGGCCGGCCTGGGCCGGTCCCCAGGTGAGACAGGGAGCAGGACGGAGGGCGGGGGCAGACACCTTCCTTCGGCAGCGCCCCTCTAGGGAACAGTTGGAAGAAGGGGTCCCTTCCCCCCTGGGTCTTGGGACGTCACCCTAACAAGCACCCAGGGCAGCCTCACTCTCTGTCCACACCCCCCAAGGAATCGGCACTGGGGGAAGGGGACAGACGAGCTTGCTCTTTGGATGTATAAAGCCACAGAGATACTGACAGCACAGAGACACAGCATGAATTAAAGTTTCATAGGGGCGTGGCGGTCAGGATAACAGTCCTCAGACCTTTTCCTCCCGGCTCCTCGGGGGAATGGTAATAAAAAGGTAGAGAAATCTGACCTAGACCCAAACCCAGGTGTAGTCCCGGCACCTGCCATTCCCCCGACCCACCACTGGAGGGCAGCACTTCCCAGTCCAGGTGCCCACGGCGGCTCGCCCCGGAGCTGCCTTCCCGGGAATTTCAGGGGCCCCCAGCTTAGAGGAAGGGCCCTGAGAAAATGGCTCGGGCCCAGTGAGGGCAAAGCCCGTCGTTCCACAGACTCAACTATCCCCCGCTCCCAAGCAGCGTCTCATTTCTGCAAGCCTTTACTGAGCATCCTTGGCCTTGGAGAAACCAAGCTAGGGGAGTGCCACTCCAGGTTTTCCGAAATGGACCTCCCGGGCCTCCTGCCCCAGATGCCCCAACGGGTGGGGTGGGTGGGCTTCCTTCCTGGTCCCCAATCCCGGCAGGGCTGTCCAAGCAGCGGGGTCCCGGGGGGCCTCCAGAGACCGTGAGCTGGCGCTGCCCGTGGCCCCCGTCGGTGGCACCTCCACCTGCTCCGCATGTGCCCAGGAGGTGCCCAGTGCAGCAGCTGCTTTCCGTGGCCTTCCGGAATAGGCAGGATTGAGGCCGGAGCAGGCACGAACCGCCAGCCGGCCCTCTGAGCCCCTTCCCCTTGTCCTCGCCCTGAGCCCCTTCCCCTTGTCCTCGCCCCCAGGTCCCGTGCCCTCCGTGCTCCGGACGGAGATCTTCCTGCAGTCCTCGCGGCCGGCGGCCTTCATGGTGGACGGGGCGGTGCACTGGCTCACCAACTTCATCGTGGGCTTCGTCTTCCCTTCCGTCCAGGTGAGGCCGGGGGCTGCCCTCCCCGCCCCCACCCCGAGGAAGGGGGCTCCTAGTTCACCAAGGATGGGCTCTCAGACCCTTTCATGGCCCCGTGAAACCCAAGCAGACTGTTCATGGGCTAGTTTCCCACTCAGCAAAGGGGATCCAGTCCTCCCAAGCTGAACGGCTAGTTACAGAGGGGCTCTGCTCTGCCAAGGCCAAAAGGCAGTAGGAAGGAAACGAGGAGGAAATCCCTGCAGCCACCTCCTTCCGCTCTTTCTGGAAGTCAGCACGTCAACTCACTGTTCTCAGTGTCTCAAGGTCAGAAGCCTAGGGGTCTTTTTTGACATTTGAGGTGGGACCCAATTTCCTAGCTAGGTCACCACTCCAGGAGAAAAGCAAAACTGGCCACAGAGATGCTCCTCTGTGACTCACAAAGCCCCTGCTATTTTCCCCTCCATTCCCACCTGTTCTCTCTGTTCCCTGCTCTAGGAGGCCATTGGTCCCTACAGTTTCATCATCTTTGCGGGAATCTGCCTCCTCACTGCTGTTTACATCTATGTGGTTATTCCTGAGACCAAAGGCCAGACGTTTGTGGAGATAAACCGAATTTTTGCCAAGAGAAATGGGGTAGAGTTTCTCCCCGAGAAGAAAGAAGAAATAACAGAGGCTGGGCCTCACACAGCCACAATGCCCGCCAAAGAGACCTCCTTTTAATGACTCTTACCACCCGCCGAGTGCCCACATTCAGGACTCCCATGTATGAGAAAGGGGACCCAGTCCCAGGTCTCTTCCTTGTTTATTTTTCCCTGCATTTTTACCCAATGGACTGTGACAGCTCAGAGAGGTTTGTGGCCCCCTCCCCAGGGGGCAGTGGAAGGCTTTGGAAGGTTTGGTGCCTGGGTTCATTGAGACGTGGCTGACTTCCATCTTCCAGCAGCCAGCTGCCTTCTTTTCCTGAGAGGAAAGACCTGGGAAAGGCAGGTGTAAGAGGATTGAGTGCTGAGATTCCATCCTTTGATTCTCCGCTAGCACCAAAATTTGAATGATGGGCAGACACAACTTTTTAAAGTAAAATGTAACAAGTTCAGTGATAGATATGGAGTCCTGAATCCCAATCCACACGTTGGTTAGAGATTCAAAGGAATTAGATGCTGCTGGGATAAGACCGAAGCACTGGGTCCCTTTCCCTTCCAGGTGAGGCGGTTTCCCTCCCTCTGTTTTGTAGCCATAGAGAGAATGAGCCCTGGTCAGCATTTATTGACTGCCCTGGGCTGCTGACCATGGGGCAGGTGGGCAAGAGAGGTGAGACCTGACCGCAACTCCAGAAAGCCAGTCCCAAGATATTGTCAGCGCTCGGCTGGGGCTGCTGGTATGCGTCTTCACATAAGGAGAGTCCGAGTTCACCTGTCTTAGTTTGCCGCTCCTGAAACCAACACCGCACAAAGGGCTGGCCTAACAACGGGTATTTGTTGGCTGAAGTCCTGCTCCCTCGTGACCAGCAGGCTTTGGAGGTCCTTGGCTTTTCCATTACACAGCAGTGCACCATGGCTGCACCTTCTCCTTTCTCTTCTGGGTTCCACTGACTTACAGCTTCTCACTGCTCCCCGAGGCTTCTCTTGTCATGTCCAGTTTCCTTTGCTTTTGAGGACTTCAGCCTCATGGATGAAGGCCACCCTCACTCAGTCTGGGCACACCTCAACTGATAACATCCTCAAAAGGCCTATTAACAAATGGGTTACACCCAGGGACCAGGGTTGGGACCTGAGCCTGCCTTCGGGGGCACGTGGTTCACTCCCCAACATCACCCGTCAACACCTGCATCCTGGTCTGACCATCTCCCTTCCCTGCTAAATCCTTGCTTGGTTCTCTATTGTCAAAGGCTATGGCCCAACCTGTGGGCATAGCATAGACTGGAGGTTCTAGCCAGTGCAATCAGAGAAGAAAAATAAAGGTATCCAAATTGAAAAGGCAGAAATAAAACGTCCTTTATTTGTAGGCGACATGATTTTCTACATGGAAAGAATTACAGGACCTGTTTTTTAAAAGCAACTGGAACCAATTTGAACAAAATGCATTTAGCATGTATCGTTCCCATGGCTTGGCATGTCATGGGGGAGGGGAGGGCAAGCATGGGCCAGAGCCACGGTCAGACAGTAGTGACCTGCCAGCACTCCTTGGCCGGCTGATAATCGCTTTGTCCTTTGTGAAATTCAATAACCCTTAATAAAATCTGTAATTAGCACACACACACACACATGCACATACAAAGCTACTAGAACTAATAAGTGAGTTTAACAAGTTCGCAAGACCAGTATACAAAAATTGCATTTCTGTAGACTAGCAATGAATGACCAGAAACTTCCATTTAGAGGCAATACCAGTTACAATAGCATCGAAGAACATGAGATATTTACAAATAAATCTGTCAAAATATGTGTAAGACCTGCACACTGAAAATTATAAAACACTGCTGAGAGGAATGAAAGCCAGCCTAAATGAGTGGCAAGATATACCATGTTCATGGGTTGGAAATGTCATTATTGTTAAGGTATGGATTATTCCCAAATTGATCTATAGATTTAACACAATTCCAATCAAAATTCCAGCAGGCCGATTTTTTGTTGTAGAAATCGGTAAGCCGACTCTAAAATTTACGCGTAAATGCAGAGGGCCTAGAATGCCCGAACAACTTTAAGAAAGAGAAACGAAGTTAGAGGTCTATTACAACATGACGTCATCACTTAACACAAAGCTACAGTAAACAAAATAGTGCGGGGTTGATAAAAAGATAGCAAATAGATTAATGGAACACAATATGGAATCCAGAAATAGACCCACACCTATAGAGACAACTGATTTTTGGCAAAAGCAATTAAATGGAGAAAGGGGAGACTTCCCAACAGCTGTGCTGGAAGAATTGAATATCCATATGCAAAAAAATGAACCTTTATCCATACCTACACCATGTGTAAAAAATATTTCAAAATGGATCATGGTCCTAAATAAAATGGTAAAATTTGTAGAAGAAAACATAGGAGATAAGTCTTTGTGAGCACAAAAGCATGATCCATAAAAGAAAATATTGATAAATTGGACTTTGACAAAATTTAAAACTTCTGCTCTTTAAAAGACATTGTTGTGAGAATAAGAAGACTAAATAAACTGGAGCAAAATATTTGCCAATTATATATCAAAAAGGATTTGTATTGGGCGGGCGATGGTGGCCCAGTGGCAGAATTCTCGCCTGCCATGCCGGAGACCCGGGTTCGATTCCCAGTGCCTGCCCATGCAAAAGAAAAAAAAAAAAAAAAAACTTGTATCTAGAATGTCTAAAGAACTCTCATAACTCAATAACAAGAAAACAAACAACCTAATAAAATATGGACAAAATATTTGACTTGACACTTCACCAAAGGAGAGATATGTGTCTTAAATAAGCACATGAAAAGATGATCAACATTATTAGGCATTAGGAAAATATAAATTAATACACAATGAGATACCACTAAACATCTAATGGAAAGGCTAAAATTTAAAAGACTGACTATGTCAAGTGTTGACAAAGATGTAGAGCAACTAGAACTCTCATACATTGCTGGTAGGAATGTAAAATGGTGCAGCCACTATCTGAAACAGTTTACAATTTCTTAAAAACTTGGAGACTCCTTGCCATATGATCCAGCATTCTGCTCCTAGGTATTTACCCAAAGATATTAAAACATGTCCATAAAATAACCCAAGCGTCCATCAACTGATGAATGGGTCAACAAAGTGTGGTACATACATAAACGATAGAATAATATTCATCAGTAAGAAGGAATGAAGTCCTGAAGTATGCCACAAGATGGATGAAGCTTGAGGACATTACATTGATTGAAATAAGCCAGACACAAAAGGACAAATACTCACATCAACTAATTATAATGAGCAAACTCTTGGAGTTAAAAATCTAGAGTAAAAGTTACTAGGAGATAGAGTGAGGGTCAAGATTGGGAGCTGATCCTTAATTTGTACAGAATTTCTAATAAGGGTGATTGTAAATGGGAATGGATAGAAGTGAGGGTAGCAGACTACTGTGAGTGTATTTAACAACACTGAATTATGGGTGTGATTACGGTTGAAAGGGGAGGTTTGTGTCACCAGAAGGAAAGCTAGAAGACAGAACATGGGCTGTAAAACACAGTGAGCCCTGAGGTGGACAGTGGGTGTGGTTGACTGTATAAATATAAGAAGTTCTCACATGAACTGGAAAGTACATCACTATTACAAGACGTTAACAACAGGGTGGTATATGGGAAAATGCCTCTAAGGCAAACTATGGACTATGATTAACAGTAATACGATAATATTCTTTCATCAGGTATGATAAAGGTAGTATATCAGTGCTAAGTGTTGATACTAGGGGGATGTAAGAGGTGTGGGGTTTTTATTTTTGGAGCAGTAAGAAGGCACAACTCTGTGAATGTACTGATAGCCATTGATTGTACACTTTGAGGCATTGTGTGGTTTGAATAAATCTGTTTAAAGAAGTGTCCATGCTAAGACTTGTACCCACGTGTTCATAGCAGCCTTATTTGTAACAGCCAAAAACTAGAAACAGCACAAAAAGTTGATCAGGTGAATGGACAACTTATGGCATTTCCATTCAATACAATATAGAATTTTGCTTGGCATGATGGAAGCTACGATGCGGATAAATCTGCAAGTAATTATACTGAGTAAAATAAGCCAGACCAAAAACAAAGTGCACACTGTATGATTCCAGTTATATAAAATTCTTTAAAAATGCAAATAAATCTAGAATGACAGAGAACAGATCAGTGGTTTCCTGGGGGAAACTATTGGGGGCGATGAAAATGTTCAGTATCTTGATTGGGGTGATAATTTCATGGGTGTCTACCCATATAAAAAATTATCAAATTTTACATCTTGGATAATAAAAGAAACACAAAAATCCACATCTTCTCTGGGCGGCTGTGCGCCTGGGGGGAGGCGCCAGGCCCCACGTGGCCACACTCAACATCACCTGAAAGCACGACCTAGAGCGCCTCTGGGGTTCCCTCCCCCAGGGATGTGCTCCGTAAGGACAGTGTCACCCCCACCCCAATGGAGGTGGTGGGCCTTTGAGACCACCGTTCTCTCGGCATGCAGCCGCCGAAGCACTTCTGCAGCTGTGCAGCACCTGCCTGTCGATGGGGTTGATTCCTGGTCCGTGGCCGCAGCCCGGGCGGTGCCTGCTGCAGCCCCCGCCTGCTCTGCGGCCCGCGGGCACGGAGGAGATCTGGCTCGCTGCACGTGCCCCGCTGCCGGCCCCACCGGGAGAGGAAGGCTGCTGTGTTGTCCTCTGCTGGGCGTGCGTGGCTGCGCTGACCTTTGGCTTGAGGGCCAGGTGCTCCGAAGACGTGACTCCACAGATAAGGACCGTTGCCCGGTCAAGGTTCCCAGGAACGGGAAGTGGGAGCCGAGGCCGCACGGCGGGGAGGTGCACGGGGACTCCGGTGGCTCAGTCCCCGCTCGGTAGGAGTCACAGGCGCACGGGGCCTGGACAGGCCCAGCAGGGCAGCGAGTGGGGACGGGCGGGAAGCCCTCTGCAGAAAGCAGACTTTTCAAAAACCTTAACACATTCCATTTTCCCCCATAAAAGAAAATGGAGTAGAAAATTATGTAATTAAAGCAGGACCCGCAGACCTCTTCTCCTAGACGCTAAACTGGTCAAGTTAATACTCCATATTGTGTGGTCTTGAATGGAGGAAACATCAATGTGTTGTAGTGATTCCGTTAAGTCAGTTTTTTTATTAATTTGGGCTATTTTGTATGACGGACTGTTCCGGAAGCCCCAGTCACAGACCTGGGGACTTCACTTTGCAGACGAGGAACCTGAGACAGCTGGGGAGGTCACGAACTCAGGCCCGTGCAGCCCCCACCAATCCCCGCCACCCTTCGCTGGGACCCGAGGTTGAGTCTGCTTCCATTTCACAGCAGAGGGAATGGGGATGTAAGGGCTAAGGGGAAGGCGGCACCGACCGTATACCTGGACCCGGGAGAAGGCAGCGCCCGGGGGAGACACCCCACACTCCCACGGCCCGGGCCTCCCCCTCCAACATGATGTGGGGTGTGCACGGCCGCCACCTGCCCACCCAGGGGCCCAGCCACGATGTGGCCTTGTCCCCTGCCTTCTGCCCCTTTGTGCAGGGGAAGAAATAACGCGGTCCTTTGCTGAAGTTTCTGCCCTGCCTGAGCCCATGCTCCTGGGGACACCGGGTAGCTGCCTGCTCTGTAGAGACCCAAGAGGTGCCGCAGAGCCCACCCTGGGACCCCTGGCTGTGGGGAGGGGAGTGCACAGGACCCGGGACCCCTGGCTTTGGGAAGGGGTGTTCACGGGGCCTGGGACCCCAGCCTTGGCCGTGGTTGCTTGCTCTGCTGGCAAGGTTTGCGCTCACATGGGCGGCTCACTCAGGGGTGGACATGGAGAAAATGACTCCAGGCGTGGCGCCAGGTGTGCCCCGGGCAGGACCTCACCTGCCTGGTGGCCGGTCCGCTCAGAAAACCACTCTGCACGTCAGCTAACTGCGTCCTCGGTGCACTCGGAAGGGGATATGTCCATGGAACTCACGGAGCCACTTGGGAGAGGCTTTTCTTAAGGGGACACCCCCCAGGCCCCCCCATCTGGCCTCTGAGCCTCTCCCTCCTGGATTGACCAACTGGACCAGTTTTTCAGCTTCTCCCTCTGCCTCTTCATACGATCAGGGATTTCAACACTGGTTGGGGGGTCCTCGGCTGTCGCCTAGTCCCTGCCCCTTAGTAGGAATCCCTTGTTCAAAGCTCTTCACTATTATCAAGTTCCTGCTGGAATACCTCCATCGACAGGAAGCTCATTACCTCCCGAGACAGCCCATTCGGTATGGACTCTGGGGCCGGACTGCCTGGGCTTGAACCCACCTCTGCCATGTGGGTACTGTACTTAACTTCCGTGTCTCATTTTCCACAGCTGAGACACGGGATGATAATCACATTCATATCTTCAGAGGACTGAAGGCACGAGTGGGCTTGTGGCAGACCCCGAGGCCTGAGGGCTTTTTCCCGAAGCTGCCCCAGGGCGGCCTTGAACCAGGGCAAGCGAGAAGCCTGGGGAGTGGACGCTGCCGTGTACCCCACACCCCCCAGCACTGCCTGAGGGCAGCTACTGTGCAAATGCCCCAGCTCCACCCAGAGGGGGAACAAATCTGAGAGGGTTCTGTGCTTAGCCTCGCGCGGCTTTGGGGAAGACGCTCCACCCGCCGCATGGTAGCGGTCGGTATCCACCTGACAAGACATCCCAACCGGCTGCTTCCTCTCCCTGGCTCCCCTCTCCCCTGCCCTGCCCGTATTGTCTTCCACTTCCCAATCGGACCACTAGCACCTGTCTCGGGATCTGCTTCTGGGGCAATTTACACCAAGACAGCTCACAAAGCCGCTTAGCAGTGTCTGTATGAAGTCAGAGCATCGTCAGTGTTGGTAATTTTTGTTTTCAGGCAGTTTCATTTGGTAAGATGGTCTTCCTAGATGGATCCCAAGCCTTCCTCCTTGAACAGCTGTTCATTTGTCCTGATTTTGGCACCCTTCCATTCCAGCGGCGGCACCATTTTACATTCCCACCGCATTCCGTACTTTTTTTTAACATTCAGTACTTTTTGATGTTTAAAAGTATACTGCCAACCTGGGTCACTTCTGTCCCCAGAGGATGACCCCAGGCCGTGCCCTGTTGTAAAAAGGAAACCCTAATGGTCAACAGTATCTTGGAAACAGACTGTGACCAA
Organism: Tamandua tetradactyla; assembly: GCF_023851605.1. NCBI lineage: Eukaryota > Metazoa > Chordata > Mammalia > Pilosa > Myrmecophagidae > Tamandua > Tamandua tetradactyla. Next base: position 216,397,155 of record NC_135328.1, read on the forward strand.
CCATGAAAAAGCAACTGCATTGCATGTTCTGTTCCATTTCCTACCTGTAGCAGCCCCTACTTTTGATTCTCGGGACTTGAAAGGTCCCATCTCCCCAGCCTCCTAGACAAGAGCCTCCCTTTAACAAGAACCTGCTCTCTTCTCCGTCATTGGCCTTTAAAAAAGCGTAAGTGTTTTGCTTCATTTCCTTCTCTTCCTCCTTCTCTTCCTCGTCTTCCTTCTTCCTCACGGAAATATTTTAAGGTGAATTACAGACATCATGATATTTTGCCCCTAAATATCTTATTGTGAATCTTTAAAAAATAAAATCACGTTTTTATATAATGACAAACCTTTATTTCACATACCAAAATTCAAAATAATTCCTGGACATTATTAAATATTCCTATCACAGTCAAATATCTACAGTTGCCCCCCAAACATGTTTTACAGTAGATTTGTTCAAACCAGGATCCAGTCAAGGTTTACATGTTATATTTGTTAGTTATGGTTTTTAAATATCTTTTGATCTAGAACAGTCCCACCCAGGGGCAACAATGAGCCCTAATGCTCATATTTTTGGTCTCTAAATACCGTTTCCTTCTAAAAGGGACCTGGGCTCCGAGGAGAAGTGGCTGACTCTGGGCCTGGTGTGGGGAATGCACAAGTGACCCCAAGACAATGGTGTTGCACGACAAGCACAGACGCTTTCTGAGTGATGTCCTGTCATACCACGAAAGGACACAGGAGACATCCTTAAGCCTCTTGGGCCTCTTGCTGGCCCAAGTTGGAATCACTGAGGATCAAAAGCATTGACGACTGGTTTCATTGGTGAATTCTAACAGACCCTTCAAAAATTCTTCAAAAAAATAGAAAAGGGAGCACTTCCCAACCCATTCTACAAGGCCAGCATTACCCTGATGTCAAAGCTAGACCAGTATCCGGGAGCATGTGGGGAACACTGGAACCTCCACGCATTGCGGATGGGAATGTCAAAGAGTGTGGCCACTTTGGAAGACAGTTTGGCAGTTCCTCTAAATGCTAAACGCAGAGTTAACATTGGATTCAGCAATTCTAAGGTATAAACTGAAGAGAAATAAAGTCCACGAAAAGTTGCTCATGGATGTTCTCAGCAGCATATTCATTATAGCCCCAAAGTGGGAACAGTCCAAATGACCACTGGCTGATGAACGGGTGAACAGAGTGCAGTCTGTCCACACAGTGGAACGTCAGTCTGCCATAAAAAGGAGTGAAGTCGTGATATGCGCCACAGCAAGGGTGACCCTTGGAAACATGCTAAGTGAAAGAAGCAAGTCACACAAGGCCATACACGCCTGATTCCATCAATATGAAATGTCCAGAATAGGCAAATCCACACAGAAGGTAGATTACTGGTTACCAGGGACTGGGGAGTGACAGATGATGAGTTCCTGGGAGGTTTTCTTTTTCATCACCCAGGGGATGATGAAAAAGTCCCCAAACTAGATGGTGGTGATGGTTGCACAACCCTGTGATACAGTTAAAACCATTGATTTGTACTCTTTAAAAAGTTGAACTTTATGGTATGTGAATTATATCTCAATAAAGCTGTTCTTAAAATAATAATATTGATTGCAATTAATTTAAACATATTGACTATATAAAAATCCATGAATCCATAATGACATTCTAAGCTTCCATGCATCCAGCAACAAGGAAATTAGAAAGGGAAACTTTTAGGAGGAAATAAAGAAGGGAGGTTGCAATAGGCCAGGTTGCAGGCAAGAATTTTGGGAGCGCTGCTGGAGAGGCAGCTCCTGGAATAAGCAGCTCTCCATGCCTGGGGCTGGTACCAGCTTCCAGCTTTGAAAGCACACCTCTCTGAACCGTGTTCTGGGAGGAGAGAGCAGTGAAGCAGGAAAAGGCATAAAGCCAGAACTGCTGGATCTTTCTCCCCATTCAATCCTCTCCTCTTTCCCAGGAGCAGACAGTATCCCCAAAGAGCCACTGGCAAGCTAAGAAGCTTGCCAAGGGCATCCCAGAATTCCTTAACTCAAGCTTGCCTTCGCCAGCCTGCCTTTGTCCCCCAGGAATTTCCAAGTTTTCAAAGGGGCCTGACAGTTCATTGCCCACCTAAGGCCAGCTGTTGTTTGCAGGTGTCCTGAGCCAAGAATTCTTGCTCGGTGAGCCTCAGCCCCCTCTGTTCTCCCCACCTTTGAGGGCCCGACTGGACGGGCCTCATTAAAGCAGGTCGCGTGGGGTAAAGGGGAGAGGGTGGCCTGGCAGCTCCCTGTGTGACCTTCATCCCAGGTTGTATATTTTCATTTCCAAAGGCTCCATTGTGTTTTTCTTCTTTTTCAAATCCTCCTGGTGATTCCATGATCCTATTCTTATTCCCTTCTTTACCTATTTAAGTATACTAAATGTGCTTTTATTTTATATCTTCTATGCAATAGTTCCCATGACTGCAGTTTTTGCAAACCTGGATACACTGTTGGCTGTTTCCGCCGACTCTTGCTACTGGTGATATTCCGTTTCCTCGTTTGGGCTTATTATATGCCTTAAATCCCTGCCTTCAACCGAGTTTACAGCTTGGGGAACCTTCTTCTCTTGTGTTTGCAATTTTTGATTGTGAGCGCCTGTGCATCGGGACACTGTGGGAGGTGATGACGCCTCCAGATCAGCCTGTGCTCACGCCTGTCAGGCACCAGAAAGCACCCTCAAGTTTGGGGTTTGGGGTTTTTTTTTTTGGTGGGTTCTTTCCCCTGTTGTTTTGTGTTCTCCTACCCTGCAGGTAATGTAAATTTGAACCCAGAAGCCACCTAGATGGAGACCTTCAGGTTTCCTTGTCGCCTCCCTTTACTGGACGGGCTTCTTTCCCGATCTCTCTTTTGCTGAAGCTGCTCCCGGCAGGGTCCCACTTTAGGTAAGTGTCTCTACTCCAAGTTTCCTCCTTGGCAGCTGAGTTGAGAAGGTAGAGTCCTGGGGTGGCGCCTGCGCCCAGGACCCCCAGAGAGAGAGGAGAGCGCAGCCGGGCCGATGGCTCTGTGCAAGACCTGGGCCAGCACCTGTGCGTGAAGCCACGTCTCACCTGGGTTTTTCAGGTGGGTGAGACAGGAGGTTTCCTTTGTTGCTAAGACCCATTTGATCTGGGTTTTGTGGCTCTGAAAACAGAGTCTTGAATAAAATCGCTCACTAAGGAACCAAGCAAGCCAGAGCAGCACTTCCCTGCTACGAGGGATTTAGAGCCACCCCCAGTTCAGACTTCCAGTAAACTCAAAGCCCAGACAGTGGACCTCAGCGCGATCTGGGAGCTTATCAGAAACACAGATTTCTTGCCCTCCCCGCCATCCCACCCTACCGAATCAGAAACTCTGGCCTGGGGCCCAGCAACCCTATTTAAATAAAAATAAAAAGAAGTAAGCCAGAAGCCAAATGACAGAGGCCCTGATGGAGGCTTTGGGATGTACTCCAGGCATAATGGAAGCCACTGGAGAGTTTTGAATAGGCATTGGGGTGATCAGGTTTGCATTTTCAAAGAAACAAAGAGCAATAAAGTAATAAAGATATTAAAGGGTAATGAATACCCGGGTATCCTCTTCTGTGGCAGGTCATTAAAGACATAGCAGATGGCCCTGTGTTCTCTTTCCTCATCCCCCTAACTGAAGTAGCCACTCTCCTACTTTTACTGTTTATCATTCTTACCAATTACCTTTACTGTGTGTAACACCACTTTAAAAATCATAAGTGTATATAATTATTTCATTATTTTCACCTTTTTATAAACAATGTTACACTATATACTTTTTTCTGCTGCTTGCTTTCGCGGCTGAGCTTTACGCTTGTATGTCTCTCCCGGGTCGATAGGCGCAGATCTAGATCATTCTTTCCTGATTCCTACATAGTGCAAACGGCGAGAAGTCACTGCCTTACATTATCCTGTTGGCAAACGTTTAGGTTGTTTCCTACATGTTTTTGTTACAAGTAGTGCGGCTATGAGCATTCTTATCTCTGTTTCCTGTTGCGTTATTCACATTTCTCTAAGGTAAATATCTAAGGGTGGAATTTCTGGGTCACAGGAGATGCACATGCTTCCCTTGATGAGGTCTAAGCAAAGTGCTGCCAGGGCGGGTGCACCAGTTGTTGTCCCCCAAAATGACATTTACCCCACATCCTCAGCAGTACTGTCAGACTGCAGGCTTTCTGATATTATTCATTTTGATGCTAGATTGTCCCAGGAAACCCCTTCAACATGATTCTTTTCCACTTCTAGGTATATATTCAGAGGAACTGAAGACAAGGACACAAGAGGATGTCTGCACACCAATGTTTATTGCAGCATTATTCATGATTGCCAAGAGATGGAAACCGTCCAAATGTCCATCAACAGACGAGTGGCTAAACAAGCTGTGGTATATACAGACAATAGAATATTACACAGCTGTCAGACAGAATGAAGTCATGAAGTATGTAACAGCGTGGCTGGACCTTGAGGACATTATGCTGAGTGAGATTAGCCAGAAACGAAAGGGCAAATAGTGTATGGTCTCACTGATATGAACTAACATTAAGAAGTGAACTTTGAGAATTAAAGTTGAGAACACAGGTTATCAGGAGATAGAAAGAGGGTAGAGATTGCACATTTGGTGCTGAAGGAATATAGAATGTGCAACAGGACTGATTGTAAAGACTCAGAAATGGAAAGCACAATACTATCTGATGGTAGCACAGTAATGTTAAGTACACTGAACAAAGCTGGGTACTTGTGTGGTTGAGAGAGAAGCGGGGTGGGCAGGTATGACACTAGGAGGAAAGATAGAGGGTAGAGACTGGGACAGTATAATTTAGGAATGCCTGGAGTGGACAATGATGGTGATCAAATGTCCGAATGTAAGAATGCTTTTGCATGATGGAGAACAAATGAATGCCAACATTGCCAGGTATTGAGAATGGATGGTATATAGGAAAAATAACCAATGCAAGCTAGGGTTTATAGTTCACAGTAATATTGTAATACGCTTCCATTGAATGTAGCGTTATGCCAAAAGTAAATATCAATAAGCTCGGGGTGTTGGGGAGGGGTATGGGATTCTTTAGGGAAGAAAAAGGAAGGTCCTCTTATAGACTGTGATGGCGAAGACATGGCTATGTGATTACACCGGGAACCACTGATGTTTTATTTAGGTTGGACTGCATGAAGTGCTGGAGAAAATGAGGAGAAAGAGATGCTGCAGCCCTCTGGGGGCCAGTGCAGTGTTTCCACAGGAGGTTAGGGGTGGGGCTGCCATTTCATCCTGCGGCCCTTACTAGGCATATACTTGGAGGAACTGAGGGTGGGGACACAAATGGACGTATGCACACTGGTGTTTATGGCAGTTGTGTTCCAGATTTGCAATGGATGGAGGTGGCCTAAGAGTACATTGACTGAGGAGTGGAGGGGGTAACTGTGGTGCATACATACAACAGACCACCAAGCAGCTAGCATTTCCTTTGCTACATTCAATGGAAGCAAGAAGGAATGAAGTTGTGAGGTATGCAGCTAGGTGAATGAACCTTGAGGAAAGTATGTTGAATGAAATGTCAGAAACAAAAAGACACAATATTATCACGGTTCATTCACTGCCCCCATGATGCCCCACCACACTCCCCTTTCCCTGCCAGCACCCTTGGCCTTGAAGCTCTGGCCACACCAAACTCCCCCCACCTCCCGGTGTGCCCCCACCCCAGCACGTGCTCTTCTCTCTGCCTGCAAAGCCCCTCCCCTCCCCTACCAGTCACCAGGGAACTCCTCCTCAGCCTTCAAAACCCAGGTGTACTCCAACCACTGGGAGGTTTTTATGGTGGGCGTTCTCCTTATCATTTGAGAATTACTTTTTCAGTGTCTCTCCTACTCTCTGAACTTGAGCTCCAGGAGAGTGGAAACCACCTCTCCCTCATCTCTATACCTGGGTACTTAACATATCCAGTACACAGCAGGTACTCGACAAACGCTGTTGAATAAATGAGAGACTTCTGTAGTTAAAAGAACTGGGAATTTGTAGACAAAAGACTTGGATTGGACTTCCGGGTCAAGATGGTGGCTTAACAACGTGCGCGTTTTAGTTCGTCCTCCAGAACAACTGCTAAATAACCAGAAACAGTACAGAACAGCTCCTGGGGCTATGTCAGTGACCAGACACACAGCGTACCCCAGTCTGGACCAGCTGGACCGGCTGTGAGCACCCCCCAAAACCGTGAGTTCCCAAAGCTGCGGCGGCCAGCGCCCCTCCCCCACAGGCCACTTCCCAGAGGGGAAAGGAAAGGACTTTACCAGCAGCAGGGACTGGGTACAATCAAACGCCAATTGTGGAACTAATTAACAAATTCTGACTACTAAAAATAGGCCCCCAGCTTAGGTGAACCTGATCAAAGCGGAGGTTGCTCATTTTTGCCCCGGCACCAAGGGGGCAGGACTGACAGAAAAAGGGGGAGAAAAAAGAAGGAAACAGGTTTTTGTGGCTGTGTATCTACAAAGGCTTGACTACCTCTGGATACAGCGGCAGGACTTTTCAGGCTGCAACTGCCCCAGGCATAGGCAGAAGTGAGCTCTTTTGGGGGGCTTATCTGGAACCTGTGCCTTCCCCAGGGGAGGGGTGAAGGCCCACCCAGGTGGAATCCCTCCATCAAGGAATTCAGACACCAGTGCTTGGTAATTTGAAGCCATTAAAACCAGCCTACAACCTCTCCTCTGTCTCCAACAAACTCCCAGCCAAAGTTAAAGGTACCGCATCATCTTATGCTGGTGGGACCTGCAGGCAGACAAGCGCCACATACTGGGCAGGATAAGAAAAACAGAGTCCAGAGACTTCACAGGAAAGTCTTTCAACCTGCTGGGTCTCATGCTCAGGGAAAACCGATGCGGGTGACTCTTTCCTCCTGATAGGAGGCCAGTTTGGTCTGGGAAAATCTGGCTGGGGTCTATAATATCTAAGCAGACCCTCCTAAGTGTGTGAGGGGGAAAGGTACCACACAAGCAGGGCAAGAAACAAGAAAACAAGAACTGAAAAATTCTCCTCTGTTAAACAAAACCTAAGCTAAAGGTTCAGATAAAGCTGAACAGAATGTCAAAGAACAGATAGACAACAAATTCATCCAGCAAGAAAACCCTAGACAAAAGAAGTGAAAGCAATCTCCAGAATAAACTAATTAAGGTAATTAAATGCCTAGATGCCAGCAAAAAATAACTAACCACACTAAGGAAATTGAAGATATGGCCCAGTCAAAGGAACAAACCAACAATTCAAATGACATACAGGAGCTGAAACAACTAATTCAGAATATACGAACAGACATGGAAAACCTCATCAAAAACCAAATCAATGAATTGAGGGAGGATATAAAAAAGGCAAGGAAGGAACAAAAAGAAGAAACTGAAAGTCTGAAAAAACAAATCACAGAACTTATGGGAATGAAAGACACAGTAGAAGAGATGAAAAAAACAATGGAAACCTACAATGGTAGATTTCGAGAGGCAGAACATAGGATTAATGAACCAGAGGACAGAACATCTGAACTCCAACAAGAAACAGAAACTATAGGGAAAAAAAAGAAAAAATATGAGCAGGGACTCAGAGAATTGAAAGACAATATGAAGCGCATGAATATATGTGTTGTGGGGTCCCAGAAGGAGAAGAGAATGGAAAAGGAGGAGAAAAACTAATGGAGGAAATTATCACTGAAAATTTCCCAACTCTTTTGAAAGACTTAAAATTACAGATCCAAGAAGTGCAGCATACCCCAAAGAGAACAGATCCAAATAGACATACTCCAAGACATTTAATATTCAGAATGTGAGAGGTCAAAGAGAAAGAGAGGATCTTGAAAGCAGCAAGAGAAAAGCAATCCATCACATACAAGGGAAGCCCAATAAGACTATGCACATATCTCTCAGCAGAAACCATGGAGGCGAGAAGACGGTGGGATAATATATTTAAATTATTAAAAGAGAAAAACTGCCAACCAAGAATTCTATATCCAGCAAAATTGTCCTTCAAAAATGAGGGAGAAATTAAAACATTTTCAGACAAAAAATCATTGAGGGAATTTGTGACCAAGAGACCAGCTCTGCAAGAAATAAAGGGAACACTAGAGACAGATACGAAGACAGAAGAGAGAGGTGTGGAGAAGAGTGTAGAAAGGAAGACCATGAGTAAAGGTAAAAGGAAGGAAAATTAGATATGACATATAAAATCCAGAAGGCAAAATAGTAGAAGAAAGTACTACCCATGCAGTAATAACACTGAATGTTAATGGATTAAACTCTCCAATCAAAAGACATAGTCTGGCAGAATGGTTTAAAAAACAGGACCCATGTATATGCTGTCTCTACTCAAAGGTCACGAGGCCAAGGACACAAATGGACATTTACATGTTTATAGCAGCATTATTAACAATTACCAAGTGATGGAAACAGCCAAAATGTCCATCAACAGACAGTTGACTAAACAAACTGTGACATTTACATAAGATGGAATATTATGCAGCTGTAAGACAGAATAAAGTTATGAAGTATGTAACAACATGAATGGACCTTAAGCACATTATGCTGAGTGTGATTAGCCAGAAACAAAAGGACAAATACTGTATGGTCTCACTGACATGAACTGACGTTAGTGAATAAACTTAGAATATTTCCTTGGTAACAGAGATCATCAGGAGATAGAAATAGGGTGAGATATTGGGTGATTGGAGCTGAAAGGATACAGATTGTGCAACAGGACTGAATATAAAATCTCAGATATGGACAGCACAATACTACCTAACAGTAATGTGATTATGTTAAAACACTGAATGAACCTGCATGTGAGAATGATAGAGGGAGGAGGACTGGGGACATAAATGAAATCAGAAAGAAAGATAGATGATAAAGATCGAGATGGTATAATCTAGGAATGCCTAGAGTGTATAATAATAGTGAAATGTACAATGTACAAATTTAAGAAATGTTTTTGCCTGAGGAAGAACAAAGGAATGTCATTATTGCAGGGTGCTGAAAATAGATGATAATTAATACTTTAAAATGTCACCTTATGTGTGAGACTAAAGCAAAAAATGTTTATTTGTTACAAAATTTATATTTTGACTAGAGCATTTCCTAATATAACTCATGTAGATAGTTTGAGTGAATGTCATAAGTACTTGGAATCTCAGGTAGCACATGAGATTTTGTTGGTTTGTCCAGAGTGATGCCCTGATGAATCCCAGAGTGATTTGATCAGTGACTGGAAAAATATTTGCAAGCCCCCTTTGGGAATGGTGAGAGCGGGGAGAAATTCAACTTCCCCAAGTTGAATTCTTGATATTCTCACAAGCAGTGTGGACAACCAAAGCTATAGGCTGAGCCCCCAGGCTTGGGGTTTGTTCACATGAAACTTAACCCCACAAAGGATAGGTCAAGTCTACTTAAAATTTAGGCCTAAGAGTCACCCCCAAGAGAGCCTCTTTTGTTGCTCAGATGTGGCCTCTCTCTCCAGCCAACACAACGAGCAGTCTCACCACCCTTCCCCTCTCTGCGTGGGACATGACTCCCAGGGGTGTGGACCTTCCTGGCAACATGGGACAGAGATCCTGGAATGAGCTGAGACTCAGCATCAAAGGACTGAGAAAAGCCCTAGAATAAGCTGAGAATTAACATCAAGGGATTGAGAGAACCTTCTCGACCAAAGGGGGAAGAGTGAAATGAGACTAAGTGTCAATGGCTGAGAGATTCCAAACAGAGTTGAGAGGTTATCCTGGAGGTTATTCTTATGCATTAAGTAGATATCACCTTGTTGTTCATGAGGTAGTGGAGAGGCTGGAGGGAACTGCCTGAAAATGTAGTGCTGTGTTCCAGTAGCCATGTTTCTTGATGATGATTGAACAATGATATAGCTTTCACAATGAGACTCTGCGAATGTGAAAACCTTGTGTCTGATGCTCCTTTTAGCTACTATATCAGCAGAAGAGTAGAACATATGGAATAAAAATAAATAATAGGGGGAACAAATGTTAAAATAAATTTAGTTTGAAATGCTAGTGGTAAATGAAAGCGAGGGGTAAGGGGTATGGTATGTATAATCTTTTTTTTCTCTGTTATCATTTTATTTCTTTTTCTGTTGTCTTTTTATTTCTTTTTCTAAATTGATGCAAATGTTCTAAGAAATGATGAATATGCAACTATGTGATGATATTAAGAATTACCGATTGTATATGTAGAATGGAATGATCTCTTAATGTTTTGTTTGTTAATTTTTTTAATTAATAAAAAAAGTTAAAAAAATAAAATAAATCTGTTCTAAGAAATGATGATCATACATCTATGTGATGATGTTAAGAATTACTGATTGCATATGTAGAATGGAATGATTTCTAAATGTTGTGTTAATTTCTTTTTTTTCTTTAATTAAAAAAATAATAATAAAATTAAATAAATACTGGGAAATGATCATGAAAAAAAAAAAAGACTTGGATTGGAATCCTGGTTTTGCCATTGACACATGGGAGATCTTGGGCAAGTCATCTGAACTTTGTGCATCTCACTCTCTTTTTCTGTTAACTAGGGCAATACAGTTTCGTCAAGGGGTGCTACAAGGGTTAAGTAAAGCCACAGGTGAAAGTGCATTGGAGATGATGAATGTTAACATGGAAGAGCAAAGGAGAAGGAAGAACAGATAAAGGAATTCAAAAAAATGAGGGAGAGCTCAAGCAGAGATGAGGAGGAAGTTTTTTTTAAAGTGGGTAAGGAAGGGACAGCAGCGAAGAGTTCACATACTTGAAGGATAAAACCAATGGCCACTCTGCCAGGTACTTCTCAAGCATTATCTTATTTAATCAAAGCACAGCCCCAAAAGACAGGTGATTGCATTACCTGCATTATAGGTAAATGGCAGAACTAGTACCTGAGTCAAGATGTCAGGCCCAGAAGACCCGGGCATCGTTTGGCTCATAAGGACAAGGTCTGCACTAGGGCCCTGTTTCCTCCCTCCATCTCTCCCTGGGGCCTACCTTCTTTTTCTTCTGTTTTTATTTCACTCACAGGGCACACCCACTGCTGCAAACCTCCTTACCGAAAAGTTCCCAACGTGTGAATCGCATTCACTTTTCTTAATCTTAGTCTTGGGAATTTCCTTCCCCTCCCATCTTGATCTCCATCCCATCACTGCGTCCCTCAGGACAGGTTGAAGAAGTGGGAGAAAGGAACAGAGGAGAGAAATGTTTAAATGACCAACTTCCAAAATTAGTTTATTACATCTAAATGCTAAAAGGAAGATTGGCTGGTTTACAATTCAAGCAGATCAAAGTGAATGATTTCTCAGGAGGATAGCTAGGGTTGTATTTCCATTGCATTTGCATTCCAATCGATTTCCAGTGCTGTTATTCTAACTCAAATCCCATCTCGTGCATTTAAATCATCTCACTTCTCTTCATCAATGATGGTTTCCATGGTTCAAATCAGAAATTTAACAGGTGCCTCAGGGTTGCTTAGAGACAGGTACAGCTTGAGTGGAAGGCACCACTTCCTGCATTGCTTCCTCAGGCATCAAGCTGGTTAAGCTTGGTATTTTCCCTTAGCTTTTAGCGGAAAATTTTCTTCAATATTTTGACGTCTTCATTGATTTGGCTTTGTAGAAGCTGGAGCTTAGAGTTTAAATCAAAGCCTATAAAAAGAATAGTTTTTAGGAGAAGAGCAAAACTTTGACGGTCCTCAAGAAAACAGAGAATGCAGGACAGCCAGATGTCATTCCCCACATCTATTTTGGGGACATGTTTTTGATTCCTTAGAATGCCCTCCATGTTCCCATCCCACCAGAGCTGGGCATCGTCACTACATCTGAATTTAGGCTTGAAAGCTGCCAGAATCCAATAGGCAGCATGGCAGACATAGTTCTGCTCTTTGACTTTGATTCCTCATGAGATACTCAGTGTTCCTTACCCTAGAGTGCATGCATCTTTGATAGTATTTTTTTTACAATAAAAAAAAAAAATGGCAATAGGTCTGTATTTGACCACAGTCTTGTTTTTGTCACTGATCTTACTTTCTCACGTCATTCCTCACTGATGAATTAATCAAATCAATCTACCTGGGATGGAAGTCTACGAAACTGTGAGATGTCACGCAAGTCATGTCTCTGAGCCTTTCACTGCTACATGGAAATCTGGTCTTGAGCGGACATGAGCAAGATGATATCCAATTCTCCTTGTTACTATTAGCAAAGGGAGGCCAAAATTCAGATCCCTTAGTTGAGGATTAGGGAGAAGCCTCTTACTATGTAGGTCATCTAAAAGGTTTCAGGAGGAAAGCCACAGTGGACAAAAACACACAAATGGCAACATGGAGCATTTTGGTCTAGGAGGTGAGTATCCAGGACATCTGAGCTCCCTCTTGAGGAAAAATCAGTGATCCTTTGGTGGAAAGAGCATTTGAGATGTGTCATATGGGGAATGGTACAGTTTGTGTGTACTATTGCAAGAAAAATGTAAAATTGTAATTAAAGAAAGCAGGGGAAGATGGCAAAACTTAGTACAAGGAGAAAGATGTGTGTCTAAGCTTCCTTTGGTTAGCCTTCTGGTAATTGGACGTGTCCAACAGTGTGTCTCACTTTGGAAAAAGGAACTGTTGCTGTTAAGATTTTATTTAGTGTAGTATGGGGAAATTATCATTATAGCTGGTGTCATTTTCTTCCTCTATTAGTGACATATTGAAGGGAGCAAACTTACATAAGAGAAAATAATAAATGAAACAGGAAGGTGAGACAGAGAGAAAATCACAAATGGGCATTTTTGAGGGTGGGACATTTTAAAGTTTTGAAAAATACATGTCAAATGGAATAGTATTGATTGGAGACATATTTTATTCAAAGATTATAAAATTATCTAAGTATTTACTTCTAATCTAAAGTATTAGAAGATATAAAATTATCAAGAATGGTTAATGGAAATAGATCATAAAGACAGTAAATTCAGGAGATGTATAGAATTCACCACACTTTAGGAAGAAGCACACAAAATAAAGATGGGAAGACTGCAGAATATTTACATCCTTGTAAGCACAGAAATAAGGGGAACCAAAAACACCTGGAGCCTGACCCAGCAGAGGAGATGGTACAGTGGAGGTTGCACTGCTTGTGCCTGCTTCCAGTGCCATGGTGCCTGGGACTTGATTCCCAAGCAGATGTGGTACATATTTTGTGGTCTAGTTAATCCCAATGTGATGGTTCATTTTATGGGTCAACTTGGCTAGGTTATGGTGTCCGGTTGTTTAGTCAAAAATTGGCCTAGTTATTCCTATGGAGATATTTCATAGATGGGATTAGCATCTACTATCAGTTGACCTTATCCAATCATTTGGATGTCTTGACAGCAAGAACTGGAGGTACTTGAGACCAGAAAAATTCAAATTCAAGACTTCCTCATCACCTTTACTGGAATGTCCAGCCTGTGGCCTACCCTACACAATTCAGACTTACTAGCTCTCACAATCACATATGCCAATTCACCAATTCCTTGTAATACTACACACATACACACACATATATGTACATACATACATATATCACATATCCTCTTAGAGCTATTTCTTTGAAGAATGATGACTGATGCACCCACTTTGAGGAATATCTAGGAGGAGTTGGGGATCAGCTTGTAATACAGATCAAGATAATAGTGACAGGGAAAACATTTGAATTGAGTTTAACAAGGTTAACTTGAGCCTACAATCTTATGAGAGCTTCTGGATGCTGCTGACATCTTGCTTCCCCCAATGTCTCCAGCCAAAACTAAGAAGATAATAAACCATGAAGTTGCCTACCCTCCTGGTGTCCTCTGTTCTACTCACTGGCCTCACTGCCTGGACTGGGAAAATGTCCAACCCCAATTCAGGTTGGTCCATCTGAGCCTCCTGCTGCTCAGATGGTTCTCCTGCCTTTACCAATGTCAGAAGAGACAGGTCCACCCAGAGCAGGGAGGAAAACAAGGAGTCAACAAACTGCAAAAAATGAGCAAGAATTTATCTCACGCTGCATTTGAAGTTGGCTTCCACCACCCTGTGGTTCAGGGGCTGGGTCTTCCGGTAATCGTTTTGGAGAGTGTGGTTCTGGAGATCCAACACAGAGTTCTCCAGCATCCAAACCTGCAGGCAACAGGAAGTGAATTATGGAGGGGAAGAGACACTGGGTAATTTAGAAGAACTTAGCAGCTGGACTGGAGCTTGCACTTAGCAAGCTGATAAAGCAGCTGTGAGGAGGAAGTTCTTGGGGCTATTGGCAGCATTATTCTAAAACTCACCCATCCATTCATTCTTCTAATCAGTATTTATAAGCAATCTCTTTCAGTCTTTTTCTATAAGTATTTGGTCAATAGTAGAAGGGAGAGGAAGAAGTAAACGGAAATATATTCAAGTGGCAAGCTCAATTTTTATTACTCTGAAAATTCTTGTATTTTTGCTGCATATGTAACTCTAGGTTGGTTATTCATTTTCATTTTGAAAATATGATTGCACAGCTTTCTGATTTTCATCATTACTGTGTGAAATAAACTCTTGGTCTAATTGTACCCTTTTCATGATAATCTATCTTTTCTCTCTCTGGGTGATTTTTTTCCAATGATTTTTTAATTGAGATATAATCATACAAAGTGTACAATTAGTGGAGCACAGTATCATCATAACGTGCACTCATCATTACAACCGATTTTTTAACATTGTCATTAAACCCCCAAAACAGTAAAAATAAGAATAAAAATAAAAGTAAAAAAGAACACCCAAAACATCCCATAACCCCTATACTCCCCGTATTTATTTGCTTTTTGTCTTTTTTTTTCCTTACTCATCTGTCCACACAGTGAGTTAAGAGGATGTCAGTCACAAGGTTTTCACACACATGCTCACACCTTAGAAGCTCTATAATTCTTCAATCATCTTCAAGAATCAAGGCTATTGGATTACACTTCAACAGTTTCAGGTATTTCACTCTATCTACTCCAATACACCAAAAACTGAAATCTATATACTGCATGACAATAGCCTCCAGAAAGATGTCTTGACTCCATTTGAAATCTCTCAGCCACTGAAACTTTATCTTGTTTCATTTCTGTTCCCCCTTTTGGTCAAGAAGGCTTTCTCACTCCCACGATGCCAGGGCCAGGCTCATCCCTGGGAGTCATGTCCCACATTTCCAGGGAGACTTATACCCCTGCAAGTCACGTGCCACATAGTGGGGGAGGACAGTAAGTTCACCTGTGGAGTTGGCTTAGAGAGAGAGGTCTGGTTGATTTTTAAATTGTCTTCTTGCCTTTGATGTTTGGTGGTCTCACTGTGACTTATTTAGTTGTGGGCTCCTTTTTAGTTTGCCTTGACTCAGCTGTTCTGGGAAATTGTCAGCCACTGTTTCTTCAAATAGTGCTTCTGCCTCTCTCCCCCTTCTGCAATTTCGATTATACATTTGTTAGACCTTTCCACTATCTACTCTATGTCCCTTTACTTATTTTTAAGATTTCATTGCCTTTTCTCTTTGCACTGCATTCTAGATAATCTCCTTAACTCTGTCTTCCAGCTCACTATTTCTTTCTTTAGTTGCATTCTAATATGCTATTAAATTCATTCATTGAGTTCTTCATTTCAGTTACTACCTTGTCATTTCTAGAAATTCTATTGTTTTCTTTGTCCAAGTCTACTAGTTCATTTTATATTTTATTGTTCTTTCCTCATACAAAATCCACTTATTTCTTTATCCATATTAAATGTTCTTATTTTATATTAATTATTTGACAATTCCAATATCTGAAGTCTTCCTAGGTCTTATTCTGCTGATTCTCTGCCATGGAGTCTTTTTCCTATGTAGTTTGTGATTTCTTTTTTTTTAAAAAAAGCTCATATTTCAAGTAATCTTCTAAATCTGTATTTTTAAGGTGCATTTTTCCAGAGATAACTTATATTTGCCAGCTATCTGGGGGCACTTCTAAGCATGGATCAATTTAATCTAAATTCTTTACACCAACTACTTGGTGTAAATTCAGACTACAAATCCATGTGAGCCTAGATATTGATTAAAAATTCTCAGAGGAGGGCAGGCCATGGTGGCTCAGCAAGCAGAGTTCTCACCTGCCATGCTGGAGACCTGGGTTCAATTCCCAGTGCCTGCCCATGCAAAAAAGAAAAAAGAAAAAAATGCTCAGAGGAGATATTTTTCCTTTCCACTCAGGATCAATATTTGAGGAAGAAGCCCCCTAAGGATTTTATTTCCAATTCCAGCATAGTACTACTTTTGACTTCCAGCTTTAAGTATGGTGAGGGTCGCTGGGGGAGACCTGGACTTTGAATCCAACATTCCATGATTTACAAGTCTATGAAAACCAAAGTATAATTTTACTTGGTTCAGCAGATGTCCTCCTAAGAGAGCCAGCTACAGTGTTCAGCTTATCTCTGTGTGTTCCCACTTTCACTTAGGTTTTAGCCTCTGGATAGTCTTTATTGGTTGATGAGCTCACTGATACTTCTAAAAATCTTTATGCAACATATTTAGATTTTTGTTTTGTTTTGTTTTGCTTTTAACCAGAATAGCATCTAACAGAAAACCAATTCTACAATATTGACAATAGCAAAACTCTGTACTTTTCTTCATTTCAACTTTAAGTTCCCCTTTCATCCAAGAATTATTTAGGAAAATATTTATAAATTCCCAAAGAGGCGCTTGTTGTTAAAGCTGTTGTAATAGTCTTGATGTTAATTTCTAGTTATTTTGCATTATGAGAATGTGGCCAATAGCAGTTCTATCTTTTGGAATTTATTGCAATTCTCTGGTAGAATGTTACTTGAATAACTTCTTTACCCATTGCATGGGCATTTATATAGAATAGATATAATCTGTTGGGTATGAAGTTTAATGTGTCTATTATATCAAACTTGTTAACTGTACTATTAAAGTCATTTTTATTCTTTTTTTTTGTCTTCCTGTCTGACAAATTCTGAGGGCGAAGCATATTAAATTCTGAGGACGATTCAAGTTTTGTCAAGTCTTTTTGTATTTTGAAGTTTTCACAATCCTTACTTCTCTGCTATGCTATTTTGTATGCAAATATACATGATTATTTTAGCTTCTTAATAGAAAATAAAATATACCTTTGCCCCTCTAGCACTTTTGTCCTGAAGTCTACTTTATTTCATGTTACCATCGCCAGCCCTAATTTCTGTATACTTGCATTCCTCGCTAGAGATTTGCCATCCATATATTGTCAACCATTGTTATCTTACCTTGTGAGTTCTCTGTAAAATGAAAAATAATACCCACCACTCCGGATTTGTGAGGTTAAATGAGACGATGCATGAAAAGTACACTGCCTGACACCTCAGCAAGGAATTAGTTTTGCTGTGTGTGTGTGTGTTAACATAATCTGAGTTTGTCTTTTTATATCAAAACAATTTCCTGCTTTCAAGGTAAATATTATGTGGTGGTAGAGAACATATGGTGCTTCTTACATTCAAATGTAGTATCTACAGGAAAAGATATGATCTGAACCTCTCTAGTTAACATTATTTTTTTTTTGAGGGGGGGGTCTCAAGTAGGGGACTTTTCCACCTCTTCCCTGGAGTAGGGAAATGAAAGGTTTAGGAAAAACAAATATTTGTTTCTGAGGCACAAGATCCCCCAGATGGAAATGCCAGCTGTGCCTTGCAACCTCAGTGACATTTGTCCTTTTACTCAACTTGACATACATTTATCAACAGTTATTGCTGTGCCAGGTCAAGAAAGACAACCGATGGTTCTTCTCTTCTAGGCATTTTAGCACAGTAAAGAAATACACTTGACATTATCCTTCATGAGTAAAGCCAACTAAGAGGCTAGAAGGTATGCTCCAAGGGGACAGGGGCTCGTACAGGGGGGGCCTGCAACAATGCCTGATAAAGCATCGACAGATATTTGCCTTCACGACGTAACTCTTTCCCTACAACTTGGATCATAAGGACAGACTTGGTGCAGTACTTTCACTGCATCAGCTATAAGCTCCTTGGATCCTCTGATGCCTCCGTTTCCCCATTTCTGCCACGGCACTAGTAGCGTCACCCATGGCAATACAGGGGAGGGACAAGCAGCCTTGCAGATGAGATGGCAAACACCGTAGGAACCTCAGGCACTGGCATGAGGTGAGCCTTTGGGGATCGCTCTCACTAGCCATTTGGTCAAAGCAGAGCCTGGTGCCATGTGTTACCTGTGACCTGGAGAGCTTGACCGTCTCTGCCAGGATAAACCACCGGACGTTCTCGGTGCAGGGAGGAGTGGTGAGCGAGCCCCGGTAGCTGTAGTAGTGGTGGAGATTCTTGGGCAGCATATCCCGAATGTCCAGACCATGCAGAATGGTGGTTTGTCCTAACCGTGGAGACAGGAGTTGAAGGCATGTTAGGGTCATTGCTGTCTCCAGGAAGGGGAGCTCAGGCTCAGGCCAGCTCAGACCCCACCACGTCACGTCTCCTCGTTTGCGCGGGAAAACCTAGAAGCTGGTACTGGGAAACTCCTCCCTGCTCCTCTGCCTCCTGGAAGAGGTGCAGAGCAGGGACGTGGGGGTCAACCTGCTCAGATGCCTCCTCGTGGCTGGGTCGGCGTGGCTGGTGCTCAGCTACTCTGAGACTGTTTCCCTCTCTGTGAATCGGGGGGATAATTAGGATTGCTGTGAGGGTAAATGGAGAAAATGTTCATAATGTGACTGGCATTGAAGGACTCATCACTAGTGTTGGGCAGATGACACATTTTATGACAAATGAAAGGAAGGAGTGATGACCTCTAGAGGCTTCTGGGCAGGTACCTTCAAAGAAAGAGCAAAATTCCTTGGTTTGGGCTCATTTGGAAAGGAGAGATTAGAAAAGCAGAATCAGAACCACGCCAGCGTCTGGATGTATGCTCCTGAGTTCTTTCTCTGCCACACCCCTTGGGAACCAACGTGAAACACTGGGAGAGGGCACCCCGCAGGTGGGGGGCAGGGAGAGGGCACTCCCTCCCCAGATGGGGGCAGGGTGAGGGTACTCCCTCCCCAGGTGGGGGGCAGGGTGAGGGCACTCCCCAAGTGGGAAACAGGGAGTGGGCACTCCCCAAGTGGGAAACAGGGAGAGGGCACTCCCCAGGTGGGGTACAGGGAGAGGGCAATCCCCAGGTGGGGTACAGGGAGAGGGCAATCCCCAGGTGGGGTGCAAGGAGAGGGCAATCCCCAGCTGGGGTGCAGGGAGATGGCACTCCCCAGGTGGGGTGCAAGGAGAGGGCTATCCCCAGCTGGGGTGCAGGGAGACAGAATTCCCCAGGGTCTCTGCAGCCTCTAAAGCAGCCGCCATGCATCTCTGCATCTAGAGAGTTACTTCTTTTGTTCATGTCAGTGATGTTTGCCCCCTGAGCACAGCATGAGACTATCAAAGAAAGGTAGAATTAAGCACGGGACTTGACTTCACTTCCCTGAGCGTTTTGGCATTTTTTTAAGGGCAAAGAGGACATTGTTTTGGGGGGTGCATGGGCCAGGAATCAAACCGAGTCTCCTGCATGGCAGGCGAGCATTCTACCACTGAACCACCATGCTCCCTAGCTATTGTTTGATGTACACACACACAGGCTTGTTAAACGAATGCCGGGAAGCCTAGTCATGCATAAACCTGTGACTAGGCAGAAGGTCTCAATGTTTCATGGTTCCTGGAAGGATTTCAGATAATAACCTTCTAAAAGGGCTTCATAACATAGATTTCTTTTCTTAACATTAATACGTTTAAGTGAATGCTAAGAATTTCTATCCATCTTTAAATTTGGGTAATTGGAGCCATTCTGGGGAAAGACATACCTTAGGCTGGTGGATTCTAATTCAAGGAGGGTATTTTATAATTAAAGAAGTTTATAAAAATGGCATTTGGTTGCAAAGGTACCGTCTGGATTTTCTGCTGACACAGGTTTGCTTCTATCACTTATTTGACAGGTGTTTGATGCCTACCGTGTGCCAGCGAGGGGAGCGGTGCTGAGCTTACAGCAGCAAATGAGGCCAACTCCTTGCCCACTTATATCTGAGGGAAGGGGCTGCATAATAAATAAATGAGTCAACAGAGCTCAGACAGTGATAAGTGCTGAGCAGAAACAGGCCCCACTGATGACCTGGATGTAGAATGATAATGGAAAAAGGGAACTGAAGGACGAGTCCAAGATCTTTGGCTTCAACCCTGCTCTTTGCTTGACGAGAGAGGGCAGGGAGAGTCGGGTGGGGGTGGGCAGAGCAGGGGCGGGGGTGCACAGCTGTGCTTTGGCTCTGCCGTGTTTTAGATCCATATGGCAATTTCAAGTAAGCAGAGAGACCGGGGTTGCTCGGTGCAGAGGTAGGATCGGTTGGAAGCAGAATTTATCAGTTAGTAGAAATAGTCTCTCTGGACTCGGTGGATTCAGGAATCCCGGTTAGCCAGGCCTGTGGTTTCTCCTGCTGGCTTGTTCATGGACAGTAAACAAACCAGAAGGTTCCTGCACCCACTTTGCCTCACCTGGCCTGCCTGATGTCATCACTCCCTGGAAAGAGGAGATACATAATTTTGGAGTCCACAGCCTAGAGATGGCAACTCAGGCCACGGGACTGAATGAAGGTCACCGAGGGGGACTGTCCGCTGTCCGGGTACCGTTCACCATTGAGAGTTGAAGCCAGAATAGGAGCCTGGGAGAGCGAGCTGGGGGGGGGGGGGGGGGGGGCGGGGAGCAGGAGAGCTGGCATGTAGGGAGGACCAGTGCTCAGTCACTTAAGAGGAGAAAAGCAGCCAGCAGATCTAAAGCAGGGTCGCCCTCGACAGGCTCGGTTGTGTCCGACGAAGGTGGGGGAAAGGAGATGAGGAGTATTTGACAACTCTTTCAAGAGAAGCAGAAAAGTGAGGAGTGAAAACTGGGGGAACTGGGGGGTAAGAGCTACCTTTGCTTGTTCGTGTTTTGAGAAGGGAGAGGTATGCGCTTGGGGCGACGATGCAATGATGGGTAAGAAATTAAGGACACAGGGACAACCTGGGTAGAAGCCCTGGAAATGGCCCTGAGAAGGGCAGGGGCAGAACCAGCCTCCCGTGGAAGGGCTGGCCTTGGACAAGAGCAGGGAGAAAGGGAGCTGGGACCAGATGCAGGTGGGCCAGGAGCTTTGGGACTGAGAAGACGAGAGCGAGTCCCTCAAAAGGCTGCTTCTGCCTATTCAGAGAAGCGGGAGGGAAGGTCATCAGTTCCAAAGAAGGATCTAGGACCAGGGAGAGGGAATTCAGGAGAGAGGGGAAAGGTGTGAAATAATCATTTCCAAGAGGGGCAGAATAGAGTCATACGGTCAGATTTCCAGGCTGTGTTAAACACCTGCTCGTATCAGTAGCTAGGAATAAACATAATGCCAGGTAGATGTTTGTGTTTTCCTGTCCAGGAAGTTTCAGCTTCCTGGCTATGGGCTCTGCACAGCCAAGGGCTGGTTTGGGGCACTGCCAGGTTGGAGGGCAAGACATTGAGGGCATTTCACAGAGATGTGATAATAATGGCCCGTGGACTCCAAGGTAGCTAGAGAGAAAGGAAAGGAAACAAAGGGCGACGGTAGCCCTGACGTCAGTGGGTTGGGAGGCTAGTGGCGGGACCAGACAGCGGGACCCGTGAAGTCGAGACTTGAGAGCTGAGGCAAAGGCTGGCCACGGGAGGGAGCGCGGCTCTGACGAGAGGTTATTTGGCCTCTGGAGGCAGAGGTAAAGCCAGGCCCAGCATCAAGTGTCTGCGTGTCCCGGTGGGCTGGGGAGGGGCCCCAATTTTAGGATTCTTCTCACTTTGCAGCTAAGGAGGACATCTCTCTCCAGTGACCAGGGCTGATTCTAAAATGAGGTCACCATGGCCAGCTGGGGCCGGGGGTGGGCACCACTTAACTGAGGAAAATCCCTGTGTGCTAGAACTTTGATCATCCAAGCTCCCATCATGAGAACCTAAAGGTATTTAGTGAACAGGTTTCTTGGAGGTTTCACCACCCAAGCCAACAGCAAGAAGCAGAGATGTATGCAGGGATGGGGGTGCTCCCCTGGCAGAGCCCTTCAGCCACCCTCCCCACCAGCACCACCCTCCCTCTCCCCTCCTCTCATCCCTCCCTTCAGGTTTTGCTTCATCCTTCATACCTCTTGCCTCCTGCAGTAGCTGTTCAGCATCCCTTACCTGGATACTTGACCATGGACAAATGGGAAATGAAGTTTGTGTAAAAAATGTTTTCAGTGTCATCCCAGACCTGTAGGAGAAATACGGGGCAGTTGGCATCAGTGGCGAAGAGACCTCCGCCCTGTCTCTACCCATGCAGCCCAGAGAGCAAGGAGGGGGTGGCCCGCGCCCCAGTTGTGCTGGGGGAGACAAGTTGGTTATCCATGGCCACCAATGGCCTGGACTATCGGTCCTTCAAGAGAGACCATCTCTGGAGCATTCTGGCAGTTTCCAGGGAGCACTGTCAGCCCTAGTCAGATTCTCTGTGATGAAGGAGTCGGGCTCTCCTGAGCTCCCCTCTTCATCCACACGGACATTTGACTGGGAGGAGGGAGCAGATGTCCAAGGAAAACTGCCCCAGTGCTACCCACTGCCAGGTCCCTCTTTCACGTTTAATTGTGTATGAGTGTTTATTTCCAGCAAGTCAGAAAAGTTGCGTTTGGTGAAAATGTCTATTTTTGATGCTTTTCAGGCAGTAATCTTGTTCTCCTTCCTCTGTGATTGAATTCAGGCTTTCTCAGGTTAGTGGCCGCCATTTTGCAATTTACTGTCTATAGGTCTCACGTCTTTTTGTTCCTCTGTTTCACTTTTATTGTGTTTTCAGCATGTGTTAAATAAATATGTTTAACGTACCCTTTAACCATTTTTAGTTATTTTCTTAGTGGTTGCTCTAGTACACTACAATATATTACTCATCACATTCTATGACAAGGCAGCATTAATTCCAGTAAAATACAGAAACTTTACCCCAATGTAGCTCTATTTCTTCCCCCACCTTTTCTTCTATTTTTGTCATATATATCACATCTACCTATGTTATAAACACAAACAATAAATGTTTTAATTATTGCTTTAAACAACCTTACTTTTTTAAAGAAATTGAGAGAAGAGAAAATTTCATTTATATACTTTCTTATACTTACCATTTCTGGCGTCCTTTGTTTCTTTCAGTGGATTCAAATTACTGCCTAGTAACACATTTTCCTGTTTCTTTGATATGATATAACAAATATGTGAAAATGTTAAAAGTTGATAAATCTGAACATCAGGGTAGGATGTCAGATAAAGTACGGTAGCAACTCTAGATTCTGATTTTTTTTTAATTTCCTAAGGGCTTTTTGTTTGTAATTTTGTGATAACTTGCCTGGAATTAATGACACAGCATTGTACAGTTGCTGATGCCTCTGCTCAGTTTGTTTATTTTTAATCAAGACCATAATTTTGATATGAATATGTATATTATATTTTAGGGTTAATAAAAGTATATTCTAGTTATCATAGTAGAGTGCAAAGTCTAACACAATATTTGCCAACAAATTGATTTCTAAGAAAAATAGGTACTCTTCAATGGGTAAAGATCTTAACACATGCTTCATAAGATAGATTAGAAGGTTCCAAAAATTTGTAAATGCCCTCACTTGTCATATGTGTTCTTTCTTTTTTGTTAAACTTTTTATTCTGAAATAATTTTAAACTTACAGGAACATTGCCAAAACAATACTGAGAACTCCAATACACTTCCAATAAATCTGATACCCAGATTTACCAATTTAACATTTTGCCACATTTGTTATATCATTCTATTATCTATTTAATCTATCAATTATGTGTCTCATCTATTTTATAAACATTTGAGAGTAGATTTCATACAACATACTCCTTTACCATTTAAAACTACCATGTACATTTCCTAAGAACAAGGACGCTCTCTTATATAACCACATTAAGTACAATGATCAGTTTCAAGGAATTTAACATTGTTATGAAGCACATAGTCTATATTCCAATTTTTTCATTTGTCCCAAAAAATGCCTTTTTGGGGCATCTTCTCCTCCATTATTAGATCCAGTCCAGGTTCATGTATTGCATTTAGTTGCCATTGTCCCTATATCTCTCTCTTTTACTTGGGGTGACATATCCAAGATAAGATTCTTCATCTCAGCCACTTCCAAGCCAACAATTCAGTGGCAGGACTTACATTCCCAACGTTGTGTTGTCTTCATCACCATCCATGACCAAAACGTTTCCATCACCCCAGATGGAGACTCTGTTCCCATTGAACATGAACTCCCCACTCCCTCTCTGTCCTGACCCTGGCAACCTGTAATCTACTTTCTGTCTTTATGGATTTGCATATTCTAGTTATTTCATCTAAGTGGGATGATACAAAATCTGTCCTTTTGTATCTGGCTTATTTCATACAATGTGATGTCTTCAAAATTCATCCATGTTGTAGCATGTATTGGGACTTCATTCCTTTTATTGGCTGAGTACTATCCCATTGCATGAATATGCCATGCTACCTATTCTAGTTTGCTAGCTGCCAGAATGCAATATACCAGAAACGGAATGGCTTTTAAAAGGGGTGATTTAATGAGTTGCTAGTTTACAGTTCTAAGGCTGAGAAAATGTCCCAATTAAAACAAGTCTATGGAAATGTCCAATCAAAGGCATCCAGGGAAAGATACCTTGGTTCAAGAAGGCCGATGAAGTTCAGGGTTTCTCTCTCATCTGGAAAGGCACATGGTGAACACGGTCAGGGTTCCTCTCTTGGCTGGACAGGCACATGGCAAATACAGCATCATCTGCTAGCTTTCTCTCCTGGCTTCCTATTTCATGAAGCTCCCCGGGAGGCACTTTCCTTCTTCATCTCCAAAGGTTGCTGGCTCGTGGACTCTGCATCGTGGTGCTGCAGCATTCTCTGCTCTCTCTGAGTCTCTCTCAATCTCTCATTCTCCAAAATATTTCCTCTTTTATAGGACTCCAATAAACCAATCAAGACCCACTCAAATGGGTGGAGACATGTTATCCCCTAATCCAGTTTAACAACCATTCTTAACTAAATCACATCAACCAGGGAGATGATCTCATTACAGGTTCAAATATACGTATTGAATAGGGATTATTCTACCTTTAAGAAATTAGACTTATATTAAAACATGGCTTTTCTTAGGGGGCATACTTCCTTTCAAACCAGCACACTACCCATTCAGCTATTAATGGACAATTGGGTCACTTATTAATTTTTAGTCTGGCTTCTAGGGACCACCTTGGGTCACGTGGTCAGCCAATGATTTGGGCAGTTTGATACTTCCCTCCTCCACTGATGTAGGATGAGTAGTGCATCCTACGTTCATCCAAGTCTGCTTCAGCCTTCACTTTCCACCAGGTGCTCCTAGGAAGCTTATGTAGTCCTTCCAAGGATTCTCTCATTTCCAGGATTTCCCTTTTATATTTCTGACTGGTCTGTCACTCACCATACCTAGGAGTACAGCTTCAGTCTAGTAGAGTTGCAAGTTTTCCCAGTTTATTTTCTGTCCTTTCTGCGGGGGTTGCCTCTCTTACTGAAAGTGTCTCTGGGTATTGTTTTTAGCTTCCACCCCCAAATCAAGTCAACCACCTCACTTTTTTTGGGGGGGGGGTGTTGCATGGGCCAGGACTCGAACTTGGGTCTCCTGCATGGCAGCCAAGCAGTCTACCTCTGAGCCACCCATGGCCCCCAGCTCTGGTTTCACGAGCAGCCCTGCCCTGATCACGATACCTTCTTGACCAAGCTGGGAAGTGGGGCAGGGGGCGGGGGGTCAGCTCCAGGAAACAAGGCTACAGACTCTCCATCATTCTTACTCAAAATCCTAGCCGTTTCTCACAAATAATTCTCAATATGTTGTTTGGCCCATTCCCAGAGCACCGAGATGGTTGTTTTGAACAATTTTGTCCAGTCTAATGTTCTTTGGGGGGGTCGGATTTGCCAACCACTTCTAGCCACCATCCAGACATCCTTAGAAATAGCTGCTTGGGTGGTGGGTAGCCCCTTGTGCCTCAGACCAGGCATGTCAAGCTTCTGGTGATCCCTGCTCTTTCAAGTCAGCCTGTCCCACTCTTCCACGCTGCCTGGGGCTGGCAGCACAGAGGCAGCCTGGGACTGTGAACAGGTCGGGAGAGGAACCAGCTCTTCCTTGGGGTCAGCATTTCCAGAACCATGAGCTCAGGAAGGATGGAGAAGGAGACCCTTCAGCTAGACTTGTTACTGTGTTTCAAGATATCAGTCCATCCTTTCAAAGGCAGGCACATGTGTTGAGATTCAGCCTACCTCAAAGAGGGCTGCCAGGACAGCCAGGCCATCCGGGGACTTCTGGGCCTCGAGGTAGTTCGTGTACTTGGAATTGTAGTGCACAACGTGAATCTGCGGGAACGAGAAAGGGCAAGTCAAGGGTCGGTTTCAAATGCTTAAAGTCTTCAGGGAAGGAGGACAAGGAAAGAAGTTGGGACCTTGGACTAACCCACAGAAACAACTCCTGCTTCCCTGTCCCTCCAGCTGCCCTACAAGCCCTAGCTTCAAGACGAGAAAGTTCTCAAGGGATGAAGGGGCCAAGGGAAACTCTGGGAAGATGGCAGCCTGAGGTGTTTCCCTGACCCCAGGCAGATGAGCTGGCGGAGGCCGGAGGGATGGGAGGACACCACAGGCTTTCTCCTGAGGTCTCTAGGGAGAATGGGGTGGGGGACCCGGGCCTCTGGGCCCCTGGAAACAAGAGCTAGGGAAGTGCGGCAGATGCAGAGCTGCTCCCTGGAGCCCCGGGCTTTGGTGGAGGGTGTGTGTGTACTCGTCACGAACCCTGCTCGGGGCCTGAGGTCCTGAAGGACCAGGGGTCAGAACTCTGTGGTCCCCGGTCACAAAGGACTGTCTTTGGTCCCCGAGAAGACCTGAAGTGGAAGGAAAGGGCTCCTGCTCTGTAGGGGGATGGTGTCGCCCCCAAAATCTGTGTCCTCCTGGAAAGTCAGAGCGGGGCTGTGTGGAAATAGGGCCTTGCAGATGTGATGCGTTAAGGACCTCGAGAGCAAATCAGTGACTGATGTCCCTGTTAGGAGGAGGTGATATTCCCCAAAAAACCACATGAAGACTGGTGTGAGGCGGCCATGAGCCAAGCCACGCCATCAGAAACCAGGAGGAAGTGAGGAGGGTTCTCCCCTGGAGAATGGTCCCCTCAGGGGGAGCCCAGCCTGCTGACACCAGCCTGTTTGGGGACTTCCTGCCCCCAGGACTGTGAGGGAACGCAGCCAGACAGAGGCTGCGGCAGGAGGACGGGCGCTGCCGTTGGGCAGGCGGGCGCCCAGGAGAGCACGGGCTGGGAGAGGCCGGCAGGAGCAGCCCCCGTCCCCTCGCGGGGAGAGCCCTGCCTGGGCCTTGCCCTTGGACCCGGAGCGCCGCGGGCCAGGACCCCCTCGGGCGGCTCCGCCTCCAGCAGCACAGGCAGGCTGCTGGCTCTGGTACCTGATTGATCCCCTACACCCTGAGATCTTGCTCCAAAGGGAAACCCCAAACAGGAACCTCTACCCCAGGGGGCCGCTATAAACCTGTGGCCACTCCAAGGATGGATCCAGGCAGGAGGGACCCCAGAAAACCTAACACCTAGACGTCCAGCCGGCAGAAAGGGGCGCTCATCCTCCCCGGGGGCTCGCCTGCCCAGCTGTGAGTGCCAGGAGGGCAGGGGGCCCTCGATAGTGGCTGCATGAATGAAAGTTAAGCTCGGCCTCAGGGCTACTGGGCCATCACCATTGCAATAAGTCTTTTGGGCTGTTTGAATGAGGAAAGTGACCCCGGGGCTCGAAGGACAGCGAGGACCCACGGGCAGCGGCGGGTACCTCGATGACATATCTGACGCCGTCCACGGTGTGCTCAGAGCCCCTGATCTCCGAGGACGCGCCGCCCCAGTGGAAGTGCACCTGCGTGGCGATGTACAAGGTGCCATCAGGGGCCGTCATGCGCATGGTGTCCGGCAGGGCAATCTGCACTGGAGAGAGGACGGGGTGCAGTTGTGGGGGGGTGGTCTGGGTTGGGTGGTCTCCCAGTCACCTCCCACCTGCCCCCTCCCGGGGCTTCAGATGCCACGGGCAGGCTCAGCAGTGGGCAGGCAGGTGCAAGGTGAGGTCGGAACGAGGCGATGAGCAGGCGGGGCTGGGACAGGTGTGTCTCCCGGGGCACCCACCTTCCCGTCTAGAACCGGAGGGTCAGGGCAGGCCGCGGAGTGGCAGGGCCCAGCTGGCTGGCCCTAGGAAGGAAAGGCCCTGACAAAACAGCACCAATGGACGGGGAAACCTGGAATTCCCCTCCTCACCCCTGGCCAATTTCAGAATTTGTTCAAGGTGCAGGAGGGGTTTTGATCAACTTTACTCCCCAGAGTTTGATGGTTTAGGAGGCCAAGTTGAGGCCATCATCCTCTTCATGGTTAGGTTAAATCTATGTCCTGTGTAGCCGTCTAGAACCAACCCAAGTGCCAGCGGCTCCACTCGATGGAAGGAGCAGCCTGCTGGCATTCTCCACTTTTATTTTATGAACAAGGAGGCCAAAGTGGCCCGGGGAGATGGGAAGCCTTGCTCAACTTCACACGTGTCATCAGCCAGGGGCAGAGCAGGGCTGAGAACGAAGCATGTGGACTCCCCACTTGGCTTCCCCCAGGGCTCTTTGGCCTGACTCAACGTGCCTTGGGGAGAAAGGGGACCAGAGTCTGCAGCAAGCCAGGGAACACACAGAATTTTTGCTTTGGATTTAGCTCAGCTGTGATTATCAATGGATGTGTTAGCTGTTAGACTCTTGTCAGTGGGAGAATGGATCCTTCTTCCTGCTTCCTCCTGCCAGACACACCAGGGAAGTCACTCAGATCAGACTTCTGTCCTTCTTTGTTTCACTAGCTCAGACCTCAGGGAAATCTGTATTGCTGGGAATGAGCTAGGCAGAAAGGAGAAATGGAGAATGACACAGAGAGAGACTTTGAAAAATATCCATGAGGATTTAATTTGGGTCTTGGAAAGGGGCAGACAACATCTGTCTTATCAACAATGTCTTCCCATGTAAAGTCATCAGAGATGGTTTTAGAAACAAGTAAGTTTTCTAAAGAGAAGATTAGAGGTTCCAGTCAGATGCCCCCTTCTACCCTTCTAAATTATCTAAAGGAGTGGGAGCTATAATTAAATTTATAAAGTAATATGCTATCACCCAGGAATCCTGGCACAAAGATTTGGCCAGTAGAGGTGCTTTGTATTTGGTGGTTAAAATATGACCCAGCCTCCAAATCAGTGCTAGCACAAAAAAAATGAAGAGCCTAAACCCCAACCAACATCACTCCTGTTGACTCTTAAGAACATATAGGCTCGAACTGAGACTCTATAAAGGTTTCATGTACTAGGTTTGCCTTCCTGGAACCTAGAATTCCCAGAGGGTTCTGAGGTCAGATAAATCCTGAAACGCAGCAGGGCCAGCCTCTCCAAGATGATCAATTCATTCCATCCCCCCATCCTTTCGTGTGGACACCTCCTCTCAACACAAAGAAGTCAGAAGGGATGTTGCTCAAAGTTCCCCAAAGATTGGGAAAAGGACCAAAGGAGAAGAAGGAGGTATAATGGAGAGAAGGGGGCTTAAACGAGTGTGGCTGCTGAATCACTATGTTAACATTCCTTCTGGGTTCCGGTGTTTGGGAGCAGCTAGAAGGAAAAACCTGAGGTGGTGGAATCGAACCTCATGACAAACTCTGGGATCTGTTCGGTAACTACTCATTGAAGTGTGCTATGAAAACTATGATTTTTCCTTTCTTCACTGTGTGTTATATTTTACAAAAAAAAACACTTTTTTAAAATTGAGGAGCCTTTTAAAAGGGATATGCACAGGAGGCTGTGCAGAGAGCCGATGGGGAGCCTGGCCAGAGCTTCCTAGATGAGTACTGGCCCCACCGGAGCAGAATTCAGGCCCTAACAGTTACACTGCCCCCGAACACCGTTCTCTGGATGCTGAATGCCTCGCTTCTCAGGCTACACCAACAGGGCCACACCGGCCAGGTTGGAAAAGAGCAGCAATTCTTTCCGAGCATGCCACTCTGCTTTTGAAAAGGTGACACCAAAATATCTGTCCCCCAAATCAACTTGCTGAGCAACTTTCTAGATTCTGAAAATCGATTTCACTTCCAGGAATGCCTGCTCCCCACGTGGGAAACCAATTTAACAGTTTCTTATCAGACTAGAAAACCTGCATGATGGAATCACTTTCTGCACTCAGAACACAGCCAGCCAAGTGTCAAGGACGTAAAGTCAAAGAAAGGTAAAGGGACTGTCACATGGTGGAGGAGACAGAGGAGAGATGACAGCTGAAGGCAACATGGGATCGTGGACAGGGTCCCAGAACAGAAAAGGTCATGAGCGAGAAAAGTGACAAAATTCAGATAAGACCTGTAGATGATTTAAGAGTGTCATAAGGATGTCAATTTCCTGGGTTCGAAAAGAATTTCAGTATGTTTATAAGATGTCAATATTAGGGTAAGCAGGTGAAGGGTATATGGGAAATCTGTAATATTTTTGAAAGTTTTCTGTAAATAGAAACTATGTCAAGATAAAAGTTAAAAATAAAGACATAACCAGCCCCCCACCCCCACCCCCCAGCTCCCACCTGTAGCCTTCAGAGATCTTAATTCACTTGGAATCCTGATGCAGGAATTGTCACCTACTTGGGAATTTATCCTTCTCAGTACAAGTCTTTTCCCTTCAAATGCTTCATTCCTGAACATTTTTGGCCAACTCTCTGCCAGGGCCTGTGCCAGGTACTGTGATATAAAGATGCAGGAGAGATTGTCCCTTCTCTCAAGGAGCTTAAGGAACAGAGTGGCAGGTGGCATGTGTTGAGAGAACAGGGATGGTTTTCCCAGCGAGCACTAGAGGTCCGGTGTGCAGGCTGTCAAGCCTTTCTGGAGCCTCTGAAAATGTTTTCTCGGGTATTAACATATGTATAGTGTAAAAGTAATTAATGCCACTGACTCATACACTTAAAATTGGCTAACAAGGCTCCAGCACCCATCAAGATGGCAGCATGAGATGCTTCGGGGCTCCGTCCCCCCATCTGAGGCTTTCAATAACCAGCATCAAGAGGAGAAACATCCTTCTCAAAGCTCCAGAAAACAGTTATAAGATTGTAGCAATAGGGCGAGTACCAAACCAAGAAAAAGGTTACCTAAAAGCAGCAGGGTCTCGTGGGCCCAGCCGGCCCTTCCCCACGCCCTCACCAGTTCAGCACAGATCCTGCTGCACTCCAGGGAAGGTGCCAGGCCTCAGTGCCAGAGGGAGCAGAGGGACCCTCGTGCTCACGCTGGGAGCTTGTAAGTCTGGCCTTATCTGCTGGGGGTGGCCTGAGGGACTCGCTCTCCAGAACATGTCCTGTGCGTGGAAGGCGACTCAGCAGGGTCTCCTACAGAATGCCGTGGGAGAGCAGTCCGGTGGCTGCTATAGGACACAGTGCAGTGCCTGGGACCATGAGGATATCCTAGGGAAGGGGGTTAATCCTACCCATGTGGATGGGGGAGTTCCTTGGGCCACACACACACCCGCCTAAGACGA
Organism: Tamandua tetradactyla; assembly: GCF_023851605.1. NCBI lineage: Eukaryota > Metazoa > Chordata > Mammalia > Pilosa > Myrmecophagidae > Tamandua > Tamandua tetradactyla. The sequence continues at coordinate 216,428,693 of NC_135328.1, forward strand.
GATGCGTGCTCAGAAAGGATCAGGCAGGCCCTGTGCTTTGGCCTGGAGTCAGTCTCTAAACTCATTGTACAGATAGACCTGCAGGAGGGCACTTGAACAGGTCAGTCCACAAAGACTGGGAAAAATGGTTTCTCTCTCTTTTTTTTTTTTTAACTTCTTCCTCTTCTCCTCCTCCTCCTCTTCTTCCTCCACCTTCTTCTTATTAGCTCCTGGCATTCCAGGAAAGCTCTGTCTTATCACTACCTGGATATAAGCTTAAGGAACAGACACCTTAGAGTCTAAATTCCAGTGATGACACATTAAAATATGAAAATGTCCAGATTTCAACAAAAGATGAGAAAACATACAAAGGAACTGAAAGCAATGGTCCAAGCAAAGGAGAAGGTTAAAGCATTAGAAACATCAGTGAGGAGGGTCAGATCCAGAACATTCCAGACAAAGACTTAAAAAAAAAAGAAAAGAGAAAAGAAAAGAAAGGTGAACTAAAGGAAAACATGGACAGAGAACTAAAGAAAATCAGGAAAATAATAGCTGGACACAAAGAGAATATCAGTAAAGAGATGCAAATTATAAAAGGGAATCAAAGAGAGCTGAAGACCGTGGTAACAGAAATTAAAAACTCCCTAGAGGGGCTCAATCGCAGATTGAAGCTGTCAGAAGAATCAGTGACCCTGAAGACAAGTGAAATCATTCAGTCTGGGGAGCAGAAAGAGGAAAGAATAGTGAGAAGTGAACAGAGCCTCAGGACCCTGCAGGACACTGAATGTATACCAATATATGCGTGGGAAGAATGCCAGAAGGAGAGGAAAGAAAATACTCAAATCATGGCTGAAAACTTCCCAAATGAATATACACATCCAAGATACTACAAGAACTTCAAACAGGATAGACCCAAACAGACCCGCACCATGCCATGTTAAAATCAAGCTCTCAAATGCCAAGGATGAAGAGAGAATTCTGAAAACCACAAGAGCGAAGCAATGTGACACATAATACAAAAGAGCTTCAATAAGATTAAGTGCTGATCTCTCACTGGAAACCACAGAAACAAGACGCAGTGCGAGGACATTCGTGAAGTGTTGAAAGCAAAAAAAATTGCCAACCAAAGAATTCTATATTCAGCCAATATATAAAATTCCACATAGGCAAAACTGTCCTCCAAAAGCGAGGGAGAATTAAGACGGTCCCAGATAAACAAAAGTTAAGGGAGGTCATCGCCACAAGATCAGCCCTATGAGAAATCCTAAAGAGAGCTCTGCACAGTGACAGGAAAGGCTCCCAGACAACTGCACACATGAAAAAAATAAAGATCTCTGATAGCGATAGTGGCCTGGGTAAGAATAAATACCAGTACTATTGCAATTTTAATTTGTAACTCCACTTTTTACTTCCTACAGGACCTAAAAGGCAAATGCATAAAATGCAATGATAAATCAACGGTTTGGGGTTCATAATTTATAAATACGTCATCTGTGACAAGTACTACATAAAACTGGGGGGATGGAACGGTATAGGAACTCATTGTGCCAACGCTATTGAAGTTAAGTTATTATTCAAAAAAAGATCGTTATAGATTTAGGATGTTAAATTTAAGCCCCATGGTAATCATCAGGGAACTATCAGAGATTGTGCAAACTCACAGAGACAGAAAGTAGAGTACCGGTTACCCGGGTTGGAGTGGGGGACAAGGGGGAGTTCGCGCAGAGTGAGTGCAGGGTTTCCGTCTGGGATGAATGGAAAGATTCTCGGAGAGATGGTGGAAAGGGTTCTGCAGCACTGTGAATCTGATCAATCCCACTGAATGTGCGCTTGGAAGGGGTTAAAATACAAAGATTTTTTCTAATATGTTTCCACAATTAAAAAATAAAGGTAGATAAACTACTCAAGAGATAATGGCAATTAAATGCAATACATGATACTGGATGGAATCTAGCAAAGGAGAAGAACAGGTTCAAAAAGACTCTATCGGGTAAAATAAGTTTTATATCAATGCTGAATTTCTTAAACTTGCTAATTGCAGTTAAAGTGGTTACATAAGTGAATATCCTTGTTCTCAGGAAATGCACATGACAGAATTAAATGTTAAGTGTACAACCTACACTCAAGTGTTCAGAAAATGGGCTGATAGACTGTGAGACGGACAGAATGATATGGCAAATGTGGCAAAATGCTAACAGTGGTGGGTCTGAGAGGTGGGGGTATGCTGGCGTTCTTTGTATGGGGTTTGTATTATTTTTCTATCATGTAAGTTTGAACATATTTCAAACACAAAATTAAAAAAAGGTTAAAATGGCAAATATTGGCATATATATATATGCTCCCACAATAACATATATATTGGTTCCAAGAAATAAAAAGAACACTGCAAAATCAAAATTAACAAATGTCACATCATGGCAACTTTATTAATTGTTAAACTCAGCATTCAACAAATTTTCATTACATCTGAAAATGTTTGAGTTAGTTTTCTTTTATTTGGTCACAATCAGCCGAGAAATTGCAGCCAGTTGTAAAGTTATTTACAAATTATTATTTGTAAATAATTTCAAAAGCCAAATCATAAAAGTCTTTCGAAATATTTTGTGTTACAAGAACAGAACAGATGTGAGCCATGGGTGCATTTAGGTGTGTAAGATGCGGTTGGAGGGGTGCCCTCCCCCCCAGAAGCAGGCTCCCCACTTACCAGGCAGCATGAAGGGGCCAGCGGGGACCGATACTCAAGGCAGACGCCGCCCGCCCTTGGCAGGGCCCCCAGCTTCCCGGCCCGGGCTCCCGTGCGCCCCCATGGCCGCCCTCCGCCCTTGGCACCGCCTGCCTCCCCTACTGGCCGTGAGGGGCTGGCAGCCCCGGGCCGCCCTTACCTGTGTGGCCGTTGTTGGTCATGGGGAACTTGCCCTCCTGGGGCCCATAGCCGGTCAGTCTCAGCGCCTTCAGGGTGGGCTTGTAGCGCACCTGGCTCCTCTGTAGGTCGATGGGTGACTGATGCTTCCCCCCGCAGGACGGGAAGTGGGTGGGCCAGTGCACCTCGCCCAGCGCCCCTTCTGAGACGGGAGAGAGCCGGAGGGCAGGGGAGCCGCTGCAGCCAGGGATGCGCCCACGGGGGGCCCAGGGACGCACCCCACCCACCCACCCCACGAGGCCCATGCTGGGAGTGGGGGAGGTCCCTGGAGCCACCTTCTAGAGAACAGGGGGCACACCTGGGGAGGAGGCTAAAGGGGCGGTTGAGGCGACTCCAGGGCCCCCGGCGTCTGGGGTTTTGGTTTTCATCTCTAACTTGCACGTGGCATCCACTAGCCATGGGAACGTGGCTTCAAGTTTGGAAAGCAAAGAGAGTCTTTCATACCTAGCTTTTCCCTGCTTTGAATTTTCAGATCCTTGGGCTTGGTGTTATTACATGGTGCTTTGGGGGGGGGGGGTTTTCCTTGATTCTTCTGAAAGGCACAGGCTCCCTTCCAAGCCCCCACAGTGACAAAGCCCCCTCTGCCCCCAATCTGCAGCACCTCCCCCGTCTGTTTTCTTGCTCCAGCCCCTTTTAGGAGGTTTCCAAAAGGGTAAAGACCACAGGGGGCCAGCTACCCCGGAGGCAGCTGTGAAGTGTTAGGTCAGCATAGAATGACTGGTCAGAAAACATCATGTCCAGGAATCATTTTAAAGCTGATGGATGATCACAGGGGAAAGGGTGGTGATGCCAAGTGGTTTGTGGGGTGGCCTGGCCCCCTAACAGCTGTGGGTCATGGTTTCACCAATTTGCAACTGGGGTTCTGAGCTCCCTTCTCCTTCTTTTAAGGAGAAACTACGTAGTAAGTGCACAGCTTAGGTTTAAGAAAGGTCTTTGTAGTTGGACCTCTCTCAGCTTCTCAGCTTTGCAATCAATAGAAAAGTCAATTTCTATTTCTCGGTTCTTCTCCTCATTCAATGATACAAACCAATTTTTAAGGAATTCTTTCCCCAGAGGCAGGACTCCAGAGTCTCAAGCTCAGCCGGCCACAGTTCAAAATGCCTTGGCCACGCCCCTACCTATAATGGGGTGTTCTCAATAAGTCCTAAAGGCCTTTGCAGTAGCTCCCCAAAGCTCTCCAGGGTCTCCAGTGGCTCCCTGAGAGGCCCCAAGTCTCAGCGGCTGAGCTGAGCCTGGAGAGGACAAGGCCACGGCTGTGTGAAGTCTCTCTTTTCCCTAACCTCTGGACAGCCCCCAGGAGAACGGGGACTGATGAGGCCGAAAACCCCAGGGTCTCCCGTGGCACGTGCAGGTGTCTGGAGATGCTCTGCTCTCAAGTGGGCTGATCAGAGTGGGCAGTCCTGGCCTCCGAAGCTGGACTTGCTGACCTCCTAGAATGTCCCTAATTCCATTGTCCTTGACTCAACAGGACAAAGCATCCACCCTGGGTTTGTGTTTCCCGGTGTATCTGAGGCTACACAGATCGTGCGAAGAGTGAGCTCAACACTGCCCCCTGCCCCTGCCTCTTGCCTTCTGCTCCTGCCCCTGGACCCTGCCTCCTGACCCCTGACCCCTGCCCCAACCATCAGCCTTGAGCCTCCTCTCCGGTCTCCACTCTGTGGTCCAGTACAGAAAAGAGGGGGTCGGCAGGCGGGACTCTCCCCAGTGCTCCTTGGAGGGGGCATTTAGTGTCCACAGACCCCACACAGCCATCCTTTCCCTGAGTCACACGTGGGCCAGACCCCATGCCAAATGAGTTTAAAACTCCCATTTTAAAAGTTGGGATCCCAGGTAATGTGTGGGTTCGAGTCCCAGACACTACAGCTGAGGGAGGGAGCCAGGAGGTGCCTAAGGGGGACTGGCGAGCACGTCAAGTCGGGACATTCTGGGTAAATATTTTGTATCATGGAATTCCTAACACCCTGTAACAACCTCAGGGAGACTATGAGAAATCTTTTTTAAGAGCTTTATTTTCCACCTATGCAGACCTATAAAGCAAATGGTTTTGCAATTGAGCAGTGAGTGGGTTCTTTTTTTTTTTTTTTTGCATGGGCAGGCACTGGGAATTGAACCCAGGTCTCCAGCATGGCAGGCGAGAACTCTGCCATTGAGCCACCATGGCCCATAGTAAGTGGGTTCTTGAACCAGCCTATGCTTGTGGAGAGGAAAAGGGTTTCAAAGAAAAATTCTGCAAGTGCATGGGGATTTAAGAAGGGAATTATTGTCTCTTTTTTCTTAATTAAAGCCTAAGTTTAGTGTATTCTCCAGATACCCCGAGACATCGAAAAGGCCGTTCCGAGCCCCCAAAAAACAAACTCCAGTTGAGGACCCACACAAAGCCCTAAGCAACCTGCCCGGCCATTCTGCAAAACGGCAGGCTTCTCGCTCTTTCCTCGTGGCGAGAGGAAACCGAGGAGACATGCAGGGGCGGGGGCTTACCCGAGTAGGTCCAGTGGAGCCCGTGCTGGGCCCTGGCGCCCAGGAGCAGGGCCAGCAGGGACAGCAGAACCACCAGCATCCTCCCAGCACTCCAGGTCTGGAACCAGGACGAGCCCCGGGAAGCTCTTCTTTTAAAGGCTGAGAACCTGTAAACAGCAATTTACCAAATCCGGCTGGTGGCTCCACCCTTGCTGCACCCACTCAAACAATAACAGCCTCTCCACAATGGCCCTTCTCACTCGGTGGGTTTGGCCAGAGGGCCGGAGCGCGTTCCTGATGCCCTCCAGAGCCGCTGCCATGTCCAATCCGTTCAGGGGCTTGGCTACTACGTGTCTTACGATAACTCACCTGAAATGCCACACAGTGCAGCCTTTGTGGGCGAGCGTCCACTGGAGGGGGAAAAGGCCCCAGGCGGACCGGAGCAGGATGGGGAAGCGTCTGGAACAATGGCACTTCCTGTCCCCCAGCTCCTGGCAAACAGGAGCGCTGGGAAGAGTGTCCTGAGAGCCCACACCAGGTCCCCCAGGCCTCTCCTGCCTGTCTCAGTGGTGGACACAGGCCACCACTGCCAGCTAACGGCTGACCTTGGCAGGTGCCTGGGGACCTGGGGCCCTGCATGCGGGCAGGAGACGGAGGGTCCAAACAGAGAGTCGTGTCTTCTTCCCGCCTGCAGTCGGTGGTCAGCCCCAGAGCCCACAGAGCAGGAGCCTGATCCCGACACATGCCTCTGGGTCATCCAAGCAGGTGTGGTGTCCAGGTGTGTCCTTGAGATGCCTGCCCTCGTCCCACCCAAACCAATCAGACTCGTCTGATTGATGCATTGCCTAACCTCGTGTACCCATTTGGGTAACCAGCCCTTGAAATTAGCTGAGGGAGAGACTTTTGAGTTTCCTTTGGAGAAGGTGCAGCTAAAGGCAGGCAGAGCTCCCGCAGGGCACGGGCCTCCGGGCCAGGTGCAGGGAACCCTCCTGCTCTGGCCAACAGCTGATCTCTTTCCAGCCGTCTTCACCTGGTTGCTCCCTCCCTAGGGATATTGGGATGGCAAAAGGGTACCGGCTGCATGAATTCACGACAAGACTATTGAAGGTGAATGTGGGATCTCCTGAATATTTCAAAAGGTCTCCCCATTGTCAGTCAATTAGGGAACATCAATTGCTCGAAGATCCCCGTGAAAAACTTAGATCCATAAAGCTGAAGAGCTGAAAGGATCTCAAAGCATGGTTAGGAGCAAGGATTCTCAAATTCTGCCACTTACTTTGGGTAGTTCACTCAACCTCTCTGTGTCTTGGTGTTCCCATCCTTAAGAAGGGTTGATGACAGTACCTCCCTCAGTGGGATTCAACAGTAAATTTGTGTGCAATGCTTGGAGCAGGGTCTGGCATGTGGCAAATGGCATTATTATCTATTTGATCCACTCATTTTCTGGAAAAAGGAACTGACTTCCCATCATCACCCAGCTAGTTAGTAAGGGAACTGGAGATAAAAACAAAGGACTCTTTTTCTCCAACTCATGGAACTCTTGCCTACACTTTCAGAAATTGTCCCCTCTTCAGCCTTTGCTCTGTCAGTCAAACCCTGCCTGCCGTGCCCACAGCCATGCCCAAAGAGGCAGCTGGCAGCTCCCATCCGACCCCCACCTCTACAAGGCGTACAAGGCTGGGCATCAACCCCAAGATTGGCCTGGAGCCCCTGCCATCAATATGGCAAGAAACAGGGCTGTGGTGCAGATGGAAGTCACGGAGACGTTGATCAGCCTGTGCAAGGTGGAGCCCGAGTGAAAAGGGCCCCTGAGGTCAGCCTGAGCCGTGGGGCAGGGGAAACAGCCCAGAGAGGGAGGAAAGAGAGGGCCTAGGGAAGTCGGAGGAGATAGGAACAGACCCTCAAGGGCAGTGGCTCCAAGAGGGAGCACGTGGAGCCCATGATGGGGAAATTGAGCTTCCACAGCTCCCGACACTCCCCAAATCTGCCCTCTCTCGGGGCTCCACCATCCTGTGGTTAGTGTTTGGAGGTCATCAAGAGAGTCCTGTTGCTTTCATTGCCTGGTGAGCTTTCCTAGAAAGTGACCTGATACCTTTGGGAGTCTAATTTTAGCAACCACCTGTCGAGGTCCCCTACAACCTTTCTGAGGCCTTAGCCTGGTTTTCCACAACTTTGACTTGGCAAGAGCCTGGGCTGGCCAGTGGCCCATGCAGATGGCTAATGTTGAGAATAGGTGGGTTAAGTGAGTAAATAAGTTAACAAACAGATCAGATGGGTTCTCTGAGCCTCAGCCATCTGCCACTGGAAAGAAAGGGTCGACTTCTGCTTTGCATAGCACACACCCAACGACAACCGATGACATAATAGACACAATACTTAACGTTGCCTAATTTCTAACTCATCGTCTTCTCCACCTCTAAAATCTTCCATTGACCTTTTACCTGAGTTTTCTCCTTCTATTTGTGAAGCATGACGCTTGCTTTGATTGGTTTTTTTCTGAACTTCCGTTTGCCTCCATCCAACTACATCTCCAGCTCATCGGGTTGTCTTTTATTACCAACTCCTGTTTTTCAAGGGCCCATGACTTCAATGGCTGAGATGAGTTGACAAGTATGTCATTATCATCACAACATAATGTCAAAAATGAGAAAGGAGCTTTTGTTCTTCCTTGGTGCCACCCCAGCTCCATAACAGACGCCCACTGAGGCAAAGAAAATGAAGAAGGCCTGGGGACATAGTTGGCCCAGGTGAACAGGAAGGCAATGGTCAACACAGGTGAGTGGGGAGGCATAGTCAGCCCAGGTGAGCAGGGAGGCATGATCAGCCCAGGTGAGCCAGTGCTCAGGTTTGCACAGGACTGGTATGAAAAATGAGTCTGGCAACGCAAGAATATGCACACTTTGTCAGTAAGCAATACAGACAGGCCATTGTTCTGTTTCATGTAAAAACACCAACTTCTGGAATTCTGGAGAATGAGTCATTCTGAACAAGTGGGTTTTCTAGAGGGCTAAAAGCTCTATCCTTATAACCACCAAGACCTTTAATTCATTTTGGATTAAAACTTCTAAAATGTATCATAGTCTGGCCTGCTTTCTCAAATAAAGTCGAATGTAATTAAACTTTTCTTACTGACTGAAGCCCGCTAATGCAAATAGCAATTATCATCCTGCATTTTAATGTACTGATGCATCCTGAGCCCACGACTATATAACTGTTCTGCCAACATGAAACAATCCCCATTGGCTTTTGGATTGCTTATATCAGCTATTGAGTAGGAAAAAAAAAAAAACACTGTCAGGTTTACTCATTTATGAAAGCAATGCACGCCCATGTTCGTGAGTGACATTCTGATTTAATTAACATCCACCAGGCCAGGGCATGGCACTCAGAACAGAGGGCAATCTGGGTGCTGCCACAGGGTCCCAGGAGAAGCCCTGCGTTGCTGGGCCGTAAGGAGGTCAGCAGGTCTTGGAGGAGGCCTGGGCTGCCTATCAGTGTCCATAGACTGACTTTTATAGTTATGCTTCTAGCACAGTGTGCCAGCTGTTGCCCCTTGGGTTTTGTCGGCTGCTGCCCTCATTTCCTGCCTTTCTATTTGCTGGGGATTTAGTTGTTGTTCTTTTTCAGTAAAATGTTTTATTCATTTTACTTAAATTTTAAGCTGCTTTTATCTTTAGAGGTTTCTAAAAAGAATACCCAATTAGGTAAATGTCAACATCCGCTGATTTTTTTTTTTTTTTTAACATGGGCAGGTACCGGAAATCGAACCCGGGTCCTCTGGCATGGCAGGCAAGCATTCTTGCCTGCTGAGCCACCATGGCCTGCCCCACTGATTTCTTTTTATGGGATTTGTACGAGGCTGGGAGGTCCTCTCTCTGCTCGGCAATAATACCTATTTTGATTTTCCATTCTGCAGAGTTCTTTTGAATACCTCCTCTCAATGAGGATTCATGTAAAGAATATACTGCTGTCCTTGGGATTTCCAAAGCAGCCATGTGGACAGACATATATCTGTCCCTTCATATGCTTGGTTCCAAAGGAAGGATTCATCATTTCGGTTTCGAATGACCTGGGCATTTTGTTAGATATGAGCGCACACCACGCTGAGCCATGTCCACGCTTAACTCCAATTCTCCCCTAGTCCTGTGAACTATTTCCATTGCCTCCTCGCCTGTGTCAAATTTCAGCCTGCTTCTGGGATTGCGGCCCCGAGGCTCAGCCCTCTGTAACCTTGTCCCAGCTCTGCAACCACTTCATTTTCTGTGTCATCGTGTGTTATAGAGCGCATAGAGGGAAAATGCTGCAGTGTGCAGCCGCTTGGACATGGTTCTAGAAGTAGTTTGTACTTTTCAATCCACGGTGCAGGCTACTCGCTGCTTCCGTGAGCCTTAATTTCTTCACTATTTTTTCCTTTTTTTCTTTGTGTGTGCGTGAGTGTTTTTTTGTTTGTTTGTTTGTTTTTTGTTGTTGTTACATGAATAAGCACTGGGAATCGAACCCGGGTGTCTGACATAGCAGGCAAGAACTCTGCCTGCTGAGCCACGTTGGCCTGCCCTTTTTTCCTTCTTTTTAAAACTATGGATTCCCAAGTTTTAAAAGGCATTGGATCTCAGGAGGCAGCCGGCAACTCAGCCCAGGCCAGAAATGCTTTCCCTCTATTTACTGGTTTCAATCTCTTTGGCCGGAAATGAGATGACTGCACTTCTTCGGATTATGAGCATAAAAAGAAGGGGTACAGTTGAAATGTGTTCCATTTCCTTTATGATTTTCGGCCATGTCCCTGTGCATGGAGGATTAACATAACTGACTTATGGTGTCAATAACCTACTTGCAGAATACTCAGCTTCACCCAGCCCCAGTTCAGCGAGGACACCCCTGGTTTCTCTCACCATCCTCCTGGGTCTTTAGAGACTCTCCAGTCTCATGTGTCCTTCTGGAGTCCAATACCTGTCACTTAGATGTGTTGCACAGCAGCTATTTCCTTCCTTCACATCCATCCCCTTCTCCCTTGCTGTGGACCGTGAACCCACATCAAAAACACCCCAGACCCAAATTCTCTTCTCTATTAATTATCTAGGCATAAGCAAAAGAGGAACCAAACACCTAAAAATATTTTCAGCTCTATCTAACATCAATGCCTCGTGCTTCCTTCTCCACATAAATGTACCACAAGGAGGGGCGTTGGAACGGGACATCCAGGTGTACCTTCTGTTGACCAGATCTTCTGGGTCTTCAGTGGGCCAGAGTTTTGTTTCTATCCCTTTGCTGTACCCCACTCTCAGTTTACTTCTGGAGGGCGTGTCTGCGTCTTTCAATTCCACTCGTAACTGGTCAATAAGCAATTCCCAATCACCATTGAGTCCTACCCTGGCCTTTTCATGCCTAAGGAACTGGTTATACAAGGAGAGGGCTGGTTGTACAAGGAGCGGGCTGGTTGTACAAGGAGCAGGCTGGTTGTACAAGGAGCGGGCTGGTTAGACAAGAAGAGGGCTGGCTGTACAAGGAGAGGGCTGGCTGTACAAGGAGAGGGCTGGCTGTACAAGGAGAGGGCTGGTTATACAAGGAGCGGGCTGGTTGTACAAGGAGCGGGCTGGTTGTACAAGGAGAGGGCTGGTTGTACAAGGAGAGGGCTGGTTGTACAAGGAGCGGGCTGGTTATACGAGGAGAGGGCTGGCTATGCAAGGAAAGGGCTGGCTATACAAGGAGAACGCTGGCACTCCTTCCCTGATGCTACTGTAACAAGTTCCCACCAACTTAGTGTTTAAAATTTCCCAGATTTCTCCTCACCATTCTGGAGATCAGAAACCAGAAATCATTTTCAATGGGCTAAAGTCGAAGTGTTGGCAGGCCTGGTTCCTTCCGGAAGCTCTGAGCAGATAATCCACTTCCTTATCTTTTTCTAGTTCATTCCTTGACTGAGGACATATTCCTCAAATCCCTCCAATCTCTTGCTTCCGTCACCATGTCTCCCATGTCCTCCACTCTCTTCTTGCCTCTTGTGAGCACCTCTTCCTGAGGTTACATTTAGGGCCCAGCTGGACAATCCAGGAAGGTCTCCCCACTTTAAAAAGCCTTAACAACCACACCTGCGAGCTCCATATGAGGTAACATTCGCAGGTTCCAGGGATTATGACATGGACATCTGCAGCCTGGACAAGAACCTAGGGCACGGCCAAGCTGAATTAACCTGGGAGCTGCTGAAAACTGGATCTGACTTCAAAGAATTGAGCAGTAAGTCAACAATTCACCAAAGACACCAGGAACAGAGGTGGTGGCAGGGGAGCTAGATAAGCAGCTAACATGGTCACGAAATGCACGATTGCTGGGCCTTTTCTGAGCTCTTAGTGGAGCCTTGGTGTGGCCAGGGCTGGCTGCCAACAGCACCGAGGAGAGGGGTCAAAGGTGCAATGTGGTCAACCAGCCAAGAGTGGGCAGGCAAGGCCCCCTCGGGTGGACAGTCATCTTTGGGCCTGCAGGTGGGCCTCGGCATCCAGAAACAGGGCCCTTTACTTTGTGCCCAGACAAAGCTCAGCCCTCTTGATCTAGAAGTTAAAAAGAGGGACTATAACGCACACACAAAAATTTTTAAATCTTTAAGATTTCTCCACGTTAGCCAAAGCAGGCTAGCTCATTTTATACCAGTCCTTCCACTGAGAAAACTAGAAATGCTGGACAGACAAACTATCTTTTGGAAAATCTATGTGAAGGCATCAAAGAGCACCAAGGAAGTAATATATAAAAAGGAAAACATATCATCAGCAGTTGGGTTTGTCCCAGGAATGCAAAGTTTATCTAACATTTAAAAATCAATGTCATTCTGAAGGTTACTCTTATGCAAGCTTCAGCCAGATATTGCAAACTAGCACAGTATGCCAAGTCCCAGCCAACAGTATTCATGAAAACCATAAAGAATACCCTGGGCTCTATCTAAATCTCTATAAAAGTTTTTCTTAATAAGTTTATTTTTTCAGAAACCTAATCTACAGGTTGATCCTATGCCAGATAAGCCAAAAGTTTCTAGAACATCCACCAGTCTCATTCCTCTACCCTATAATGTCAACACTTCTTTCCATCATGAAGAAGTTAAATGGTCACTGCCCAGCTATCTCTGAAGATTGCGAGAAAGCTCAGATGAAACGGAGGAGGTACGACTGAAAAATTAGGATTTAACAAATGACTGTGGCTACTGACTCACTTTATAGACACTTCTTTTTAGTGTCTGGGGTATGAGGATAGCTAGAAGGAGATCCCTGATGTTCTTGAACTGTAATCCAGTAGCTCTGATCTTTGGTAATGATAGTAAAACTATATTCAAAAACAAAAAAGTCAGTTGCCCATGCTTGTATGGTCTGTTTTGTTCCATAGATCTATAAATCTATCTCTGACAATCCTACACTATCTTAGTTAACCTACCACCATTGTAAGTCTTAAAATTGGGTATAGTACGATACTAGTGGTCAGTAAGAAGGGAAGGTGTTCAGGGGTATGGAATGTTTGGGGGTTTCTTTTTCTTTTTTAGTTCTTTTTCTGGAATAATGTAAATGTTCTAAAAATGATCCTGGTGATAAAGGCATAACTATGTGATGATACTGTGAACCACTGATTGCATACTTTGAATGGATTATAAATTACATCAAAACTTCAGTGTAACAAAAACAGAGGGGAAAAAAACAATAGAAGCATTTCAATATGTGCTGGAAAATGTATTGAAAAATTCACCTTTTGTTTCAGTTTGCTAAAGTTACCAGAATACAATATACCAGAAATGGGTTGGTTTTTATAATAGGGATTTGTCCAATTATAAATTTACAGTTCAAAGGCCATGAAAATGTCCAAATTAGGCATCAAGAGAAAGATACCTTCTCTGAAAAAAGGCTGCTGGCATCTGGGGTTCCTGTGTCACATGGAAAGGCACATGGCAGGCATCTGCTCATCCTTCATTCCTGAGATGCATTGTTTTCAGCTCCTGGTTTCGGTGGCTGTCTCTCTGAACATCTGTGGGTCCTCTATTAGCATCTCTAGGGCATTTCTCTCTGAATTCTATCTCTCTCCATGTTTCTGCCTTTTATCTTCTCATAAAGGACTCCAGTAAAGGATCTCAGTTGAAACATCTCATTGAAACAAACTAACCAAAAGGTCCCACCCACATCAGGTCTGCACCCACAGAATGGATTAAAAGAACATGGCCTTTTCCAGGGTACGTAACAGCTCCAAACCACCAAACACCTTCCAAAAGAGAAAATCAAAACCCCCTCACAGAAATGTTCTTAGAAACCAGGGGATAAAAAAAGGAATTTCCCCAATCTGATAAAAAATATGGTAAACATTATAGTTAATGTGAAATATTAAAATTTTTCCGGAGACTGGAAAAGAGATGAGGATGCCTGCTTCTGTCACTTAAATTAAAATTTTCCTAGGGATCCTGTCCAGAGCAGTAAAGGGGGAAAGAGATTTAGGGGTTGAAATAAAACTGTCTTACTCACAGATGACATAATTATGTACAGAAAAACCCAAAAAGATCTACAGGTAAGTTATTACAATTAACAAGCATTTATACAAATTTAATATAAACATTGTTGTAGTTCTATATAATAGGAATTACCCTCTAAAAATTAATTTTTTAATTTTTAAACTTTTAAAAATGATATACTTAAAGGAACTTTGTACTATCTTAGTCACTTTTCTGTAAATCTAAAACTATTCTAGGTTCAAAACTCTATTTAAAAAAAAAATACCATTTATAATGACATCAGAAAACATCCAATGTCTATGAATGGCTCCAATAAAAACTTATTGAGAGATGTAAAACTCTTAGACGAAAGCATCGGGGTAGATCTTTATGACCTTGGATTTGGCAGTGGATTCTTAGCTCTGACATCAAGAAAAAAACTCAATCAGATTTCTGTATTATGTTTTTTAAAAATACAGAAAATAGGGTACATGGGTGGTTCAATGGTAGAACGCTTGCCTTCCATGCAGGAGACCCAGATTTGATTCCCAGACCATGCACCCCAAAAATAAAATACAGAATATAACAAGTGTTGACAAGATTGCAGTAAAACAGGTCCTCCCATTGCTGGCGGGAATATAAAATGGTACGGCCCTTGTGAAAATAGTTTGGCACCTCCTCAGTATCTTAACAGAGGATTATATATGAACCAGCAATTCCACTCCTGGGAATTACCCCAAATAACTGAAAATAGGTATCAGACAAATACCTCTGCACACATGTTCATAACAGCATTAGTTAAAACAGCCACATGGTAAAAACAACCTAAATGTCCAGCAACAGATAAATGGATTTAAGAAATTGTAGCACATCCTAACAAATGTGGCAACATGTTTACAGTTGGTGAATTTGGATATCTGGGTATGGGATATATTGGAGTTCTGGTTTTTTAGTTGTTTTGTTTCTTTTTTTCATGGGTAGGCACCAGGAATCAAACCCGGGTCTCGGGCACGGCAGGTAAGAACTCTGCCTGCTGAGCTGCCATGGCCCGACCTGTATTATTTTTTGTATTATGTATGAAACATAACTTTCTTGTACGCTGGAAATTATTTCAGAATTAAAAGTTTTTCTTAAATTGTGGTATACCCAAATGATGGAATATTATTTGGTCATGAAAAAGAATGAAGAACTGATACATGCTACAGTGTAGATGGACTGAACCTCAAAAACATACTAAATGAAAGAAGCCAGACACAGAAAGTCACACACTGTTGGACTCCAATTATATGAAATGTCCAGAATAGGGAAATCCATACAGACAGAAAGCAAATTAGAAGTTGCCAGGGGCTGGTGGCAGAGGAGAAAGGGGAGTGGCTGCTTAGTGGCTATGGAGATTTCTTTTGAGGATGAGCTTGTTCGGAACTTGATATAGATAGAGTTTGTACAACATTGTGATTGTACTAAATGCCACTGGATTGTATGCTTCAAGACGATTAATTTTGTTATGTGAATTACAACTCAATAAAGAAAAATATTAAGGGAAGTTAAAAAACACAAAAAAATGGAGGGATAGGGAAAATTTCTTAAATGGGACATAAGGAAAAAGATCGACAAGCTAATCTACATTAAAATTAGAAACTGGTTCATCAAACGACACCATGTAAAAAGGCAAGCCCCAGCGTGGAAGAAGGTATTTTCACTACTTACAACCAATGAAGGACTCACATCGAAAATAAGTAAAGAACTGTTACAAATCAGTAAGAGAAAAATTTAACAGCCCATAGGCAAACAGGCAAAGACTGGAGGCACTTTACAAGAGAGGGTTTCCAGATGGCCAATTACTTATGAAAAGATACAACTTCCTTAGTTACAAGGTAAATGAAAATTAAAACCACAATGAGATTCCACTACACAACTCATCCTTGCCCGAATGGCAAAAAATTGAAGGGTGACAACACTAAATATGAGCAAGATTTAAAACTCTGCTAGTGGGAGTAGATGACATTGGTCCCACACTTTAGAAAACTGTCTGTATCTGCTAAAATTGAATATATGCAGGCACTATGACCTAGCTATTCTGTTACTGGCATGTCCCCAAGAGGAAGTTGCAATTTTGGGTACCACAAGGCGGGCTGGAGGGGGAGGGGGAGTGCAAAAGTAGTTCCGTGGTAGAATTCTTGCCTGCCATGTGGGAGACCTGGGTTCGATTCCCCAGCCATGCACTTCCACATGCTCCCAAAATAATAAAAATAAACAAATGGTACTGCAATAACGAGATAGTCACATGAGAAAAAAAAAATGAAATATGACCCCCACCATACAGCATACAAAAAAAAAAAAAGCAGTTCAGCATTATTCATTATACCCCAAATCTAGAAACAACCACATATCCATTAACAGCACAATGGGTGAATAAATGGTGGCATCTTCACGAAATGCAGTCAATTCGCTATGGCTTCCTACAGGCAAAAAATAATAATAAATTCATTCATTCATCTCACAACATGTGGAAGGAAGGAAGCCAAGCAAGGAAGGACGCAGAGAATAAGGATTCTTTATCAAGTTCTAAAAGGGGCAAAACTAATGTCTGGTGTTGGGGGAGGGGCTCCGGGATGGCCTTGGGGGTGCGGAAACACAAGGACTGAGCGCGGCACATTCCAGCCTCGAAACAACAGCGGGGCTCCTGTTTGACAGTGTTGCACATCCAGGCTGCAAACCATCCCCAAACGGCCAAAGAGCCCCGTGCAAGGTGTCACTAAGGACAAAAAGCTGATCTCTAAAGAAGATGCTGACAGCTGAGAGCAGCAGAGGACAGAAAAATGTGACCTTCGACAAAGACTAATGCGTTTACAGCATAAAGCTGCCTTATTTTGCGAATTTTTAGACCTTACAAGACTTTATATTTTGACGTTAAAAGTTCAAGTTATTTAAAAAAAAAAAGTGGGAGAGGTGGTGGGGAGGATGTGCCTTCCCTCCACGAATCTTCCTGGGTGATGCTACCTTAGTGTGCCAAATTGTCTAGACCCATTGCAGAAAGAGGTTTGTGTTAAGAGGGGAAGATTTTTAAAAAGAGAAGATCCACAACTCAGTTTTTGTAACTGCATTTTCAGAAAGGGAGGTCAAATATAATAGTTCATTATAAGATGTGTTCAACATTATTCTGTTTGGAAATACGGGAAAAATCTCACTTAGATATTTGTTTACTATGAAATTTTAAAACACTTGCACACTTATCCTAGAAGGATCTGACTTTATTTTTTCTCCATTTTAATTGCATATTGTGCTGCTTTGAAATTGTTACGTATCCTCAGAAAAGCCAAGTTTCCTTAATCCAATACTCTGCAGGCAGACCTTTTGTTTAGGGTGGAAACTTTGTTTGGATTGTTTCCATGGAGTGTGACACACCGAGTTGTAGGTGAGATCTTTTTTATTAGATGGAGATGTGGGCCTTGCTTAGTGTGCTGGAGTCCTTTAAAAGGGGAAACATTTTGGAGAAACCTCAGAGGCAAATGCAGACACAGTTGTTTGGAAATGTAGAAGCCCCAGGAGACAGAGATGCTTCAGAGTTGATGAAGACTCAGACATTTGAAGGTGCTTGGAGAGCCAGCACTGAGAGAAGAGACAGACGTTTGGAGATGCAGAGCTCAGCAGACATCACCATGTGCCTTCCCATGAGATGCTAGGCAAGGCAGAACCCAGAGTTGTGTCCCAGAGGAGCTAAATGAAGGCTCACAGATGCTTAGAGAGGAAACCACTGGCATCAGAAGCTGGAAACAATGGAACTGAGAAGAAAGACCAGCAGGCACAAGCCAAGGCCTTCCCATGTGACAGACATCGGCCTTTCTTGAGTTAAGGAATCTTTTTCAGATTGCCTTAGTTTGGGCACTTCTATAGCTTAGAACTGTAAACTTGTAACTTAATAAATTCCCTTTTTAAAAGCCACTCCATTTCTGGTATATTGTATTCCGGCAGCATTTAACAAACCAAAACACACATCATATGCTATTTCTTTATAATCTATTATGTTTTCATTTCTTAGGCTGCTTAAAGAAGTGCCATGAAATGGGTTGGGACATGAAAGGTTTAGGAGGCGAAAGGGTGAGAAAGAAGAAAGGTACACCAGGAAATTTAAAGTGGGGGAGGGTTATTTCTGTGCTCCCGGGCAGAACTCACTGAACCCACGATGGTGGGAGGTGAGTGCGCGCGTGGGCTTCGGCATGGGCAGCTTTTAAGGATGGAGGTCAGGTGACATCCGGAAGAGGCGGGTCATTAGTTCCGGAAGTCATGCTGGGAGGGGCGACACAGCCTCCACAGCTCCAGTTGCAGTGCCCCTCCCCGTTCCCCCAACCTAACAGGATAAACAATGGGAATGTCTTTGCTCATGGTTTTGAGGCCAGGAAAATGTCCAAATCAAGGCATCATCAAGATTCCTTCCCAAAGACCAGCTGCCAGCGATCCTTGGCTCCTCTGCCATATGGCAAGCGTCTGCTATTCTCTCCCTTCTCTTCCAGGTTTTATTGATTTCAGCTTCTTGCTTCCATGACTTTCTCTCTGTGTCTGAATTTCATTTCACTTATAAAGATTCTAGTAATAGGATTAAGACACATCCCAATTGAGGTGGGTGACACCTTAACTGAAGAAGTGTTACCAAGAAGTCCTACTTACAATGGGTTTACAACCACAGGAATGGCTTAACTTTAAGAACATGTCTTTCTGGATACATACAGTTCAAGCCAGCCCAGCATATGAATGTCCTGTTTCTATTAGTGACAGGACCTGGACGAGATTTACATGTTTGTTTTTCTTGCAAATTTGGAACCACCAGCTGGTAATCTCCAGGGAGCCCAACCAGGACATCTCCGTATTATATAAGCATAGAAGGCGATGTGAACAAGATTCAAAAAGTACAGCTACTCCCATTTTATGAGCCACTCGTGTCATATTTTACTACAATTTTTGCCTGAATTGGATAATAGATAGATTTAATGAGACAAATGAAAAGTTGTTTAACATTATACACTTCAGAGCCCTGTATGCCATTATGTTTGGTGTTTATTCCCTAGCATTTGTTCCAGATTCTGGGACATATTTAAAATATTCTGTAGTGGTTTTACTAAAACTTGTTCTTGGGGGAACAAAGTGACCAGAAGAGAGCACAAGCCACTTGCTACAGAGGGGCCATACTTTTGATTGAGGTGACATTTACACAAGGGTGTTCCCGATGAGATAAATGATCAATTCTGTCATTTTCAATATGTAAAAACCTCAGTTAAAAAGTTAATGATTGTAGCTTCTGGGAAGGTGGTGGAGCGGGTGGACTGAATAATTCACCTCTGCTCCGTGGGACACGATGGGGGCGGTAAGAGAATGACCAGGACTGCAGTCCTGGGGCGGGGGTGGGGGCGGGGGGAGTGGGGGGGAGCCATCGAAGAGGGTCTCCAGGGTTTCTTTGGGAGGAGAGAGATGGGCGGGATCGCGATGGGGAGAGCAGCGTGGTTCAGATTGGCCGTGACCCCCGACAGGGGCTGCGGCGTAAGGGGAGGTGCCGATCAGAGAAAACTGACCGTCCCACCACTCAAGCTGGCCCCAGCTGCTAGCTATGGAGGCGTCCCCAAGCAGCTCCGCAGCTGGAAGCACCGGCAGGTCAGCCGGGCTGACCGCTGTGAAGAGCCGCACCCCCAGGCTCTGGGAGCAGACATCCAGCCAGGTGCTGCGAATATCCATCCCTTCAGGTGCTGGGCGCGGCAGGTCAGCTGTTCCCTTAGCCTCTGTGGTCTGCTCCCTGCAAGGGAGGGGCTGGGCTGTGGGGAGGAGGTGGCTCGGGGGCACCACCTGCTGGTCAGAGGTGGTAAGTGCAGGCTGGCAAACATCCCAGCTCCCTAGGTTTTTTTTTTCTTTTCTTCCTCTTCTTTTTAAAATATATTCTTTCCGTGTATGGTTTTTTATCAAAAGTATTATTGTTATTTTTACTTTCATTTATATATATTTTATATATTTATATATTTTATTGTTTTTATTTTTTATTATTTTTTTTTATTGTATGCTGTACGGTGGGGGGTCACATTTCATTCTTTTTCTATGAGTATCCCGTTAATGCAGCACCATTCGTTGAATTTTTGTTTGTTTGTTTTGTTGGTTTGTTGGTTTTGGGGAAGTGCATGGGCCGGGAATCGAACCCAGGTCTCCCACATGGTGGTGAGAATTCTACCACTGAACTACCCTCACACCCCCTGATTTTTTTATTTTTTATCTTATTTTACTTTACTTTTTAAATTTTCTCTCTGTGAGCACCAGTCTGAGTTTATTCTCAGTATATGTTGGGGTGTCTCCTGACTTTGGAGCCTACTGTTGAGGTGTGGTTTTTTTCATATTTTTATCATATTTATTTTATTTTATTTTGGTCCAAGAATTGAGCCTGGGTCTTCTGTGTGACAGGCAGGTGTTCTGACACTGAAGTACCCATGTGCCCCGAAGTAGGTTGGTTTTTGTTTTTCATAAATGACCTTTTCTTTTTTGGGGGGGAGGGGGTGTGTGCATGGTCTGGAGTCAAACCCGGGTCTTCCACATGGAAGGTGAGCATTCTACCACTGAACCACTCTTACACCCCATAATTGACCTATTATTTACAAAATTTCAGGGTATAATTTCCAACATATCTTATTTTATAAAAGTACTTACTGTAGTAAATACTTTTTATCACTGTACTGAAGAGCTGCCTTTTTTCTTAAGATATTAATTCCAATTGGTGGGATTCACACCATTAGAATAGGAAGTTTCCATTATTTATTCAAATTTAAAAATTAAGATTATTGAGAAGTTTATTGTTTTAGGGCTGGGCAAGATGCCACTAGCATATTTTAAGTAAATAACAGTCTTTATTAAAAACTATGAGGTTGGATGGACGGTGGTGGCTCAGCAGGCAGAATTCTCACCTGCCATGACCGGGACCTGGGTTCGATTCCCGGTACCTGCCCATGCAAAAAAAAAAAAAAAATACCATGAGGTCATTCTGTTTAAAAGTTTCAGGATAATTCACAAAAAATAGATATTTTTATTCAAATTTTACATTAATGGGCTGGGCTACTAGCTATAGAAATTTATTTGTAAAGCAGCTCTTTAAAGAAATAAGGCACACAAACAGGTCTGTCTGGGTATAATATACATAATTGAAATGAATTAAACCTGGAAGGCCAATATTGTTTCTCTATATTTTGTTAGAATCCTAAAAAAAAAAAATCACACATTTAGTTGTCCATTTGTACTTAAAATATTCATACGCATGAGAAGTTTAAAGAAACAAAAACACCTCTGTACATGATGATCAAAAGAAAGTTATAATTTTTTAACTTTCAATTCCTGGTGCCTGCCCATGAATAAAAAAAGAAAGTTATAATTTTTCTTCAAATTGCACTGTTATTTAAAACAATTTCCTCAGGTCAAACCCTCCTTTGCAGCTGGCAGTTTTTCAGGTCTAATTGGCAACCTGGGAAGGTCCGTCTGGTATTAACGAAGAAGGTGGTGATAAAATCCCAAGCTGAAGCCATTAATTCAGACGTTTGAATTGCACTGGCATCTTCTCCTGCATCTTTTCCACGCTCATCTTCCAGCCCATCATCCATAAGATGCTCCATTTCTTCAAGTTCTAGATTGTTTACATTTTGCCCATCATTGTTTGCTTCCACATTATTGCTGGGAGCCTATTGCTGACCTCCTTGTAGCCTAAAAGGAAACCATGCAGCTTGGTGTAAATAAACCAGTAGCATGGCTCCCATTACCATGATAAACCAACTAAAGAAGAATAAAAGTATATAATACCGAAGAGCACTGCAGCTCGGGAGAACGTGTGACTCCAGTCTGGCCAGTCTTGATTGCAGTCTTCTTTGTTAAGCGCTGGACACTGGACCTCCCTGTGCATTCATGTGAACATTCTCATTCATGGTTGATTTTCTTTGGCCACTGTATTTAGAACAGGTGGTGGTTCTTCTCCAGTAACATGCACCATATTTAGAGGCTGTGAATCAATAGGCTGCGGTGGGTTGGCATTTGATGTGGACTGAGCTGAAACTGCAGCTTGATAATGCATATGGTACTGATGAGCATACATCTGTGGCCATCACAGCGTCTGCAGTGGGCTGAAAGCAGGATGCGCTGGGAATTCAACCAGACCAGCCTGCCCAGGAAATTTATTGTCTATATTTTCTTGCATCACCTATGGGACCTGATGGCTCTCTGCAGGGTGAGTTTGTGCTTGCGGAAGGGTATGTTGCCTCAGTCCTTCTGGGATGAACTGGCAGCTGTAGTCAGGGTTTCCTGACTGAATGATGGAGCTGTGATCCTGAATGATCTGGGCTTTTTCTGAGAACAGCATTCAGCTGCAGGGTATCTGGAAGCAGTCTGCCCAAACACACCAATCTCTGATTGTTAGTCAACTGAGGGAAGGCTTCAGGGCTGCCACCACAGCTCTCCATGCCAGGGCAAGACCACTGGACACACAGCCCAGCTAGGGATCATCTGCAGAGGCCACTCCCTGCTGCTAGGTGGCAGCAGCCACGGGCAGTCCTGGGTCTCACTAGGCTGCATGGGTGAGTGGAAGTAAGGAGAAGCTGGCTGAAGGGCATGGTCCCACCTAACTCCCTGGGCAGGGCTGGACTCCCGGCCTAGCTTTTAATAGATCCCCAAGTAGATTTGTACCCTCTATATGAGATCCGAGACTTAGTTGGTGAGGAATTGCTGACAAACCAAGCGCAAAAAAAAACCTTCAATGCAAAACCAAGTATATATTGTGGTTCCAGTGGGGAGAGAAGGAGGAAGCAGGGAGCGGGGCAGCTAGGGGGGACCCGCGCGCCTGCTGCCACCGCCGCCACCACCACCTGCGTGCTCGTGGCGTGGGAAAGGAGGGGTGGGTCCCGGGCGCGAGAAGGTGGCGGCGCCGCTGCGGGAGGGTCGGTGGTGGGAAGGCGATGGCGGACATAGATAAACTCAACATCGACAGCATCATCCAACGGCTGCTGAAAGTGAGAGGGTCCAAGCTTGATTTTAAAGCCTGTGGAGAAAAAGAAGCCAAATGCCACTAGACCTGTAACACCACCAAGGGGTATGATCACGGAGCAAGCAAAGAAATAGATGTCATTTTGACACTGCCTGGTTGGGACTTATAACATGTAGTATATAACCTTCATTTTTAAAACTGTAATGTGTACTGGTCAGCTTGCGCAAATAGATCTGTGTTTGTGGGGCACTCCCCCTGCCAATTTTGATTTAATGAATGGCATTTGCTGGTTATAACAGCAAATGAAAGACTTTTCCATTCGCAAAAATAGTATTTTGTTTTGTTTTTTAATTCTCTATTCTTTTTGCAAACAACTTCAATGATGGCATTAAAACTGTACACCCCAGGACAGTCTAACCTGTCTAAGGGGTAGCTGTACTATTGATCTTTTTTAATCCAGTACAACTCATGAATAATGTAAATGTTTGTTTTCTTTAGGATATAAAGAGAGCCCTAGGGTGCTCTGAATCTGTATATGTTATTGTTATAAAATACATACTGTCGAAACAAACCACTGTGAACATTTTTTTAATTTTAAAAACTTGTTTCAAAGGGATTGCTTTCTTCTCTCATTGTCTTATCATATACAAACTAGTTTTTATAGCTGTCAACATTAGGAGTAATTTTCAATCTTGCCAGCATCACTGGTATGATGTATATTTAATTAATTAAATCACACTTTTCCCCTACCGTATACTTAAAATGATGAGTAAAGCCATTGTTTTAAATATTTGTGACTCTTTCCTAAAGCCAAAGTTTCCGTTGAGATCTATATTGACGCTAGGTGGCATGGTTATGTACACATGCCATCTTCTAGGGGATTCAAACAAGTTTTTTATTTCAAATAGAAATTAGTAATATAGTACTGCTTAAGATATTAATGATTAAAGTTAACATTTTGTACAATTTCTATATATAGTCTATTCATTAAGTAATCTTTTTACAGTTGCATCAGGCCTGAACCTGACCATTCAGAAAGCTTTAAATTATAGAAACAATACTGTTCTATACGAGTGACCGATTATGCTTTCTTTGGCCTACATTCTTTATTCTGCAGTGAAGTTGAGGTTTATAAGTCAAAAGAAAGGAACTAACTTACTATCCACCAGTTTATACAAAACTCACAGTATCTATGACTTTTTTAAACTTAAATCTGTTAAAAAGAAATCTGTTTCAACAGATGACAGTGTACAATACCATGTGGTAAAAATGAATTCAGACTTATTAAATGAAGAACTTGTTAAAAAAAAAAAAACAAGTATATATAAAACTTTACTTGAATGAAGGAAAGCAACTTGCAAATAACCTTACTAAGATAATCAAATGTCCCACACATAACAGAAAATCACAAAGCACATGAAGATCCAAGAAAAAATAGCTCAGGTAAGTGACCAAATCAAAACACTGGAAGGGACACCGAATAGGGAACAACTACTCAAGGATATTTATAAAGAAATAGAGGATATCAGGAAGACACTGGAAAAGCATAAAGAAAAAGTTGAAAGATTAAATAGAAAAATCAGAAAATCAGGATATTTAAGATCCTGAATGAGAAAAGCTTCCAGTCAAAAATTCTTTCTCCAGCCAAGTTGTACTTCAAAATTGAGAGAGATATTAAAATCTTCAAAGACAAAGACTGAGAGAACTAGTTATAGAGAGAACTGCCCTGCAAGAAATGCTAAAGAGAGTCCTGTCAGCAGGGAAAAAAAAAAGCTACTAAAGGGGGGGTCTGGAGGAAAGCAACAAATTGAAGAGTACCAGTAATGGTCATTTAAAGGATGAAAAGAGAGAAAGGGAAATAATATATAGATCTGACAAATAAAAATGAAAGGATAAGATGGTAGAGGCAAGAACTGTTTTTACAGTAATGACTTGGAATGTTAATGGACTAAACTCATGAATTAAAAGATATAGATTGGGGCCCAAGCCCCGCAGCAGCCGAGCCGCCCGACCTCCTTCTCCCCTCTCTTTCTCCGCCGGCCCGCCGCGCGGCGCCCAAGCCCCGCAGCAGCCGAGCCGCCCGACCTCCTTCTCCCCTCTCTTCCCCCTCCTGCTCCGGCTGCTCTCCAACCACCACGGTGCCCTCTTCCCCCACCTTCACCGTGCTCCTCCGCCACCAGCCTCGACAGCCTTGCCGCCCTCACCTTTCCTCCTCCAGAACAGCTACTGGGGGAGTGGAGATAATACAGAGCAGCTCCCGGAGCCACGACGGAGATCAAAGTGACAGCGGACCCCATCCTGGAACGGCTGACTATCTGGGAGAACCAGCTCCGGTGAGATCACCAAGGGGCACGGGCTTTCCTGGGTGGGACGACAAGCGACCGGAGTCCTTCCCTTCCACCTTCCTGGGCCAGCTGGTAGAATTGGACAGGCGGTCCCCTTAGGCCGCGGCGGCTGGTGCCCCCACCACACGAGGCCCCCCGGAACAACTGAGATAGTTGGGTCGGAAACCCCCAGACTGCGGAGAACAGTGACCGGGGGATCCCTTCCAAACACGTGACTCCCCCGTCGGCTGGGAACAGTGTACTCTCCCGGGCTGCGACAGCTGGCGCCCTCCCGCCACGCTTGGTGCCCCGCGCCGACTGGCTAATTTGGCCGGACGCTCTCCTGTGCTGCGACGGCCGGCGACCCTCCCCACGTTTGGAACCCCGGGCCGGCTGGCATTCTTCCAAGACGCTTAGGTTGCCGAACCTCCCCTACGGCGAGAGTTTTCCAGAGTTGAGGGACCCACAGCAACTTTCGCTGGTGGAACCCACAGACAGGCGTGTGCCACGAGCGCCACCTACTGGGCAGGATAGGAAGAACAGAACCCAGAGATTGCGCAGAAAAATCTTTCAAGCTGTGGGGTCGAACACCCGGGGAAATCTGACTAAATGCCCAGACGCCAGCAGAAGATAACGGATCACGCTCAGAAAATTGAACATATGGCCCAGTCAAACGAAGAAACCAATAGTTCAAATGAGATACAGGAGCTGAAACAACTAATGCTGAATATACGAACAGAAATGGAAAACCTCTTCAAAAATGAAATCGATAAATTGAGGGAGGACATGAAGAAGACATGGGCTGAACATAAAGAAGAAATAGAAAAACTGAAAAAACAAATCACAGAACTTATGGAAGTGAAAGATAAAGTAGAAAAGATGGAAAAAACAATGGATACCTACAATGACAGATTTAAAGAAACAGAAGATAGAATTAGTGATTTGGAGGATGAAACATCTGAATTCCAAAAAGAAACAGAAACTATCCGGAAAAGAATGGAAAAATTTGAACAAGGTATCAGAGAACTCAAGGACAATGTGAACCGTACAAATATACGTGTAGTGGGTATCCCAGAAGGAGAAGAGAAGGGAAAAGGAGGAGAAAAACTAATGGAAGAAATTATCACTGAAAATTTCCCAACTCTTATGAAAGACCTAAAATTACAGATCCAAGAAGTGCAGCGTACCCCAAAGAGATTAGACACAAATAGGCGTTCCCCAAGACACTTACTAGTTAGAATGTCAGAGGTCAAAGAGAAAGAGAGGATCTTGAAGGCAGCGAGAGAAAAACAATCCGTCACATACAAGGGAAACCCAATAAGACTATGTGTAGATTTCTCAGCAGAAACCATGGAAGCTAGAAGACAGTGGGATGATATATTTAAGTTACTAAAAGAGAAAAACTGCCAGCCAAGACTCCTATATCCAGCAAAATTGTCCTTCAAAAATGAGGGAGAAATTAAAACATTCTCAGACAAAAAGTCACTAAGAGAATTTGTGACCAAGAGACCAGCTCTGCAAGAAATACCAAAGGAAGCACTAGAGTCAGATACAAAAAGACAGAAGAGAGAGACATGGAGAAAAGTGTAGAAAGAAGGAAAGTCAGATATGATATATATAATACAAAAGGCAAAATGGTAGAGGAAAATATTATCCAAACAGTAATAACTCTAAATGTCAATGGACTGAATTCCCCAATTAAAAGACATAGACTGGCAGAATGGATTAAAAAACAGGATCCTTCTATATGCTGTCTACAGGAAACACATCTTAGACCCAAAGATAAATATAGGTTGAAAGTGAAAGGTTGGGAAAAGATATTTCATGCAAACAACAACCAGAAAAGAGCAGGAGTGGCTATACTAATATCCAACAAATTAGACTTCAAATGTAAAACAGTTAAAAGAGACAAAGAAGGACACTATATACTATTAAAAGGAACAATTAAGCAAGAAGACATAACAATCATAAATATTTACGCACCGAACCAGAATGCCCCAAAATACGTGAGGAATACACTGCAAACACTGAAGAGGGAAATAGACACATATACCATAATAGTTGGAGACTTCAATTCACCACTCTCATCAATGGACAGAACATCTACACGGAGGATCAATAAAGAAATAGAGAACCTGAATATTACTATAAATGAACTTGACTTAACAGACATTTATAGGACATTACATCCCACAACAGCAGGATACACCTTTTTTTCAAGTGCTCATGGATCATTCTCAAAGATAGACCATATGCTGGGTCACAAAGCAAGTCTTAACAAATTTAAAAATATTGAAATCATACACAACACTTTCTCGGATCATAAAGGAATGAAGTTGGAAATCAATAATAGGCGGAGGGCCAGAAAATTCATAAATACATGGAGGCTCAACAACACACTCTTAAACAACAAGTGGGTCAAAGAAGAAATTGCAAGAGAAATTAGTAAATACCTAGAGGCAAATGAAAATGAAGATACAACATATCAAAACTTATGGGACGCAGCAAAGGCAGTGCTAAGAGGGAAATTTATTGCCCTAAATGCCTTTATCAGAAAAGAAGAAAAGGCAAAAATGCAGGAATTAACTGTCCACTTGGAAGAACTGGAGAAAGAACAGCAAACTAATCCCAAAGCAAGCAAAAGGAAAGAAATAACAAAGGTTAGAGCAGAAATAAATGAAATTGAAAACATGAAAACAATAGAGAAAATCAATAAGACCAGAAGTTGGTTCTATGAGAAAATCAACAAGATTGATGGGCCCTTAGCAAGATTGACAAAAAGAAGAAGAGAGAGGATGCAAATAAATAAGATCAGAAATGAAAGAGGAGACATAACTACTGACCTCACAGAAATAAAGGAGGTAATAACAGGATACTATGAACAACTTTACGCTAATAAATACAACAATTTAGAAGAAATGGACAGGTTCCTGGAAAGACATGAACAACCAACTTTGACTCAAGAAGAAATAGACGACCTCAACAAACCAATCACAAGTAAAGAGATTGAATTAGTTATTCAAAAGCTCCCTAAAAAGAAAAGTCCAGGACCAGACGGCTTCACATGTGAATTCTATCAAACATTCCAGAAAGAATTAGTACCTACTCTCCTCAAACTCTTCAACATAATCGAAGTGGAGGGAAAACTACCTAATTCATTCTATGAAGCCAACATCACCCTCATACCAAAACCAGGCAAAGATATTACAAAAAAAGAAAACTACAGACCAATCTCTCTAATGAATACAGATGCAAAAATCCTCAATAAAATTCTAGCAAATCGTATCCAACAACACATTAAAAGAATTATACATCATGACCAAGTAGGATTCATCCCAGGTATGCAAGGATGGTTCAACATAAGAAAATCAATTAATGTAATACACCATATCAACAAATCAAAGCAGAAAAATCACATGATCATCTCAATTGATGCAGAGAAGGCATTTGACAAGATTCAACATCCTTTCCTGCTGAAAACACTTCAAAAGATAGGAATACAAGGGAACTTCCTTAAAATGATAAAGGGAATATATGAAAAACCCACAGCTAACATCATCCTCAATGGGGAAAAATTGAAAACTTTCCCCCTAAGATCAGGAACAAGACAAGGATGTCCACTATCACCACTATTATTCAACATTGTGTTGGAAGTTCTAGCCAGAGCAATTAGGCAAGAAAAAGAAATACAAGGCATCAAAATAGGAAAGGAAGAAGTAAAACTATCACTGTTTGCAGACGATATGATACTATATGTAGAAAACCCAGAAAAATCCACAACAAAATTACTAGAGCTAATAAATGAGTACAGCAAAGTAGCAGGCTACAAGATCAACATTCAAAAATCTGTAGCTTTTCTATACACTAGTAATGAACAAGCTGAGGCGGAAATCAAGAAACGAATCCCATTTACAATCGCAACTAAAAGAATAAAATACCTAGGAATAAATTTAACCAAAGAGACAAAAAACCTATATAAAGAAAACTACAAAAAACTGTTAAAAGAAATCACAGAAGACCTAAATAGATGGAAGGGCATACCGTGTTCATGGATTGGAAGACTAAATATAGTTAAGATGTCAATCCTACCTAAATTGATTTACAGATTCAATGCAATACCAATCAAAATCCCAACAACTTATTTTTCAGAAATAGAAAAACCAATAAGCAAATTTATCTGGAAGGGCAGGATGCCCCGAATTGCTAAAAACATCTTGAGGAAAAAAAACGAAGCTGGAGGTCTCGCGCTGCCTGACTTTAAGGCATATTATGAAGCCACAGTGGTCAAAACAGCATGGTATTGGCATAAAGATAGATATATCGACCAATGGAATCGAATAGAGTGCTCAGATATAGACCCTTTCATCTATGGACATTTGATCTTTGATAAGGCAGTCAAGCCAACTCACCTGGGACAGAGCAGTCTCTTCAATAAATGGTGCCTAGAGAACTGGATATCCATATGCAAAAGAATGAAAGAAGACCCATCTCTCACACCCTATACAAAAGTTAACTCAAAATGGATCAAAGATCTAAACATTAGGTCTAAGACCATAAAACAGTTAGAGGAAAATGTTGGGAGATATCTTATGGATCTTACAACTGGAGGCGGTTTTATGGACCTTAAACCTAAAGCAAGAGCACTGAAGAAGGAAATAAATAAATGGGAACTCCTCAAAATTAAACACTTTTGTGCATCAAAGAACTTCATCAAGAAAGTAGAAAGACAGCCTTCACAATGGGAGACAATATTTGGAAATGATATATCAGATAAAGGTCTAGTATCCAGAATTTATAAAGAGATTGTTCATCTCAACAACAAAAAGACAGCCAACCCAATTACAAAATGGGAAAAAGACTTGAACAGACACCTCTCAGAAGAGGAAATACGGATGGCCAAGAGGCACATGAAGAGATGCTCAATGTCCCTGGCCATTAGAGAAATGCAAATCAAAACCACAATGAGATATCATCTCACACCCACCAGAATGGCCATTATCAACAAAACAGAAAATGACAAGTGCTGGAGAGGATGCGGAGAAAGAGGCACACTTATCCACTGTTGGTGGGAATGTCAAAGGGTGCAACCACTGTGGAAGGCAGTTTGGTGGTTCCTCAAAAAGCTGAATATAGAATTGCCATACGACCCAGCAATACCATTGCTAGGTATCTACTCAAAGGACTTAAGGGCAAAGACACAAACGGACATTTGCACACCAATGTTTATAGCAGCATTATTTACAATTGCAAAGAGATGGAAACAGCCAAAATCTCCATCAACAGAAGAGTGGCTAAACAAACTGTGGTATATACATACGATGGAATATTATGCAGCTTTAAGACAAGATAAACTTATGAACCATGTAATAACATGGATGGACCTAGAGAATATTATGCTGAGTGAATCCAGCCAAAAACTAAAGGACAAATACTGTATGGTCCCACTGATGTGAACGGACATTCGAGAATAAACTTGAAATATGTCATTGGTAACAGAGTTCAGCAGGAGTTAGAAACAGGGTAAGACAATGGGTAATTGAAGCTGAAGGGATACAGACTGTGCAACAGGACTAGATACAAAAACTCAAAAATGGACAGCACAATAATACCTAATTGTAAAGTAATCATGTTAAAACACTGAATGAAGCTGCATCTGAGCTATAGGTTTTTGTTTTGTTTTGTTTTGTTTTGATTTTACTATTATTACTTTTATTTTTTTCTCTATATTAACATTCTATATCTTTTTCGGTTATGTTGCTAGTTCTTCTAAACCAATGCAAATGTACTAAGAAATGATGATCATGCATCTATGTGATGATGTTAAGAATTAATGATTGCATGTGTAGAATGGTATGATCTCTAAATGTTGGGTTAATTTCTTTTTTTCCGTTAATTAAAAAAAAAAAAAAAGAGAAGGGATAATTGGAGATGAAGGGATACAGACTGTACAACGGGACTGGATATAAAAACTCAGAAATGGACAGCACAATACTACCCAATTGTAATGCAATTATGTTAAAACACTGAATGAAGCTGCATGTGAGGTATAGGTTTTTTGTTTTTGTTTTTTTTGTTTTTTTTTTCTTTCTATTATTGTTTTAATTCTTATTCTGTTGTCTTTTTATTTCTTTTTCTAAATTGATGCAAATGTACTAAGAAATGATGAATATGCAACTATGTGATGTTATTAAGAATTACTGATTGTACATGTAGATTGGAATGATTTCTAATTGTTTTGTTAATTCTTTTTTTAATTAATAAAAAAAAAACACTTAAAAAAAAAAGAACTATAAAAAAAAAATATATATATATATATATATATCTGGAAGAGCAGTTTGCCCAGAATAGCTAAGCGTATCCTGAGAAAGAAAAATAAAGTTGGAGGTCTCACACTGCCTGATTTTAAGACTTATTACAAAGCTACAGTGGTCAAAACAACATGATACTGGCATAAAGGTAGATATATCGACCAACGGAATTGAATAGAGTGTTCAGATATAGACCCTCTCATCTATGGACAATCGATCTTTGATAAGGCAGTCAAGCCAACTCACCTGGGACAGAACAGTCTCTTCAATAAATGGTGCCTAGAGAACTGGATATCCACATGCAAAAGAATGAAAGAGGATCCACATCTCACACCCTATACAACAATTAATTCAAAATGGATCAAAGACCTAAACATTAGATCTAAGACCATAGAACTTTAGAAGACAATGTAGGGAAATATCTTATAAATCTTATAGTAGGAGACAGTTTCCTAGACCTTACACCCAAAGCATGAGCACTGAAGAAATAAATAAGTAAATGTGAATTCCTCAAAATTAAATGCTTCTGTGCATCAAAGAACTTCGTCAAGAAAGTAAAAAGACAGCCTATGCTATGGGAGACAATATTTGAAAATGATATATCAGATATAGGTCTAGTATCCAGAATATATAAAGAGATTGTTCAACTCAACAACAAAAAGACAGACAACCCAATTGCAAAATGGGCAAAAGACTTGAACAAACACTTTTCAGAAGAGGAAATACAAATGGCCAAAAGGCATGTGAAAAGATGCTCAATTTCCCTGGCTATTAAGGAAATGTTAATCAAAACCACAATGAGATATCATCTCACACCCACCAGAATGGCCATTACCAATAAAACAGAACACAAAAAAATGCTGGAGAGGATGTGGAGAAAGAGGCACGCTTATCCACTGTTGGTAGGAATGTCAAATGGTACAACCACTGTGGAAGGCAATTTGGCGGTTCCTCAGGAAGCTAAGTATAGAATTGCCATATGACCTGGCAATACCATTGCTAGGTATCTACTCAGAGGACATGAGGGCAAGGTCACAAATGGATACTTGCACACCAATGTTTATAGCAGTGTTATCTACAATTACCAACAGATGGAAACAGCCAAAATGTCCATCAACAAATGAGTGGCTAAACATACAATGGAATATTATGCAGCTACAAAATAGAATAAAGTTATAAAGTATGGAACAACATGGATGGACCTTAAGGACATTATGCTCAGTGAGATTAGTCAGAAACAAAAGGACAAATACTGTATGGTCTCACTGATATGAACTGACATTAGCGAATGAACTTGGAGAATTTCGGTTGGTAACAGAGACCATCAGGAGATAGAAATAGGGTAGATATTGGGTAATTGGAGCTGAAGGGATACAGATTGTGCAATAGGACTGATTGTCAAAATTCAGAAATGGATTGCACAATACAACCTGATTGTAGCACAATAATGTTAGAACACTGAATGAACTGAATGTGAGAATGATAGAGGGAGGCAGCCTGGGGTCACAAATGAAAACAGAAGGAAAGATAGACAATAAAGACCGAGCTGGTATAATCTAGGAATGCCTAGAGTGTATAATGATAGTGACTAAATGTACAAATTTTAAAATGTTTTTGCATGAGGAAGACAAAGGAATGTCAAAATGCAGGGTGTTGAAAATAGATGGTAATTCATATTTTAAAACCTTAACCTATGTGTGGGACTAAAGTAAAAAAATGTTTATTTGGAACAAAATTTATATTTTGACTAGTATATTTCCTAATATAACTTATGTGGACAGCTTAATTTAACACCATAAGTACATGGAAACTTGCGTAGGGCATGAGATTTTGTAGGTTTGTCAACAGTGATGCCCTGATAAATCCCAGAGTGATTTGCACAGTGAATAAAAAAGTATTTGCAAGGCCCCCTTGGGGGAATGGCAAGAGAGGGGGAAAACTCAGTTCTCCTAGTGGAGAATTCTTGATATTCTCACAAGCAGTGGAGACTAACCAAAGCAATAGGTGGAGCCCTAAATCTTGGGGTTTGTTCATATGAAACTTATCCCCGCGAAGGATAGGCTAAGCCTACTTAAAATTAGGCATAAGAGTCACCCCCAAGAGAACCTCTTTTTTTTGCTCAGATGTGGCTTCTCTCTCTCGGCCGACACAGCAAGCAAACTCACTGCCTTACCCCTCTCTACGTAGGACATGACTCCCAGGGGTGTGGACCTTCCTGGCAACGTGGGACAGAAATCCTAGAATGAGCTGTGACTCAGCATCAAGGGATTGAGAAAATCTTCTTGACCAAAAGGGGGGAGAGTGAAATGAGACAAAATTATCAATGGCTGAGAGTTTCCAAACAGAGTCGAGAGGTTATCCTGGAGGTTATTCTTATGCATTAAATAGGTATCACCTGTTTAGTTAAGGTGTAATGGAAAGGCTGGAGGGAACTGCCTGAAAATGTGGAGCTGTGCTCCGGTGGCCATGTTTCTTGAAGATGATTGTATGATGATATGGCTGTCGCAGTGTGACTGTGTGGTTGTGAGAGCCTTGTGTCTGATGCTCCTTTTGTCTACCTTATCGACAAACAAGTAAAGCATATGGATTAAAAATAAATAAATAGTAGGGGGAACAAATGTAAAAATAAATTTAGTAGATTGAAATGCTGATCGGTGAAGAGGAGGGGTAAGGTGTATGGTATGTATGAATTTTGTTCTGTTTTCTTTTTATTTCTTTTTCTGAATTGTTGCAGCTGTTCTAAGAAATAATCATGATGATGAATACACAAGTATGTGATGATATTGTGAGTTATTGATTATATCTCAAGAATGGAATGATCATATGGTAAGAGCGTTTGTGTTTGTGTGCTGTTATGTTGAATAAAAATAAAATAAAATAAAATAAAATAAAAAAGAAATTATATAGCTCAACAGCAAAAGAACAAACAACCCAGTAAGAAAATGGGCAGAGGATATGAATAAACACTTTTCTGAAGAGCAAATACAGATGGCTAAAAAGCACATGAAGAGATACTTATTTTCATTAGCTATAAGGGAAATGCAAATCAAAACATCAATGAGATATCACCTCATACCTATAAGAATAGGTGCTATTAAACACACAGACAACCACAAATGTTGGAGAGGTGGTGGAGAAATTGGAACACATTCACTGTTGGTTGGAATGTATAATAGTGCAGCCACTTTAGAACACAGTTTCATGATTCCTCAGATAACTAAATATGGAGCTGCCCTATGACCTGGCAATATCAGTACTCGGTATATATCCAAAAGAGCTGAAAGCAGTGACACGAACAGACATTTGCACACCAATGTTCATAGCAGCATTATTCACAATTGCCAAAAGATGGATACAATCCAAGTGCCCATCAACCGATGAGTGGCTAAACAAAATGTGGTATATACATACGATGGAATATCATGCCCCAGTAAAACAAATGAGGTCCTGAAGCACATGACAACATGGATGAGCCTTGAGGACATAATGCTGAGTGAAATAAGCCAGATACAAAAAGATAGTACTGTATGATTTCGCTATTATGACTCTGGTAGAAGTAATCTCAGAGGTTACACCACAGAATAGAGCAGACCTAGAGGTACACGAAAACTAGAGATGGGGAGAAGTCTCCCCAGTGAGGTGGAACCTAAATGCAAGGGCGTAGATAGAAGTGATGGTAACTAATCAGTGGGTTTATAAGTAACTGCCATATCAAAGGTGAATATGATTGAAAGGGGATGTAAATTATCACATATCCCATTGATTAAATCTACAGTTTTAAATAAGTTCCCACATGAACTATTTCAATGGTTTGATAGTGGACAAAGAGTCAATAGTAGAGGGTATAGGGTGCATAGTTAACAGGAAGACATTGACAGCATCACAGCAATACCAGGGGCAACTGATTGGCGGGGGGGAAGGACAAGTAATAAAGGGTAGTTTTGATTTAATAGTTGGTGACACTGTCTTTGTCGCTATGGAACAATGAAAATTCTCTAAAATTGAGAGTGCTGCTGATTGTACAACCAAGATGGACAATCTGTAAGACATGGTTTGTTTATTTTCGAACATTACCCATGATGCCCAACTCTTCGTGAGCCGAAGGGTACAATGTCTGAGAAACTGAATGGTGAATTGGAATACATTTATATGATGGAATATGTACAACTACAAAAAGAAAGGATGCCAAGAGGCACACAATGAAACTGGATAAACTTTGGGGACAATGTATTGTGCAAAATAAGCCAGAAACAAAAGAACAAATATGCTAAGGTGTCTTTCAGAAAATACTTACAAGAAAATTGGAGCCTAGGTGGCAAGCCCTTGTAGCAGCTACACTTACTGTGAAGCTGTAAATGTATTTCTAGATGCGGAGACACTGAGCTATGTGTACCTGATGGCATTTCACTGGAACTTTAAGTAACTCTGTGACAGTTAGATAATTGTCAATTAGATAAAAGACCCACCTGGCAATTTTACTTTTGGAATTTATCCTACAGATAAACTCTTGCCTATATGCAAAAAAATGCATAATCAGACAGTTCCATCTCCCAACCCCATATTAGTGACAGACCCCTCCAATATGAAAAAGTTAGAATGGCCATAGCCCAAACAACCCTAAAGAGAGGGACAGAAAGATCAAAGGTAATGGTGAAGTTATACAGAGAAGATAGGATTTAACAAATGAATATGACTGCTGAATCATTAAATTGATATCTCTTTTAGTCTCCAGTATTTTAGACCAGATAGAAGTAAAAACCTAAAATTGTGAAATTGTAACCCATGTCAAACTCTGAAATATGTTCTACAACTAATTGTGGTCCTGTGCTTTGAAGTTTATAACTTTTTTGTATATATGTTATTTTTCACAAAAAAAAGAAGGAAAAAAGTCGATTGTGATGATAAAAAAGTATTTAAGCCCTCTAGCCTCCTATATTTTGGAGCAGCTAGAAGGAAAAATCTGAGAGGATCACATGGTAGCCCATGACAAACTCTGGGATCTGTCCTGTAACTACTTGTTGAAGAATGCTTTGAAAACTATTGCTTTCTTATTTTTTTACTTTGTATATATGTTATACTAGACAATAAAAAAAAGTGAAAAATAAAATAAATGAATAGATAAATAAATTTTAAAAACACACAGGAGGATTTTCACTGCTGTCTTTTCTGTAATAGCAAAAGACTGGAAATAGCCTAAATGCCCCTCAAAAAGAAAGTGTTTGAATAAATTACAGCAGAGCTATAAAATAGAATACCACATAGCTTTAAAAATAAATAAACAAAATAAATCTGCTTGGACTAAAATGAAAAAAAATTCTCAAGATATATTGTTATATGAAAATAGCAAGGTTCAGTACAGAATGTATAAAATGCAATCATTTATGTTTTTATTTAAAGGGGATTCCCATGTATGGTTTCTTATGGATTTTTTAAATTCTAGGAGGATATGCAAGAAACAATGTTTGCTTCCAAGGAAGGAAACTAGGAAACTGGGTGGGTGGGACACTAATATTTTACTGCAAATCTTCTTGTACTGTTTTGATTTTACATTTCTTATTTTTAATAAAATAAGTAATGTTTTTAAAAAGGAACCCAATCTGGCTGGGTCTAAGGTTAATAAGAATACAGGGTAAAAGATGATACTGCATTATTCTAGACCTTCACCTACTATATTATAGCAGAGGCAGAGAGGTTCATTACGTCTAGAACTTAGATTTTCTGCAACACATAATCTAAATCCACTTGTCTATAGAGCTCATTTAAAACCAAACTCCTGGAACCCAACATGGGATTGAGGCCCTGTAATTCTGTATAGCTTAATGTAATACCAGGATACAGCTCAGACTATGGTGGGCTGAGCTTGCCATCATTTTCTCTTCTTCCTTTTTGCCACGAAAATCAGGATGTCTGGAGCCGTAGCAGCTATCCTGCAACCATGAAGATAAAAAGCCAATCTGCTAAAGATGGCAGAGCAGAAGAAGAGAAAGAGTTTGGGTTGCTTGATGGCTTCATTGAGCAGCTCTAGCAGTGCCAGAAACTGTGTTCAGATCTTCGTTATCTGAGAAAAATAGCCCCTATTCTATGATTCACAGTATTTGGATGTTCTGTTACCTGCATCTGAAAGCATTCCTAAGTGATACGCCCATATGCAATGTTTCAGGCACTTTTCTAAGCTTTGCTTTCAGAGAGCTTACAGTCTGGTTGGAGGAAACAAATATTCAAAATAATAAGATTATTGCATATGGTGATAAATATAGGAAATAAAGCAGGTCTGGCTGAGAAGAAGGGGATTTTGGAAGATCTGAGGGAATGAACCCCAAAGTTCAGACTCATCGAATATGAGTTCTCCTGACCAGTAATCCATTAACAGAACTTGTCAGCAAGGCTACCTGCAAAATATCTCTGACCACCCAATTGTGGGTGTGACCTTTGATTAGATGGAGATGTGACTCTGCCCATTTCAGGTGGGTCTTGAATAGTTTACTGGAATTTTTTTTTAAAGGAAACATTTGGAGAAAGCCAGAAATGGCAGAAACCTCAGAGCTGACAGAGAGAGCGCCAACAGAAACTTCAGAGCAGAGCTGATATAGATGCCGACATCTGGAGAGCAGAGACACAGATGTTTGGAGATGCTTGGAGCCCAGCAGATGTCACCATGAGATGTTAAGCAAGCCAAAGCCTGGGGAGAGCCAAGGGAAGCCAAGAGATGAAGGCCAGCCCTGGAGAAGCAACATGAGGAACCCCCACAGGAACAGAGGCTGAAAGCAATGGAGTGCAGGAGCAAGGGACCAGCAGATGCCAGCCACCTGACTATGCAGCTGGTAGAGCTATTCCAGACCAATAGGCCTTCCTTAAATTGAGGTATCTCTCCCCAGATGCCTTAGTTTGGGCATTTTTATAGGCTTAGAACTATAAACTTGTAATTTATTAAATTCCCTTTTTAAAAGCCATTCCATTTCTGTTATATCACATTCCAGCAGATTAACAAACTAATATACCCTTCAATGGCTCCTATCTCACTAAGAGTAGCCTTGAATCCTCACCATGGCCTCAGGCCCCACACCATCCACCCCACCCTCTCCAACATTGTCTCCTGCCGCTCTGCCCTGCTCCCTGAGCCCTGGTGGTGCTGCCCTCCAGCTGCTCCTTAAACTCACCAAACACGCTCCTACCTCGGGACTTTGCACCTGCCGCTCCCCAGCCTGGAATACTCTTCCCTTGGAAGCCCACACGGCCTCTCCCTCACCCCAGTCAGGTCACCACTCAGGGGACATCTTCTGAGAGTCGCCTTTTGGGGACACTCGTGGTCCTTCCTGTGTCTTCTGGCACCGCAGTTCTGAAGAAGGGCCAAATCTTCTTTCTGAGTCTCTGATCTTTTGTCCACAATAGAAATCATTAGCGACAAGGATAGGCAGACTTGGGGTACATTCTCAAAGTAAACGTATTTCCTCTCTTCACTCCTGGGCTTGCCCAGATGCTGCTGCTTTAAATCATCCATTGTTGAAACTCTCCAAGAAATTTTTTTTTAATGTTTTAAAAGCACTTACATAAATTTTTGGTTATTTTCTTCTTTTTCAATCCTTCTGACTCCAATTTCCTTAAGCCCAGATTTTATCAGTTCTACCTTCACAAGCTTGAATAGGCTTTTTAAAAAAATCATTAAAATTCTTTTATCTTGCACCTTTCCTTGTTTGTAAATGATTCTTATGTTCTCCAAAGGGTTAGATTCAATCTATCAGGCCCCCAATCTACCTCCTACTTAATTTGTTGACCTTCCTTTCTAATAAAAAAAAATTAACCATGCTATTTCCATGGACGATTTCCCACAGCCCAGAGGAATAAATAAAGGTGCCAGCGTGCACAGCTTTGGTGCCATCTTAGAGAGGGAACCAAGAGTACTTTTATCGATGAGAAAGTGCTGACACGCAAAGGTGGTATAGATGAAAATGCCAAAGCTATACCGTCTTAGTTGGCCAGGACAGCTGTGACAAATACCACACACTGGGTCGGCTTGAGCAGCAGGGAGGTCCTGTTCTCAGTATGTCAGAGGCTGACATCCAACACTAGGCACTTGTGGACCAGCTCTGGCCTGCTATCAGGGGTGGTCGGCCGCCTCCGTCACATGGCCATCTGTCCCTCTGAAGGGATGTATGTCCCCTAGAAAAGCCATGTTTTGGTCTAAATCCCATTTCATAAAGGCAGAATAATTTCTATTCAATACTGTATGTTTGAAACTATAATCAGATCATCTCCCTGGAGATGTGATGTAATCGAGAGTGGTTGTTAAACTGGATTAGGTGACGACATGTCTTCACCCATTTGGTGTCTCCACCCAGAAGTTTCTGGAGTCCTATAAAAGAGGAAACATTTTGGAGAATGAAAGAGATTCGGAGAGAGCAGAGAATGCTGCAGGACCACAAAGCAGAGAGTCCATGAGCCAGAGACCTTTGGAGATGAAGAAGGAAAACACTTCCTGGGGACCTTCATGAAACAGGAAGTCAGGAGAGAAAGCTTGCAGAGGACGCTGTGCTCACCATGTACCCTTCCAGCTGAGAGACAAGCCCTGTGTTCGCCATGTGCCTTATTCTCACTTGAGAGAGAAACCCTGGACTGATGATGCCATGTTCGCCATGTGCCCTAATAGATGAGAGAGAAACCCTGACCATGTTCACCATGTGCCTTTCCAGATGAGAGAAAAACTCTGACTGTGACTGTGTTTGCCACGTGCCCTTTCACTTGAGAGAGAAACCCTAAACTTCATCGGCCTTCTTGAACCAAGGTATCTTTCCCTGGATGCCTTAGAGTGGACATTTCTATAGACTTGTTTTCATTGGGACATTTTCTCAGCCTTAGAACTGTAAAGTAGCAACTTATTAAATTCCCCTTTCTGGTATATTGTATTCCGGCAGCTAGCAAACTAGAACACCCTCCTTGCACCTGCTCCTCTCATTTCTGCCGACGTCTCACTCTCTGACTGGATGCATCTGAGTTTCCTCGGCTTTTAGGGACGCCAACCATCTGGGGGAAGGGCCACCCTCATTCAGTTTCGCCTCATCTGAAGGTATCTTCCATCACAAACGCGTCCAGCCCTCACTAGGAATATCTTCCAAGGTCTCATTTACCAATGGGTTCACTGCCCCAGGAATGTGGATTAAGATTCGGACATGTAAAAAAAAAAAAAAGATTCGGACACGTCTTTTGTGGGGTCTGTGATTCAACTGCCAACACACACTCAATTCTGAAGTGCTGAAGTGTGGCCAATTGCGTTCAGGTTGATGGGCAAAGGAGTTGCTCTCTTCAGAGATAGAAAGACCAGATCTTGGGAAGTAAGATAGTGAAAACGAGCATCTACTAGTCCTTATTTTGTTTTGCCCGATGAGCAGAGCCCTATACTGCTTGAGGCCAAATTCCAGGTCATTCACCTTCCTTGCTGAGACGTGTCCATCCAGCCCCTTGTTTTGGATGTTTACTTTCCTTCTGTAACTGGTTCTCCACTGAAATGTCCTGAAAATCACAAAGAAGACAGTGCTGCAGTTTTGCTTATCTTCAATTGCCTGCATTTTGTCTGCTTCTCAATGTCATGTTTGCAAAAACAGAACTTCTCAAGGGCTCATAACCTGTCCGATGCCTCCTGCAGTCTCGAGAACCACCGTTCCAGGGAAAGAAGCTGCTTTCCTTGCAGTACCCAGTTTTCCTAGCTGAAGCAAATATTGTGCACTCATGACATCCAGTGGTCAGAAAAAATACCTTGCATAATTTTTATTTTTTAGGGTGCAATCACAAACAGCTAGTCTGCAGAAAGCTGAGCATTAGAAAGAGAGGAATGAACGTCATGCTTCCTGCTGCAATGTCAAAAGAGCCCAGGTTGGCCTGTGGCATGAGAAGATGCTCATAAAAGGTTGTGTGAATATTCCAAAAATCCCATTTCCCAGATGATCAAATACCCAGTTATGGAGAAAGCAATAGGTTTGTTTGTTTGTTTAGGTGAAATTTATATAACGTAAACTTAATATTTTAAGGAGTACAAGTCAGTGATATTCAGTACATTCACCATTTTGTGCAGCCACCCTCTCTATCCAGTCCCAAAACATTTCAACACCGCCCAAAATAAAACTTCTGCCCATTAAGCAGAATTCCCTACCCCCCACCCCTCACCCCTAGTCACTGGCAAATACCAAATTGTGTCCTGTCTCTATGTATTTACCTATTCTAGATAGTTCGTATAAATGGGACCATACAGTATGTGACCTTTGTGTCTTGCTTCTTTCGTTTAACATAATGCTTGTTATCCACAGTCCATGTGGTAGCATGTATCAATTCTTCATTCCTTTTCATGGCTGGATAATATTCCACTGTATGCATATACCATATTTCGTTTATTTGTTCATCTGTTGGTGGGCATTTGAGTTATTTTTCACCTTCTGGCTATTGTGAA
This sequence comes from Tamandua tetradactyla, assembly GCF_023851605.1. Taxonomy (NCBI): domain Eukaryota; kingdom Metazoa; phylum Chordata; class Mammalia; order Pilosa; family Myrmecophagidae; genus Tamandua; species Tamandua tetradactyla. The sequence goes on from NC_135328.1 coordinate 216,470,554, forward strand.
TAGTACTACTATGAATATTTGTGTACAAGTGTGTGCTTGAGTCCCTGTTTTCTTTTCCTTGGGGGACATATCTAGGAGTGGAACTGCTGAGTCTGATGGCAATTCTATGTTCAATTTTGTGAAGAACAGATGACAGATTTTCAGACTCCCTGAAATTGATGGAAGAAGAATTTCAATTAGACCAGGACCAAAATTTCCGAAATGAACAATGGATTACTTTTTGGAGCAGTTTCCCTCACTCATGTGTATCCAGCTTGTTAGTCCATCTGAAAGTACCCGTGGGAATGAGTCCGCATTCACAGACGAGATAAAAGAACCTATTCAGGGGAAAGTTAATTTGCCTAAAGATTCTCTGTTGACATTTGTTTAGCTTGAAATGACAGCTCAGCAAACAGAAATTCTTGCCCTAAATCTCTGGTATGAGCTCTGTCATAACATTTTGTTTGGAAATTGCCTCCAGACTGAGAATGAATTTGGACAGTCAATGTGAGTTAATTAAGCCAAACACTGCTCTCAAAACAATGATTTCTCTGATGTGTTATTCTTCCACCCTTCCAGGTCGCTAATTTGTGGTGTTTTCTTTAAAAGGAGAAAAGAGTGAGGGCTGTATTTGTTGTAGCGCCCTCTAGGATAAAAATATCCCTGATTTGACATCAGCGAAAGAGGAGCTATTTGGCATGAATGAAAGTTCCAGAAAATTCAAGCTGACTCCTTTAAACCTCCCTTGCAAATACGTTGACCATGTTGGCTGAAAAGTTTTATAAAGCTGAGAGAAGATGCTGACCATGGCCATTATTTGTCTGAGCTACAGCTGCAGTGGTTTTCTCAAGAGCTAAGGGTTTGGGAAGGATGCTAGATTGTCATATTTTACTTTCAAATTCTTCAACATGTGATTTAGTCCGTTTTAATCCACCTCCTAGGGGCACTCACCTCTCCTAAATTGGGAATGCAAAACTCCACAGGTGGTAAAAGCCTGCATTGGAAAGATTCATCAAAAGCCCACTTTGGTTCTCTTTATTGCCAATCGACATCAGATGGTTTAATTAGCATGACGGGAGCCAAAAATAATTTTTCATTGATAAAATGAATGGTTTTCAAAACCAGTGGACTGACTAGGAATATTGTCCAGGGTCTAAAGTCTAGACGTTCTTGCCCTTGTCTGGACAGGGTGTAAGAATCTCCACGGGGTACCGGGAGCCTGGGACGAGGGGAAAGGAAATGCGGAGACATTAAGCACAGAGTTTCTGTTTGGGGTAATGGAAAACTTTTATTAATGGATTGTGGCGATGCTTTCACAACATTCGAACAGTAATTGACAGCACTGCATTATATATTTGAACATTGTTAAAAGGGGAAAGTTTTAAGTTGTATATATATTACTGGGATAAAAATTAAAATTAAAAACAATTAGGACTGAATAATACACCAGTGCCCCCAAATGTAAACTATGAATATAGTTAACAGCACAATTAAAATAGTATTCGTTCATCAATTGTAACAAAGGAACACACTAGTGCAAAGTGTTAAAAATGGGAGGGGGGGTTCTTGCAAGCATTGGGGACTGACACTTTGATGGGACAGGCCCTCAGTCTTGGGACTTGCCTTTATGAAACTTACTCCTGCAAAGGAGAAGCTAAGCCCACTTATGACTTATGACCAAGAGTCACCTCCAGAGAACCTCTTTTGTTGCTCAGATGTGGCCTCTCTCTAAGTCGACTCTGAGGCAAATTCACTGCCCTCCCCTCTACATGGGACATGACTCGCAGGGGTATAATCTCCTGGCAATGTGGGACAGGACTCCCAGGGTTGAGCCAGGACCCAGCATTATGAGATTGAGAAAGTCTTCCTGACCAAAAGGGGAAATAGAGAAATGAGACAAAATTTCAGTGGCTGAGAGATTTCAAATAGAGGCAAGAGCTCATTCTGGAGGTTATTCTTATGCACTATATAAACTTTTCAGTTTTTGGTCTAGTTTAGGTCTATTTCTCTTCCTTAGGGCAGGGATGGCATTTTCTCATTGTGTGTTCCCCATAGGACTTGACATAAACTGTCAGGCCAGAGGAGATGCTCAAATAATGCCTCTTGACTTGCCCAAACACCTGGTTCTGATGGTGATGACAGGGCACCTTGGCTGCGTCCTTCTGTCTCCTTTAATTAAACTCGTTCGAGTAGCTGGGAGGAAATACCTGAAACTGTTGAACTGTGATCCAATAGTCTTGATTCTTCAAGATGATTGTATAACTTTATAGCCTGTAAGGTGTGACCGTGTAATTGTGAAAACCTTGTGACTGCTACTCCCTTTATTCAGTATATGGACAGATAAGTGAGAAAAAAATATATAAAAATAAATAAATAATTGGGGGGATGTAGGGGGTGTGATGTTTTGGGTGTTCTATAATACATCTCAATATAATTGCATTAAAAAATAGGGGTATATGGTGTCAAATAACACAAATTTTAAGAATTTAGAAGAGAGACTATTTATCAAAAGGAGACAATTTGCTAATCAGGGAATGCTCTTTTTCCCTGAGAAAGAGGCAGTATATATAGCAAATACAATGAGGTTATACCAAATATATATATATATATAATAATAATAATAATTATTATTATTATATACGACTGGTTAAGCAAAAACAATAAGAAAAGCAAGCCTTAGAAGAGGATGGAATACTAATGATCAAAACGTATTTACTGGGTCCTGGGCGGGCCGCGGTGGCTCAGCGGGCAAAGTGCTTGCCTGCTATGCCGGAGGACCTCGGTTCGATTCCCGGCCCCAGCCCATGTAACAAAAACGGAGAAACAGAATACAATAAAACAAGAAAATGTTTAAAAATGTTTCCCTTTCTTCCTTCCTTCCTTCTCTCTGTCTTTCCTTTAAAAAAAAAAAAAAAAAAAAAAAAAACGTATTTACTGGGTCCTGGTGAAAATGCTTTGCAAATGGTCAAGCAACTTTTTAGATGCCTGAAATGTCCATACTCCCTGAGCGGTATGCAGAGAGCAGTGGCCTGCAGATGGATGACACCTGGCAAGAGGGACCATCCCCAGAAGGAGAACAGAAGCAAATAGGGCAGTGACTACACAGATGGAAGAAAAGGGAAGAGGATCTGAGAACTGGTGAAACCTCTTTTCAAGAATGCCCTGAAATACCTATGCCTTTGACTTTGTTATTGACCCAGATTATTTTCCTTGCACTGGGGAAAATTTTACTTTCTGCTTCACCATAAAGAATGATTTTGCAAGAATAAGTCATGACTGGCTAGTGGACTCTGCCTCTCATGGCTATGTCATTCTGCTCTGCTCTCTCTGAATCTCTCTCTCCAAAATGTTTCCTCTTTTATAGGACTTCAGAAACTAATCAAGACCCACCCTAATGGGTGGAGACCTGTCGTCACCTAATCCACTTCAACAACCACTCTCGATTACATCACATCTCCAGGGAGATGATCTAATTACAGTTTCAAACATTCAATGCTGAATAGGGATTAGAAGAAACGGCTGCCTTTACAAATGGGATTAGGATTAAAACACGGCTTTTCTAGGGTCCATACATCATTCAGACCAGCAAAACCTGACTACCAACACTTTTCACATCTGCCTTCAGGAGGCCTCTTGAATCCACTCACTCTTCTGTCTCCATGGCCCCCACCCTCAGTGCCTGTCCTTGGACTGTTGTAGTAACTTCTCACCAGTCCTCCTGCCTCCGACTCTTTCCTCTCCAACCCATTGCAATCATTGGGATACTCAGAGCAATGTGCTCTGAAGGGAATCCCAATAAGCAGTTCTGAGGAGGTTTTTAAGCAATGGCAGCATTAGTGGAGTGAGTGCATGGTTTCCTTGGGGACTGCTTGGGAAGAGGCCAAACACATGAGCCCTGATTCTTGTGAAATTGCTCCATACTCAGTCATGATGCTTTAGAGCCACTACAGCTACTGTCACACCTCATCAGGTGCACCATGGAACCCCTACTACAGCTGGATGCTGAGGCTTTCACAGTGATATTAATTAAAGGTGGGAGTTCTCTGCCCCATGGGCTCAAATGACCAATTCCTGAGACATGGAGTTTCAGAGAGTTTATTACTAAGCGCGAAGCAAGAGATCAGCTGGCCTATATGCTTAAAATTCTGTCTCTGTAAACATGGCAAGTGAACTCACTGCCCTCCCCCTCTACACGGGACATGACTCCCAGGGTGTGGACCTCCCTGGCAACATGGGACAGAAATCCTAGAATGAGCTGGAACTCAGCACCAAGGGATTGAGAAAACCTTCTCAACCAAAAGGGGGAAGAGAGAAATGACACAAAATAAAGTGTCAGTGGCTGAGAGATTTCAAATAGAGCCAAGAGGTTATCCTGGAAATTATTCTTATGCATTATATAGATATCCCTTTTTAGTTTATGGTGTATTGGTGTATTGGATGACTAGAGGGAAGTGCTTCAAACTGTAGAGCTGTGTTCTGGTAGCCATGTTTCTTGAAGATGATTGTATAATGATATAACTTTTACAATGTGACTGTGTGATTTTGAAAACCTTTTGTCTGATGCTCCTTTCATCTAGGGTATGGACAGATGAGAAAAAAATATGGATAAAAAATAAACAAATAATAGGGAGAGCAAAGGTTAAAATAAATTGAGTAGAATGAAATATTAGTGGTTATTGAGAGGGAGGGGTAAGGAGTATGGCATGTATGAGTTTTTCCTTTTTTTTATTTCTTTTGCTGGAGTGATGAAAATATTCAAAAAAAATGATCATGGTGATGAATACACAACTCTGTGTTGATATTGTGAGACATTGATTGTATACTTTGGATGGAATGTTTGTATGTCAAGAATGTTTGTATGTTTGTTAATGTTTGACAAAAATATTTTTTAAAAATCTGTCTCAGTAAATAAAAAAGTATTTGCAAAGTCCCCTTCGGGAATTGTGAGAAAGGGAGAAAATTCAACTTTCCCAAGTTGAATTCTTGATATTCTCACAAGCAGTGCAGACAACCAAAGCAATAGGCTGACTCCCCAATCTTGGGGTTTGTTCATATGAACCTTAACCCCACAAAGGACAGGTCAAGCCTACTTAAAATTAGGCCTCAGAGTCACCCCCAGGAGAACTTCTTTTGTTGCTCAGATGTGGCCTCTCTCCCCAGCCAACACAACAAGCAAATTCACTGCCCTCCCCCTGTCTACGTGGGACATGACTCCCAGGGGTGTGGGCCTTCCTGGGAATGTGGGACAGAGATCCTAGAATGAGCTGAAACTCAGCATCAAGGGATTGAGAAAACCTTCTCGACCAAAAGGGGGAAGAGCAAAATGAGATAAAATAAAGTGTCAATGGCTGAGAGATTCCAAACAGGATCGAGAGGTTATCCTGGAGGTTATTCTTATGCATTAAGTAGATATCACCTTGTTAGTCAAGATGTAATGGAGAGGTGAAGGGAAGTGCCTGAAAATGTAGAGCTGTGTTCCAGTAGCCATGTTTCTTGAAGATGATTGTATAATGATATAGCTTTCACAGTGTGACTGTGTGATTGTGAAAACCTTGTGTCTGATGCTCCTTTTATCCACCTTATCAACAGACGAGTAAAACATACGGAATAAAAATAAATAATAGGGGGAAACAAATGTTAAAATAAACTTAGATTGAAATGCTAGTGATCAATGAAAGGGAAGGGTAAGGGGTATGTATGGTATGTATGAATTTTTTTCGGTTGTCTTTTTATTTCTCTTTTCTGAATTGATGCAAATGTTTTAAGAAATGATCATGATGATGAATATGCAACTATGTGATGATATTGTGAATTACTGATTATATATGTAGAATGGAATGATCATATGTTAATGTTTATGTTTCTTTCTTGTCATATTTTTTAATTAAAAAATTAATTTTAAAAAATTAAAAAAAGAGTAAGTCATGACCAAGACGAACTGCCAACAAAGAGCCCACTGATATTAACTGTGTGATGAGAAAAATATATATATATCCATCTTAGGATATAAGGTGTCTGATTTATTTGTACTGGAATACTATTGAGAAAACTGAAAATTCCAGCTTTGTGCTCTATTCAAGCTATAGTTATCAAAGGTTAATTATTTGTGCAAGACAGTTTTTTTCAGTATCCCTACAGGATGAAAAACCCAAAAAGAAAGATGATCACATGCTATATCTGAAAATGTGTTTCCAAGAGCATCCAAAATTTTGTTTGTATATGTATCTTGATTGTTTATAAAGTGATTATTCAAGAGAATCCATTGTCATGACCATTTTAAAAATTTAAAACAATAAAAAATTAAGATGCATCTAATAATGCTTCAAACATAAACACTAAAATGTATGTGAAATTACTAAGAAAACAAACTATTTTTAACCCCCTTATATACCATGGAAAACTTCTGGTTTTGCTCTCTCTCTATTTTTCATTTTGTTTGACAGGCAAAAGACAAGTTTAACTTCATATTATAAGAACTTTAGTGAAAATTGTCACTCCAAAGAAAAGCTGTACATCTTAAATTAAACATATATTTTTATGAGCAATTTTGCCATTAACTTTTTTTTTTTTTTTTTTTTTTTTTTTAAAGGAAAGACAGAGAGAAAGAAGGAAGGATAGAAGGAAGGAAGGAAGGAAGAAAGGGAAACATTTCCAAACATTTTCTTGCTTTTATTGTATTTTGTTTTTCCGTTTTTGTTACATGGGCTGGGGCCGGGAATCGAACCGAGGTCCTCCGGCATAGCAGGCAAGCACTTTGCCCGCTGAGCCACCGCGGCCCACCCCGCCATTAACTTTTGAAAGTTTTAAACCTGCCAGAAATCCACCTCCTGTCCCCTCTAATTAAGCTCATTATTCATTATGCATCAGCGTTCGAAATAATAAAATTTCTTTTTCTGTGAAAAACAAAATAAGACTTGTTTGCACCCAACAAAATTCCTGATTCTAAGGAAATCAAGACCCAGGTTCAAAGAATGTCAGCACGTCCTAGCAGTTGTGCAAGCTTGGAGAGTCTCAACTTGTCTCACAGATACCTTGTTTTAGGCATGTGTAGGCAATTTCAACACGTACAGATGTATTAGTCCGGGTCTCTAGAGAAACAGAACCAACAGGAGACATCTGTAAATATTGGTAAGCATTATGAGATTTTTACAAGAAATGTCTTGCACAACTGGGGATGGGCAAGTCTAAATTCCACTGGGCAGGCCACAAGCTGGAATTCCAATGGAGGTTTTCAATGAATTCCCCAGGAGAAGCTGGCTGATCGAAGTAGAGATGGAAATTATCTCTTCAGGCTGCTGAAATCATCACTTTTCATTTTTAAAGCCTTCAGTTGATTAGATGCGATGTCTCTCATTATTGAAGACAATCTCCTCAGTTGATTGTAGATGTAATCAGCCATAGATACAATCAACCTACTGATTATTCAAGTCAATGAAATGTCCTCACACTAACAATCAGGCCAGGACTTGCTTGGCCAAAGGACTGGACAACATCACTTGGCCAAGTTGACACATGAAATCAACCATCACAACAGACAAGTTAGCTTTCACTTTAGTCATGTATAGGTAGGTTAGTCATGGGTTTAGAAATGACGGTAATGCAGGCAAGAGGAGTTGTCTCCAGGGCCTCTCCAATTCATTTAACAATGGGCACTCTATATTTTCTGCATGACTTTGTAACCGAGAAGTTAGGATTTAACAAATGATTATGACTGCTTAGTCATTGTATGAATACTCCTTTTTTCTATATGGTATATTAGACAGGCCTTCCTTCGATTCCTTGAAGCTGTCAAAATTAGAAAAGACTGGAAGATAACAGGAAATGAGGTCAAAGAGTTAGCTGGGGGAGGCAGGGAAGGACACTGTAGGTTCTTGTAGATCGTGGTAAATCACTTGACTTTTCTTATGAATAATTCAAGCAGAGGAGGACAGGATCTGAAGATTCCACTGATGGAGCACCCTGACCATTACGTGGAGGACAGGCTGTGGGGGCAGGGGGGACACAGGCAATAGCAGTGTTGCCAGTTAGCAAACGATGACGGTAATGTAGGCAAGAGGAGGTCAGGCCTACGTTGGCAACAATGGAAATGCTGAGAAACTTTTGGAGAAATGTTTGGAGCTCAGATATACTTAGAGGGTAGAGCCAACAGGAATTGCTGATGAGCTGAATGTGGGGTGCCAGAGAAAAAGGGGGCCCAATTGACCCCAAGGGTTTTGACCCCGAGCAATTGGAAAATTTGAACTGCCATTTCCTGAGTTGGGAAAGAGATGGTAGGAGCAGGTTTGGAGGAGAAAGTCAAGGCTTTGATTTTGGACATGATAAATGTCTTAGCCTGAGTTCCCCCCAAAGAACTTCACAAGGACTTGGGGGTAAGATGGTTCACTTGGGGGTTATCCCAAGTGAGCAGAAAAAAGAGACCTGGAGGAGGGAGAGAAGTAGGAATAATACTTCTACACTGCGCCTTACTTCCAGTAAAGGATTGAGACCCACCTTGAGTTGGGTGGGTCACATCTCAATTGAAACAACATAACCAAAACTTCCCACCCATAATAGATCTGCCCCCAGAAAAATAGATTAAAAGAACATGACAAAAAATTATTTTCAAATAAAAATTAAAATTAAAAAAAAAGAACATGGCTTTTTCAGGGGTAGTAACAGCTTGAAAACAGTACAGAATCATATTTTCACAGCAGATCTCACTTTAGCCGTGTTGCCAGTGCTCAGTAACCACATGTGGCTACCATATTGGACAGCAGAGGTCTACATTGAAAAAAATACCAAAATAGTCTACAAATTATTATAATAGCATAAACATTTAAGAAGAAGATTCATGGATATGTTTGAAAGAAAACAATTAATTGCAACTCTATATAGGAGCAAAAGAATTTGACTTTAATAAAATGTTTAATGAAACTATTAAACTTTACCACCGGGGTAACCCCTGTTACTTTATCAAACATTAGGGACACCCAAATCCAAGCCCTTGATCTTGACGCTTTCTCTCGTGAAGTTTATGTAGGTAGCTGAGAAGCTTAGCCCACCTATAAGTATGCCTAAGAGTCACCTCTGGAGGATCTCTTCTGTTGCTCAGATGTGGTCTCACTCTAAGACTAACTCTGCAAGTGAAATCACATGGGACATGACATCAGGAGTTGAAAGTCTCCCTGGCAGTGTGGGAGATGACTCCCAGGGTTGAGCCCAGCCCTGGCACCATGGGATCAACAATGCCATCTTGACCAAAAGGGGGGAAAGAGGTATAACTAATGAAGTATCAGTGGCTGAGAGAGTTCAAATAGAGTCCAGAGACTGCTCTGAAATCACTGTTATGCAAGCTTCAGTTAGGCATTGCTACCTATCATAACTTACTAAACCCCAAGCAAAACCATTCCAGCCAATCCTAAAGAACACCTAGGGCATTATATAAGATTCCACAAGGGTTTCATGCACTAGAATAACTTTCCAGAAACTTACAGCCTCCAAATGGGTCCCCAGACTAAGTCCTGAAATGCAGAAGGCCTAGCCTCTCCAGAACATTGGCTAGTTTCATCTCCCTACCCCCATATTATTGACAGCCCCTTCCCCAACATGAAAAAGTTAGAATGGCCATAGCCCAAATACCCCTAAGGAGTGGAACAGAAAGACAAAGGTGATGGTGGAATTATTCAGAGATGGTAGGATTTAACAAACGCATATGATTGCTGAATCATTAAATTGATATTTCTTTTAGTCTCCAGTATCTTAGAGCAGCTAGAAGTAAAAACCTAAAATTGTGGAATTGCAACCCATACCAAACTCTGAAATCTGTTCTACAGCTAATTGTTGTACTGTGCTTTGAAATTATTGGGGTTTTTTGTATATATGTTATTTTTCACACACACAAAAATCTATTGTGATGATAAATATATATATTTTTCTATCCACCTATGTTCTGGAGAAGCAAGAAGGAAAAATCTGAGATGATGGTATGGTAGCCCATGACAAACTCTGGGACTTGTCCTGTAACTATTTGTTGAAGAGTGTTTTGAAAACCATTGCTTTTTTCTTTCTTGATTTTGTATATATGTTATATTATATGATTTTTTTTAAAGTTTATATAAAAGTGGAAAAATTATGTTCGACATATATTCCTACGAAAAAATTAAAAATCTAATAAAAAGTTACAGATAGTAAAAAGTGCTCCAGGGAAAATAAAGCAGGGAAGACAGATAGAGCATGTCAGAGTGGGGGTGCAAACGTCACAGGAGCTGACTGGAGAGGTGTCTGAAGTAGGTCTCACGGGTTGGGAAAGACATGGCAGTTGCTGATGAGAAGGTCCTGTAGAAAAGGGGGCTTCTTCCAGTCACGTGACCACAGGAATGTTTGTGCTACAACCGCCTTGCAATCCTTGCTAAATTAGCCTGGAAAACAAGCTTAAATGTAGAGGACGCACATACCAGCTGGTACATTTACAGTGAAGGACACAGAGAGGCAACCAGACTGGAAGAGAGATGTAGATTTGCCTTAAAAGGCCATTTGTTGGGGGAAAGTGCATTTGTAGGTTATTTTCACTTAGATCATGTTTTGGAGATGGGGGAGATGCTCCTGGAGATTACGGGGAGTTAAAGACCCTCGGTTGGGGCCCCTCCGGAAGGTATGTCCAAAAGCTGCAGAGAAATCAATACCTTTCCTTCCTATTCAATTTCCCAACCCGCGAAGTGCTGGGAGGAATGTCTCAAGAAAAAGTGGGAAAGGGGCACATCCTCAGAGCAACCAAGGCTCCAGGCATCCCCTGCCATTCTTTCATTTCAAAACAAGTCAAGGAGATGCTGAGTACAATAAGTTTTACAACTTGCTCCACTTGCTTTCACTGACATGATATTTGGAACATAAATGCTGTGTAAATTGCTGATTAAAGGAGAAAAACCTTGTCCAAACAGCATGCCAGTGTCAATGCTTGTATATCACGGATGCTTAGCTAATGTTGCCTCGGGCAGCTTGCTGAGTCTCTAACCGTTTTCATTCCCTGGTCTCAGGGGGAAGCCTTGGCAGATCCAGCTGAGCCTCAGGAAGGCCTGGGGGTCTATTGTGATCCCTACAACATGCCCACTGGGAAGGGGGATTTGGGTGCCTGTGCTGGGTCTGCTTCTCCCTCAGAATCTCACAGGTGCCTGTGGATTCCTGAAGGAGGTAATACCACAGCCCAGCATTGCCAAACAAGGACAAGGTGAGGAATCTGAGACTCCGAAGGTGGCCTGGAGGGAGCTAGAAAATTAAGTCCCACATCCCTGATGCACTTCATGTATTCCACAAAAGTTCATCAAGCACCAGCTTCCTGTTAGACTAAAGCGGTGAATATGAAGGGTCCCAGCCTGGGGCTCTCAGTCTGATGTCAGAGGGACAGCTGTGGGGTGTGGCACTACAGTCTGGGGGTATCTGGCAGTATAGAATCTGGGACGATAAGGAAGAGGTAGTTGGTTTCTAACTGTAACCTCCTCCAAACAACTTGGGGACCATCTAAAGACCACCGTGAAGGCGGTGGTTGATGTTTTCTGTTGTTTATCTGTCATTGAAGAGGATCTGCATCCCAGGTGGAAGGAGCCCACAAACAGAAACACAGATAGTTGGTTCCTCTCCCCATACATGTCTCCTGACCCTAAGGAACTCCACAAGGAATGACAGAGAGCACATGGGGTCAGGGCCAACGTGCTTCTTTGTCCTTGATTCTCAGGCTGGGATTTCACATCTCCAGGTATCATATTCCTGGGTTAAATGAAACCAGTCATCTCATCCCATATCTGTCTGTCAACTCTTTCCATGAAGTTAAAGACACATGTATTAATGCCACAAATTCCTTGACTTTGTAGTGTGTTTCTTACTTTCCAATCCATGCTTTGGGTTTGAGAATTGAAATCATCTACCCACATGCTCAACCTGGACACTGAAAACAGGAACCACACCTGTCTAAGCTAAGGACACTTTGTGTCTCTCTGTCTTCCTTGGCATGACTTTATTCTCCTGGAGTCTCCTGCTCAGGCAATGGCTGGATTGTTCATTAGGGAACTTCTAAAAGACCCATCAACTCTTAAGCAGAAAGCATCAACAGACAGTTTGCATCCTAAAATTTTTCAATCCCTTGTCTCAATATCTCTTGTCTTGCTGTTTCCACCAATTCTGGGTTGTTGTTTCATGACACTTACCAAACCAAATCAAGACACCCTCTTAAGCTCCAATTCTCAATAAATTCTGATCTTACTTTTGTCTTGTCAAGCTCTGTCTTACCAACAGGTTGTGTTGTGATATTTGGGGAACCAGCTTTCAACAGTTTCTTCCTGTGCCAGCCTTCTGATTTAAGTACAGTAGGTGTCCACCCCATCCCCACCCCATTTAACGAATGAGAAAACTGAGGTATGGGAAGTCACAAGTGTGCTCCCAGCGAGGCCAGGACCACAGCCCCATCTCAGGGCTCATCCCTTGACGACCAGTTCCCAGAAAGTCAAGTTGTCAAGCTGAGGGTGGCTCAAAAGGCCAGAATCCAGGTACCCATGGCCCCCACAGAGTTCTGTAGAAACCAGACACATGGGGAACACAGGTGGAAATGTCACTCAGGTGGATCACCCAAGAGCTGTGTTAGTTCACCTGGGCACAGGCAGGAGCATCTGGTGGGGATGAGGATGGGAGTGGTTCCCATCGTGGGAAATCAAGGCACAGGCATGCAGAGCAGATGCTCATACAAGACTGTGCAGAATGTTCCTCTCGGCCCCACGTACAGCAATGCCCCAAAGCAGGAACCAAACCGGGTAAGTAGCTCTAATCACGAGTAGACCAGAAACATCAAGCTGGATGATTTCTATTGTCCCATGAAAACGAAAGGCTTAGGACCACACACAAGCTCCAGGATGAATCCCAGTTTTTAATGACTATGACTGCCAAGTGTAGGGGCAGGCGTGGAGTCAAGAGAAAACCGAGACTATAATTCTATTTTTAGAAGGTCCAAAAACGTGGCCACTAAATTATATATTATTTAGGGATACAAGCATATGGAATAAAACTTGGAAGAAAAGCAAGAGAACAATAAACATAATTCAGGAGAGCGGGCACCTGGGAGGGCAGCAAGGGCAGATGGAAGCGGACTGGGCTCAGGGGATTTGTAGAAAGGGCCACGTCCCTCAGCTGGGTGGTGGTACCCCACTGGGGCAGCTCAGACAGGCTGGTTCTTAAGTATGTGTCCCGTGCTACACCCGCATCAGTGAGTTTTGTCTTTAACAGTTTTTCATCCCAGAACTTCATTTTATGTACATTTTATGTACTTGGCATTAGATCTTGTAAAAACTGAACTAAAAAATTCCTAAAGCCTCATTCAGGAAGTCGGCTCTGCTGCCAGTTCAGGACCCTAGACCACAGGCAAAGGTCAAACGCACAGAAGGTCACTAGGCAGCAGAAGACAAAGCCTGGAGCCCCGAGTGAAAACCCCACAAAGGGCTGCCGGTCCCCCCCGCTGGCCACACAGCGGCCCGCCCCCTGCTCCTCCCTCCTGCCCTCGCTGGGGAAGGAATCCCTCTAAGGCAGGAAAACGCTCAGTACCTGGGGCTGGAGGAATCCAGAAGGAGATGAGTGGTCCAGATGCCAAGTTATAAGGACCATTTGTTTGTTGTTTGATTTTATTATGAAAATAATAGTGGGGGTGCCTAGGGGACTTGTCCACTATTCCACCCCGTAAATACCATTTTCCAGGCTTAGCTGTATTTCATTGAAAACACTCATTTGTTTTCAAGATGACAGGTTAGAGACGTTTAATGACATGAAAAGATGTTCGAGATATATTTTTAAGTGGGGGGGGGGGGGAAGCAAGCTACTCAACAGTATATACGTAATAATCCTATTTGTAAAAAAATAATAATAATAACTATATAATTGTTAGATTTAAAGAAGGCCTGGAGACAGACTGACCACAGGCGAAGGAATTTATTCAGGCCATGGCAAGGTGGGGGTGTGAAGTCAGAGACTTCAGGAGAGCAAATTAGAGGATCTTTCTACCTGAGGGCTTGAGAGGGGTGAAAAGTTAACGCCCCGCAGCCGTGCAGGGCTGTAATTGCTGGAGGGCGGACGCAGCTGTGGAGGGTGGGTCCAGGAGCAGCTGCAGAACTGCCGTGGGAATATCCCCTAGGGGCTAGTCACATCGTGGGGAAAGGAGTCTTACCTGCAATAATATACAAGCATAGAAAAAAATGAGTATCACCCAGCAATGCCACCCCAGAACATATACTCAAAAGAAACGAAACGTACAAAACCTTGTACGCAAACGTTTATAGCACAACTATTCAGAACAGTCAAAAAGTGGAAACAACTCAAGATTTCATCAGCAGATGAACGGATAAACAAAATGTGATATATCCATGCAGGGGCTATCTATTATTCAGCAATAAAATAAAATGAGCTTCTGATACATGCTGCAACGTGATGAATCTTGAAGATATTATGTGGCAAGAAAAAAACCAGACGCTAAAGGCCATACATTTTATGATTCCAAATATATGGAATGTCCAGAATAGGCAAATTTATAGAGACAGAAAACAGATTAGTGGGTGACAAGGCTGGGTCGGGTAGAGGGAAATGGAACTTGACCGCTAGTGAGTAGAGCATTTCTTTTAGGGGGACAAAAATATTCAAAAATTGGTTATGGGGATGACTGCACAATCTTGTAAATATACTAAAAACAGAATTGTACACTATAAATGGGTGAATAGCACGGTATGTGGATTATACCTCAATAAAGGGCCGTTTTTTTTTTAAAGACAAGATGGATACACTCCAAATTGTTTATAGGATTATTTGTGGCATTGTGAATGGGTTTTATTTACTTCTTTTTTTACATTTCTGCGTTTTCTAAAATTTGGACTACTTTTGTAAAAGGAAAAGGGTTGTTTTGTTTTTTGTAAAGATTATACTTGCCAGTGGTCATATATATTAGTGCTCTGCTTTTCCCTTTTGCTCCAAACTCGGTTCAAAAAACTTTAGGCTTTTAGAAAACAAAGGGAATTTTTTTTCATGTAATGCCAGCCAATAAATACTTATTAAGGTTCTACTCAGTCCTAATAGATACTCTATTTGCCACGAATTCTCATTTCCACTTATCATAAGATTCACAATCCACCTCCATTGTAGTTTGAGAACTGAAGGGCACAAATACATTTTCCTTATCAAACCATCATCTGCAGGTACCGCCTTAAAGACACAGATTTACATGGGCAGGCACCGGGAAACGAACCCGGGTCCTCTGGCATGGCAGGCAAGCATTCTTTCCTGCTGAGCCACCGTGGCCCAAAGACACAGATTTAAAGGCTTAATGGCTTGATGGTTGTCAGTTGAGTCTGAGATTTACACGACATTACATAGCTGACTGGAGAAGTGCACCCATGGGCTCAAAGTTGCCCACAGATGATGACCTGTTAAATTGGTTGCGCTTGGGTTTTTTTTTTCTTTTAAATGTAGATGACAGTCTATTTCCTACGGTATCTGTTTGCATTTTCAAACTCATCTCAATTAACAAGCAAAAGAATCCTCCAGCCTGCGAAAATCAAAGCTGTCCTGCGGAGACAGAACTCCTGGCTTCCTTGGGCCAAATGAAAAGTAAACCTCAAATTCCTGCATCTTCCTTACCACCCTCCCCCCACTCCACCCCCACTTCCTCCGCTTGGGATGCTAGAGAGGCCAAGGGATAACCCTACGAAAAGAAGTTCCATTTAGTCAACGATCAAAGAAATACAGTCATGAATAGCCAAAACAATTTTTAAAAGGAAAAAATTGGAGGAGTCACACTTCTGCATTTCAAAATTACTACAAAGCTACGGTGATCATATCAGAGGGGGCACTGGCCTAGGAGTAGGCAAATGTACTTATGCAAAGAACTGAAATTCCAGAAATAGACCCACGCATCAGTGGTAAAGTGACTATCCAAATATTTACTTATTGTATGACTTCCACCGCAGAGTGTAAAGCACCCCGTGAGAACACAGCAAAAACACTTTGTCTTTTGCCCTGTTTACTCCCCAGCATATAGTACAGTAGGCACTCAATAAATATCTGTTGAATAAATGTGTGAACTTTGACTCTCAGAGGGATAGCAACTTAAGCTAAGACTTCCTAGCATGCATCGTGTTTCAACACAGATCTGAAACCAGAGGCCTTGCGGCTTCAGTTATGACATTAATTTTGCATCATAGTGCTGTATAAGTGGAAGGTTTTAAATAAATGTTGCTGCATACGGAGCTTTGCAGCTTTAGCTCAAGCAGAAAGTAAACAAAAAGAAGACACTGTCTCCCCTACTGACATCCAAGGACACCCCCGAGCTCTATGTGAGCGTCCCAGAACGTACATTTTTTTTCCATTGGAGGGAGCCCCAAATTCCAACTCAGAAAGGTTAAAACTGCCAGTGTGGGTAGGAATGGATATTTCCTGTCCCTTTTCACTAGCCTCCCCACGCACATTTCTCATAGAAAAGTGCCCCAAGGCCCTACCCCAGTTAGGGTGGTAGGGGGCGGCGCGGCTGGCTGGGGACGTGACCCCCGCCCCTCCCGCCCACAAGGGGCCGAGCCGGGCTCCCGCTTTGTTTTTCCGGAGAGTAAAATCCCAGGATCAAAGAGGTTCTGCTGAAGGGGAGGGTACCGGGAGCGGGAGGGAGCCACGTTCCTTTGACTTTGAAGGAGCTTCACAAGAAAGGGCCGGGGGCGGGCGCGACCCCGTGAGGGCACCCCCCGCAGTGGGTCCCCGGAGCCAAGGGGAGCAGCCGGGGCCTCCTCCCCGGTCCCGAGCTTAACCTGGAAAGCTGCGATCTTGGGAAGCACAGTGACGCTTTGAGGAATGTATAGAAAAGTAAAATAACTGCACTCGCGCCGGTGACACAGAAGAGCGAACACCGGGGTACCCAGGGCGCCCTCTGGGGCGCAGACCCCTTCCGGTATGTGACCGCAATAGAGCCCGTCGCTACGGAGAACGCGCGCCGCCTGCATTGGCCACGCTTTCAGGCATCCCTTGGGCTTCCTGGGGCTCCTGCCCAGATTAAGAAACTGCTTTCCGGTCAATTGGACTTCCTCTATGGACTCCTGCCATGAATGAGAATAAATAAACTCCCAATGTAAAAAGCACTGGCAAAGATAAATCCTGAAACCCAGAGGGACCAGCCTCTCCAAGATGATCAATTCATTCCATCCCCCCATCCTTTCGTGTGGACACTTCCTCTCAACATGAAAAAGCCAGAACAGCCATTGCCCAAAGATCCCTAGACATTGCGAGAAGGATAAAAGGAGGAGGAGGTGTAAAGAGAAAATAGGTTTTAACAAACGAGTGTGGCTGCTGAACCACTATATTAATATTCCTTCTAGCCTCGGGTGTTTGGAAACAGCTAGAAGGAAAAAGTTGAAAAAGCTGAATCTTAACAGACTCTGGGATCTGTTCTGTAACTGCTTGTTGACGTGTGCTTTGTAAACGATTGCTTTTTCTTCCTTTTTTTTGTATATATATGTTATATTTTTACAGTTAAAAAAAAAAGTCCTGGCAAGAGAAAAGGCAGGCGAGCTGGGTCTGCAGTCCCAGCAGTAGGAGAAAGAGCTCCCGTCTGGGGGGAGCCCTGGGACAGCCTTAGGATGGGGACAGGAAAGGGTCCTTGGCGCAGGAGGGACCCTTCGGGCTGGTTGTCTCCCCCTGGGCACTGCCATCGCTGGGCTAGGACTGGTCCAAACAGAGCAGGCTGTGGCTGGGAGGTGACAGAAGCATCTTTGTCTTTGCTGAACTCCCGGGTCCAAAAATCTCTTCGTGATGATTGGAATAAGAGGTGGGAGCTGGGATGCTGGTTGCCAGCTTTTATTTTTAATCTCGGGGTTTCACAAATGATCTTAAAGCTATTTTTAAAATCTCAAACTGAAACTAAATTATATATATATTTTACAAATGTACATAGCAGCTTTATTCATAATGGCCAAAATGTGGAAACAACCCAGATGTCCTTCAAAGGGTGGTTAAATAAACTGTGGAACAGCCATGCCATGGAATACTATTTAGCAATAAAAAAGAATTATTGACACAGGAAACAACTTGGAGAAATCTCAAGAGAGCGATGCTGAGTGAAAAAGAACAGTCTGTAAAGGTTATATATTACATGATTTCACTTACCTAATATCCTTGAAATGACAAGCAGAGAACAGTTTAGTGGATTCCAAAGGTTTAGTATGGCAGGAGAGAGGAGGAGATGTGCCCATAAAGTCAATATGGGGGATAATTGTGGTGATGGAATTCTTCTGATTCTTGACTATATCAATTTTGCAAGATATTACCATTGGAGGAAACTGAGTAAAAGGTACGAGGAATCTCTGTATTAACTCTTAAAACTGCATGTGACTCTACAATGACCTCAAAATAAAAAGTTTAATAAAAAATATAGGACTCCCAGTTAAACGTGATTTTCAGTTAAATAGCAAATCATTTTTAGTACAAGTATATCCCAAATATTGCTCGTGACGTACTTAAACTCATTGTTTATCTGAAATTCAAATTTAACTAGGAGTCCTTTAAATTTAACTGGGAGCCCTTTAAATTTAAATTTATCTGGCAACCCTACTCTTGGGTTTAGCCTACCAAGTCAAAGTATTTATTATAAAAATAAAACGACATTTATAGGTTGGCTGAGAGAAAATGTGCCCTGATCCCAGAAGCCTCTGAATCCTCAAACTCGGCAGCTGGTACCTCCTGTGACTCACAACAAACGTGTGACTGCCACTACCACTAGTGAGAAAAGACAGGGTATAAAATCCTTCCCTTTTCACACTGGAGTGAAAATTATCCAGGTAATCTCCGTTTCCCAATTTCACAGTTAAAATGTCTATCCCATCCAAAAATGATCATGAAAAAATAACAAACAGAATAATCAGGAAGCATTTTCTAGAAACAGTTTAGGGTCTCCAATGTAATCAAATCATACTGTAAAACACACTTAAGAGAAAAAAACAATAAAGCATAACAAACACACTATCATAATAATTAAAATTTTCTGGTCACAGTAAAAATATAAAATGAAAATATAGTTCTGAAACTCTGACAAGGATCATTTATTTAATACTGTACCATTCCCAGTGCACAGAGCTTAAGAAGGGCCTAAAACGAGCAATTTGGCTTATTTATTTACTTACTTTTTATTGAGGAAACTGAAACTAAATTAATTTCAATTCATTTAAATATATATATATATACATACGGAAAGCCCTTTTGATAGAGAGGGAGCATGTGCCACCTTCCAACCTCAACGTTCCCAGCCTCTCCCTGGAGATTTCCCAAGGATGGGAACCCAGTGTCCTTTGGAAATGATCCATCTGATATTTCACTTACACCGAGCTGCTGTCACCTCCCTAGGATTCGTCTCTGTACTCATTATCCTCACCACGGGAGTCACAGAAACAAGCCACATAATCCTTTAAAAACTGGAATCTGGCTCTCAGGTTCCCTTTCATCACCTCTCCTTCTTGGGGCTTGGTCATCCGGTGTCCCCCACCTCCTGCCCTTTCCTGGAGGGATCCGTGCAGGATTGATACTCAGAACTTAGCACCCCTTCCCTGGGCGTGCAATTCTTCTTTTAGTTTCCTAGGCTGCTCAAGGAAATCCCATGGAATGGGCTGGCTCAAACAATGGGAATTTATTACCTCATGGTTTTGATACTAAAAGTCCAAATCAAAGCATCATCAAGACAAGGCTTTCTCCCCAAAGACCGTGGCCTTGGGTGACTGGCTGCCGGCATCCCTGGCTCCTCGGTCCCATGATAAGGCACATGGCAGCCCCCCTGGTCTCTCCCGTCTCTTCTGGGGTCCGTCCCTGTCCAACCTCTTGCTTTCTGTAGTTTTTTCCCCCTCTGTCTGAATTTCACTCCACTTAGAAAGGACTCAAGTAATAGGATTCAGACCCATTCTGATTGAGGTGGGCCACACCTTCTTAATTGAAGTAACCTCAACAAAAGGTCCTATCTACAACGGGTTCACATCCATAGAAATGGATTAAATTTAAAACCATGCTTTTGTGGGGTACACACAGCTCCAAACCACCACACAGCTTGAGTGTGAATAGGACTGGAATCAGGCAGAGGCAAGTGAGGCATATGCCAGGGACACAAAATTCAAGGGACATCAAAAACCTCAATAATTGAGAGAAGTCACACTTTAATACAATGTTTGCAGAACTCAGAATTAATGTTAAAAATTCATGATAATCAAAACGTCAAACATTTAAATAAAAGGACCCATAATATTGGACCCCAACACAAAAGGAAAGATGTGTGCCCCAATACCTGATTGTACATGTTTTTTTTTAAGTTTCGTTTTTCCAGGACATAAAGTGGTTGAAACAATATCTAAAATTTTTTAATAATTATTTTTTAATATTTTAAAAATCTACTCTAATATGCTCAATATTATTCTGACCAATCACACCCCTCCCCCGCACCACCTAGGGTATAGTAAGTATCCAAGCAGGGACCACTGCATACATAGAAAAGGAAGCCACCTGCAACGACCACCATTCCCATCACAGGCATCTTTGTTATTTTAAAATATTTGTATTTTTAGTGTTAACTGTATTGGCTCCTAAAATGGAAGCAAAATGTCCCAAGGAGCAAGTATCTTTTTCTAAACCTCACATAAGTGCCCTGTTCCTAAGGCTTTTTCCCTCCCACCTGGGCTCTTTCTCCCTTTATCACTTGGTGCTTTCTAGTCTTGATTTTATATATATATATATATATATCGATTTTATTGCACTCAACTTTCTGCAAGAAGCCTCAGATTCTTTTTGGAGGTAGATGGGGTATAAATAAATAATTGAGTGTTTTGCCCAAATCCAGTCTATCAGCAAAAACTGCTTTGCTTTCAACTACAGTTGATTCTCATTATTTGAGGCAGTTAGGATTTCAAAAGTCTACTGAATTAGCAAATACTGTACCGTTGTCTCTAGGAGACACACAGGTTAGGTTGCCATGAGCCTCTGCTCACAACATTTTCATCAACCAGTAAATACATAATTTTGTTTTGTGTACGTTGCTGTTAAAAGACGTCCTATTTAATACGTATTGTTGATTCATGAGCACTGAGTTCACAGCCAGCAGCACTATAACCTGGGCCTGAAAACAGTTTATGTAACACACCACTTCTTTGTAAGGCACGTCACAGCCTTCTGGTGCTGAGGGACACTTGACAGCACATCAGCGCTACACTGGAGGGCCATTTTAAACAACAGAACCACCAAAACATAAAGCACACAAAATGTGGAAAATGTGGCACTAAAAATACTGCAAATAAAGGATTCCTGGAACAAGAAGGCAGAACGTTGCCTTGCTCAGCCCCAGCTGGAAAGGTACGTGATGGGAGACTCAAATTTTTCACCATCTGCTCATGTCTGTGAATGAGCCTGAAAGTGCAGTGAATATTGATTTGGGTGACAAATAAATTTTAATGAGCAGTGAATTTGCAAATACAGAATCTACAAATAATGAGGATCAAGTATTGTGCCGTTTTGAATCTTTATGCAGCCCAGAAAAGACTGTCCTTTTAATCATTTTTGTGGGGGTAGAACTGTGGTTGGGTGGGACCTTTTGATTAGGTTGTTTCCGTGGAGACGTGGCCCAGCCCATTCAAGGTGGGTCTTAATCCCCTTGCTGGGGTCCTTATGAGAGGATAAAACACAGAAACATCAAGAGACAGGGGGTTAGAGAGAAAATGCCCTAGTTGAAACAAGCAAGGACCCACAGGAGCTGAGAGGGAAAGCCATTGAAACGAGAACCAGGGGAGAAGGAGCAGCAGACATCACCACGTGCCTTCCCATATGACACAGGAACGCTGGATGCCAACAGTCCACTGTGACGTGCCCCTGCCGGGCAGAGGTCTGGAGTCCAGGCCCCTCCTTAGCCACCTTTGATGTTGATCCTTGGCCCTGCCAGCTGCATTCAGAGGGCAAAAGCCCGCTTAGGCTAAGAAGTCCTTCCGAAGGGGCTCTGGGCCTGGCCAGCGCTCAGAAGGCCCTCAAAAGGGGGCAGTTGATCTGCAGGCCCCTGCCTGACCTGATTAGTCCAAATTCTGAACCAGCCATTCACTAGTGGAGCTGCCCCGCCTGCCCTTGCTGAGCTGAAACACTGGGCAGGCAGTCGCCCGGCTCCCCAGGACAAGGCAATGGCCCCTCACCGAGCCCCTTCTGACCCGCTGTGAATCTACCCAATGGCTCTTCAGGTCAGTCTGCATTTTCCTTCCAGCCACATGCTGGGCTGAAATCTATTCTCCCCTTGCATTTTCCTGACCAGATGGAGAAAACAGAAGAAGGGAAAAAAAAAGAGATTAGAGAATTCCAATGCAGGAGGTCTAAGAACCTCACATCAAGGAAACTGTCAGGGGTTGGGGAAAATTAGGGTTTCTCCCCCTTTGTTTAGGAAAGGCAGAAAATGTCATCTTGAGTGTGGGACTGGGGACATTTTGTCATAGGAACACAATACAATGTATCTAACTCTCTGATCTGTGCAAGTAGCTTTATCCTTCCAGCTACAAGTTTGTTCTTGAAAGAATACAGATATGAAGGCCATATGATGATGTTTCTCAAATCCTGAAGCTGCTGCAGATGAATTCTATTTTGGGTTGTATTCAAGGGGAAGCTGTTCAAATTAAGGGAAGGCTCCTTGGACTCCATTCAGTTTTGCAGCCTCTTACCCACATCTTTCATCTTAGAGGAACAGGAGGCTGAACGGTTGGGGCTAAGTCTGCCTCGGCTGGTCCCCCAGCACCTCCACCCTCCAACTGCAGACTTAGCAAGCCAGGCAACCTCTCTGAGCTTTGAAAAGTGGAGATGATCAGAGTGGAATCCGGTCATGAACTCGGTGAAGGGATGTAATGGCTAATGCACATATGAGCCTCTGCTCGCTGGATGCCTGCTTCTTGTGTTCCCCATCCCTCTGCACCTCTGTTGCCAGGCTTCCTTACTTTCATCTCCTCCCTGGGGCACTGTGCTCCCCATCTGTCTCCCTAAATGTACACTGGGTTTCTAGGGTAGGTTTGGCCAGTCCCTGATTCCCACAGTTGACTGGTGAAGTCAGCCTTGAAGAAGGCACGGGAGGAGGCTGAGGATGGCAGAAAGCCCTAATATGTACTTCAAAACCACCTACGGTTGAGTATTGACAGCAGTCTACAGAGAGAAAACATGGGCTTCTTTTTTAAGTGAAGGACTTGAAAGGGTGTCAGATTAAGAATGCAAGGAGATTTAATTCCTTAAAAAAAAAAAAAAAAGAAAAAGAGAAGAACCGAATTTGATTTTATTTTACCAAACTGAATCAGAACGCATACATACAGAGGTATAAACACTTTAGATAAGAAAGCTGAGATGTGTACATCCTACCACCCAGCAATTTCACATCCAGGTGTGCTTCCTAGAAACTCTTGCACATTTGCTCAGCTATAACAAAGTTCATAGCAGCATTGTTTATATTAGCAAGGATAATAACTGCAACCAACCTAAAGGTACATTGACAGGAGCATATGTGACCTTTACGCAGAGGAATGCCATATAGCACTGAAAATGAGCCGTCCACAGCTACACTGATGGATCTCACCAACATCAAGGTGAACAACAACAACAACAAAAAAAACAGTAGAAAAAGGCTTCCAACAGTAAAATTCTATCAAGTTTCTATCAAGTTCAAAAATTATTTTAAACCCTAAATAAAACTAAGGCCAAGGAGGAACAGATACCCAAGGGACTTGAATGAAATTGCAGATGTTCCATTTCTTAAACAGGTAGCGGGTACATAAATGTTCAGGTATTTTATCATATAAATCGTATACAGTCTTTGATACGTTTTTAATATTTAAGGATAAGCAAACAAACACAAAAACCCTCTATCTGTTATGAGGGTTCATCTGCCGCCATTAGCTGAGGACCTCCTGCAGGCCCCTCATCATACCGTAAAGTTTCCCATCTGCCTGGACACCCACCTTCAGAACAGCTGTATCACTTTTTCAGTAGACCAGTGTTGCACAAAACACAGATGAAATCAGTAATCCAGGTGTGTTGTCAATTGCTGGAGATTCACTTTCCCTTAAACCTCGTGTCCTTTAGATGGCCTTCAAGCACCACCTGCAAGGCTTCGCCAGGTGGTCTGCTCATAATACCTTGGACACTTCCTCCCCATCAGGTCCATGCCCCTGTGCTGCCCTGCAGGCAAAGATTAGCCCCATGGCCTATTAACAGAGCATCAGGAACCATGAAGATGGACAGGACATTTTGGCAGCCTGTGGATTTTTAGAGATTTGAGGGCATCTCCACTAATCATTAATGTTTCAGCTACAATTTGAGGTCGAAGTGCTAGCTCAGAGCACGGGGGTGGCTTCCAAGAATCTTGCAACAGCAGCTGTCTCATGTCATGATGCACTACATTTGATTTCCTGCTAGATGCACTGGTTCTGGCCAGAGAACTATTTTAAGAGCCATGTCTATCGTTATCTCTTTAACAATTCTAATGTAAAATTAAAGGGATTGTTTGGCATCCTTTCAGGACCACACCTTAAAATTGCTCTGAAAATAAAAGCTTTAAGGGTCTGATTTCCTTGGCGTTCTTACAAGGCTTGAGAGACGTTCGCTGTTGATTTAGCTGCTGAGTCATGGGGCTGGGATATTGGTTTTAAGCAGCCAGAAATGGCAGTGTACAGTTGGTGAAATCATAACCTCTGCTTGCAAAATCCATATCAATCTTTACTGAAATAGTTTACGATTTCCCTGTTTCTTTTCTTTTTTTTTCCTGAATTCAATCATAAAGTTCTTGCTTAGTTGTTGGAAAACAAATACGTGGACTCAGGAGGCCTTCTTAACCCTGTGCTTTGGAAACCTAAGCCAGCAGCTTGGGGGCAAAAAAAAGCTAATCATAAGAAATAAAGTAAATTATTTATTTAATATCTTTATGCACGGCAGTGTGTTAAATATAAAGACCATGCTGTTTTAGATCTCAGACTTAGAAATCAGGAGGGAGGGCCGTTAAGTAAATACAAAAATAAATGTATCGGAAAATAAAGCGATCATCTCAGGCCTTCTTTGGGGAGGCGCGTGTGTGTCTGTGTGTGCGCGAGTTGATTTTAAATGGACTATCCGTTTTTTTCTTGATCAGAAAATCAAAACCATTCCGCCCACCTCTTCTTGGTTTTCTTTTGCTAGACCAACGGGAATTACTACCTGCTTCGAGCAGTCCCCTCAGGGGGTATGTGAAATTCCATCCCTAAAGTCAGTCTTTGCTGTAGTTCAGGAGAACCTAGGCAGATCTCATCAGGGCCTACAAAGAGTAAAGGTGTGTGTGTGAAGTCTTCTGTCCTCAATGAAACAACACGAGAGAAGAATGAAATCCGCGCGGGGTGCACGCGGGCGTGCGGCACGCCGGAAGCGTGAGCTACAATGAAAAGTGAATCTGTCCTTCGGCTCCGTGCGTGGGATCCTCCACGCCCGCCCGACGCCGCGAGGTGAAGGAAACCCAGGTCACCTTGGCGGCGGCGCGCGCGTGGGGCCCGGCCGGAGCGCAGCGCGCAGGCGCGGACGAGCGCACGTGGACGCGGGCACGCGGCGCTGCGGCTCCCCCACCCCCTCCTCGCAGGCCCCCTCCCCACCCCAGGGTCGCGGCCGCTCAACGTCTCCACGCCGCCGGGGGCTCTCGGGCACCGCGCTCCGGGCCGGGCCGGGCAAGGGGGCGCCGCGAAGGTCATCAGCAAGGGCGTGCGGCGGCGCGGCTACGCCGAGTGCGTGCGGGACTCGGAGTACGTGCCGGAGCCCTCAGCCCTCATGCCCGCCGCCCCGCCCCGCCCCGCCCCGGCGCCACAGACCCCCGCCCCCCTTAGGGGCCCCGGCGGGAGGCGGAAAGGGAGGGCCGCGGAGGTCGGGGGCCCTTCTTGGGGTTTGAGTCTCCCGAGTCCCCAGCCTAGGCCCAAGTCCCCAGGCCTCCCGACCCCCTTCCCCCCTTTCTCAGCCTCAGCGCAGGCCATAGTCCCGCCCCTCTCCCCGAGGAGGGGGCAGAGGGCACGATTGACGGAGCACTTGGCCAATGGCGAGGCGGCGCGTAGGGGGCAGGCCCGGGAAGGCGGGAAGTGGGCGGAGCTCCGGGCTGGCAGGAAGTCGGGGCGGCGGCGGGGAGAGGACCCCGGGCAGTCGGCGCGTGCAGATCTCGCCTGCTGACCCTGCTGCGGTGTTTGCAGCCCTCTCGGCTTCTCCCTCGGCATCGTCCCTCGTTCACGAGACCCGGCGGCCAGGTAAGGACCCCGGGGAAGGCCGCGGGCGAGCGCTCGGCAG
This sequence comes from Tamandua tetradactyla, assembly GCF_023851605.1. Taxonomy (NCBI): domain Eukaryota; kingdom Metazoa; phylum Chordata; class Mammalia; order Pilosa; family Myrmecophagidae; genus Tamandua; species Tamandua tetradactyla. Next base: position 216,496,843 of record NC_135328.1, read on the forward strand.
GTGGAGCGTGGGTTTCTTCGCCAGGTCCCCTCCGCGGCGTGCCCGTGGGCGCGGGCGTGGACCGGAGGGCTGGACGGTTCCCGGGCAGGCGAGAGGTGCGGGCCGACGCGTGAAGATGAGTTGCTTGGAGGGTCGGGGGAGAACAGGCGACCGTCTAGTCCAGCGGGCTGGGGAGGAAAGGGAGCCTCTCTGTCAGGAGCCAAGTAAAGGGGTTAGTTAGAGGGGAGAAATGCAGGCTTCGCCAGGATTTTTAATTAAATAATTAAAGCCAGGCCCTGCCTAAAACGGGGGAGGGGTCTGGGAAACAGATGACCCGCTAGCTGCGGCCCCCTCCCCCACCAGCAGCCTCTGTCCCCCGCTGGTGGCTCCCGGCCTGTAGGTCAGCGGCGTGCTGTCCAGCCCATCGCTGCTCCGAAATCAGACAGCTCGTGTAGCTTAAGAGGGTACTTTTTTTTTTTACAGTAATTGATTTTCTTCTGTCGAAAGAAGCCCCCATTTTTAAGAATCCCTGCCTACCTAGGATAAATCCCACTTGATCATGGTGCATAATTATTATTTTTTTTTTTTAATTTTTTAAGAAGTTATAGGTTTGCAGAAAAATCCTGCAGAGCTGCCATCTGTAGCCCCAGTCAGTAACACCAAGAAGGGGCTTCTTTATTTTTTATTTATTTATTTATTTTTAATCAAAGGGCCGAAGAGCCGTTGAGTCATTGAGGAACCGGCCAGGAGACTCTGCCTAAGTCAGGCAGGATCTGCTTCCCACCTCTCTGCCGGCCACCCCCACTCCGGTACTGGCTGACATAAAAAGGAAGTATTTTGAAAACGCTTCCTGTTGGCTTCTCCCCGGCCATGTGGTCGCCTGGTTGCCTTGCCTCAGGCCCCTCGGGACCCCTCCTCCCCGTTAAGTTCAAACCAAGCCCCGTGAAGAGCGATCCTGGGAGGCGGTGTAATCAGATCAACCCTCTCCCAGTCTGTGCTCCCTAAAGTTTCATTACTTTTAAAAAATAGCTATCTACCAATTTTTTTTGTGGGGTGCTTGGGCACAGCAGGCGAGCATTCTACAGTTAGCTATCAAATTTAAAGACACACTTGAGTTGATTATGTTTTATGTCACTAAATGAAACGAAAAATTAGACCTTAGATCTGTGTGCTGTGCCACTGTGTTAAGGATGTATTTAAAAGTATGATTAAAATCTACAGTAGCAAAGGAAATTAGTAGTTGCCTGGGAATGGACTGCAAACCATTAAAGCTGTATAGTTTGTCAAAACTCATCAAACTACACACTTGAAGTGGGTGCACTTTATGGTATGTGAATTATTTCTGAAAGTTGGTTTAAAACAATATGTTTTAACAAATGGGCCTTTTTGGAAGCCAGTGGATAAAAGCTAGATGCCTTTTAATTGACTAATGAATAAACTCCATTATTACATAGAAAGGAAAGCCACAGAAGTGAGTTCAGTGTCTAATTTTGAAACTCAAAATTAAAAAATAAAGATAGGATGCCATGTGCTGCTTCAGAACATTCCAGAGAAGATGTTGGAGGGTAGCCGAGGGAAATAATGGTTTCTGAATGCTAATTTATTTCCTCTCATTCACTTAAATGTCATAACTTGCTGAATTACTTTTTTCTTTGGAGACCCCCTGGGGAAAAAAGTGAGAAAACGGCTTTCTTTGGGCACTTGCTGCAAATCTCTGTTTTTTTTTTTCTTTTAGGTGTTATTTCTCTCAGAATGTTGTAGCAGAAGATAGAATTTTCTATTTACAAATCCCAATAGTTTATAATTAGGTTTTTTTTATTATTATTTTTTTATTAATTAAAGAAAAAAGAAATTAACACAACATTTAGAAATCATTCCATTCTACATATGCAATCAGTAATTCTTAACATCATCACATAGATGGATGATCATCATTTCTTAGTACATTTGCATCAATTTAGGAAAAGAACTAGCAAAACAACAGAAAAAGATATAGAATGTTAATATAGAGAAAAAATAATAATAATAATTTTAAAAGACACAAACATACAAACAAACAAAAAAACTATAGCTCAGATGCAGCTTCATTCAGTGTTTTAAAATAATTACATTACAATTAGGTATTATTGTGCTGTCCATTTTTGAGTTTTTGTATCTAGTCCTGTTGCACAGTAATTAGGTTTTTTAAATGGGCAAAATGGCCTTCGGAAGAAAGGGCCGTGTGTCCCACTACAGGCCGAATGCTGCGGCATTCAAGAGCCCCCAAGCCTGTCACTTCTGAGCTCCAAGCTCAGAATTTCTAACTGAATATCTAACTGCTCCCAACTGAACAGCCTGCTGCTACTTCAAACATAATGAATTAAAAAATTAAGATGAAATTCACAGAACCTAAAATGAGAGACTTTTGAAGTAAACGTTCGGTGGCGTTTAGTACAAGTACAATATCTATCCAAGTCCAAGTGTCAAATTTTTCAATTCACACTATTCAGACACATAAACCAGAGTTTCTCCTGTCCTCTCTGCCCCCTTTCTTCTGCCGTGTCCTAGATGGTTTCTGTTCAGCCTTCATGTCCAGCCTTTGCCTTCAGGGCTTGACTAAGTCCCTTTCTGTTGCCATGGCAACCTTGTTAACTAACGACAACCCGGTTTAGAAGTCCTTCCTTCAGTCGTGCTGCATGCTGTCACCACCCTTGTCTTTCTGTTTGGATTTGGTTTCTCCTTGGCACCCCGATCTTTATGCTTTCTCTGCTCTGGTTAGAGGATGACACCTTACATGGGGTTTAAGGTCTTTTGAAGCTGGGGCCAACCTATTTTTAGAATCAGTTCCCACTGCTTTTCAGCAGACTTATTTTCCACTCCAGCCGGTCTTCATACGCCCCATACTGAGTCCAGGACAGATTCCTTCTAGTCCAGGCAGACTTGCACGTCATCTGTCAATGAACGAGTCGAGGGAACGTTACGGTTTATGGAAAATATAAACTGTATTTTCCCCACAGAAGTTCATCATGTCTATTCTCAAGATCATCGCCAGAGAGATCTTTGACTCTCGTGGAAATCCCACCGTCGAGGTTGATCTCTTCACCTCAAAAGGTATGTGCCGTCCGTGTTTCTGTTGTTCTATCTACCACATTCCTTTTTGAAAACCTTGTTAAAATGGTAGACCTTAAGCAAAAAAATAAGTGCTGATAAAAAACTTTCCTTTTCCATCTAACGTGCTGGTACGTTGTGGTTTCTGCCATGAGTGGGAGTTTGTAAGACGTGGAGCCCTTGACTGGCTGCTGCTTGGTATTTAAACAGAGCCCACGTTGGCCCCTGGGCCCCTGAAGCAGGGAGAGAAGTTGAGACCTTGCTCCTAAAAGGTCCCATCACTGGTCAGTTGCTTCACACTTGTGCCCAAGTAAGCAGATATGCTGTGACAAAATGATCTCCTTTGATAAGGACAGAGATGAGGGAAATCTGAACAAGTGTAAATATAACACAGCACTCTTAACCTTTATTTCCAGAAATCAGTCTTAGGCCAAGGCCAAGAAGCAGAGACAATTTTTACTTTTGGGTATTGGGAAAACCACAGACTCACTCATAATTTTGCTGACTGAGAAAAGAAGAGGATGGAGACTGTTAAAATCTCCTCCCCTTTTTATTACTTTTAAGAAGAAAATTGGGTCCCTGTGTAGCTCTGTGTTGTCTCAGCCGTTTTAAATTGGGCATGGTGGGTGAGGGTGGAAAGGAGCTGCAGGAGAAATCACCCAGGCCTGCCCGTCAGAGCTGAGTCACAGTGAGTCACAAGCCTCCAGCCCGTCCTGCTGTCCCTTCCCTATTCTAGAGGGATCCTAAACTTTATGGGCACTGTGCGTCCGCCAGGCTGTTGTGCCCCTGGCTGCAGCTGCAGCGAGCACACCCAGCATACGCCTCACGGCTAGTATTGGAGGTTCTCATAGGGTGCTGCTTAGTCAGAGGGTGGAACTCTTCGCTTGGAAATTAGTAGAACTTTAAACAAAAGCCTGAAGCTAAAAGGTTTTGGGGAGGCGATCACAGTTAAATTAAATATTTTATTTGAAACAGTTTAAATCACTAAAATTAGCAGTATTTTAAAATTCAACTTAATGGAACTTCCTCTTGTCTGTCTTGATCCTCTTTAAAAACTTGAAGTGATGGGATGCTTAAGCTCTTTCATCACATCTTCGCCAGCCCCATGCCTGATGGGAACATGACAAGCTGGTGCATGTTTCAGGAAGAATGTCCCACGTAACACATACAGTCACTGCATGATGGCATGGGTGCACGAGCGGGTCACCTAACTGAAATGCCTGGTTGGCTTCTTTCCCTGCCCATTCACCTTCACATCCCCACACTCACCAGTTGTTCACATAGCTGAGCTGGAGGAAATTCCTTGCAATTTAGAGTAGGCTGCCCAAACTTCAACTCCCTTAAACCTGTCTGTAACCAGAGCACTGCAGCACCTTTCTCAGTCTCACCTGTCCTTGTGCCTTCTCCAAGGGTCACCATTTTTATGGTCCACATTTATAGGTTTAGCCTGATGGCTGGTTTCTGCATAACTGCATGATTTACTGTTTCCCAGTGTTATTAAACTTTACTTTTTTTATTGTCTTTATTCCTTTTCCCCTTACCCTATCCTGTTTTCAGTCTTCTTATTGTGTGGGGAACCCCCAAAATAACATTTCACACTGTCCCAGTTGAAGGAAATGAGCTGCAGAGACGTGTTTAGGACTGGAAACTTTTAGTACATGTGGTGTAGACACATTCAGGACTGGAAAACTGGCAGTCTCGTTTTTGTTTTTATTTTTAAAACATTTATATTGTGAAGTACAGCATGTGTGCAGAAAACTGATCAATTCCAAGATACAGTTTTCAAGTAGTTAATAGAGCAAATTTCGAAGTATAATATGGGTTATGGTTCCACAATTTCAGGTATTTCCTTCTAGCTATTCTGATACACTAGAGACTTAATGAGAAATATCAATATTGTGATTAAGTAGTCATACTCATTTGTTAAGTACTATCTTCTCTGTTATAACTCCTCCCTCTCATTTGAACCTTTTCCCATTCTTCAGGGGTATTTGGGCAATGAACCTTCTTTTTCCTGTTGAAAAGGGATATCGACATTATGGAGTAATGGAATGCAACTAGTTGCTGTTCTTGGAGAGACTGGTGCCTCTGGGTTACAAGGCTTTTCTGGCAAAGGAACAAGCTGGAGGTTTTAAATTTCTAAAAAATAAACTTGTGAAAATTTTATAGACCCTGACAGCGTAGGTATTTTAGGGTTTTTAGGAATGCTCTTGGTTGGGGTTTGGCAGACTGGCAATTTGCAATATCTAGCTGAAATTTGCATGTGAGTAGCCTCCAAAATAGCCTCTTGACTCTGTTTAAAGTCTCTTAGCCACAGATACCCTTTTTTATTACATTTCTTTTCCCCCTTTTGGTCACAAGGCCACTGTCAGTCCCACGATGTGGCAGTCTCATTTCAAAGGTCTTTCAGGGTGACCTGGAACCTCACATTCTGAACTGACTGTCCCAGCCACACGTAGTTATTAGTCCCTTGAAATGTGCTATGTCCAGGTTAAGATGTGCTGTAGCTATAAAATATACATTGAATTTTGAAGATAATGTATCTTCAAATTGAAAAATGCAATGAAAAGTGTCTCATAATATGTGTTGAAAGGTAATATTTTAGATGAATTGGGTTAAATACAGTAATTTCCCCTGTTCGTTTTAAAACTTAGCTGTTGGAAGCACTACTCTGGCATGGCTGGCCTCGTAAATCCCCCCAGTGGCTCTCGTATTTCTGTTCAGCGGCACTACTCAAGTGGCCAACGGGCTGGGCCAGATGCAAGCACCAGCTGTGAGCTTGCTAGGGATGCAGACTCCCAGGCCACGTGTGTCAGGGTCTGCGTTTTAACAAGAACCTCAGTGACATGTCCAACAGTCTAGTTTGGAAAGCGCTGCTCTTGAAGCATTTTCTCTAAGCTAGAGAAATTCATCAGCTTTGTAAGGTGGTCTGCATTGAGAAAGCAGAATGAGAAACACGGCAAAGGCTGAACAAACAGATGGCGAACATTTGAGTCCCCTGTTTGGTAGAAGGAAGTGAGGGTGTTTCCTAAGGGTGGAACCATGTGTGAGTGGGCGAGGGACAGGCGTGCACTAGAGCTGACTTTCCTTCTCCTCCTCCCCATCCAGGGCTCTTCAGAGCTGCTGTGCCCAGTGGTGCCTCCACTGGTATCTATGAGGCCCTCGAGCTCCGGGACAACGACAAGACACGCTACATGGGGAAAGGTAGAGGCGCCCACAGTCCACCTCCACGGCGGCAGTGCAACGTACTCCATGCCTCCTGCCCGTTCTCCTGGCCTTCCCCGGCCCGCGTCCCTCTCAGGGTGTGGGTGGGGGCTGTTCCTTGGTCCAAAAGGGCGGTGGAGAGCACGGGCGCCAGCACACAAGCGAGCCGGGAAAGTTGGCTGAACGTGTCCAGCGTTCTGAGCCGCTCACCTCAGGGCTGAGGAGCTCATACTGTCGCAGTGTGTCTCCACTCGCCTTCGTGTTGGCTTCACGATCAGACCAGCAACCTAAGAATGAGAGGAGGTCCTGCAGCTAATACTCAAGAAAGGCCCTCCCTCCCCACCCCCCGGGGGTCCATGGGTGTTCAGACCATCAGCCCTCTTGGAGGATCTAGTCTGAAAGTAAAGTAACTAAGGAGGGTCTCAGGAATGGCCACCCATGGATCTGTCCATTTGGTTTGATCTTTCTGTGGACCGCTTCCCAGAAGCAGTACTCTGACAAAGCTGGCCTCTTCCTATATTCTAATTGACTCTTTCGTGTGTTTGCAATTTTCACCTTTCTCTAGATAGAGCCTGTATGTCTGAAATACAGAAAAGCAGACAGGGCTGGAGCTGCTTTCCCGATGGGGCACTGTCACTCCCAGGGGGAGAAAATTGGTTCTTAATAGGCAGAGGCAAAATATCTTACATGTAATGTGCCTGTGGGAGCGAGTACGAAGAAAGTTTGAAAAGGCTGGGGGAGAGGTTGGCAGTGCTAAAGAGTGAGGAACACTGGGCTGGGGTCAGTGTGTATGTGCACGGAAGGCGACGGAAGAAGAGCACCCAGGTGTGGGCTCGCCCCTCCTGCAGCGTGTGTAACCGGACGCTGTCTCAGTGGGACCATGCTGTGCCTTGGTTGTGATCCGTGCTCGGGAAATAACTCTTATCAAGGGTTGAACTCGTGGTCCCCGAACTATTCGCCCCTGCCGTCCTGTTACCTTTCTTTCTCTCCCTTAGTCTCCTTCCTAACCAGTTCTCTTCTGAGTCTTTCTTTTTTTCTCCTGTCAATCTCGGCTGGTCAGGTGTCTCCAGGCCTGTTAAGTATATTAGTGAGTTCCTGGCACCAGCCTTGTGCACCCAGGTAATGCCTTGGGCATCGTGCAGCCCTGCAGCTGGGGCTTCCAGTGCATGGTCCTGCAAACTAACCTTCCTCTAGACACTGTGAGGTGGTTGCTCTGTGCTTGGCTCTAACCCTTTGGGGTCCTTGGTAAGAGCGCTCAGACTGGGCCAGAAAAGTCCTCGATTCTGGAGGGAAGAGGGGATGGGGATTGTAGGAGGGGTCCCTGGAAGTCTGCTGGTGGGCTTCTGCATATCTAGGTTAACTTCTCAGTTCTCTCCAGCAATGCTGCTCAAGCCTTGTTATTTAATTCATGTCAGTAATTTGATTTGATTGTTCCTTCTAGGTGTCTCAAAGGCTGTTGAGCACATCAATAAAACTATTGCGCCTGCCCTGGTTAGCAAGGTAGGAGCCTTCCTGGTAACCCTGTAGACCAGTGCCGTCCCAGCATCGCCCAGCTCAGTGGGCTTTCTCCTTTACTGAAGAGCTTATTCTGAGAGCTAAAGAAGTCGATGGGATTCCCTGACAAATGCATGAGAACAACCTCACCTTTCCTAACCCACCCTCTGCCTGCATGTCCAGGTCTAATAATGCATGGAGTCGGGTTGGGGTCAGGGAGGCTGTCTCAGAGCCCCGAGTCACACCTCCCACCATCTTGCCCTTTGGGAAATTAAGAGTGAAAAGGTTTTAAGCACAAACCTCTTAAGGGAGATGGAGTTAAGTATCCAGGGTGACTGATTCTCAGTCTTGATGAGCTGTAGAGTTATTTACTGTATTCTTACTGACTTTTAAAAAGTCTTAATTGGACCATCAGCATGTCAAACAATTAAAAGTGAAGCTGGTGTCCTTGAAGTAGGGCTGGGAGACCTGCCAACCCTCCCTGCTTAGCGGTTTTTAGGGCCGCCATTATTCCCTTTGGCCCCACCCTCCGTCGCTCCTGTGGCGCTTCCCCAGAGGGGACCAATTCTAAAACCCTTGCTTAGAGAAGCTCACTCAGGTTCCAGTCACAGCACATCCTCCACCTCTGTGTTCATATCTGGTTCCGCCACCTCCTGGAGTCACTGATGGTGGATGAGAGCCTCAGCCCTCCCCTCCCCGGCTTATCTTACCCTGGCCTGGAGCTGTGTGATTGACCCCGGCCCCAGTCGTCTCCAGGACAGATTCTTCCTTAGCCACAAGCCCTCTCAGCCATCCTCCTGGGGCTGGTGCACACTGCTGCCTTGTGCCGCTGGACCTTACACGCGTGACTAGTGGAGTGAGTTGGTTCCCCTTGCCTTTTTTTCCCCTTGGGGCAACAGACTTCACCGCAACTCTTGGTGAGGCTTGGCCTCTGGAGTCACCTACTCTGGTGACTGCTTACCCTTTCCAGTGATTCCTTATCAAAAAGGCAAAGACACCAAATTGTTAACATGGGACAGTAGGGGTTATGGAGCATTTTCTTTACACATTTTCATTTTTCTGTAAAACAGTATATAAAAAATAAGGCAGTGTTAGGATTAGATTATAAAATTCTAAAAGTAATGCTTATTTTTATTTAAAAATTCACTTTTTGAGCCTGTTTTCAAGACTGATAACACCAGTGTTATAGTCTCACCAAAAATACTCATTTTTATCAGTCATCAAACACTGCTAATTGATTTTTGACCACTTGGAAAAATCACATCTTCCATCAGAGATGAAGGTTTGCTGTCATTAAGGACGGCCGAGAAAGTCAGTGGCATTGCCTGTTGTGAGAGGTACAGCTTATGTTTATTGCCACAGAAGTCACATTACTTAGGGGAATGTTTTATCTAGGATGTGCCACAAGTTTTGTTTTCTTATAGGGAAACTTTGGACTCCCACCTTAAACTAATCTCCTTTGTGACCGAAGGAGCATTTCATCCATATAATTTTGTGGTTGGCTTCCTGGTACTGGAACAAATGCCTGATACCATCACAGCAGATAAAGGCAGTTTTCCCTTTTTTGTCTGTAAAACAGTCATATACCCAGAGCTGACTTTGACCTCCCAAAGATGACAGTTTTCTAGATTTCAGGACAGATGTGCAAAGGTTATGCATGGAGTGACTGTTTCCCTCCCAAGAAGCTTATCTTCTCTCTCCCTTGCAGAAACTGAACGTCGTGGAACAGGAGAAGATTGACAAACTGATGATAGAGATGGACGGAACTGAAAATAAATGTGAGTGACCTGAGAGGGGGGTTTGCCAGGGAAGACTCTCCTGAAGGCTTTTAAAAAATTAATTTAGGAAGAGGATATGTATTCCTTAGAGGTGAACTAAATGGCAGCCTGTGGACATCAGTTCCTTTGCTTTACCTTAACAAATCACGTTTTTTAATGTCAGGAACATAACCAAGTGACAGCAGCATGTCTGTGGGGTTACGCAAAACAAGTTTACTCTTTGTACCAGCCAGTTTCTGGAACGTGTGATAGTTCCATTGACCATATGGCTTTCCTGGAGGAGTTAAAAACAGGCTGGGCTCAAGCGGAATCCTGTTGCATTTGTGATTTGAACAACGAAAGTGAAATATATGAAGAGAGGAAAGGTTCAGAATAGAATCAAAGAGTAGTGCCACTTATGGGAGGAAAGGCTGACAAGAGAAAGGATGGTATGTATGTAACATCTGAATTTGACTCTCCAATTCTATTCTAGCAAAATTTGGTGCAAACGCCATTCTGGGTGTGTCACTTGCTGTCTGCAAGGCAGGAGCTGCGGAGAAGGGGGTCCCCCTGTACCGTCACATTGCTGACCTGGCTGGCAATTCGGAAGTCATCCTGCCAGTTCCCGTGAGTTGCTTATTGTAACTTTAAAGTGAAGAAGAGTGGGAGATGTTAGGGGGAACCTGAGACCTCCTGGGCCTTCCTTTCTTTAATGTAGCACTCACCCAGCTCAGTAGTAAAAAGTGGGCTCTGGAGGGCCCGGCCTGAAACAGGTCTCCTGTCCTTCTGAAAGAGCCCAGAGGTTAGCAGGTGACTTGACTTACCCAGACCCCAGGCCCTTCTTTGGTCATGGGGAATGATGAGCATCAGGGGACCCATGAGCTTGCCAGCACCAGCCGAGATAATGGCCGATGCTCAGAGCAGTGAGCACTTATGATGATTATTACAGCTGTCAAGAGAGACTTGGGGGATGCCTACTGGCCACACCTGGGTTCACCGGCACACCTGTGACAACTTGGGACCTGGGGCCTGGCTGTTGAGTGGGGCTCTGGTGACCGGGCTGTATCTCCTCCTCTGCTCCCCAGGCTTTCAATGTAATCAACGGAGGCTCTCACGCGGGGAATAAGCTTGCCATGCAGGAGTTCATGATCCTCCCAGTCGGCGCAGCCAACTTCCGGGAGGCCATGCGCATCGGGGCGGAGGTTTACCACAACCTGAAGAACGTCATCAAGGAGAAGTACGGGAAGGACGCCACCAACGTGGGGGACGAAGGCGGGTTCGCGCCTAACATCCTGGAGAATAAGGAAGGTACTGTTCTAGCTGGGGTCCCCGCGTCCTGCCAGCCTGTGGCTCTGTCGACCACTCTGTGGGTGCTTCTTCCACAAGACACTGCAAACAGGAACGTGGGGAGTGCAGTGGGAGCCTTGGCTTCATTTTAAACAGTAATGGATTTGGCTTCTGAACAGCCTGATTTGTTTAAACTGGGCGGGTTGGTGTATAGAGAGGTGATTTATTCCTCTCGCCATTCCTGCTTCACCTTGAGAAAGGGAGAGTTTTGAGATCTGCTCAGTAAAGAGAGATAGAGGTTTGGGCTGTGACCGGTAACTGTTTTGGTTAATTCAACTACAGCAGCACTTACGCAGGCTTTTGTTTTGCTTTGTTTCCCTTTGAAACCTTAAGCATAGAGTTAAATGTGAGAGTTGAGTAGAAAGGATAGAAAGTCATGGGGCAGTAATTCACTGCTGAGGTTTTTGTTTCAGAAAAAAAAGTGCTCAAGTGTATTTGTTGCTCTAAAGGGCAACTAGTGAAAGAAAGAAAACCTCTGTCCTCTAGGGGTCAACCGTAAGGAATTGGCCCATGGAAATACTTTCTCGTGGTTCGGCCCCTGGCTTGGGACACTGCGGTCTGGAACAGGAGGCAGGTGACAGGAAGACAGTCCCCATGGGCTGGGCCCTCGCCGACCAAGGTGTCCGTTCTTGGGTCCCGGCCTCAGCTCTCATTAGAACAGCTGGTCCCAGTTGGTCACAGATGGTGTCCTGCCCAGCACAGCTGTTCTCAGGTGCTAAATTGGAGCAACTTGTCAGCCAGGAAACCTTTCCCACTTGGTGTTGCCCGAGGGCCATGAATAGTACTTTCTTGCCTCAGAGGAGAAAATACTGCTTGGAGTTTTGTCAGAACTGCTGGTTTTGACAAAAGGATGATGCCGGACCATCTCTTGTTCTTCCTGTCAGTACTCCACCTGGCAGCCAGGAAAGGGAACTCTTCTCCTTACTACCTGTTTCTAAACTTGTGGCCGCCATGTCTTTACAGCCCTGGAGCTGCTCAAGAACGCCATCGGGAAGGCTGGTTACAGCGACAAGGTTGTGATCGGCATGGACGTTGCCGCCTCCGAGTTCTTCAGGTCTGGGAAGTATGACCTGGACTTTAAGTCTCCTGACGACCCCAGCAGGTACATCTCACCGGACAAACTGGCAGACCTGTACAAGTCCTTCATCAAGGACTACCCAGGTGAGTGCTGCAGAGGCGCCCACCCTTTCCCAGGCCCTGACTTCGGTCTGCACCCTCTGCCTTCCGTGGGAGAGTTTCTGAGGAGTCTCAGGGTTGTTTTCTAGGTGTCAGCACTAGCGTTATGGGGCACGTTGTTGACAGAGCGCCTGCACCTTTTGGTCACTGCTGCAGCCTAGTGGGATGCAGTCTTAGCTCCGCCGTGTGGGGGTGGAACCAGGCCTTGAGAAGCGCGGCCAGTCCCCAGCTGCCCTGACTGCTGTTGCTGAGAGCTGGGTGCTGTGCCTGTGTCAGCGCTCTCAGAGGGACTGTCCCTGCCATTTCGTGAAAGAGCAAATGGAGGCACAGAACATTTTAATACCTTGCCTGACGTATGCTAAATAACTTGGTCCAAGTGTAGCTGATGCTCGGGGCTTCACGCTGCTGAGTTTATAGCTCTCCACATTCTCTCCGGTGCAGAACTCACAACCACCCCGGAGAGCCACGTGTCTCCTGTAACAAAGGCGAGGGTCACAGCCCCACGGGTGCCTTTTGTGCTGTATAGCAGAGTGGGTCTCTAGGGTGCTGTTGTCCAGGGAGAGGAGTCCCGCAGGCAAGGGGGTGAGCCCCTCTGGGCTCTGGTGTTCCTCAGGCCTGAGGGCCGCGCTGATGACACGCGGCTCTCCCTCCAGTGGTGTCTATTGAAGACCCCTTCGACCAGGATGACTGGGAAGCTTGGAAGAATTTCACAGCCAGTGCCGGAATCCAGGTGGTGGGGGATGATCTCACGGTGACCAACCCGAAGCGAATTGCCAAGGCCGTGAGTGAGAAGTCCTGCAACTGCCTCCTGCTCAAAGTGAACCAGATCGGCTCGGTCACCGAGTCCCTTCAGGCGTAAGTCCTGCTCGGAAGAGCTGTTGTCCCCACACCAGAGAGTGTGAATGCACACGAGGTTGGCAGGTATGGGGAGGTCCTGCCGACGCGGGCCCAGAGAGCCCTGGGCTGGCAGGGGCGTTGTGGGGTTGAGCGCCAGGCTTTCAGAGTGACCAGCAGCACCCGGGGGCCCAGCTGCGAGGGAAGACAGGCCCACTTTTACTGGGGAATGTCATTTTCTGAGTGAGTTCTGTGGCCTCATCTGTCAGGCCAGGCTGTCTTCTCAAGGGAGACTGCCCCCACCTTTTAAAACTAGACTAGATCTACAACTACCTTGCTTTGAAATATATTGCTTTTTTGTATGTATGGTATTTTTCACACACACAAAAACTTCTAGCCTCCAGTGTTTTGAAGCAGCTAGAAGGAAAACTCTGGAATAGTGGAGTGGTAGCCCATAACAAATTGAAATCCGTTCTGTAACTACTTGTTGAAGTGTACTTTGAAAATCATTGCTTTTTCCTTCTTTTCTCTGTATATATGTTATAATTAACAATTTAAAAAAAGTTTTTGTTTTTTAAAGAAACAGGGCTGGAGGGCTGAGAAGGTCCTCAGAGGAGGGGTGACTTGTGGCCTGGCCCTTCCCAGCAGTTTTCCCCGAGCCCAGGCGGGTTAGCTGCTGTTGCCTGCCCTGGCTTTGGCTCTCAGCCACTCCCAGGCCTTCCCCACCTGGTGTGCAGCGGCTGCAGGGGGCTTCTCGGGCCTCCATGTCAACAGCCTGGGTCCAGGTCCTTGGTACAAGAAGCTGCTGTCTGTGGCCATGCAGTCATTTGGGCTTGTCCTGCTTCCAGGTGCAAGCTGGCCCAGTCCAACGGGTGGGGCGTCATGGTGTCTCATCGCTCCGGAGAGACCGAAGACACCTTCATCGCCGACCTGGTGGTGGGGCTCTGCACTGGGCAGGTAAAGTGCTGCTTGGTGTCCCTGTGTCTCCTCTCAACCTCCTGGGAAAACAAGCCAGTGTAGCTGGAGGTGGGCCTTCAGCTCCGTCAAGCACTTGGAGGTGGGGGTTGTGCTTGTCTATCCTCTCTCCTTGCTCACCCCCACCCCCACCCCTGCCCAAAAGATTCTGAGTCCATTCTACTAAAAATGTGACCGTTTGTCCTTGCAGATCAAGACAGGTGCACCTTGCCGATCTGAGCGCTTGGCCAAGTACAACCAGCTCCTCAGGTAAAGAGACCCACTTGGTAATGTGGGACCTTAAGTTCAGCTGGGGCAGGTGGGGGTGCCTGGTCCAGCTCCCCAAACCTCCCTAAACCTCCTGCAGGGCAGGGCGGCCTCTGTGCTGCACCATGCTGCCACCTCCTGGTGGGAGAGATGAAAGGGGGCCCCTTGGAACAGTTTAACCATTAACCCTCAGAGCCAGAAGAAGCTTAGTGGGTGTCAAGCAGCGCTCTTGTTTTGTGGATAGAGAAGCTTGCCAAAGAGCTGACGCCAGGGTCTACCCTGCTGGGTGCTGGGAGTGTCCTCCCCCTTTCCCTTCTGGGGTGTCCTCGGGAAGCCCCCAGACACAGTAGACACGCCCTGTGTTAGCTGCTTTTCAAGTCTTTCAGGGAAAAGTAACATCCATTTTTTTTTTAGTTCTCCTACCTTGCCCGTCCTTTTAAACTCTTCTGGGAGTTTTCAGGCATACAAAAAGAAGAAACAGAATGAATCCTTTGTATCTGGAGATGCCAGTTACCAGCATTCCTTCATTGTTTATCTTTATGCCCTCTGGTCTTTTTTTTTTTTTTTGCGGGAGAATTTTTAACTAAATTTCTAGGCAGCTCGTGCTTTTACCTGCAAGTGCTCAGTGTGTATCTTTTCACGTGAAGACTCACCTGGCCACCCCACCTTCCCAGTGCCCAGGATTAGCAGTAATTCTGTAATGCTGACACCACATCAGTTCAGTCCCCCATTGTCTCAAAATGCTCTTGGGACCCAACCATGCATCACATCTTTTTACTCCAGTGAAAAACTCTCCGAGAACTTCCAGTCCTGACATTTCCTGTTTTGTCCTTCAGAAACGTTGGGAGCGGGGGGCACTGTTGGGTGACAGGTTGCAGGGTGAATTGGGTGTGGAGACTGAGAGCTGCTCTGTCCTTGGCAGCTCAGAGACCAGGTGTGGGGGGACAAACTGCAGAGTTCTGGGTTCACTGCTTCTAGGGCGGGGTTGGCCAAGCCTCTGACCAGGGATGTGGACAGGAGAAACCTACTGTGTTGAGATTTGACTGCTCTCTTTTTTTTCTCCCCCTTCCCTTCATCTATCTGCTTCCCAAGAATTGAAGAGGAGCTGGGCAACAAGGCCAAGTTTGCAGGCAGGCAGTTCCGAAACCCCCTAGCCAAGTAAGGGCTGGGCCAATGAGTCCTGCACCCTTCTCACTAGTGAGCTAATTACCCTCCCCCCACCATGTGACACAGGCAGCTGAGGCTTCTCACGGGCGCCTCTGGTTACCTCCCCCTCCCGCCCCGTGGGGTTCTCACTGCTTCCTTAGAACCACTGCAGAAGCCAACCCTGACCGTCTGGAACCTGTTGGAAACCCTGGCTTTGTAGTCATGTCATTGGCCCAAATTGTCATCTTACTCACTTGCTTCCCATTGGGTGTCTGGGCCGTGTGCGCGCGCAGTGTCCTCCCGAGCCCTCCACAAGTAGGCCCCTGGGATTTCGCGTGCAAAATAAAAAGCTTCAGTAACCGTAACATACTGTGTGTGCTTGTCTGTAGTAATAGTCACTGCCAGGAGTCCTTCCGTCTATATCAGTTGTGGTCATGTGGCATTGCAGGAGGGAGCCCACCTGCCAGTCCTGGAGGCTTTGTGTTATGACAAGAATCTTTGGATAAGTCCCTGGAGGGTTAGTTTAAGCAGAAGATGAAGGGTTTATATGGGGGTGGGGCTTGTCAGCAGAGGTTGGTTCAGAACACAGAGGGTCTGAGCTGGCAGCAGGGCCTAGCTTCAGATTCTTAACATCTTCTTTGGGAGAAAGCAATGCAGTGCCACTACAGATTATCTCAAGGAGTGTGGCCCGGTGACCATAGAATTGCCCAAACAAGAGGGGTAAGGGAATAGAGGTGCTGCCTGGGCTAGAAGAGGTCTCCTGTGCCAAAGCAAGTGTATGAAAGGCTGAGGAGAATGTGACTGGGGAGGTGGAAAGGTGCCTTGGAACCCTGATTAAATTCAGTTCCTCTCTCCCACTAGCTCAGGGATAAATGCTCAGGGTCTACATGGTCACTCAGTTGAGTAGCACAGTTACAGACCTTGCATGGCAGGGGGCACAGTTTGAAGAATGCCGAGCATCGGGTGTGAGGCCATCCTTTGATTTAAAAGCAAGAGGTAAAATATTATGGTTACTATCTGCCCCTTAAAAGTTTTTCTCCTCCCTGATGTAATTCAATTTAAATCTCTTGAATTGTTTTGCCTATAATATGGTTTAGGAACCATAAGGTCCTGTTGTGAACATTCTTGTTCATTGTTGCTTATGTCCTGGGATTTTGTTTTGTTCTTAGAGAGATGTGGATTTACAGAAAAATGTAGAAAAGAGAGCCCATGTACCACCCTATTAATACTTTCTATCGATGTGGCACATTTGTTAACAATTGAAGAATATATTACTATAACTGTACTGTTATTGTCTATGGTTAGGCATTCACTGTTTAATCAAAGAAGCAGAACCAGTAAAATTATGTTTGAATGCCCTTATGATTAAGAGATTTATCTTAAGAGGTTGGCTTGTGTGACTAGAGGTTGCCTAAGCAAGTCTGGTATCCATGGGGTACCCAGTCAAGGGAATATGACAAGCAGCAGGATGGAATTCCCCAGGCAGAGCAAAGCTGTCTGGGATGGAATTTATTCTCTTGGGGGAAACCTCAGCCCTGCTTTTAAGACTTTCCAACTGATTCAGTCAGGCCCACCATGGTTATCCAGGATAATCCCTTTGTTTGAAGTCAGCTGATGAGTGGCTTTAATTACATCTGCAAAAGAGCTTCACAGTAATACCAAGATGAGTATATGACTAACGGGACTATAATCAAATTGACATCATAAAGCCTTCATTGTCTACGTCTTGTCAGCTTTTGGTACCCATACACTTTGCCTTAGACCATGCTTTAATCTCAAAAAAACAGTATCAAGGTCTTGCTTTGATTTAACATGATACAACTATCCCATGTATAACAACACACACACTAACCCTTTCCTGGGTTTAATGATTTTCTATCTGAAAATTGATTCTAATGTGGGCCTGGCATTTTAAACATACTTTGGACTACAAATCTGTTTTTTTTTAAATTTTTTTTATTAATTAAAAAAATTAACAGAACATTAAGATACCATTCCATTCTACATATACAATCAGTAATCAATATCATCACATAGTTGCATATTCTTCATTTCTTAGAACATTTGCATCGATTTAGAAAAAGAAATAAAAAGACAACAGAAAAAGAAAGAAAACGATAACAAAAAAAAAGATTATACATACCATACCCCTTACCCCTCGCTTTCATTTACCACTAGCATTTCAAACTGATTATTTTAACATTTGTTCCCCCTATTATTTATTTTTATTCCATATGTTCTACTCTTCTGTTGATATAGTAGCTAAAAGGAGCATCAGACACAAGGTTTTCACAATCACAGAGTCTCATTGTGAAAGCTATATCATTGTTCAATCATCATCAAGAAACATGGCTACTGGAACACAGCACTGCATTTTCAGGCAATTCCCTCCAGCCTCTCCACTACATCTTGAACAACAAGGTGATATCTACTTAATGTGTAAGAATAACCTGCAGGATAACCTCTCAACTCTGTTTGGAATCTCTCAGCCATTGACACTTAGTCTCTTCACTCTTCCCCCTTTTGGTTGAGAAGGTTCTCTCAATGCCTTGATGTTAATTCTCAGCTCATTCTAGGGTTTTCCTCAGTCCCTTGATGCTGAGTCTCAACTTATTCCAAGATCTATGTTCCACGTTGCCAGGAAGGTCCACACCACTGGGAGTCATGTCCCACGCAGAGAGGGGGAGGGTGGTGAGACGGCTCGTTGGGTTGGCTGGAGAGAGAGGCCACATCTGAGCAACAAAAGAGGCTCTCTTGGGGGTGACTCTTAGGCCTAAATTTTAAGTAGACTTGACCTATCCTTTGTTGGGTTAAGTTTCATATGAACAAACCCCAAGACTGGGGGCTCAGCCTGTAGCTTTAGTAATCCACACTGCTTGTGAGAATATCAAGAATTCGACTTGGGGAAGTTGAATTTCTCCCCGCTCTCACCATTCCCCGAAGGGGCTTGCAAATACTTTTCCACTCACTGATCAAATCACTCTGGGATTCATCGGGGCATTACTCTGGACAAACCAACAAAATCTCATGTCCTACCTGAGATTCCAAGTACTTATGACGTTCAAACTATCTACATAAGTTATATTAGGAAATGCTCTAGTCAAAATACAAATTTTGTAACAAACATTTTTTTCTTTAGTCTCACACATAAGGTGACATTTTAAAATATTAATTACCATCTATTTTCAGCACCCTGCAATAATGACATTCCTTTGTTGTTTCTCATGCAAAAACATTTTTAAAATTTGTACATTGTACATTTCACTATTATTGTACACTCTAGGCATTCCTAGATTATACCATCTCGATCTTTAACATCTGTCTTTCTGCAAATTTGTTTTTTAAACAGCTTTGTTGGCACATTAATAATCCAGGCTTTCTATGTCTTCTATCCTTTAATAAAAAAACTAACTTTGTTATTGTAAATGCTTTTCCATGTTACATGCATTTCTCATCTGTAGTGTCTTCCATTCTCCGAATTCCTGGACCTCTGACAGAACAAAAATCAGTTGGTGAAAGCCTTCCCCTGAGGCCAGGAACAAGATAAGGATGCCTGCTTTCACTGCTCCTATTCAACATTGTATTGGAAATCCTGGCCAGAGCAATTAAGCAAGAAAAAAAATAAAAGGCATCCAAATTGAAATGCCTCATGACATGATCCTATATGAGAAAATCCCGAAGAACCCACAAAGAAACTAGAACCAATAAATGAATCTAGCAGAGCTGCAGGCTGCAAGGTTGTACTCCAAAATCAGTTTTGTCTCTATGTGCCAAATGGAAAATTAAAAACGGAAATTTTTAATGGAAATTAAAAAAACAATTTCATTCACAGTATCTTGTGAAAGAATAAAATACCCAGGAATAAATTTAAACAAGGAAATGAAGGATTATACATGGAAAACTATAAAGCATTGCTGAAAGAAATAAAAGGCAAGACATCCCATGTTCACAGGTAGGAAGATTTAATATTAATGTGATGTCAATATTACCCAAAGCAGTCGATCCACAGACTCAATATAATACCTACAAAAATCCCAGCAGCCTTTTTTTGCAGGAATGGAAAAGTTGATCCTCAAATTTATGTGGGATCACAAGGGGCCCTAAATAGCCAAATCAGTTTTGCAAAGGAAGAAGAAAATTAGAGGAATCCCATTTCCTGATTTCAAAACTACAAAGCCAAAGTATTCAAATCAGTGTGGTGTTGGCCTTAAGAAAGACATACAGACCGATGGAATGGAATCAAGAGTTCAGAAATAAACCCACACATCCATGGCCAACTGATTTTTGACATGCATGCCAAATCCACTCAGTGGGGAAAGAACAATCTCTTCAACAAATAATGTTGGGAAAACTGGATATCCAGTTGCAAAGAGTGCTGTTGGGCCTCTACCTCACACCACATACAAAAATGAACTTGAAATGGATCAAAGACCTAAAGGTAAGGGCAGAAACCATAAAACTAGAAGAAAATATGGGGGTGGAGATGGGGGAACCTTCCTAACTTTGGATTTGGTATTGATTTCTTAGATGACACCAAAAGTATGAGCCAGAAAAAATAGATAAATTGACTTTGTCAAAATTAAAAACTAGTACTTCAAAGGACACTATTAAACAAATTCAGAGAACCCACAGAATGGAGGGAAAAATTGCAAACCATATATCTAACTAAGGATTTAATGTTCAAAATATATAAAGAACTGTTCAAATTCAACAATAAAAAAACAGCCCCCTCCCCCCCCAAAATGGGCAAAGGACTTTAGTATAGACATTTCTCTAAAGAAAATATATGAATGGCAGAAAAACACATGAAAAGATGCTCAACATCTTTTGGGTCACCAGGGAAATGCTAGTCAAAACCACAGTGAGATACCACCTCAAGTTCATTAGGATTCGTTAAAATGGCTATTATTTAAAAAACAGAATATAATAAGTGTTGGTGAGGATGTGGAGAAAAAGGAACACTCACTGTTGTTGGTGGCACTGTAGAGGGGTATACAGCCACTGTTGGAAATCAGTTTGGCGGTTCCTCAGAAAATTGAAAATAGAATTACCATGCGGCCCAGTAGTCCCATGGTAACTCCTTGGTATAAACTCAAAAGCAGGAACTCGAACAGATCCTTTCACACCAATGATCTTAGTGGCATTATTCACAACAGCCAAAAAGTGGAAGCAACCCAACTGTCCATCAGTGGATGAATGAATACAGAAAATGGGGTATATCCATGCAGTGGAATATTATTCAGCCGTCAAAAGGAATGAAGTTCTGATATATGCTACAACATGGATGAATCTTAGAAACATTATATTGAGTGAAATAAGCCATACACAAAAGGACAAATATGGTATCATCTTGTTTAAATGAATTATTTAGAAGAAGCAAACTTCACAGGGACAGATGGCAGTTCATAGGTTACCAGAGGCCGGGGTGAGGGGGCAGGGCAGGATGAGGGAGTTTTAGCTTCGTGGTGATAGTAACACAAGTTAATGTTTGAAGTGATGAAAAAGTAGGGTTAATGGATATCAGTGATGGTAGCACAATATTGTAAATATTATTAATATTACTGAGTTGTACCCTTGAATGTAGTTAAAATGAGAAATTTCGTGCTATGTATTTGTTGCTTCAGTAGAAATTTAAAATGAAATATATATATATCAGTTGAAAGTTTGAAGCAGGGGTTCTCAAACTTGGCCATACACCAACATTAGAATCTCCTGGGCAGATTTTTAAACTCGCATTGCCCAGGCCTCACTCCAAATCAATTAAATCAGAATCTCTTGGGTTGGTCCCCCCAAATCAGTATTTATTAAAGCCCCGCTGCTGACTCCATTAAGCAGCTGAGCTTGAGAACTGAATGAATTGGAGGGTTGTGTGGCCCAGGCAGGGCTAGAATGCCAGGTTTTCAAGAAGACAGTGGGAAGCAGCCAGGCTGCCCTGGAAAGACCCCAAGCCCTGCTAATTTTCTTTTTTAGGAATGCATCTGGCAGCTGAATGCTGTCCACGCAGTCCCCAGAGCTGCTCCGTGTCGCAAGGAGGGGCCTGCTGCTTGGCTGTGAGTTCAGGCTGGAGCCCGTGGCTGGTGGATGCAGCCAGGTCTGCTTTCCTTCTGAAAGCAGCAGGGAGCTGCATGCCTGTCTCAGCTCGCCCCAACTGCAGGCAGAGCCGTGTAGTGGCCAAGAGCACAACAGACCACCTGGGTTCGAATTCCCACCCTCCCACTTACCAGCTGGGCTTCGGTTTCTCCATCTCTAAAACTGGGAACGTAATATGATAGCACTGCTTCATATTTTTGTTTTTGTTTTAGTTAGAGAATTTGTAGGTTTACAGAAGAATCATGCAGAAAACACAGTTTCCATATACTCCCTTGCATTAGTGTGGTACATTTGTTACAAATGATGAAAGAACATTATTATAATTATCCTATTAACTGTAGTCCATGGTTTACATTAGGGTTCGCTGTTTTGTGTTGTAGTCCGATGGGCTTTTTTGTTTGTTATTCTGTAACATATACAACATAAATAGAGCCTTTAAACCACGTTCAAGCATATAATTCAAGCTGTTAGTTATGATGGCAACCGTGTGCTCCCATCACCACTATCTGGTACCAAAACTGTATAATTTAAGCACTAACGCCCCATTCCCTACCCCCACGTCAGGCCGCAGTAATCTGTTTTCCACTTTGCTGACTATGAATTTGCATATTCTAATTATTTCCTATCAGTGTCATCAGACAATATCCGTCCTTTTATGTCTGGTTTATTTCATGCGACAGGATGTCTTCGGGTTCTCCCATGCTGACACATGACCTAGCAGGGGCTCCTTCGGCTGGACCACCCCCAGTGGTTACCGGTGGGCACTTGTGTTAGCACCCTAGCCCAGGCTCCGGAACTGAGTGGAGTGGAGTAAATCCAGATTCAGGTGCTGGCGAGAGGCAGCCGGGGACCAGGGAAAGGAAGGGTGGCAGCCAGAGCACACAGAGCCCCTGTGGTCCTGGTAAAACGCTGCCAGGTCCCAGCTCTTCCACTGGGCTGCCACGAGCTGCCCATGCCCGTCTCCTTCCCCTCTCTGCGGATCAGCTTTATTGAGGTGTCATTTACATTCCGTCAAAGGCACCCATTTTAAATATGCAGTCCGATGTATTTTAACAAATATTTACCCCTATGTAACCAGCACCCCAATGTTGACGTAGAACAAGTCCCCTTGTGTCCCTTCCCAGTTTATCCCCATCCCACCCCGGACCCCAGGCATCCTGCAGTGTTTTTTTTTTTAATTCCAATTAGTTGCCAACATTTTTTAAAAACCTGACTTCATGAAACAAATTCCAATTTCCAGGTCCTAAAGGATGGGAAAATGGACAATCTGTATTCCCGTATTCCTAGAAGGTGACAAATGCTGTTTACATCTGATTGATGGCAGCTGCGCCCTCCAATTTGCCGCAGGCCCACCTGGCTGCTTCCCTTGGGCACACACCTGCCTGGGCTGTGGACGCAGCCCCTGGTGTCTGGGCTGCAGGCTGACAGCTTCCCAGTTCTTTCCTTTTCTATAAAAATCCTCTATCCCCAAGGAATCCATGTGAGTCCAGGCCCCCTAGGGCTTCTCTGCCATCCATAACTGGTCTCCCAGCGCCTTGGAGAAGCAAGGACTCCCCACCCCAGCCTTGAACCCTGCAGCTCAGCTAGTCCCAGAACAGGTGGACGGGCCCCACCTGTAACTTCATTGCCCAGTTTGGCAGGGGTCCTGGGGGCCAGCCTGCCCGGGGCTTCTCCCAGCCAGTCTTGGTGCCAAGTGTGGGGCTTTGCAATCAGGACTGTGTCCACTGGGACCAGGGAAGAGGGCAGACGTGTTTGCACGCGCAACTTCAGACAGTAATTAAACCCAGGCGGCCCAGGGGTGAGAAGGAAGCACATTAATTCAGGAGTAATTAAAAACCCTCTAGCGGCCGCCAACCCCCGGTCACCACTGCTGAGCTGGCTCTGGCTGATGACAGTCACCGTCGGGCTCCCACTGCGGCCCCTACACTGCCACGGGGACTGCTGGTTTAGGGGGCTAAGGAGTAGCAACTTGCCCAGAGACTCAGTCCTTCCCCAGCTGGGTGTGTAGTCACCTGCAAAAGGACACTCCGAGCGCTCCTGCTGACAGACCGAAGTGTGAGTTCTGGTGTTTGTACCTGGAAAAAACAACCTCCAAAGCAATACCAGCTGATGGCTTGCCAGCCGCACCCCGCCGGCCCCCACCCCCCGCCCCACCAGCAATCAGGAAAGCAGCATCGGGCTCTCCAGGGGGAAGAGGCCACCCCCCCACCCCCCAGTGACTCTGATCCAACTGAGAGCAAGAAGGTCCTTCCCCAAAAGGCCATGGGCACCTCCTTCCAGAGGCAGGGGCCTGCAAACTCCCTTTCCTCAGGGGCTGAAGCTGCCTTCTGCAGGTCCCAGCTAAAATTGACTTTAAAAGAAGGAGCGAAGAGATTCAGAGAGAGCAGAGCAGAACGACATAGCCACGAGAAGCAGAGTCCACCAGCCAGCGACATTTGGAGATGAAGAAAGAAAACGCCTCCAGGGGAGCTTCATGAAACCAGAAGCCAGAAGAAGAAGCAGCTAGCAGATGACGCCGTGTTCGCCATGTGCCCTTCCAGATGAGAGAGGAACCCTGACCGTGTTCATTATGTGCCTTTCCAGATGAGAGAGAAACTCTGTTCGCCATGTGCCCTTCCACTTGAGAAAGAAACTCTGAACATCAGCCTTTTTGAACCAAGGTATCTTTTTTCCCTGGATGCCTTAGACTGGACATTTCTACAGATTTGCTTTAATTGGGACATTTTCTCGGCTTTAGAACTGTAAACCAGCAACTTATTAAATTCCTCATTTTAAAAGCCAAAAAAAAATAGGAGTGCGCAGGCTATTTGGGTTTGACTCTGGCTCTGGCCACCATGCTGGGGAGGGCCGGGAAGGAAGGTTCCCGCTGACCTGCTCTGCAGCCTGGGCATATTTGCACTGTGGACAGCCGGGCTCTGAAGCTTCAGGAAACTCTCAAGGCAAGAGGCATGGGGGTGTCTTAGTCTCCTGGGTGGGCTCTAACAAAGTACCAGAAACTGAGTGGCTTGAAACAGAAATGTATTCTGTCATAGTTCTGGGGGCCGGAAGTCCAAAACAAAGAGGTCACAGTGCCCCGCTGCCTCTGAAGTCGGTAACGGAGACTCTTTCCTTGCCCCTCTCAGGGCTTCTGGGGCGGCCAGCAGCCTAGCTTTCTGCCTCCGCCATCACACACCCTTCTTCTCTCATGTCTGCCCCAGGTCCAGATTTCCCTCTTTTAAGGACACCAGTCACATTGGGCCGGGTCCCACCCTATCCTAGTTTGGCCTCATCTCAACCAATCAAATCTTCAAAAACCCTATTTCCAAAGACAGTCATAACCACAGGATCAGGGCTTAGGACTTGAACATGTCTTTTGGGGGTATTATAGTTGGCCAGCTGCTGGAATACAACACATCAGAGATGGATTGGCTTTCAATAAAAGGGGATTTATCTAATTAATGCGAAGTTCTTCAGAGGGAAGGCAGCTAACTTTCATCTGAGGTTCTTTCTTACGTGGGGAGGCACAGGGCAATCTCTTCTGGCCTTCTCTCCAGGCCTCTGGGTTCCAACAACTTTCCCCAGGGTGATTCCTTTCTGCATCTCCAAAAGCCTGGGCTGAGCTGCTTGGGTTGTGCTACGTGGAGCTCTCTCATTTAAGCACCAGCCAATTCAGTCACACATTACTCATTGCAGCAGGCACACCTCCTAGCCAACTGCAGATGTAATGAGCAACAGATGAGGTTCACATGCCATTGGCTCATGTCCACAGCAACAGAACAAGGCACCTTCACCTGGTCAAGTTGACACCTGAACCTAACTACCACAGGGGGACATAATTCAACCCATACAAAGGTGCTGCTGTCTCCCTGAAATATCACATGCACACACATTTTACCCTGTACCCCCCCTCCAAACCCTACCCCAGTACGGCATGCAATCTCCCTACCTTGTTTGATTTTTCTTCAAAGCACTTAACACCACCTGAAATGATGTTCCTGCTTTTTACTATTCTTCATTAGAAAGTGAGTGCCATGAGGGTGGGACTCAATTCTGCAGGTTATCCTGACACATAGAGGTGCCCCAGGAATGAATGCGCCAAAGGGCGAGCCCCCCATCTACCCTGGGTGCCTGTGGTGCCACACAGCAGGTGCATAGGGACCCTGCTGGGAGGGCCTTGAGCTTTGCAATGATTCTTAAGTGTTGGTGCTTAAGGTGAAGGAGAGTGAACCTTTATTTTTTTTAATTGATATATCTTCACGTACCATACAGTCCATCCAAAGTATACAATCAGTGGCTCACAATATCATCATATAGCCATGTATTCATCACCATGATCATTTTCAGAACCTTTGTATCACTCCAGAAAAAGAAATAAAAAGAAAAAAGAAAAAAACCTCTATATCCCATACCTTACCCCTCCCTCTCATTGACTACTAGTATTTCAGTCTACCCAACTTTTTACCCTTTATCCCCCTATTATGTATTTACTTATTGTCCTTATTTTTCTGCTTATCTGTCCATACCCTGGATAAAGGGAGCGTCAACCACATGGTTTTCACAATCATATTGTAAAAGCTCTATCGTTATATAATCATCTTCAAGTATCAAAGCTACTGGCATACAGTTCTACAGCTTCAGGTACTTGAAGGGGGAGCCTTTTAAACAATTGCAAAAATGAATTTTTAAAGGGTGATGTTTGAAAAAAAAAAAAGGGTTGTGTTTGAAGCCCAAAGGCCTAGCTCTCAGAGGTAGTGAACTGAATGAAGGAGGAGCAAAAGCCTGAAGAGTAGGGCGAACCCAGCCTCCCACCTTTACAAAAGGTGGATCTGGAGGTCATGAGGAGGTAGTGCCCTGGGGACGCCAAGTCAGTTCTTGGCGGCTCCCAGTCTGGACTGCCCTGAACTGTGAGGCTGGGAAGGCTGGCCTGGGGCTGCTGGGGCCCTGCGGACCTGGGGAGGCTAGAGTCTTCCCAGACCAGGAGAACCTGGTCAGCACAAACAAGGACAGGAACAATTAGAGGGCAGGCCACGGCGGCTCAGTGGCAGAGTTCTCACCTGCCATGCTGGGAGACCTGGCCCAGCGCCTGCCCATGTAATTAAAAAATAATAATAGTAACGATTAGCGACACAATGACAACCAAATGCAATGCATGAACCTGGGCTGGACCTAATCACAGAGGAGAAAGGGCCCAAAAGGACATTTTGGGGACACATGAAAAAATTCTCATATAGACTGTAAGGTTTATATCAATGTTAAATTTCTTGAACTCAGTAACCATTAAGGTGGTTACATAAGTGAATATCCTGTTCTTAAGAAATGTACGTGGAGGCATTATGCATTCAAGGACATTGATATACACAACCTATTCTCAAGTAGATATAGATAAACAGTTCGATAGGTGATATAGACTGATACAGATAGAGGTAGATGATAGATACACAATAGACGGATAATAGAGCAAATATGATCAACTGTTGAAATTGGTGGCTCTTGGTATCTGGGTATGTTGACATTCTCTGTAAGGCCAAAGTCAGGGCCAAGGTCAGAGGTGGGCTGTGGCAAGAGAGGCCCCAGGTAGGGACGTCTCGCTCGGCGGGTCCTGGCTTGGCCAGACACCCCTCCTGGCCACCGCTTGATTGGGCAATAGGACAGCTGGTGGTCTGGGGACCAGGGCTTGCAGGAGCCCCCCTTTCGCAGCCAGGGGGCACTGTGTGCTCTACCCCGAGCCTTGTGGCCGGCTGTGCCTGGTCAGTTCTGCCCGGGCTTCCTGTCCAGCTCCAAAACAGCCGCTGGCGCGGGTTTGCCATCCCACTGCCTGTTCCCCGGGGTGCTCGGGGGCCGGGGCGGGAGCCAACCCAGAGATCCTGGCACAGCTTGGTCAGGCGAACGGAGCTGTCACTGGGCAAAGGGAATTCCTGGACAAGGAGTCCTTAGTACCCTCTCTCCTTGTTACCCACAGGCGCTGCAGAGAGGCAGGGTGGACCTTGCCACCAGAGGCAGCCCAGCATCGGGGGGATGGGTGCAAGGATCCCCGGCGGTTTTGATTTCTGGGCCTTTTAGGAAGCACCTCCCTCCCTCAATTTTCTTGCATGCTGAGGACGCTTGTTCAGTCTTTCAAGGAACAATGGAAAAGAAAGGGAAACAGATGCAAAAGAGGGAACCCCATGCCCCCTGCCCTCGTGTGCGCCCGGTGTTTCTGCCCTCCCCATGCTTTCTGTGCTGCCCCTGACACCAAACCCTGAGGTCTAGAGCTGTGAGTCTCATCTCTCTGCCCCCAGGCTCCTGTGGAAATAATGTCATGTGGCAGGTGCTAAGCTACAACCCCGGCCCTTCCCTCAGCACAGCTGTGTTTGGCGTTGCCAGCCACATGCCAGAAAAACAAACACGGGCCGGGACTGGTACTTCCTGGGAGCAGCTGGTGTGTGCTCTGGAAACGAGTCAAGCTGAGGCAGTGACCTCGTAAGTTCACAAGGCCAGGTGCAGCTGCTCGAAGAAACCAGAGTTCCATGCAAAAGAGGAGATTGGGAGGGCCACTGTGGGCAAACCGGTTGAGATTTTCCCACGGGCACCTGTACTGGTCCCTGTCACCACCTGAGTTCCTGTTTCCAGGGGTACTCTGGGGAGGGGTCTCTTGGCCTTGCAGTTGGGCCCTGCCCTGGTGCTATTCTCTGTTCTATCCCATCCCATTCAGGGAGAATCAGTGAGTCAAGAAAGAGCAGGGCTCCTGAACACCTGTGACGTCTCGGCGCTATGTACCCCAGAGAAACATGCTCTTAGTCCATTCCTGTGCGTGTGAACTTCAGATGAGGTTATTTCCATTAAGGTGTGGCCCAACTGAATCAAGATGGGTCTTAATCCTATTACTGAAGGCTTTAAGGAAGACCACACACAGAGAGAAAGCCAGAGAGAGCTTTCTGAGAGAGCAGCCAGAAGCTGAAAGTTAATGGAACCCAGAAGAGAAAGGAGAAGCCAGGAGAGGCAGCCACGTGCATGATCATGCAACAGAAAAGCAAGGGCCAAGGATCGCCAGCAGCCAGCCCAGAATGCCACAGTCTTCTGGGAGAAAGTATTGCCATGAAGACGCTTTGATTTTGGACTCCTCCTAGCCTCAAAACCGAGAGCCAATAAATTCCTTTAAAAAAATTTTTTTTATTAATTAAAAAATTAACAATAAACAAAAACTTTAACATATTCCATTCCACATATATAATCAGTAATTCTTAATATCATCTAAATTCCCATTTTTTAAAACCAACTCATTGCATGGTATTTGTGTTAAAACAGCAACCACGAAGTGAAAACACCTGATCTTTGGGCCAACCCCGTAGGAGGAAAGACAGTCAGAGTTAGGAGTAGGGCGTTATCAGAACTTTACCTCTTTTTTCTTGGTCTGTTCTTTCCCTGCTTTTATGGAATATTTGGCCTCCTCTATCCACCAATATCAAATCATTCTAGTCAGCAGCCAGAGAAAAGGGGCTAAAGAATTTGGCAGAAAGATCCTGTGATGTTAAAAGGCACATGTAAATCTCTGGCAAGGGCTGCTATATCAGCACGGGAGAAATAATCCTGGAGCAGATACGGAGACAAAGTCTGGAAAACAGAGCTTTTTACTGACTCTTGTCTGACCTCATGGGAGAAAGTGTAAGTGGGAGCTCTCAGCATGGGTGGGCCCCTCCTCCTGAAAGAAGGCAACTCTATCAGTAATAGATCACTTTGACGAACACAGCACTGATGTGTCTATTCTCAAGTGACCCCTATAAAAGGTCCCCAGAAATATAGAGACAGTACAGAAATTCACTACCAACCTCAACTGTTTGAGTCCCTCCCAATTTTATACATATCTATGTGGATGTCCTTTGTCCGGACCAATCCCTTCAAAATAACAGTGGTTACTCTGCATTTACTAATTTTTGCAACAATCTAAATCCCATTCACAGGGCAGGAGTGTGGCAGGTACTTTGTAGGACTTTATGTTGGCCTATGAGGTTTGCAGAGCAAAACGCCTCAAGGAACCAAACCCAGGCATGGGGAGTGATGTGTCATCAGACAGTACTTGAGATCCCTGGATGTGGTTCTTGCCAAAAACAATTTCTGTCACACATTAACTTGCAGCAGAGCAGACAGACATGCTCCCTGCCTTGATTTCCTTTTCCTCATAAGGGATTTTTTTTTTTATCCTCGATACCATTAGGAAATATTTGTGGGATAACAAAAAATAACATATGTGCAAGATACATAGTTTACAAAGTTTTACATAAGAGTATCTATCCATGGTTCTGCCTCCTTTGAGACGATAGATGGAAGTCTTATCTCTAATTATCTGCTTCCTAGAAGGATGAAGAACCAACGGGGTGACTGGAAATGATGCAGAAGGAAATGCATGGAAAGCATCCTGGGCACTAGGT
Source organism: Tamandua tetradactyla (assembly GCF_023851605.1). Lineage (NCBI taxonomy): Eukaryota > Metazoa > Chordata > Mammalia > Pilosa > Myrmecophagidae > Tamandua > Tamandua tetradactyla. Next base: position 216,526,562 of record NC_135328.1, read on the forward strand.
GGTTGCCAGACTCCCTAGAGCTAATTTGAGCCAAAGGAGAAGACAGCAGCAAAACAGTACCTGCTTATTCATCTGTTCCCCCTTCATTCTTTAGTTATTGGGCACCAATTCTGTGCCAGGACCTTGTCAGGGGCCAGATCTTAAAGGTGGCACAGCTTTAGAGAGGAGAGGTCAGCTGTGGCTATGTCACTGTGGAGTAGGAGCCCCAGGGAAGACCAGAATGGGGTCTTGGGGCATGAGGGACCAGGGCTGATGGCAGTGGTGTCAGCAGAGGGCATGGTTTTGGGGTCCATGTGATTCAGGATCTTGTACCTGACAATAGTGATGACCAATTCAAAGTGACTTGAACATAAAAGGAGATTTTTTGGTGTATGCCTTCAGGCTCTCTGGGGTCCAGAGGCTGAAACAATGTCATCAGGATGCAGTCTCTCTCCCACTCAGCTCTGCTGTCCTCTATTTTGGTTTTACCCCAGGCAGCTGCTACAGGCTTGGTGGACCCCAACATCTCCCTAGATTAGCTTAGCGGTCCTCGCTCCCTACCCCCAAATTGTCCCGGTAAAAATCCCGAAACTCACTCTCATTGGCTGATATTGGGTTATGTGCTGGTCCTTAAACCAGTGGCCAAGGTTCACTGTGACCAAGAGGATGAAATCACTGATTGTCTAGGTCTGGGTCACATGTGTGTCCCTGGATTCTGGGGACAGGTTAGCCACAGCTAACAATATGGACCGAGATTGGGAAAGGGGCGTTCCCTGAAGGAAAAACAGGCTGTTACTACTAGAAAAAAAGTTAACGATGAAAGGCAGGCACAGCCATCAGAGGCCTCCTCTGTCAGAGTTGGGATTCTTGCCACCCACTAATTGTGTGTCTTTGGCCAGGTCACTTTACTTACGTAAGACTCAGCTGGAAACAAAATTATGTTTTGGTCTTAATGACCCTTTTCTTTATAGGAACACAAAGGGATGTGAGGTGTCATGGGTTTCTACTGTATTTGAAGCTTCATTTAGAACAGATTACAAGGTGATTTATTAAGAATTTAACTGCTTTGGCCCTTGTACACAGAGACTGAAGAAGAAGGATGGAAACCAAGCATTCTGGCAATGATAAACTCTCGGGGTTTGCATTCCCTTTTGAGCATGGGGCTCCAGGAGAGAGGAATAGTACAAGAGCACAGGCAGGTGCAGGGGGCCATGTGAAGTCCTGGCTTGTCTTAGTTTGTGTTGGAGCCACAAGTTCTCCCTCTAGGACCTCGGAGTAGTTGGCACTGAAGGCCAGTGACAGTTCAGCACCTCCATTTGACCCTCTGTCCTTGCTGCATTGGTGTGAGTGAACGGGTCCGTACATTTTTTTTGGGGGGGGGGGGGCAGCATCTGGACAAAGTGGCATGTTGATTTGAGGGACCCAATCACAGCTGAGGCCCAAGCACAGCTCTTTCCCTTGGTACTCTGAGTTCTTGCATGCTAGCCTGTGTGTAGTTGTTAGCTGAGCAGTTTATGGATGACCTTCCTCTAGCAACCTCTGCCAGCCATCCAGCTGGTTTCACTTATGTTCCAACAGAGCTGGGGGTATGACTCCTTGCACTTTCCTGGGGACGCAAAGCTGGTTTGCTTAAAGCAATGAAAAATGTCCCATGTCCCTCCCACCACCCTTCTTAACCTCGCCCTTTTCTTCCTGGCAATACTTACAGGAGGGTTGCTTAGCCATTAGATTTAGTTTGGTTTCTTACAGAGCTTTAGACTCAAATTCTAAAAAGTGATCTTTCGTGCTGAGTCATGAGTCATGAGTTTCCTAGCTGCTAAAACAAATACCAATGTAATAGTTGGCTTAAACAGTGGGAATTTATTGGCTCATGTTGCTGAGACTAGGAGGAGTCAAAAATCAAGACATCATCAAGGTGATGTGTTCTCCCAGAAGACTGTGGTCTTCTGGGGCTGGCTTCCAGTGAGCCCTGGCTCTTGGCTTTCCTGTCACATGGGGATGCACATGGTGGCCTCACCTTTTGCTTCTGAGTTGACTTCCAATTTCTGGCTGCTTCCTCTGGGTTTCTCTCTGTGGTCTTTCCTGTAAGACCTTCGGTAACAGGATTAAGACCCATTCTGATTCATTTGGGCCACACCTGAACCAAAGCGACCTCATCAAAAGGTTCTATTAATAAGGGTTCACACACAGGAATTGTGGAGTGAGTTTCTATGTGGTCTGTCTTGGGAATACAGGCGCAGGCACAATAGAAACTTTTAGCAACAGACCACTTTACTACCTACACAGTACAAAGGGTCCGGAAGAGCAGAGGAACAGATCCCATCACAGCTGGTCTCCCAGGGATTGGTGGATAGCAGCTTCACATGCCCTCCTTTGTGTTGGAGAGGACAGATGCCTGTACTGCCTGAGAGTGGGTATTCGTACTCAAGTGAAAGGGGCCCTGATACTGGGCAAAAAGCATGTATCAAGCAACCTTTGCCCAGATTTCCTGCCTTCAAGAGCAGCTGAGGCTGCTGTTCCCAGTTTGGGGTTCAAGGCATAGTCAGGCCATTCCATTAGACTTAACATCTCTCTTGGATGTTATGGAAACATATTGAAACGTCCACATACAAAGAAAAGGAGGGGGAAGGCAAGGTCTGGGAGACAGTGACTGAGCATATCCATGACTTCCCCAGCAGGATGGATGAAGTTTAAAAACATGTTTTTCTGGGGTATACAGCTCAAGCCACCATTGTCTGACCCCTGGACCCCCAAAAGACATGCTCTTTCCACATACAAAATATATTCCTTCCATCATAACATCCTGAAAGCATTAAATCATTTCAGTAACAATGCTAAGTACAATGTCTCATCAAAATCAGTTATGGGTGTGGTCTGTCCTTTGTCTGAGGATCTGTGAAATCTAGAAAACAAGTTATTTGCTTCCAATAAACAATGGAGGGACAGGCATAGAATAAACATTCCCATTTTAGAACGGAAAAATTGGAAGGAAAAGGGGTCACAGCATCCAAACTATTCGGAAACCTAGCAGGGCATTAGATTTCAGGGTCTGAGAATCAGCTATAGATCAATGTTTTGTCCTCCAAAAAGGACAGCCCCGCCCTCTCTGAGCATTGAGAAGGGCAACCCCACCCCTTCCAAGCACTAGTGCAGTGGCCATGCCCTCACTGAACACTGAGGTGAAGACCCCATCCTCTCCAAGCATTAGGATGGTGGCTAGTCTTTCTGGGAAAGCCAGGACCCATTAGGATGGTGGCTAGTCTTTCTGGGAAAGCCAGGACACATTAGGATGGTGGCTAGTCTTTCTGGGAAAGCCAGGACACATTAGGATGGTGGCTAGTCTTTCTGAGAAAGGCCTCTTTGAGCATTGGGGTGGTGGTACTCTACCTGAACAAAAGGGGGCAATGCCTGCCTCCACGGAGTGTCAGGACAGATGGCCTGCCCCCTGCAAACATAGGGGTGAACCTACCCTTTCCACATACATGGGTGGACCCGCTCTCTTGGCCCAAGGAAATCTTTTGATCCAGACCTCAGTCCATGATTCTGTCCTTGAAATCATTCTTCCTTCAATTCATCCCTTCTCTTTTCCTTTCAGTTCAAGCTGGTAGTGGTTCTGTTCACAAAAATTTCATAAAAATCTTGTTGGCTCTGTGTGCAATTCACAGGGATCCAAACCATCAGACAGAAGGATTTTCCATAAATCTTTCCTGGAAAACTGCACATCCAATCCTAATTTCCATTAAAATGGCTGACTGGATCCAAGCTGAGTTAAATCCTCATAGGTGCCCACTTCTCCAGGGACTCACTTTCTGGGGGCTCAAGGAGGTCTCTAATGGAGCAGCTTCTGGTTTTGTCTCAGAGCACACTCTCTAGGTAGGCTCAGATTTTCCCAAACGCTCAATTCCTGATTTCTTGATGCTGAGAATTCAGTTCTCAGCTTATCCCTTTCCTCTCACATTTTACCATACACTGCAAGGAGAAGCCAGGCTGTGCCTTCTTCCCTTAACTTAAAAATTTCCTTGGCTAAATATCAAAGTTCATCATGTAAAAGTACTACTTTTAATCTGACCTCAGAATATAATTTTGCAAAGTTCTCTACCACTTTATAACAAGGGTCACCTTTCTTCCAGTTTCTAGTAATACATTCATCATTTCCTTCTAATACCTCATTGGAAGTACCTTTAGTGTCCATATTCCGACCAACATTCTCATCAAAGCAAACTGGGCTTTTTCTATCAAGCACCTCACAATTCTCTTGCCTCTACGCATTGTCCAATTACAAAGCCATTTCCACATTTTAGGTATTTGTAATAGTAGCACCCCACTTTCTTGTACCAAAAACTGTTTCCATTTCCTGGCTACTAAAACAAATACCAGGAGATGCAAGGGTGGTTCAGTGATAGAATTCTCACCTGCCATGCAAGAGACCTGGGTTTGATTCCCAGACCATGCACTTCCTAAAAAGAAACAAACAAAAATTCAACAAATGGTGTTGCAATAACAGGATACTCACGTGGAAAAAGAATGAAATATGACCCCCATACAGCATACCCCCGCAAAAAAAATTACAAGAAATACCATGTAATGGATTGGCCTACAGAATGGGAATTTATTGGTTCATGGTTCTGTTTTGTTTTTTGCATGGGCAGGCTCTGGGAATCAAACACGGGTCTCCAGTACAGCAGAAGAGAATTCTGCCAGTGAGCCACCACTACCCGCCTGGTTTGTGGTTTTGAGGTTAGGAGGAGCCTAAAATCAAAGTGGCTTTTCTCTCATGTGTTGTGGTAGCTTGAAGCTACCCCAAAAAGATGTCTTACTAAAGTTAATCCATTCCTGTCGATGTGAACCCTTGTAAGTAAGATCTTTTGTTGAGTTTACTTCAGTTAAGGTGTGGCCCAAATCAATCAGATGGTCTTAATCTATTACTGTAGCTCTTTATAGGTAGGATGAAATTCAGACAGAGAGAAAGCCAGGACAAGCAGCCAGAAGCTGAAAGAGAAAGGAGAAGCCAGGAGCAGTCGCCATGTGCAAAAGCCAAGGGCCAAGGATCACTGGCAGTCAGCCCCTGAGTGCCTCTTGGGAAGAAAGCATTTGCCCTGAAGATGACTTGGTTTGCACTTCTCCTAGACTCAAAACTATGAACCAGTAAATTCCCATTGTTTAATTCAACCCATTGCATGGTATTTGCTTTGGCAACAAAGAAATTAAAACACATGGCAATGCACATCGCAGTTCTCCCTTCTCCTCCAGGTTCTGTTGACTTTCCATTGCTGGTTGTTCTTGTGGGTTTCTCTCTCTGAAGCTTTCTCTATAAAGTCTCCAGTAATAGGATTAAGACCCATCCGGATTCAGGTGAGCCACACCTTAACTAAAGTAACCTCACCAACAGGTTATATTTACAAGGGTTCACACCCACAGGAATGGATTAAGTTTGAGAACATGTTTTTCTGGAGTACACAGCTCCAATCCACCACAGTAATATTAACCATTTTTCAATAAAATAAAATTTAAAAACTGACCATCTTTTATGGATTGAATCATGTTCTCCACAAAGACATGTTCAAGTCCTAATCCCCAATTCTGTAGATGAGAACTCTATTTATAAATAGGACCTTTGAAGACATCATTAATCAAGAGGTGGCCCACATGAATCAGGGTGGGTCTTAGGGCAATTTAACTGGAGTCTTTATAAGTAGAGGAAATTTGGATACGGGAGGATGCAGGTGGAGAGACGTCATGAGATGGAGGCAGACGTTGGGTTATGGATTGCCAGAGAGTCACCACCACAATGCTATAGATTTCAGAGAAAGCCCGGCCCTGCCGACACCTTGAATTTGGACCACGAGACAATAAATTCTGCTGTTTAAGCCCACCAGTCTGCGGTGCTCTGTTGCACAGCCCTGACAAATGAAGACACCATCCTTCTCTTTCCTGGCAGTGAGAGGGTCCTCCCTCCGCTGAGCTCTCTATGTTGGTTCCTGGAACACATCCCATGAGAAGATGCGCCCCTCAGCCCCTCCGACTCTTGGTTGTTGTAGTCATCTTCACAGACTTCCACATGCTGCCTCCTACCAGCCCTCACTATCTGAGTCATCAGCCCACGGAGGGGGTGGGGTGGGTAGGGAGGTGAGCCACAGCTGCTCCATCCCAGTAACATCAATGTGTGACCTTCAGAGCTGGGACCCTGGGGTTGGGGGCCCATTAGAGCAACCAGGATGCCTTACATTAGTTCAGATCTTCGCCGGGCAAAAAGGCCATTGTATTACTCTTCCCTACTTATCCCCTGGTTATCATGAGTTCCCATCCTTCTTGCTTCTTTTTCATGGAGGATTGGACTGAAGGAATTGTATATAGAAGATAGGAGAGAGGAGATGGGTTAAGGTCAGGTTCTCTCTAGCATTGCTCTGGGGGGACCTGACTCATCCATGAGTTATAAAGCAAGGTAATATCTCGAACTATCAATATTTTTGTTTCCCACACACACACACACTTCCTCTGGGACTCCTCTCCCTAATAAGAAGCATCTACATTGCTTCAAAAGTAAAACTACAGGAAAAATGTAAAGGTCAAGAAGCAATCAGTATCCACTGTTTTTGTGACTCAACAGGAAAAAGCAGCATTTATGTCACACAGGGAGAAGTAGAAAGAGAATAAGGGAAGAAGAAATTACCTTCCACTTGTGTGCTGTTTGAAAGGATGTATAGACCCTAGAAAAGCCATGTTTTAATCAAAATCCCATTTTGTAAAGGCAGAATGATCCCTATTCAATACTGTTATGTTTGAATCTGTAATTAGATCATCCCCCTGGAGATGTAACCCAGTCAAGAGTGGTTGTTAAACTGGATTAGGGGAGATGTGTCTCCACCCATGTAGGTGGGTCTTGATTGGTTTACTGGAGTCCTATAAAAGAGGAAACATTTTGGAGAAGGGGAGATTCAGAGAGAGCAGAGCAGAACGACACAGTCACGAGAAGCAGAGTCCAGCCAGCGACCTTTGGAGATGAAGAAGGAAAATGCTTCCCAGGGAGCTTCATGAAACAGAAAGCCAGGAGAGAAGAAGCTAGCAGAGGATGCCGTGTTTGCCATGTGCCCTTCCAGATGAGAGAGGAACCCTGACCGTGTTCACCACGTGCCTTCTCACCTGAGAGAGAAACCCTGAACTTCATTGGCCTTCTTGAACCAAGTTATCTTTCCCTGATTGCATTTGACTGGACATTTCCATAGATTTGTTTTAATTGAGACTTTTTCTCAGCCTTAGAACTCTAAACTAGCAACTTATTAAATCCCCCTTTTTAGAAGTGATTTCATTTCTGGTATATCGCATTCTGGCAGCTAGCAAACTAGAACAACCTGTGTTGAAGGCTAAGGGAGTTTCCTGGGCTGGGGCAGGAGAGGAAGAATGGGGCTGGGGCACCTGGGAAAAGGTCAATTAGGCCACTTTCAATTCGTTTCATTATGAACACAAAATACTTTATTAAGAAAAATATCTTTCCCTATTTTTCCATTTCCTCCTTTTTTATACGAAGACTTTTTCTGGTGGGCATTAATAACAGGGAGATACAATTTAGATGACTGATTTCTGAGATTTATAATGAGGGGAAAATGATTTAAATATCAAGTTATCTGGCTGAAAGGCATAAGAAAAGATGGTCAACCTCACTGGCTATTAGGGAAATACAAATCAAAACCACAGTGATATCATTTGACATCCACTAGAATGGCCATTATCAAAAAAACAGAAAACGACAAGTGGTGGAGAGGATGTGGAGAAAGAGGCACACTTATCCACTATGGGATAGAGGGAAAAGGGCTATGGGTACTTGTTTTAGTTTGCTAGCTGCCGGAATGCAATATACCAGAAACAGAATGGTTTTTAAAAAGGGGAATTTAATAAGTTGCTAGTTTACAGTTCTAAGGCTGAGAAAATGTTCCAATTAAAGCAAGTCTACAGAAATGTCCAATCAAAGGCATCCAGGGATTAGTTCAAGAAGGCTGACTGTTCTAGTTTGCTAGCTGCTGGAATGCAATATACCAGAAACGGAATGGCTTTTAAAGGGGGAATTTCATGAGTTGCTAGTTTATAGTTCCAAGGCCTAGAAAATGTCCCAATTAAAACAAGTCTATGGAAATGTCCAATCAAAGGCATCCAGGGAAAGATACCTTGGTTCAAGAAGGCCAATGAAGTTCAGGGTTTCTCTCTCAAATGAGAAGGCACATGGTAAACACAGTCAGGGCTTCTCTCTCAGCTGGAAGGGCACGTGGCGAACATGGCGCCGTCATCTGCTAGCTTTCTCTCCTGGCTTCCGGTTTCATAAAGCTCCCCCGTAGGTGTTTTCCTTCTTCATCTCCAAAAGTCGCTGGCTGGTGGACTCTCTGCTTTGTGGTGCTGCTCTCTCTGAATCTCTCATTCTCCAAAATGTTTCCTCTTTTATAGGACTTCAGAAACTAATCAAGACCCACTCAAATGGGTGGAGACATGTCATCCCCTAATCCAGTTTAACAACCATTCTTAACTAAATCACATCAACCAGGGAGATGATCTCATTACAGTTTCAAATATACAGTATTGAATAGAGATTATTCTACTTTAAAGAAATGGGATTTATATTAAAACATGGCTTTTCTTAGGGGGCATACTTCCTTTCAAACCAGCACACCGATGAAGTTCAGGGTTTCTCTCTCATCTGAGAAGGCACATGGTGAACACAGTCATAGTTTCTCCCTCATCTGGAAAGGCACATGGTGAACATAGTCAGGGTTCCTCTCTCGTCTGGAAGGGCACATGGCAAACATGGTGTCATCTGATAGCTTCTTCTCTCCTGGCTTCCTGTTTCATGAAGCTTCCCAGGAGGATTTTCCTTCTTCATCTCCAAAGGTCACTGGCTGGCTGGACTCTGCTTCTCGTGGCTATGTCGTTCTGCTCTGCTGTCTCTGAATCTTCTTTTTTCATTCTCCAGAAACTTATCAAGACCTACCCAAATGGGTGGAGACATATATCATCGCCTAATCCAGCTTAACAACCACTTTTGATTAAATCACATCTCCAGGGAGATGATCGGATTACAGTTTCAAACATACAGTATTGAATAGGGATTATCTGCATTTACAAAATGGGATTTAGATTAAAACATGGCTTTTCTAGGGGACATACATTCTTTCAAACTAGCACATTCAACCCTCTGGACCCTAAAAAAGACATGCTTTCCCCATATACAAAATATATTCATTCAATAACAATATCAGAGAACCTTAAACCATTGCAGTAGCAATATACATGAAATACAAAGTTAGAAACGTACAAACTCCTATCAAAGTTAGTTACAGGCATGGTGTGTTCTATGGCAAAATTATCCTCTGGATTTGGACCTTTGAAAACTCATAACAAGTTATTTGCTGCCAACATACAAAGGAAGAACAGTCATGGGATACATAAACGAATTTCCATAGGGAAGAAAGAAAGAAGGGGACACTGGACCCACACAGTTTCGAAAACCTGCAGGGCAAAGTCCATTAGATTTCAAAGTCTGAGAGTCATTCATCCTTGGGGCTTTAGAAAGCTGCAGCTCCACCCTTTCCAAGGTCCTATGCAGAGGCCTGCTTCTCTCCGAATACAACCTTGGGGGACACTGGGGAGACTACCTTTTTCTCGGCTCCACCCTCTCCAAGCCTTGGGTCTTGCACCCAGGCTCTCTGCCATCTCTGGGGCACACGCTCAACCCCTCCATATGGTGGCAGCCAGGCTCTCCCCAAACCCCAAGGAATGTACTTCACTCTTTCCAAGGCCTGAGGTGGCATGACTCTTCCATTGCAATGAGGTTGAAGGCCCAGCCTCTGCTTTTGGGGCAAACTCACCTTATCCATGGGCTTGGGTGGGTCCACTCTCCTGGCCCGAGGCTTCTTGACTTTAGACCTCAACTTACATGGTTTTGCCTCTGAAATTATTTTTCCTCTAATGTGTCCCTTCTCTGAACCCTCCAGTCTAGATGGCAGCAGCTCTGTTTATACAGATCCCAAAGCACTCTCATCGGCTTTCTATGCAGTACAGTTGGATCATGTCCATCTGACTAAAGGAGTTTCCACAAATCCTTCCTGGATAACTCCATGTCCGAACTTAACTTTCTCTGAAATGGCTGGCTGGTTCCACATTTGGTTAAAGCTTCACATGGGGCACTTTTCTCTGGGGTCTCCCTTTCTGGAGGCCCAGAATTTTCTAGAACTTCAATTTCTGGTTTCTTTGTACCCAAGAGTTCCATCCTCAGCTTATCTCTTTCCTGCCACATTTCACTATAAGCTGCGAGGAGAAACCAGGCTACGCTTTCCACATTCAATTTGGAAATCTCTTCTGCTAAATATCCAAGTTCATGGCTTTTAAAATCTGCCTTCTAGCCAAAGCCACTAGTCAATTTTGCTAGATTATCTGCTATTTTAAAACAAGGATCACTTTCCTTCCAGTTTGCAATAACACGTGACTCATTTCTGTCTAAGGCCTCGTCAGAGGTTTCTTTAGAGTCCACATTTCTACCAACAGTCTCTTCAAAGCATTCTAGGCCTTCTCTATCAAGGTTCTCACAACTCTTTCAGAAACTTGCCCTTATCCATTTAAAAAGCTGTTCCAACATGTTTAGTATTTGCAAACAGCAGCAGCACCCCACTCTTGGTACCAAGTTGTATTAGTTAGGGTTCTCTAGAGAAATAGAATCAATAGGAAACACTCGCAAATATAAAATTTATAGAAGTGTCTCATGTAACCGTGGGAATGCAGAGTCCAAAATCTGCGGGGCAGGTTGTGAAGCTGACGATTCCAATGGAGGGTCTAGACGAACTCCACAGGAGAGGCTCACTGGCCAAAGCAGGAAGAGAGCCTGTTTCTTCTGAATCCTCCTTAAAAGGCTTCCCATGATTAGATTAAGCATTACTCATTGTAGAAGATACTCCCCTTGGCTGATTACAAATGGAATCAGCTGTGGAGGTAGCTGACATGATCATGATTTGATTCTATGAAATGTCCATCACAACAGACAGGCCAGCACTTGCCCAACCAGACAAACAGGTACCATCACTTGGCCAAGTTGGCACATGAACCTGACCATGACGGTACTTACGAAACCAGAAGGAAAGATAGAGGATAAAGACTTGAGACAGTGTAACTTAGGAATGCCTAAAGTGGGCAATGATGGTAATTAAATGTGTAGCTATACAAACGTTTTTGCATGAGGGAGAACAAATGAATGTCCACATTGCAAGGGGTTAAAAATGGGATGGGAGAAAGGAAAAAATACAATCAATGCAAGCTAGGGTCTATAGTTACCAGTCACGTTGTTAATACGCTTCCACTGAATATAACAAAGACATTGTGCCAAAAGTAAATGTCAACAAGTGGGGGATATGGGGGGGGGTTTGTTATTGATTCTTGCTGACGAAAAGAAAATGTTCTCATATAGACTGTGGTGATGAAGGCATGGCTACGTGATTATATCAGGAACCATTAATTTTTTACTCAGATTGGATTGTATGTGTGAATAAAACTGTTCAAAAGTGAAAAAAAAATCAATTTATCAGGTTACAAAAGTGACCTCTATATTACCAAGTGACAGTATGAGGCCCTCTAGAAGGAGATGGGTTATGGATTGAATTCTGTACCCCGAAAAAGACATATTCTTAATCTTAATCCATGCATCCTGTTGGGTGTGAATCCATTTGCAAGTAGGGCTGCTTGAAGTTGTGTGGTCAGTTAAGGTGTGGGACTTACTGAATCAGGGTGGGTTGGTGGGTTTTAATTAATATTACTAGAGTCTGTATAAAGAGCCAGAAGTCAGAGAAAAATGCAAGAGGAGGTAAAGGCCATCGCCATGTGATGGGGGGGTGCAGAGATGAAAGCCAAGGAACCCCAGGGATTGCAGCAGGCCAGCACCAACATGCTGCAGACTTGGGGGAGAAGGCATGGCTTTGTTGATGTCCCTAAAACTGTGAGTCAATAAATGCTTGTTGTTTAAGCCAACCCCACGTGTGGTATTTGTCATAGCAGCCTGGCAGACAAAGACAGCGCTGTTTGACTTTCAGGCAGAGGGTGGCGAGTAGCAATACCCTGTGGTGGGAGCAGGGCAGGGGTGGCTCAGTAACAACCTTGAGGCCAACGGGGCTGAAGCAAAATGGGTCAAGGGTAGAATAGTGGGGAATTAATTTGGAGGAAAATCACATAGGATGTTTGTTGGTCCCTGGCAAAGTCTCTGGGTTTGCTCTGAAGGAGATGGCAGCTGGTGGATTGGTTCAAGGGGGAGGAAAGCAAAACCTAACTTTAAGTTTTAAAATGATCACTGAGGATGAGCCGTGAGAGGGAGAGGTGAGTTGTGAGAAAGTGAGTGGCACCAGCAGGTGAGAGGTGATGGCATTTTGGACCAGGGCAGTAGCAATGGAGGTGGTTAGAAGTGGTCAGACCTGGGATCTATCTGGCAGGTAGAGCCAGTGGATTGGGTGTGCAAAAGATGGGGACCAAGGATGATTGTGAAGTTCTTGGAAGGATGGAGTTGCCATCAACAGAGATGGGGAGCCCTGTGTAATCTGAGGGAGGGAAGTTTGGTCTTATACCTGATAAGGTTACAGACATCCATTAGATGTCCATGTAGGCATTTAGACTATGGGCCTGGAGATTGGGGAAGAGATCTGGGCTGGAGATACATTTGGGAGTTGTCAGCATCGTGAGCAAAGACCGGGTGTGCAGTGAGTGCAGAGAAAAGAGGAAGCTGAGGTCTGAGCCAACACTTGGAGGTTGGAAGACTGAAAAGGTAAGCACTTACTTTTTTCCATCTCTTTAAATAGCTCTTTGTGTTGTATTTGGTGCTATAAGTAATTGAAGATTTATTTCGTGTATAGTGAGAAGTGAGGTTATACAGGGATTCCCGCCCCCTCCTCCCAGGCCCCCCCACGGGTGGTCTCAGTAGATAGCTACTTTATCTGGAGGAACCCTTCCTGATCTGATCCCCTGCTTGATCAATATTCGTTAACCTTCTGCCATGCTTTCACGTCCTCACATGCAAAATGGCAGTACTAGACTGATGTAATTCAAGGTGACCTATACAAATCTGTTCTCAGAAATCATAGCTTACTTAACAACCTCAAAGGAATATTATGAAATTAATGAAATGTAAAATATTAGGGAGGCTTGCTAAATTCAAAGTGATACAGAACTCCCAGGACAAAATCTTGCATAGGAAGGGAACAAATATTTGTGTGATGGCTTAATCATTATGCCTAACTTTGATATTCTGATTCATTAATAAATGAAAAAGCTTAAATTCTAATTTCATGTATAAATGAGAGAATAACTTTGTTGTTTTCAATGAAAATCGCTTTATGTTCATCGACAAGGGATAGGTTGACAGAGGGTCTTCCAGCCAGAATCTCAAAGACCTGGCTATCATGCCCCCTAGTGAAGGGAACAGCCCTATAAATATTAAATGCATTTTAATCTTTAGAATAATTTATTTGCATTTATATAATCCCTTTGGAACTTTTATGCTTTCAATTACTTTCATTAGAAACATAAAATATTTTACTATGACATCTTTTAATAATTTTTCCATTTCTTCACCTTTCCTTTTTTATATCAACACATATTAATGTACATCAATGGCAAGGAGATGCAATTTAGATTACTGGTTTCTCAGATTTCTAATGAAGGCAAAGTGATTTTAAAAATCAGTTTACCACGTGACAAATGTATATCACATTTATTTTGACAAGATGGTAATCATTTGATGTCAAGAAATGCTGACAGGTATCTGGTTTAAGTAGCAAAGTATTTGTAATCAAAAGACTCCATACCCTTAATCAGCTCTTTGTAGACAAATAACAGTGACACGAAGGTATTTGTGAAATTATTTGTAAATTAGCCAAGTTAAGAATCAGCCAAATTATCCTATAAAGACTTTAACCTTTTAGATGAGCACAATTAAATAATGAACTGTAAAATATAGTTGGACATAATACATGGATGTATAGTGATCCTAATAATGTAGAGTTTTAATAGTCTTGGCATCCATCAAGAAACCTATAACTTCTATGACATTGAGAAGAGACTGTTTTGGACTCAGACCAAAATAACTTAATTAAACTGTAATATTTTACCAGCTAAAAATGAACTACATTTTATTGTTCCAAGTTATAAACAGAATACCTAAGGATGGATCTTGGGGAGTATGCAATTAAATCCCACTGGGTGGGGGGGACTTCCATTGGCAGTGTCAGCATTTGTGAATTTGAGGTGAACAAATACACCTCTAAGAAGATACAATTCCTTTCTCATAAGTGGACATTCTATCTTTATATTATAACACAAAATATACATAAATGCTCAACGAGTTATTTCAAACATTGATTCAACTGAAGTTTTTTTTTGAAGTTTTTTTTATTGTTCTTTTATGTTGCGTAGTTTTAGTGTTTTGAAGAGAATTCAGTCTGCTAATTTTCTCTACTCAGACTCCTCCAAAAATAATGTGATTTTGGAGGAGCAGTTGATTAATCAACATGAACATGCAAAGACAAATAACTTAAGAATCTGGCTATCATGAAATTGAATTTTAGATAGTTGGAGGAATAAAAAGAGCAGATTTTATTTTTCTCAAATATAATTTTTTTTCTTTTTTACTATGTTAGTCCTAATGGGAAAAAAAGATCTTACTTTAATTTCCTGGAGCTGAATTTGGTGGCTCAAGATCCAGCCAATATATATTCAAGTGCAAAAATATTTAGTATTTTTATTGTCATATACATAGGGGTCATATTTATATGAACATTTTCTCCTTTTAGGCCAAAGTGAGAGACTGAAAAGATGAACAATGTCTGTCCATGGTTGCATGGCCTCCCCGCTCCTCCACCCCCGAGTTATTCTTCTTTGAAGGCCATTGATGGCTAAAGGTAGAGGCCATTCTTGGCACGACTTTTAAAGGACTGGCTGTTTCGTGCACATCTGTTTTCATGTCATGAGACAGGGAAGGACAGGCTCCAGGCTGGTCCCCGTCCCCGCGCCTGTGGGGAGCAGCAGCTCTGCAGAAGGGCTCAGGCCTTGGGCAGAGAACGGGGAAGCCAAAAGCAGCACAATTTCAAAGCCCACACACAGAACTCTAGAGGGCAAGCTGCTAAGGTGCCATTCCTTGGACCACATCACCCTTAGAACAGTGGTTCATACCCTTTTGAGTCATGGACCCCATTTGAAAACTTGGTAAGAGCTGTGGCTCCTCCTCCCTGCAAAAAATGTGTGTTTGTCAGGTTCTCACGCACATGTGCGTGCACACACAAACACACACACACACACCACACTCCTATGTTTTCTTCATACAATTTTGGAGGGCTTCGTGGGTACCCTGGGACCCCCTGGGATCAGATTAACAACCTTTGTCTTAGAAGTTTGGGAAAAGAGGTTATTCTATTCTCATAAAATTTGAACGACTCTCTATAAATCACTTTTAAAAATAAATGCATGCTGGGGGTGCTAGGGTAGTTCAGTGGTAGAATTCTTGCCTGCCATGCCGGAGACCCGGGTTCGATTCCCGGTCCATGTACTTCCCAAACAAACAAACAACAATTCACCAAATGGTTACGCAATATTGGGACACTCACATGGAAAAATAATGAAATGTAACCCTGCCATACAGCTTACAAATAAATAAATAAACAAGTGAGTGCTGTGTACAAGGTAGTTAAAGGACACTGAGTGACATAACGAAGTCTCAAGTAGTAACTGATCTTGAGTAACCAGCTTGCTCACACCAGCTGCTTGTCTCTTCCCTTCTCCTAAACATTCCTTCTGTGGCTCTGGGATTCTTGGAACTCCCTACAAGAGAGTCAAAAAGCAGGCTAGTTGCTCCATGACTGGGGGGCCCACTTTCCCCCACTGGGCCTCAGTTTCCTCACCTGTGAAAGGAGGGATTTGCAGATGCTTATACTTGCAGATATTTGTATATCTTCAGAATCAAAATATCAGTTGAAAATAAGCATCAGCTCCATCCAGAGCTGATCAGAAGCACTGATACTGAAACCTTTTTCTTGGGGATTGAAGGTGGATGAAAATTTTCTCAATGTTGAACAGAGGTGTATTTTAAAGAGGTGTTTGCTAATCTGGATCTCAAATCCCATTAAATTCAGATTTGACAATATGAGGTCCTATGCAAAGCAAATGGAACCTTTGTTTACTGGGTAAAGGGCACTTGTCACTTCTCTAATGTTGCTGAGCTTATCTCTGCTGGTGAAAAATTCTTTGTAAATTGAGTGCCAGGGATTTGTCTAAAAACATATGGAAGAGAAAGATAAAGTGCCTTTTTTTTTTTTTGTAATATTATAAGGATCCTGCCTCTACTATTTACTTTCTTGAGTATTAAAATCTTTTTTCATTAACAAGTATGGAAAAAAATAGACAAATAGACTTTGGAAATGTTCTTTCATATTTGCTTCAGATTTTTTTTAAAGAAATAAAGTATACAACTATAGCTAAAGCTCTTCTCATGTAGCATTTGTGCCACGTGCCCTAGAAGGAACCTATTCTATAGTTGACTTGACTAATTTTGTTTTTAAATAATAACCTTTATTTTTGGAGCAGTTTTAGGTTTACAGAAAAATTATATGGAAAGTAGAAAAGTTCCTATATACTTCCTCCCTCCCCATACATAGTTTTCCCTATTATTAACATCTTGCATTAGTGTGGTACTTTTGTTATAATTATAAACCAATATTGACAAATTAGCAGTAATTAAAGTCCATAGTTTATATTAGGGTTCATCCTTTGAGTTTACAATTCTATGGGTTTTGATAAATCTGTAATGTCAAGTATCCATCAGCACAGTATCATACAGAGCAGTTGTGTTGCCCTATAAGTGCCATGTGCTCTACCTCATCATCCCTTTCCTCCACCACACCCCCAACCCAATGGTGACCACTGATCTTTAATGGTCTGATTTCTTTCACTTAACAAGAGGATTCCTTTTTTTTTTTAATCCTGATTCAACATTGTAGGGTGAAACTTTTGATTTGATTATCTCCACAGAGACATGGCATGCCCAATTGTGGGTGTGACCTTTTGATTAGATAGAGATCTGATGCCACCCATTCAAGATGAGTCATGATTAGTTTACTACAGTCCTTTAAAAGCAGAAACATTTTGGAGAAACCTCAGATGCAGATGCTTGGAGAACAGCTGCTTCAGAGCTGACAGAGACACCAGATATTTGGAGATGCTTGGAGTGCCGACAGAGAAAACAGAAGCTTAGAATGGGCAGAACCCAGCAGATGTCACCATGTGCCTTCCCATGAGATGCTTAGCAAGCCAGAACCCAGAGCTGTGTCCTGGAGGAACTAAGTGAAAGCCCACAGATGTTTAGAAAGGAAACCCCTGCATCAGAAGCTGGAAGCAATGGAACCAGGAACAAGGACCAGCAGATGCCAGTCACATGCCTTCCCAGATGATAGAGGGGTTCCAGACAGCATCAGCCTTTCTTGAGTGAAGAAAACCTTTTGTTGGTGCCTTAATTTGGACACTTTCACAGCCTTAGAGCTGTAAACCTGTAACATAATAAACTCCCTTTATAAAAGCCATTCCATTTCTGGTATACTGCATTCCAGCAGCTTTAGCAAACTAAAGCTGGCACTGGCACTCAAGGAAATCTCTGTCATGTCACTAGCTGGAAACAAACTTAAGGAACAGACAGCCAGAGACTAAATACAAAAGTTAACCCATTAAAAAGTATAATGTATAGTTTGCAAGAAAAGATTACAAGTCTTACAAAACAAATAAACAAGAAATGATGGCCCATCCAAAGAACAGTGAAGAGGCCCAGACTTTGGATAAAAAAGGTTTTTTTTTTTTTTTGCATATTCATCATCATGATCATTTCTTAGAACACTTGCATCAATTCAGAAAAAGAAATAAAAAGACAACAGAAAAAGAAATAAAATGAAAACAGAAAAAAAAATTATACATACCATACCCCTTACCCCTCCCTCTCATTGATCGCTAGCATTTCAAACTAAATTTATTTTAACATTTGTTCCCCCTATTATTTATTTTCATTTCATATGTTCTACTCATCTGTTGACAAGGTAGATAAAAAGAGCATCAGACACAAGGTTTTCACAATCACACAGTCACACTGTGAAAGCTATATCATTATACAATCGTCATTCAGAAACATGGCTACTGGAACACAGCTCTACGTTTTCAGGCAGTTTCCTCCAGCCTCTCCATTACATCTTGAATAACAAGGTGATATCTACTTAATGCATAAGAATAACCTCCAGTATAACCTCTTGACTCTGTTTGGAATCTCTCAGCCATTGACACTTTACTTTGTCTCATTTCACTCTTCCCCCTTTTGGTCAAGAAGGTTTTCTCAATCCCTTGATGCTGAGTCTCAGCTCATTCTAGGGTTTTTCTCAATCCTTTGATGCTGAGTCTTAGCTCATTCTAGGATTTCTGTCCCACGTTGCTAGGGAGGTCCACACCCCTGGGAGTCATGTCTCACGTAGACAGGCGGAGGGTGGTGAGTTTGCTTGTTGTGTTGGCTGGAGAGAGAGGTCATATATGAGCAACAAAAGAGGTTCTCTTGGGGGTGACTCTTAGGCCTAATTTTAAGTAGGCTTGACTTATCCTTTGTGGGGTTAAGTTTCATATGAACAAACCCCAAGACTGGGGGCTCAGCCTATAGCTTTGGTTGTCCACACTGCTTGTGAGAATATCAAGAATTCAACTTGGGGAGGTTGAATTTCCCCCCGTTCTCACCATTCCCTGAAGGGGACTTTGCAAATACTTTTTTATTCACTGATCAAATCCCTCTGGTGTTTATTGGGGCATCACTCTGGACAAAGCAACAAAATCTCATGTCCTACTCAAGGTTCCATGTACTTATGGTGTTCAATTAAGCTATCTACATAAGTTATATTAAGAAATACACTAGTCAAAATATAAATTTGGACAAGGGCTTTTTAAAAAAACAATCTTCAATATGCTCAAAAAGATAAAGGGAAACACAGAGAAAGAACTAAAAGATATCCATGCATTGGAGAAGGTACAATGTGAGAACCTCAATAAAGAGATAGCAATTTTAAAAATGAATCAAACAGAAATACTGGGGTTGAAGACCACAATTAATGAAATAACAAATTCCCTACAAGGTTTTAACAGAAGATTGGAACTGGCAGAAGACAGAATCAGTGAACTCAAAAACAAGCTACTTGAAATGATTCATAAGGAAAATCATGAAAAAAAAAGTGGAAAGAGCCTAAGAGACCCATATGGATACCATCAAGCATACTGATAGAGATAGAAAGTCCCAAAAGGAAAAGAAAGAGAGAAAGGGGCAGAAGGAATATTCAAAGAACTAATGGCAGAAAATGTCCCCAATTTAATGCAAGACATGAATACACACATTTAAGAATCCTAAGAAGCCCCAAACAGGGTAAACTTGAAAAGAACCATACCTAGAAAATAGTAGCCAAACTGTTGAATGCCAAGGTCAAGAAAAGAGTTTTGAAAGCTGCAAAAGAAAAGCAATATGTTGCATACAAGGGAGTCCCGATACAATTAAGTACCTTTTTCTCATTGGAAAATATGGAGGCAAGACAGCAGTGAGACAAAATATTTAAAGAGCTGAAAGAAAATAATTGCCAACCATGAATTTTATACATCTGGCAAGACTATCTTTCAAAAATGAGGGAGAGATTAAAACATTCCCAGATTTAAAAAAAAATTGAGGGGGTTCTTCACTACAAGACCTTCTAAGTAATAGCTAAAGGAAGTTCTTCAGACTGAAAGGAAAGGACACTAGGCATTGGATCAAAGCGGCAAGAAGAAATAAAAACCTCCACTAGGGTAACTCTCCACAACCTACAACCTTCAGATGTGTCCCTGGACCAGCTGAGTCCTGAAATGCAGAGGGGCAAGCCTTTTCAGTACATCAAATAGTTCCATCCCCCTAGCCCATATTATCAATAGCCACCTCCAACAATTAAAAAAAAGAAAAAGAAAAAAGGAAGACATATGGATAAATGTCAGTATAGTAGTATTATATTTTTTGGTATGTAACTCCTTACATTTTAATTCTTACAGGTTCTAAAAGGAAAATGCATAAAAAATAATGATAAATCTATGGTTTGGGACATAAAATGTTTAAAGATATAATTTGTAACAAGTACAACAAAAAGGTGGGGGATGGAGGTGTAGAGGAACAGTGTTCATGTATGCTATTAAAATCAAGTTGTTATCAAATCAAGCATGCATGTTATAGATTTAGGATGTTAAACTTAAGCCTCAGGTAACCATAAAGAAAATACGTCGAAAATATACACAGAAGGAAATGAGAAGGTACTCAAAATGGTACACCACAAAAAAAATCAAATGAGTAGGAAAGTAAGCATTCACTGAAGAATTGAGGGACAAAACAGCATTACAATTATAAAGAACAAATAGCAAAATGGCAGAAGAAAGTCCTGTATTATCAGTAATGGAATGTAAATGGATTAAACTCTCCAGTCAAAAGGCAGAGATTGGGAGAATGGATTTAAAAAAGCATGACATAACTATATACTGGTTACAAGAAGCTCACCTTAAATTCAACAACAGAAGTAAGTTGAGAGTAAAAACTTACTTTCATGCACAGAAACCAAAAGGTAGCAAAGATAGCTATACCAATATAAAATAGACTTGTAGTAAAAAAAAAAATTATAATGAACAAAGAAGGCCACTACATACTGATAAAGGAGTCAATCCAATAAGATGATGTGACAATTATAAATACACATGCACCTAATGGCAGAGCCCCAAAATATATAAAGCAAATATCAATAAATTTGAAAGAAATAATTGATGACTCTACATTAATAGTAGGAGACTACAATATACCATTTTCAATAATGGATAGAATATTTAGACAGAAGATCAATAAAGAAATAAAAGACTTGAATGATACTATAAACCAACTAAATGAATGGACATATGTAGATCACTTTTGTTTACCTGGGAATGTCTTCACCCAAAAGCAGCAGAATACACATTCTTCTCTAGCACAAGGATAATTTTCCAGGATAGACAACATGTTAGGTCACAAAACAAGGCTCCGTAAATTTAAAAATGTTGAAATCATACAATATATCTTTCCAGTTTACAATGGAATGAAGCTAAAAATCAATAACAAAGGGGTGTTGGGTGTTAGTGATTGAATTGTGTCCCCTACAAAAGGTATGGTCAGGTTCCAATTCTTGGTCCTGTGAACACTTTGTAAATAGGACCTTTGCAGATATTATTAGTTTGGTGTGCCCAAATTGAATGAGGGTAGGCATTAATCCAATAAGGTTGAAGTCTTTATAAGCAAAGGAAACTGAATGTGGAAGGAACCGTGGGGAGCAGCCAAAAGCTGGATGTTAACAAAACTGGAAGAGAAATGAGGTCACCACAATGTACATTGCCATGTGATGGAAAAGCCAGTGAATCCCAAAGATTGTCAACCATCCAGAAGATACTGGCTCCCAGAGGAAGTAATCCTTCTAGTCTTTGAAATCAGGAGCCAATAAATTCTTTTGTTAAGCAAATCCATTGAACAGTATTTGTATTAACAGGCGAGAAACAAAAAGAGAGGGAGAACTGGAAAATTCATAAGTGTGGTAGTCAGGTTCAGGTGTCAACTTGGCCAGATGAAGGTGCCTAATTCTATTGCTGTGGACAGTAGCCAATAGCATGTGAACCTCATCTGTAGTCGGCTAGGAGGCGTGCTTGCTGCAATGAATGATGTTTGATTTAATTGGCTGGAAGCTTAAATGAGAGAGCTCAATGTAGCACAGCCCAAGCAGCTCAGCATACCTCATCTCAGCACTCAACCCAGGCTTTTGGAGATGCAGAGAGGAATCAACCTGGGGAAAGTTATTGGGACCCAGAGGCCTGGAGAGAAGGCCAGCAGAGATCGCCCTGTGCCTTCCCATGTAAGAAAGAACCTCAGTTGAAAGTTAGCTGCCTTTCCTCTGAAGAACTATACATTATCTAAATAAAACCCCTTTTATTGAAAGCCAATCCATCTCTGGCTTGTTGCATTCTGGCAGCTAGCAAACTAGAACAGTCAGTATGCAGAAATTAAACAGTACACTTTTAGCCAATGTGTCAAAGAAGAAATCGCAATGAAAATTAGAAAACACCTTGAGCAAATGAAAATTAAAAACAGAACATACCAAAACTAATGGAATGCAACAAAAGCAGTGCTGAGAGGGAAATTTATAGCTCTAAATGCTTACATTAGAAAAAGAAGAAAGCTCTCAAATCAGGGACTTAGCCTCACAACTGGAGGATCTAGAAAATGAAGGGCAAACTAAACCCAAAGTGAACAGAAGGAAGGAAATTAAGACTAGAGTGGAGATAAATGAAATAGACAACTAAAAGACAATAGTGAGAACCAATGAAACCTAAAGCTGGCTCTTTGAAAAGATCAATAAAATAACAAACATATAGCTAGACTGACAAAGGAAAAAAAAAGAGAGGACATAACCAAAATCAGAAATGAAAAGGGGGCCATTGCTACTGAATATTATGAACAACTGTACACCAAAAAATTAGATAACCTAGATGAAATGGACAAATTCCTAGAAACACACAAACTACTTACACTAATTCAAGGAGAAACAGATCTCAACAGACCAATAACAAGTAAAGAGATTGAATCAGCAATCAAAAACTTCAACTTCCCAACAAAGAAAATCCCAGGTCCAGATCATTCCACCTGTGAATTTTACTAAACATTCCAAGAATTAACACTAATCCTGCTCAAACTCTTCCAAACACCTGAAAAGGAGGGAAAACTCCCTAACTCATTCTATGAGGCCAACATCACCATCATACCAAAGGCAGATAAAGTTAACATAAGAAAAGAAAATTACAGACCAACATCTCTTATTAACATAGATGCAAAAATTCTCCACAAAATACCAGCAAACTGAATCCAACAGCACATTAAAAGAATTATACACCATGATCAAGTGGGGAGCTATCCCAGGCATGTAAGGATGTTTCAACAAAAGAAAATCAATTAATTTAATATACCACATTCATAGAATGATGTGGAAAGACCCACATGATCCTCTCAATTATTGGAAAAAAGGTATTTGACAAAATTCACAACTCTTCTTGATAAAAACACTTAGAAAACTAGGAATAGAAGGAAACTTCGTCAACATGATAAAGGGCATATATGAAAATCCCACAGATAACATCATACTAAATGATGAAAGACTCTAGGCTTTCCTTCTAGGATCAGAAACAAGACTGAGATGCCCACCGTCATCACTGTTATTCCACATTGCACTGGCAGTTCTAGCCAGAACAATTCCACAAACAAACAAAAAAATAGAAATAAGTCATCCAAATTGGAAGGGCAAAACTTGCCCTATTTGTAGATGATATAGTTCTTTATATAGAAAAATCCTTAAAATTTCATAACAAAGCTACTAGACCTAATAAACAAATTCAGCATAGTGGCAGGGTACAAGATCAACATGCAAAAAATCATTAGTGTTTCTATACATTAGTAATGAACGATCTGAAAAGGAAATCAAGAAAAAGTTCCATTTACAATAGCAACTGAAAAGAATAAAATATTTAGGAATAAATTTTACCAGGGATGTAAATGACCTGCAGACAGAAACTACAAAACATTGCTAAAACAAATCAAAGAAGACTTAAATAAAGTAATGGACATTCAAGTTCATGGATTGGAAGAGTAAATATTGCTAAGATGTCAATTCTACTCATAGTGATTTACAGATTCAAGGTAGTCCCAATAAAAATTCCAACAGCATTTTTTTTTTTTTTTTTGCTGAAATGGGAAAGCAATCATCAAATTTACATGAAAGGTAAGGGACTCAAACAGCCAAACCACCTTGAAAAAAAAGAATGAAGTTGGTGAACCCACACTTCTCAACTTTAAAATTTATTACAATGCTACAGAAATCAAAATAACATGGTAGAATGTTTGCCTTCCATGCGGAGACCTGGGTTTGATTCCTGGACCATTCACCCCCCTCCCCCCCCAAAAAACCAACGAAACAAAAAAACAACAACATGGTACCAGCACAAGGACTGATATATAGACCAATGGAATAAAATTGAGAGTTCAGAAATAAACCCTCACATGTATGGCCAACTGATTTTTGACAAGGAGGCCAATTCCACTCCATAGGGACAGAATAATCTCTTCAACAAACAGTGCTGAGAAATCTGGGTATTCATATGCAAAAGAATGAACATGGACCCCTATCTCATATCATATATAAAAATTATCTCAGAGTGGATCCAAACTATAAAGCTCCTAGAAGAAAATATGTCAAGAAACATCTTTAGGACCTTGTGCTATGCAAAAGCTTATATATCAAAAGCACAAGCAACAAAAGAAAAAATAGATAAATGAGATTCATCACATTAAAAACTTTTGATTAACACTACTGAACTACATATAGGAATGTGGTTAAAAGGGAGAAACTTTGGATCATATATATGTAACTAGAATAAAAATTAAAAGAAAAATCCTAGCACTGTACAACACAGTGAACCCTACTGTAAATGATGGAGAATAGTTAATAAACAATTACAATAATTTTCTTTCATGAATTATAACACATGTATCACACTAATGCAAAGTGCTAATAATAGGGTGGTATATGAGTACTCTGTATTTTATATATTTTATGCATGATATTTTTATAAACCTACAACTTCTCTACCAAAAAACATTAATAAAAAATAATAGGCTAGCAGATGGCTGAGATGGGCTGGTCCCCCCCCCAAAAAAATATCTATCAAACAATATAAGTATGATGGAAGCACACCCTTGTGAATGTAGGTCACAGCATTGAATTATATATCTGAATGTGGTTTAAAGGGACATTTCAGGTTGTATGTATGTTATTAGAATAAAAAATTAAAAAAAAAAAACTTAAGACTGTACACCCCAAACAATGAACTCTATTGTAAATGATGGACTATATTTAATAGTACAGTTATAAAAATGTTCCTTCTTGAATTTTAACAAATGTACCACACCAATTCAAGGGGTTAATTAGAGAGTGGTGTATGGGAACTCTTGATTTTATGCATGATTTTTCTGAAAACCTACAACTTCTGTATCTAAAAAGGCATTAAAATAAAAAGGTAGCTGGGGGTGGTGTGGAGTGAAATATTTTGTACATCGAAGCACTGCATCATGAAAGTAAAAAGTCAACCTATAGGATGGGAGAAAGCATTTGGAAACCGCACGTCTGATAGGGATTTAATATCCAGAATATATAAAGAAATCCTGCAACCAAACAACAGAAAAGACAAACAACCCCATTAAAAATGAGTAAGAGACTCTAGTAGAGCTTCCTCTAAAGAAATTATACAAATGGCCCATAAGCACAGGAAAGGAAGGACATGTAAATCAAGACCACTATGAGATACCATTTCACACCCATTAGAATGGCTACCATTTAAACAAAACAAAAAACCCAGAAAATAAACACGTGTTGGAGAGGATGTGAAGGAATAGGAATACATATTCATTGTTGGTGTGAATGTAAAATGGTGCAACCACTGTGGAAAACATTTTGGCGGTTCCTCAGAAAGTTAAGTATAGAATTACCATAGGACCTGGCAACTCCACTTCTAGGTATATACCCAAGAGAATTTAGAGCAGTGACTCATCTGCACACTGATGTTCATAGTGGTATTATTTGCAATTGCCACAATTAGAAGAAACCCAAGTAACCGTCAACAGATGAATGGATAAATAAGATGTGGATGCAATGTGATATTATTCAGCCATAAAAAGGAATAACGCTCTGATACACGAGACAGTATGGATAAGCCATGAAGACATCATGTTGAGTGAAATAAGTCAGAACCAAATGGACAAATACTGTCTGAGCTCACTGATGTAAAATAATTATAATAAGCAAATTCAGAGTCAGAAACTAGAATAAAGGGCTGGAGTGGGGTCGGGAATGAGGAATTATTGCTTAATTGGTGCAAAATTTCTGTTTCTAGTGATGGAAAAGTTTTGGTTGGAACATGGTGTTGGGTAGCACAATACTGTGAATGCACTTAACCACACTGGATTATATATTTACATGTGACTAAAAGGGGAAGTTTTAGATTATACATTTATATGCTACTAGCAGAAAAAAATTTTAAATCTATAGGACTATACAACACAGATAATGAGCCCTAATGTAAATTATGGGCTGTAGTTAATAGTATAATTATAAGGTTCTTTCATCAGTTGTAACACAGGTACTACACTAATGCAAATTGTTTAATAACAAGGAAAATTAAGTGAGTGTAAGGGGGTTTGATGGTTAGATTCATGGGTCAATTTGGCCATAAGGCTAAACTTCTCCACCACGTATATAAGCTTCAAAAGAGCAAGCCTCAAGATCAAGGGCTTGGCCTATTGATTTGGGTGTCCCTAATGTTTGACACAGTATCAGGGGTTCCTCCAGTGATAAAACTTTAATAGTTTGATATTTTTTCTCCCATCCCTCAAGGGACTTTGAGGCGCCACTTTTTTGTTGCTATTGCTGTTTTCGTTTTTAATTTTTTTATCGTATGGTATAATATATATACAAAGCAGAGAAATAAAAAAGCAGTAGTTTTCAAAGCACTCTTCGACGAAAGTTACAGGACAGATCCCAGAGTTTGTCATGGGCTACCATACCATTTAAGGCTAGAAGGCTTAAATATTTTTTTTTATCATCACAATCGACTTTTTTTCTTCTTTTTTTTTTTTTGTGAAAAATAACATATATACTAAAAAGCTATAAATTTCAAAGCACAGCACCACAGTTAGTTGTAGAACATATTTCAGAGTTTGACGTGGATTACAATCCCACAATTTCAGGTTTTTACTTTTAGCAGCTCTAAAATACTGGAGACTAAAAGAGATATCAATTTAATGATTCAGCATTCATATTCATTTGTTAAATCCTATCTTCTCTGTATAACTCCACCATTCTCTTTGATCGTTCCATCCTTCTCTTTAGGGGTGTTTGGGCTATGGCCATTTTAAATTTTTCATATTGGAAGGGTCTGTCACTAATACGGGGTAGGGAGATGGAACTATCTGATGTTCTGGAGAGACTGGCAGCCTTGTTTCTTGAATATAATTGTATGCAAATATAACATTTACAATGTGACTGTGCGGTTGTGAAAATCTTTTGTCTGATGCTTGCTTTATCTAGGGTATGGACAGATGAGTAAAAAATATGGATTAAGAATATATAAACTGGGCCGCGGTGGCTCAGCGGGCAAAGTGCTTGCCTGCTATGCCGGAGGACCTCGGTTCGATTCCCGGCCCCAGCCCATGTAACAAAAACGGAGAAACAGAATACAATAAAACAAGAAAATGTTTAAAAGATGTTTCCCTTTCTTCCTTCCTTCCTTCCTTCTATCCTTCCTTCCTTCTCTCTAAAAAAAAAAAAAAAAAAAAAAAAAAGAATATATAAACAAATAATGGGGGAATCAAAGGTTAAAATATATTGGGTAGATGGAAATGCAAGTGGTCAATGAGAGAGAGGGGTAAGGGGTATTGGATGTATGAGTTTTTCTTTTTTCTTTTTATTTCTTTTTCCGGAGTGATGCAAATGTTCTAAGAAACCATCATGGTGATGAATATACAACTATGTGATTATATTGTGAGCCACTGATTGTATACCATGTATGGAATGTTTGTATGTTAAGAATGTTTGTGTTTGTACGTTGTTTTGTCAATAAAAATTTTTTTTAAAAAAAGAACGTGTTTGTATGTTATTTATCAATCAAAATTAAAAAACATTTTATGGGAATAAAGCTGAATCTTAGCAACTAAGCATTTATTTTTTTATTTTAATTATTTTAGTTATTTTTTATAATTACCTTTTCCATGGACATTTGGCTTTTCTTATAGAGGAAGTACAAAAGAAAGAGCAGTCCCCAAGTTATAGAACCTTCGTTTTCTCTGGGTCAGTGGGAATTCTACCTGAATGACCCCTAAAATGCACCCCCTGCCTCCTGCAAAAAGCCTTCTGACCAACCTCCAAAAGAGTCCCATAGTTTTTAAAACGATAGCATATCCTCGCTACACCCAGGGAAAGTAAGGAAAAAGTCAAGAAAAAGTAGGATGAATATTGCTTTACACCGAAACCATCTAACCTAGAAATCTGGGACTCCAGTTTTAATGCCCGAGTGAAAGAAATTGCCTAGAGCTTGTGAACAGGGAGAGGTGTGACAAAATGACTTTATTCTAGACATAAAGATTTCATTTATATCAATTTCCACAAATTAAGGAAATGAATTTCAGTCTCTCTACTTAATAAAATGGAGGAATTAAAAAAACTAGTAAAAGCAACATAGATCCTCATAGATCCTGGCAATGAGAAGTAAAGACATATAAATTGGCACATCCCTAGAATGAGGTACTATGATAGACAAAATCAAAGGTTGTAGTCATAGGGTCATGTTTTACAAAACCTCGCAGAATTTTTTCAAAACTTATTTTAGGAGCCTGTGTTACTATACTAAAGAAAATACACTCACAAACCCAATGTAGAAAACTGAGAGTATGGATTAAAGAGTCAAATGTGAAATGAAAAACTAAAGAAACTTTAGAATAAAATATGTAAGTAGTTGTTGAACAAGACCCCAAAATGCACACAGTGTTCAAGGACACAGTGTTCGAGTTTGACTAAAATCAAATTAAATATTTCTTATGAAAACTTTTATCATAGTAAGTGAAAGCCACAGATTGGAAAAAGATCACTGTCGTTTCCATAACCATGAAAGAACTAGTGATCAGAATACATAAGGAAAGCTTGCAAATCTCTAAGAGAAAGGCAAATAACCAAACAGAAAAGTGAGCAAAGGATAAGAGCAGACAATCCACAGAAGATTAGTAAGTCCAATAAACATGAAAAGATACTCATCCTACTCCTGCCTTAATTCTCGACAGTTTCGATATACACACCAACGCTTCATCTCATAACCTAGGTTCATAGATCCTTGAACTTCTCTCCTCCAAACCTTAGTCTCTACCTTTTCCCCCTAACCTCATGTTACCCAAAACTGCAAGCCCTATCCAATTTCACTGTCATGCATCCCATCCTTCAACCCTCCTTCTTTCAGCTATGTAGTTACTCCTCTTGTATCTTGACTCCAATACTGTTTTAGTTTGCATGGCTGCCAAAGTGCAATATATCAGAAATGGGTTGGCTTTTTAACACTGGGAATTTATTAGTTTTCAAGCTTACAGTTCTGAGATTGTGAAAATGTCCAAATCAAGGCATCATCAAGATGATATCTTCTCCCTGAAGACAGCCTGCCAACGTCTTTTCTTCCTCCTGGGTTTTGTTTGAATTTCATTTTCTTATAAAGGACTCCAGTAAAAGGATTAAGACCCACCTTGAATGAGGTGGGTCACATCTAAAGATCCTACTCACCAAAAGATCCTACTGACAATGGGTCCACACCCACAGGAATGGATTAACTTTGAGAACATGCTTTCCTGGGGTACATACAGCTTCCAACCATCACAAATATTTTGACCCCATTGGGATCAAACCTACCACCTTTTCACTGTTCCGCCTTGATATCCTTGTTCCGCCTTGATATCCTCTTTCCTCTTCCTCCCTGTTCATATTCCATAGTCAGTCATCGTATGCTTTCCCTTGCATACTCTCCTCTTCTCACTTCCTGATATATAAAGCCACAACCCTGGTGATAATTCCAACTCCCTGCCTATGGGCACCTGCACCTATTCAGCTAAGTGAAGTTAAAATCACACCAACTTTAAATACATAACCACAAACCTCAGGTGGATCCTCAATGCCTTTGGCAACCATACAACACTTACGCAGGTTAATTTATTAATTTCCCAGCCAATTATTTCACATACTCTCCTTTCTCTTCAGACCTCTAACTTCTGCCCCTGCCCCCATCCACTCTCAGCCAATCGCTTTCTTTCCTAGTTCACTGAGAATACTGATGCAAACAGCAGAGAAATTCTATCTCTAAACCCTACACTCTGGCTTCCTATCTGTTGTTATACATGAACCATCTCTGCTCCTATCTGAACCCCAGCCATCCGCCTGGGTCCTTGATCCTGTTTCCTCTCAAGGATTTCACTCAGCAATTCTCTTCTTTCTCTACTACATCAAGTTTTTGCTCTTTGATAAAAAATCATTCTCAATAGAATACAAATAAGTTGTTTTTTCTTCATCAAATAAATTTTTCTCTTTCCCCTTAATTCTTTTCTTGATGATATTTTACACATTAGCTACTACCCCATTTCTTTTCTTCCGTTTATAGCCAAAGACCTACGTTTGCTGTCTCCAATTCCTCTTTTCCTATTCTCTTTTAAATCCCTCCCCATCTCAATTTTGACTCCACTTCTCCACCCAAAGTTTTCTTTCAAGGTTTCCAGTGAACACCATTGCTATGAGTAAAAACCAATTCTGAAGCTGCCACTATCTCGATGTCTTGGCAGCATTTGGTACAATTGATCACTGCCTCTTCCTTTACGTGCTCTTTACTTGGCTCCCAGGAAAGTATATCCTCACTTGTGACTCCTTCTCAGTCTCTCTCTCTCTCTCTCTTTTTAATTAGAAAAATTGTAGGTTACAGAAAAGTCATGCAGAAAATTCAGAGTTCCCATATACCCCCTGTATTAGTCAAGGCTCTCTAGGGAAAAAGAATCAACAGGAAATATCTGTGAATATGAGATTTTGTAAAAGTGTCCCACCCAACTGTGGGGATGCACAAGTTCAAATTCCGTAGGGCAGGCCACGGACCGGCAACAACGAGGAAGGTCGATGAATTCCCAGGAGACGCTGGCTGGCTGAAGTAGAGACAAAAGTTCTCTCTTCTGACAGCTGAAATTGCCACCTTCCCTTAAAGGCTTCAACTGACTGGATTATCTCATTGCGGAAGATACTCCCCTTAGTGGATTGTTGATGCAATCAGCTCACTTGATCTTAGGGTTTGCCCCCATGAAACTTAACCCTGCAAAGGATAGGCTAAGCCTACTTAAAATTAGGCCTAATAGTCACCCCCAGAGAACCTCTTTTGTTGCTCAGATGTGGCCTCTCTCTCTCAGCCAACACGACAAGCAAACTCACTGTCCTTCCCCTCTCTACATGGGACATGACTCCCAGGGGTGTGGACCTTCCTGGCAATGTCGGACAGAAATTCTAGAATGATCTGGGACTCAGCACCAAGGGATTGAGAAAACCTTCTTGATCAAAAGGGGGAAGAGAGAAATGAGACAAGATAGTGTCAATGGCTGAGAGATTCCAAACAGAATCGAGAAGTTATCCTGTAGGTTATTCTTACACATTATATAGATATCACCTTTTTAGTTAAGGTGTAATAGAGAGGCTGGAGGGAACTGCCTGAAAATGTAGAGCTGTGTTCCAGTAGCCATGTTTCTTGAAGATGATTGTATAACAATATAGCTTTCACAATGTGACTGTGTGATTGTGAAAACCTTATGGACAGATGAGTAAAACATATGGATTAAAAATAAATAATAGGGGGAACAAATATTAAAATAAATTTAGTAGATTGAAATGCTAGTGATCAAAGAAAGGGAGGGGAAAGGAGTATGCTATGTATGAATTTTTTTCTGTTTTCTTTTTATTTCTTTTTCTGAATTGATGCAAATGTTCTACGAAATGATCATGATGATGAACATACAACTATGTGATAAAAAGAATGTTCATATTGTATGCTGTTTTTATTAATAAAAATTAAAAAAAAGAGAGAGAAATGAGACAAAATAAAGTGTCAGTGGCTGAGAGATTTCAAACAGAGTCGAGAGGTTATCCTGGAGGTTATTCTTACACATTATATAGATATCCCCTTTATAGTTTATGGTGTATTAGAGTGGCTTGAAGAAAGTGCCTAAAACTGTTGAGCTATGTTCCAGTACCCATGTTTCTTGAAGATGATTGTATAATGATTTAGCTTTTGCAATGTGATTGGGTGATTTTGAAAACCTTGTGTCTGATGCTCCTTTCACTTTTTTTTTTTTTTTTGCATGGGCAGGCACCAGGAAACAAACTTTGGTCTCCAGCATGGCAGGTGAGAACTCTGCCTGCTGAGCCACCATGTCCCGCCCCTGATGCTCCTTTTATCTACGGTACAGCCAGATAAGTTAGAAATATGGATAAAAAATGAACAAATAACAGGGGGAACAAAGGTTAAAATTAATTAAGTAGATTGAAATACTAGTGGTCAATGAAAGGAAGTGGTAAGGGTATGGTATGTATGAATTTTTTCTTTTTTCTCCCTTTTTCTGGAGAGATGCAAATGTTCAAAAAAATGATCAGGGTGATGAATACACAACTATGTGATGATATTGTGAGTCATTCATTGTAACCATGTCAAGAATGTTCGTATGTCAAGAATGATTACATGTCAAGAATGTTGGTATGTTGGTTCATTGTTTATAATAAAAATATTAAAAAAAGAAAGTGAATGTAACAGAGTTTATTCTGGGAGTTTGAGTATTAGAAGGAGACATTTGGGGTTGAGGGAACTGTTACGTGGATGTTTGAGATGAATGTGCCTCGGGCACTGGTCTCAGTTTCCCAGGGCTGCCGTATGGTACCCGAGCACCACACACTGGGGTGCTTTAAACAACAGCAATTTACTTTCTCCCAGTTCTGGAGGCCTGAAGCCTGAAATCAGGGTGTCGGCAGGGCCAGGCTCCCCCGAGACCTATAGGGGAGGCTCTTTCCTTGCCTCTTCCCTCTTCTGACTGTGCTTCAGGCCACATGGTATTCTCCTTTCTGGGTATGTTTCAAGATCTGTCCAAATTTCCTCTTATAAGGACGCCAGTCATATTGAATTAAGGGCCCATCCTACTGTGGAATGACCCAATTTAGCTTAACGAATTCCATTTGTAATGACCCTATTTCCAAATAACGCCACATTTATAGCTATGTGTATGTGTGGGGAGGGGAGGGAGGAGGTGAGGACTTCACCCCATGTTTTTTTTTTACGAGGGGACAAAACTCAGCCCTAACAGTGTTGAATGAAAAGGAGGAAAGCATCCAAGATGTGTGTCTGAGACATGCTTGGCACAGCGATGGCGGCTTAGGTGGCAGAGGGCAGACTCTGCAGTTTCTTCTAGAATAGAGTTACCTGCCTGTCTGCTGTGCTTGTAAAAGGGAGCACTTTGGTGTTTACCTGCCACATCAATGCTATAAGTTTAAACTCTGGGTCCCCAAATTAAAAATTTAGAATCTAAAATATATTATCAAATATAAAGGAAAATGAAAACCAAAAATAAAATATATTCTTTTTGGTGAGGAGGGTCCTCCTTTCTAGGGGGACCTTCTGTGAGCAATAGGAGTCTTGTTTGTTCACCATTTAGACAATGTAAGTTTTGTGGATAATTTTTTAACTCCCCATTTCTATGCTCTTACTATCCCTAGAAAGCGACACCTTTCCTCCAAGTTAAACTTAATTTACCAAGACATGGGGAAGAAATGCTTATCTTGAAATGCAGCTTTCCTCTGGGTGGGATTCACTAGCTCTTCGGAATTGCTTGCTTAGCAGCGGACAGCTGTTTACAGCAGGAGCAGTGTGAGAGCACGCCTGTCTCAGGAAAACGGCAGGAAGACTGAGGGAGGGGGGCTGCTAATTAGCAAAGTTGGAATTGAGCCAGGCCAATGAACATCAGCATCTCCTCCCCTCCATTCTTTCAGGAAGCCCTTTGAGACTCTGAAAACCACAGGTGTTCAGGAGACAGATGTAGGGTTGAGATCCTTTCCCAAAGGCGTCAGTGCCTTGGCCTTGGCTGAGTGCGCCTCCAAGGGAAGACCGTCCACGCCGCGGAATCATGGGTGTGGATTTGAGCATGCTCCAGGAATCTCCAATCCTGCAGATTCGCCTGTGTGTTGGTAAGCGACCCACTCCCCCACTGGGTGAAATAAGACACACCAGAGTCTGGAGAGTGATCTTGAGGACCTTAATTGCTGCCCATGATCAGACACGTCCAAGCAAAGGAAATATTTTTCTCATTTGATCCT
Source organism: Tamandua tetradactyla (assembly GCF_023851605.1). Lineage (NCBI taxonomy): Eukaryota > Metazoa > Chordata > Mammalia > Pilosa > Myrmecophagidae > Tamandua > Tamandua tetradactyla. The sequence goes on from NC_135328.1 coordinate 216,560,602, forward strand.
TTCTTGGAATGCCTGTTCAGCTCTGATGTGTGTTTTTGCACATGCAGGATAATTGCCCTCTGTAATACATCCAGTAATCACTGATTTCTCTATTCCAGTACAGGGCAAGGACTTCCAAAGTCTACCAGTTGTTACCGCCCTGGCCCGAGGGAAAAGCCTGGTGAGGGAGCAATTCCTGATTTACAAATTATGAAGTACAAATCTATGATGGGTCAATGCAAGCTGAGTGCTGGCAGAGCCCCCAGCTGGGAATCGTAGGCTGGAAAAGTAGTTGGAGCTCCTTATTGGCTTGGATTTGCAATCCAAGAATTTGAAAGTCAATTTCAAAGAAAATGCACAGAAACAAGCTTCAGCCTGTTGCAAGGCTTGCTAGAGCACTCTAGTTCTGCTTAAGGCATTTTAGGGGAAAATAATCTATTTGTTCTAAAGCTTGAGTATTTCTGGTGAATTATTGAGGCTAGTTACTAGCCCTATGTCCAAAATAGCTTGAATCCTTATTTTTTATGTGTAAAAATTATACAAATTTCTTGATATGAAAAGAAAAAGAAACAAACAGAACCAAGCTGAAGTCTAAGGTCAGTTTCCTTTCTCTTCTGTACTCTCCATGCCACACCTAATGGATTCATGGTGAGCAGTTTGGTGTATGTTTCTTGACATTTTGGGAGCATATGTGAATTTATCCTTTTTTTCTTTTTACACAAATAGAATTATACTTTACATCATTGTTCTATGATTTGCTGTTTTTATTTAACTCTGAATCGTGGCTGTAATTTTAGATCAATTCAGACTTACCTTATTCATTTTCAAGGCTGTAAGGAATCCCATTATATTTTTGTACCACATTTTATTGAAACATTCTTCATTGATGGACATTTAGGTTTTTCCAGGTTTTCACTATTGTATATATTGTTGCAAGAGTTTTGAATACATCTTTGTATACTTGTGCAAGATGATTTATAGAACGGCTATCTAGCAGTAGACTTGCTGGGTCAAAGGGTATGGACAGTAAACATTTGATAGATAATGCCAAATACAGTCTAAAAAACGGCCCAATTACATTCTTATTGACAGTACATTCGAGTTCCTGTTTTCCCACATCCTTATCAATACTGGATATCAAGAAGTAAAAACAAATTAGAGATGATTTTAATTAGCATTTATTTCATTATGGCCATACCATATGTTTATTGAACATATTTTTCATATATTTTGTCCATTTCTCTGTTGATTTTTTTCTTACAAGTTGTTTGTAAGAACTTTCACGAGTTGTTTGTATTAAAGATGTTAGTTCTTTATTACAGGTATTGAAAATATTTTCTCCTGGTTTGCTTGTTCCTTGTATTGTTGTGTTTTGTGTCATACAGAGATGCAAAATATTTGCGCAGTAAAATTTACTGATGTTTTTCCTTTATGGCTTATAGGTTTCCTGTCATGCTTGCAAAGAGCTTTCTGATTCCATGGTTTGAAAAACATTTAGTGTTCTTCTGATACTCGTATAATTTCATCAAAAAAGTTAATCATAAAATATCTGACATACAGGGTGGGCCATGGTGGCTCAGCAGGCAGAGTTCTCGTCTGTCATGCTGGAGACTTGGGTTTGATTCCCAGTGCCTGCTCATGCAAAATAAATAAATAAATCGGACATACAAAATACACGTCATCTGACATGCATATGACATATGCATAATGTATATGTAGGTTACAGAGGACATTAAAAAATAAATGCAGGCAAATGTGACACACAACCCAAGAAATAGAATTTTCATTTTTACATTAAAAAAATCCACCTGTAATTTGCTTTTTTTTTCTGTGTTGCTTTTGTTTTTCTATATAGCTATTAGTATCAGATTGTCACAACATTATCTATTGAATAATCCCTCTTTTCCACTGACTTCTTTTTTTTTTTTGCATGGGCAGGCACTCGGAATCCAACCCGGGTCTCTGGCATGGCAGGCGAGAATTCTGCCACTGAGCCACCATAGCTCTGCCCTCCACTGACTTCTTTTAGTCTTTTTTTTTTTTTTTGTATGCGCTATGGCAGGGGTCACATTTTATTCTTTTTCTGTGTGAGTATCCTGTTATTGTAGTACCATTTGTTGAACTTTTTTTATGGTTTGTTAGTATAAAACAACTGTCTAATTTTTTAAAACTTTTAAAATTGTATTATATAACATATGTACAAAGCAAAGAAAGAAATAAGCAATAGTTTTCTAAGTACTCTTTAACAAACAGTTACAGGACAGATCCCAGAGTTTGTCATGGGCTACCATATGAGCCTCTCAGACTTTTCCTTCTAGCTGTTCTAGAATACAGGAGGGAGAAGGAATAAATATTTTTTTATCATCACAATCAACTTTTTTTCCTTTTTTGTGAAAAATAACATACATACAAAAAAGCAATAAATTTCAAAGCACAGCACCACAATTAGTTGTAGAACAGATTTCAGAGTTTGACATAGGCGACAATTCTGGTTTTAAGTTTTTACTTCTTGTTGCTCTAAGATACTGCAGACTAAAAGATATATCAATTTAATGATTCAGCAATCATATTCATTTGTTAAATCCTATCTTCTCTGTATAACTCCACCATAATTTTTTTTATCTTTCTATCCCTCTCTTTAGGGGTATTTGGGCTATGGCCATTCTAACTTTTTCATGTTGGAAGGGACTGTCAATAATATGGGGTAGGGAGATGAAACTAGCTGATGTTCTGGAGAGGCTGGGCCCTCGTTTCAGGACCCATCTGGAAGTTGTAGATTTCTGGAAAGTTACTCTAGTGCATGGGACCTTTGTAGACTCTTATATATTGCCCTAGGTGTTCTTTAGGATTGGCTGAAATGATTTTGCTTGGGGTTTGGCAGGTTATGATAGGTAGCAATGTCTAACTCAAGCTTGTGTAAGAGCAACGTCCAGAGTAATCCTTCGGCTCTATTTTAACTCTGCCACTGATATTTCATTAGTTACACTTCTTTTCTGCCGCTGATAGCTTCAGCCGGGCCGCGCGACCGGTACACTGGGTGGGTTTGGGGCGAGCTCGCAGGGAATTAACCTGGGTAAGCTGAAGCCGGCGCCTATCCCCTGCCGGCGGTCACGCGAATGATGTCCTCACACAGGCCGAATGTGGGTTCAAGCGTTTATTGTTACAGCCGGGATGGGTCACCCGGGGAACCCGAGAGGTGGGACATGGGACAACGTGCAGGCTGCACGACGACCCCGCGAAGACCCGGGGCTGAGGGAGCGCTGGGCTTAAGTACACTCGGGGGAGAGGCGGGGTTAAGGGCTCACACGTCAAGTGGAGGCAGCCACTCACACAAGCTTAGCGGCAGTTGCTAGGCAGAAGGGTATGTTTCGGGGATAGGGAAGTATAGAGAATAACAGGAAGGCCTGTTGTTTTGTGGTGGGCTATGGAAATGGGCGGTTTACGACAAGAGGGGGAAGGGGGGAACAGTGAGCTAGGTTACAGATATGGGGGGCAGAGAGTGAACCTAGAGAGGGAGAGAAACATTAAAAAATTTTAAGCATGGCTAGGCTCCAGTCCCTGAGAAATATGCCACACTTTTCCCCATTTTGATCAGGATGGAATTGTTGATCCCACGGTGCCAGGGACGGACTCATCCCTGGGAGACATCTCCCACGCCACCAGGGAGACTTTCACTCCTGGATGTCATGTCCCATGTCAGGTGGAGGGCAATGATTTCAGTTGCAGGGTTGGCCTTAGAGAGAGAAAGGCCACATCTGAGCAACAAAAGAGTTTCTCCAGAAGTAACTCTTAGGCATACCTATAGTAAGGCTAAGCTTCTCTGCTACCTATATAAGCTTCACAAGAGTAAGCCTCAAGATCAAGGGCTTGGCCTATTGATTTGGGTGTCCCTAAAGTCTGACACAGTATCAGGGGATTCCCCAATGGTAAAGTTTAATAGTTCCATATTTTTCTCCCATCCCTCAAGGGACTTTGCCAATACTTTTTGATTATCTGCTTAATATTTTCTTGGATGTATACAGGTACTACATTTGTTGAATTTTTGTTTGTTTTTCTGTTTTTGTTGTTTGCTTCTTTTGTTTATTTTTGGGAAGTGAATGTGCCAGGAATCAAACCTGGGTCTCTAGCAGGGCAGACGAGAATTCTACCACTGAACTACCCTTGCACCCTCCATCCACTGAATTCTTTTAAAAATGATATTAAATTTCTAATGTGACTTCTCTTATTTGTGCTACACAAAATAAGATAATTTCTTACCCATGGCAAGATATATAAAGAAACTAACAAAAGTCTCAAATGTTCCTTCTTGATGATTTCAGAGTCAATGACCAAAATAATCCCCATTTCTAAAGCTTGCTGTAAAGAGAATAAGGAAACATTTTCTAATTTCACAGGGGAAAAAAAACCACTAGATATCTGACCTCTTTAACCGTAAACAAATTATCTAACTTGTTTCCCTAATTTCCTGACCTTTAAAATGGAGATAATAATAATAATACACTTCATTGGCTGTTGTGAGGTCTAAGTGGGCTGAAAATGTAATGCGCTAAGTGTGGTGCTTGAGATGTAGTAAGTGTTCAATCAATGGTTAAATAATTGTTCTTATGATGATTGTTATTGTTATTACACTACCAGCTTCTACAACCTTGGAAGGAAGCTCCTACTGCCTGGCTTTATGGCTGAGCCGCATTCTTACCTGGGATTATTATAGATAAATAGATTTAGTGTGCTACATGTATGGTCCTGATACTACAACATTATGCTTTGCAAATCTGTGGAATTTCAAGACTCCTCTTATTTTCATACATAAATGAAAATGATGCCAATCCCCAATACTGCAGATGTTGTTTTTAATCTTGAGAGCCTCTCTCCTCCATGCTGAATGGCAGAGCTATATCCACAGGCATCCTCTTAGAATAGTGTCCATTCACCCAGCACAGAGCTGAACCTTTATTAGGAATAACGCTTCTGTAAATGTAGATTTTGATGGAAAGTGAAGCCATTTAACTAATGCAATTTACAACTCACTATATCCAAACTGATGTCAGAGTTCCGCTCATACCTTGAAAGTAGTTTATTGAATTTAGCATGTTGTGAAATTCAGTTCTTATATGATAAGATACATAGGGAGCTATTAATTAGTTCCCCCATTTCATTGCTAAAGAATCGTAGCAGAGGATTTTTCTTGCTGCAAGTTACTCAGAGGTCTAACAGCCAGACTGTTTGTTTTTAGATCTCTAAACTCACAGTCCAAAAATACCTGCTCGTCCAAATCATTCTTAAAAGAAGCTTTTGAATGTGGAAATGATAATCTGAATAGATATTCCAAAAATAAAATTATCATTTTTATTTGAAATAGAGAAGTGGATTATTTTGAGCTACTGCTCTATCAATTATTTCATTATACACAGCTCTTAACTCCTTTAGGAAGAGTGCATGGTTTAAAGACCAAGGCACCAATAAGCATTTACAGTATATTAATAAACCAACAATACGTTGATGATTCACCCTGGATTCATGCCAGTATCTGTGCATGAACTCCACAAACATGATATGCATTTCAAAAACTGCTAATCATAATTAAAATCAACCAACCCTTCAATCCTAGAAATTATATAGAATATAAGCACTTGGCCTATTTCCTCCCTTTCTCCTCCCCAACGGAATCGTAGACCTGTAATTATCAGTCTTTTTGGAAGTGGGACGCAATATTATATTCTTCAAAGAAAAAAAGGTGATGCTTGGCTTTTTTTTTTTTTTTTTTGTAGATTTTTTCAAATTTACAGCATAGATAGAGTTCTCCACTGCGCTCTCTTTAAAATCCCTCCTTTATTCCTTGGTGAGACTTTTCAGATTTTCCTACTTCATTATTATTTTCAGATAAGCAATTTTGCTTTTCTCTTTCTTCATTAATATTTCATCAAATATTTATTTTTAAAATGTCATAGCTACGCATCGCATCAGAATTTCGAAAGCGTCCTTAACTACACGGCTCCCCAGGGTTAGGAGTCGCGACTTAGGTGACCGAAAAGGCAAATTGTGACCATGGCCCAAAACAAGAGCAACTTGACTCTCGACAGCCCTGCCCCCTCGGAGTGGCCCGCTCTGGGCCGCCCGCGCGGGCCGGGGGTCTCCGGGGTGCCTGGGGAAGGCGCAGCCGGCGGCTCTGGCCGGCAGCCAGGGCGACCCGCAGGCTCGGCCTCTCCTCCTCCCTCTCTTCGGCTCATTTTATTAAAAAGGTAAAAAAAAAAAAAAAAGAAAAAGAAAAAGAAAAAAAAAAGGACACAAAAGTCCCTCCCCCTTTGCCCAGCCTCCACCCCCGATTGGCTCGGCCCCCCAACAGGTCACGCCGGGATGCGCCAATGGGGAGGTATGATACTGCGAGGTGGGCCGGGCCCGAGCGGGGAGTGGGCGGCCGGTCGGCGCAGTAGCTCCGCCGCAAGTCAGCCACCATCGCCGAGGCGCCGCTGCTCCCACAGACGCTCGCGAGCCGCCCCCCGCGCTCCCAGCCTCCTCTTCCTCTCGCACGGCCTGACACGCTCGCCTCGCTCGGCTCCCCGTCCCCGCCTCCTCCTTCCATCCCTCCATTCCCGGCTTTTGCGCCCCACATTGTCTCCGCCTGATTTTCTCTCCCAGTTGAGGAAAAAAAATCACCATCATCCTCAGGGAGCCCCCGCGCCCTCAGAAAAACAAAACCAGACATGCTCCTGGGCTGCTGTTTCTGAGGTATCTGCCCGACCGAGGAGAAGGAGGGACCCTAGTTCAGAGCCGCATTAAAGGTCACGGGAGGGACGCCCCTGCAGCCCCGCGTCCCCGTCCCAGCGGGCCGGCCCCTTCTCGGCCCTGAGCCCGGCGGCCCCGCAGCTCTCCTCGCGGGCCTCCCGCCCCGCGCGGTCCACTTCCCGAGCGGCTGGGCCACAAACACATCTCTATTGATGGTGTAGCGCATTAGGGGAAGGTAAGTCTCCAACTTGCCTGCGCCGTGTGGTGTGGTTTATTTTTTCCGTCCCTCATCCTGGCTATGTGTTGTTGGGCGGGGAAAGAGGGTCGGTCGTGAAATCACTCGTCCACTGTGAGCCTGAAAGAATAGGGCGAAGAACCAACTGAAGTCGAGGGGACCGCGGCGAGGGCTGGGAAGGGGGTTGGGTTTGGGGCAATAAAAAAGGGCCAGGGGCTCTCCCGGGCCGGTAACTGTCCAACTTGCCCTCTGACCCCGGTTCTTTGCGTCTTGTTCAAGCTCTCGTTGTACTTGCCTGAGGTTAAATTATTTTATTGTGTGGGCTAAATTATTGGCTGAACTGTGGGAGGTAAGGAAGTCAGGGATTGAAACTAAATTTCTTGGATGTTTGTGGATTCGGGGGTCTTGGGGGAGGACTACTTTTAGACTATCATTTGCACATTATGGGAAGAGTCCTCTTTGTATTCTAAATCTCTAGTTCTCTGCTCCATGTGATTACAAAATTAGGAAACCAAAAACCAGTTGCTGCCGTCTAGAATTCTTACTATCTAGCTTTAAGTTCTGCTCTCTGAAGGCTTCTTCTTTTTTTTTCTTTTTTTATTCAGGTTAAGGAAAGAAGTAGTTTTACATAGAATTGTGTGTGTCTGTGTGTGTGTGTGTGTGTGTGTGTGTGTGTGTATAGAGAGAGAGTATTGCAGGTTTCCTTTGAAACTGGTTGCTTGAGAAGTTGCTGAAAGGAAAACAAAATGATTCATTGTTGAATTGTCATTTGCCTCTGCTGCTTTTCCAGGGTTTGCTTACAATTTCTCTGGATTACAGACTTCCAACATTGATTTAAGCAAAATATGTCCTTGAGAGACTGGGTGCCTTAAATGTTTCAGTATGTGGTGCTATTTTAAGGAACATTTAGAAAGTAGGTTTGTATGAATCCTGAAATAGCTTTCTCCAAAGCAATTTTTTTAGCACAAAAAGTAAAAGGAAACTTAGTGAATTGCAAAACAGATATTTTAATGTAACACAAATTAATGCATCCTCTGTTTAGATTTGAAAGAGTTTTAGTAATTGCTCTACATTTAAAGAGAGACCTTTTTGTTTGGTGTACACTGGTTTCTTCAGGCTTAGTCTGTTGGGGGAGGGGAGAGAGGATGGCTCTATACAATAATAAAATCGTCTTTGGTTAGGTATTTCCTCCCGTGGATTTCCTTGCTGAGTTAATTCCACTTTAAATTATAAAGCAGTTTTGATTTTGGTGGCCGGGGCTGGGTGGAAAACGGGCTTCCAGTTCTCCCTGTTATTGAGGTCGAAGGGAAAAGAGACAAGCACACACACACACACACACACACACACAGACACACACATACAATACCAGGCTGAGGGCTCATTGTTCTTCTGTACACACATTCATTCTCTCTCTCCCATATTTGGGACTAGGTTTGCACAGACAAACACAGCTCTTTTTGGGAGGGAGAGGAGAGAAGATGGGGGGAGGGTGCTTTTCTTTCTCAGCTTTTTTTCACCCATCTCATGCCTGGCTTTTTTTTACAACCTTGCAAGAGCTGCAGAAGAGTACATTAGAAACTAAAACGCACTCGGAAAACGTCTTTAGAGACTCCTCTTTTACACCTTCCTTTCTTTCCTTTGCAGCCCTGGTTTCTGCTGTTCTGTCTTTTTCTATATGTAAAGGTAAAACCCCACCTTCTGTGTTGTCGCCTTTCATTTAGCTTTCATTGCTTTTCTATTCTTCATTGCACTAGACTTTGTTGGAGGCAGTGATTTGTTCACTTGACTGTTACTGTAGTCAGTGTGACCAGTGTCATCTTTTCTAGGTAGAAATAGACTGTTGCAGTTATCCGGGGAGTTAAGATTATCAAGACATATTTGAGGTTACTCTATGGCAAAATGATGTGTGCATGTGTTTTGAGTTAGTAGTTTGATGGTAAGATATGCTGCCTATTGAGTTGTCATTGTTGGGTTTTGTTTTGCAAATATTTATAAGAAAATGTCTGTTTTTCTGTTTTGGGGGCTAGTGTAGAGGATCCTTTGATAACCAGACAGGGTTTAATGGATGTCTCTTTATGATTTTCTTTTGAACACACTTGTAATGCCTTTCTGCAAATGCCACTTCCCTGAGCTGCTAGTACAGATGCACTTTGACAGGCACAGTTGCATCAAGGCTTTATTATATTATTGACTGTGTCCTGACAATTTGTTCAGTTGTCAGAAGTATTTACACATTGTGACTCATTTGAATTGATACTCTTCCATGTTTAATGAGAAATATAGTTTGTCTTGAAATATTAAACAAAATAAGGGGAGTTGTTGTCATTTGAGGTGTTGGAAACCGAACATGCACAAGCAGTGTTTAAAAAGAGGTTTTAGTATCATTTGTAAACAGTAAATAGACCCACACAATATAAAAGAAAATCCTAGCACTGGACAGAGAAATTTTCCTCAGAGATTTAACCCGGAAGAGGTGGGCGTGGGATGAGGTCGAGGTGCAGAAATCTCATTAAAATAAGCAGTTTTGCGTACATAATATTGGTGCATTGTAATACTGTTGTTTTCAATAGTCCTGAAAAAGTGTAAATAAAATTAAGTTTGATAGGATGACTTAATCTATGTATTAATGTATTTTTCTTTTTTTTAATAACATTGGAGGCGAGAGAAAATGTGAAATGAGTGTGTACAACAGATGTAACATAGAAGAGGTCCATATTCTTGCTTAGAGCCTTCTAAATCAAGCTGCAGTTTCATAGATAATCTGCTGGATAAACACCTAGGAGGATTTCATACTAACCCATCTCATTTGTCTTTATGAAGTGAACTGTTTGAGGGGGTGGGATTTGCAGTGGTAAGGAGAACTCTGTAGGATAAACATCTGTTTTAGATGGGCTACTCCTAGGAATGTGATTTCAGATTACCTTTGTTTTCACAATTTAAAGTGTTATCTTTAAGGTTGTATATCTTTTACAGTGAAGTGTGAACAGTTTGAACAATTATTTATTCAGTGAAATAAAGTCAGGTAATTTCTTTATGTGTGTTTTTTAAAAAAATTTTATTGATAAAACAACGTACAAGCACATACATTCTTTAACATGCAAACATCTCATACATGGTGTACAGTCAGTGGCTCACAATATCATCACATAATTGTAAATTCATCACCATGATCATTTTTTAGAACATTTGCATCACTCCAGAAAAAGAAATAAAAAGAAAAAAGTAAAAACTGATACATACTATACCCCTTACCCCTCCCTCTCATTAACCCACTAGTATGTCCATCTATCCAATATATGTATATTTTTTAAATTTGAACATTTGTTCCCCCTATTGTTTATTTATTTTTAATCTATATGTTTTAGAGCCAGGTAATTTCAGTCCACTATATCCTCTGCCAGTGTTTCGTTGCAGGGAAACTAGAGTGACTGCGAACAAATTCAGAGCAAAAACGTAATTCAAATCAAGGAATAAAATACATCTGTTAGTTTTCAATTTTAATTTGTTGGTCAGTCAGAAACATTTTTAAAAAGTGGGACAGGACTGTCAGGTCTGGCAATAATTGTACATAATATTGAACTGAAATATGCAAGTTGCTGTAAACCCAGTCCCCATACATATACACACAGGATACTCTTTTAAAAAGCTGTGTGTGTTGAATATTATTATGAATTTAGTAGGTACCCATTGCTTTTAAAATTAATTTTGAATCTTTAACATCTTGTTCAAATCTCAGTAATCATAAAAACATTCAAACAGTAAAATAAGTTGAATATAGCAATTTCTTTGGGAAATAGTATGCTTTCCTACACACTACTTTTGGCGACCTCTTTTGCAGTTGAGTTAAAGGTTAAGATAGCAGAAAATTCAGGTAAACTGTTTAAGTGAGTCCTTAGTGAAACTGAGCTGTGAACTTTATTACACACACATGTATACACCTTGAAACAATACTTTAGTGACTTACATAATTTCTGACAGAGTTGTGCTTCAGTTAATTCTAGGGTTTTTCAACAACCAGCATTTCTTCTTGAATCATATTTAAGTGATTGTTAATTATTGTTATCCTGATAATTATTCCTAAGTTGTAACTTTGCTTGTTCTGTTTAAGTTCGATTTTGGTGAGCCTTTTAACTTTTGCTTGGCTTCTTTTTTTTTTAAATGTGAAGTCTTATATTTTATTCACCACTCAGGCAGTTTGAAATTGCCATCTCCTCCCATTAATTCCAAGGTGATGTAGAATTGGTGATAAATTTAATCTGCTTAATTTCTTAAATGTCACGTTACAGACCACCATCACCAAAAAGAAAATACAAAGCCATTTATCTATTGAAGAAAACTGAGGTCATATCATGTGATGTCTCTTGTCGACCCCATATTTGCTAGGTGGTTTCAGTGCAACCTCTGTAAAAGGAGAGTCTTCCTGTGTAAGTAGTTAAGTCATTCCAGTACAGATTCTTCTCAAGAAAGCTCTGCCGGCCAGTACCATACTGGTCCTCTTATTGGTACCCCTTCTAGGTATTTGGTGCACTGACCAGCTGTCAGCTGGTACTAACCTGGGGGCTTATTGTTAGGAGCCCTCTGATTAGGATTCCTGATACTATTTTTTTTAAGAACTGCTGTTCCAGAGACATCCACCTTAAACAATGAGATCCCCAAATGTGCATTCCTCCTCACTGGCGAGGCTGTAATATGTGCCCTTCTCATCTTTATAGGTGCTAGTGATGATCCTCATCCAGCCTCTATCGCCTCATGGTTTGCCCCATGAATTCTGTACAGTCCAGTACTCGGTCCCATTGCTGACACACCAACCAGACACAGACTACATGGCTTACTTATGAAGGACTTCTCTTTGTATTCATATAAATGCCATCAGTGTATTTATCCAGCTTTTCTGTTGCCATTGTACCACAGCTGATAGGGCCATTCGTGTAGATTTCTACCATCATCTTCTCCCTCCTGGAGAGGGCCCCATAGTTGCCCCCTTTCCAGAGGTTGTAAAGAGGGTGTGACATGGCACATTTTGAATTTGGTGCATGTCCCACACTGGTTGAACTTGTCACACACCTAGTCCTTGGCCTGGTAGTTGTTGTAGGTTTCATCGGGATGCCATAGAGGTGGGTGTACTCCCACACCCCCAGTTGTTGCCCCCCTTGCAGAAGCTGGCGCTGCCACAGTTGATGATGTTCTACATGGACAGCAGGGCAGAAGGCCATGATCCCTTCCTCTTGATGTTGATTCCATCTGCCATGGTGCTGGTGCGGGTGCTGCTGTGGGCCCAGCAGGGGCTGCAGTACTAGGGGATGTAATTGACACCGTTCATGTTGCACCAGTTCCAGCTCTTGGGCAGTTCCGACAGGGACATACGGGGTCGGGGATAGGTCCTCAGTCATAGGGTGACCCCAACAGCTCTAGGAGACCAGAGCAGTCTCAGAATGTGAAGGGGGCAGGGAGCTCCCAAAATGAGGGAGACAGAGGGTCTCCCAAAGGCCCGGGGGTGTGTGGCTGGCCCCAGGGACCTTGCTTTCTGAAGAGGGTGACTTGTCCAACCCTGCCTGTGAAAGAGTAGTGATTCCCCCCAAAATGAAGAGGCTGGATCTGACCCTCCAAAGTCAAGAGCAGCAGATGCCTTGGTTCCTTCAACCCCAAGGAGGCAGGGTCCCCAAAAAGGTGGGAACACAAGAGCTTGGAATGGGGCCAGCCCGCCCTTTCCCTTGCCCTCCCACCCTGCTGGGGCCCACCTGTGCCCCAGCCAGCCGCAACCTTGACTTCTTTTTTTTAAAACTTTTTTTGTTGTATAACATATATACGAAATAAGGAAATAAAAAAGCAGTAGGTTTCAAAGTACTCTTTAAAAAGTGGTTACAGGGTAGATCCCAGAGTTTTGTCATGGGCTGTCATATGATCCTCTCATATTTTTCCTTCTAGCTGCTCCAAAATATAGGAGGCTAGAGGGCTTAAATATTTTATCATCACAATGTACTTTTTTTTCCTTCTTTTTTTGTGAACATAACGTATATACAAAAAAGCTATAAATTTCCAAGCACAACACCACAATTAGTTGTAGAACATATTTCAGACTTTGTCATGGGTTACAATTTCAAAATTTTAGGTTTTTAAAACCTTTTCTAGCTGCTCTAAAATACTGGAGATTAAAAGAGATGTCAATCTAATGATTCAGCATTCATATTCATTTGTTAAGTCCTATCTTCCATGTATAATTCCACCATCATCTTTGATCTTTCCATACCTCTCATTGGGGTTGTTTGGGCTATGGCAATTCTAAATTTTTGCTACTGGAAGGTTCTATCACTAATATGGGGTAGGAAGATGGAACTATCTGATATTCTGGAGAGGCTGGGCTATGTTTCAGGAATTATCTGGACCAGGGACCCATCTGGAGGTTGTAGGTTTGTTTCTGGCAACTTACTCTAGTGCCTGGAACTCTTGTGGAATCTTATTAATTGCCCTAGGTGTTCTTTAGGATTGGCTGGAATGGTCCTGGTTGGGGGTTGGCAGGTTATGATATGTAGCAAGGTCTACCTGAAGCTTGCGTAAGAGCAACCTCCAGAGTAGCCTCTCGACTCTATTTGAACTCTCTCTGCCACTGATGCTTTATTAATTATGCTTCTTTTCCCCCATTTGATCAAGTTGTAATTGTTGATCCCACGGTGCCAGGTCTGGATTCATCCCTGGGAGTCCTCTCCCACGTCACCAGGGAGACTTTTACCGCTGGATGTCATTTCCCACATAGAGGGGAGGGCAATGATTTCACTTGCACAGTTGGTCTTAGAGAGACTGAGTCCACATCTGAGCAACAACAGAGGTCCTCCAGAAGTAACTCTTAGGAATGCCTATAGGTAGTCTAAGCTTCTATACTACCTGCATAAGCTTCACAGGAGTAAGGCTTATGATCAAGGGCATGGCCTATTGATTTGGTGTCCCTAAAGTTTGACACAGTATCAGGCGATTCCCTGATGGTAAGGATTAATAGTTCCATAGTCTTTCCCCTCCTCCCTCAGGGGACTTTGCTAGTACTTTTTGATTATCTGGTTAACATTCTCTAGGATGTTTCCAGGAATTACAATAATCTATACAGGATTAAAGGACCTCTTTCTCATTCTGTGCTCTGTGTTTCAGTTGTTCAAATGAGTTATACAGATAGGTTGAATTAGAGTATTCACTACAGAAGATTTCATTTCCAGATCAAGTAAACCTTTCTTCCATTGGTGTCAAAGAGTATGTGTGATTCTAAAATATAGACACTGTCTTCCTTACCCTGTGTGCTGAATTACTTTAACCCCAATCTGTTCATTTGGCTTCATTCTTATCTCTAAATATCAGGTTATATATCTATATATATAAAACAGCCTCTCAGAATCAGAAATAATAATCATCACTCCAGACTTAATGTGTCTGCTCTAAAAGCTTATAATCTAGACCCTTGTTTTCTTATAAGCATTTTTTAAAGGTGACAGTACCATTGTTGTTTTTTTGTTTCTGGCTTATTTTGTCTCACTGAATGTCCCACGTGTTCATTCACATCATTGCATGCCTCACTACATTGTTCCTTTTTGTAACTGCACAGCCTTCATTCATAAGTATACACTATCATTCGCCATTCTACTTCTCTGTCAGTGCATCCTTCAGCCACCTGCATTCATCAGGCATCATGTAGAGGGCCCAAAGTCCACAGTACATCAACATTCTCAATTTTAGATAATGTCATTGTTCCCAAGAGACAGAAAACCAATAAACACACCCCAAATAGGAAATCTAAACCTCCTCTTAACTCTTGTCCCTCATCCCATTATTTACTTCTGCTGTTGCTGTGGTAGTGCTGATGGTTTCCTTTTGAACATAGCTCATAGCGTGCAATAGCAGTTTTCCCCCTGTACCCTGGACTTAAACACTGTTTATACAAGAATTATATCTTTGAAGTAATTCTTACAAGAATTCATTCATATTTCTAGTGTGAGTCAGTGGGACACGTAGGTCTTTACAGCCCCTTTCAATCTTGTTCATCTTCAATATGGTAATATTACTTCTAGACCCACTAGAGAGTCACCTTTGCTTCTGTCTATTCCCTTACACTGGAGTTCAACCTCATTAGCTAACGGTTCACCCATCTCTACCTTCTTTGTATCTCTAAGTCCCCTTTATTCTGTATTATAAGTCTCTGATTATATCTTTATGCTGGTCATAAAAGTGGAATCATACAGTATCTGTCCTTTTGTATCTGGCTAATTTCATTCAGCATTATGTCCTCAAGGCTCATCCATCTTGTCATGTACTTCAGGACATCATTTTGTCTTACTGCTGCATGGTATAAACTTGACTTCTTTTTAAACAAATTCTAGTGTTTTTTAAAATAATGAGAAGTGAACATTTACATATATGTTTTAAATTGTTAAGATTGCTTAAACCATTCCTGGTCCATGCACTTCCCCCAAAACAAAAAACAAACAAAAAACAAATAAAAATTCAACAAATGGTGCTGCAATAATGGGATGCTCACATGGAAAAATAATGAAATGTGACCCCACTCTGCAGCATACAAAAGTAAATAAATAAAAAAATAAAAGGATTGCTTAAACCATTTTAATGTATTTGGAGTTTTGGTTGGGATTGCAAATTTGTATAACTTATTGGTGTGTCAGGTAATGTAAGATGTAGTACGTGTCCATGCATTAGGTAAGTAGGCCATATTATATTAGGTAGTACTCCTAATATAGGAGATCTTTTGGGTTAGGCCCTGTTTCTGCCAGTATAAAACTGTTGTTTTGAACTGGCAAAATATACCAATATATCAACAGCCATAAGCAATGTGTTCATAAATTTTTCTCCTTGTATTGTTAAACTACAAAATGATGGGTTGATGTCCAATTCACAGGCTACTTGGTATTCGAGGAATTCTCATAACTTTTTTGCCCTGGGTTTTTGCTTCAGAAGTTGAAGTCATGGGACATCCTCAGTTTTAAAGTAGCTATAGTAATGACTTGTAAGGGCTTTAGTTAGGCTTCCAAGCCACCTCAAGTATTAGTAAAATATGCAACAGAAATTTAAACCTTAAAATCAGACCTCTCGAAAGAACAAGAACACCAGATTTAGCTGGGCCTCATGGAGACTGGAGTGTTATTAGGGATATAGATTCTGCCCAGCTTTAGCGACCAGATTCCCTGTGGCCTTAACAGCTGCAGGGATTTGTTGAGCCATACCCTAATGCCAGAGCTCTGTGTGGTTATTTAGACTGTGTTGCATAAAGGCACCACATCTAAAGGGGACTGTGTTTACATTGTGGGCCTAGTCTAACCTGAAAGAAAATGTATGCGCAAGCAAAGCAAGCAGTGTCTCTAGACAGAGTTCTATAATGGCAGGTACGAACCCCCTGCCAGACCCCACTCCAACATACATGGCCACCCACGCACATGTTCAGGACATGCGTGTACACATTCATTGACATATATATGTGCCCATCAGGCTCCCAGAGGTCTGATTCCTGTCCCCCATACTACTAGTAGGGGTGGGGAGCAGAGAAGTGGGGTGGTTGTGGCACTCACCGTGTATGAGGTGAACGTGGTTTGGTGTCTGGGGGAAGTGTGAGTAGGCAAGAATATGGGCACCTGTGTGCATAAATCCAGAGATGCTGCCTGGGAAGGCTTTGGAAACCTGACCCTCCCTGGGTGGTACCACGCTAGGCCTGGGAGGCAGATTAACTAAAGAGCAGCGTTATTGCTTCCTGATGGGATGCATAAGCTCTGGCCACCAGTTTAAAAAGAAGTTTGATATATGAAAACATCATTCAGGTGAGTTTAAACTGAAACTTCTTATTAAATCCCCAGCCCCCACATTCTTCTTCCTTTATGCAAGGGTCACCGAAATGTGACTAAAGTGGACAGTAGTCCACAATCCTGCTCTTCTCTGGAAGAGTCACCACATAAATTTGTTCAGGCTGGGTAATAAATATACTAACTTAAATTTTTTTACTGAAGAAAGATGTGCTTTTCTGGTATAAAGGCACTAAACACCAGTGCTGACCCACCTTGTTCTTTACTATTAACTTAGCTGTTTCATCTGTGTTTCTTTGCATCTTTATGCTTCTGCTTCCACTTGCACTACTAAGAGCTCATTGTATCTTTAATTAAAATTTCTCTAGTGAGAAGATCTGATAGGTCATTTGTTATTTGCACCATCGAACAGTTTATATTGCTTTAAGAAACTGTACATTCTTTTTTTTAACTTTTTTATTAAAAAAATTAACAAACAAAACATTAAGATATCATTCCATTCTACATATACAATCAGCAATTCTTAATATCATCACATAGTTGCATATTCATCATTTCTTAGAACATTTGCATCGATTTAGAAAAAGAAATAAAAATACAACAGAAAAAGAAATAAAACGATAACAGAGAAAAAAAATTATACATACCATACTCCTTACCCCTCGCTTTCATTTACCACTAGCATTTCAAACTAAATTTATTTTAACATTTGTTCCCCCTATTATTTATTTTTATTCCATATGTTCTACTCTTCTGTTGATATAGTAGCTAAAAGGAGCATCAGACACAAGGTTTTCATATTCACAGAGTCTCATTGTGAAAGTTATATCATTGTTCAGTCATCATCAAGAAACATGACTACTGGAATACAGCTCTACATTTTCAGGCATTTCCCTCCAGCCTCTCGTACATCTTGAACAACAAGGTGATATCTACTTAATGCATAAGAATAACCTCCAGGATAACCTCTCAACTCTGTTTGGAATCTCTCAGCCATTGACACTTAGTCTCATTTCACTCTTCCCCCTTTGGTCGAGAAGGTTCTCTCAATCCCTTGATGTTAATTCTCAGCTCATTCTAGGGTTTTTCTCAGTCCCTTGATGCTGAGTCTCAGCTCATTCCAGGATCTCTGTCCCACATTGCCAGGAAGGTCCACACCCCTGGGAGTCATGTCCCACGCAGAGAGGGGAAGGGTGGTGAGACTGCTCGTTGTGTTGGCTGGAGAGAGAGGCCACATCTGAGCAACAAAAGAGGCTCTCTTGGGGGTGACTCTTAGGCCTAAATTTTAAGTAGACCTGACCTATCCTTTGTGGGGTTAAGTTTCATATGAACAAACCCCAAGACTGGGGGCTCAGCCTATAGCTTTGGTTGTCCACACTGCTTGTGAGAATATCAAGAATTCAACTTGGGGAAGTTGAATTTCTCCCCACTCTCACCATTCCCCTAAGGGGGCTTGCAAATACTTTTCCAGTCACTGATCAAATCACTCTGGGATTCATCGGGGCATCACTCTGGACAAACCAACAAAATCCCATGTCCTACCTGAGATTCCAAGTACTTATGACATTCAGTCAAACTATCTACATGAGTTATATTAGGATATGCTCTAGTCAAAATCTAAATTTTGTAATAAATAAACATTTTTTGCTTTAGTCTCACACATAAGGTGACATATTAAAGTATTAATTATCATCTATTTTCAGCACCCTGCAATAATGACATTCCTTTGTTCTTCCTCATGCAAAAACATTTTTAAAATTTGTACATTGTACATTTCATATTGTTATACGCTCTAGGCCTTCCTAGATTATACCATCTCGATCCTTACCATCCATCCTTCCTCCTGATCCCACCTATGCCCCAGCCCTCCTCCCTCTATCACTCTCATATGCAGCTTCATTTAGTGTTTTAACATAATTACATTACAGTTAGGTAGTATTGTGCTGTCCATTTCTGAGTTTTTATATTCAGTCCTGTTGCACAATCTGTATCCCTTCAGCTTCAATTACCCAATATCTCACCCTATTTCTATCTCCTGATGGTCTCTGTTACCAAGGAAATATTCCAAGTTTATTTACTAATGTCAGTTCATATCAGTGAGACCATACAGTATTTGTCCTTTTGTTTCGTTTCTGGATAATCACACTCAGCATAATGGCCTTAAGGTCCATTCATGTTGTTACGTACTTCATAACTTTATTCTTACAGCTGCATAATATTCCATCTTATGTAAATGTCACAGTTTGTTTAGCCAACTGTCTGTTGATGGACATTTTGGCTGTTTCCATCTCTTGGTAATTGTTAATAATGCTGCTATAAACATTGGTGTGTAAATGTCCGTTTGTGTCCTTGGCCTCGTGTCCTTTGAGTAGAGACAACATATAGATGGGTCCTGTTTTTTAATCCATTCTGCCACACTATGTCTTTTGATTGGAGAGTTTAATCCATTAACATTCAATTTTATTACTGCATGGGTAGTAGTTTCTTCTATTTTGCCTTCTGGATTTTATATGTCATATCTAATTTTCCTTCTTTTTACCTTTACTCATAGTCTTCCTTTCTACATTCTTCTTCACACCTCTCTCCTGTCTTTGTATCTGTCTCTAGTGTTCCCTTTAGTATTTCTTGCAGAGCTGGTCTCTTGGTCACAAATTCTCTCAGTGATTTTTTTTTTTGTCTGAAAATGTTTTCATTTCTCCCTCATTTTTGAAGGACAATTTTGCTGGATATACAATTCTTGGTTGGCAGTTTTTCTCTTTTAATAATTTAAATATATTATCCCACTGTCTTCTCGCCTCCATGGTTTCTGCTGAGAGATCTGCGCATAGTCTTCTTGGGCTTCCCTTGTATGTGATGGTTTGCTTTTCTCTTGCTGCTTTCAAGATCCTCTCTTTCTATTTGACCTCTGACATTCTGATTATTAAATGTCTTGGAGTATGTCTATTTGGATCTATTCTCTTTGGGGTATGCTGCGCTTCTTGGATCTGTAATTTTAAGTCTTTCCTAAGAGTTGGGAAATTTTCAGTGATAATTTCCTCCATTAGTTTTTCTCCTCCTTTTCCCTTCTCTTCTCCTTCTGGGACACCCACAACACGTATATTCGTGTGCTTCATATTGTCTTTCAATTCCCTGAGTCCCTGCTCATATTTTTCCATTTTTTTCACTATAGTTTTTGTTTCTTGTTGGATTTCAGATGTTCCGTCCTCCAGTTTTGAAATCCTATGTTCTGTCTCTTGAAATCTACCATTGTAGGCTTCCATTGTTTTTTTCATCTCTTCTACTGTGTCTTTCATTCCCATAAGTTCTGTGATTTGTTTTTTCAGACTTTCAGTTTTTTCTTTTTGTTCTTTCCTTGCCTTAATTCATTGATTTGGTTTTTGATGAGGTTTTCCATGTCAGTTCGTACATTCTGAATTAATTGTTTCAGCTCCTGTATGTCATTTGAATTGTTGGTTTGTTCCTTTGAATGGGCCATATCTTCAATTTTCCTAGTGTGATTTGTTATTTTTTGCTGGTGTCTAGGCATTTAAATACCTTAACTAGTTTATTCTGGAGATTGCTTTCACTTTTTTTATCTGGGGTTTTCTTGCTGGATGAATTTGTTGCCTATCGATTCTTTGACATTCTGTTTAGCTTTATCTGGACCTTTAGCTTAAGTTTTGTTTAACAGAGGAGAATTTTTCAGTTCTTTTTTTCTTGTTTCTTGCCCTGCTTGTGTGGTGCCCCCCACCCCCCGCACACACTTAGAAGAGTCTACTTAGATATTATATACCCCAGCCAGATTTTCCCAGACCAAACTGTCCTCCTATCAGGAGGAAAGAGTCACCTGCATTGGTTTTACCTGAGGATGAGACCCAGCAGGTTGAAAGACTTTCCTGTGAAGTCTCTGGACCTTGTTTTTCTTATCCTACCCTGTGTGTGGCGCTTGTCTGACTGCAGGTCCCACCAGCATAAGATGATGCGGTACCTTTAACTTTGGCTGGGAGTTTGTTGGAGACAGAGGAGAGGTTGTAGGCTGGTTTTAATGGCTTCAAATTACCAAGCCCTGGTGTCTGAATTCCTTGATGGAGGGATTCCACCTGAGTTGGGCTTCACGCCTCCCCTGGGGAAGGCACAGGCTCCAGATAAGCCCCCAAAAGAGCTCACTTCTGCCTATGCCTGGGGCAGTTGCAGCCTGAAAAGTCCTGCAGCTGTATCCAGAGGCGGCAGTCAAGCCTTTGTAGATACACAGCCACAAAAACCTCTGTTTCCTTCTTTTTTTTTTTTCCCCCTTTTTCTGTCAGTTCTGCCCCCTTGGCGCCGGGGCAAAAATGAGCAACTTCCACTTTGATCAGGTTCACCTAAGCTGGGGTCCTATTTTTAGTAGTCAGAATTTGTTAATTAGTTCCACAATTGGGGTTTGATTGTGCCCAGTCCCTGCTGCTGGTAAAGTCCTTTCCTTTCCCCCTGGGAAGCGGCCTGTGGGGGAGGGGCACTGGCTGCTGCAGCTTTGGGAACTCACGGTTTGGGGGGTTCTCACAGCCGGTCCAGCTGGTCCAGACTGGGGTACGCTGTGTGTCTGGTCACTGACGTGGCCCCAGGAGCTGTTCTGTACTGTTTCTGGTTATTTAGTAGTTGTTCTGGAGGATGAACTAAAACACGCAAGTTGTTAAGCCGCCATCTTGACCCGGAAGTCTCTGAAACTTTACATTCTTAACTGCTAGTTATAATCCCTTGTTTAGGTGAAATCATTTTATTGGATTTGTCTTTTTCTCCTCTATTTTCTGTTAGTCTACTCATCTGCCTATCTACCTGCCTATGCACATCAGTGTTCCCAAACTATTCATAGAATAATTGTATTGCAAGTATTTTGCATGTTCTGAGGTCAGATGAGTTAGAATGCACATTAACACCTTGAGGGCTCAGAAATGTCCTTATAGTTTAGACATGCAAGGTTTTTTTTTCTTTCAAAGAATACCTATGACCTTCTTGAGGTAGACTAATCTGTATAACGCGGTTTTGAAAAGCACATGTAAAATTAATCCTTTCTTAACGTAATAGTTTGTTCTTTTTCTTCTTTGTAATGAAGAAGTTAGGTTCTTCTTCAGAAAAATGCTTTGTAACTCTACTATTTTTCCTGAAGCAGCTCTTGTACTCCAGTACTTCAAATGGTACAAGATTACTGCTTTTTCCACCTTTTACATATGTCATTCTGGAATCATCATTGATTCTTGTATCTATCAGTCGAGTATATATTTCTTTTTTACCCCACTCCAGTAGCTCTGTTCTTATTCAGGGTTTGAGTACTTCATTTTTGAATAACTACAGTCAAATGTATAAACACTGCCAAGAATCTTTCATCAAATAATAAACAAAAACAAGTATTTACTCTGTGCAGTGCACTGGGCTAAGCCTTACAGGAATATAAAGATAAGCAGGGCAGCTTTTTACAAGATTATTCTCTATTCCAGCTAGTAGTATACATATAACTGTTAGAAGAGTCTTTTAGAGACACAGACTACCATGGGGTTGTATTTTTTATTCAGTGCTGTGTAACAGATTACCCCAAAACTTAGTGACTTAATATAGCAAACATTATCTCACAGTTTCTGTGGGTCAGGGGTTTGGGAGTGGCTTAGCTGGGTGGTTCTGGCTCAGGGTCTCTCATGAGGTTGCAGTCAGAATGTTATCCAGGGCTCAGTCATCTGTAGGCTTGACTGGAGCTGGAGAATCTGCTTCCAAGATGGTATAGTCACATGGCTGCTGAGGGCAGAAGTCCTCAGTTCCAAACTGGCCATTGGCAGGAGGCATTAGTTCCTTGCCATGTAGACTTTTCCAAATGGTTATTTGAGTGACTTTGCAGCTTGGCATTTGGCTTCCCCAGGAACAAAGGGTCATAGAGTGAGTGAGTGGCAAAAAGCTCAAGAAGGAAAGCCTTGATGCTCTTTATGATCTAGTTTCAGAAGTCACACACCATTACTTCCACCATATTCTGTTTGTCAAAATGAAGTTGTTAAGTCCAGCCTGAATTCAAAAGAAGGAAACTTAGGCTCTATCTCTTGAAGGAGTGCCAAAGTAATTGTGGACTTATTTTAAAGCTACACAGGTTGAAAGGAGAGAGAGCAGATTAGAAAAAAACTTTCTCCTTGATTGGTTGTCATCAGGCAGTCCTTTATTTTGACTGGAGGGGTAGTTACTGGTTCTTAGAGGAGAGTGACATGATCAGAACCGCACATTATTTAGCTTTTCTTCTTCCTTTGTTGATCTGTCACTTATTTCCTACCTTCTTCCTGTTATTACATTAGACCATAATCTTTTCCAGTTAAAACTGTGCTTAGGACACCTTGCCTTAAGCTATTTTGGGTTGGCCACTCCTGTTTCCAGTCAGTGTACCTTTTCTTCAGCCTTTTAACCTTCTTGCTCACTTTGTGACTTGTCTTACAAATGAACACATATCTTGTGTTACTGTCTATTAGTTGCACTGCTATCTCAGTGTTATGGTTGTCTATTAAACTGTAAACTCCTTGAACATGGAGTTTTACTGTAACAATACCAGTATGTGTGCTTGGAATTAATGGATTCTGAAAAGCATAAATTTAATTGAATCTAAAATACCATTGGTTTTAAGATTCCCCATTATTTTATGTACTGCTGAGAAAGAGAAATTCTGCCAGTTACACTTTATAAGACTCATCTCACTTCCAATGATGTACAGATTTACGATTGTACATCTTAGAATCATTGAAATATGATTGCTCTGTTTCAGAAGTGTTTTTCTCCCATAGGAACATGTTTAGACAAAAGCTGTGTTTTGCCTAAGGATTTAGCATAAAAAAATGTTAGCTGTGGGGTGGTGCAATGGTGGCTCAGTGGCAGAATTCTTGCCTTCTATGCCGGAGACCTGGGTTGGATTCCTGGTGCCTGCCCATGCAGAATACATGCTAACAGTGCCATAAAAACAAAAATGCTACCCTAAACGTATAATCACTATAGTTAAATTATGTTCTGGTTCCCACAGAGTAGGTATAATCATAATGTATTTTGATTTGTCATATATACATTGTACATATAATGCACAAAATGCTTTTTTTTTTTGTATTGCATCGTCATTTTGACCTTTTAAATAGTGGTGTTCCTCAGTGTTCTGTCCAGTAACTTCTTTCTCAGCACCATTCTCCAGGGTAACTTCATTACCATGGCTTCCTTTAACACCTATTTTCTTCCAGCCTCCAAATTTACAAATACAGTCTTGTTCCCTCTCCTGAGATCTAGACCCACGCTGCCCTCTGCTTCCTAGCCATTGCTACTTGGATGTTGTTTGGACACTGAGCCTCAGACTGTGTATGTGGTAGTTAGATTCAGGTGTTAACTTGGCTAGGTGAAGGTGCCTAGTTCTGTTGCTGTGGACATGAGCCAATGGCATGTGAACCTTATCTATTCCTGATTACATCTGCAGTTGGCTAAGAGGCATGCCTGCTGCAATGAATGATGTTTGATTTAATTGACTGATGCTTAAATGAGAGTGCTCACTATAGCACAGCCCAAGCAGCTCAGCATACCTCATTTCAGCACTCCCAGCTCAGCTCAGGCCTTTGGAGATGCAGAAAGGAATCACCCCAGGGAAAGTTGTTGGAACCCAGAGACCTGGAAAGAAGGCCAGCAGAGATTGCCCTGTGCCTTCCTATGTAAGAAAGAATCTCAGTTGTAAGTTAGCTACCTTTCATCTGAAGAACTATATGTT
The DNA here is from genome assembly GCF_023851605.1 of Tamandua tetradactyla. Classification (NCBI taxonomy): domain Eukaryota; kingdom Metazoa; phylum Chordata; class Mammalia; order Pilosa; family Myrmecophagidae; genus Tamandua; species Tamandua tetradactyla. The sequence continues at coordinate 216,585,044 of NC_135328.1, forward strand.
AACTAAATAAATCCTCTTTTATTGAAAGCCAGTCCATCTCTGGTGTGTTGCATTCCGGCAGCTAGCAAACTAGAACAATTACATATAACATTGTGTTATTGTAACAAAGTAGTTAAGAGCTCTGCCCAGTACTCAGCCTGATGCTTGCTAACTCTGTGATTTTAGACAAAATTACTTAAACTGTTCTGTGTCTAGTTTCATTTTCTGTAAAATGGAGATGATAATAGTAGTTACCTCAGAAATTTGTTATGAGGACCAAAGTAATCAATACATATAAAGTACTTAAAATGTGCCTGGCAAATACTAAGTGTTTGATGAGTTTTAGTCTGTTTTTGTCATTATTACTGTTACTTGTGTCATCCAGAAATCTAGCCTTCCACATGTGTTCCCTTTCTTTGTTGTCTACATCATTCAGCAATTGAGACATTTGTAGGAGCTGTGTATCAATTCTAGAAATTTCCAATAAGTTCTCTCTAAGGTATAAACTCTAATATTTTCCTTTCCCTTTAATATAGAAAATGCTACAAAAACAGTGCATCATTCCAAGTGAATGGCATAGACCAGAGAGTAATGGTGGTCTTAATAAATAATCAGAATGTCATGATGTAGCTGTGCCTTTTCAGGGTGATGTTCCTGAAGGAGACTTATATAAGTAGAACAATGGCAAGTAGGGAATTCAGAGTACTACTTTATTTTTTTTATCAGGCTTTTGCCAAAATACAAGTACAAAGCAACTAATAAACTGGGTTGGAGCATGTGCATAAACTTAAGACCTGGGTAGAGGATCTTCTTCTCTCCTAAATCTCACTGTTCTACACAGAATCCAAACCTTTGTCTTTTAGAGTAAGTGTGAGAGAAATGATAGAGAGCAAGATATATATAATGTGCTACTTAAATCCATGGTGAATCTTCTTACTTATAAAGAGGGTCCAATCAGTATTTTGGACTGTAACTCAATGAGATTAGGATTCCTTCTTAGAGAGATTCAAGAGGGCAGGAGATGGAGAAAGAGTATGACATCTTGTTGGTCTAGCTTTGTCTCTCTGGTGGTCTTGGTTTAATGGCCTGTGAGGAATAACTAAAAACATTTGGTTCTCTCTCTAGTAGCCCTATATTCTGACTTTTTTTGGGGGGTGGGGATGGGACCTGGGAGGAACTGCAAAGTAATTTTCAAATTTAAGGATAAGGTTACTCTGAGGATGAAATTAAGAAATAATAATATGATAAATAGGATTTGCCATATGGGAAAGTGGCCCACCATTAGTGATGGTTGCTGTGGTGTTTCGGAATCAGCCTATTTCCGAAACATAGGCTGATTCTAATTTTGGCGTGTGGGATGTAATCTTTGGAAAATATGGTTATATATGATTGTGTTAGCAGAGCAAAGCTAGAGGCCAACCATATTATATTCAGTCTGAAGCAAGCATATGACAACAGAAGGATTCAAGCTGGAAAAGATGATTCCAGAATATTGCACTCAGGTTATACACCCTTGGCTACATTGCTGGCTTGTCAAATTCAGGAGGGAAAAAGGCCATGTTGACTTTGGTCATGTCAGTGTATCTTGCACCTAGCATGTGAGTAATGCGGGTAGGTGTGCATTTGTCTAATGAATGAATAATATTATGTAATATTGTCAAGATATATGATAAAGGAGATTTGGCTTAATATGCTGACCCCAAGGCATACTTCGGAAGCTGTTTAAAAATATATATTTTTTTATTGACAAATCTTCACACACATGTAGTCCATACACAGTGTACAGTCAATGGCTCACAGTATCATCGCATAGTTCAATATTTATCACCATGATCATTTTTAGAACATTTTCATCACTCCAGAAAAAGAAATAAAAGAGAAAAGAAGAAAACTCATACATCACATATTCCTTACCCCTCCCTCTCATTGATCTTTAGTATTTCAGTCCACCCAGTTTATTCTACCCTTTATCCCCCTTGTTATTTATTTTTTATCCATATTTTTTATGCCCATACCCTGGATAAAAGGAGCATCAAACACAAGGCTTTCATGATCACCCAGTCATATTGTAAAAGTTACATCATGATACAGTTGTCTTCAAGAGTCAAGGCTACTGGAAAACAACTCAGCAGTTTCAAGTACTTCCCTCCAGCCACTCCAATACATCATAAACTAAAAAGGGATATCTATTTAAAGCATAAGAATAACCTTCAGGATATTTGAACTCAACTCTATTTGAAATCTCTCAGCCACTGAAACTTTATTTTGTTTCATTTTTCTCTTCCCTTTTTGGTCAGGAAAGCTTCCTCAATCCCTGGATCCCAGCTCATCCCTGGAAGTTCTGTTCCACATTGCCAGGGAGATTTACACCCCTGGGAGTCATGTTCCACGTGGTGGTGGGGAGGGCAGTGTGTTCACCTGTTGAATTGGCTTAGAGAGAGAGGCTACATCTGAGTAACAAAAGAGGTTCTTTGGGGTGACTCAGGCCTAATTTGAGGTAGGCTTAGCCTATCCATTTCAGGAATAAGTTTCATAGGGGCAAACCCGAAGATTGAGGGCTCGTCCTATTGATTTGGTTGTACCCACTGCTTGTGACAGTATCAGAAATTCTTTAAATGGGGAACTTGAATATTTCCTCCTTTCTCCCCATTCCCCCAAGGGGACTTTGCAAATACTTCTTTATTCACTGCCCATATTACTCTGGAATATATTGGGATGTCACACTAACCTGGACAAGCCAACAAGATCTCATGCTATATTCAAGATTCCAACTACTTATGGTGTTCAACTAAACTGACCATACAACTTAAATTAGGTAACGTGTACCCAAGATATTAATTTTGCACGAACTAAACATCTTTCTCGTTGCTCTCACACAGAGGTTGAAATTTTAAAATATGGATAATATCATCCTTTACCCTGCATTCTGATCTACCCCGTCTTACGCGTTTAACTTCATTCATATCTTTAGTCAAAGTGTGATCCCTTTTCAACTTTTTAAGCAGTTCCTGTAGTGGGTATTGCTGACTTTCATAGCTTCAGAGCTCTAAGTCTTAGGTGTCACATAAATACCTGAAGTTTCTGGGAACGACTAAACAAGGAAGCTGATTTTTTGACAAATTATTTTTTAAATTTATTTTAACATTTATTCCCCCTATTATTTATTTTTATTCCATATGTTCTACTCTTTTGTTGATATGGTAGATAAAAGGAGTATCAGACACAAGGTTTTCACATTCACAGAGTCTCATTGTGAAAGCTATACCATTGTTCAGTCATCATCAAGAAACATGGCTACTGGAACACAGCACTACATTTTCAGGCAATTCCCTCCAGCCTCTCCACTACATCTTGAACAACAAGGTGATATCTACTTAATGCGTAAGAATAACCTCCAGGATAACCTCTCGACTCTGTTTGGAATCTCTCAGCCATTGACACTTTGCCTCATTTTACTCTTCCGCCTTTTGGGAGAGAAGGTTCTCTCAGTCCCTTGATGTTAATTCTCAGCTCATTCTAGGGTTTTTCTCAGTCCTTTGATGCTGAGTCTCAGCTCATTCCAGGATCTTTGTCCCACGTTGCCAGGAAGGTCCACACCCCTGGGTGTCATATCCCACGCAGAGATGGGGAGGGTGGTGAGACTGCTCATCATATTGGCTGGAGAGAGAGGCCACATCTGAGCAACAAAAGAGGCTCTCTTGGGGGTGACTCGTAGGCCTAAATTTTAAGTAGACTTGACCTGTCTTTTGTGGGGTTAAGTTTCATGTGAACACACCCCAAGACTGGGGGCTCAGCCTGTAGCTTTGGTAGTCCATACTGCTTGTGAGAATATCAAGAATTCGACTTGGGGAAGTTGAATTTCTCCCCACTCTCACCATTCCCCGAAGGGGGCTTGCAAATACTTTTCCACTCACTGATCAAATCACTCTGGGATTTATCGGGTCATCATTCTGGACAAACCAACAAAATCTCATGTCCTACCCAATATTCCAAGTACTTATGACGTTCAATAGAACTATCTATACGTTATTATTAGGAAATGCTCTAGTCAAATTATAAATTTTGTAACAAATAAACATTTTTTTTGCTTTAGCCTCACACATAAGGTGACATTTTAGAATATTAATTATCATCTATTTTCAGCACCCTGCAATAATGACATTCCTTTGTTCTTCCTCATGCCAAAACATTTTTAAAATTTTGTTCATTGTACATTTCATTATTGTTATACACTCTAGGAATTCCCAGATTATACCATCTCAATCTTTAACATCTCTCTTTCTTTCTGATTTCATTTATGCCCCCAGCCCTCCTCCCTCTGTCATTCTCACATGCAGCTTCATTTAGTGTTTTAACATAATTGTATTACAGTTAGGTAGTATTGTGCTGTCCATTTCTGGGTTTTTGTATCTAGTCCTGTTGCACAGTCTGTATCCCTTCAGCTCCAATTACCCAGTATCTTACCCTATTTCTATCTGTTGGTGATCTCTGTTACCAATGACATATTCCAAGTTTATTCACTAATGTCAGTTCCTATCAGTGAGACCATACAGTATTTGTCCTTTAGTTTTTGGCTAGTTTCTCTCAGCATAATATTCTCAAGGTCCATCCATGTTGTTACATACTTCGTAAGTTTGTTCTGTCTTAAAGCTGCATAATATTCCATCATATGTATATACCACAGTTTGTTTAGCCACTCGTCAGTTGATGAACATTTTGGCTGTTTCCATCTCTTTGCAATTGTAAATAATGGTGCTATAAACATTGGTGTGCAAGTGTCCGTTTGTGTCTTTGCCCTTAAGTTCTCTGAGTAGATACCTAGCGGTGGTATTGTTGGGTCATATGGCAATTCTATATTCAGCTTTTTGAGGAACCGCCAAACTGCCTTCCACAGCGGTTGCACCATTTGACATTCCCACCAACAGTAGATAAGTGTGCCTCTTTCTCCACATCCTCTCCAGCACTTGTCATTTTCTGTTTTGTTGGTAATGGCCATTGTGGGTGTGAGATGATATCTCATTGTGGTTTTGATTTGCATTTCTCCAATGGCCAGGGACGTTGAGCATCTCTTCATGTGCCTTTTGGCCATTTGTATTTCCTCTTCTGATAGGTGTCTGTTCAAGTCTTTTTCCCATTTTGTAATTGGGTTGGCTGTCTTTTTGTTGTTGAGTTGAACAATCTCTTTATAAATTCTGGATACTAGACCTTTATCTGATATGTCGTTTCCAAATATTGTCTCCCATTGTGTAGGCTGTCTTTTTTACTTTCCTGATGAAGTTCTTTGATGCACAAAAATGTTTAATTTTGAGGAGTTCCCATTTCTTTCTTTCTTCAGTGCTCTTGCTTTAGGTGTAAGGTCTATAAAACCACCTCCAATTATAAGATTTATAAGATATCTCCCTACATTTTCCTCTAACTGTTTTATGGTCTTAGACCTAATGTTTAGGTCTTTGATCCATTTTGAGTTAACTTTTGTATAGGATGTGAGTTATGGGTCCTCTTTCATTCTTTTGCATATGGATATCCAGTTCTCTAGGCACCATTTATTTATTTATTTATTTTTATTAATTAACGGAAATAAGAAAAAAAAGAAATTAACCCAACATTTAGAAATCATACCATTCTACATATGCAATCAGTAATTCTTAACATCATCACATAGATGCATGATCATTATTTCTTAGTACATTTGCATCGATTTAGAAGAACTAGCAACACAACAGAAAAAGATATAGAATGTTAATATAGAGAAAAAAATAAAAGTAATAATAATAGTAAAAACAAACAAAAAAAACACACACAAAAAACAACCAGACAGACAAAAACAAACAAAAAACAAAACAACAACAACAACAAAAAAAAAACCTATAGCTCAGATGCAGCTTCATTCAGTGTTTTAACATGATTACTTTACAATTAGGTATTATTGTGTTGTCCATTTTAGAGTTTTTGTATCTAGTCCTGCTGCACAGTCTGTATCCCTTCAGCTCCAGTTATCCATTATCTTACCCTGTTTCTAACTCCTGCTGGACTATGTTACCAATGACATATTCCAAGTTTATTCTCGAATGTCGGTTCACATCAGTGGGACCATACAGTATTTGTCTTTTAGTTTTTGGCTAGACTCACTCAGCATAATGTTCTCTAGGTCCATCCATGTTATTACATGCTTCATAAGTTTATCCTGTCTTAAAGCTGCATAATATTCCATCGTATGTATATACTACAGTTTGTTTAGCCACTCGTCTGTTGATGGACATTTTGGCTGTTTCCATCTCTTTGCAATTGTAAATAACGCTGCTATGAACATTGGTGTGCAAATGTCCGTTTGTGTCTTTGCCCTTAAGTCCTTTGAGTAGATTCCCAGCAATGGTATTGCTGGGTCGTATGGCAATTCTATATTCAGCTTTTTGAGGAACCGCCAAACTGCCTTCCACAGTGGTTGCACCATTTGACATTCCCACCAACAGTGGATAAGTGTGCCTCTTTCTCCACATCCTCTCCAGCACTTGCCATTTTCTGTTTTGTTGATAATGGCCATTCTGGTGGGTGTGAGATGATATCTCCTTGTGGTTTTGATTTGCATTTCTCTAATGGCCAGGGACATTGAGCATCTCTTCATGTGCCTTTTGGCCATTTGTATTTCCTCTTCTGATAGGTGTCTGTTCAAGTCTTTTTCCCATTTTGTAATTGGGTTGGCTGTCTTTTTGTTGTTGAGTTGAACAATCTCTTTATAAATTCTGGATACTAGACCTTTATCTGATATGTCGTTTCCAAATATTGTCTCCCATTGTGTAGGCTGTCTTTCTACTTTCTTGATGAAGTTCATTGATGCACAAAAGTGTTTAATTTTGAGGAGCTCCTATTTATTTATTTCCTTCTTCAGTGCTCTTGCTTTAGGTTTAAGGTCCATAAAACGGCCTCCAATTGTAAGTTTCATAAGATATCTCCCAACATTTTCCTCTAACTGTTTTATGGTCTTAGACCTAATGTTTAGATCTTTAATCCATTTTGAGTTAACTTTTGTATAGGGTGTGAGATATGGGTCCTCTTTCATTCTTTTGCATATGGATATCCAGTTCTCTAGGCACCATTTATTGAAGAGACTGTTCTGTCCCAGGTCAGTGGGCTTGACTGCCTTATCAAAGATCAAATGTCCATAGATGAGAGGGTCTATATCTGAGCACTCTATTCGATTCCATTGGTCGATATATCTATCTTTATGCCAATACCATGCTGTTTTGACCACTGTGGCTTCATAATATGCCTTAAAGTCAGGCAGCGCGAGACCTCCAGCTTCGTTTTTTTTCCTCAAGATGTTTTTAGCAATTCGGGGCACCCTGCCCTTCCAGATAAATTTGCTTATTGGTTTTTCTGTTTCTGAAAAGTAAGTTGTTGGGATTTTGATTGGTATTGCATTGAATCTGTAAATCAGTTTAGGTAGAATTGACATCTTAATTATATTTAGTCTTCCAATCCATGAATATGGTATGCCCTTGCATCTATTTAGGTCTTCTGTGATTTCTTTTAACAGTTTCTTGTAGTTTTCTTTGTACAGATGTTTTGTCTCTTTAGTTAAATTTATTCCTATGTATTTTATTCTTTTAGTTGCAATTGTAAATGGAATTCATTTCTTGATTTCCCCCGCAGCTTGTTCATTACTAGTGTATAGAAACACTACAGATTTTTGAATGTTGATCTTGTAACCTGCCACTTTGCTGTATTCGTTTATTAACTCTAGTAGTTTTGCTGTGGATTTTTCAGGGTTTTCGACATATAGTATCATATCATCTGTAAACAGTGAGAGTTTTACTTCTTCCTTTCCAATTTTGATGCCTTGTATTTCTTTTTCTTGTCTAATTGCTCTGGCTAGAACTTCCAACACAATGTTGAATAAAGTGATGATGGTGGACATCCTTGTCTTGTTCCTGATCTTAGGGGGAAAGTTTTCAGTTTTTCCCCATTGAGGACGATATTAGCTGTGGGTTTTTCATATATTCCCTTTATCATTTTAAGGAAATTCCCTTGTGTTCCTATCCTTTGAAGTGTTTTCAACAGGAAAGAATGTTGAATTTTGTCAAATGCCTTCTCTGCATCAATTGAGATGATCATATGATTTTTCTGCTCTGATTTGTTGATATGGTGTGTTACATTAATTGATTTTCTTATGTTGAGCCATCCTTGCATACCTGGGATGAATCCTACTTGGTCATGATGTATAATTCTTTTAATGTGTTGCTGGATTCGATTTGCTAGAAGTTTGTTGAGGAATTTGCATCTGTATTCATTAGAGAGATTCGTCTGTAGGTTTTTTTTTTTTTTATATCTTTGGTTTTGGTATGAGGGTGATGTTGGCTTCATAGAATGAATTAGGTAGCTTTCCCTCCACTTCAGTTTTTTTGAAGAGTTTGAGCAGGGTTGGTACTAATTCTTTGTGGAATGTTTGGTAGAATTCACATGTGGAGCTGTCTGGAGATATTTACTGATTTCTCTTGTAATTTCTTCCTTGATCCACTGGTTGTTTAAGAGTGTGTTGTTGAGCCTCCACATATTTGTGAATTTTCTGGTCCTCTGCCTATTATTGATTTCCAACTTCATTCCTTTATGATCTGAGAAAGTGTTGTGTGTGATTTCAATCTTTTTAAATTTGTTGAGACTTGCTTTGTGACCCAGCATATGGTCTATCTTTGAGAATGATCCATGAGCACTTGAGAAAAAGGCGTATCCTACTGTTGTGGGGTGTAATGTCCTATAAATGCCTATTAAGTCTAGCTCATTTATTATAATATTCACATTCTCTGTTTCTTTATTGATCCTCTGTCTAGATGTTCTGTCCATTGATGAGAGTGGGGAGTTGAAGTCTCCAACTATTGTGGTAGATGTGTCTATTTCCCTTTTCAGTGTTCGCAGTGTTTGTCTCACATATTTTGGAGCATTCTGGTTCGGTGCATAAATATTTATGATTGTTATGTCTTCTTGTTTAATTGTTCCTTTTATTAGTAGATAGTGTCCTTCTTTGTCTCTTTTAACTGTTTTACATTTGAAGTCTAATTTGTTGGATATTAGTTTAGCTACTCCTGCTCTTTTCTAGTTGTTATTTGCCTGGAATATCTTTCCCCAACTTTTCACTTTCAACCTGTGTTTATCTTTGGGTCTAAGATGTGTTTCCTGTAGACAGCATATACATGTGTCCTGTTTTTTAATCCATTCTGCCAGTCTATGTCTTTTGATTGGGGAGTTCAATCCATTAACATTTAGTGTCATTACTGTGTGGGTAGTACTTTCTTCTACCATTTTGCCTTTTGTATTTATATGTCATATCTAATTTTCCTTTTTTCTACATTCTTCTCCACACCTCTCTCTTCTGTCTTTTCGTATCTGTCTCTAGTGCTCCCTTTAATATTTCTTGCAGAGCTTGTCTCTTGGTCACAAATTCTCTCAGTGATTTGTTATCTGAAAATGTTATCTGAAAATGTTTTTAATTTCTCCCTCATTTTGAAGGAAAGTTTTGCTGGATATAGAATTCTTGGTTGGCAGTTTTTCTCTTTTAGTAATTTAAATATATCATCTCACTGTCTTCTCGCCTCCATGGTTTCTGCTGAGAAATCTACACATAGTCTTATTGGGTTTCCCTTGTATGTCATGGATTGCTTTTCTCTTGCTGTTTTCAAGATCCTCTCTTTCTCTTTGACCTGTGACATTTTGACTAGTAAGTATCTTGGAGAACGTCTGTTTGGACGTATTCTCTTTGGGGTGCGCTGCACTTCTTGGATCTGTCATTTTAGGTCTCATAAGTTTTGGGAAATTTTCAGTGATAATTTCTTCCATTAGTTTTTCTCCTCTTTTTCCCTTCTCTTCTCCTTCTGGGACACCCACAGCACGTATATTTGTGTGCTTCTTATTATCATTCAATTCCCTAAGCCCTTGCTCATAGTTTTCCATTCTTTTCCCTATGGTTTCTGTTTCTTTTTGGATTTTAGATGTTCCATCCTCCAGTTCACTAAGCCTAACCTCTGTCTCTTGAAATCTACCATTGTAGGTTTCCATTGTTTTTTTCATCTTGTCTACTGTACCTTTCATTCCCATAAATTCTGTGATTTGTTTTTTCAGACTTTCCATTTCTTCTTTTTGTTCATTCCTCCTTCATGTCCTCCCTCAATTCATTGATTTGGTTTTTGATGATGTTTTCCATGTCTGTTCGTATATTCTGAATTAATTGTTTCTGCTCCTGTATCTCATTTGAACTATTGGTTTGTTCCTTTGACTGGGCCATATCTTCAATTTTCCTGGTGTGATTTGTTATTTTTCCTGGTGTCTAGACATTTAATTACCTTAATTAGTTTATTCTGGTGATTGTTTTCACTTATCTTACCTAGGGTTTTCTTGCTAGATGAGTTTGTTGTCGATCTGTTCTTTGACCTTCATTTCAGCTTTTTCTGAATTTTATTTAACAGAGGATAGTTTTTCAGTTCCATTTTTCTTGTTTCTTGTCCTGCTTGTAAGGTGCCTTTTCCGTCCCCACCGTTAGGAGGGTCTATATAGGTAATATAGACTCCAGCCAGGTTTTCCCAGACTAAACTGGATTCCTGTCAGGGGGAAGGAGTCACGTTCGTCAGTTTTCCCTGAGCGTGAGACCCAGCAGGTTGAAAGACTTTCCTGTGAAGTCTCTGGGCTCTGTTTTTCTTATCCTGCCCAGTATGTGGCGCTTGTTTGCCTGTGGGTCCCACCAGCAAAAGATGTTGTTGCACCTTTAAGTTTGGAAGGCTCTCCCTGCTGGGGGTGTGGTGGACCCTGTGGTTTCTGTTTCTTGTAGGAGAGGTTGTAGGCTGGTTTTAATGGCTTCAAATTGCTGAGCCCTGGGTTCTGAATTCCTGAGAGAGGGATTCCACCTTAGTTGGGCTTCGCCCCTCCCCTGGGGAAGGCACAGGCGGGAGACAGCCCTGAAAGCAGTCCGTTTCTGCCTATGCCTGTGGCAGTTGCAGCCTGTGTAGTCCCGCCGCTGAATCCAGAGGCAGCCAAGCCTCCATAGAGACGGCCACGAAAACCTCCGTTTCGTCCCCTTTCCTGTTTTTCGGTTAGCCCAATAAACGACCTCTGCCTTGACCAGGTTCTCCTGGTTGGGAGCCTATTTTTAGTAGTCAGAATTTGTTAATTAATGCCAGAATTGGTGTTTGGTTGGACTCAGTCCCTGCTACTGTTAGAGTGTCTTTCCTTTCCCTCTGGGAAGCTGCCTGTCGGGGAGGGGTGCTGGGCGCCGGCCACCGTGGCTTCGGGAACTCACTGTTCTGGGGAGACTTGCAGCCGGTCCAGCTGGTCCAGACTGGGGTATGTTGTGTGTTTGGTCACTGTTGTGGCTCCGGGAGGTGTTCTGTACTGTTTTTGGTTATTTAGTAGTTGTTCTGGAGGACGAAGTAAAACGTGCACCTTGCTAAGCCGCCATCTTGCCCCCTCCTCCTTTTGACAAGTTTTTGATAATAACATTTTTATATCTCAAAATATAGTTTGAAAAAAACCATTTTAGAGTTGTTTAATTCTTTGAATAATCAAAAATGAGTTTTAATTTTAATCCTAGTAAGTTTAAAATACATACTAAAAATAGTTTAATGGATTGGTACTTAATACATATGGTACTCTTTCTGTATAATTTTGCCTTATTTTAGGTAGGATTAGGCTCAGCAGTGAGTGGCAGGAACCCAGCATAACAGTGGCTTGAAAAAGATAGTAGTTTACTTTCTTTTGTGTAAATTAGGTTATCCTGAGGTGGTGTGATACTCAGCTTTCACTTCCTTCAACGTGTACCTTTTTGTTTTTGGTCAGGGTAGCTTCTGCAGTTCTAGCCATCAGTTCTGCTTTCTTACCAGCAGGAATGGGGAAAGGTGGGCACATTCCCATCCTCTGAGGATACTTCCCAGAAGTTGCACATATCAGTCCTGTTTATGTCCCTTCAATTATAGCTGAATCACAGGGTGATAGATAGCTGCAAGGAAAGCTAGAAAATGTAGTTTTTCCTGGAGATGGCTGTGTACCTAGTCAGAGAGCAGGAATTCTATTATTTTGAAAGAAGGAAAATAATCAGTATTGCAGTACATCTGGCAATCTGTGGTATAAATTTCAAAGGATAATTTATTAGCACATTTGCTAATTTGTCCTTCAATATTGTTTCTCAGAATACCATATAACTACAATGAATTCAAAATTCAGTATAGAATTTTCACTAAGCTTTTTCTTGATGAGTGGTAGCTTCAAATTTTAATCACTAGGTAAATATTTTAATAATACAAATTAATTTCCTTTTGATTTGAATATTCTGATCTTAATAGCATATCTGTCCTGTATATTTTCTTCATGTGATTCATTATTATAGGAATATTTACTGAAATTTCCTGTTTTTATACATTAAGCATACATATGATTAAAGACTTCTTAGAAACATTTAATTCTTTCAATTTGTAAACTAGTAAATTGTGCAAATACCTTGTTGCTATTATTCTGATATTGAGAAAATGCTGTTTTAAAAAATATTTTATTAATATTCCTTAAGAAATTTATAGAACATTTGTATGCTTTAATGCTTCATTTGTTATGCCTTAGCACCTTTATTTTCTTAGCTTAGTAAGAATTTTAGGGTCTTCATGGAATCCTTAAGCAATTTTGACACTATAAAAATCTTTAATAACTTGGATTTGAAAGAACCTGTAATTTTCCCAGTAATAAACAATGTCTTTTCTTCTCAGGTAGACTTTTAGTTTTGCAAGTTAAAGCACAGTTGTATGATATAATTGTCATAAGTAAATTTACTTTAAATGTTATTTATAAATTATTTCTGTTAATGTAACCCCAAAGTTATGAATGTCTTATAAAGTTATAGTGTCCAAGGATTTCATAAAATCCTGTATTAAGAAATTGGTCATGGCAGTTGCCATTTTACAAAGGCACTTGTCAGGGGTACAGAGAGGGAGGCATTCTTACCTTTTATACTCTTACATATTTTATCATATATAACATTACCTAATTAAAGTAAATATATAGTAAAAGCCTGTGAGTTTTAATTTTTAGAGGCTTGCCATTATCTTTTTATTATATACTTTCATGAAATGTAAATTTGATTTTTGTTTTAAATAGGGCTTACAAAATGACCAAGACACAGATTGTACCCTTGATGAATTTTCTTACTAGTAGTACTGGTAAGACATGTACACAACTGAATATTAAGTAGAAGGAAGTGGTCAGTTCCTCAAGAGATGATGGTACTGTGGAATAAGAAAGCAAATTAGACTCTCCGGCTGGGGGCATTTGGGAAGATTTGTTTAGGGAGTGGTTCTTAATCTGTATTTTGAAGGATTGGCAGGATTTGGACATGTAGTAAATTGCTAAGAGGATTTTAGGTAGGAAATTGCATGGAGCAAAGGCATAGAGGCTGGAAAGTGTGGGAAATGGTGAGTTTTATTTTATTCTTCTATGATGAGGATAATTAATTGTATTTCAATCCCCCCCGTTTTTTTAGTTTAATTTTTAAAATTTTTTCTGTAGCAGATATAGGCAGACATAGTTCTTTAGACTCAGACAATTTATATTGGAAACTGTTGCTGTGAGCTGTTTAAGCCAAATCGTAAGAGCAGTTTGGAGGAGTCCTTCAGACTTATTGTCAAAGGAAAACCAGCTGGTTTGGCTGGTCTAATAGAGCACTGGAAAGACAGGTGGGGTCTTAGCATGGGGAGATTTAATACCAGGGTAAGACTTTATTTGATAGCTTCATACTTTCAAATTAAACACTACTTATAATATGAAAATTCTATGCATATATAAACACATGTGCACGCTATCCATAGTATCCTGAATTTGGTTTTGTTATTTAATATATCAAGCACCTATTTTTCAAATCAATACCTGTAATTATGTCTCATGTTTTTTCTTGAGATGTTTGCATATTAAGATATTGTGTGGATGATACATACTTTAATTTCTTAATTTCATAATAATGGACACTTAAATTCGTTAATTTTTTTAATATACTATGTTTTTGCTCTACTTTTGTACATGTATGTCTTTAGGATGAATTCTTAGAAGTGGAATTGCACAATCAATGAATATATGCATTTTAGCTTTGAAAGCTGTCAACAAATTGCACTCTAAGATGTGCCGGGTGTATAAGGTTTTGATTTGCTTCTCTTCTCACTAACTCTGGATGTTATGAAATCTGATAGGTGAAAAATTGTAGTATTATTTTAATTTGTATTTCTTTGATTATGAGTGAAGTTGAGGTTTTTTTAATATCAGAATTAAAACACTTTTTGTGAACTCTCAATAATTTTATATAGAATATTTCCTTCTGAGTATGATTTATTTTTTATTTGAAACATTTTTAATAGTTTTTGAGATATATAATTTGCATACCATAAGATTTACCCTTTTAAAGTATACAATTTAGTTATTTTAAAATTGAGTGGTAGCCATTGCTTTATTATTTGAGGTAAATAACAATTAGATTGAGGACCAGGTCTTTTCTTTCGCTCTAAAATAATCAGCACATTAGGCCCAAAATATAAAATGGGAAAGTGCAACTTTTCCTGTTGTTTTTCAAGTCTGTAGACCTCTCTTACCTGAGAGTGCACTTAGGCGATCTGGGTTCTGAAATGGAATGATGCATGACAACTGCTTTGGAATCTCAGTGCTTTGGGACGCAGTTTCTTTTAAATAACTTGTAGTTGAAACTGATTTCCAACTGCTACATATGATACAAATTTTCAGTTTTTTTCTTCAAGTGCTTTAAACTTGAAATGAGAAGTGGAAAGGCTTTTGAGGTAAAAATATTTTTAAAATTTAGTAAATGTTTTAAGTTAGTAAGTTAGTTTTTTTTAGAAGCGTGATTGAACTCCTTTGTAGTTACTTTTGGTTGTTTTTTTATTTCAGAGATTCCTTAATAATTCTAATAGAGTGTGTATATGTGTGTGATGAGGATAAGTTGTGTCACTTGAAGAACCTCAATGATCTGGCCTATGCATGTTTCTGTTTTGATTAACACAGATAGTTTAGTGTGGAGAAAACCGAACCAGTAATTTGTTTGACTGGTATTGGTGAGTAAACTATTTTTGTCCTCTGGCATTGGTTCCCATCTAAGAGGGTCCTCTGGCAGCTCCTGTCAATTGGCCAATGACAGTTTACAGAATGGCAGCTCCTGTTACAGACTAAGTTTGGGACCCTCATATGTATTGTTGTGCCACTTGGGAAAAGATGCCAGCAGAAGCCGGTAGTAGATGATTTTATATTGATTTTGTTAGAACCAAATGTATCATCCCCTTTCCTTTTGATTTTATAAAGTAATATTAAGACATTTTGTTTTCTATTTTTTTCTTAATAAAGGATCCTGCATTTTAACCCCCTCATCTTCCATTATTTTTCCATATTTTTATGCTGTTTGTTTGGAAAATTATTTTTTGTTTGGTTTTAGTCATTTAAATTAAAATATCTCTTTTCCCTCTTGACATTCCTTTTCTTGTTTCCATTTTTTTCACGTCTTTGAGTTTATTCCTACCTTAATGTCCTTATGTTTTTGCTTTGTAGTTTTGATTAAAGTGGATTTTTTCTTGGGCTTTTAATTAGATTTTCTTGTCCTTTAGATCTTTGTAGGGAGTTACAAGATGATGCTGACAGACACTTGGGTCAGTGGCATGATTACTTAGAATGAGACTAATGTGAACATTATGTGACTCTAATACAGCATTTAGCTTAGCATATGGATGTTTCCTTTTCCACTGGTAGGCTGTTTACTGACTTAGAGGCATTTTCCTAAAAAATAAAATAAAATTCTTATGTAATATGTGTATTCAAGTCAAGGTGAGATATGAGCACTGGGTGACTTGTAGGGTAATGGTGTATATAACTCCAGAAACTATTTTGGTAAGACATGTAATGCTGATTTGATTGGAAAGAATAACGGGGTCTTTTAAGCAGACTGTGCATATATTGTATAATTCATGTGTTTTCTTGCTTCACTAAAATTTACTTAACCATTATAGCCTATAGCATTATACTTAAGTTTGATATGCCTCCTAGTGAGTGTGAGAAGACTTGAATTCTGGTCCAACCTTTACCATGGACTTTAAGTATGAGTAAGTACCCTTCTTCCTTAGCTTTCATATGGGGACAGTCATATAAAAACTGAAATGATATGGAAAAAATAGTTGTGGAAATAACTTTGAAGATATAAAAATACTCTACAAATCTGAAATATTTTATCCTATTCTTAATAAGGAACTTAGTGCTATAGCAGCCCCTCCACCCTTACTTGATCTAAAGCAATATTTATCCTTTCTAATGTTGTATAGAAAAAGCCATCCTTTTCTTTACACATTTCATATATATGCAGATGTTTGTTCTGAACATTTTTATGCAGATATTACTTAAATAGTGCTTACCAATTTTTAGGTATGGTAGAGAACTCTTGTTTTGTTCTTAGGTGTTCTAGTTTGCAAACTGCTGGAATGGGATATACCAGAAATGGATTGACTTTTAAGAAGAGGAATTTATCAAGTTGCAAGTTTACATGTTCCAAGGTTGTAAAAATGTCCAAATAAAGCAAGGCTATAGAAATGTCCAATCTAAGGCATCCAGGGAAAGGCATCCAGGAAGGCCAGTGACCTTTAGGGTTTCTTTCTCATCTGGAGAGATACTTGGTGAACGTGGCAATGTCTGCTAGCTTTCTCTCCAGGCTTCTCATTTAATGACGCTCCCTGGGGGCATTTTCCTTCTTCATCTCCAAAGATCTCTGGCTCTGTGGGCTCTAAAGCCTTTTCCAAAATAGTTCCCTCTTAAAGAGCTCCAGTAAGCAACCCCACTTTGAATTGCTGGAAGCACAGCTCCATGGAAACCATCTAATCAAAAGTTACCACCCACAATTGGGTGGGTCACATCTCCATGGGAACAGTCAAAAAGCTCCCACCCAGCAATTTTGAATGGCGATTAAAGGCCGTGGCTTTTCTGGGATATACCAGAGATTCAAACCAGCACAGGTTTTTTTCCTTTAAAACTTTTAAATTTTATGACAAAAGACATCAAAAAGGCATTTTGTGAGAGTGAATATTGCCTTGCTTTTTTCTTCTCTTTTAATAAAATCAGCAATTTTCAATCCTAGAAATCTGTTAAAACATTGTTCATGGAAAAATATACTGGGAATGGTATAGATAGGTGGTTGTTTGAGTTAGGAGTGGGATCAGGTAGCGATTTTTCTTACCTCCTCAGTCACAAACCCAGGACCCTTTATTCTAAAAATATAGAAAATGCTGAAGTTAGCTTGTAGCCCCTGAAATGATTTAAGATGCCTTCTCTTTCCCACCTCCAGCTTATTTTATTCTAAAAATTCAGGAAGGAAGCTCTGAAGTGTTTTTGTTTTCTAGGAATCAAAGATTAATTTGTGACAAAAACAGTTGATAATGGGTCCTCTTTTTTAGAAACACACAGCACAAACTCTTTTGAATGGGGGGGGGGAATTTCTTTGATTAAGTGACTTTCCATAACGTACTCATAAAATTTGTTTTCTTATATTTGGTTTGGATAGTTGGGTGTAGTTTCTCTTAAAAATCAAGTTCTATAAGAAATTGCTATATTTTCATCACTCCCCTAGAGAAATACTGGTACTGACAAATTCTTTGCATCTCCACTGTCTGGTTTGCTTAGATCTTGCCCTTCTTGTAGTTTGTTAGAATGTCAGATTATCAGCCTTGCTAATATGGGGCTGTCTTGGAAATCCAAGGCGTCTTTTGAGCGTTATCGAAAGACTGTAGAAATGGAAATTTTAAGGTTGCAAAATGTTGCATAGTACCACAAGCTGTTGATGATTTAAATCACTGTGGTGATTTATGATCCTTGGAAATTTAAGCCTTTGAATATAGCTGCCATCAAGGTGGGTCTCAGCCCCATTTATGCATCTCTCCACAGTGATTCACCCTAAGTTCCCAGTATAAAAATAGACTTGTGCTTCTTTGATGCCGTTCTCCCTTGCCTGCCTTTCACAGCTTCTTTAAACCTTCTTAAAGTTGAGAAAAAAATACTTGTTTGTAAGACAGCACTAAAAAGAAACTAACATCTGGGGGAAATGACAGAGAATTGAATGTTGCTGGTGTACCATGGAGAGGGGCATTTACCTATTGAGGTCATCTGTAACACTTGTTTCATTTAGAAAACTCTCATGACACTGAGATGGCATAGCGATATTTTTTAGATTTGATTCCATTTTAGACATGGTGACAATCATTTATCTTCTTTTAGGTGGTGATGAACTATATGTGTACTTTTAACACTGTGTCAGATCACTGTGGGATCCACATACAAAGTTGATTGGTAGAGGACCTTAGCCTCCTTGCTCATGGTGTTAGACTCAAAAAGGGAATGTGGCCATTTGATGTAATTATGGCAGAAGACATGTTTGTATTACATTGAATTAGAGGTCAATATTTGAAATTTTCTGTTTCAGTGGATATTATAAGAGGGTTCTGTAAAAATAATGGATTCCTATGAAATTAGCCAAATAAATAGTTAACATATTTCAGAGATGTATTAAATCTGCTGTATTTGAGACTGCCTAGTTTCTGTTATGAATTACTGAACTGACCTTTGTGTTTACATGCATAGAAAAAGTTACACACTCAGCATACTTTGAATTATAAACTTAATGGGTTACGAAGAGATATCATGGACTTCATTAAGTGAAGAAGGCACCCTTCTAATTTCTCTTACTTGGTGAAGCTTTTCCTTTTCTGTTAATGATAAATTCTGTGAGATGATTGTTCTAGGATTTTAAAGATGATATACTGTATTTGTCCTTAAACAGTTTCTGTCAAGGTTTTTTTTTAATATGTAAATACTACATATTACTACATATTTTGTTTTGGTCGATTTTTAGAGAATTATAGGCCTGAAAGTAATGTCTTTTTTTTTTTCTCAAATACAGTATACACTCTTTTCTTTTCCTATGGTTCTAGTGGGTACCCAGAGTTGTGTGTTTAATTTGCAAAAAAGAGTTTTCAGAAGACCCATTCTTCCCATGTACCTATACTAATTGTGAAAAACAAAGCACAGTCCTGTTTTTCTGCAAGTTTAAACTAGGTGATTTAACAAGTGAAACTTGAAACTATTGTTATAGAAATGATCTGGAATATCAGTCTACATCTCCTGTGAGACATACTCATCTAAATCTTCTTTTCTTTGGGCAGTGGCCATTATAAGGGAGTAACTAAGTGATAACACTGGGTTTGTCCACTCAGTAATTAAAAAAAATTTTTTTTTTTTGCTGTGGTAACATATATACAGCATAAAATTTTCCATTTCCACCACTTTCAAGTATGCAAATAGGTGATATTAATTAAATTTATGATGTTATGCTCCCATCACCACTATCAATTACCAAAATTTTTCTGTCCCCCCAAACAGAAACTACACTTATTAAGCATTAACTTCCCATTCCCCCTCCCCAATGCCCTAGGTAATCTTTACCTACTTTCTGTTTTTATGAATTTGTGTAATCTAGTTATTTCATATTAGTGGAATCATACAATATCTGTCTTTTTCTGTTTGGCTTATTTTATTCAACATGATATCTTCAAGGTTCATCCACATTGTAGCATGTATCAAAACTTCAGGCAATAATTTTTTTTGGTGTCCCTTGTGAGGCACTGTGGATACAAAGATGAGTAAGACATGTCCCTGCCCTACCATAGTTTGTGACCAAAACAGGGTAACGTACTTGATTAAACAGACTTGCCTTTTTGTTCCTAGGCAAGATCTATAATATAAGTAGATACATCATGTTATGTGTTAGCCCAGAGAGTGTGAGACATACATATCCCCGGACATTGGTGTAGCACTTAAGGAGTTAAAACAACAGACAGACGTCCTTACTTGTTAATCAACAGATAGTTTATTTAAAGTCCAACTTTAGGTAGCTAGCTACATTTATTGTGGATTTGTAGCCTGATGTAACTTGGGTGGAATAAATGTGTAGAGTTTCTAGGGAGTAGAGTAAATCTTCCTCTTGGAAGAAATTGGTCACCCTAATCCTGTATTATACGGACATGAAATACCTTTCTATATTTCTGTTGACTTTTAAGAACATTCTTTTAGAGCTTATGTAGAAATAATTTTGCTCAGTTTTCCTGAGCCCCTTCTTTGGAAAAATAATTATTTCCAAATTAAAAGGAGAGAGCCCTACACCAGAAGGATTTAACTTTGTCCTTGAGTGTTTCCACTGCTTTGTGAACTTGTGAACATTTTTTTTGTGCATACATGATACAAATAAAGTGCTGATCTGATTAACATTTTTCTTCTTTTTAGGGGGTTGTGGTGGTGCAAGATTTAGTCTTTGAATTCATTCTCCTTGCCAAACTTCCTCCCTAAGTGACAAGTAGTGTTTGACCTTTTTTCTTTCTGGAAAATGGCTTACTTAGTTTTCAGAAAAAATTAAGTTATCTCTGTGTGCAGGATTTAAAACATTTAAAATTAAATTCATTAGCATGTTCTTTTTAACAACATAAAAGTTACAGTGGGGTTTTATTAATTAAACTCTAAGCTGTTAGTCATACCTAATACCTCCTTATTTCTGTTACTGGTGTTAAATCCATTCATTAACCCAATAGATTTATTGCATTACTTATATGGATTATGATGTATTATTTACCAAATAATACAGAAGGTGCTGGACAGACTTGCAGTAGGTGATGTTTGACCACGTTAGGAATGAATATCTTTTTTCTTTTGTTTAGTTTTTTTGAAGGGAGGGTCCTTTAATTATCTTGTAATATCAATATATATGCTTCTTCCTATTCAAAAGAGCGATTTAGACCAGTTCTAATCTTGGTGCTTAACCCTGTCATTACAGAGAGAAACAGTTGGCACTGAACGCTGCTTTGCTTAATTTTCTGCCCAGGATCTGTCAGCCAGCCAGCAGATATTGAGTGTGTTTTCTAAGTTTGATGTTGACAGAAATTGGGATATGGAATAAATAAAAGTTACCATATTTAGTCTCACAACTTAGGAGGCAGGGCCTCCAAGAGTACAACATTTAGAGATTTTAGAACAAAAGTGGGATATAACCAAATATTTAATCATTTCACATAAAAAATAACTATAAGCAGAATTCAAATTAACTAGAGGCTATTGTGGTTAAAGAAATCGACTAAGGATTCATAAAGAAGATGAGTGGACCCTTGAAGAATTGATACTGCTTGAATAGGCGACTGGGAGAGTAGGTTAGGATAGTCTAAGCATGAGTCAGCCTGAGGCAAGGAAGAGATTGCTAGGTAGGGGGTCAGGTAGAGAGCCTAGTTGGCTTAGAGAATCTGTAGGGAGCGAGAGACTGAGAGTTGTTAGATAGATCCAGTGATAGAAGCTTGGAATGCTGAGCACAGAGAGTTACTGCTGGGTTTTGAAAGGAATCCGGGGAAAGGTAATAAAGTAGTAAGGCAGCTGTGACTGTGGAGGTAAGTTTGCCTTAGGACTTTTGGTCCTAAATTTGTGACGTGGGCATAAGAAGTGCTCTGGGCTGTCCTTGTAAAGAGTGCTCTGCATGCTAGTGTGGTGTGTTAAATATACTTTCTGATTCTGACCCTTCTGGATTGACTGAAGGAAGGAGGAACAGGCACAGGATCAAATGGACTTTTTGAAACCTCAGCAGTTGTTAAAGGATCACTGAGTGCTTTTATTCAGTATCATATTTTATAAAAAAATAAATTTTACCAAAAAATGCTTCCACTCAAATATAGACATTATTTTGTGTTTTTTTAATAATCATAAATCATAATGTATATATGGTTCAGTCCCATCTCTTCTCTTGCTGTTCACCCCAAACACTCACTTTGTTTTCTACCTGTCTCTTTTCTCCCATTTTCTTCTGTCTCTTTCCTTCTTCCCTTCTTCCTACCTCTTTTTTCTTCAGGTCTCCCTTTAGCATAAGTTCACTTTTGTTAAAACTTTCACTAAAGCTTTTCTTCAGGCAGGGTCAGATTGCGTGCAGTGTTCTTCCCTGGCCCCTGCACAGCCCCATGACATCTCTTACTACACTGTCTTGCCAGCTCACTCGACTGGCCTCTGCTGCCCTCTGAGCTCAAAATGTACAGGGACAAGTCTCGTTTGCTATTGAGTCCACATCTGCCAGGGGATATCAGGCAGTGCTGTGTGGTCTGTAAATATTTGTGCAGTGCAAATGTTCGACTTTTTTGTGGTCATAATTATAGTTTTAAACTTATCTTCTTAACACTTTTCTGCTTCTTGGCCTCGTTATTATTATTATTATGGTTGTGTTATATTATTTAATATACGATTCCTTATTTCCCTCTTATGGGGCTTTTAGTTTTACAAAAAACTTTCTATTTTGAAATAATCTCGAACTTATAGGACAGTTGCAGAAATAATACAAACCCCATACAGATAACTCCAGAATACCCCTATCCTTCCATATACCCAGATCTACCATTTAATGGGGATTCCAGATACTCAGATTCACCTTTTATTTTGCCACCTTTGCCATATCATTATATCGATGTATCTATTTTCTGAACATTTGAGGCCAGGTTGCATACATCATATTCCTTGAACGCATGATACTTCCATGTACATTTGCAGTGAACAGAGAATTCACTTACGCAGCCACCTTAAGTGCAGTTATGAAATTCAAGAATTTTAACATTGAATTAAAGGTTATATTCTATATTCCAATTTTTCTTATGTCCCCGTTATGTCCTTTTGAGCTTATTCTCCTCCATTCTTAGATCTCATCCACTGTCATGCATTGCATTTAATTGTCATTATCTCTTTAGATTATCTTCCCTTTTTTTAAAATTGTGGAAATATTTATACAGTTTAAATCTTTCCATCTTAACCTGTCTCAAGCACTCCATGCAGTCAGATTAATCACATACATGATGTTGCAGTACCCTCATTATTATTCATCACTAGAATTTTCCCTTCACCCCAAACAGAAACCCTATACTCATTTTGCATTACTTCCCATTGCTTCTGTCCCCCCAGTAACCTGAAATCTACTTTCTGTCTGAGTTTGCATATTCACTGGTATTTTCCTTATGGTTACAATGTAACCATAAATCTACTTTCCGTCTCTGAGTTTGCATATTCACTGTTATTTTCTTTATGGTTACAATGGGGCTTAAATTTAACATCCTGGCCGCCCACCGTGGCTCAGTGGCAGAGTTCTTGCCTGCCATGCCCGAGACCCGAGTTTGATTCCTGGTGCCTGCCCATGCAAAAAAAAAAAAAAAAAAAAAAAAAAATTTAACATCCTTAATTTCTAGCAGTCTGGTTTACTTTAGTAGCAGCTTAACTTCAATAGTATACATAGACTATGTTCTTTTACCCATCTGTTCCCCCACCTTTATGTAGCTTTTGTCATAATATATATAAAATTATGTATTTATATGTTATGAATTCCAAACCATTGATTTATCATTACATTTTATGCATTTGCCTTTTAGATGCTGTGGGAAGTAAAAAGTGGAGTTACAAATAAAAATATATTAGTATTATTATACTGGTATTTATACTTACCTGTCTTATATTTACTGTAGACCTTTGTTTCTTCATGTGGCTTTAGTCAATTTTCTAGTTGCTTTCCTTTTAACCTTCAGAACTTCCTTTAGCATCTCTTTCAGGGCTAGTCTAGCGGTGAATTCCCTCAGCTTTTTTTTATCTGGGAATGTCAAAATTCCTCATTCATTTTTGAAAGAAAGGTTTACCAATGCAGAATTCTATATGTTTGCCAATATAAATATAGTTGGCAATTTTTGCTTTCAGCACTCTAAATATGTTATCCTACTGCCTTACTTCTGTTCTCGTTTCAGATTAAGCAAAACATAATGAGGCAACTGTGATGCTTAAACAAGGGAACAGACACTGATGGGGGTATATGGGAGGTACTGTGTGATGGTTAGGTTCTGGTGTCAGCTTGGCCAAATGATTATGCCAGTTGTTTGGTCAGGCAAGCACTGGCCTGACCATTGCTGCAAGGTATTTTGTGGCTGGCTGATTAAATCATCAGCCAGTTAATTGCACCTATGGCCAATTACATTTGTGATGAACTAAGTAAGGCGAGCCTCCCACATTGAGATAATCCAATCAGTTGAAGGCTTTAAGGGAGAAGAGAGACTCTTTCACTGCTTCTTCAGCCAGCGAGCCTCTCCTCTGGAGTTCGTCCAGATCCTTCATTAGAGCCACTTCACAGCCTGCCCTAAGGATTTTCAACTCTCATTCCCACAGTTGCATGAGACACCTTTATAAACCTCATATTTATGGATCTCTTCTGTTGGTTCTGTTTTTCTAGTGAACGCTGAGTAACACATACTGTTTTAAGTAGGGTATTTTGGGAAGGTTTGTCTGAGGAAGTGATGTTTTAGCAAGGCATTGAACAGAGTAAGGATTTAGCCATGGAAGATCTGGGAATAGAGTATTCCAGGCAGAAGGAACACTAAGTGTAAAGGTTGCAAGGTGGATGCATGTTGGTATGGTCAAAGGACTGCAGAATAGCTTGAGGAGAGCAGGAGGAGGTGAGGTCTGAATGAGGCAGGGACTTAGTTGGATGGTCTTGGCAAACCCTGGCCGTGCCTCTTCCTTTTATTATAAATGTGATGTGATGTCATTTGAGGATTTTGATTAGGGCTGCAGGATCTGATTTCCTTTTTAAAAAGCCCCCTTCTGGCTGCTGTGAAAAAGTTAGACTGGTGACGGAGTGGAAGTGGGTAGACCAACTAGTTACGAGGCTACTGCAGTAGAGGTGAGAGATGATAGGGCTTGGGTTAGCATAGTAACTGAAGAGTTGGTGAGAAGTGGCTAGGTTTGAGATTTGGTGAAAAGACGTATCCTGAGAGCTGAAAGTCTTACCCTAGTTAAAAAACAGCTCAGCGCAAACTGATGTTGAACATTAGTAGCATTCAAAATGCCTTTCTTAAAGAATTCGATAGGTTCCTTATCCTTGAAATTCCTGAACTGGTGAAGTGGGGAAAGGCACTGGGAAAGGCAGGGACTGGGGCTTCTTCCTTTATTAATCCATTTGCTTATGGAACCGGAAACAATAGATGAGCAAATTCTCTTTGGTAGTGGTCACTTTTGTAACATAAAAGGTTTATCTGAAGAATATATGCTTAGATGAATAATATGCTGAATTCTGTTTAGTGTGATTATGTTAAACTAGTCCTGTTTAGTGTTAACTGTGAAATACGTTGCAGCAAAATAAGGAATGCAATAGGTACCTTTCTGCTGTTACCAAAATCCGTTAGCTAAGTTTTGCTGTGCTTGAATGCCTTTCATTGTTACGCTTTGTGGTTCATACTTAAGCTGTAGATGTAAATGACAGCCATTTGACAACAGTTCCTCAAGGCCTTACACAGAATAATGTATTTTGAGTAGACATCTGTTTACTGCATAGTAATGATAGATGCTAGACAGATTATGGTTTGCTTTGGTTCACCTCCCCTACTTTGGATAGTATTTTGGCTAGGAAGAGAAAAGTATATGGTGATGTTCTTGAGCTTTGTAAAAACTACAATGACTATGTGAGTGCTTCGCTCTGATGGCAACTTTTTTTTCTTTTAATTGCTTTAGCTATAGAGAAATGTTTGCTCAGCCCAAGTACATCCTTTAGTGTACACGGTCCTGTGAAAAGTGGTTGAAAGTACTTCTCAAGTCACTGGAGAGTTTCTTTTTCAAAATTTGGTTCTGGAGAGTCTCTTTTTCAAAATTTGGTTTTGGGATTGTGAAATTTAAACTTATATCTGCTGTTTGCAAGATAATAAGTAATGGTGTTGGGTTTTTTTTTTTTTTTCCCTTTTTTCTTAAGGTATGTTCTTTAGCATATACTTTAATAATCCTGTTTTCTCTAGCCATTCAAGATTTAGAACAAAGATCTAGAAACCTGTTATGGGTAACAGGTCCCTTTGTTAATCTGATGAAAACTGGATTCTCTTCCCAGAAAAAGATGTGCACACATTTATTTAGCAGATACATTTAGCATATATTTATTGAACAGCCACCATCTGCCAGGCATAGTTACTGATACTTAGGACACACCAGCAAACAAAATAGAAAACAAACTAACCAGCTTGCCCCTGTGGAGCTTATATTCTAGTGCTAAGCAATAAGCATAATAAACAAGAGCATTGTATAATAGGTTACAGTGTGATAAGTGCTATGGGAAAAATAGAATAAGTAAGGAAGTTTGAGAGAAGGGAAAGAATGATGTGGTTGCAGTTTAAATAGGGGAGTCATTTTAGGTCTCCTGGAATGATATTTGAGCAGAAGCTTAAAGATGGTGAGAAGTTGGTTATGTGAAGTTCTGGGGTTTGAGCATTCGAGTGCAAAGATCCTAAAGGGGAGCAAGGAGGACAATGATTAGAGAAGAATGAGCAAGAGAAGAGTAGTAAATTAGTTTCCTAGGGCTGCTGTAACAAGTTACCGTGAACTTGGTGGCTTAAAACAAGACATTTGTCTCTCTAAATTGTGAAGACCAGAAGTCTGAAATCAGGGTGTTGGCAGGGTTGATTACCTCTGGAGCCTGTGAGGTAAATCTGTCCCAAGCCTTTCCTCTAGCTTCTGATGGCTGCCAGCAGTCCTTTGTGTTCCTTGGTATGTAGGTATGTCCCTCCAATCTGCCTGTCTTCGCATTTGTCTCTGTCTCTGTCTCATCTTCCTTTGCCTCACTTTTTTTTAAAAATTTTTTTATTGTATAAAATAATATATATACAAAGCAAAGAAAGAAAAAAGCAATAGTTTTGAAAGCACTCTTCAACAAGTAGTTACAGGACAGATCCCATAGTTTGTCATGGGCCACCATACCTTCATCTCAGATTTTTCCTTCTAGTTACTCCAGAATATAGGTCCCTTTGCCTCACTCTTATAAGGGTCACTCTTGTAAGGGTAATGTCATAGGATTTAGGCTATAGCTTAATTCCAGGATGATGCCATCTCAAGATACTTAATTGAATCTGCTAAGATCCTTTTTTCAAATAAGGCACATTCACAGTTACCACTTAGGTTAGGACTTAGACATATCTTTTTGGTGGCCACCACTCAGCTCTCAACCACTATACTGACTCCCAAGATGGAAACAAAGTGTAGTGTAGACTCTCCTTCGCAGTAGCTGCCAGACTCACTTCTCAGACTTTCATCCTTCTAGAAGCTACTGCCGCTTGGTTGTGATGCCGCGTGGAAGCCGAAGCCGTACCTCATACATGGCCCCTCCGGCCAGCCAGGCGCCTCAGATGAGAGCTGCGCCCAGGCCAGGGTCTGATGGTCCAGATGGCAACCACTGCAGCTGGCGTGGCTGTGGGCTCTGCTGTTGGGCATACTCTGGGTCATGCCATCACTGGGGGCCTTGGTGCTGGGAGCAATGCTGAACCCTCAAGTCCTGACATCACTTACCAGAAGCCTCAGGGAGCCCAGCCAGCAAACCAGAAGCAGCAGGAGTATGGCTCTTGCCTCTTTGAGATCAAGCAGTTTTTGGAGTGTGCCCAGAACCAGCCTGATGCTAAGCTTTGTGAGGGTTTCAGTGAGGTACTGAAGCAGTGCAGAATTGCAAATGGATTAATGTAATCTGAAGTTGAAAATGAAGAAATGGAAAATCTAATCTAATGACCAAGTTAATTTAGCATAAGACTGTAATTGATAGTGAGAGTATAAAGTGTAAAACCACCAGTTAAACCCCTCTATCAGTAGCTTCTTTGCTTCAGAATCACAAAAGGAGAGGGTGTTCTCAAAGAAGAATTCACTGAGATGTGTTGAGTTGGGGCTGGACACATGTTTGTGTTACCTCCTTAAACCAGCTGCTGTAATGTTATTATCTGTGACTAATTAGAATAAAATGATTTTCTTCCAAGGTATGGTGTCTTTTAAGTGAAAGGTCATCAATTGGATAAGGTATATGAATGCATACTGAAAATAATCGTTTCACAAATTTGTAATGTCTTTGAAACTCATTTAGTCTACTGTCATTGGATGTTAAATTAGCATCCACCCAGAGGATCTGACAGAGCTCCCTGAGGAACTTTTGTAGAGAAATAGTTGTATAAGGGATGGCTCAGTAGCAAACATGCTGCTCATTAAAAAGGATCCAGGGGTTTCAGGACTTTGGGAACCAGCAGGAACAGAAAACTTTATTTAGAATGCTAGGTGTTTGTAATCAAGTGGCTCATAAGTGGAAGGTGGGATTAGACCCCATTACATGGGTGGGTTCCCTGTAGCCAGGCCAGGACTACATATTACTGCTTCCCTGTATTTAATTGGATGGAAATAAAAATTATTCTCTGAATCAAAAAAAAAAAAAAGTAGTGTGTAGTTGTGAAGTAGGGGGGTGGGGTGGAGAATAGACCACTGGTGCCCTTTGGGGCTCCTTTTAAGGAACTTGACTTAAATTGAAATGGGGAGGTATTTAAAATGGATCACAATAACTGTTGTATTACCAATTTACTGGGGTGACAGGGTAGAAATAGAGAGACCTTGAGGCTGTTGTAAAAATATCCATAAGAGAAATGATGGTGGCTTATACCAGTATCGTGGTAGTTTAGAGACTGGTGAGAAGTTTTTGGCTTCTGGATGTATTTTGAAGGTAGAACCAACAATATTTTCTGATAAATTTCAGTGTAGGGTAGGAGTGTGTAAGAGAGGAGTCAAGATAATTCCAACAGTTGTAGGCTGAGCACTGGAAAAATGGGGTTGCCATCAGCTGACATAAGAAGGCTGCTATTAGTACAGGGTTCTGGGGAGGATTGAAAGTTTAGTTTTTGGACATAAAGAATTTAGGCTAAGTAAGAGACAGCCAAGTGGAGATGTCAAGTAGACAGTTAGATATGAGTCTGGAATTTCCTGTGAAACCTGTTGTGAGTCCTTAGCAAAGTGTGCTAATTAAAGCTGGGAAATTGGAAGAGATCACCAAAGAAATATAGAGAAGAGAAAAGGTCTGAGAACTAAGCTCTGAGACATTAAAAGTTCTGAGAGAAGAACTGTCAGGCAGTGGAAATTGAAAAGAGATCAGGAAAAAAGGAGGAAAACCAAGAGACTTAAAGGTTCTTTAGGTATCCTGGAAGCCAAGTGAGAAAAATGTATCAAGCAGGAGAAGGAGATGAACTGTGTCAAACCTGCTAAATAAGATCAGAAGAGGAATGAGAATTGATCATTGAATTTAGCAATATGGAGGTCAGAGGTGATTTTGACAAGGTTAATTTCATTGGAGTGGGTCAGGAGCCTTACTGGAGTGGGTTTAAGAAAGAATAGAAGGAAAATTTGAGAAAGTGAATATAGCTTCCATTTTGAGGTTATTTGCTGTAAAGGGGAATAGAGAAATACGATTGTAGAATGGAAATTTAATGAAGTTTTTTTTTATATAGTAGAAATAACAGCGTAGAAGTATTGCAGTATCTTCACATTTTATATACTTTCAAGGGATTCATGGGCCCCTGAATCCCTCTGTGAATGTGAAATTTAAAACCCCTAGCTTCTAGTTCTTCAGCAAAACCATGGTGTAATAATTTCACTACCCACCTTGCGATTTCTCAGTATATTTAGAGGTAGTGATCACATGGCATGGTAATTGATCACAAGGGATGAAAATTCCTAAGTGTGCTCAATTGTTTTTATAAGGGATAGGCCTTGGTACAAATCACTTGCCTTACATTTCTTTTTTTTAAGATTTTCTTCCATTTTTTTAAACTTTTTTTTTATTGTGAAATACTACGTATACAAAAAAGCAATAAATTTTCAAGTATATTTTAACAGGTAGTTATAGAACAGATTTTAAAATTTGATATGGGTTACAATTCCACAATTTTTTGTTTTTTTTCTTCTAGCTTCTCCAAGATACTAGAGACCAACAGAAATATCAATATGATGATTTAGCAGTCATACTCATTTGTTAAATCCTATCTTCTCTGTTACACCCCTCCTCTTTAAATAACATATATACATAAAAGCAATAAAATTCAAAGTACATCACAACAGTTAGTTGTAGAACAGATTTCAGAGTTTAGTATGGTTTACAGTTTCACAATTTTAGATTTTTATTTCTAGCATCTCTAAGGTACTGGAGGCTAAAAGAAATATTAGTGTAACGATTCAGCATTCATACTCATTTGTTAAACCTGACCTCTGTGTAACCACCAACACTTTGATCTTTCTCCTACTCTTTAAGGGTATTTGGGTTATGACCTTTCTAACTTTTTCATGCTGAAAGAGGCTGTCGACAGGGGAATGAAACTAGTTGATATGCTGGAACGGCTGGCCCCTCTGCATTTCAGAACCTATCTGGTCCAGGGACCCATCTGGAGGTTGTAGGTTTTGGAGAATTACCCTAGTGCATGAACCTTGGTAGAATTTTATGTAATGCCCTAGGTATTCTTTAGGATTAGCAGGAATGGTTATAGTTGGGGGTTGGCATGTTATAATAGGTAGCAATGTCTAGATGAAACAAGCATAAGAGTGACTTCCAGTATGGCCTCTGAACTCTACTTCAGTAGAGCTCAATAGAGTTCATCAGCCACTGATACTTTATTTGTTACACTTCTTTTCCCCCTTTTGGTCAGGATCGCATTGTTGATCCCACAGTGCCAGGGCCAGGCTCATCCCTGGGGGTCATCTCCCTTGCTGCCAGGGAGACTTTCATCCCTGGATGTCATGTCCCATGTTGGGTGGAGGGCAGTGATTTCACTTGAAGAGTTGGGCTTTGAGAGAGAAAGGCCCCATCTGAGCAACAAAAGAGATCCTCTGGAGGTGACTCTTGGGCATACCTATAGGTAGGCTAAGCTTCTCAGCTACCTACATAAACTTCACAAGAGCAAGCATCAAGATCAAGGGCTTGGCATATTGATTGGGGTATCCCTAATGTTCGGCACAGTATCTGGGGTTTCCCCTGTGATAAAGTTTAATAGTTCCATAATTTTTCTCCTATCCCTCAAGGATAGGACGTGTGTTCAGTCATTTATAAGGGATAGGCCTTGGTACAAATCACTTGCCTTACATTTCTCTTTTTAAGATTTTCTTCTGAAAGTCATTTATCCTTTGGCTTTAGAAGGTGGCAGCCCCACCCTTTCCAAGGGCCTATGCAGTGGCCCGCCTCTTTTCAAATCAACCTCAGGGGACACTGAGGAGACCACCTTTTTCTCGGCTCCACTCTCTCCAGGCATCAAGGCCACCCCTGGGCTATCTGCTATTTCCGGGGCACATACTCAACCCCTCCATGTGGTGGCAGCCAGGCTCTCCACTGTCCCCCACGGAGCATGCTGTACCTTCTCCAAGGCCTGAGGCTTCACGACTCTTCTACTGCGATGAGGTGGGAAACTCATCCTCGCCCTTCAAGGTAAACTCACCCTCTCCATGTGTATAGGTGGGTCCACTCTCCTGGCCAAGGTTTCTTGGCTTCAGACCCGAGCTTCCATGGTTCTCACTCTTCAAACTCCAATTTTTCCCTTTTGTGTCCACCTTTGTCCAGGTTGGCAGTGGTTCCGTTTACACCAACAGTCTCTTCAAGCACTCCAGGACTTCTCCATCATTCTCTTCACAGTTCCTCCAAAATCTTCCCCCTAGCCATCTAAAAAACCGTTCCAACATATCTGATATTTGCAAACTGCAGCAGTACCCCACTCTCCAGTACCAAGATGTATTAGTTAGGGTTCTCTAGAGAAACAGAATGAACAGGGAACACTTGCAAATATAAAATTTATAAAAGTGTCTCACATGACCGCGGAAACGCAGAGTCCAAAATCCACAGGGCAGGCTGTGAAACCAGTGATTCCTATGGAGGGTCTGGACATACTCCACAGGAGAGACTTGCCGGCTGAAGCAGAAAGAGAGCCTGTCTCTTCTGAATCCTCCTTAAAAGGCTTCCAGTGATTAGATTGAGCATCAGTCAATGCAGAACACACGCCCCTTGGCTGATTACAAATAGAATCAGCTGTGGATGTAGTTGATGTGATCATGATCTAATTCTCTGAAATGGCCTCATTGCAACAGACAGGCCAGCACTTGCCCAACCAGATAGATAGGTACCACCACTTGCCAAGTTGACACATGAAGCTGACCATGACAAACTCATATTAAGAGACTCAGTATATTGAGTCTCCTAGAGAAAAGTTGAGGCTTTCTCTATATCATTTCTCCATCCAAATCATCCCGATCACTTTAAATATACCTTTGAATGTGTTATTCCTCTGACTGTGATGGCTTCTTGCTTGGTTTTTAAGTCTTTGATTTGAACCTTTGGCACTGGCCTTATTTCCCTTTCTTCTCTATCATGTCCCTAATTGTGTGATTCTCTTTCTGTAGGATTCTCATCTTGGAATGCTGCCTTTGTTTAGCCAGTTTTTGTCACCTTGGGTGGACAGTCCTATGTCTTCATGCAGCCTGCCCAGATCTTACCTCATTGTCAAGGTTCAGCTTTCCCAGCCATAGACAATAAACTGTTCTCTAAATTTTATTTTGTGTTAATTTGTCTGCCCTCCAGTGTCTAGGTCGTTATTGGCCCTGCATGGTCTTGCCTGAATTCTTTGAATGAGGCTACACAATCTCTTGCCTCCTCCTTGTGTCTCTTTTATATTTCACAGACTTTTTTGTGGCATTTTCATGTGCAAAGTTGTAAGCATGATCTATGAGAAATTCTTTATTTATTTATTTATTTATTTTATTTAAATTTTTTTTATTAATTAAAAAAAATTAACAAAACATTTAGAAATCATTCCATTCTACATGTACAATCAGTAATTCTTAATATCATCACATAGTTGCATATTCATCATTTCTTAGTACATTTGCATCGATTTAGAAAAAGAAATAAAAAGACAACAGAATAAGAATTAAAACGATAATAGAGAGAAAAAAAAAACCTATACCTCACATGCAGCTTCATTCAATGTTTTAACATAATTGCATTACAATTAGGTAGTATTGTGCTGTCCATTTCTGAGTTTTTATATTCAGTCCTGTTGCACAGTCTGTATCCCTTCAGCTCCAATTACCTCTTCTCTTTTTTTTTTTTTTTTAATTAACGGAAAAAATGAAATTAACCCAACATTTAGAAATCATACCATTCTACATATGCAATCAGTAATTCTTAACATCATCACATAGATGCATGATCATCGTTTCTTAGTACATTTGCATTGGTTTAGAAGAACTAGCAACACAACAGAAAAAGATATAGAATGTTAATATAGAGAAAAAAATAAAAGTAATAATAGTAAAAACAAAACAAAACAAAAACCTATAGCTCAGATGCAGCTTCATTCAGTGTTTTAACATGATTACTTTACAATTAGGTATTATTGTGCTGTCCATTTTTGAGTTTTTGTATCTAGTCCTGTTGCACAGTCTGTATCCCTTCAGCTCCAATTGCCCATCATCTTACCCTGTTTCTACCTCCTGCTGGACTCTGTTACCAATGACATATTCCAAATTTATTCTCGAATGTCCGTTCACATCAGTGGGACCATATAGTATTTGTCCTTTAGTTTTTGGCTAGACTCACTCAGCATAATGTTCTCTAGGTCCATCCATGTTATTACATGCTTCATAAGTTTATCTTGTCTTAAAGCTGCATAATATTCCATCGTATGTATGTACCACAGTTTGTTTAGCCATTCTTCTGTTGATGGAGATTTCGGCTGTTTCCATCTCTTTGCAATTGTAAATAACGCTGCTATAAACATTGGTGTGCAAATGTCCGTTTGTGTCTTTGCCCTTAAGTCCTTTGAGTAGATTCCCAGCAATGGTATTGCTGGGTCATATGGCAATTCTATATTCAGCTTTTTGAGGAACCGCCAAACTGTCTTCCACAGTGGTTGCACCATTTGACATTCCCACCAACAGTGGATAAGTGTGCCTCTTTCTCCACATCCTCTCCAGCACTTGTCATTTTCTGTTTTGTTGATAATGGCCATTCTGGTGGGTGTGAGATGATATCTCCTTGTGGTTTTGATTTGCATTTCTCTAATGGCCAGGGACATTGAGCATCTCTTCATGTGCCTTTTGGCCATTTGTATTTCCTCTTCTGATAGGTGTCTGTTCAAGTCTTTTCCCCATTTTGTAATTGGGTTGGCTGTCTTTTTGTTGTTGAGTTGAACAATCTCTTTATAAATTCTGGATACTAGACCTTTATCTGATATGTCATTTCCAAATATTGTCTCCCATTGTGTAGGCTGTCTTTCTACTTTCTTGATGAAGTTCTTTGATGCACAAAAGTGTTTAATTTTGAGGAGCTCCCATTTATTTATTTCCTTCTTCAGTGCTCTTGCTTTAGGTTTAAGGTCCATAAAACCACCTCCAATTGTAAGATTCATAAGATATCTCCCTACATTTTCCTCTGTTTTATGGTCTTAGACCTAATGTTTAGATCTTTGATCCATTTTGAGTTAACTTTTGTATAGGGTGTGAGACATGGGTCTTCTTTCATTCTTTTGCATATGGATAGCCAGTTCTCTAGGCACCATTTATTGAAGAGACTGTTCTGTCCCAGGTGAGTTGGCTTGACTGCCTTATCAAAGATCAAATGTCCATAGATGAGCGGGTCTATATCTGAGCACTCTATTCGATTCCATTGGTCGATCTATCTATCTTTATGCCAATTCCATGCTGTTTTGACCACTGTGGCTTCATAATATGCCTTAAAGTCAGGCAGCACGAGACCTCCAGCTTCGGTTTTTTTCCTCAAGATGTTTTTAGCAATTCGGGGCACCCTGCCCTTCCAGATAAATTTGCTTATTGGTTTTTCTATTTCTGAAAAATAAGTTGTTGGGATTTTGATTGGTATTGCATTGAATCTGTAAATCAACTTAGGTAGAATTGACATCTTAATTATATTTAGTCTTCCAATCCATGAACACGGTATGCCCTTGCATCTATTTAGGTCTTCTGTGATTTCTTTGAACAGTTTTTTGTAGTTTTCTTTATATAGGTTTTTTGTCTCTTTAGTTAAATTTATTCCTATGTATTTTATTCTTTTAGTTGCAATTGTAAATGGGATTCGTTTCTTGATTTCCCCCTCCGCTTGTTCATTGCTAGTGTATAGAAATGCTACAGATTTTTGAATGTTGATCTTGTAACCTGCTACTTTGCTGTGCTCATTTATTAGCTATAGTAGTTTTGTTGTGGATTTTTCCCGGTTTTCGTTTGCAAACAGTGATAGTTTTACTTCTTCCTTTCCTATTTTGATGCCCTATGAGAAATTCTTGGTGTTAGTGAACTTTAATTTGGAAAATAGTAGAGTGGCAGTTTATATAGAAGAAAATGCTCAGAAATATAAATTGGATGCCACCACCATCCAACATTTCTATTTATCCTTTGTATTTTCCCAAATTCTTTCAGAGCCATTGTTCACTTTGATTTCAAAACAATCTTATGAAATATGTAGGGGAAAAAGTAGTATGCATGAGCATACTGGAACCCAGGTAGGTCATTTACCCCTCAAGACAAATCAAATTCGGGATGGAACTGGGATAAAAATCCAATTTTCTTAATGCTTAGATTAATGTTTTTTTTTTAAAATACATGAATGAGTTGTATTAAAAAGTTTAAATATTTCCATGCTGTTATAAAATTTTCATTATTATTATAATGAATGCACAGTGTTTTATAATTATTTTTCTTTTTTTACTATTGTAACACTGCATGAATCTTTTTTTTTTAATTTAACAAATATTTTTTGAATGTTTACCATGTGTTAGACACTGCCCAGTGTTCTAGACACTGGGGATGCATAATGAATAATAATAATAATAATAATATAATAATAATAATAATAATAATAAAAGTCATGGCTCTTAGAGCTTATGTTCTAACAGATAAGTGTCTTCTGATATTAGAAATAAAAATGTTCAGTAATTGCATTTTTAAACATCAACCAATTTTCTTTTAAACTACATATCAAAAATAGGAAGTTTTCTACTGTATTTATTTCGTTTGGTTAAAATGTATAGTTTTTGACCACTCACACACAAGTGCTGTCAAAAATTAAAGTGAATGGAGACTCTGAAAGAAAGTTTTAACTATTAACAGGTTTTGATAATTAAAAAAATTAATTAATTGCTTTTTTCCACTAAATGGTTTTATGATTTTTTGGCATGGCTGAGAAATTTTTCATTCAATTTATTGTTAAATTTAACTGATAAGATCATATTAAAATCCAATTTCAGGTTTTGAAGTTGGATAAAAATTTATCACCTTGTTTCCCATGATTTTCTCTTCTTACTGTTTCATTCCTAGAAATTCTTTAGGCACTTGGCAATATCTAATAAAACTAGATGACGTAGGTGAATAGTAGTAGATGAGATCTGATCTGCTTTCAGATGCCCAGTTTGAACTTTCACTCAGAATGAAGTGTGCCCGTATTTAGTATCAAAGAAACATTCCTTTAAAAACGTTATAGGCAAATCTAAGATTGAAAGAAATGTAAAATCAGATGGCCTGTTAAAATTATGCATTAAGAAACAGCTCCCTGTAGCTGAATGCAGTCTGTGCAAGGCTGTCACATTGAGAATTATTTTAATATTTTAACTCCTGTTTAATAGTGTATATATTAAATAAATTTATATAATGGCTCATACTTGGGTTGAGTCAGTTCTTGCTGTTTGCTTAGTGTGGTGAACTTAAGGAAATATTGGAGAAAGAGGAATGACCTAGCCATGTACTCCCATTAATTATTCTTCTTTGAGGTAGGTCTTTGTAATAATTTCCAGGTAAGGATATGGAAGCTGAGCGAGGTTAATTTGTTCAAAGTTTCACCACTAGTAATATTAGATTTGGGGTTGAAATGCAAGTCTGTGAAGCTCTTTTTTCTATCACACCGTTACACACATTTCCTTAAAAGTATGCCGTATTTTGTTTTCAAGGTAACCAGTCTAAAAATACTATTTTTCTTTTATTTCATTTAGAAAATAAAATTCTCTTTCTTTTATTTTCTCACTTTATCCATATTTTCCTTCAAGAAGTGCTAAAACTTGAACCTAAGGTGAGTCCTTCTCATTTCCTTTCATAGTTAGCTCCACTATTACATTTTAATGGTGTAAAACAAAGGAAAAGCATTGGGTGACACTTGATAGTATGTGTTTTCGATTAAGGGCAAGGAGAAAATCTGGATTCTCAGATAATCCAATACTTCCAGGAATTGAAACAGCCATATGACTTACTGTTTTAAGTAGGTTGCAAATGTAAATGTTAGTACATAAAATATTAATAACTTTATTGCTCCACTTAATATGCATTCATAGATCATAGGTAGTATTGGCTTCATTCAGAATAAGTAGTTCTAATTTTTAATTTTGTTGTTATTTAGTTTATTTTTTCATAATTTTTTTTATTTTTTAAATATCAAAAAACACAAAGCAAATGCAGACGTTCCTATTTTGATCATTCCATTCAACATATATAATCAGTAATTCACAATATCATCACATAGTTGCTTATTCATCATCATAAACATTTCTTGGAACATTTGCATCTATTCAGAAAAAGAAATAAAGCAAAAACAGAGAAAAAAAATTTATGCATACCATACCCCTTACCCATCCCTTTCATTGATCACTAGCGTTTCAAACTAAATTTAACACTTGTTCCCCCTATTATTTACTTTTATTCCATATGTTCTACTTGTCTGTTGACAAGGTAGATAAAAGGATCATCAGACACAAGGTTTTCACAATCACACAGTTACATTGTGAAAGTTATATCATTATTCAATCATCATCAAGAAACGTGGCTACTGGAACACAGTTCTACATTTTCAGCCAGTTCCGTCCAGCCTCTCCATTACATCTTGAATAACAAGGTGATATCTACTTAATGTGTAAGAATAACCTCCAGGATAACCTCTCAACTCTGTTTGGAATCTCTCAGCCATTGACACTTTATCTCATTTCACTCTTCCCCCTTTTGGTCGAGAAGATTTTCTCAATCCCTTGATGCTGAGTCTGAGCGTATTCTAGGGTTTTTCTCTACCCTTGATGCTGAGTCTCAGCTCATTCTAGGATTTCTGTCCTGCATTGCCAGGAAGGTCTACACCCCTGGAAGTCATGTCCCACATAGACGGGGGGAGGGTGGTGAATTTGCTTGTTGTATTGGCTGGAGAGAGAGGCCACATGTGAGCAACAAAAGAGGCTCTCTTGGAGGTGACTCTTAGGCCTAATTTTAAGTAGGCTTGACCTGTCCTTTGTTGGGTTAAGTTTCATATGAACAAACCCCAAGACTGGAGGCTCAACCTATAGCTTTGGTTGTCCACACCGCTTGTGAGAATATCAAGAATTCAACTTAGGAAGGTTGAATTTCTCCCTGTTCTCACCATTCCCCCAAGGGGACGTTAGAAATACTTTTCCAGTCACTGATCAAATCACTCTGGGATTCATTGGGGCATCACTCTGGATAACCAGCAAAATCACATGT
Source organism: Tamandua tetradactyla (assembly GCF_023851605.1). Lineage (NCBI taxonomy): Eukaryota > Metazoa > Chordata > Mammalia > Pilosa > Myrmecophagidae > Tamandua > Tamandua tetradactyla. The sequence continues at coordinate 216,623,429 of NC_135328.1, forward strand.
CCTACCCAAGGTTCTAAGTACTTATGGTGTTCAATCTATCTATCTAAATAAGTTATATTAGGAAAAGTACGAGTTAAAATATAAATTTTGTACCAAATAAACATTTTTTGCTTTAGTCTCACACGTAAGTTTGAAATTTTAAAATATTGATTACCATCTATTTTCAGCACTCTGCAGTAATGACATTCCTTGTGTTCTTCCTCATGCAAAAACATTTTTTAAATTTGTACATTTAGTCACTATTATTATACACTCTAGGCATTCCTAGATTATACCATGTCAGTCTTTACCATCTTTCCTTCTGATTTCATTTATGCCCCCAGCCCTCCTCCCTCTATCCTCACATTCAGCTTCATTCAGTGTTTTAACATAATTGTATTACAGTTAGGTAGTATTGTGCTGTCCATTTATGAGTTTTTATATTCAGTCCTGATGCACAATCTGTATCCCTTCAGCTCCATTACCCAATATCTTACCCTATTTCTATCTCCTAATGGTCTCTGTTACCAACGAAATATTCCAAGTTTATTCACTAATGCCAGTTCATATCCGTGAGACCATACAGTATTTGTCCTTTTGTTTTTGGCTAATCTCACTCAGCATAATGTCCTCAAGGTCCATCCATGTTGTTACATATTTTATAACTTTATTCTGTTTTACAGCTGCATAATATTCACCATATGTATATACCACAGTTTGTTTAGCTGCTCGTCTGTTGATGGACATTTTGGCTGTTTCCATCTCTTGGTAATTGTAAATAATGCTGCTATAAATATTGGTGTGCAAATGTACGTTTGTGTGCTTGCCCTTATGTCCTTTGAGTAGATACCGAGCAATGATATTGCTGGGTCATATGGCAATTCTGTATTCAGCTTTTTGAGGAAACACCAAACTGCCTTCCACAGCGGTTGCACCATTTGACATTCCCACCAACAGTGGATAAGTGTGCCTCTTTCTCCACATCCTGTCCAGCACTTGTCATTTTGTGTTTTATTGATAATGTACATTCTGGTGGGTGTGAGATAATATCTCATTGTGGTTTTGATTTGCATTTCTCCAATGGCCAGGAAAGTTGAGCATCTCTTCATGTGCCTTTTGGCCATTTGCATTTCTTCTTCTGAGAAGTGTCTGTTCAAGTCTTTTTCCCATTTTGTAATTGGATTGGCTGTCTTTTTGTTGTTGAGTTGAACAATCTCTTTATAAATTCTGGACACTAGACCTTTATTTGATATGTTGTTTCCAAATATTGTCTCCCATTGTGTAGGCTGTCTTTTTACTTTCTTTTTTTTTTTTTTTAATTTTTTTTATTAATCAAAAAAAAGAAAAGAAATTAACACAACATTTAGAAATCATTCCATTCTACACATGCACTCCGTAATTCTTAGTATCATCACATAGATGTATGATCATCATTTCTTAGTACATTTGCATCGATTTAGGAAAAGAACTAGCAAAACAGTAGAAAAAGATATAGAATGCTAATACAGAGAAGAGAATTAAAATAATAATACTAATAAAAAATATATATATAAAAAGGAAAAAGAAAAAAAATAAAAACAAAAGATACAAACACACAAACAAACAAAAAACCATATTTCAGGTGCAGCTTCATTCAGTGTTCCAACCTAGTTACATTACACTTAGGTATTATTGTGCTGTCCATTTTTGAGTTTTTGTATCTAGTCCTGTTGCACAGTCTGTATCCCTTCAGCTCCAATTACCCATTATCTTACCCTGTTTCTAACTCCTGCTGGTCTCTGTTACCAATGATATATTCCAAGCTGATTCTCGAATGTCGGTTCACATCAGTGGGACCATACAGTATTTGTCCTTTAGTTTTGGGCTAGACTCACTCAGCATAATGTTCTCTAGGTCCATCCATGTTGTTACATGCTTCATAAGTTTAGTCTGTTTTAAAGCTGCTTAATATTCCATCGTAGGTATATGCCAGTTTGTTTAGCCACTCGTCTGTTGATGGACATTTTGGCTGTTTCCATCTCTTTGCAATTGTAGAGAATGCTGCTATAAACACTGGTGTGCAAATGTCCGTCTGTGTCTTTGCCCTTAAGTCCTTTGAGTAGATACCTAGCAGTGGTATTGCTGGGTCGTAATCCATTCTGCCATTCTATGTCTTTTGATTGGGAAATTCAGTCCATTAACTTTTAGTGTTATTACTGTTAGGATAATATTTTCCTCTACCATTTTGGCTTTTGTATTATATATATCATATCTGATTTTCCTTCTTTCTACACTTTACTCCATACCTCTCTCTTCTGTCTTTTCGTATCTGACTCTAGTGCTCCCTTTAGTATTTCTTGCAGAGCTGGTCTCTTGGTCACAAATTCTCTCAGTGACTTTTTGTCTATAAATGTTTTAATTTCTCCTTCATTTTTGAAGGACAATTTTGCTGGATATAGGAGTCTTGGTTGGCAGTTTTTCTCTTTTAGTAATTTAAATATATCATCCCACTGTCTTCTAGCTTCCATGGTTTCTGCTGAGAAATCTACACATAGTCTTATTGGGTTTCCCTTGTATGTGACAGATTGTTTTTCTCTTGCTGCTTTCAAGATCCTCTCTTTCTCTTTGACCTCTGACATTCTAACTAGTAAATGTCTTGGAGAACGCCTATTTGGGTCTATTCTCTTTGGGGTGCGCTGCACTTCTTGGATCTGTAATTTTAGGTCTTTCGTAAGAGTTGGGAAATTTTCAGTGATAATTTCTTCCATTAGTTTTTCTCCTCCTTTTCCCTTCTCTTCTCCTTCTGGGACACCCACAACACGTATATTTGTGCGCTTCATATTGTCATTCAGTTCCCTGATTCCCTGCTCAAGTTTTTCCATTCTTTTCCCTATAGTTTCTGTTTCTTTTTGGAATTCAGATGTTCCATCCTCCAGTTCACTAATTTTAGCTTCTGTCTCTTTAGATCTACCATTGTAGGTATCCATTGTTTTTTCCATTTTTCTTCCTTGTCCTTCACTCCCATAAGTTCTGTGATTTGTTTTGTCAGATTTTCTATTTCTTCTTTTTGTTCAGCCCATGTCTTCTTCATGTCCTCCCTCAATTTATTGATTTGGTTTTTGAAGAGTTTTTCCATTTCTGTTCGTATATTCAGCATTAGTTGTCTCAGCTCCTGTATCTCATTTGAACTATTGGTTTGTTCCTTTGACTGGGCCATATCTTCAATTTTCCGAGCGTCATCCATTATTTTCTGCTGGTGTCTGGGCATTTGATCAGATTTCCCTGGGTGTGGGACCCAGCTGGTTGAAAGGTTTTTCTGTGGAATCTCTGGGCTCTGTTTTTCTTTTCCTGCCCAGTAGGTGGCGCTCGTGGCGGTCGTCTGTCTGCGGGGCAGTCGGCCCGGAAAACCGCGCGTGGAGGCTGGGGTCGCTGGCCGCTGCGGCTTGGGGGAGTGCCGGTCCAAATTGCCCAGCTGGCCCGAGATGCCAAGCCTGACGGGAGGGCCCTGCAGACCGGGGAGCCACGTGCGTGGAGGGGACCCCAGTCGCCAGCCGCCCCGGCCAGGAAAACGTGCGCCCCTCGGGTATCTCACCGCAGTGGATTCTCCCTGCCCGTTCAGCCGTTCCAGAATGGGGTACGCTGTCTTTTTGGTCTCTGTCGTGACTCCGGGAGCTGTTTCGTATTGTTTCTCTTTCTTTAGTTATTTTTCTGGAGGAGGAACTAAGACCCGCGCGTCTTACTAAGCCGCCATCTTCTCCGGAACTCTTTTTACTTTCTTGATGAAGTTCTTTGATGCACAAAAATGTTTAATTTTGAGGAGTTCCCATTTATTTCTTCCTTTCTTCAGTACTCTTGCTTTGGGTGTAAGGTCTATAAAACCACCTCCAAGTATAAGATTTAAAGATATTTCCCTACATTTTCTTTTAACAGTTTTATGATCTTAGACCTAATGTTTATGTCTGATCCATTTTGAGTTAACTTTTGTATAGGGTATGAGATATGGGTCCTCTTTCATTCTTTTGCATATGGATATCCAGTTCTCTAGGCATCACTTATTGAAGAGACTGTTCTGTCCCAGGTGAATTGGCTTGACTGCCTTATCAAAGATCAATTGTCCATAGATGAGAGGGTCTATATCTGAGCACTCTATTCGATTCCATTGGTCAGTATATCTATCTTTATGCCAGTACTATGCTGTTTTGACCACTGTAGCTTCATAATATGCCTTTAAGTCAAGTAGCATGAGACCTCCGAATTCATTTTTATTTTCAGGATACTTTTTTTTTTTTTTTTTTTTTTTTAAAGAGAGAGGGAGGAAAGGAAGGAAAGAGAGAGAAGGAAGGAAGGGAGGAAGAAAGGGAAACATTTTTAAACATTTTCTTGTTTTATTATATTTTGTTTGTTTGTTTGTTTTTTACATGGGCTGGGGCCGGGAATCGAACCGGGGTCCTCCGGCACGGCAGGCAAGCACTCTTGCCCGCTGAGCCACCGCGGCCCGCCCTTTCAGGATACTTTTAACTATTCGGTGTACCCTGGCCTTCCAGATAAATTTTGTTATTGGTTTTTCTATTTCTGAAAAATAAGTTGTTGGGATTTTGGTTGGTATTGCATTGAATCTGTAAATCATTTTAGGTAGAATTGACATCTTAACTATATTTAGTCTTCCAGTCTATGAACACGGTATGCCCTTCCATCTGTTTAGGTCTTCTGTGATTTCTTTTAATAATTTCTTGTAGTTTTCTTTGTATAGGTCTGTTGTCTCTTTAGTTAAATTTATTCCTAAATATTTTATTCTTTTGATTGCAATTGTAACTGGAATTCATTTCTTGATTTACCCCTCAGATTGTTTCTTACTAGTGTCTAGAAACACGACAAATTTTCGAGTGTTGTCTTGTAACCTGCCGCTTTACTGTACTCATTTATTAGCTCTAGTAGTTTTCCTGTGGATTTTTTGGGGTTTTCGACATATAGTATATCATCTGCAAACAGTGAGAGTTTTACTTCTTCCTTTCCAATTTTGATGCCTTGTATTTCTTTTTCTTGTCTAATTGCTCTGGCTAGAATTTCCAACACAGTGTTGGATCACAGTGGTGTTAGTGGACCTTCTTGTCTTGTTCCTGACCTTAGGGGGAAAGTTTTCAGTTTTTCCCCATTGAGGATGATATTAGCTGTGGGTTTTTCATATATTCCCTCTATCATTTTAAGGAAGTTCCCTTGTATTCCTATCTTTTGAAGTGTTTTCAACAGGAAAGGATGTTGAATCTTGTCAAATGCCTTCTCTGCATCAATTGAGATGATCATGTGATTTTTCTGCTTTGATTTGTTGATATGGTGTATTAACATTAATTGATTTTCTTATGTTGAACCATCCTTGCATACCTGGGATGAATCCTACTTGGTCATGATGTATAATTCTTTTAATGTGTTGCTGGATTCAATTTGCTAGAATTTTGTTGAGGATTTTTGCATCTATATTCATTAGAGAGATTGGTCTGTAGTTTTCTTTTTTTGTAATATCTTTGTCTGGCTTTGGTATGAGGGTGATGTTGGCTCCATAGAATGAGTTAGGTAGCTTTCCCTCCTTCAACTTTTTTGAAGATTTTGAGCAGGATTGGTATTAATTCTTTCTGAAATGTTTGGTAGAATTCAAATGTGAAGCTGTCTGGTCCTGGACTTTTCTTTTTGGGGAACTTCTTAATGACTGTTTCAGTTTCTTTACTTGCCATTGGTTTGTTGAGGTCCTCAATTTCTTCTTGAGTCAAAATTGATTTTTCATGCCTTTCTAGGAAGTTGTACATTTCATCTACATTGTTGTATTTATTAGCATAAAGTTGTTCATAGTATCCTGTCATTACTTCCTTTATTTCTGTGGGGTCAGTGGTTATGTCTCATCTTCCATTTCTGATCTTATTTATTTGCATCTTCTTTCTTCTTCTTTTTGTCAGTCTTGCTAAGGGTCCATCAATCTTATTGATTTTCTCATAAAACCAGCTTCTGATTTTATTGATTTTCTCAGTTGTTTTCATGGTCTCAATTTCATTTATTTCTGTTCTAATCTTCATTATTTCTGTCCTTTTGCTTGCTTTGGGGTTTGTTTGCTATTCCTTCTCTACTTCTTCCAAGTGGACAGTTAATTCCACGATTTTTGCCCTCTCTTCTCCTTTGGTATAAACATTTAGGGCAATAAATTTCCCTCTTAGAATTGCCTTTGCCGTGTCCCATAAGTTTTGATATGTTGTGTTTTCATTTTCATTTACCTTGAGATACTTACTGATTTCTCTTGTAATTTCTTCCTTGACCCACTGGTTGTTTAAGAGTGTGTTGTTGAGCCTCTACATATTTGTGAATTTTCTGGCACTCTACCTATTATTGATTTCCAGCTTCATTCCTTTATGATGTGAGTAAGTGTTGTGTATGATTTCAATCTTTTTAAATTTGTTGAGACTTGCTTTGTGACCCAGCATATGGTCTATCTTTGAGAATGATCCATGAGCACTTGAGAAAAAGGTGTATCCTGCTGTTGTGGGGTGTAATGTTATAAATGTCTGCTAAGTCTAGCTCATTTATTGTAATATTCAAATTCTCTGTTTCTTTATTGATCCTCTGTCTAGATGTTCTGTTTCATTGATGAGAGTGGGGAATTAAGTCTCCAGCTATTATGGTAGATGTGTCTGTTTCTCTTTTCCGTATTTGCCACATGTATTTTGGAGCATTCTGGTTCGGTGCATAAATATTTATGATATGTCTTCGTGCTGAATTTTAGTACCCTTCTTTGTCTCTTTTAACTGTTTTGCATTAGAAGTCTAATTTGTTGGATATTGGTATAGCTACTCCTGCTGTTTTCTGATATTTGTATGAAATATCTTTCCCAACCTTTCACTTTTTACCTATGTTTATCTTTGGGTCTAAGATGTGTTTCCTGTAGACAGCATATCCATGGGTCCTGTTTTTAAATCCATTCTGCCAGTCTATGTCTTTTGATTGGGGAGTTTAATCCATTAACATTTAGTATTGTTACTGCATGGGTAGTAGTACTTCTACCATTTTGTCTTTAGGATTTTATATGTCATATCTAGTTTTCCTTCTTTTTACCTTTACTCATAGTGTTCCTTTCTGCACTCTTCTCCACACCTCTCTCTTCTGTCTTTTCATATCTGTCTCCAGTGCTCCCTTTAGTATTTCTTGCAGAGCTGGTCTCTTGGTCATAAATTCTCTAGTGATTTTTTTTGTCTGAAAATGTCTTAATTTCTCCCTCATTTTTGAAGGACGATTTTGGTGGATATGGAATTCTTTGTTGGTAGTTTTTCTCTTTTAGTAATTAAACATATCCATCCCACTGTCTTCTCGTCTCCATGGTTTCTGCTGGGAAATCTACGTGTGGTCTTATTGGGCTTCCCTTGTAGATGATGTATTGCTTTTCTCTTGCTGCTTTCAAGATTCTCTCTTTCTCTTTGACCTCTGACATTCTAATTATTAAGTGTTTTGGAGTATGTCTGTTTGGATCTGTTTTCTTTGGGGTGTGCTGTACCTCTTGGATCTGTAATTTTAAGTCTTTCATAAGAGTTGGGAAATTTTCAGTGATAATTTCCTCCATTAGTTTTTCTTCTCCTTTTCCCTTCTCTTCTCCTTCTGGGACACCCACAACACATATATTCATGCGCTTCATATTGTCATTCAATTCCCTGAGTCCCTGCTCATATTTTTCCATTTTTTTCCCTATATTTTCTTTTTCTTGTTGGATTTCAGATGTTCCATCCTCCAGTTCACTATCCTATCTTTTGCCTCTAGAAATCTACCATTGTAGGCTTCCATTATTTTTTTCATCTCTTCTGCTGTTACTTTCATTCCCATAAGTTCTGTGATTTGTTTTTTCAGACTTTCAGTTTTTTCTTTTTGTTCATTCCTTGCCTTCTTTATATCCTCCCTCCATTCATTGATCTGGTTTTTGATGAGGTTTTCCATGTCTGTTTGTATATTCTGAATTAATTGTTTCAGCTCCTGTGTCATTTGAATTGTTGGTTTGTTCCTTTGACTGGGCCGTATCTTCAATTTTCCTAGTGTGATTTGTTTTTTTTTTGCTGGCTTCTAGGCATTCAGTTACCTTAATTAGTTTATTCTGGAGATTGCTTTCAGTTTTTTTACCTAGGGTTTTCTTGCTGGATGACTTCATTGTCTATCTGTTGTTTGACATTCAGTTCAGCTTTTTCTGGACCTCTGGCTTAGGTTTTGTTTAACAGAGGAGAATTTTTCAGTTCCTGTTTTCTTGTTTCTTGCCCTGCCTGTATGGTACCTCCCCCCCCCCCCGCCCCCACCCGTAGGAGAGTCTGCGTAGGTATCATAGACCCCAGCTGGATTTTCCCAGGCCACAATGGCCTCCTATCAGGAGGAAAGAGTCACCTGTGTTGGTTTTCCCTGAGGGTGAGACCCAGCAGGTTGAAAGATTTTCCTGTGAAGTGTCTGGAATGTGCTTTTCTTTTCCTGCCCAGTATGTGGCGCCTGTGTGCCTGCAGGTCCCACCAGCATAAGATGATGTGGTGCCTTTAACTTCGGCAGACTCTCCCTGCTGGAGGCGTGGTGGAGACAGAGGAGAGGTTGTAGGATGGTTTTAATGGCTTCAAATTACCAAGCCCTGGTGTCTGAATTCCTTGAGGGAGGGATTCCACCTGAGTTGGGCTTCACCCCTCCCCTGGGGAAGGCACAGGTTCCAGACAAGCCCTGAAACGAGCTTCTTTCTGCCTGTGCCTGGGGCAGTTACAGCCTGAGAAGTCCTGTCGCTGTATCCAAAGGCAGTCAAGCCTTTGTAGAAACACAGCCTCAAAAACCTGTTTTTTTTTTGTTTGTTTGTTTCTTTTTCTGTCAGCCCTGCCCCTTGGTGCTGGGGCAAAAATGAGCGACCTCCACTTTGACCAGGTTCACCTGAGCTGGGGGCCTATTTTTAGTAGTCAGAATTTGTTAATTAATTCCACAACTGGGGTTTGGTTGAGCTCAGTCCCTGCTGCTGATAAAGTCCCTTTTCTTTCCCCTCTGGGAAGCAGCCTGTGGGGGAGGGGCGCTGGCTGCTGCAGCTTTGGGAACTCTTGGTTCTGGGGGGGCTCGCAGCCCGTCCAGCTGGTCCAGACTGGGGCACGCTGTGTGTCTGATCACTGACGTGGCCCCAGGAGCTGTTTAGTACTGTTTCTGGTTATTTAGTAGTTGTTCTGGGGGACGAACTGAAACGTGCACATTGCTAAGCTGCCATCTTGGCCAATTTTGTTCTTATTTTAACATTTAGTGAAAGAGAAAGTGTTTAAAGGGAAGCTCAAATATTGATGGCTTTTTAACGGAAGGAAGAGGAAAACTCATTTTTAAAAATCTAACAAATTGTGCATTACATCCTTTAAATAGAATGAGATAAACTTTGGTGGGGAAGAAAGTACCTCATAATTTCAGGTGAATGAAAAAATTTAGAAAGTCCTTAAAAAGTGAAATCATTTTAGAAAGTTTCTATAAGAAAAAGGTCATGAAGAGAGAAAGAATGTATCATTGTATTATGAATGATAAGCAGATGCTAAGAAGTTTGGGATTATTACAGTTGGTGTGAAAACTGTACCCATGTGATGTTTGCTTAAATCATATGTTGAAATCAGTAAATTAATAACCATGCTTTCAATGTAAAGATCTCTAAGTTAAGCAAACGTTTAGCTTTGGTTTGAGAGTCATTGTGGCATGATGGTTAAGACCACAGACTTCGAAGTCAGCTCTCACACATGGTGGCTTTGTATTAATGATAACATTTACTTGACTTCTTTGGGCTTTGGTTTTCTCATGTATGAAATGGGAATAATATTAGCAGCTACGTCAGAGGGTTGTTGTGAGAATTAGATGAATTAGTATACACAAAGCACAAGTGATGAACACCCAGCATGTGTGTTTCACATGAACAATTAAGAGATGAGTATTGTGGGAAGACCTATGAGAATTAGGTAGAGAAGTCATGTTATTGAATTCTGCTGCTAGGATAATGGAATAACTTTGAGGAGATGAAGGTTGGATCATTTACGAGTTAAAATGTATGCCAATGGCTGAGCAGTTCTGTGATTAGCTCTTTGAAAGGAGAAGGTAAAGCAGACTCCTGGCTTTTAGATGGGTCTTCTTTTGTTGCTGTCACCCTGGATTATGGCAGGATCTGAGGGAGAAGGAAGACAGAGTCAGTAAATAAACTTTTAGGATTTTTTTTTTTTTATGGCTTAACAGGACTTTATTGGTTTGTAATTTAGAGGCTAAAAGGCTTGCTTCTTTTTGAGGTTTGAGGCATTCTGGCTGGCCAGCAGTCCTTGGTTTGTTGGCTTTCCTGTCACATGGCAATATCCTTTCCTTTTTCTTCCTGTTCCTACTGACTTCCAACTTCTGGCTCCTGCTCCCTCCCCCATGTGCTGTTATGTTATTCACTTGTGTTGTTATGGCCACACACATTGACATTTATAATATTAACCTTATATCTTAATTTGAATTAGCACATTTAGAGTCCTCAGTGACCACAGGTGATTGGTGTCTACTATATTGGACAGTGCAGATCTACGTTTTCTCTCACTCTGGCTTCTCATTTCTTCCTCTTATAAGGTATTCAGGATTATTTTTAATAACTGTGCAGTGTTCTGTAATATTAATTTTCTTAGTTTACTAATCAAATCCAAATATGTTTAAACATTTCTGATATCTGCTTTTTTCCTCAACAGGTTGTGTATTATATCTTTAAATTATGGTTAATAATGGTTGCATAGTGTTTTGGTGCATGATAAGTCAAATCAACAGTAGTGAAGGGTCTTTTAACCATTGATCTTAGTGACACATCATTTATAGAAGCCAAATCAACTGTGCTGTTATGGCCATACACATTAACATTTATAATAATACTAACAGATGTAATATAAATTTCCATGAATTTTTTTCTTAATTTTTTTTAAATACCAAAAAACACCAAACAAATGCAAACATTCTTAACTGTTAATTATTCCATTCTCCCTGTATAATCAGTAATTCACAATATCATCACATAGTTGCATATTCATCATCATGGTCATTTCTTGGAACATTTGCATCTATTCAGAAAAAGAAATAAAAAGAAAAACAGAAAAAAATTCATACCTACCATACCCCTTGCCCCTCCCTTTCATTGATTTTTAGAGATTGTTGTGTTTTATTTTTGGCAGAAGTTGACCATATCAACTGGGTCTTTATGCCATTTCCTGGACCAAGAAGATTTATGTTGAAGGTAGTGGGTGCTTAAGAATTTGGGATTTATTTTGCCATGTTTATAGGAAGATTTCCTCATTTGCCTTTCTTCAGTGAAAAAGAGTTAACCATCAAGGACTCTTTTTTTCCCCCTTAATTAACCATTAAAAGCCGAATTGGGCATTTAAGTGTTATGAAAATCATTACAATAACACATAAATTTCCTTGCTTTATCTTGTGTGATATCCTTGGGGATAGTGCATGTTTTTTGCAGAATATGCTGATGGAAAATGTTTACACAGAAAATGAGCTTGTAGTGTGAACACACTGAAATAACTAATTTATCATCCCTAAAATAAATCTCACTCTCTGCAGCATCCAAGGACTCCTAAAAGCTTATTCTAAATATAAATTGGGCTTAAAAGACTTACTTTTTTTCACATGACTTCTTCCAAGTACTTTTCTGAAATATTTTTTCGTTTATTTGTTAACTTACTTGTTGTTTGCATATGCTGTTCCCCCTCAAGCCAGAAAGTGAGCCACAGTCTCAGTCATCACTGCATCTCCAGTGCCCAGTTTATAAACATTCTTAAATTGAATTGTATTAGATCTGTTTTCAATCCATTCACTGACTAAAGAATTGATTTCTTTAGGAGAGTAACTTGCCAGATAACACATACATAAAATGAAATGAAGTAAAGAGGTTTTATCAGGGGTGTTCTGTTGCTATATAAAGATAATAGTCTGAGAGTCCTCCTTTTTCCTAAATAGCATTTTTCATTCCAAATTGCCTAGGTAAAAACTTCAGCACAATTTTGACCATCTCAACCTTTGCATGCTTTTAAAAGTCTTAATGCTCAATTGTAGCTCTTATTCTGTTGCTATTTTGATGTACCTAGAATAGCAGGTGCCATGGAAATACAATGTGAGCCTTAAATATAAGCCACATATGTAATTTAAAATTTTGTCATAACCACATTTAAAAAGTTAAAAAGAAATAGATGAAATTAATTTTAATAATATTTTATTTAACCTATTATGTCCAAAATATTTCAACATGCAAGTAATATAAAAATTATTGAAATCTTTTTACATTCTTGATTTCATACTAGGTATTTGAAATCCTGTGTGTATTTAACCTTGTATCTTAATTTAAATTAGCACATTTTGAGTCTTCAGTGACCACATGTGATTGGTGTCTACTCTATTGGATGGTGTAGGTCTAGGAGATCATAAAAACAAAACCATGAGCCAGAATGCTAAAGTTTAGGTGAGGGCGAAGATATCTATTTTATAGTCTTTCTTAGGATAGCTTTAATAGTTTTAATTTTTTTCCTTAGGTTATTGACATAGAAAGATTTATATGATGATAGGAAGTTATTGCTGCAGACTGGGATTTAGACATTGAATTGGTGAACAATTTAACCAGAATAATAGTATTTTAGAATTTAAAAAATTCAGGAACCCCAAAGTTTGGTTATATCTAGTTCTTCTTTCAAAGTGTTTAAAAAAAAAAAAAGCAAAGAATAGTGGATGTAGAGGCTCTGACTAGAGCTGTAATATTTTAATTGTTTTAGGGGAAAAAAGATCTGAAGCTTATATGGCAAAATGTTGAACATATATCTGGATGGTGGGCACATGGCATTCTTTATATTATTTTCTAATACTTGTTTCTATGTTTTGAATATATCATGAAGAAATGTGAAGAGTTAAAAAACTTAACAGAAGTGAAATGTGAATGAGAACATTATTTGATGTATTAAAAATCTGGAGGTGATAACCATGCTTTTACTTTTCCATATTGACAATAAATATTCTTTCTTTTACCTGCAGTTAATATGAACTGCAGAAAAATAGCAACCCATTTTCAGTAACTGCTTTTCTTTGGATGAGACTTATGAAAGATGTACTGTCTGGATTTAATATAATTTCACATTGTGACTATAATATTCAAAGAATGGGATATATTGTAGAATTTGTGTCTTAGACATATGTTTGATTTGTAGATCTTTAATTTGAGAGACCAGGTTGTAGAGACATTTTTGGAGTTTAACATTTTCAAACCCTTTTTTTTTTTTTTTTTGGTAACTCAATCAACAAAGTTCTTTATTTTTAATTTATTCAATATTGTATTAAAGATACAGACCAGATGTCCACTTTTTCAGTGGAATACGTTTTTTTCCTTTTCTTTTTTCTTTAACGAAGTACATTTCTTTTCCTTAGAAATAATTGATTTTTCCTGCTGAGTTATACAAGGTCAAAAATATAGATTTTATCAAAGCAAGATTTGTGATCTTACTCCTTTCCTTGATGGAATCCTGACTTTACTTGGTAAAATTTCATTTGGAATGATACTTCAAGAGGATAAGTTATAACAGAGTGAATAACAAAATTTTTGAAGTAGTTGCAAATTTCACTCAATATAGAAAAAATTTATGTCTGCAAATATGCTTTCATTCAACAAATATTTGTTAGTTACTGGTATATATTTCCACAAATATTAAAATAGTTGAAGCCTCTACTTTCATAGAATTTATAGAGATAATAGCTGTTTGCATTTTGGTGTCTTTTCCTCCAGTCTCTTTCCAGCAATAGGTATTAGAAAATTGGGATCATATTATTAAAATAATGTTGTATATCTTAAGCAGCATTTGTAGCATAAATAATTTCTCACAATGTTAAAGTCTTTGAAAAACATCTTTTAAAGGGTTTCCTACTATTATCTTTCTTTTTTCTGATTACAAAAGTAATATATGCTGTGCCCTTCTGGGGTACATATGTACACCAGAAAAACCATGTCCTTTAATCCTCATTCAGTATTCCTGGGTGGAATCTTTTTTATTGTTTCCATGGAGATGTGACCCACCCAGTTGTGGGCAGAAACATTTGATTAAATGGTTTCCTTGGAGATGTGTCTCCACCCATTTAAGATGGGGGTTACTTATGGAGCCTTTTAAGAGGGAACCATTTTGCAAAAAGCTTAAGAGCAGCCAGAGACCTCTGGAGATGAAGAAGTTAAGTGCCCCTGGGAGAGCCTCATGAAACAGGAAGCTGGGAGAGAAAGCTAGCAGGTGTTTCCGTGTGCCTTTCCAGCTAAGAAAGAAACTCCGAACTTCGATGGCCTTTCTTGAGTGAAGGTAACATCTTGTTAGTGCCTTAATTTGGACATTTTCATGACTTTACAACTGTGAACTTGCAACTTAATAAATTCCCCTTTTAAAAAGCCATTCCATTTCTGGTATATCACATTCTGGCAGCTTACTAACTAGAACAGAATTTTCCTAACTAATATATATGCTAAATATAAACATTTATATAAAGCAAAAATGTATAATTTAGCAAATAAAATTCCCTAATAATTCTGACCTCCAAAATGATAGATGTTAATAGTTTAGTGTGCATGCTCTCTAACTTTTTCTATAAAAAGCATATATATACTATACACGTTTTCATTCTTTTTTTTTTAAGTTTACAAAAATGTGTTTTCTTCTCTGTACTGTACTATAACTTACTTTTTTCATTATCCACATATTTTGGGCATTTTTTCTTATCAGTAACTGCGCAGTCTATCTCATTTTTAATGATCACATGGTATTCCATAGTAAAGTTTATTAGAGTAATAATTTAGCCAGTGTCCTAATGATTGATGTTTGGGTTGTGTCCAGTTTTTTGCTGTTATGAGTGGTGCTGTAGTTAATGTCCTTGTCAGTATCTTTACATAAGACTTTGAATATTTTTGTTGGATAAATTCCTAAATATAGAGTTACTGAGTCAAAACTTAGGCCATTTAAATTTTAATATAAATAACTGAATTAGCCTTCAAAAAGATTGTACCAGTTTACATTCCTGCAGACAATACAGTAGCCAGACGTCTTTTAAATACAGCATTTATTGTGCTTACAGCATGTCAGTACTGTTCTGCGTCACTGTTATCCTCCCCACATCCTTCATGAAGTAGAGACTGTTATTTCCTTGGATGGGGAAATTGAGGACACTGCATAGTAAGTGCTAAGGTTGCATGTAAACTGAGGTAGCCATTTCCAAAACCTGTAGTATTGATTACTAGGTGACATTTCCTCTTAGATCTAAGTTTCACCAAAATGTTTAGTTTTACAACAATGTTGTAAATGTAGTTTTGTGTTCTTGAGAAAATAAAGCCTTAATTATCCATAATGTATTGGGAGTGCCTTTCCAGTTAATTTTAGTTTTTTTTATTGTATAAATATCATATATACAAAGCAAAGAAAGAAAAAAGCAATAGTTTTTAAAGAACTCTTTAACAAGTGGTTAGAGGACAGATCCCAGAGTTCGTTATGGGCTACCATACCATCATCTAAGATTTTTCCTTCTAGCTGCTCCAGAATATAGGAGGCTAGAAGGCATAAATATGTTATTATCACAATCGACTTTTTTTTTCTTTTTTGTGAACAGTGTTTTTGGTTGGAGTTTGGCAAGTTATGATAGGTAGCAATATCTAACTGAAGCTTGCATAAGAGTGACCTCTAGAGTAGCTTTTCGATTCTATTTGAACTCTCTCTGCCACTGATACTTTATTAGTTACACTTTCCCCCCTTTTGGTCAGGTTGGAATTGTTGATTCCACAGTGCCAGGGACGTTGTTCATCCCTGGGAGTCTTTCACTCCTGGATGTCATGTCCTCTTTAGTGGGGAAGACAGTGATTTACTTTCAGAGTTGGGCATAGAGAGAGTGAGACCACATCTGAACAACGAAAGAGGTCCTCCAGAATCACTCTTAGGCTTACCTACAGGTAGGCTAAACTTTGCTATCTATATAAGCTTCACAAGAGTAAGCCTCAAGATCAGGGGCTTGACCTATTGATTTGAGTGTCCCTAATGTTTGACACAGTGTCAGTAGATATCCTGAAAGTAAAGTTTTATAGTTCCACAGTGAATAAAAAAGTATTTGCAAAGTTACCTTGGGGAATAGTGGGAAAAGGGGAAAAGTCAACTTCCCTAAGTGGAGAATTCTTGATACTCTCACAAGTAGTGGGGACAACCAGAGTGTGGGGTAGCTGATGGCTGGTTAGCTGATGGCTGCGGGTAAGCGGCCGTACTGAGTCAGTCACACAGACACAGAGCACACAGCACACGACTCAGGAGACCACCCTCAGGGGAAAATGGAAGGCGTCTGCTTTATTCAGGAAGTGCACAGACTTATATAGGCTGGGAAGCATGCAGGGACACGTCGGGCTGGGATTGGTGGTTGTTGTTGCTAGGCTGGAGGGCAGATTTCCGGGATTGGTCACCGTTGTTGCTAGGGCGAAGGGCAGATTTCAGGTCAGCCATTTCGTGTTGCCTTGCATCAGCCACGGCAGCCATGTTAGCAATATTGTATGGCTTCTCCAACACAGAGCAATAGGCTGAGCACCCAATCTTGGGGTTTGTTCATATGAAACTTAGTCCCGCAGACATAGACTAAGCCTACTTAAAATTAGGCCTAAGAGTCACCCCCAAGAGAACCTCTTTTGTTGCTCAAATGTGGCCTCTCAGCCAACAGGACAAGCAAACTCACTGCCCTCCCCCTCTCTACATGGAACATGACTTCTAGGGGTGTGGACCTTCCTGGCAACATGGGGCAGAAATTCTAGAATGAGCTGGGACTCAGCACCAAGGGGTTGAGAAAACCTTCTTAACCAAGAGGAAGGAAGAGAGAAATGAGACAAAATAAAGTGTCAATGGCTGAGAGATTCCAAACAGAGTCAAGAGGTTATCCTGGAGGTTATTCTTACGCATTAAATAGATATCACCCAGTTATTCAAGATGTAATGGAGAGGCTGAGGGAAGTACCTGAAAATGTAGAGCTGTGTTCTAGTAGCCATGTTTCTTGAAGGTGATTGTATGATACAGCTTTCGCAATGTGACTGTGTGATTGTGAAAACTTTGTGTCTGATGCTTCTTTTATGTACCTTATGGACATATGAGTAAAACATTGGGATTAAAAATAATTAAACAATAGGGGGAACAAATGTTAATATTGAAATTCTAGTGATCAGTGAAAAGGAAGGGTAAAGGGTATGGTATGTATGACTTTTTTTCTGTTTTCTTTTTATTTCTTTTTCTGAATTGATGCAAATGTTCTAAGAAATGATCATGATGATGAATATATAACTGTGATGAAAAAAGAATGTTCATATTGTATGTTGATTTTATTAATAAAAATTAGAAAAAAGTTTAATAGTTTCGTATTTTTTCTTCCATCCCTCAAGGACCTTGCCAATACTTTTTGATTATCTGCTTAGTGTATTCTAGGATGTATCTAGGCATTACCTTAAGCTATACAGGATTAAAGCCTGTCATTCTTATTGTGGACTCTCTGTGTTTCAGTTGTTCAAATGAGCTCTCCAGACAGGTTGAGTTAGATTATGTGCTACAGAAAATTTAGGTTCTGGACAAAATTTCTTCTTTTGGTCTCAAAGAATAGATGTGGTTCTAAAATATAGACAGTGTCTTCCTTATCCCTGGCTTCCAGAACTATTTCAGCCAATCCTAAAAAACACCTAGGACAATATATAAGATTCTACAAAATTTCCATGCAGTAGGGTAACTTTCCCAGAAACCTACAACATACAGATGGGTCCCTGGACCAGATAAGTCCTGAAACCTGGGGGACCCAGCCTCTCCAGAACATCAGCTAGTTCCATCTCCCTACTCCATATTACTTATAACCCCTTCCAACATGAAAAAGTTAGAATGACCATAGCTCAAATACCCCTAAAGAGTGGGATAGAGGGATCAAGGGTGTGGAGATGTACAGAGAGGGTAGGGTTTAACTAACAAATATGATTGCTGAATCATTAAATGGTTATTTCTTTTAGTCTCCAGTATCTTAGAGCAGCTAGAAGTAAAAACCTACAGTTGTGGAATTGTAACCCATGCCGAACTCTAAAATCTTTTCTACAATTAGTTGTTGAAATGTGCTTTGAAATTTATTGCTTTTGATTTTTTCACAAAAAAGGAAAAAAACTGATTGTGATGATAAATGCACAGCTAATATGATGATATTGTGAACCATTGAAGGTACACATTGATGATTACATTGTATGTGAATACATAATATATCAATTTAAAAAAGTATACTTAATAGCACTCAGTTGGCTCATAAAAGCATATATTTAATGAACTAGTAACAAAATTAGTGGAAGGGAGGCAGAGAAACTTTGTTTTATAAGAACTAGAATCGAGGGGTTCCATAATCATCTGGCATCCATTTGATGTTGTACCTATGGTTAGAAATGTACATGATAGGAACTCTGGGCATCTTTTGGATTCTTTGCTTAAGGTTACAGTCAACTGTGACCACAATATAACACTTGGCTTGAGTTACTCTGTGTACTAAGCAGTCATCTGCATAGATTCTTTTGTGCGAGCATGGTAGCTGTTCAAATTTTGGATCCTTAGCAATCCTTTGAGCCACTAGATACTTTTGTCCCAGTTTCTCATTTTTCAGCCATTATACAGTCAGTTATACAAATAATACGCTTGATGTAACAAACTGTCCATCATTGACTGCAATAAATCCAATTTGGCTTTAATGGAAAAGTTGATAAAGTTGGTATTGACCAGGATGTGGTAAGATGGACCCAGCTGTGTATTATATTGGAAAAATAAGCAAGGAGTGTATTGGGCCACTTTTGTCTCCTTGAGTGCTCTGGGATCTTTCTTTTCAAGTTTTAATCTGCACCTTTTCTTTAAGCATCTGATTGCTGAGACTAAGCATTTGCTTCATGGTTGCATACTTCCTTGTTTTCTTGTGTGTCCTCATGTTCCATGCCACACTCTCGTTCTTATTTCTGAAATCACCAGTGGTATGGCCCTTTTACATCATCCTCAAGGTACATTCATTTTTATTGCTGAGTAATAGTCCATTCATTGTATGGAAATACCACATTTTATTATCCATTCATTTTTTGATGGACATTTGGGTTTCAATTCCCTGGCTATTATAAATAATGTAACTTTGAACATTCATGTACAAGTTTTTGTGTGGATGTGTATTTTCAATTCTGTTAGGTATATATACTGAGGAGTGGAATTACTGGGTCATATGGTGAATCTTGGTTAAGTTTTTGAGGAACTGCCAAACGTTTTCCTAAAGTGGCTGCACGACTTTACAATCCTACCAGCAATGTATAGAGGTTCTAGTTTCTTCACATTCTTACCAACTCTTGTTATTTGTCTTTTTGATGATAGTGATCCTGGTGGATATGAAGTGATTTCCATCTCATTGTTGTTTTGATTTGTTGAGTATCTTTTTTTGTGTGTGTGCTTATTAGTGCTTTGCTGTCTTCTTTGGTGCCTTTTGATCTTAAAAAAAAATAAAATCTAATTGTATTAGTTCCCCTAGGTAACACCTTCCAGTAGTTCCTGTAAATTGGAACATTTTTCTCTTCCACTTTGCCTTGCAGTACTGATTTATTTAATTCTTTGGGCCTCAGTTTAGATGTAATTTCCTTCAGGAAACCATCTCTGGTCCATTCCCTACCACCTCATTACTAGCACTTAAACTGGGATTGTTTATCTAGGCTTACTTCCCTAGCCAGGTAGTAAGCTTTCTCAGCAGGGTTTGTGTCTGACTGAATGACTGAATAATTGGATGTGTAGCAGTTCTTTTGTTTTTTAACATTAAACATTTTATTTATTTATTTTCAATGTTGTCTTGGAATTTTAATTGGATCTGAGCCAGTATTTCATAATTTTTGTGCATGCTTTGCTTCCTCTCATGTTTTTACAGATAACGCTAGGGTTAGATTGTGCTGAGAGTGATTGCTTTTGCCATTCAGGGCACGGAGTGCTCCCAGAGACAAGGTTTAGGTTCTGGAAAACCTCTAATCGCTTTCACTTCTGCCGATTGAGTATGGATACAGAAAGTGCAGATGCATCCTGCCTTGGGGGTGCTCCTTGACCTTGAGGCAGAGAGATAAAACGTACTACAGACAGAGTTGACGAGAGGCATGTGGGGCTTTGAGTAACAACAGTCTCCTAGGACTGGTGCACCACAGATGGTGACAGTTCTGTTTGACCTGAGATATCTTTTTGCATGGGAATAAATATTCAGACAACTGGTGCCCTAGTTCTGGCTCTAGTTCTTGAACTATAGACTAGATATTCATTTTTAACATCATATGGAAAATTTGGTCATAAAGATAAATTTTTTTCTCCTTCTAGTTTTTAAGAGGGAACTCTTATTTCTGAACTGTAAAGTGGATCACAGTTTGCTTTTAGTGTTGTTCAGACCAGTTAACACAGAATCTGAATTTATTTCTATGATTTTGGCTTTACAGAGGTAAATATTACCATTCTCATCGGGGTTTCTAAATCTACTGCGGTTTGCAGATAGGAAATTTCACAGATTCGTATGTTTCCCTTTCTTAGCTCACTTTGCTTAACTTATTTTACACCTTTGCCCAAGGGTGTAATTTTACGTGGAGGACACATAATTAATTTTCCATGATCCCATGTTGTTCAGGCATTTTAAACCTGTAGTCTTCATTTATGTGGCTTAGTTTCTCCATAAGCCATGTCACTAGGACTTTGCCACAAGGAGGAAAAGAGGAATTTCTTATGGAGAGACATCTGAATATTTGGAAAAGAGGTTTTGGGTAAATGAGGGGGTTGTTTTAAATGCAGTAGTCATTGCGATTCCTTTAGTGCATTTTCACAAGAAAGCCCTCTTGAAGCTTTATCTAAAAGCACCAAAATGAGGCCCCTTGTAGTGATGGTTCCTGACCTCAGTGCATGGTAGGATTGATTCTGCTTGAACTAGCTGACTAATGCTACCTTTTTTTTCAGTCTTCAAGTAAAATAAGCACCTTTCCTGGCTATTTTAGAAACTAAATAAGAAATTTTAAAGAGCTGGTTCCATGGGAATTACAGGTTTCCATACGTTTGTTTATTAATACCTTATAGAGGGTTGTTGTATGAATCAGTAGGATAATGTATGAAAATAATTGAGGCTGGTACTTGGAACATAGTGCTAAACAATTGCTGGCTCCATAGCTTCTGATCCTAAAGTATTATGCTGCTCTCCTTTGAAATCTTAGGCTAAATTTATACAAATTCTGTTCTTTATTTTCACTCAGCATAACCAAGACAAGCTTGATTTTCACAAAGAATTAGTATTAATAGAGTATAAAAATACAGAAAGCCATAGAAGCAGTTGGGCACCTAGTTCCCAAAACCCGGTACAACTTTAGGTTACCAGTTCCTGGGCTTCCTGCTTCCCTCTCCCATGACCTCTGGACCTCCACATTGTGACTACCTACTTATTTCCACATTGTGAGTGTGCTCTCTCTCATACCTCTATCATGCACTCACCAAATACACCATAACAGAACTTTCCTACTGACCCAGTTTCTTTTTCATTCAACTTGGGTTTTGTTCCTCATCTTATCCAAGACTGACTTTTCTGGTCTGTGGTGATTTAAATGATTTATATCATTTGAGTATAGATGATTTATAAATGATCATCTAGTTGCTGTTGGTTTAGGTCTATGCTCTAGTTTGCTAGCTGCTGGAATGTAATATACCAGAAATGAAAGTCTTTTAAAAAGGAGAATTTAATAAGTTGTAAGTTAACAGTTTTTAAGCCAAGAAAATGTCCCAATTAAAACAAGTCTATAGAAATGTCCAGTCAGAGGCATCCAGGGAAAGGTACCATGGTTCAAGAAGGCCGATGAAGTTCAGGGTTTCTCTCTCAAGTGCGAAGGCACATGGCGAACACAGTCAGGGTTTCTCTCTTGGCTGGAAGAATACATGGTGAGCACGGCGTCATCTCCTGGCTTCCGGTTTCACGAAGCTCCCCAGGTGACATTTTCCTTCTTCATCTCCAAAGGTTGCTGGCTGGTGGACTTTCTGCTTCTCGTGGCTATGTCATTCTTCTCTGTTCTCTCTGATCTCCTACAAAATGTGTCCTCTTTTATAGGATTCCAGTCTGAATGGGTGGAGACATATCTCCACCTGATCCAGTTTATCAGCCATTCTTGAATGAGTCACATCTCCAGGGACATGATCTAATTAATGTTTCAAACATAGGGTACTGAATAGAGTTTAGAAGAAATGGCTGCCTTTACAAAATGGGATTAGGATTAAAACATCGCTTTTCTAGGGTACATACATCCTTTCAAGCCTGCACAGTCTATTTACTGGTTGATAATTTATTTAAAATCATTTCTCAGATAAATCCTTCTCATTCTATATGGCAATTTGACCTTGATAAAATAAAAGTTACACCATGTATAATAGTATACTAATCATCAATAAATATGTATATCTAATAAGAATCGTGGTACATGTGTTAGCAGGAAGATTGTGCCTCATATTTAAATGTTGTAAAGTCCTGAGTTCTTTATGATTGTCTTGCACTGAGCCTGATGGGAGTATAATTGCACATAAGCAGCAATCATAGTAGTAGAGTGACTTAGTAAGTTATTGGGATAGCATTGGCAATCCAGTTCTCCAAATGGTAGGATAAAGATTTTACATTTTCCATTCTAGTTTTGCTTTCCTTATCTTAAGAAAAAATTGCTTTAAAAATTTTAACTCTTCTGTAAACTAACTGCAAAAGTCTTTCATCTTCCTTTTAGAACACAGTGTGTCTACAAACAACGGCAGAAGGGGCCATGGCTTATTTTTAGTTGGGATCTTTTGAGCTTTTCATTTTAATTGGTGAAAATGTTTTTCATCCTTGACCTTTTCAAGGGATGATGCTTCTTTCTAGGTTATGTCTGAGGAATTCTGAGGTGGAGAACTTGCTTTAATAATTTTCTCACATAATAGGATTCTGTATTTAAATTAATGTTTCAGAAAGAGGTAATAATTGATAGTAAAAATACTAATTTTTCATTTTTCTGAGGAAATAAATAACTTTCCTGTGATTTAATAGTTCTAATTGCTTTCTTTGACAATTTCTTCTGTATATCTTCCTACACAGTACCTCAGAAGTTGAGGTGAGAGAATGATCCCATTTTGTGTCCTTATAGGAGTATTAAGTATTCGACATCTTTAGGATGGAGAATATGGGTATCTTTGAATAGAATTAGTATGTTTGCTATTTTAGTTTAATTAATACTTCAGAATGAAAAAAAAGCTGAAGTCCAATTAAAGAAAAAATATTAGAGAAGTATATTCTCTCAGATCTCTTAACCTACCTACAAAATTTGATCTGCTGTAGGGAGAGTTGAGAAAAAGAATACATAAACCAGCAACAATGAGCTTATTGTGTTTTCCTTCCCATTGTCTTACTTTTGTTCCTCTGATAAGATTATGTAAAAATCTGTTAAATCTTGGTCATACTTGACTGAGCATCACATTTAGTATTAGATTAATGATATATAAGAGAATATGATTTTGAAAGGCCATGTAGGTGTGTCGTTCATTGACTTAGATGTACGTGGAGGATGAGAGCGCTACAGTGATATACGTCCAGTGTTAAAGTTTAGAAAAAATGGATTATTTAGTGAAGAAGAAATTGAGCAATTACTTGCTAACTAGGGTAAGTTCATATAGGACAGGGGTCATTGGAAATAAATTTTGCTTAATAAGAAAAGGGAGTTGTTTACTTTGTGGTATATGCCAGTTTTTGACACCTTTGTTTTAGTGTGCATTTTTTTGGTTGTTGAATGGCAGGTATCTTCATTACCTTTCACCTTCATTAATGGCATTGGAAGCAGTGAGAAATAATAAGTAGCTTTCTGTCGAGGGAATAATTTTCAAAATTTTATGCCTGCTAAAACAAAAGAGATTATTTTCAGTGCCAAAATAATACAACTGCCCATTTTCTTCCTAATGTTAAAATGATCCTGATCTACAAAGAGAACTTTCAAAAAGATACAGCAAAGCAGACTAATACTTTAGGAAGAGCATTACCAGTAATAAAAAGTACAGAATTATGGTAGTTTGCATTAATTTTAACAACTTTTTTTTTAACAGCTTCTGAGTCAAGCTGAAAAAAGATAAGCAGAAATAATGGTTTTCATTTTGATTGTATTGAATTTATTATGTGGAGTGCTATCTTCCTTTCAGATGCAGAATCAAGATTTAGGTCCTATTTTTTTTTTTGAAGGGAAGGAAAATGATTTTATTAAATCAGTTCATAGGGGAAAAAACAAAGGAAACAAAAAACATTTGATATCCACTCGCTACAATAAATCCACGCAGCTACCTAGCTGAGGTGGTACTTCTATTCTTTTTTTTTTTTTAATTTAAAAAATATATATATAACAACAGACAGACTCAAACATTCTGAACAAATGATCATTCCATTCTACATATATAATCAGTAATTCACAATATCATCACATAGTTGCATATTCATCATCATGATCATTTCTTAGAACATTTGCATGAATTCAGAAAAAGAAATAAAAAGAAAACAAAATTCATATATGTCATGCCCCTTACCCCCTCTCTTTCATTGATCACTAGCATTTCAGTCTACTAAATTTACTTTAACATTTGTTCCCCCTATTGTTTATTTTTATGCCATATGTTTTACTTGTCTGTTGATAAGGTAGATAAAAGGAGCATCAGACACAAGGTCTTCATAACCACACAGTCACATTGTGAAAGCTCTATCATTATACAATCATCTTTAAGAAACATGGCTACTGGAACACAGCTCTGCATTTTCAGACACTTTCCTCCAGCCTCTCCATTACATCTTGACAAAGTAGGTGATATCAGTTTAATGCAGTAAGTATAACCTCCAGGATAACCTCTTGACTCTGTTTGGAATCTCTCAGCCACTGACACTTTACTTTGTCTCATTTCCTTCTTCCCACTTTTGGTCAAGAAGGTTTTCTCAATCCCTTAATGCTGAGTCCCAGCTCATTCTAGGATTTCTGCCCTATGTTGCCAGGAAGGTCCACACCTCTGGGAGTCATGTCCCATGTAGAGAGAGGGAGGGCAGTGAGTTTGCTTGTCATATTGACTGAGAGAGAGAGGTCACATCTGAGCAAAAGAAGAGGTTCTCTTGGGGGTGACTCTTAGGCCTAATTTTAAGTAGGTTTGACTTATCCTGTGTGGGTTCAAGCTTCACATGAACAAACCCCAAGATTGGGGACTCAGCCTGTTACTTTGGTTGTTCCCTCTGCTTGTGAGAATATCAAGAATTCTCTACTTGGGGAAGTTGAATTTTCCCCCTTTCTCACCATCCCCCTAAGGGGACTTTGCAAATACTTTTAACTTACTGTTCAAATCACTCTGGGATTTATTGGAGCATCACTCTGGACAAACCTACAAAATCTTATACCCTACTCAAGTTTTCGTGTATTTACAGTGTTCAATTAAGCTGTCCACATAAGTTATATTAGGAACTGCACTAGTCAAAATGTAAATTTCGTATTGGGTCCTTTTTTGTTTGAGTATGGGTGATGCCAATTTTTTATCTCAGCAGAACAAAAAAAAAATCTGTTCACTGAAATAATTCAAAATAATATAGTAAAAAATGGAATAATCTGAGTATAGCAGACTAGATTGTAGTTATTTCAGTTACAAGTGGTCTTCTGCCTTTTTAAAAATATTTTTATCAATAAAACAACATACTAACGCAAATATTCCTTTTTTAAAAAATATTTTTATTGACGAAACAAAACATACAAACATGAACATTCTTAAACTATGAACATTCCATACTTGGTGTACAGTCGATGGCTCACAATATCATCACATAGTTGTATATTCATCACCATAATCATTTCTCAGAACATTTGCATCATCCAGAAAAAGAAATAAAAAGAAAAAAGAAAAATGTCATACATACCATAACCCTTACCCCTCCCTCTCATTGATCGCTAGTATATATCTACCCAATATATTTTAACCTTTGTTCTCCCCTATTTTTTTCCCTATACCTGTTATTATTCCCTTCATTGATCACTAGTATTTCAATCCTCAGTTTATTTTAACACTTGTTCCTCTATTATTTGTTTGTTTTTTAATCCATATTTTTTAACCCATCTGTCCATACTGCAGATAAAAGGAGCATCAGCCACAAAGTAGTCACAATCACACAGTCACATTGCAAAAGCTATAGTATTATACAATCATCTTCAAGAAATATGGCTACTGGAACACAGCTCTGCATTTTCAGGCACTTCCCTCTAGCCATTCTAATATATCTTAAACTAAAAGCGGGGTATCTATATAATGTGTAAGAATAACCTCCAGTATAACCTCTCGACTCTGTTTGAAACCTCTCAACCACTGATACTTTATTTTGTCCCATTTCTCTCTTCTCCCTTTTGGTTGAGAAGGTTTTCCTCAATCCTTTGATGCCGAGTCCCAGCTCATTCTAGGATTTCTGTCCCACATTGCCAGGGAGGGTCACACCCCTGGGTGTCCTGTCCCATCTAGAGAACTGGAGGGCAGTGAGTTTGCTTGCTCTGTTGGTTGAGAGAGAGATAGGCCACATGTGAGCAACAAAAGAGGTACTCTGGGAGAGACTGTTAGGCCTAATTTTAAACAGGCTTTGCCTATCCTTTGAGAGGATAAATTTCATATGAGCAAACCCCAAGATTGTGGGCTTGGCCCGCATTGGTTTAGTTGTCCCCACTGCTTGTGAGAATATCAGGAATTCTCCAAATAGGGAAGTTGAATTTCCCCTCCTTTCTCACTGTTCCCCCAAGGGGACTTTGCAAATACTTCTTTGTTCACTGTTCCAGTCACTCTGGGATTTATCGTGGCATCACACTAATCTGTACAAACGTATAAAATCTCATGCCCTATTCAAGGTTCCATGTACTAATAGTATTCAATTAAACTGTCAGTATAACTTATATTAGGAAATGCACTAGTCAAAATAAAAGTTTTTACCAAATAAACATTTTTTGCTTTAGTGTCACACATAAAGTTTTAAAATGTGAATGACCATGTATTTTCAACACCCAGCAATATTGACTATCCTTTGTTCTTCCTCATGGAAAAGCATTTTTTCTTTTCTTTTCTTTTCTTTTTTTTTTACATTTAGTCACTATCGTTGTACACTCTAGGCATTCCTAGATTATACCATTCTAGTCTTTATTGTCTGTCTTTCCTTCTGGTTTCATATGTACCCTGTGCTGGTTTGAAATGATGTATGTATTCTAGAAAAGCCATGTTTTAATCCTAATCCCATTTTGTAAAGGCAGCCATTTCTTCTAATCCCTATTCAGTATTATACATTTGAAACATTAATTACATCACCTCCCTGGAGATTTGATTTAATCAAGAGTGGTTGTTAAGCTGGATTAGGTAGAGGGATGTCTCCACCCGTTTAGGTCTTAATTAGTTTCTGAAGTCCCATAAAAGAGGAAACATTTTGTAGAATGAGAGATTCAGGAGAGCAGAGAAGAACGACATAGCCACAAGAAGCAGAGAGCCTACAAGCCAGTGACCTTTGGAGATGAAGAAGGAAAATGCCTCCCGAGGAGCTTCATGACACTGGAAGCCAGGAGAGAAAGCTAGCAGATGACGCCGTGTTCGCCATGTACCCTTCCAGCTGAGAGAGAAACTGTGACTGTGTTTGTCATGTGCCTTGTCACTTGAGAGAGAAACCCTGAACTTCATCGGCCTTCTTGAACCAAGGTATCTTTTCCTGGATTCCTTTGATTGGACATTTCTATAGACGTTGTAATTGGGACATTTTCCAGGCCTTAGAACTGTAAACTAGCAACTTATTAAATTACCCTTTTAAAAGCCATTCTGTTTCTGGTATATTGCATTCTGGCAGCTAGCAAACTAGAACATGCCCCCTCCCTCTAACATTATCTCATTCAGCTTTATTCATTGTACTTACATTATTGTGCCACAATCAGCTAGTATTCTGTTATCCGTTTCTGTATTTTTACAGTTAGTCCTGTTGCACAGTCTGTATTGTTTCAGCTCCAATTACCTAATCTTTACCCTATTTCTATCTCCTGATGGTCTCTGTTCTTAACTGAAATTCTCCAAGTTCCTTTACTCATATTACTTCATATCAATGAGACCATACAGTATTTGTCCTTTTCTTTCTGACTAATCTCACTCAGCATAATGTCCTCAAGGTCATCCATGTTGTTACATGCTTCATAACTTTATTGTATCTTACAGCTGCATAACATTTCATCGTATGTATATGCCACAGCTTGTTTAGCCACTTATCTGTTGATGGACATTTGGGCTGTTTCCATCTCTTGGTAATTGTAAATAATGCTGCTATAAACATTGGTGTGCAAATGTCCGCTTGTGTCCTTGCCCTCATGTCCTCTGAATAGATAACCTCGCAGTGGTATTATTGGATCATATGGCAATTCTATACTTAGTTTCCTGAGGAACCACCAGCTTGCCTTCCACAGCGGTTGTACTATTTTACATTCCCACTAACAGTGGATAAGTGTGCCTCTTTCTCCACATCCTCTCCAGCACTTGTTGTTTTCTGTTTTATTCATAATGGCCATTCTGATTGGTGAGAGATGATATTTCATTGTGGTTTTGATTCGCATTTCCCTCATAGCCAGAGAAGTTGAGCATCTTTTCATGTGCCTTTTAGCCGTTTGTATTTCCTCTTCTGAGAAGTGTCTGTTCATGTCTTTTGCCCATTTTGTAAATGGGTTATTTGTCTTTTTGTTTTTGAGTTGAAGAACTCTTTATATAGTCTAGATACTAGACCCTTATCTGATATGTCATTTGCAAATATTGTCTCCGATTGTGTAAGGTGCCTTTTAACTTTGACAGAATTCTTTGATGCACGAAAGTGTTTAATTTTGAGGAGTTCCTGTTTATCTATTTTTTTCTTCAGTGCTTGTGCTAGGAGTGTAAGATCTAGGAAACCGCCTCCTATTACAAGTTTTATAAGATATTTCACTACATTTTCTTCGAAAAGTTTCATGGTTTTAGCTCTAATGTTTTCATCTTTGATCCATTTTGAGTTAATTTTTGTATAGGGTTTGAGATATGGATCATCTTTCATTCTTTTGCATGTGATATCTTTTTCTCCAGGCACCATTTACTGAGGAGACTGTTTTGTCCCAGGTGAGTTGCCTTGACTGCCTTATCAAAGATCAGTTGCCCATAGATGAGAGGGTCTATATCTGAACATTTTAATCTGTTCCATTGGTTAGTATATCTTTATGCCAGTTCCATGCTGTTTTGACCACTGTAGCTTCGGAATATGCCTTAAAGTCAGGTAGTGTAAGACCTTCAACTTCATTTTTCTTTCTCAAGATATTTTTAGTAATTTGGTACACCTTGCCATTCCAGATAAATTTGGCTATTGTGTTTTCTGTTTCTGCAAAGTAAGTTTTTGGGATTTTAATTGGTATTGCATTGAATCTATAAATCAGTTTAGGTAGAATTGACATCCGTACTACATTTAGTCTTCCAATCCATGAACACGGTATGCCCTTCCATTAATTTAGTTCTTCTGTGATTTCTTTTAGCATTTTCTTGTAGTTTTCTTTGTATCGTCCTTTGTACCCTTAGTTAAATTTATTCCTAAATATTTTATTATTATTTTGGTTACAATTGTAAATGGAATTTTTTTCTTGATTTCCCCCTCAGATTGCTCATTACTGGTGTATAGAAACACTACAGGGTGTTTGAGTGTTGATGTTGTAACCTGCCACTTTGCTGTTCTCATTTATTAGCTCTAGTAGTTTTGCTGTGAATTTTTGGGGACATACAGTATCATATCATCTGTAAACAGTGAAAGTTTTACTTCTTCCTTTCCAGTTTTGATGCCTTGTATTTCTTTTTCTTGTCTAATTGCCCTGGCTAGAACTTTCAACACAGTGTTGAATAACAGTGGTGACAGTGCACATTCTTGTCTTGTTCCTGATCTTAGCGGGAAAGCTTTCAGTCTTCCCCCATTGAGGATGATGTTAGATATGGGTTTTTTTTATATATTCCCTTTATCATGTTGAGTAAGTTCCCTTCTATTCCTGCCCTTTGAAGTGTATCAACAAGAAAGAATGTTGAATTTTGTCAAATGCCTTTTCTGATCAGTCAAGATAATCCTGTGGTATTTTTTGCTTTGATTTGTTGATACGATGTAATACATTAATTGATTTTGTTATGTGGAACCATCCTTGCATACCTGTGGTGAATCCAACTTGGTCCTGGTGTGTAATTCTTTTAATGTGCTGCTGGATCCGATTTGCAAGAATTTTTTGAGGATTTTTTGCATCTATGTTCATTAGAGAGATTGGTCTGTAATTTTCTTTTCTTGTAGTATCTTTGTCTGGCTTTGATGTGAGGGTGATGTTGGCTTCATAGAATAGTTAGGTAGCCTTCCCTCCTCCTTAGTTTTTTTGAAGAGTTTGAGCAGGATTGGTACTAATTCTTTCTTGAATGTTTGGTTGAATTTACATGTGATGCCATCTGGTCCTGGAGTTTTGTTTTTGGGGAGTTTCTTTATGACTGATTCAATTTCTTTACTTATGATTGGTTTGTTGAGGTCGTTTATTTCTTCTTGAGTCAATGTTGGTTGTTCATTCCTTTCTTGGAAATTGTCCATTTCATCTCCATTGTCTTGTTTATTAGCATAAAGTTGTTCATAGTATCCTCTCATCCCTTCCTTTATTTCTTTGGGGTCAGTGATTATGTCTCCTTTTCCATTTCTGACTTTATTTATTTGCAACCTCTCTCCTTGTTTTTGCCAACCTTGCTAATGGACCCTCAGCAGTCCATTTCCCTCTTAGCACTGCCTTGCTGCATACCATAAATTTTGATATGTTGTGTTTTCATTTTCATTTGCCTTGAGATATATACTGATTTCTCTCGTAGTTTCTTCCTTGACCCACTTGTTGTTTAGGAGTGTGTTGTTGAGCCTCCATGTATTTGTGAATTTTCTTGCCCTTTACCTATTATTGATTTCCAACTTCATTCCTTTATGATCTGAGAAAGTGTTTTGCATGATTTCAATCTTTTTAAATTTATTGAGACTTGCACTGTGACCCAGTGTGTGGTCTATCCTTGAGAATGATCCACGAGCACTTGAGAAAAAGGTGTATCCTGCTGTTGTGGGGTGTAATGTTCTATAAATGTCTGTTGAGTCTAGTTTATTTATTGTATTATTCAAATTCTCTGTTTCTTTATTGATCCTCTGTCTAGATATTCTGTCCATTGATTAGAGTGTGGAATTGAAGTCTCCAACTATTATGATAGGTGTGTTTATTTCTCTTTTCAGTGTTTGCCTCATATATTTTGGAACATTCTGGCTTGGTGCATAAATATTTATGATTGTTATGTCTTCTTGATTGTTATGTCTTCTTGTTGAATTGTTCCTTTTATTAATATTTAGTGTCCTTCTTTGTCTCTTTTACCATTTGAAGTCTAATTTGCTGGCTACTAGTATAGCTACTCCTGCTCTTTTCTGATTGTTGTTTGCTTGAAATATCTTTTCCCAACCTTTCACTTTCAACCTATGTTTGTCCTTAGGTCTAAAATGTGTCTCCTGTGGACAGCGTATAGATGGGTCCTGTTTTTTAATCCATTTTGCCAGTCTATGTCTTTTGATTGGGAAGTTTAATCCATTAACATTTAGTGTTATTACTGTAAGGGCAGTACTTCTATCATTTTGCCTTTCGGATTTTATATGTCACATCTAATTTTTTCCTTTTCTTACCTTTACTGATAGTTTTCATTTCTACACTCTTCTCCAAACATCTCTCTCCTGTTTTTTCCTATCTGTCTCTAGTGCTCCTTTTAGTATTTCTTGCAGAGCTGGTCTCTTGGTCACAAATTCTGTCAGTGATTTTTCATCTTAAAATGTTTTAATTTCCCCCTCATTTTTGAGGGACAGTTTTGCTGGATATAGAATTCTTTTTCTCTTTTAGAATCTTAAATATATCATGCCACTATCTTTTGGCCTCCATGATTTTTTGCTGAGAAATTGTGTCTTATTGGGCTTCCCTTGTATGTGATGGATTGTTTTTCTCTTACTGCTTTCCAAATTCTCTTTTTCTCCTTGACATGTAACATTCTGATTAGTAAGTGTCTTGGAGTATGTCTTTTTGGATCTATTCTGTTTGGGGTGTGCTGCACTTCTTGAATCTGTAATTTTAAGTCTTTCATAGGAGTTGGGAAATTTTCAGTGATAATTTCCTCCATCAGTCTTTTTCCTCCTTTTCCCTTTTGTTCTCCTCTGGGACACCCACAACATGTATTTTCATGCGCTTCATGTTGTCATTCAGTTCTCTTAGTCCCTGCTCATGTTTTTTCCATTCTTTTCCCTATATTTTCTTTTGGTTGTCGGATTTCAGATGTCCCGTCCTCCAGTCGCTTATACTTTCTTCTTCCTCTTGAAATCTAATGTTGTAGCTTTCCATTGTTTTTTTTTTTTTATCTCTTCTGCTGTGTCTTTGATTCCCTTAAGTTCTGTGATTTGTTTTTTCAGACTTCTGATTTCTTCTTTTTGTTTGCCATTGCATTCTTATATCCTGCCTCAGTTTGTTGATTTAATTTTTTATGAGATTTTTCATGTCTCTTGGAACATCCTGAATTAATTTCAACTCCTGCTTGTTCCTTTGCCTGGGCCATATCTTCAGTTTTCCTAGCATGACTCTTATATTTTGCTGGCATCTAGGCATTTAATTTCCTTATTTTATTCTGGAGACTGTTTTCACTCTTTTGCCTAGAATTTTCTTTGTGAGTGGCTTTGTTCTCTGTCTGTTCTTTGACATTCATAGTTCAGCTCATTCTAATCCTCTAGTATAGATTTTGTTTAATGGATCAGAATTTTTCAGTTCTTGTTTTCTTATTTCTTTCCCTGTGTGTATGGAGCCTTTTTTTTTTTCTCCTTTGGAGGGTCTGCTTACATATTTTAGATGCCAGTCAGATTTTCCCAGACCAGACTCGCCTCCTCTCAGGAGGAAAGAGTCACCTGCATCAGTTTTTCCTGAGGGTGAGACCCAGCAGGTAGACAAACTTTACTATGAAGCCTCTGGACTCTGTGTTTTTCCTGTCTTGCCCAGTATGTGGCGCTTGTCTACCTGCGGGCCCCACCAGCAAAAAGAGATGCAGTGCCTTTAATTTTAGCAGAGTCTGCCTGCTGAGGGCGTGGTTGAGATAGAGGAGAGGTTTTAAGATGGCTTTATTTGCTTCAGTTTTCCAGTCCTTGGGGTCTGTATTCCTTGAAGGAGGGATTCCACCTGAACCCCACCCCTTTCCTGGGAAAGGCACAGCCTCCAGGGAATTAACTCCTTTCACCTGACCAACCTCTTTGTCTCTCAGATGAGCTTAATTTCCGGGCTTGCCTGGGGCAGTTGGAACCTGAGGAGCCTTGCAGTTGTATCTAGGGAGCAGTTAAGCAGTAGAAACAAAGCAAAAAAAAAAAAAAAATCCTTTTTGGAGCAGGACCCCCATTCCCTGGTTTGCCAAACAAGAGCTTAAGTTGGTCTGTTACTATATATATCTCCAGGTCCTATGTGCCCCCTCTTTTATTTAGGGTCCAGACCTTTTCGAGTATTTTGTGCTATCCGGTCCAAAAAATGTCTGTTTTTTTCCCCCGGTCACCCCTGCCACCTCTGCGCCTTGGCAAAAGTAGTAATTTTTGCTTTTTTTCGAAGTTTATCTGGGGGCCTATTTTTAGTAGTCAGAATCTGTTAATTCCACAATTAGAGCTTGGTTGAACTCAGCCCCTTGCTGCTAGTCAAGTCTCTTTCCTTTCCCCTCTGGGAACCAGCCTGTGGTGAAGGGGCACCGGCCTCTCTGGTTTAGGGGACTCACAGTTCTGGGTGCGATCGTAGCTGATCAGGCTTGTCCAGACTGGTGCACGCTGTGTGTCCGGTCACTTTATGTGACCTCAGCAGTTGTTCTGTAATGTTCCTGGTCATTTACTAGCTGCTCCAGAGGATGAACTAAATTCTACACCTCACTAAAATGCCATCTTGGAACGTCACTCTTCTGCCTTCTTTTTATAACAAATTTTCGGAGATGATGTAATTCTGCTTTGTAAAATTGTTGCTTATTGTGCCAGTTTGAAATTGTTTTGTACCTCAAAAAAGCCATGTTCTTTAATCCTGATTCAATATTGTAGGGTGATTACTGATTGCATATGTAGAATGGAATGATTTCTAAATGTTGTGTTAGTTAATTTTTTTTTAATTAATAAAAAAAATATTGTAGGGTGAGATCTCTTGATTAGGTTGTTTCAGTGGAGATGTGACACCCAGTTTTGGGTGTGACCTTTTGATTAGGTTATTTCTATGGAGATATGGCACACTTAATTGTGGATGTAACCTTTGATTAGATGGAGATGTGACTCCTTTCATTCAAGGTGGGTCATAATTAGTTTACTAGAGTCCTTAAAAGGGGGAAACATTTTGGGGAAAGTTCAGAGCTGACATTGAAAGGGACGTTTGGAGATGCAGAAAGACAATGACCCCCAGGGAGTCTGAGTCCAGAAGCTAAAGGACCAGAAGATGTGAGCCACGTGCCTTCCCAGCTGCCAGAGATGTTCTGGACCCATTGACCTTTTTTGAGTCAAGGTATCTTTCCTTGGATGCCTTAGTTTGAACATTTTTAAGGTCTTAGAACTGTAAAATTGTACCTTAATAAATCCCCTTTGTAAAAACCTTTTCATTTCTAGTATAAGCATTCTAGCAGCCTTTAGTAAACTAAAACACTTATGAACATTATGCTTGTTCCTTGTCCTATAAAATTGATAATTTGGTTCTTTCCCCTTTATAATATCTTGTTCTAGTAGTCTGCCACAGATTTGGGGTTCTACATTTAAAAAGATGTGTTATAAATTCATTCTAAGAATGTAGTTAATATTTGCTGCCTAGAAAGTCTTTTTTTTCCTCTTCAGGTTGTTAGTTAAATTGTTCGCTTTTTTATTGTTGCATTCCTGTACCAACTCATCACTTGGTGTACTGTTCATACTTCACCTTCTACAGCCTTTCCTCATGTGGGTTGCCCAAGGAGCCAATGAGGCTTAAGCTACAGGGACCCGCACTGGGACCCTTGTGAGGGTCCCTCAGAATTATATAAAACATTTTTCTTAGTAAGGGTCCCCCATGTTGTATGAATATAAGATCCCAAACTTGCCGTTTCTAAAATAAGTATTATCTGTTGATGTTAAAGGAGAGGAAAAACAAAGGTAAATGTAGTTAGCTTTGTGTTTTAGATAAAAAAAGATATAAATATAGTATTGAATGGGTTCCTGTGTGATGTCACATTTATCATTATAACCATCAGCAGTGCACCAGATATTTTGACTGTATTTAGCTTCAAATTAAATTAAGCCTATCTAGTGGCCTCCAGAGTCCATCTGTGCTGCTGCTGAAGGTAGCACTGGAGATGGCTGCCTTTTATGTCCGTTACCACTTTTGGTTACTCTTTCCCTCTTGCCATATTTAGGCTTTGAAATTACTAATGCAAAAGGCAAATTTTGAATTAAATTGAAATTTGTTTTCTGTAAATCTGTAGTACTAAATGAAGAAGCTTGCGTTTTCTTTTCCTTCCGGTATGTTATCAGACAAAGGCATTGGATTCTTTTTGCCCAGTGTGCTCAGTGACCAATTCCTGAGACACTGAGATTTCAAAAAAGAGTTTATTGCTAGACACGAAGCGGGAGATCACATGGCCTATTGGCCCTAAGATCTGTCTCCCCGAAGTACTATGCAGTACTTCTGATAGTTTTATAGTGTCAAAAGATGGGCATGTTTTAGGATAATGTGCACAATAGCCCCAAATCATATTATTGGGGGTGATCCAGTGATTGAGCATATGCAGATTGATTACATGCTTAGTCATAGAATATTTGTAAGAAAATGGCAGCCTTAATATGATGATGGGCTGATTTTTATTATCATAATGAGGTATAGGTGACTTATAAGTTGAAGTCTAAGCTATTGCACATGTCAGGTGGGCCCATTTTGGTTAGATCCAGCTTCGGTTCTCAAGATAGTTTAGGAATTGAAGTGGGTTAGTTCTGGGCTGACCAAAGGCCCTTTACTAATAAATATTAGGAGCTGTCTTTAGTGATCACAAGACTCAAGTTGAAAAATTGGATAAAATGGGTACAAGTGATACTCAAGTCACAAGGTTTTTACAATTGGAAGGACACAAGACAAAGGTTGTATGATCATTATTAGAGATCAAGGCAGTTGGATTATAGTCTAAATGATTTCAGATATTTCCCTCTTTCTACTCCAATATACCAGAAAGCAAAAAGGATATCTATCTGTTAATTCAATAATCATAATCACCCCTCAAATACTAATTTGTTGGTTACAAGTAGGTAGTCAGTTTTTATTTTTTGCTTACCTATAAACAATTTAGATACGTATGACTAGTCAGGGATTTACTGAGGCCCGAAGCCTAGAGAGAGGGAAACTATTGTATGAAAATGGCAGTTCAACACATAGAAGCTTTTTCTATATCTCCTACTAATCATGGAAAAAACAGTTAACATTGATTTTGCCATATAAACACATCAAGACCTGCAAATCCTAGTATTTTTATTTATGCTCAGACAGACAAGTATTAAAACCACTCAAATCTTTATAAGTATTTAAATAAATGCACCTTTACTTTCTTTGATTCCTACGATAAACAGAGAATGCGTGGATTATTTCCCCATGAGTGAACATAAAACATACATCTGCTGTGTTGTGAAGATCATTAAGATGGCAGACCTTGCAGATCAGTTTCCTCCCACACATGCTCTCTCTCTCACCTAGAAAATCGTTTAGACATCTCTGAAATTAGACCTGTAAAGTGTGTGTTAAGGCCAGCAGAAATATCATGAAAATTTATTATAATGTTGCTTTTTAATGTTCTAAATGTCCTCTGTTTAAATTAAATTCCTTTGTATTAACCTTTTTCATATGCTATCTTATACCAGACTGTAGAATTGCCTGATTTGACTTTTTAATGTAACTGTAATGAATCTTCAGGGAAGCCAAATGATTGAACATGGGTCCTCTCCAACTCCATTGTAAAATATTCAGTCGGCATTGTCGACGTTGCTGATTAAAAAAGAGGTGGGGGAGAAAAATGAGAAAAAAAAAGAAAACCCTAAAGTATATTAAGGCTTAAAACCAAACATATTCTCTCAGGGATTTCAAACTTTACTGACATCAGGATGTGCAACAATATCTTGATTAAATATGTTCAAGAATACCTTAATAAAAACATCAAGTTATTGGAGATAAAGACGCATTGGATAGCCAGAATTAGGGCATGTGATTACTTCAGTTTTAAAACATCTATTCTGAAAAATCACTTGGAAAAAAATAGACCATTTGTACCAGCAGACAAATTACTCCGTGTGTTATGCTTGAGTACCCAGCAGAGTAAAATATTTACTAACCAATAAGACAGCATCTATGTAGGCCAGAGCCCAAATGTTTGATGGTGGTCTTTCAAATATGTGTTCCTTATAAACATGTGGTCCTATTTAACAACCGGGAAGTCAAGAGATAGGCTTTTCCATGGTATGTTGTAATTCATTTGTCCTAGGTATTTATAATTGTACAATATATTGTGTTTGGCTTATCAGTGTGTAAGAAATTGCACATCAGAGTTTAATAGTTAAGGATTTATTAGTTAGAACTGAATGTTATAATGAGCCAGATGCTGCAGCATTGAAATAGCCATTGTCATTAGCATTTTTAAATGGAAGAGGATTGAATTTAAATTTGCAGTGCCTTGACTTTGATGAGTTAACAGTTTAAGATCTTTTAAAATCCAGCAAGTAAAAGGTAAATTTCCTTTATTTCACTGAGAGACAACAGCACCCACACTGAAATATTAGATAGGGAAGTGAAGTAAAACCTTCTGACTTTTTAAAATACAGAATTCTGTTTTTGAAAATTTAAAATCCTCTTAAAATGCTTGCAAAAAGAAATGATTTAAAAAATGTGTGGAATGTGAAGATTTAATTTTACTTTTGATTGTAAAAGATAGAAATCACTAAACTGGAAGAGGCAGTGGTGAATGGGAATGGGATTGTGTATTTTGATTGTTTTCTTTTATCACAGGGAAACATTTTAAATAATAGCTTGAATGGTTAGATGAAGCATCCAAAGGATACTCCCAGGAGAGGAAGATTATACTGGAGAGGGATCTCTCTATGAATCATTTACGTTAACCTTTTACTGAAGCACAGCTTACATTTTTAATGAAGGATGATTGCATTTCATAAATAAACCTTTACGAATTAAAATAATATTGATCCTTCCTCATTTAGACCTATTAAATTAAAATGCTATACATCTCTTTCTAATAGCTCAGGACAGATTATTATATTTTAACAATATATGCACATTTTAATGATTTCCAGTCAAAAGTTTCTTTAAATAGGACTTTGAGTAAAATATTTTTAGAATTTACAACTGTCTGTGGAAACAATCTTCAAAAGTTACAAGATGGTTTAAAGTTTGACACTTTTATGTTATTTTCAACATAAATTGTTTCTGGTTAGTTTTATTTATTTCTTTTGATCATCTTATTTTCCTACAAAGGAAATAGGCTTATTACATTGAAACTTAATGTAGCATAGGAAATGGGATTGGCTAGGTATCAAGAAACCTGGGTCCGTTTAAAATTTTATGACTGGGACAATCCATGTTATCTGTCAGTATGGTAGTGTTCTTACTTTTAAAATATATCCTTCTGTAAAATAAAATGTGTTATTTTCAAAATTTCTGAATTAACACTTTCCAGTTCTTTCTCATTTTAATAGTACCTTCTCTAAACCTGAATTTCTCTTGTAGGGATCATGGGAAACATAACTTTAGTGCTGTCTGTAGCTCATAGGATTAGATGATGATACTGATAGTGTTCCTTTCCTTTCCTTTTTTTTTTTTTTAATGAAAAGGTTCTTAAGCTAAGATTTAGTACAATAATATAAAACTAGTTGCAAAGGAAATGCTTTTCTTAGGTAGAAGGATTGGAAGTACTCAGCCTCATGACTGAATTTTTTTTTGAAAGGCAGCGCAATGTGTAGTAGATAAGAGCATATACTCAGAAGGCAGAATATTGTCTTCATTATCATAGGTTATTTTATTTGGAAATAAAATAACTACACTATTTTTTATAAGTTTTTCTTTTTTAATATTACATCTGATTAGGCTGAGTTCTCATGATTGTTCTTTAAAGTGCTGGGATGTTAATTTTTGATGCAGTGCTTTGAGAGACCTGCTGCTGGGCAAAACTCCCAGTACAGGGAGTGTGACTTCCATAGATACTGGGTAAGATAATTATTTGTTTTTGTTTTTTACTTTTTCATGGTGTCTGAGGAGAGGATACTATATACTATAAGAAATCAAAGAATATAATTCTAGTTGAACCCATAGTAGTTTATTAAACAGTCTCCTTCACCCCCAATATATCTGTCTGATGATCTTTTTTTGTCTGGAGAAGTATTCCAGAAGAGTTTGCATAATTAGGAAATGGAAAAAGTTTGGTTTGGGGATCCTCCCATCTTCTTTTATATGATCTTTGTACTTCCTCCCCTTGCACAAAAACCAACCCTTTTGGTGCCTGTAGCTTGTTGCCTCATAGTTGTGCTACCCCTCAGGTGCTTTAGCAGTTCTTTACTACTGACTTCTGCTTCTAACGACTGAAGACTTTTGACACTCAGTGTTCCTGCTCTTGAGTGTTCATGCTTTCAGTCATCTGATCGAACCATTTTACATTAAGGTGTTTTACCCATAATTTTTCCAGAAATTGTTTGCATTTGTTTGTTTATTTATTTATTTTTATTTTTGCGTGCTGTGTGGCGCGGTCACAGTTCATTATTTTTCCATGTGAATATCCTGTTACTGCAGCACCATTTGTTGAATCTTTGTTTTTCTTTTGCCTGCTTGTTTGTTTTTCAGAAAATGCATGGACTGGGAATCGAACCCAGGTCTCCCACATGACAGGCGAGAATTCTACCACTGACCTACCCTTGCACCCCTGCTTGCGTTTTTAAAAAAGGCACATGTAAATCATAAGTGGCCTTTATTGCATGCCACCTATGCAATAAATGTGCCAGGCACTGTCCCAAACTTCTTTACATTATGTTAAGGAAATTTATCTTTGCAAAACACTATGAAGTAGATACTATTATCTCTCCATTTTACCAATGAGAGAATCAAAGCAGAGATAGTAATTGAAACAGAGTTACACCTAGAGCAGGGAGTCAGATCCTGGTAGTCAGTGTTCAAAGCCCAAGTGCTGAATCACTATGTGGAACTACGTCTCTGTTGATGTATGGATTCCCACTTGGTAGGGTTCCAGATAGTCCTGATTGGAAGTTGGCAAGGCAGGTGTAGACATTTTTGCCTTCAGGCCGACCAGCCTTGCCTCAAGATCAGCTTTCTCACAATTTGCCTGCTTTTCCTGGTTTCTTTCTTGCCTGTTCTTTTAAATGTGTGGTTAAGAGTATTGGTTCTGCAGATAGGGGTGGGTTTAAATCCTGACTTTGTGTAATTTTGAGCAAGATACTTAATTTCTCCAAGTCATAGTTAACCTATCTTTAAAATGAGGATAACACTAATAAATACCTACTCCTTAATACCTATGTAGAAAAGAGCAAATGAGGTAAAAAAAGTACTTGGCTCAATTCCTGGCATGTAATTGTTTTCCCAGTGGCTCCACTGGCAGGGTGGACAGAGATGGGGCTGGTAAGGATTTCTGAACAGGGACTGCTTGGATAAATGTTTTCTAGTGTTAATGAGATATTGTCCTGATGGGCAACAGAGAAACACCTGTTTCAGGAAGTGTGCCTCAGACATGTTAAATACTTTGAAACAGCTTGTATTGGAGACAGTCGAGGTTAATAATTGCTTTTGAAATGAAATGTTCAGTGATATAGTAGTTTGAAGCTGTAAAAGACAGACTGTGACTGAAAATCTCATTAACTTGAAAGTTTTCCATAGCTGATAAATAGTAGAGATTAATTTCAGAGCGAATTTTAAGAAGGCAGATGGATTTTGCATATAGAAATATGTATTTATTTAAAATCATAGAAGGTGGTTCAGAATATGAAAGAAAAATTATTTTTATGTGATGATAGCACCAGTTTTTCTGGTTTCAAGTCAAATATTTAAAGTCTTTGCCAGAAATCTTAAAATTGCAATATAACGTTTGAGTGGGAAAGCACCTATTTAGCTAAAGCAATTTTGTAAACTATGTCTATTGTAAGAGTCAAGTGCTTGAATATTATTTTTTCTAATTAATTAATTGTAAAAAAGGGAATCTATAAAAAAGGCAAGATTTAACTTCTTAGGTTGTGTTAAAATCAGAGCTAATATTTGTGACACCATTTTGTTTCATTTACTAGGTGGTATTTAAAAACCTGATCAGTTGAGATCTTAAAATCCTAATTGTTCAGAATTCTCAAATATACAGTAAGATTGTTCTTTGACAGTGAATATCTCTATTTTCCCTGCTAATGTAACTATTGATTTAAAAAGTTTTTAAATTGTATAATATAACAGATATAGAAAGAAAAAAAAGAAAGAAAAAAGCAATAGTTTTCAAAGCTCTCTTTAACAAGTAGTTACAGGACAGATCCCAGAGTTTGTCATGGGCTGCCATACCATCATCTCAGATTTTTTCTTCTAGCTGCTCCAGAACACTGGAGGCTAGAAGGAATAAATACTTTTTATCATCACAAGTGACTTTTTTTGTGTGAAAAATGGCATATATACAAAAAAGCAATAAGTTTCAAAGCACAGTGCAACACTTAGCTGTAGAACAAATTTCAGCATTTGGTATGGGTTCCACAATTTTATGTTTTTACTTCTAGCTGCTCTAAGATACTGTAGGCTAAAAGAAATATAATGATTTAGCAGTCATACTCATTTGTTAAACCTTCCCTTCTCTGTATAACTCATGATCAATTTTGATCTTTCTCCCACTGTTTAAGGGTATTTGGGCTATGTCCATTCTAACTTTTTCATGTTGGAAGGGGCTGTCAGTAGTATGGGGTAGAGAAATGGAACTAGCTAATGTTCTGAAGAGACTGGCCCCTCTAGGTTTCAGGACTTATCTGGTCTAGGGACCCATCTGGAAGTTGTAGGTTTCTGGAAAATTACCCTAGTGCATGGAATCTTTGTAGAATCTTATATATTGCCCTAGGTTTTCTTTAGGATTGACTGGAATGGTTTTGGTTGGGGTTTGGCAAGTTATGATAGGTAAGCAATGTCTATCTAAAACAAGCATAAGAGCAATCTCCATATTAGCCTCCCAACTCTATTTGAAATCTCTTTGCTACTGATTCCTTATTTGTTACACTTCTTTCCCCCTTTTTGGTCAGGATAGCATTGTTGATCCCGTGGTGCCAGGGCCAGACTCATCCCTGGGAGTCATGTCCCTATGCCAACTTTCACCCCTGGATGTCATACCTCGTGTAGGGAGGAGGACAGTAATTTCACTTTCATAGTTGGGTTTAGAGAGAGTGAGGCCACAACTGAGCAGTAGAGGAGGTCCTTTAGACGTCACTCTCAGGCATGCCTATAGGTAGGCTAAGCTTCTCCGCTACTTACATAAGCTTCATAAGAGCAAGCCTCAAGATCAAGGGCTTGGCCTGCTGATTTGGGTGTCACTAATATTTGACACATTATAAGGGGTTTCCCTGGTGGTAAAGTTTAATAGTTCCATTACTCCCAAAAAAATTAAAATAAAAATAAAAAAGTATCCCCTATCCCTTATCCCCTTCTACTCTTTATTTATTTTTTGTCTTTATTTTTTTACTCATCTGTCCATACACTGGATAAAGGTTGTGCCAACTGCAAAGTTTTCACAATCACCTGGACACACTGTAAAAGCTCTGTAGTTAAACAATCATCTTCAAGATTCAAGACTGTTGGATTACAATTCAACAGTTTCAGGTATTTCATTCTACTATTCTAAAACACTAAAACTAAAGAGGGATATCTATATAATGCATAAGAATAACCTCCAGAATGACTTCTTGACTCTGTTTGAAATCTCTCAGCCACTGAAACTTGATTTTTTAAATTTCTCTTTCACCTTGTGGTCAAGAAGTCTTACCTACCTGATGCCAGCTATGTTGAGGCTCATACCTTGGAGTCATGTCTCATGTTGCCAGGGAGATTGACATTGCTGGGAATCACGTCCCATTTAGGAGTTGGCTTAGAGAGAGGCCACATCTGAGCAACAAAAGAAGTTCTCTGGAGTTGACTTTTAGGCATAATTATAAGTAGAATTAGCTTTTCCTTTGCAGGAATAAGTTTCATAAGGGCATGCCCCAAGATTGAGGCTTGGCCTATTAAATTGGTTGTCCCTAATGCTTGAGAGAATATTGAGAATTCCTTAG
Organism: Tamandua tetradactyla; assembly: GCF_023851605.1. NCBI lineage: Eukaryota > Metazoa > Chordata > Mammalia > Pilosa > Myrmecophagidae > Tamandua > Tamandua tetradactyla. Next base: position 216,666,851 of record NC_135328.1, read on the forward strand.
GTGGGAAAGTTTAATATTTCTATATTTTCCCTGGTACTTCAAAGGGTCTTTGCAAATGCTTTTTTTATTCTCTGCCCAAATTACTTTGGGATGTATTGGGGCATCATACTAACCTGTACAAACCAACAAGATTTCATTCCCTATTCAAGGTTCCATGTAATCATATTGTCCAAATAAACTGGCTGTACAAGTTAAATTCAATAGTGTGCTACAGAAAATACAGATTTTGTACCAATTAAACATCTCTTCCTTTGTTCTCATGCAGAATTGAAGTTTTAAAACACAGTCAAGATCATCCTTTACTCTTCAGTCTGATTTACCTTAGTCCTAAAGAGATCTGTTTTATTCATGTCTCTAAAAGTCTCACCTTCTTTTCAGCTATTTAAACAGTTGCTGTATGGGGTAATACTGACTTTCATAGTTGCAGAACTCTAGCTGTGAGTCTCAGGTGATGCACAGATTCCTGAAGTTCCAGGATCTCAGAATTTGGAAATGACCATTGCAACTTTTTAGATGTGGTTGCTGTAAGAGTTTACAGTCTAGGAACCTTTACAATACACCTTCTGCTGTTATTCTGTGTTCCCAGATACAGTTCTTAAAGTTTGCAGATTATAATTAGTCCGTATTAGTGAGATATTATAATGTTTGTCTTTTTGTTTTTGGGTTATTTTACTCAACACACTATCCTCAAGGTCTGTTCACCTAGTTGCATGTCTCATAACTACATTCCTTCTTGCAGCAGCTCAATATTCCATTGTATCTATACAGCATAGTTTGCCCTTTTATTAATCAGTTGATGTACCCTTAGGCCACCTCCATCCATTACAAATTGTGAATACTTCCACTGTAAATACCATTATGCAAACGTATATTCCTGTCTCTTCAGCCTTTTTTTTTTAAGCTTTTTTTGTGTATAATTTAGCGCGCGTGCACATACACACACACACACACATATACACACAAAGCAAAGGAAGAAAAAAGCAATAGTTTTCATAGCACTCTTCAATGAGTAGTTATAGGACAGGTCTCAGAGTTTGTCATGGGCTACCATACCATCCTCTCAGATTTTCCCGTCTAGCTGCTCCAAATATACGAGGCTGGAAGGCATAAATGTCTTTTTATCATCACAATTGGCTTTTTTCCCCCCTTTTTTTGTGAAAAATAACGTGTACAAAAAAAGCAATAAATTTCAAAGTATAGCACCACAATTAGTTGTAGAACAGATTTCAGAGTTTGGCATGAGTTACAAGTCCATGATTTTAGGTTTTTACTTCTAGCTGCCCTAAGATACTGGAGACTAAAGAAGATGTCTATTTGATGATTCAAAAGTCATATTCATTTGTTAAATCCTGTCTTTTATGTATAACTCCACTAACACTTTTGATCTTTCTGTCCTCTCTTTAGGGATGTTTGGCTATGGCCGTTCTAAGTTTTTCATATTGGAATGGGCTGTCAGTAATATAGGGTAGGGAGATGGAGTTAGGTGATGTTCTGGAGAGGCTGGGCCTTCTAGGTTTCAGGACTTATCTGGTCCAGGGACTGATCTGGAGGTTGTAGGTTTCTAGAAATTTACTCTAGTGCATGGAACCCTTGTTGAATCTTGTATTTTGCCCTGGGTGTTCTTGAGGATTGGCGGGAATGGTCCTGGTTGGGGTTTGGCAGGTTATAGTAGGTAGCAGTTGTCTAACTGAAGCTTGCGTAAGAGCTACCTCCAGCATAGCCTCTCGACTCTATTTGAAGTCTCTCTGCTATTGATACTTCTTTCCCCTTTTGGTCAAGACGGAATTGTTGATACCATGGTGTCAGGGCCGGTCTCGTCCCTGGGATTCATCTCCCGCACCACGAAGGAGACTTTTACCCCCGACTGTCATGTCCCACATAGGGGGCAGGGCAATTGCTCTAGTTTGCTAGCTGCTGGAATGCAAAACACCAGAGACGGATTGGCTTTCAATAAAAGGGGATTTATTTAGTTAATGTATAGTTCTTCAGAGGAAAGGCAACTAACTTTCAACTGAGGTTCTTTCTTACATGAGAAGGCATAGGGTGATCTCTGCTGGCCCTCTCTCCAGGCCTCTGGGTTCCAACAGCTTTTCCCAGGGTGATTCCTTTCTGCATCTCCAAAGGCCTGGGCTGAGCTAGGAGTGCTGAGATGAGATATGCTGAGCTGCTTGGGCTGTGCTACGTTGAGCGCTCTCATTTAAGCACCAGCCAATTAAATCAAACATCATTCATTGCAGCAGGCACACCTCCTAGCCAACTGCAGATGTAATCAGCAACAGATCAGCTTCATATACTATTGGTTCATGTCTACAGTAACAGAACTAGACACCTTCACTTAGCCAAGTTGACACTTGAATCTAACTACCACAGCAGTGATTTCACTTTCATAGTTGGGCTTAGAGAGAATGAGACCACATCTGAGCAACAATAGAGGTCTTCCAGAAGTAACTCTTACAACCTGGGTATTTAATCCTGACATAATTTGCTAATGTTTGACCCGTTGGACATGTTCCTTCTCCAAAAATTAGGTAATCCTTCATGGGGCTGTTGATGTTAATCATTATTATTATTACTATCAATATCTTTTATGCCTATAATGTGCCAGATATAGTGACCTCTTCTAGTTTGCTAACTGCCAGAATACAAAATACCAGAAGTGGAATGGCTTTAAAAGAGAAATTTAGGGCAGGCTACAATGGCTCAGCAGACAGAGTTCTTGCCTGTCATGCCAGAGACCTGGGTTCAATTACTGGTGCTTGCCCATGTTAAAAGAAAAAAGTGGGGGGGGGGTCATTTAATAAGCAATTCCACCTTCAATGGGTGGAGACATACCTCCATGGAAATCATGTAATCAAAAATTACCACCCATAATTGAGTGGGTCACAATGATTCCACCTACCCCAAGTCTCCTGGGGCCCTCCCTCTCTGGTATGATGACAGCACTCCATATGGGAGCCCCCTCCATGATGCTGGTGACGGGCCCTTCTCCTCCTGGGAATATGCCAGTGGGACCTGCTCCTGGAATGAGGCCACCCATGGGAGGCCACAAGCCAGTGATGCTTGGACCCCCAATGATGAGACCTTCTGCCCTCCTGTGATGGTGCCCACTCAGGCAGGAAGGACCTGACCAGACAGATAAGGATAGGGAGCCTTTTTGAATCAGTTGTATATTACCTGTTTCATCAGAATTACTATTATCATCAGAAAGTATGGTGCTGTGACTTTGGGTATTTTCTAACAGCATGACAAGGAAGACTTGTTCCCCCTTTCTTGATATCAAAGAGAGCAATAGTTTTAGAGGGGAGTAGTGGGACAAAAAAAAGAAGGTAGTTTTCATTTGTATTATGAAATGTGAAAATAAACTTGTCAACTCTTATAGTTAAAAAAAAGAATAACTGGACATGCTGAGGTATCAGTATTAGTAAGTACTGTATCAGTAGATGGGGGAAATGAAAGTAATTAAAATGACCTGGGATGAAGTGTCAAGAATGGTCGTATATATCTCAAAAGATTATTGGGCATTGTGGCGGTTGGCTCAGTGGCAGAATTCTTGCCTGCCATGCTGGAGACCTGGGTTTGAGTCCTAGTGCCTGCCATGTAAAAAAAAAAAAAAAAAATAGTATTCATTGACCTACTTTAGTGGAGTGGGATAAATTGCCTCAACAGAGCTGTCAATGTCAAAGAAAAGTCAGTTTGTTCTTATATATGATTTCTGTTGTTTTGTTTTCTTGGGTCAAGGGGATTTTAATGTTTTCCATTCTAGGTTATGGGTATTTTTCTCCATTAAGCTGCAATTTGCGCACAACCAGATATTTAATGTCTTTTGAGACCATTCATATATTTTATTTCTTTTGTCTTTTACCACAAAATTCAGTATAACTGTGCACACTATGTCTCATTATTTCTTAACTGACTCAGTAATACATCTACCTTTGTTTCTTATTTTACTTTATTTTTGCTTCACCAAAATCTGAAGATGACCTGATTAAAAAAAAAAACTGAATTACTTAGATCAGTTCTGTATTTCTTCTGTTTTAATGGCCAAATGACAGACGCAGTTCTTTAATTTTCTCCATCAAGAGTTAACGTGATTCAGAATTTGCCCATCAGTCACATTGCTATGTCAGAATTTTTAGGTAGTGAGAGAGTTTCAAGAACACAACTGCAATGTCTTACTGTAGTAACTGTGAAGGATTATACTAGCCAAAGGATTATATCTAGAGAAGATTCTTTACAAGCAAATGTAAAACCAAAATCTATCTGTAGTTCATTTGGACCTCCTAAAGTTCGAAAGGTGTGCTCATATATGTGTTAATTCCTTTTAAGTAATTTACATTTTCCACAGCAGGATTTTCTCTGTTGCTACAGTAGGACATAGAATTCTTTGCTTTTGCTAAAATGCATTTGAACGGTTACTCGAGTGCAGCCTTAGTGATATTTGGGTGCAGTTTGTGTAGCACTTAAATTCTGTGAAGGCTTTCAGGCTTAAGTTGAATTAGATATTAACTCTTAAATATATGTCCACTCCCACTTGTAAAGCTTTTCATTTCACAACCTCAATTTTAAGATCAATTTCTAGGATTCTGTTTTCATTCATTCAGCCAATTTTTATTGAGTACCTCCTGTATTCCACTCAAGCCAGAACATCCCTTTATTCATGGAGCTTACATAGTGGGATAAAACAGAAAATAAATAAATAAAGACTTGTAGATTGTGGTAAATGCTTTGGATTACAATACAACAGGAAAGGAGGAAAGGGAATTCCAGGATTTAGCTGAGGAAGTGGGAACTGAGTGGTTGGGGAAGTAGGCATTTGACAAAGTGAGGGAGTCATGGATATGTCTGAGGAAGAACCATTCTTGGTAGAGAGAATAGCCCCGAGGCTTATTTTGAGTTTCATTTTATTGCTTGGTTTTCCTTGATTAGAATATAGGTATATGTATGAAGGAACTTTATGGAAAATGAAATACACAACAGATAAAATAAAAACAGTAAAAGGATTTCTGAGGAAAAAAAACACATGAACATATTAGGTACTTTAATTTTTTTCTTGACTTTTGACTAGTATTAAAAATATTTGCATGTGGCGTGTATACATGTGTATCCCTGTGTGAAAGTTTTACCATGGCAGCCCAAGTACTTACATTGCAGGATGTTCTTAGAGAGGTGGTAGTTAGTAATTCTAGCTCGGCAGTCAGCCTGTGTTCATTAAGCTTCTGGTTATTAGCTCAGTACTCTGCTGGGTGTTACGGAGGACAGAAAATATTAGGTATTATCTGATCAGATTGGCCAGATTATTGTTAGTAAATTAAACCAGCATATTTGAATGGAGCAGTATTGGATTAGCAGTCAGAAGATATGTAAGTTTTAGTTCTAGTTCTATTTTGTGATCTTGAGAGGCATATAAAATTATTGGTTAAAAACGTGCCCACTATTGCCCATTTTCCAGGGCTTTAATCCAGGCTCCACCACTTATTAACTCTGTCACCTTGCGTTTTATTCCAAAGCTGGTATTTTCTATTCTTTTCCCTGTTATCCCAAAAGATTTAGCATACTATTTAATTTCTCATACCTTTTGACCTTGAGAACCCAGGAAATAAAAGCCTAGAATTATTTTATTAAATTATTTAGAGGAGTATGTGGTTTATAGAATAGGGCCTTAGACCTTTTGGAAGGAAACTCTATAATGCTGTTTGTCATGAGTATTCCCTCTACCTCCACCCCCTTTTATATATTTGAGTGAATATGCATTGATAAAAGATTATTTAAATGTCCACTACCTCCACCCCCTTTTATGTATTTGAGTGAATATGCGTTGATAAAAGATTATTTAAATGTCCGTTGTAAAAAGCCACCGGGATATTCAGTGTTGTATTAATAATGAGATGCTTAGGAGCCTCTTTATGCACTAAAATCCAGTGATTTCTGTGAATGTGTCATAGCGCTGTGATGTCCATATGCTTGTGTACTGTTAGTCTTGTATTAAGAACTTCTTACTCTTAGTAGAGGTCATAAAGTATTTCTGATCCAATTTGGAAATAAGTTTTATTTGATGCTGTATACAAAAAAGAACATATATGTATTATGTATGTTTTCTTTAGATGATTGATGCTTTATTTTCAGTTATGTAAAGAACTCATTATGTAAAGAACTGCTGTACATTTTAAAATCTTTTTTTGAAAAAATTGTCTGAATATATTTACACACATTTAAGTTATATAATACGTTCATTAGCAAGTTATGTCTTGAGGAACCGGCATTATGGCAAAAGGGAAAGATAAATGAAACAAAATAAAGTTTCAGTGGCTAAGAGATTTCAAACAGACTCTGGAGGTTATTCTTATACATTATATAGCAGTCCCTTTTAGTTTATGGTGTTTAGGGATGGCTTAGAGAAAAGTATCTGAAACTGTTGAAGTGTTTTCCAGTAGCTTTGATTCTTGAAGATGATTGTGTAACTATATAGCTTTTATAGTGTGACCATGTGATTGTAAAAACCTTGTGGCTGATGTTCTCTTTATCTAGGGTATGGTTAGATGAGTAAAAACATAAGGACAAAAAGTAAATAAATAATAGGGGTGCAGGATAAGAAGTAAAAAAAAAATTGGGAAAATTGCAATACCTAGTGGTCAATGAGGGGGAGGGCTAAGGAGTATGGGATGTATGGGGTTTTTCTTTTTTCTTTTTATTTCTTTTTCTGAAGTGATGCAAATGTTCTGATAATGATCATGGTGATGAATGCACAGCTATGTGATGATATTGTGAGCCATTGATTTTATGCTTTGGATGGACTGGTGTGTAAATATATCTCAATTGAAAAAAAAAAAAAGATTCTCCCAAAGCGGCAGAGTAACTTTACATACCAATTCAGCTATCCAGGTTTTGCTCCATATAGCTGTGAACAAATTCCTGGTGACTAAGGGAGAGATTTCCCTTTCTGCTTTTTTATGTGTCAGAAAGGGTCTAGTTTTGATTTCAGATGGGTTCATAGTGCTTGAGAAGACTGTTTGCATTGCATAATCATTCTGGAAATATGGTTAGTTAAACAAGTTACTGAAAATGAATATGATGTATTGATTTTTCTGCTGAGGGAAGTACGGTGTTCTTTGGAATGTTCTGTTGTAATATTTGATTTTCATTATTGGGTGTAAATAATCTGAATCCTTTGATTATTGGGTGTGAGTAATCTGAATCCTTTGATATACATGCTCCATTAAGATGACACTGTTCACCTTGAAAACTAACAATCTTTTTGCTTATCTTTAGTGCAATATAATAATACAAATTCATATTACCAACTGGTTAAATTAGTTTTTTTCTTCAAGGAATAACATTTTGTATTTTACTTTGTCTTAGTTGTTAATCATGGAACGAAGACATTTTCTCATCCTTAGAATGCATCTGTACTCATCAACATGTCAAATATAATGTTAAAGCCACAATCTTTGCTTTTTTATGCTGTTAACGTCATAAAGTCTTTCCCCCCTTCATTCATCATTCATTAGTTTAATTGTTATTTACCGAATATTTACTTGGTTCGAGACACCTTGTTAAGTGTTTAAAATTCAGTGATGAAAAATGTATTTTTCTTGCCCTCATAGAGGTAAAAAATATGGGAGATACAGACAACAGGAAATTATAGAAATATGTGATATGTTATAACTGTGGAAGAAGAGGGTTTTATTGGGAGCCCATAATGGGGATATCTGACTTGGAGTTAGATACATTTAAGGTGAGAGAAGAATGATGAAGAGTCAACTGCAAAGTGAGCGTGGCAGTGTGGAAAGGAAGGGAGGGCATTCTGGGCACAGGAAACCTGTATGTGCAGTGGCAAAACAGAACAACAAAAAGCAAGCAAGCAAATAAAGAAATAGCATGGAAAAGGACATACGATAAATTCCAGATGTCTGGATTATAAATTGAGGAGGGTCTATGCAAGGAACTTTCAAAGCTGTTAAGAATTTTGGATTATATCCTAAGGACACTTGAGAAATCCCTGAAAATTTTATTTATTTTTCAGTGTTTCTGTGGGGTGTGGAACCCTGGAACCTTAGAGCTTCTTATTCACCATCTCACTGGCATCCTTTTTTCAAAAAACATTTCTTTTTTATTGTGGTAAAATATGCATAACATAAATTTTACCATTTTATCTGTTTTTGTGTTTACAATTCATTTGGATTAAGTACGTTCTCGGTGTTGCATAATCATCACCACTGACTGTTTCCAGAATGTTTTCATCATCCTAAATAGAAATTTCATATCCTTTAGGCAATAACCTCATTCTCTCCACTCAGTTCTAGATAACCACTGTTCTACCTACTGACCCAGTGAATTTTCTTTAGGTGTAGATGACTCATTGAAGTGCACTCGTGGAATATATGTCCTTTTGTGCCTGGTTTATTTCATTCAACTTCCAGGTTCCATCATGTTGATGCTTGTATCAGAACTTCATTGTATAGCTGAATAATATTCCATGGTATTTCCATGGTATGAGTATGCCATATTTTGTTTATCCATTTATCTGTTGATGTACATTTGCGTTGCATCTACCTTTTGGCTGGAGTGAATAATTCTGCTTTTAATATTGGCGTAAATTATTTGTTAAAGTCCCTGCTTTCAAATCTTTATATATCTAGAAGTGGAATTACTTGGTCATATGGTAATTCTGTATTTAAAGTTTTGAGGATCTACCATATTGATTCTCACAGCTGCACCTTGTTATATTCCCACCAGCAGTGCTTGAGAATTTTCTTTGTTTCATAACCTCACTAGCACTTGTTATATTCTGTTTATTTGAAATAGCCATCTTGGTGTGAAATGACATCTCATTATGGTTTTGACGTACATTTCGTAATGATTAAGAATGTCGGGCATGTTTTCATGATACAAATGTTGACCATTTGTATAACTTCTTTGGAGAAATGCCTATTCTTATCCTTTGCCCATTTGAGTATCTTTTTGTTGTTGAGTTGTAGGAATTCTCTATGTATTATGGACATTAAACCCTTATCAGATACGGACTTCCAAATATTTCCTCCTATTCCATAGGCTGACTTTTCACTTTCTTAATAATATCATTTGATGTACAAAAGTTTTAAATTTTGATTAAGTCCAAATTTTATTTTTTCTTTTCTTGCTCATTCTTCGGGTTTCATATTTAAGAATCCATTGCCAAATATAAAGTGTTGACGATTTACCCATTTTCTTCCAAGAGTTTTATGGTTTTAATGCTTATACTTAGGTCATTGATCATTTTGAATTAATTTTTGTATATGGTGAGATATATGGGTCCAGTTTCATTCTTTTGCATGTGGATATAGTTATCCCAATGCTATTTGTAAGAGACGTGACTGAAGGGTTTTAAGCAGTGGATTGCTGGGATTTGATTTGCTGTTAGAAAGATCACTGTGTTTGCAGTTGAATCAGAAAAGAATGTGACAATACTTGTAAGAGATGCTGTGGGCTTGGGCTGGGGCAGTCATAGGGATGGAGAGAAGTGGATGGATTCATGAAATACTAAGGAGGTTAAAATTACAGGATTTGTGTTTGAATCATCAGAGATACTTCTAGATAATGGGTAACTGGTAGGTGATGGTGCTTATAACAGTTATCAATAATTTATTGCCTATCCGCTCCAAATTTTTACCCTTCTCTGCCTGCTATGTGAAAATGTTATAGACCCTTTAAATACTTCTCTTCTTCTAGCTTTCCCAGTAGAGGGCACTCTAGAGACATTGTAGGTCAAAAGAGCTTTACCTGCTAATTCCAGTATACTTCCTGGGAGGGAGGCCCTTGAAGCATGTGCCACTTACACAGCTCTCATAGGCCTGTAGCTTCTCCTGAACCCCCCCCTCCCCAGCATTTTCTAGCAGAGTGCCTCCATAACACACCTCCCACAAAGAGCTTTTCTGACACACTAGAGGGTAAATTTCCATCAAGTTCTGTTGGGCGATCCCTTTCCAGCATGAGTTGGGGGCCAGCCTAAGGACCCAGCTTTTCCATGGGTCACCAAGCAGAGGAAGGATTGAGGAAATGCCTGAGTTTCCTTGTGTCATCCATGGATGTGGTGGAGTGGGGAGGAGGAGGAAGGAGCCTTATTGGCAGGTGAAGGAGAAAATCCTCTGGTCAGCCTTACTTTGTGCTGGTCTGGGAAGGAGTGAAGTGGTCTCTGGGCCAGACTGCTCCATTTTGGAGGAAGGAGTTCACAACCACTGCCACTCTGAGGGCTGGAGTTTAGGAACTGGAGTATGAGGGATGGGGCTCTCTGTGATCACTGCTTAAAAACCTTATGGTTGGCCTCTTATCACAATTTGTAGCTTCGGAGTCCATCTGAAGAGGTATTCTGTACCTCCCCTTAACCAGCTGTGGATGGGTCCCTGGAGTGGGGCTGGTTTGGGAAGACCCCTGTATCAGGGTCAGGAAGGGTTAGACCATCTGCTATCTTTTTGTCCAGAGGGATAGGTGGGGAGCTCAAGAGTGAGTAAGCCCTGCATTACTTCTTCCCCTTTTCTCACCTGTGTCAGGGCTAGCATAACTGTGGCTAGTGGTGTCTGTACTCTGCCAGCCTCAGGGCCCCGGTTGAAGTGGAGGTGGTTGGATGAGAGACCCCAGCTTCAATTCCAGTCCACCAGGGAGGATTTAATTTGGAGATGAAGCTTAAAGCTCCTTTTCTGTTCTTATTCTAAATAAATACTTTTGAATAATATTGGAATTATTTTAAAAGAGGGTTCTAAAACTGAATAAGGTTCAGGCCCCATAGATCCTGACTCTGCCCCTCCTGCGTTGAAGGAGCTCATGTCAGACGCCCAAGTACCAGGGAGCCTGGACCACGGCCCACGCTCTTGTGGAAAGAGGGATAAGGTTGTGAAGCCCCAACTACCAAGGGAATTTGAGCTAGGGGGTGAGGATAGGGACCTGGCAAAATCGAAGGGGCCAGGAGTAGCAGGGGCTACCCTCACAAAACCCAGGTCCTCAGTCTGGATTTCAGCCCTCAAAGATTGGGAAACTCTTCCTTGGGTTATATGTCTCAGCCCTAGGGGTGGTGATGAAAATATCTTATATAACATCATATTTGCTATTATTTATTATATTGTATTGAGTACTTTGATGGGTGATAGGGACAGAAGGATAACTAGGACTGTAGGCTTCACTCAAAGGAGAGAGGGAGAAGAAAAAGACTCATTATATAATTCAGTGAGGGCTAGGTTTCACAGAAAGACATGAGGAAAAGTTTTCCAGAGATTTTGCCTCAAGGATCCTGATCAGGAGTCTTAGGGAAGGTAATGACTGAGCTGGATCTTGGAGGGTGGGTTTTTTTTTTGTTTTTGTTTTTTTAAACATAACAACATACAAACACGAACATTCTTACCATGTGATCATTCCATTCTTGGTATATAATCAATAGCTCACAATATCATCATATAGTTGTATATTCATCACCATAATCATTTCTTAGAACATTTGCATCAATTCAGGAAAAGAAATTTTAAAAAAAAGTAAGAAAAAAACTAATACATATCATACCCATTACCCACCCCTCTTATTGACTGCTAGTATTTCCATCTACCCAATATATTTTAGCCTTTGTTTCCCCTATTTTTTTCTATACCCCTTACCACTCCCTTTCATTGATCACTAGCATTTCAATCTACTAAATTTACTTTAACATCTCTTTCCCCATTATTTATTTTTAATCTATATGTTTTACTCATCTGTCCATGCCCTAGATAAAAGGAGCATCAGACACAAGGTTTTCACAATCACATAGTCACATTGTGAAATCTATGTCAGATCTTCAAGAAACATGTTTACTGGAACACAGCTCTACAGTTTCAGGCACTCTACAGTTTCTCACCACGTAGTCATGGCTCACCCCTTGAGTAGCGATGGGGCGATAACAGAGGTATGGATAAATTGGACAAACACTTGGAATAGATGCCCACTCCTTATCTCTGTGTTCTCATTTCTAGATTTATTGCTTTAATGGCTTAAAAAAATATCTGCAGAACTGTTGCTAGTTAACAGCAATCTAAAACTATTTAAAACTTTATTTAGTGCTATCATTTTTCTTAAGTTTTCATTGAAATTGAGCTTTGCATGTGGTAGGTTGAGTGAGTTACTGTCATTAGTGCTACTTTGTTTCACCCTCAGGACTGCTGTGTTCCTTGGATGTTGATAAATCTCAGAACTAGTTCAAGTTTACGTGAGTTGTCTTCAACTTGCAATTCTTTTTGAAGAGTTCAACAACCTTAGAAATGAAAATTCTTCAAAATGATGTTACTGTTCTTCCAACCCATATATTTTGGGATTTAGGAAATAAAAGTGTAATTAACTTTTGATTTCTTGGAAGAAAAAATGCAGTGCTTCAGTTGTAAATCTCCCTGCTTTCTTTCCTGTTACTGGAATGCTCTTTCCTCTTTCTTTTTTTCTGGTTGGCAAACTCCTACACTTCTTTGAATCCCTAGCTCAATTGTCAATTTTCTGTGAAGTCTTTTCCTTTTTTGGGGGGAGGGGGAGGAGATCAAACCCTGGTCTTACCATCAGCATTCTACCACTTGAACCACTTTTCCTTTGGTTTTTCCAAAGCACTGTCCTAAAATAAGCCTGCTGTGATGCTGATAGGCTTTCACTAAGACCCTCAGGTTGCAGAAAAAGAAAACAATCATTCATTTACATTTTTTATCTTAATATATTTAGTCTGGTTGAGGATGGCCCTTGGCTGGATTGGCACTATAATCCAGAAAGTCTCCTAAGGCTCTACTTTTGAATCTTTAGAGGAATGATGAATTTATTCTCTCAAGGAGGATTAGAGGAGTAATCATTGATCAGCCCCTGCTGCCCCCCTGCGAAAGTAGAGTGAAAACAGCCTTTATCGGCTGGGACTTCTTAGAATTATACAGGAAGGAAACTAAGAAGAAAGATATCAAACTGTTATCCCCTACAGGCTTTGTTTTAGTTTTTTCCCCTTCTTCTATTAGATGTAACGGTACCTATAGGAAACTCTTTGTTTTTGGTGAAGACCAAGTGTTTATGTAAAAGTGCTACGAGACCTAAGAAAATAAGACATTTGGGGCAATTTTACTTGAATATACCTTGGGTAAAATGGCAAAAGGTGTGATTCTGTGAATAAATATAAATGTTGAACAACTGAATCCTTTTGATAATTGTCTCTTCTGTTTGTTTGGGTTACAAACCAAGGACAAGAGCCATGTCCAGATTATTATATTTTTGGAATTTTTTTTTTTTTTTTTACTGTTTTGAAGGTTGTTTAAATATTTCATATTAGGAATTTTTTAAAAAGGTGAGAGAAAAACAGTATGTTCACTTAAGAACAAAGTATGAATTTGGTAGTTCACTGAAGAACAAAGTATAAATTTGGTAGTTCACTTAAGAACAAAGTATAAATTTGGTAGTTTACATTCAGGAATATACAAAGAATTATACATTTTACTATATTTGTTTTTATACTATATTTACTACATTATCTATGATCATATAGCTATCCATCTCTGTATTTCTATCCATCCCTCTATTTCTGTATAAAGATTTTCTTTGCAGCATTTTATATTATGGCAAAAGATTGCAAATAGCTTAGCGGACTGGTTAAGTAAATGTGGTATGCCACACAGTGAAATTATGTGCAATTAAAAACAATGAGGCACTTTGTACACATTGACATGGAACAATTTTGAAGATAAATTATGTAAAACAAAGCGGAGTATGGAAGAATAAAGTATACTACTTTTTAGATAAGAAGAAAGTTATTTATTCATGTATACTGTATATACATAAAATACCTCCAGATAGCTTAATTAAGAAGTTGATAAAGGTATTGTGGACTGGCAACCCCCTATATATCACAAATTTTAATAACTACTGAGTGCTTATATTAATTACTGAAAATTCTAAGTGTCACTGAAACTTTCAGGATGCAGGATATCAAAATTAAGGGTTAAAGAGCACGAATTACAGCTAGACAGCTAACATTTGAATTCCTGTTCTGGTGTTTACATGCAGTATGAATTTTACTATTATTTAAGGATAATAATAATACTTACAGAGCTATGAGGCAGGTTAAGTTAAGATAGTCCATGTGAAGTGCCTAAAATAAGCCCAGTGCCTGGCATACAGTGCTTGACACTCAATAAATATTAGGTATTATCAAGAAACATGTAGTTTTGTGCTTTTATTTTTTCAGTAATTAAAAATTGAAGTATTTTCTATGGGCATTTATATGGGAATCATATGTAGAAGGATAATCAGAGAATGCTGTATAAAGACAGGACCTTTGAAAAACTTTGGAAGGATGAGTGAGAAATAAATAAAGGAAGTTCATACCAACTGGACAAATTCCCTCTTATAAGGCCCAAAAATATGAGACATTGTGGGCAGTTTTGAAAACTGATAGTTCATTGTGGCTAGAACCAATCTAACTTATAAGAGTAGGAATGACAGATGATGATAATAGTTAACATTGATTGAGCACTTAGGTAAGGCCCTGTTCTAGTGTTCATGTTTTGATTTGCTAAATCCTTACAGTAACCATGATATTGATACTGTTTTCATCTTCATTCTACAGATGAGGAGCCTAAAGCTTTGAGGTTAACTAATTTATCCCAGAAATCATACAGGGTAAACCCAGGTTCTTATGCACCCGTTATGCTGCCTGATGTGAGACTAGTAGGTAGGAATAGGGCAGACCTTGAACAATTGTGCCTGGATTTGTTTCCATAATTTATGGACACCATGATGAAAGTCTTGCTCCCTCTTTTCTTTCCTTCTCCTTCCACTCCATAGCTTTTATGTCCTAATAGAATTGTCAGTGAACTGTGATACTTTGAGAATAGTGATCTTGTTTTTTAGTGAATATGGAAATATTTTTAGGGCGTCTCTATTAGAATAAAGGCAGGCGTCAACAACACGACCCTATTTTTTGCTTGTTTTATATTAAGCACGTATAATTTTTTATTGATGTATAACAAATTACCCCAAAACTTAGTGGTTTAAAACATTTAGCATTTATTATCTCAGGTAGGTTTTTTGGAACTTGGGAGCACCTTGGTTTGGTGGTTCTGGTTTGGTGTCTCTTCTGAAGACTTGAATGGAGCTGAAGGATCCAGTTCCAAGATGGCCAAGTCATGTGGCCATCTGTGCTGGCTGTTGGCTGGAGGCCTTGGTTCCTTGCCACATGGTCTTACTTCTCCATAAGACTGTTTGAATGGCAACTGGCTTTTTGGGAAAGGTTTCCAAGAAGGTGCAAGGTTGGAGCTTTACTATCTTTTGTGACCTAGCCTTGCAAGTCACACATTGTGATTTCTATAATATCTTATTGTGACAGAACCATACAAAAGTTTAAATACCATGAGGTGGCGATCATTGGGGGCCATCTTGGATATTGGCTGTCACAGCTCCCATAACATTTAAAACTGGAAGAAGCCCTGGCCCAGTAGTTCTCTAAACGTATGGAACGTGAACCAGCATCGTCACTTGGTAACTTCTTAAAAATGCAAATTATTGGCCATAATGGGTCAAAACTATGGGGGTGGCATCCAACAAGCTCTCTCAAGCATGCTTTCTCTGACTCACTCTTTCTTGACTTTGTTTTACAACAGTTTTATATTTAAAGAAAAATTAAACAGACATTATAGTGTATATATAGTCCCACCCTCCATGGTTGTCCCTATTGGCATCTTGCTTTAGTGTGGTACATTTGTTACTATTAATGAACTAAGATTGGTATGTTATTATTAACTAAAGTTTTTGGTATACATTAAGGTTCACTCTTTGTATAGTACTGTGGATTTTATCAAATGTGTAAAAGTCATTATCTATCATTATAATATCACACAGAATAGTTTCGCTGCCCGAAAAATCCTCTCCCTAAAAATCCTCTGTGCTTCACCCATTCATTTCTCTCCCTCTCCTCCCCTAATCTTTGGCATCCTGTTTCTATAGTTTTGTCTTTTCCATAATGACATGTTGTTAGAATTATATAGTATGTAACCTTTTCAGACTGGCTTCTTTCACTTAGCAATGATAGGCATTTTAAGGGGGTTCTTCCTTTTTTTTTCTTGGTAGCTTATTGCTTTTAATCACTGATTGACATTTCATTGTATTGGTGTACCAGTTTATCCATTCAGCCATTAAAGGACATTTTGGTTGCTTCTGTTTATTGGTGATTATGAATAAAGCTGCTATGAAAATTTGTGTGCAGGTTTATATGTCCATAGATTAAAAATTTTTTCATTGTGAAATATATATGCAAAAAAGCAATGATTTCTAAATACATTGTAACAAGTACTTATTGAACAGATTTTGAAGTTTGATATGGGTTGCAGTTCTACAATTTCATGTTTTTCCTTTTGTTTTTTAAACTTTTTTATTAATTAAAAAAATTAACAAACAAAACATTTAGATATCATTCCATTCGACATATACAATCAGTAATTCTTAATATCATCACATAGTTGCATTTCATCATTTCTTAGTACATTTGCATCGATTTAGAAAAAGAAATAAAGACAACAGAAAAAGAAATAAAATGAAAATAGAGAAAAAAGACTATACATACCATACCCCTTACCCCTCGCTTTCATTTACCACTAGCATTTCAAACTAAATTTATTTTAACATTTGTTCCCCCTATTATTTATTTTTATTCCATATGTTCTACTCTTCTGTTGATATAGTAGTTAAAAGGAGCATCAGACATGCGGTTTTCACATTCACAGAGTCTCATTGTGAAAGCTATATCATTGTTCAATCATCATCAAGAAACATGGCTACTGGAACACAGCACTGCATTTTCAGGCAATTCCCTCCAGCCTCTCCAGTACATCTTGAATAACAAGGTGATATCTACTTAATGCGTAAGAATAAACTCTAGGATAACCTCTGAACTCTGTTTGGAATCTCTCAGCCATTGACACTTAGTCTCATTTCACTCTTCCCCCTTTTGGTTGAGAAGATTCTCTCAATCCCTTTTGATGTTAATTCTCAGCTCATTCTAGGGTTTTTATCAGTCCCTTGATGCTGAGTCTCAACTCATTCCAGGATCTCTGTCCCATGTTGCCAGGAAGGTCCACACCCCTGGGAGTCATGTCCCACGCAGAGAGGGGGAGGGTGGTGAGACTGCTCGTCATGTTGGCTGGAGAGAGAGGCCACATCTGAGCAACAGAAGAGACTGTCTTGGGGGTGACTCTTTGGCCCAGATTTTAAGTAGACTTGACCTATCCTTTGTGGGGTTACGTTTCATATGAACAAACCCCCAAGACTGGGGCCTCAGCCTATAGCTTTGGCTGTCCACACTGCTTGTGAGAATATCAAGAATTCAACTTGGGGAAGTTGAATTTCTCCCCACTCTCACCATTCCCCGAAGAGGGCTTGCAAAACTTTTCCAATCACTGATCAAATCATTCTGGGATTCATTGGGGGATCACTCTGGACAAACCAACAAAATCTCATGTGCTACCTGAGATTCCAAGTACTTATGACATTCAATCAAACTATCTACATGAGTTATATTAGGAAATGCTCTAGTCAAAATCTAAATTTTGTAACAAATAAACATTTTTTGCTTTAGTCTCACACATAAGGTGACATATTAAAGTAGTAATTATCATCTATTTTCAGCACCCTGCAATGACATTCCTATGTTCCTTCTCATGCCAAAACATTTTTAAAATTTGTGCATTGTACATTTCGCTATTATTATACACTCTAGGCATTCCTAGATTATACCATCTCGATCTTTAACATCTATCTTTCTTTCTGATTTCATTTATGTCCCCAGCCCTCCTCCCTCTATCATTCTCACATGCAGCTTCATTCAGTGTTTTAACATAATTACATTACAGTTAGGTAGTATTGTGTTGTCCATTTCTGAGTTTTTGTATCCAGTCCTGTTGCACAGTCTGTATCCCTTCAGCTCCAGTTACCCACTATCTTACCCTATTTCTATCTCCTGATGGTCTCTGTTACCAATGACATATTCCAAGTTTATTCACTAATGTCAGTTCATATCAGTGAGACCATACAGTATTTGTCCTTTAGTTTTTGGCTAGTCTCACTCAGCATAATGTTCTCAAGGTCCATCCATGTTGTTACATACTTCATAAGTTTATTCTGTCTTAAAGCTGCATAATATTCCATCATATGTATATACCACAGTTTGTTTAGCCACTCGCCTGTTGATGGACATTTTGGCTCTTTCCATCTCCTTGTAATTGTAAATAATGCTGCTATAAACATTGGTGTGCAAATGTCCGTTTGTGTCTTTGCCTTTAAGTCCTCTGAGTAGATACCTAGCAATGGGATTGCTGGGTCATATGGCAATTCTATATTCATATTTTTGAGGAACCGCCAAACTGCCTTCCACAGTGGTTGCACCATTTGACATTGCCACCAACAGTGAATAAGTGTGCCTCTTTCTCCACATCCTCTCCAGCACTTGTCATTTTCTGTTTTGTTGATAATGGCCATTCTGGTGGGTGTGAGATGGTATCTCATTGTGGTTTTGATTTGCATTTCTCTAATGGCCAGGGACATTGAGCATCTCTTCATGTGCCTTTTGGCCATTTGTATTTCCTCTTCTGAGAAGTGTCTGTTCAAGTCTTTTTCCCATTTTGTAATTGGGTTGGCTGTCTTTTTGTTGTTGAGTAGAACAATCTCCTTATAAATTCTGGATACTAGACCTTTATCTGATATGTCGTTTCCAAATATTGTCTCCCATTGTGTAGGCTGTCTTTCTACTTTCTTGATAAAGTTCTTTGATGCACAAAAGTGTTTAATTTTGAGGAACTCCCATTTCTTTCTTTCTTTCTTCAGTGCTCTTGCTTTAGATGTAAGGTCCATAAAACCGCCTCCAATTATAAGATTTTTAAGATATCTCCTTACATTTTCCTCTAACCGTTTTATGGTCGTAGACCTAATGTTTAGATCTTTGATCCATTTTGAGTTAACTTTTGTATAGGGTGTGAGATACGGGTCCTCTTTCATTTTTTGCATATGGATATCCAGTTCTCTAGGCACCGTTTATTGAAGAGACTGTTCTGTCCCAGGTGAGTGGGCTTGACTGCCTTATCAAAGATCAAATGTCCATAGATGAGAGGGTCTATATCTAAGCACTCTATTCCATTCCATTGGTTGATATATCTATCTTTATGCCAGTACCATGCTGTTTTGACCACTGTGGCTTCATAATATGCCTTAAAGTCAGGCAGTGTGAGACCTCCAGCTTGGTTTTTTTTCCTCAAGATACTTTTAGCAATTCGGGGCACCCTGCCCTTCCAGATAAATTTGCTTATTGGTTTTTCTGTTTCTGAAAAGTAAGTTGTTGGGATTTTGATTGGTATTGCATTGAATCTGTAAATCAATTTAGGTAGAATTGACATCTTAGCTATATTTGGTCTTCCAGTCCATGCATATGGTATGCCCTTCCATCTATTTAGGTCTTCTGTGATTTCTTTTAACAGTTTCTTGTAGTTTTCTTTGTATAGGTCTTTTGTCTCTTTAGTTAAATTTATTCCTAAGTATTTTATTCTTTTAGTTGCAATTCTAAATGGAATTAGTTTCTTGATTTCCCCCTCAGCTTGTTCATTACTAGGGTATAGAAACACTACAGATTTTTGAATGTTGATCTTGTAACCTGCCACTTTGCTGTACTCGTTTATTAGCTCTAGTAGTTTTGCTGTGGATTTTTCAGGGTTTTTGACATTTAGTATCATATCATCTGCAAACAGTGATAGTTTTACTTCTTCTTTTCCAATTTTCATGCCTTGTCTTTCTTTTTCTTGTCTAATTGCTCTGGCTAGAACTTCCAACATGATGTTGAATAACAGTGGTGATAGTGGACATCCTTGTCTTGTTCCTGATCTTAGGGGGAAAGTTTTCAATTTTTCCCCATTGAGGATGATATTAGCTGTGGGTTTTTCATATATTCCCTCTATCATTTTAAGGAAGTTCCCTTGTATTCCTATCTTTTGAAGTGTTTCCAACACTCAATTGAGATGATCATGTGATTTTTCTGCTTTGATTTGTTGATATGGTGTATTACATTAATTGATTTTCTTATGTTGAACCTTCCTTGCATTCCTGGGATGAATCCTACTTGGTCATGATGTATAATTCTTTTAATGTGTTGCTGGATTCGATTTGCTAGAAGTTTGTTGAGGATTTTTGCATCTATATTCATTAGAGAGATTGGTCTGTAGTTTTCTTTTTTTGTAATATCTTTGCCTGGTTTTGGTATGAGGGTGATGTTGGCTTCATAGAATGAATTAGGTAGCTTTCCCTCACTTCAATTTTTTTGAAGAGTTTGAGCAGGGTTGGTACTAATTCTTTCTGGACTGTTTGGTAGAATTCACATGTGAAGCCATCTGTTCCTGGACTTTTCTTTTGGGGAAGCTTTTGAATGACTGATTCAATTTCTTTACTTGTGATTGGTTTGTTGAGGTCATCTATTTCTTCTTAAGTCAAATTTGGTTGTTCATGCCTTTCTAGGAACTTGTCCATTTCATCTACACTGTCGTATTTATTAGCATGAAGTTGTTCATAGTATCCCGTTATTACCTCCTTTATTTCTGTGAGGTCAGTGGTTATGTCTCCTCTTCCATTTCTGATCTTATTTATTTGTGTCCTCTCTCTTCTTCTTTTTGTCAATCTTGCTAAGGACCCATCAATCTTATTGATTTTCTCATAGAACCAACTTCTGGTTTTATTGATTTTCTCAATTGTTTTCGTGTTCTCAATTTCATTTATTTTTGTTCTAATCTTTGTTATTTCTTTCCTTTTGCTTACTTTGGGGTTAGTTTGCTGTTCTTTCTCCAGTTCTTCCAAGTGAACAGTTAATTCCCAAATTTTTGCCCTTTCTTCTTTTTTGATATAGGCATTTAGGGCCATAAATTTCCCTCTTAGCACTGCCTTTGCTGTGTCCCATAAGTTTTGATATGTTGTGTTTTCATTTTCATTAGCCTTGAGATATTTACTAATTTCTCTTGTAATTTCTTCCTTGACCCACTGGTTGTTTAAGAGTGTGTTGTTGAGCCTCCACGTATTTGTGAATTTTCTGGCACTCTGCCTATTATTGATTTCCAACTTCATTCCTTTATGATCTGAGAAAGTGTGTGTATGATTTCAATCTTTTTAAATTTGTTGAGACTTGCTTTGTGACCCAGCATATGGTCTATCTTTGAGAATGATCCATGAGCACTTGAGAAAAAGGTGTATCCTGCTGTTGTGGTGTGTAATGTCCTATAAATGTCTGTTAAGTCTAGCTCATTTATGGTCATATTCAAAATCTCTGTTTCTTTATTGATCCTCTGTCTAGATGTTCTGTCCATCGATGAGAGTGGGGAATTGAAGTCTCCAACTATTATGGTAGATGTGTCTATTTCCTTTTTCAGTATTTGCAGTGTTTGCCTCATGTATTTTGGGGCATTCTGGTTCGGTGCATAAATATTTATGTTTGTTATGTCTTCTTGTTGAATTGTTCCTTTTATTAATAGATAGTATCCTTCTTTATCTCTTTTAACTGTTTTACATTTGAAGTCTAATTTGTTGGATATTGGTATAGCTACTCCTGCTCTTTTCTGGTTGTTATTTGCCTGGAATATCTTTTCCCAACCTTTCACTTTCAGCCTATGTTTATCTTTGGGTCTAAGATGTGTTTCCTGTCAACAGCATATACATGGGTCCTGTTTTTTAATCCATTTTGCCAGTCTATGTCTTTTGATTGGAAAGTTCAGTCCATTAACGTTCAGTGTTATTGCTGTGTGGGTAGTACTTTCCTCTACCATTTTGCCTTTTGTATTTTTTATGTCATATCTAATTTTCCTTCTTTCTACACTCTTCTCCACACCTCTCTCTTCTGTCTTTTCGTATCTGTCTCTAATGTTCCCTTTAGTATTTCTTGCAGAGCTGGTCTCTTGGTCACAAATTCTCTCAGTGACTTTTTTTCTGAAAATATTTTAATTTCTCCCTCATTTTTGAAGGACAATTTTGCTGGATATAGAATTCTTGGTTGGCAGTTTTTCTCTTTTAGTAATTTAAATATATCATCCCACTCTCTTCTTGCCTCCATGGTTTCTGCTGAGAAATCTACATATAATCTTATTGGGTTTCCCTTGTATGTGATGGATTGCTGTTCTCTTGCTGCTTTCAAGATCCTCTCTTTCTCTTTGACCTCTGACATTCTGACTAGTAAGTGTCTTGGAGAACGTCTATTTGGATCTATTCTCTTTGGGGTGCGCTGCACTTCTTGGATCTGTCATTTTAGGTCTTTCATAAGAGTTGGGAAATTTTCAGTGATAATTTCTTCCATTAGTTTTTCTCCTCCTTTTCCCTTTTCTTCTCCTTCTGGGACACCCACAACACGTATATTTGTGCGCTTCATATTATCATTCAGTTCCCTGAGTCCTTGCTCATATTTTTCCATTCTTTTCCCTATAGTTTCTGTTTCTTTTTGGATTTCAGATGTTCCATCCTCCAGTTCACTAATCCTAACCTCTGTCTCTTGAAATCTACCATTGTAGGTTTCCATTGTTTTTTTCATCTCGTCTACTGTACGTTTCATTCCCATAAGTTCTGTGATTTGTTTTTTCAGACTTTCCATTTCTTCTTTTTGTTCATTCCTTGCCTTCTTCATATCCTCCCTCAATTCATTGATTTGGTTTTTGATGAGGTTTTCCATTTCTGTTCGTATATTCTGAATTAATTGTTTCAGCTCCTATATCTCATTTGAACTATTGGTTCGTTCCTTTGACTGGGCCATATCTTCAATTTTCCTGGTGTGATTTGTTATTTTTTGCTGGCGTCTAGACATTTAATTACCTTAATTAGTTTATTCTGGAGATTGCTTTCACTTATCTTACCTAGGGTTTTCTTGCTAGATGAGTTTGTTGTATATCTGTTCTTTGACCTTCAGTTCAGCTTTTTCTGGGCCTCTAGGTTAAGTTTTGTTTAACAGAGGGTAATTTTTCAGTTCTTGTTTTCTTGTTTCTTGTTCTGTTTGTAAGATCTTTTTCCCTTCTCCAGGCGGAGGTCGCTTATTGGGCTAACTGAAAAAGAGGAAAGGGGACGAAACAGGTTTTTGTGGCTGTTTCTACGGAGGCTTGGCTGCCCCTGGATTCAGCGCTGGAACTACTCGGGCTGCAACTGCCCCAAGAATAGGTAGAAACAGACTGCTTTCAGGGCTATCACCCACGTGTGCCTTCCCCAGGGGAGGGGTGAAGCCCAACTTAGGTGGAATCCCTCTCTCAAGGAATTCAGACACCAGAGCTCGGCAATTTGAAGCCATTAAAACCAGCCTACAACCACTCCTCTTATCTCCACCACGCCCCCAGCAGGGTGAGCCTTCCAAAGTTAAAGGAGCCATAACATCTTTGCTGGTGGGACCCGCAGACAAACAAGCACCACATACTGGGCAGGATAAGAAAAACAGAGCCCAGAGACTTCACAAGAAAGTCTTTCAACCTGCTGGGTCTACCCTCAGGGAAAACTGACGCAGGTGACTCCTTCCCCCTGATAGGAGGCCAGTTTAGTCTGGGAAAACCCGGCTGGAGTCTGTAATACCTATGTAACTTGTCTTTCTCCTTTGTTCTTTCTCCCAGTCTTTCGGGATGTTTGTGCTAAGCCCATTATAACTTTTTCATGTGAAAAGGAGTGTCAATAATATAGGATAAAGGATAAAACTAGTTGATGTTCTTGGAGAGGCTGGCCCTTCTGGATTTCAGGACTTTTCTGCTCTAGGAACTATCTGGAGGTTTGTAGATTACTTGAAAGTAAATGTAGTATGTGAAATTTGTAGAATCTCAGTTAGCGCCTAGGTGTTCTTTAAGGATAGTGGGAATGATGTTGGTTAGAGTTTGGCAAACCATGACGATTAGCAATATTTAGCTGAAGCTTGCATAAGAATTGCCTTCAGAATAGCCTCTTGACTCTATTAGCCACTGAAACCGTATTTTCTTACATTTCTTTTCCCATTTTGGTCAAGAAGGCATTTTTCAATCCCACGGTGCCAGGACAGACTCATCCCTGGAAGTCCTGTTCCATATTGAGACGGAAACTTTCACCTTTGGATGTCATGTTCCAAGTAGGAAAGAGGGTAATGATTTTCCTTGTAGAATTAGGCTTAAAGAGAGAGGTGTCTGAGCAATGAAAGAGGTTTTCTAGAAGTAACTCCTAGGCATAATTATAGGTAGGCTTAGCTTCTCTGCTATTGAAATAAGTTTCATAAGAGCAAGCCTCAAGATCAAGGGTTTGGCCTCCTGACTTGGGGAGTCCCTAATATAGAGTTTGTTTTGTTTTTTTAAAAACTCAGTGTGACATTAATCTGGGAGCACAGTTGTTGGAGTGTATAGTGAAATATACTTTTGTATGGATGTTGTGAAAATTCCCAGACTTTCAACTTATGCATTCCCATAAGTCTCGGATGAATGAGACTTCTTGATCTGCACCTTTTCAGCATTTGGTTAGTGTTAAGTTTAGAGATGTTTAGCCATTCTAATAGATGTGTGGTGGCATCTCATTGTTGAATTTGTATTTCCCTAATGACAAGAGATTTGAATATCTTTTCGTATGTTTATTTGCCACCTGTATATCTTTTTTGATGAAGTGCCTGTCAGGATATTTTGTCCATTTTTAATTGGCTTGTTTGCTTTCTAATTGTTTTTAAGAGTTCTTTGTATGCCTTGGATACAAATTCTTTATTAGATATATGTTTTGCAGATACTCTCTCCTAGTCTGTGTCTTTTCGTTCTTTTAACAGTGTCTTTTTACAGAGCAGTAGTTTTTATTTTCAATTTCAATAAGTTCACCTTTCCAATTTTTCTTTCTATGGATCTTACTTTTGGTGTTTATATCTTAAAACTTAACACCCAACCCAGGGTCACCTAGACTTTTTTATGTATTATCTTCTAGAATTTTTATAGTTTTGTGTTTTATATTTAGCTCTGTGATCTACTTTCTTTTCTTTTCTTTCTTTTTTTTTTTTTTTTGCATGAGCAGGCACCGGGAATCAAACCTGGGTCTCCAGCATGGCAGGTGAGAACTCTGCCTGCTGAGCCACCATGGCCTACCCTGTCGATTTATTTTTGAATGTTGAACCAGCCTAGCATACCTGGAATAAATTCCACTTGGTTGTGATACATAGTTCTTTTTAAATATTGTTGGATTTCATTTACTAGTAGTTTGTTGAAGATTTTTGTATCCATGTTCATGAGAGCTGTTAGTCTGTGGCTTTCATTTCTTGTATTGTCTTTATCTGGTTTTGATATTTTTGGTAATTGCAGACCTCATAGAAGGAGTTAGGAAGTGTCCCCTCTGCCACTATATATGTGTCATTGCTATCAGTATCATTTCATCCTTAAATGTTTGGTAACAATTACTAAAATCCATCTGTGCCTGGTGCTTTCTATTTAGAAAAGGTGGTTATTTATTGTTTAATTTCTTTAATAGATAACTGGCCTATTCTGATTGTCTGTTTCTTTGTGTTAGTTTTTGTAGTTTGTGTTTTTAAAGAAAATGGTTGATTTCATATGTTATCAAAGTTATGGGAAGAGAATTGTTGATATTCCATTATCATCCTTTCAGTATTCATGGGATCAGTGGTGATGGATCCCTCTTTCAGTTTTGATAGTGGTACTTTATGTTTTCTCTCTCTCTGTTTTTCTGTTTATCCTGGCTAAGAGTTTATTGATTTTATTGCTCTTTGAAAGAACCAGTTTTTGTCTTTGTTGAGGATTTTCTTTATTGATTTCCTATTTTTTCAGTTTCATTGATTTCTGCTCTAATTTTATTTCTTTTTGCTTGCTTTAGGTTTATGTTGTTTTTTTTCTAAAATGGAGGCTTAGATTATTGAATTTGGATCTTTCTTCTCTTCTAATTTATTAATACAGTATTATAAACTTCCCTCTATGCACTACTTTCACTGCATCCCACAGATTGTTTTTAAATTCTTGATTTCAGGAATTTATTTTATTTTATATTACTATAACTGCCTACAGTTTTTTTTTTTTTAGTTGTATATATAAGGAAGGCTAAGAGACCTCGAATAACCAAAGAAATCCTAAAAAATAAGAATGAACTGGGAGGTCTGTCACTTTCTGACTTTAAAGCATAAAGCCACAGTGGTCAAAACAGCATGGTGCTGGCACAGAGGACTGACCAGTGGAAAAGAATCAAGAGTACAGATATTGACCACCAGATTTATAGATGAGATCTTCAGTAAGGCCTCCAAATCCACATTCAGGGCAGAATAGTCTTTTCAATAGATGTGAATGAAAAAACTGGATTTCAATAGCCCAAAGAATGAAAGAGGACCCCTACCTTACATCCTATACAAAAATTAATTCAAAATGGATCAAAGACCTAAACGTAAGAGCCAGTACCATAAAACTCCTTGAAAAAAAATGTAGGGAAACACTTTCACGAACTAATAATAGGAAGTATCTTCTTAAACTTTACACCTAAAGATTTCTTGTTTGACCTAGGTGTTGTAGAGAAATGTGTTGTATAATCTCCAAATGTTTTGATATTTTCCACCTGTCTTTTTGTTATGGATTTCAAGTTTAATTCCATTGTGGCCTGAGAGCATGTATGATCTCTATCTTTTAAAATTTGTTAAGATGTGTTTTATGGCCCAGAATGTGGTATATGTTTGGTTTATATTCCATGTGAGCTTGAGAAGAATGTGTGCATTCTGCTTTTGTGTGTATTCTGCTTTTATTGGATGAAGTGTTTATAAATGTCAGTTAGATTCAGTTGATTGATGGTGTTACTCATTTCAGCTATATCCTCAGTGATTTTTAGCCTGCTGGATCTGTCAGTTACTGACAGACGAATGTTGAGGTCTTCTAATAGTTGATTTGTTTGTTTCTTCATGCCTTTTGTCAGTTTTTGCCTCATGTATTTTGATGGTCTCTAATGCACAAGTATTTGCATTAAAGATTATTATGTCTTCTTGGAGAATAGAACATTTTAATTGTGAAACATAACATATATACGAAAAAGCAGTAAATTTCAATGTACATTGTAACAAGTAGTTATAGAACAGATTTCAGAGTTTGTTATGGGTTACAATTCTACAATTTTACGTTTTTCCTTTTAACTGCTCCAAGACACTGGAGACTAAAAGAAATATTGATATAATGATTCAGCAGTCATACTCATTTGTTAAATCCTATCTTCTCTGTTATAACTCCTCCTCCTCCTTTGGTATTTCTCTCAATCTTTAGGGGTATTTGGACTCTGTTCATTCTAACTTTTTCATGTTGGAAAGGGCTGTCTGTTATTAATATGGGATGATAGGGGAATGGAACTAATTGTTAAACTGGAGAGGCTCACCCCTCTGAATTTTAGGGCTTAACTGGCCTAGGAACCCATCTGAAGGGTATAGGTTTATGGAAAGTAATCATAGTGCATGAAATGAAAGTAAATTTTTTTTTTTAGCTTTTATAATGTTAGATTTTTCTTTGTAGCTCTTATTGGTGCCAAATGTTGCTTTTTTTCCTCACTAGGATGGAAGCTCCTTAAGAATAATTTTGTTTTCTGCTATGTGCCAGGTACCTAGAAAAATACCTGCTCCATAGTGGGTATTCCTTAAATATTTAATGAATTGGTTTCACTAACTTATATCTGGAAAACAGTATAAAGTACATGTTTAATAGTCTGGATTATGTTTAGAAATGTGATTCTAGGGTTTGATTTAAGATATGAGCAATATCTGGTTTTTACTGATTACTGATCTTCTTTCAATTAGTGGCTATTGAGCTGTCAGTTATTTTTTTAAGCATTTTTTTTTTCATGGGCAGGCACTGGGAATCAAACCTGGGTCTCCGGTATGGCAGACGAGAACTCTGTCTGCTGAGACACTATGGCCCGCCCTAAACATTTTTTTTTTACTGTTGAATATAACATATGTACAAAGAAAAGAAAGAAAAAGCAGTGATTTTCAAAGTATTCTCAACCGGTAGTTAAAGAACAGATTTCAGAGTGTGTTACGGGTTATCATTCCACTATTTCACATTTTTCCTTGTAGCTGCTCCAAAACACTGGAGACTAGAAGAAATATATATTTTTTCTTTTTTTTCGTGAAAAATAACAAATATACACAAAAGCAATTAATTTCAAAGCACGTTGCAGCAGTGAGTTGTAGAACAGATTTCAGAGTTTGGTATGGGTTACAATTTCACAATTTTAGGTTTTTAACTTCTGGCTGCTCAAAGATACCGGAGACCAAAATACGTATCAATATAATAATTCAGCAGTCATACTTGTTTGTTAAAACCTGCCTTCTCTGTATAATTCCACCATCACCTTTGATCTTTCTCCTACTCTTTAGGGGTATTTTTCATGTTGGAAGTAGCTCTCGAAAATATGGGATAGGGGGATGGTTCTAGTTGGTGTTCTACAGTGTCTTTTAAATTCTTGTATTTAGGTCATCCACGTTTCCATTGTTGATATTGATAATGTTGGCTTACCATGTTTGTAATTGTTTTCTGTTCATTGCCCTTGTTTGTCGTCCCACCTCCTGCCCCCATCTTCCTTTCTTTTTTCCTACCTGTTCTGGTTTAATAGAACATTTTGTATGATATGATTTTCTCTCCTATTAGTATTTCAATTATACTTTTTTGTTTTTTTGACTGATTGCCCTAGAGTTTGCAATATACATTTACAACAAATCTAAGCCCACTTTCAAATAACTTTATACTGCTTCAGGGATGGTGCATTTATTCGACATTTATCTGTCAAATAAAAAGCAAATCAAGACTTGCTAAGGAGAGACTTTATTTTAAAGGATCATTGCAGAGGGGGATAGGGGTGATTATAATATAGGGAGTGACTATATAGGGAGAATGTTCTTGACAGTAAGATAAGCGAGCATCTCACGAGTTAGGTGAAAGGGTATTTCTTTTATAGAGAGGAAAGAGCTGGGTATAGAGAAGTGGGCTGAATGGTTGTCATGATTAGAAAATAGATTTGTAAATATTTTATGCTGAAGTGGTCTATTTTCTGGGAGGTGCCCTTAAAGTTCAGAGGTCTGGAGGAAGTAGAGGAGCTTAAACAAATGATGCTTTTCTTCTGGGTTATTTCACAGTTTTCTCTTTGTTTCTGGTTTTCTGCAGTTTGAATATAAAATGCCTCGGTGTAATTATGAAAGTGTTTATTCATAGTTGGTGTTCTCTGAGTTTCCTGGATCCATAGTTTGGTGTGTCATTAATTTTGGCAAATTCTCAGCTTCAAATTGTTACTTCAAATATTTCTTCTGCTCTTTTTTCTCTTCTCTTTCTGGGATTTCCATTACGTGTATGTTATACCTTTTGTAGTCATCTCCTAGTTATTGAATATTTTGTTCTAATTTTTTTACATCCTTTATTATTCTCTGCATTTCTGTTTGGGAGTTTCTCTTGACATAGCTTCAAGTGTACTGATTCTTTGCTCAGCCATGTTCAGTTTATTGATGAACCTATCAAACGCATTTGTCATTTCTGTTACTTTATTTCATTTCTAGCATTTCATTTTGATTCTTTTTTAGAGTTTCCATCTCTCTGCTTACATTACCCATCTCTTCTTACATTACCCATCTACTTTTTCCATTAGAGCCATTACATTTTTTTTTTGAGCCCCATTACATTTTATTCTTAATTATTTTAAATCCCTGTCTCTTTCCAGGAGCTGAGCTACGTGTAATTTTTGCTGTATCTGTAGGTACCAGAGGCTTCCATTTCCTCTAGTTTTCTTTTGTCTCCCCCTTCCCTTCCCTGTTGTCCATTAATTTCCTAAGAAGTCCTTAAAATAGAGCCATTTTACAGCTCTTTACACTGTTGTTATGCTTGAGCTCTGTTGAATTGGTGGTAAACTGGTGGGGATGGGCAAGTGTTCTATAATCTTATTAAATCTTATTAAACTTCAAATTTTTAGTGACCCTAATCTCTGGGCTATTACCTTCAAAAATATTTCTCCGATTCCCCCCTTCCCCACCCCTCTTCTTACCTTATATGAGCTAGAGGTCTAGATGGGAGCTGGAATCGACTAACTGTCCTTTCCTCAGGTCATGTAAGGCTCTGACAAAGTAGTTTCCCTTAGAGGATAGGCCTTTGAAGGCATTGGCTCTGAGCTGTTTAAAAATGGCTACTTTTAGCAATAGACAAAGCTCTCGGTATTGGGGTTTGTTTATATGAAACTTATCCCTGCAAAGGATAGGCTAAGTCTACTTAAAATTAGGCCTAAGAGTCAACCCCAAGAGAATCTCTTTTGTTGCTCAGATGTGGCCTCTTTTTCTCAGCCAACACGGCAAGCAAACTAACTGCCCTCCCCCTCTCTACATGGGACATGATTCCCAGGGGTGTAAACTTCCCTGGCAACATGGGACAGAAATCCTAGAATGAGCTGTAACTCAGCATCAAGGGGTTGAGAAAACTTCTCGACCAAAAGGTGGAAGAGAGAAATGAGACAGTGTCAGTGACAGAGATTCCAAACAGAGTGGAGAGGTTATCCTGGAGGTTATTCTTATGCGTTAAATAGGTATCACCTTTTTAGTTAAGGTGTAATGGAGAGGCTGGGGGGAAGTGCCTGAATATGTAGAGCTGTGTTCCAGTAGACATGTTTCTTAAAGATGACTGTATAATGATATAGCTTTCACAATGTGACTTTGTGATTGTGAAAACCTTGTACTGTTGCTCATTTTATCTATGGTATGGACAGATGAGTAAAGCATATGGATTAAAAATAAATAATAGGGGGAACAAATGTTAAAATAAATTTATTAGATTGAAATGCTAGTGATCTAATCTAGGAAGGGGTAAGGAGTATAGAAAAAAATAGGGGAAACAAAGACTAAAATATATTCGGTAGAAGGAAATACTAGCAGTCAGTGAGAGGGAGAGGTAAGGGATATGGTATGTATGAGTTTTTTTCTCTTTATTTCTTCTAAATTGATGCAAATGTTCTAAGAAATGATCATGGTGATGAATGTTAAAAAAAAAAAAAAGAATCAGTGACTTCAAACGAAAATCAAACAAATAAGAGAAGGTTATTTTTGCCTTCCCCTTTCCTAAAACTGTGGGATATTTTTCTCTGTTGTTTGCATGAGAACGTGTGGGGCTCCTGGAGGTAAAATCTAGTTAGTGGGATGATGTTAATGATGATGGGCCTGAACTCTCCTGAAATTGGGTCTTTTTTAACTCTCAGGCTAGTCTGTATTTAGCCTTCAGGATTGTATTGAAATTACCACTTAAGTTTTTCCACCAGTTGCTTTTGCCAGCAACTTCTGTTTCATGTAAGCAGATCATAGCTGCGATTTTTTTCTGTATCTTCAGATTTCAGGATCATGGTTTGTCCTGTCCCCCCACTTCTCTGATGGGTCTAAGAAAAGTCTTTGATTTTCTTCAGCTTTTTCCTTGCCCTGAGGAAAGGATAGATGACTTGCAAAAACTCCTTTGCATCTTGGAACTCATGCTGAGAAAATCCAGTGTTCTACAGTTTTTAACAAATCCCTCCAAGTGATTGTGATGCATGCTAAAGATTGAGAACCACTGATCCATTTTACAAATGATGATGTTAAAGACCAAAGAGGGGATGTGGCTTTCCTAAGATTATGTAATGAGAGTAAGAACCTAAACTGTAATCTGGGTTCCTTGCCTAAATCATCTTAGCATTGCTTTTTGTACTTCTATATGGGTGTTTTCAAAGGGCTCATTAGCATTTCATATTGTAGGTTGTGGAGAGTATATTTTAATGCGTTGTGATTTAAATCTGTGCTAATTACTCCAAATTCATTCTGGGATCTGGTTATATTCATATGTCTTGTTGTAGCTAATCTTGAGCCCACTTGAAATGTTCTCTTTTGCATAAATAGTAAACTCTTAGGTGTGAGCTCTTAAGATAATACCTCTGTGAGTAAAA
Source organism: Tamandua tetradactyla (assembly GCF_023851605.1). NCBI lineage: Eukaryota > Metazoa > Chordata > Mammalia > Pilosa > Myrmecophagidae > Tamandua > Tamandua tetradactyla. The sequence goes on from NC_135328.1 coordinate 216,698,750, forward strand.
TTGTATGTAATGTAGAAATGTTATTTTCCCCATTCTTTTTCTAAACTTTTTTTTTTAATTGTGAAATACATATGTATAAGGAAAAAGTGCAATAATTTTCAAAGTATACTTCAATAAGTAGTTACAGAACAAATTTCACAGTTATGGGTTACCATTCCAGTATTTCAGATTTTTCCTTTTAGCTGCTCCAAAATACTGGAGGCCAGAAAAAATATCAATATAGTGATTCAGCAGTCACACTTGTTTATTAAATCCTACCTTCTCTGATATAGCTCCTTCTTCTCCTTTGATCCTTGTCCTAATTTATAGAGATCTTTAGGCAATGCCTGTTCTGACTTTTTCCATGTTGAGAAGGGGTATTAATACTAAAGAATAAGGGGATGTAATTCATTGATAGTCTCAGAGAGACTAGTCCCTCTGGGTTTCAGGATTTATTTGGCCTAGGATCCTTCTGGAAATTATTGGTTCCAGGAAAGCAAACCTAGTACATGAAATTTTTATAGTCTTGGCTCAAGCTTAGGTGTTCCTTTTATAAAGAATATGCTTACTGAGATAGCTTCACTTACTAAACAGTCTATCCAAAGTACATAATCAGTAGCTGAAAATATCATTACATAGTTGTAGATTCATTACCATGATCATTTTTAGAACATTTGCATTACTCCAGAAAAAGAAATAAAAAGAAAAAAGAAAGACCCCATATATCTCATGCCCCTTACCCCCTCCCCTCCATTGATCACTCGTATTGCAATCTACCCAATTTTTTTTTCACCCCTTCTCCCCCCATTATTATTATTATTATTATTTGGGGGCACATGGTCCAGGAATCAAACCTGGGTCTCCTGTATGAAAGGCGAGCATTCTACTACTGAACCACCTGTGCACCCCACTCCCCTATCCCAGATGGGAAAATTAAATAGTTCCATTTTTTTTTTCCTTTGGCCCCTCAAGGGACTCTACCAATACTTTTTTATTTTTTTAGGCATAAATATTTTTTTATCATCACAATCAACTTTTTTTCTTTTGTGTGTGTGAAAAATAACATATATACACAAAAGCAATAAATTTCAAAACACAGCACCACAATTAGTTGTAGAACATATTTCAGAGTTTGGCATGGGTTGCAATTCCACAATTTTTTTTTTTCACTTCTAGCTGCTCTGAAATACTGGAGACTAAAAGATATCAATTTAATGATTCAGCAATCATATTCATTTGTTAAATTCTATCTTCTCTGTACCAATACTTTTTAATTATCAGCCCACTGTGGTATGAGATGTATCCTGGTATTACATTAAGCTATACAGAATTACAAGGCCTTGTTCCCATTCTAGACTCCAAGAGTTTGGGTTGTTTAAATGAACTATCCAGACAGGTTTATTTACATTATGTGCTAATAGAATATTTACTATGTGTTACAGAAAATAATAACCTCTCTGCCTTTGGTCTTACACAGTAGGTGAAGTTCTAGAGTACATATACTATCATCTTTTACCCTGTATTTTGATTTACCTTAGACCCAACCAGATTGGCTCCATTTTTATCTCTAGTTGACATCTGATCTCTTTTTTTCAGTTACTTTAACTGTTATTGTGTGTAGCTATGTAGAGTTTCAGGGCTGCCACACTCCATTTCTGGGTCTTAGGTGTTACAGAGTTACACCTAAATGTTCCCCTGCATTTAAATTCAACCTCATTGAGTAGTCTTTCTTGTCTCTAATTTCTGTTACCTCAGTGTCTGCTATATTCTACAGTGTAACCTCTGAGATTACCTTTATGAGAGTTATAACAGCAAAATCTTAAGTTTGTCCTTTTGTGTCTGACTTACTTCATTCAGCATTATGTCCTGGAGTTTATCCATATTGTCTTATGCTTTGTGACCTCATTTTGTCTTATTGCTGCATAATATTCCATTGTATATATACCCGCATTTGGTTTATCTCCTTGTCTGTTGATGGGCACTTGGATTGTTTCCATCTTTTGGCAATTGTGAATAGTACTGCTATGAACATTGGTGTTTAAATATTTGTGTCACTGCTTTCAGCTCTTCTGGGTATATACCAAGTATTGGTATTGCCGGTTCATAGGGCAGCTCCATATTTTGTTTTCTGAGGAATCACCGAACTATTTTGCAAAGTGGCTGCATTATTATACATTCTTACCAACAGTGAATAAGTGTCCCAGTTTCTCTGCATCCTCTCCAACATTTGTAGTTTTGTGTTTGTTTAGTAGCAGCCATTCTTATAGATATGAGGTGATAACTCATTGTCATCTTGATTTGCATTTTCCTTATAGACAATGAAAGTGAACATCTCTTCATGTGCTTTTTAGCTACCTGTATTTGCTCTTCAGAAAAGCATCTATTCATATCCTCTCCCCATTTTATAATTGGGTGGTTCTTTTGTTGTTGAGCTGTAAAATTACTTATAGTACACAGGATATCAAACCTTTATCTGATATGTGGTTTCCAAAAATTTTCTCCTATTGAACTGGCTGCCTCTTCACCTTTTTGACAAAGTTCTTTCCTGTGCAGAACCCCTTGATTTTAAGGAGTTCCCAGTTACCTGTTTTTTCTTTTGCTGCTTGTGTTTTAGGTGTAAAGTGCAAGAAGCTACCTCTTAGTGCTACATTTAGAAGATGTTTCCCTACATTTTCTACTAGAAGCTTTATGGTGCTGGTACTTGCATTTAGTTCTTTAATCCATTTTGAATTAATTTTTGCATTGGGTGTAAGGTAGGGGTCGTCTTTCATTCTTTGGGTATTGATATCAAATTGTCGTATTCCGACACATTTGTGCCAGTAACATGCTGTTTTGACCAGTGTAGCTTTTTGGGGGTACATTTTAAAATTAATTTTTTAATTAAAAAAAAAACAAGAAAGAAACACAAACATTCTTAACGTATGTTCATTCTGTTATACATTTATAAGCAGTAATTCACAATATCATCACATAGTTGCATATTCATCATCATGATCATTTCTTAGAACATTTATGTCGATTCAGAAAAAGTAATAAAAGACAACAGAAAATAAAATGAAAACAAAGAAAAAATTATACATACCATACCCATTACCCCTCTCTTTCATTGATCACTAGCGTTTAAACTAAATTTATTTTAACATTTGTTTCCCCCTGCTATTTATTTTTATTCCATATGTTCTACTCATCTGTTGACAAGGTAGATAAAAGGAGCATCAGACACAAGGTTTTCACAATCACACAGTCACATTGTGAAAGCTATATCATTATTCAATCATCATCAAGAAACATAGCTCCTGGAACACAGCTCTGCATTTTCAGGCAGTTCACTCCAGTCTCTCCATTACATCTTGAATAACAAGGTGATATCTACTTAATGTGTAAGAATAACCTCCAGGATAGCCTCTCGACTCTATTTGGAATCTCTCAGCCATTGACACTTTGTCTCATTTCACTCTTCCCCCTTTTAGTTGAGAAGGTTTTCTCAATCCCTTGATGCTGAGTCTCAGCTCATTCTAGGATTTCTGTACCATGTTGCCAGGAAGGTCCACACCCCTGGGAGTCATGTCCCATGTAGACGGGGGAGGGTGGTGAGTTTGCTTGTTGTGTCAGCTGACAGAGAGAGACCACATTGAGAACAAAAGAGGTTCTCTCAGGGGTGACTCTTAGGCCTAATTTTAAGTAGGCTTGGCCTATCCTTTGTGGGGTTATGTTTCATTGAACAAACTCCAAGACTGGGGGCTCAGCCTATACCTTTGGTTGTCCCCACACTTCACCTTGGGGAGGTTGAATTTTCCCCTGTTCTCAGCATTCCCCAAAGGGGACTTTGCAAATACTTTTGCACTCACTGATCAAATCACTCTGGGATTCTTCGGGGCATCACTAGACAAACCAACAAAATCTCATGTCCTACCCAGGTTCCATGTACCTTCGTTGTTCAACCAACGATCTACAAGTTATATTAGGAGATGTACTAGTCAAAATATAAATTTTGTACCAAATAAACGTTTTTTGTTTTAGTCTCACATGTAAGTTGAAATTTTAAAATATTAATTTCCATCTATTTTCAGCACACTGCAGCAATGACATTCCTTTGTTCTTCCTCATGCAAAAACATTTTTAAATTTGTACATTTAGTCATTATCATTATACACTCTGGTATTCCTAGATTATACCATCTCAATCTTTATCGTCTGTCTTTCTTTGTGATTTCATTTATGTCCCCAGCCCTCCTCCCTCTATCATTCTCACATTCAGCTTCATTCAGTGTTTTAACATAATTATATTACAGTTAGGTAGTATTGTGCTGCCCATTTCTGAGTTTTTATATTCAGTCCTGTTGCACAATCTGTATCCCTTCAGCTCCAGTTAGTCAATCTCTTACCCTATTTCTATGTCCTGATGGTCTCTGTTACCAATGAAATATTCCAAATTTATTCACTAATATCAGTTCGTATCAGTGAGACCATACACTATTTGTCCTTTTGTTTTTGGCTAATCACACTCAGCATATTGTCCTTAAGGTCCATCCATGTTGTTGTATACTTCATAAGTCTATTCTGTCTTACAGCTGCATAATATTCCATCGTATGTATATTCCAGTTTGTTTAGCCAC